>NC_090936.1:716969324-718219324 GCF_040938575.1 Ambystoma mexicanum
TTTGGTGACACTCCATCGAAAAGTGTCTTTCTGAAGTATACAAAAATCTACACTGAATGCTGCCTACCTGTGATGAATCCTGCAGACTCCTCACATAATACCCACCTAAAGTCTCCTCCCAGGTGGTCAGGGGAAGGCAACAGCTCCCTGATCCTAACCTTGGGGGTGGTATTAGCCAGGTGGATCACCTGTGAGGAGAAGGCCACTAAAGGAATAGGATGACTCTGCTAGGAGAGACACAGTATTCATCTTATTTGCAGGGTGAGATTTCCATAATATGAGAATACCAAGTGGCTTGTTGTCAGAGTAAGGCTTCCATTCCCAAAATTATCCAAATTGTTAGTAGCAAAAAACTCAGTGGTCAACATGGGAATTAAATATGTAAGGACCAGAGCCTTAATATCATTGCTTCTGATAATTATGATTCCCCTTTGAACTATGAAATCAAGAAGCAACCATGAATTCCTCTAACCCACTCCCCTAAAGGTGTATTCTATAAACAGAATGAATTAAATAAGTTTAACATGGAAGCCTTTGGTATAAAAAAGAACAGAGCATTACAGACCTCAACTTCCATAATGCTCTAGGTACTGGGATGAGGAAGAGGGGCTCAGAGGTACAGAACTGTAGTGTGCAGTCTAGTGATTCTAATGACCCACACCTGAGCGGGACTTTTAAATATTTAGAGCCCCTTCAGCTGCAGGGAAGAAGAAGAAGAAGAAGAAGAAGAAGAAGAAAAGAAGAAGAAGAAGAAGAAGAAGAAGAAGAAGAAGAAGAAGAAGAAGAAGAAGAAGAAGAAGAAGAAGAAGAAGAAGAAGAAGAAGAAGAAGAAGAAGAAGAAGAAGAAGAAGACTGCAGCAGAGACAGGAACAGTGGATCTTCCACTATGTTTGACGTGGATTGCTGTGCCGAGAGAGCCACAGGAGTCAGAAACCTGAAGCACAGAGGTCGTGCAGCGACATGTGGTGCTGTGATAGTCTGTCCTGTGGGAGAGAGAAGCTCTCCTTATCCTGTGATCTACTATGGTGGTTGGAAAGCACCCGAGTATGTGAGGAGCAAGATATGCTCTATTTCTGAAAGGCGTGGGCTGTGGGACTGCAGTCAGCGCTGTCAGAAGCCCAGGACCCGACAAGAGAAGAAGACGTTGCATCGGGTCGGGCAGACACGCAGTGAGACACCAGTGAGTTGGGCTTCATTAGGTGACACCGGGGCACTCTGCAGTAGACCGCTGGCTGTTCGTAATTATTTTGAATACCAAACTAATGAAAGAAAGCAATGCTGATGTGATACTCATATTGAGAGAAAGCAACAGGAGAAAGCTTGCACTTATCATTGCCAAAGTAAAGAGGGGGCAATATTGAACCAAGATAGTAACCATCATTTCCAAAGTAAAGGGAGGGAAATATTTAAGAAGGATTGTAACCAAGATTGCCAAAAGGAAGTGTGGGAAACATTTCAGAAATGCCGTAACCATCATTACCAAAGTAAAGAGGGGGCAATAAGTGAACACGACTATAACCATCATTGCCAAAGTAAAGAGGAGGCAATATTTGAGCAAGACAACAACCGGCACTGCCTAAGCCAAAGACAGGCAATTAGAAAAAGAAGATGAAACTGTTTTTCTAATCACCTACAAGGAAGGAGACTACCAGAAATGGAGGATGACAGCCAGCATTGCCTAAGCCAAAGAAGGGCACTTACAAATAAAAGAGGAAACAGTTCTCCTAAAGAGAGAAACTGGAATAAGAGAAATAGCCAGCAGTATACTGGTGTGATAGTAGGAACCCAAAGGTGGCAGGAGAGAAGGCCTACTAGTGGATCGTATCAAGGGGGAGAGGAACGTAACCTGCACTGCATGTGGCAAACAAATCAGTGGAACAAACAGCATCAATGTGTATTGTATCCTATGGAAGAAAGTGTGAATCTCAATGTTGTTGAAAGTCAAAGACTTTTCTAAACTTTGAAGCAAGCCTCACCACAGAGTACTTGTAGTAGTGGTAGGAGTTTTATCCTGGCAGTCGAGTATACCAGTATAGTGATTATTAGTGGTTAGTCCTGGCAGGTTAGTGGACAAGGAAGGAGATGTTAAAGTTCTGAATTGTGGTGGAAGGTTGTGGTGGAAAGAAAGTAGCAAGTCCACTAATGTGTTCACGATGAACTGTGGAACAACCGTCCTGACAAAATATTGTTGTTTATGAAGAATAAATATGAAAGTTGTTGTGCTTCAAAGAGGAAAAGTTATATTGAAATAAATACTGGTAGTGTGAAGACAAAGGTTTATCAAGCAAGAGCTTGTGGAATCTTTAGACAATCATATTTGAAGAGTGATACATCTTGTTTAGTAATATGCAATACAAGTACCAAGTGAAAGACTTATGGAGTGAAAGAAACTTCATGTGACACGTAAAGCAGAACTTGGCTACTGAAAGAAACGTTCTTGTTTGGAACTTTGATTTGGAAAATGCTGTATTAATCCAGGGATGGAGATCGGACCCTGGTTAAAAGGATACATGGTTATAAAGTTTATATTTGAATAAAATTGTTATTTATTTTGAGTTTGAACAGCCATATGATTCCTGTATGATTTTGTTGTATGGGGACAGGTACCTTTTGATATTATAGAGTTTTCCTTTAGTCTTAGTTTGATCGGCAATGAAATCCTCATTTGGTTAGGGAAAGTGAGGCATTTATCAGACCCTTATTATTTAACAAATTAGATACTTGTAGAAAAACTCTATCTACTTTTCACCTCACATTTCAGAACCCTCATATACCTCGCAGACAAAGCTGTATTTTCTCTGCATACCCCCCAGTCCCTGCATGATTTCCTTTCTATCCACATTTACTGAACCCCGCTAATCCAATCCAAGCAGGCCACAATGTAGTACCTTTCAAAGACCCAAAAGGTGACAGACCCATCACTGATTGAGGTGTGGTACAATAGGTCAATATAATTTATCTTACAACTTTTCTCCAGGCATTCTGGCCATTAACACCAGTTGTATACACCCTTTAATGAATCTGGCAATTCCAGCAACCAGCCCATTTTCTTGTCACTGATATAAGGTCATCCTGAAATGTTTAATGCCACATTTGTTGAGGAATATCTGCATCTTGCCTGGCATGAACTGAACCCCATTTTCTGTCATGATTTGCTGGGGAAATCCCTCTCTAAAAAAAATGGCCAAGAACTTCATCATCTCTCCTATAGTTGCTTCACCCACTGCCTTCCGTTCTACCCACTTAGTGTGATAGTCCACCTTAACAAATGCATTATTGTTTGTGCTGCTTCACCCACTGCCTTCCGTTCTACCCACTTAGTGTGATAGTTCAACTTAACAAATGCATGATTAAATACCCAATTCAAACCTTGGATTGTTTCCATGACATCAAATGTTACTTTGAGTCAGGTCTGTTCCGGGCTCCCTGCACATTTTAGTTTCATCAGCGCTGACACATTCTGGGCACTAGCTGACTGTTTTGTGAACCATAGCATCTATTCCAGGCCACCAACATACCTGACACTGGTGACACTTGGTGACACTGCACCCTAAATGTCCTTTGTAAAGACTGGAGGGGGTATCTGTACTTCTATCCTCAATATGGTTTGGACAAAGCCACAGTGCAACCCAGGCAAGGTTCTCTATGTGGTAGAATGGATGAGCAACCAAGACTTAAGGTCTCAGGAGGTGATACAGGCAGGTTCTTAAGTACAGCGAGTCCCCAAGCCTGCAGCAAGCAATGTCAACATATTATGTTAAGTGTTAACAATTAATTAAGGTTGCTTCCAAAATATATACATATAAATAATAACACTTTATACTTGGAAATAATTATTAAAAGACTGGCAAATATATACACTCTGTGTGAAACCACACAATACTTAGATGCACAGACTGCAGACCGTTTGAATAGGCATGTGAATTCTTAAGTGAGGTGTATCAGCATAGAATAGGGAAGAAAGACAGGCTAGTTGTGAACAGTGGCAGAATGCTTTATTTAGGCTGGATGTACAATTCTTTGTGAAGAACCCCCACCTGGGCAACCTGTAATGGGAATGTTAGGGAGTAACTTATTTTGTCTTTTGCAGCCTAGTATAATAATGTTCAATTACCCTCTGCTTTCTTTTAAATGGTTCCACTGCCCCAAAATACCTGAGAGGCCACAGGGGAACAGGTTTCAAGACGAATCTGGGACATCTGAACAATTCCTGAGGCTAAAAGAGGCTCTTCCTCATCATAGGACCTTTGGTGCCTTGCCAGGCGAAGTGACAGTGTTTCTCAGTTTCTCTCAATGACTCTCTCTGAGGATGGACCCCCCCTTGCAAGAAGGAGCCGCTGGGATACTGAGTGCGATAAGAAAAATGGAACCCAAGTCTTTCTGAAGTGCATCAGTTTTGCTCTTCATGGTCCTTTGGTTGATGATTTCTCTGACTGTAGAAGTCCTGTGAAGATGAAACTTGCTATGGGTTCCTTTAAGGCTTGGAAAGTGAGAGTAAGGGGACCATTCATTGACTTCAGGTGGCAACAGGTGCATAGGTCACTTTTGGTGTTAGGTTTCGGAATATGGTGGTTTTCCACTTTTTGATTCTTCGGTAATGCAGCCCCAGCGCAGATGTCTGGTTGGCTTCTGGCAACCTGTACTCGACCACTGGAGGGGACCACAGACCCTCACCAAGTCTGGACCCACAGGGCATCTTCATTATCTTCTGGTGACAGGAAACCGCCCACAGACCTTCCTCTGCACTCAGCGACTCTGAACTCTATACAGTGGGAAAAGTGGTCAGTGATGATGGCAAGCATGTCCCTTGAAATGTTTTTAGGCAGTTTGGAATTGTTGCTTCTCTGGGTGGCCAGCAGCACTATGGCAGGGTACGCCCTCTTCTGTGCAACAGACAGCAATGGCTTCCAGAGGTCACGAAACACACCTTCGGCCCTTTTGTGACACCAATGTACTTCTTTTACTCGAGATGTCTGGGCACTCCTCTTCAGGACTCACAAAGACCCCTTCTCTGGACCGCAGGCAAACAGGACTTGCTTCCAGGGCACGTTGGATGAAGCGTCGCAGGTTGCGCGATGGTCCCTCATAGCTAGGGGAGAGTTCTCCTTTGCAGGTCCCCTCTGGATCAGTGCTTGGAAGAATGCTGCAGCTTTTAGATTACAAGAAAAAAATGCAGCAGCAGACTTCTCCTCCAGCTGGTCTTCAAGGAACAGCTTCTTCTTGCTTAAGCTTCAACTTCAGTTTCTGAACAATTTGGTTAGTGAGAGGTCCCCTGTTATACACATTGGCTCCCATTCATTCAGGCTCAGTCAAAAATCACACAGAAGGGCATTCATGGAGGCAATCAGCAGATCGGGCTCACAGGTATTCAGGCCATTCACTCCACCCAGACACCCATAACAAAGAATGTGCATTGGGGTAAGCACCAAGCCTTTCAGCACTCCACACTGCATTCATGTCAGTTTCAGCCAGGGCTGTCTCAGTAATTGTGTCACAAACAAAAACCAGACACCCATAATACAGAATGTGAGTTCCCTTCAGACTCCATTCACACTGTTCCCACTCCTAAGGTGTACCCACAACACACAGCCCCTGGGAAGGATCCAGTCATTCTGACAGGAGACAGCCCCAGAACCATCTATGGTATTTCCACCCAACAGCCAGTCAGGAGGAAGGGACATAGTCACAGCTTCCCAGGACTTTGGAAAACAAGGTAAAAGGCAATAGAAACCAAGAAGCCACCAGGGCAATCTTGCCCTCCTGCAGGAATCCATTGGACCTCATTATGAGTATGCCGGTCTGGTAACAACGGTGCTCGTAAACTACCGGCACCGTTGTTACCAGACTGGCACACTCAGAGTTCTGCGGGTGGGTGCCGTACCGCCTGCCAGGTCTGACCTGGCGGGTGGAATGGCACACGCCCGCAGACTTTAACGGTGCTTCCGTCCGCCCCATTCCCATTCAGTCCTATGGGAATTGAATGGGAATGAGGAGTAATTTTTTCGGCGCCTGGCTTGTGGGACCACCAGGGCTGTAATGCCCCAGTAATCCCCCATAGCAAGCACTGGAAAAAAGTATGACTCCGGCGGCAGGTGTGCCATTTTTACCGGCACAGATACCACAGGCTCGTAATGAGGCCCATTAATTCCCAATGGCAGGGCCTGGGTGTCTCAAAAATGGAGGTCACTCAGAGCCACTGCCAAGTCAGCATGTAGCTGCCACCAGCATATACCCTGCTCTGTGGGCTATACAAAGGTCTATACAACACACATAAGGGGTAGAAGGGTGTACCCCCACCCATTAGTGCCATAAGAATGTCATGCGGATGTCTCGGTAAGTGTACTATGTCAGAATTATGCCCTTGCAAGCCAAGAACCCATCTGGGAATATGGGTTAAACCCCTCCTCAACCATTTGAAGAAAACAATTGTACTAGAGGTTTGGGATTATGAGGTAAAGCCCCTCCCCAACAATGTGAAGAAAACAATTGTTCAAGAGGTTTACGATCTGACAGTACTGTAAATCTGTTGCCCCACAAATAAAATGCAAAATAGTTCAGTTCCTATGCCACCGCTAATGCTTCCCTTTCAACTACAGAATATTTACATTTCACCTCCGTGAGGGTTCTCAATGCAAACACAGCTGTGTTTTTCCTAATGGACCCATTTGCGCTAATGTGGCAACAAAACCTAGTCCACTAGCATCCATCTTTCCAAAAATCTTTTTCCCTGGTTCAAATCGCACCAGCATGGGAGCACCAGCAATTTCCTCTTTTATGTTCTGAATCGACTGCTCACATTCTCCTGAGCATGGACAATGTATACCCTTCTTTAGAAGCACTCTTAATGGAATAGATTTAGTAGCAAAGTTCTTTATGAACTTATGATAGTGTTCTGCTAGACCCAGAAATTAGCGTAACTGATCTTTATCACAAGGAGTCAGTCCAACCTTGATTGATTCTACCAGTTTCTCTCATGGTTTCACGCCGGCCACTGACAATGTGTGGCCTAGGTATTTCTACAACACCCAATATGCATGTGTCCCTTTGAATTGTAAAGCTGGCTCCCCTCACCCTCTTTAGGGGCCATCCAATTTTTCATTGTGCCTCATTACAATGTTGGTGATATCCTGCCGGTAAATCTGGTGGGATACCACCAAAATGGTAATATTGTTATTGGCACTTGTCATTCTTGATTTACTGACATATTCCAAGGGTCATCAACAGTGCTAGTTCCCCATTCCATGGTGTCCCATAAGACTCCGTAGGGGAACTGCATGTATTAGCAGTGCCAGTAATATCAGCATTTTTTGGTGATGGAATGCCGGACTTACTGGCAGCTCAGAGCTGGCAGTAATTCCGGGACACCACACCACCAAACTTGTAGTTTGGGGGTGTGAGAAAATCATCTGTAACAGAATTACTGCCACTTTTTTCCAGCACTGCCAAACTTGTAATGAGGCCCATTATGTTTTTCCCTACTGTCATCATTGATTAGTACATTGTCCTAGAATAACATCACATTACATAAACCTTCAACTGTCTTTTCCACCATCCTTTGAAATACAGCCACCTCAGACACCAAACCAAATGGTATCTGGCCAAACATATGCGCTCCCATTGGTGTGATAAACCACGTTAAGTGTTGGCAATCTTCAGAAAGACATACTTGATAGTATGCTGGGGAAAAGTAAAGAACACTAAAAACTGTTCCTGCTCCTAATGTTGAAAATGCATCTGGGATCTTTGGTAGCGGGTTCCATTCTTCCCCTATTTACTTGTTCAAGTCTCGTAAATCAAAACACATATGTATTTTCCCATTTGGTTTGGACACAATTACAATGGGTGCCAATCATTCTGACCCTTCAATTTCCTTAGTTACTCCTCTGTTGGCCATCCTTTTCACTTCTCCCTTCAATTGATCCCACATGTTGATTGGAAAAGAGCACACTGGACCCATGCTAACTGTGCCGGTATCCTTGCAGTAGAGCCAACAGGATACTGGCAAAAGTGGATACCATTTCTGCCACCCTGTCCGGTGGCATTTCCACTGGAGTACGGGTGCTGGAGTGATGGTGTAAATCTTCATTCATGGAGTCCCCTAGGACTTCGCGTGAGGATTTGCCACCATCATTGGCACCAGCAATGCCGGTGCTGGTAATGACAGCAATATTGCCATTAGGGCACAAGGCTTACCTTCAGCTCTTAGCTGGAGGCAACCCAGGTGCCCCACCAGCAAACACGTAGATGGCCGGTACGGTAATTTGACAGTGTTCGTGAATATCAACATTTGTTTTACCAGACCAGTCGACTCCGAATGAGGCTGACTCTGTGCATATTTGGAGTCACCTTGCCCTTGAGTGTAATCTGATGCTGGAATCTTTCAATTCTCCAACAGCTTCCATGAATACTTCTGAATATCTGTCTGTCCATGTGTCCAAGACTTCTGATATATAAACTGGCCTAACATAATGTGCTTTTATCTTCATGCACAATGTATCCTGTTTGATCATCCTAACAGTGATGGGTCTTTCATTGCGCCATAAATCCAGGCCTCACATTCATTTCCTTTTAATCTTATGGTGGCTTGAAACTTACCTATCAATCAATTGTAACCTCTCCATAATCCACTGGTTCATTTTCTGGAGGTATCAGTCTTGTTGGATCTCTCCGTATAGCCTTGTCCGTACCCATTTATATTATTGTTCACCACTCCACTGTCCACTTTCATTTATATTTCTTCATTATGAACGAAGAACACCTCAATTGGACCCTTTCCGACTGTGGATCTTGTTACAACTTCAAAGACATCTCTGGATTCTGCTTCTGAACTGTCTCCTATGGATGTTATTGTATCTTCAAATGCTTTTTCTGTGGTTATCTCCCTTCATTGTTGCAATAAATATCCCTTCCTTTTGCATTTGAGACACACTGCTGCCTTGGCTGGTCAAACATGACTGTATGAAAACATATTTCGGCTCACACATCTTCTTTGTTCGTTTCTGGCTTATAAATTGTTGTTTTCTTCCTTTAAGCTTGTATAATTCTATTTATTTCATGGTTGTCAAGCTCTTTTTTGTCAATGTTCATTTCCTTTACATATCTTGCAGGCTCCTCAAAGCTTTGTGATATTGCCACAGCCTCTTCTAATCAATGACCCGTGGCTAGTAGTCATTCTTGTATATGTGTGTTGTTAGTACACCTTAGTAATTGATACCTGATCAGAGAATCTATGATCTCTCCAAAGGCACACATATAGATTATGGTACATAATGCTTCCACATAGTTCTCAATGCGTTCTTCTGACCCGTGTACTCTTTGGAAAACGTTGTGGCACTCAAATACTACATTAGATTTGAGATCAACATTATTTTCCAATGCTTCCACTGCTTTTGTGTACTTATCCAAGTCCCCAGCTTCTTCTCCAAGCCCTTCCGGTAGTCCATCATAAATTGATTGACCTACATGCACTAAGTTATGCAGAAGGGGCCCTTCTTTCATTGTTTCTGAGAATTGTTCACCTCCTATTGCCACTAAATGCATATGAAACTCTATTTTCAATGTTTTCAGTAATATAGGTGGTGTGCTGGGTTCAGATAGCAAGGTTTGAGTTTGAGACAGCTTAGCAGCAACTATGGTGTACTTTATTCTCTATTTGTTTATTTATCTTACTTCTATTTTATTTATATTGTTGTCTTCCCTTTATTTGTTGTTTTGCAGTTATAACATAAACAACTATTTCGATTTAATTAAGTTTGGATACAGTGTATCAATTGTATTCCTTAAATTATACTATGCATTTGCAAGTATAGTCCTCATCCAGGATGGCTAATGAGATGCTCGAGTCTGCGTGTAACGTCTCATACAGGTTGGACATAGATGCACTCTCCTCACAACCGTCTATGGTGATTCCTACATTTGTGGCCAATTGTAGGTTTGCGTAATTTAAGTCGCTGTGGCTGGGAGAAAGGGAGTGACCCACCACTCCCCATGGATACTCATTACAATGTTGGATTCTCCTGTGCAGGTAAGCCCCAGAATCTACGTCAAGGTATGTGACGTCATCCTTATTTCACACTCTAGGCAGCTCTTTTCCAACTCTTCCCACCATCGCTCTTTTCCCCCCAATTGCCATTCTCCTCCCCATTCCACATTCCAATCTGAACCTTCCAACCCAAAGGTTTCACTCTACTGAACTATCATAAAACAGCCCACTACACATTGCTTTTGCTGGGCAGCTTAGTGGGTGTTTTCTAGCAGTACTAATTGACATCAGAATTTTCTTTCAAAAAGTATCCAGTTGTTTGTGTCAAGAGTTGCAACGATACGTAATCAAAGGATTCATATATGTCTGTTTGAGCAAAATACTATCATGTACTATCATTTGTTCAGGAGAACATCTGCTTCAAACATTAGAAAAATTGTGTCATCAAACTGCTTGGATGATCAAATATTCATCATCATTGTTGGACTCCTGGGGCCAGATTACAGAGACCTTGCACCGGTGCTAGTGCAAAATTGCACGGTATTAGCACTAGGGCAAAGTTTGCCCTATTTTTAAAAACACTAGGACATATTAAAAACACTATTGCACCATGACAACTGCACCTTGCCATTGTTTAAGCACCTGTGCAACAAAATTCCCCAGTGCAAGAAAGATACATTTTGGATGTGTTTTTTCACCAGAGCAAAGTTTGCCCTAGTGCTAATACCATTCCGTATTAGCACTAGGGCAAACTTTGCCCTGTTGCAAAAATGCAGTGAAAATGTACCTTTTTTGCCCGAGAGCAATATTTGTCCTGGTGCCTCTACCATGCCAAATTGCACTTGTCATGGTGCAACAGTTTTCTAATATGTCCCAGTGTTTTAAAAAATAGGGCAAACTTTGCCCTAGTGCTAATACCGTGCAACTTTGCACTTGCACTGGTGCAAGGTTTCTGTAACCTGGCCCCTGGATGTCGATTTAACACCACCCAATAATGCAAAGACCCATTCTAATAATTAGATCGCTAAGTTGCACACTGTTCAGTGTACAGTTGCTAATTTTCTTTGTTTCTGTCAGAAATGTCTGTTCTGTGGAACGCAGACTACAAATGTCCCTTATTATAACAGAACAATGGCAGCATGAGCAATACGAGGGAGTCACGTTGCTTTCAACTTTTCTATCTTGCTCTTCTGACCGATTAATCTTGGAGGCCATACAGTGACAGAATGTTGAGGCTCAGCTGTTTCCTTGCTACATCTGCCTTCAATATGTCAGCAGTCACAAGGAACATGAACGGAGGACAGGAAATGTGAACACAGATTACCTTTAAGGATATTATGGCAACACAAGACACGTCGGCTAGAAATTGAGTGTCACCCAGTTATATCATTCGGGACGATTTTATTCTATGCATTACTTAGCTTGCAAGAGTTGTAGCTTGATCCCAGATTGGCAGTAAAATTGTCTTGCAAAGAAAGGGGAATGTGTGAATTATCAGCATGTATTCCTAAATCTGATGCAATATATCTTTCGTGAGTTGTGGTACAAATTGAAAGTGCAGTATTAAAGCCTGCACACTGAATGAGTTTAGAAACAAAGCACCCATCTTACCTTGGCAAGGCATCATCAGAAAGTTTGCACATTTGCCACACATGCTCTTTTTCCAAAATTGTCAGCACTTTCTATGAATGAAGAAGCAACATCAACATGACATGTAAATTACACCATTGTTAAAGTTGTTTTCTCAGCAGTTTTATTATACAACTCAAACCATTCAGAGCCGCATCATCTAACAAAAATGTGCCAAATTGTTATGTTGGAAAGCCTCAACAGATGCTCTTGATATTGTTATTGAGAACTCTGCAGTGTAATAAACAATTCTGTCTGCAAAAAAACTGCATATTTACCTGCATTTGCATCCTCCTCTTTGTCCTGTATTCTTTCAAGTATAAGTCATACATTTCAATTAGAAGCAATTTGCTGCTTTAGTTTCTTCCAATAGTTTTTTTTGTTTGTTTACTATTGGTTTTTGCTTATGAAAGAATATCCTTTACATTGCTGATTGCTGTGCTAATATTTTTTGTCACAATATCGTAGTATGGCACAGAGAAACATGAACAACAAATTGAAAATAACAATAGTTACATTAATACGCATTTCTGTCATGCCTTTTGACAACTCAAAATTCGGTGCCCGTTGTTGCAATGACCAGGAAATCAGTGAAATATTCGACTCATATTTTGTTAATCAGCCCAAATTAAGTAAAGAAAATATGTTATGGTTGCCCGACTAAGGCTTCTTCTCTATTGTGAATGCTTGTGAGAAGGCAACTTTATAGTGTAATGGAAGTGAAGATAGAGTAAAACTGTGCTTTATTGAAATTTCCAAACTCCCATAAACAAACAACAAAACAGAGATAAAACAAGCCTGTAAAATACACTTGCCATTAAATTGAGGCTGCTAGGTCAAGCAACATACTTATGTTCACCAATGTTTTTAGTTATAAACGAAGCACACAAGCAGCATACATAAACACAAGTAGATTTGAAATGTAAAGAAGATTTTAAAAAGCTACACAAGTGATAACTAAATGTAATTAAGAGACTGAAAGTGTAAATTTTTTCAAGCACAATTAATATCAAACTAACTGTTTCATATGGTTAATTGATGGGGCTTTATAAGAAGCGTGAATTTTGTTTGAGTATTTATCAGTTTTTACAAGTCATAGTCTATGGAAAGATACAAATATGGAGATATTTTTAAAATGCATGCATACGTCCTTTTTTAGCAGGACTTCGATCAGACGAGAGGTTGGACAGCAATAGAGCTTGGTCAGCTTAAGTGGAATCTGGGCCATCTTGAAAACGTTAGCTTGGAACATTTAACAACTGAAAGAGTCTGACCACTATGAATTTAAAATGTTAGTCCTAAAGTTGTTTCAACAGCCTCAAAATTGCTCAATCAGGGTTTAAGCATGGACCATAGGAATGAATAGGTGATGATGTTCCAAAAGGTTTATCAGTGATTACAAACACAACATTATTTCTGTACAGTTTTCTGTGGTTCCCATAGAGTCTCTGAGCAAAAAGGGTCGAAATGGAATAGATGCATTTTACTTTGTTTTTTCTTGTATTTTCAGGCACAGTTGTTCTTATGACAATGACACCAAAGGAATAGACCTGACCGACACATATACTAGAAACAACATGATCTCTTCCAACGTCCAACTTCAACTGTGTTCGCTTTAAGGGATGTCTTTATATTGAGTTTATAAAGTGGTATATCCAATGAACTGGTTAGTCTGGGTTTCATAGTATGTTGGCACTCTGTCTCCCACAAGAGCTAAATCTCATGCCCAAAACACTGAGGCAGTGGTTCCAGGGCCATTTTAAGCACTTTTGTGGCCCGGGCCATTGACACCTTTGGGGTCCCCCTGCACCAAAGGAACTAAGGGATATAGAGTATCTTGTTTCACAACCCCAACACCCTTGTTACAATCACAACCAATAGACTGTTATGCATCTTGCAGAGATCAACACAATTATGGCAAACTTCTTTTCAGACTCCTTACCCTCTTCATTCTTGATGTAATCAGAATGATAAACAAGTAGCATTTCAAGGGCAACATTAGCAGTCCAGGCAATGGTACTTCTATTGTGGCATAGATATAGGAATCATTTCATCAATAGCAGCTACAGGGAAGGTATATCGGACATAGATTGTATGAAAAAGATGCACATAATCCAAAGTAGGTAAACGACTCAGATTAGCTGCCTCATAGATGTAAGAGTGCTCAAGCATAGATACATGCAACCAATGGGAAGCAAGGAGAAGGCTACACATAACATAGCATAGCGAGTGGATGGCGATTTGAAGATATCAGAAAGGTGTCTGTATCCAAGCAGACTGAGATTAGAAGAGGGACATGGTTTCCAAGAAGTGTTGCCATTAGTGAGCAAATAAACAAGTGGATATGATGTGCAATATATTAATGTTTACTCTTATTATAGAGGAAACAACACTGTATATAGCCAGTGAAACCATGAGTGAGTCTTTTTTAAAGATCATACCCTGGGAACGAAATCACTCTGAAGGGCTGACCATGTTGAAAGATTTAGGAACTGGCAATTTTGACAGGTGAGGGCGTCAGCGTTGCTGGAACTTGGTACTGTAATCTTGCATATGAACGCACATCTCTGCAATGAGTGCTTAAAACACTGAGCTATCCTCTGAACCATTGCAACATTCAAATTGATCAATATGCATTTCAACTTTGGCTACTGCACATGATCAATATAATCCCCAGAAAATCCAGAAAAGGTGAGAATGCTACAGGTGTTGTGCTGCATAAACTATGTGTACAACAGTGAACATAGAAAGCATTACAGGATGAAAAGATCAGAGCAGAACAAAATGTACTTGTCAACAACAGCAGGCAATATGTTTAGAGTCTCAGCAGCATACCATAAGAAATCCTGACGTGTGATATTTAATGTTGGTGACCATAGAGAACTGACTTCTTTTAATCAGGCTGCATTTTGGGGCCCTCCTCCAAGGTGGTGGCCCGGGGTAAGTGCCCCTATTCCCCCATTCTCCCATAACAATGTCCCAGAGTGTTTCCCAATAGTCCTGGGGTTGGAGTCCAGTTGCACGAGGAGTTATTTTCAACCAGAAGGGATTCAAATAAGTGTCCTGCTATGACAAATTCCCATATCTCGCCCTGGGCATATCTATAGGGACCATCAAGGTGCCCCTTTGAGGCCCCAAACTAGCAAAGGATGGACCTAGTGGCGCTTTGTAGAGGATTTCCTGGTTAGTCCCACTTTGTCCCTGTATGAGGGAAATGGACAGTCACAATGCTGCTGTCTGACTAGAATGAGGCAGCTGAGGAGTGGCTTCTACAATGTACATTATTGGAATTACCTGCAAACTGTATCACACTATGTTAAGAAGAGGAGTCGGGGCTAAGGCAGCCCTTGTGCCCCCCCATGGGTCTCTACCTCAGCTGAGGCCAATTGTAATTCCAGGATTGTACAGAGTTGTGCTCATGTGGTCACCACAACTCGCCTAGTGAGTCTCCCCCTGGGGGAACCAGTTTTGGCCGATCATGTTCATGTTTGTTAATAGTTACTTGTTATTATTGTGTTACCATGTGCCAAATATTTTGTTTTCAGTTTCCTTATATCGCCTCTTTCTTTTTTCAAAGTTGCATACAGTGCATCATGTAACCTGACATGCTACGATGGTCCACACATGTGTATGATAGTGCTCTGACACCTGCTAATAGGGGAATAATAAGGTAAGGGTGCCACCCATTTATGGCAGATATTATAGTATGGAATCATTAGGACTGCCGGCGAAAGATGGTTAATGTTCTCACATGGAATGTAAAAGGCCAAAGGGCCCCCCATCAAAATGCAACAAATTATCTATCATTTGAGAAAACTTGATGCACACAGCTCAAATTCAAGAAAGCCATCTCCCTGAAAAAGAGTGCACGAGGCTTAAAGGGCAATGGGTGGGGCAGAGATGCTTCTCTGGTGCTAACGGTCGCAGGGATGGAGTCATCCTTTTCTTTCATAAGAAGCTCCCAATACAAATAATTAGCCCCAACGAGGAAGAAAGGGGTACATGGGCGAGGGTTGTGGCCTTGATTAATAACACTCCAATAATAGTTCTCAATATTTATGGCCAAGCCAAGCAGAGCCCCAATTCTGGCATACAATGTGACACCTGGTCCAATTAATTAACACTCCATTTATAATAGCAGGAGGGGATTGCAACCTCCCAGTTGATCCCATCTGGGACAAAAAGTCATAGTATCAATTTATCCTCTCCAAAATTCTTGAGCCCTTTTAGGAGCTTAACAAGGGGAATCATTCGGTTGAAGTGTGTATATAATGCCATCGAACAGACACATTTTATTCAAAAGTACATTCCTCATTCCCTAGGAGAGATGACATATTCCTGAGCAGATGGTTGTTGCAGTATGTATACAGGGCAGGTATATCACACATTGTAATCTGAAACCCTTTGCCAGTACCCACATCCCTAGATTGGGGGCATCCCCTTCTAGGCACAGTGCAGGATTTTAGGGACTTGATTGACCATTTAAAGAAGGAATTCGTTTTGCTTAATGAAGTAGGGTCCACTCAATTTCTGACCGTATGGGATGATTTCAAGGCTGCTTTTAGGGGGAATATTATTTGATATGTGGCAGGAACGAAGAAAGTGGAACAAAGAAAGACAAGATGTGATTAGATGCCTTAGAATCATAGACATGCTGCAGGGGAAGTATGTAAAATCCTCCTGAGACAAAAAAACTGATAGAGCTTATAACTGCTAAATATAATTATAATAACAGCATGGATAAGGCATTTGTGTTATTACTCAAATACAGCTCCACATTCTTCAGAGGAGCTAATAAATCTTCATCATTACTTGCCTACTAAGCTAGAAATCAGAGAAATAGTGTAGCAGCTCTGGTAGTGGAGGACTCTACCTTAGTTAAAGATGAAGACATTGCAAATTAATTTGTGAAGTTTTATGAAACCCTCATACCCCTGAAAGCAACCCCAATGGCATCCCTGATTGATTCGTACTTAGAGGGTAAGCCAGATCACATACGTCAAGGGATTAATCAAAGGCAATTGGCTGTATTAGAGTGGGAGATTTCTCTAGCCGAAACCAGAAAGGCCATAAATAATCTGAAGAGAGGTAAAGCCCCTGACACTTAGGGGCTTTTGATGGATTTGAACTATTCCTTTGTGGACCTTCTAGCACCAACATTGCAGACTCTGTTCTCGAAATATAGTGCTGATGGCACTCTCATTTTCTCCTTTTATAAGGCCATAATTCACGCCATCCCGAAGCCTAGAACAGACCTGTTGAAGGCAAGACATTATATGTTGATTTTGTTGATAAATGGGGAGGCACAAATCTCTGCCAAGGTGCTTGCTCCTTGAGACTTGAACATCTTCCCAAACTAATCCATAAGGATCAACTGCTTTGTAAATGGCTGACTATCTTCAGCCAAAACCCGATCATTTTGTGATGTGTTAGACTTAGCCAAAACTGTAGACAAGCCATGGGCGGCAGTTATCCTAGATGGATCGAAAGCATCCAATAGGGTCGGATGGTCATTTCTAGTGAAGGTGCTGAGTTGACATGGAATAGGCCACTCACTAATGTGCCTCATCATGACAATCTATCAGCATCCCAAAGTCTTCCTATGTGCAAATGGCACCTTTTCCAAATATGTCACCATTTCTAGAGGTACAAAGCAAGGCTGTCCCCTTCTCCCTTCTCTTTGTCTTCTCTCTAGAACCTCTACTCCAACGCATTTGGTTAAGTGATTCATTTAAAGTTGTGGGAACTTAGGAGTTTAGAGTCAAAACATCGGCATATACTGATGATATACTAGCATACTTAGAAAATCCAGTGACCTTTCTTCTGCACTTTCTAGAGGAAATAGTCCACACTTCAATGGCATCAATATATAAGGAAAAGTTAGATGTAAAGGATACTATGCCAACAATTGCTTATGTTATGCAGCCTGTATGATATATGATATGATATGATACAGCATTTATAATGTGCCTATACACACGAGTTTCAAGGTGCAACGAGTCATGGAAGGGAAACAGAGGGAAGACAGACAGTGATCCTACTAGGCAGGTGTCATTCATATTGCGCAAGTGAATGGGAAGGGGTAAAGTGCTGGGGGAAGAGGGAAGGGACAGTGCAGTACATGGAATAATGGATTAAATAACAATGAGTAAAGTACAGCCAGCAGGTGGCAAGTGCAGGGGTGAAGGGTAAGTGCAGGCATCAGGTGTCAAGTGCTGGTAGTGGGACTGTCAGGCAACAGAAAAAAAAAAACAGTCCCTAAGTGCAGGGATTGCCAGGAAGGCAATGCAGGTGTGTGACTGCCGGGGGAGGGGACCTGGGCCCGAGATCAGAGGGTGGCCAGGTAACCAGTGCAATTTCATTTTCAGTCAGGAAATCAGCAAGGGAGAGGAGGAGAAAAAGAAGAAGCAAAGAGAAAGGTTTTGAGGTGCTTCCGGAACCGGAGATGGTTCTCCTCAAGTTTCAAAGGGGCAAGGAGGCTGTTCCAGAGGGAGGCCCCAGCCAAAGAGAGAGATCTACCACCAACTCGTTGCTTGGAGAAGCGACTGATCCTGAGGGAGTTGGAGGCAGATCAGCGGAGAGCTTCAGAAGGAAGATATTTAGGAAGAGAGAGATAAAGGTATTGAGCCCCCAGGCCCCAGAAGACCTTGTGGACAATGCAGAGGGTTTTGAACGTAATCCTTGCAGCCACTGGGAGCCAGTGCATAGATTTCAGTCCTGGAGAGATACTTTCCCTGGGCTTGAGGCCAAGAACAAGTCTTGCAGTCCTGTTCTGGATGAGTTTCAGAGGGCGTAGAAGCAGGCAGATTTAGAAAGAGGATGTTGCAGTAGTCCAGCCTAGAGAGAACCAGAGCTCTGGAGACAGTGAGCTTCTGGGGGAAGGAGAGGAAAGGAAGAATACCTCTGAGGAGGTGCTGCTGGTAATGTGACTTCTTAGAGACGGCAGAGATGTGAGGAGAGAAGGAAAGTGTGGAGTTTAAGGTGACCCAAGGTTTTTAGCCTCACAGGTGGGAGCAGGAGGAGGGCCAAGAGAGGCCGGCCAGAGAGTGACAGGGAAGGAGGGTGTGGGTGTGCCGATGAGGAGAATCTCGGTCTTACTGGCATTAAGGCAGAGATTATTGTCAGTACACCACTCTTAGATGGCGGACAGCCAGTCGGAGATGAGAGAGGGAGAAGAGATGGCTGAGGGCAGGCTGAAAATGAGCTGAGTGTCATCCACATTGCACTGGAAGTTGGGGCAGAGCCCGGCAATGCAGTGGGTGAGAAGTGCAAGGTATTGGTTGAACAGCCAGGGAGAGAGGTTAGACCCCTGGGGAACACCACAGGTAGAGATAGAGATAGTGGAGAGGAAGGAACCAAGTTGAACCTAGGAGGGTCGACCAGAGAGAAAAGAAGCCAGCCACGCCAGGGCCTGACCGGTGATCCCCAGTTTATAATGGAGATGGTTGAGCAGGATGGCATGGTTGACCATGTCGAAGGCAGAGGAGAGATCAAGTAAAATTAGGACACAGGGGGTGTTGGAATCAAGGTTGGAGAGCAGGTCTTCACGGATGTTCAGGAGAGCAATTTCTGTGCTTCTGGCAACTCTGAAGCCAGACTGATGATCATGGAGACAACCAAGAGATTCAGTGTGAAGATTGAGCTGGGAGATGGCCAGCTTTTCCAAGAGTTTGCCCAGGAAAGGAGTGATGGAGATTGGGGAATACATAGCCGGGCAGGATGGGTTGGCAGAGGGATTCTTCAGAAGAGGGTGTACAAGGGAGTGCTTGAAGGGGCAAAGGAAGAATCCAGTGCGAAGGAGTAGTTGCAGAAGTCGGCAAGGACAGGAGGCAGGGAGTCAATATGGTCCTTGATGGTTTTGGGAACAGGGAAGAACCTGTTTTGACCAGACTTTCATAGACCAGACTTGTCTAGAAACCTCTTCTGAGGAAAACAGGGGAAAGGCAGAGAAGGAGGGAGGAGAGGAGGTCAAAGAAGGGCCAGAGGAATGGCAGGGAGTAGATGGCAGAAGGGGAGAGGAGGAGAGAGAGGACAGGATGACCTGAGTTTTAGAGATGAAATGATAGGCCAGTGCCGTGCAGAGGGCCTGGGAAGGGACAGGTGAGGTAGAGACTGTGTCAGGATTAATCAGATCCTTGTTGATTTTAAGGAGTTCAGCCGAATTGTTGGAAGCTGCAGAGATGCAGGCTTGGATGTGTGCTCTCTTCTTGGTGCGGACAGAGAGCCGGTATTGCCTATGGAGCAGGTGGCAGGCCAGTTTGTCAAAGGGTGTACATGAAGCACGCCATTTCATCTGAGCCACCATCCACATGTGTTTAAGGGTGACGTGGTCTGAGTTGTACCAGGAGTTCCACTTGGCTTTGAGCTTCAAGCAGATCATCATGACACGGGCAAGAACATTGAGAGTGTCAGATATAGCTGAGTGGAGCATGCAAAGGTCTGTGCCCCAAACGGGGAGGATGGGGGGGAGTGGTGGCGAAAGCCTCAACTGACACACGCTTCATGGGTTGGACCGAGAAGGTGGTTGACAGTGATGGATAGAGAGGGAGAGCTGGGAGGAAAGGATAAAGTGATCACTCCAGGAGAGAGGAGTGGTGAGAGGGATAGAAAGGGGAAGGTCTGAGGAGATCAGAGCATCCAGAGTATTCCCTGCAGAGTGAGTCGGGCCAGAGGGGAGAATACAGAGTGAGAGAGAGTCGCAGTAGTCCCGAAAAAGTCCAGAGGAAGGACAGGAAGCATCAAGGTGGATGTTGAAGTCTCAAAGAAGGAGGAGATGAGTGGTTGAGACCAGGAGGGAAGAGGAGAGGTTGGCCCACTCAGAGATGAAGGGGGAGATCTGACCAGGTGGCTGATAGATAGTAGCCACAGTAAGGGAATGTCCAGGAGAGAGAGAGAGAGCCTGCAGACAAGGCATTCTAAAGAGAAGTAGGCCTCAGGGAAGATCAGGGCGATTCCCCCTCCGGAACAGTTGGACCTGGGCGTCGAGAAGATCTTGTAGCCATCAGGGAGGAGAGTGTCAAAGCTTGAGACAGAGCTGGCCATGAACACTGAGGACATCAAGGTCAAGTTCCTCCAGAAGGCGGCAGATGTCAGAAGAGTGTTTGACAGCTGACCAAGAGTTAAGGGTGGCAATATGCAGATGATTGCCATCTTTGAAAGACTTCCGGGGAGGGGTACAAATCAGAGGTACCGGAGGTATAGAAGAAGCCAGGGGGGGGCAGAAAGGGAAGAAGGAGATGGCAAGGTAGCCAAGAAGGAGGTAGCAGGGGGTGGCGAGGGAGCTGTGTAGGGGGGATAGGGGACAGCAGGAGAAGAAAGGAAATTGATGAGGCACGGGAAGCGTCTATCGAAGAGGAGAAGGTTGGCCTGAGTGCCTTGGACCAAGACAGTGCCATTCACATAAATATTGATGATGACCTTAGAGGAGTGGAAGGACGCCAGGAGGGCCCACCATTAATGGGAGAAGAAGAGAAAGAAGAGAGCACAGAGATCATATATAGGGTTCATAGGTCTGGTGAGGGAACAACAAAGAGGATGTCATTGAAACTTTGCCTGGAGGAGGCACTGGTATAGATGTCAGCAATAGAGAGGCCTGGGTTGGAGACCAGGATGTCCCTTTTAAACTTCTTCCTACCAGATTTAGTGAGGAGAGCAGGATAGTCGATAGAGAAGCAGTTAGAGAAAATAGGAGAGACAGAGAGCACAATAGAGTAGGTAGGGAGAGGAGAGAAGAGGATGGGCGAAGGAAGGGGAGAACACTAGGCAAGGACATAGTGCAGGGTGCAAGGAGACGAAACAGAGAGGCGACACAGGTTGAACAATTGGACAAGACGACAGACAGTCAGATTTAGGAGACAATCACAATGTTGTTTTTAGAGACAGGAGAAAACGACCCACCTAAGTTTGAGAGTCCTAATAGATGGAAAAAGGCTTAGGTTTCACAGTGCACTTTTAAATACTCTCACAATGCAATCTTTTGAAACAGGAGAAAAACACACCTACGTATGAGAGTCTCAATAGAGGGGAAAAAGGCTTAGGTTTCACAGTGAAATTTTAAATACTCTCACAATCCAGCCTTTTGAAACAGGAGAGGAAAAAACACACGCCTAAGATTGAGAGTGAGTGTTTGCTAGGTGGACAGGGGTAGCAGGGTAGTTGCAGGGCAACCCTGGTGAAGGCTGGCTACTGGTGTCCCCCTGCAGACACCTGCAGACACCAGCTGGAGATGTCTCAAAGGAGCCGCCCTTTGCCTAGGGGCCCTTAGCATAATGGTCACCAAGTCTACCAATCGCGGGAGAGTATGGGAAGGGATCTGGAAGTGGAATAAGGGTAGGGAGCGGGTGAGGATGAGGGGAACAGGCAAACAACGGCGCTAGGAAGTGCAAGAGTTCAAGCGTACAATTAAAAACAAAATCAACCCACCAGGGGCACAAGCAAATGCTGCAGCAATGGAATCAGATGGAGACCCAGGAAGGGTTCTGGCAGTGCTGTGCTTACCTTAGTGCAGCAGTGGAAAGGAGCGAGTCGAGGACTCGGCCGGCCAGGAGGCCTGGGGTACTGTACAAGCAGCCAATCACGGGTGGTGGGGGGGCAGGGAAGGGATTAGGAAGTGGAGGGAGCGGGGGAGGAGAAGGGAAAAGGCAAACAATGGCGCTGGGAAGTGCAAGAGTTCAGGCATACAATTAAAAACAAAATCAACCCACGAGGGGCACAAGCAAACGCTGTCGCAATGGAATCAGATGGAGACCCTGGAAGGGCTCTGACAGCACTGTGCACAGAGGGATATGACCTCATTTGGCAACCACATGATATTAAATAACTGGGGATTTCTATCACTCCCCAAACCAATGACACAGGTCAACTTAATATTGAAATGATTAGCTGCATTCCTTGTGTTACAGCGTTACCATGGAAGAATACTTATGGACAAGAAAAAGAATGATGCTCTAGTTTCTTTCTTCAACCCCTTTACTTGGGTCTCCTGAATACAGGGCAACTTTTTCCTCTAGACACCTCCCTATCTGTTAGCTGTACAGACAGGACTGTAATTAGAGTAAAAGAGCATTGTACCACCTGGTAAGCGCCAAGCTGTAAAGGAGAAAGTAGGAAGGTAAGCAGTCGGAATTGATCAGAAAATATATCCAAGTAATAGTAATTGAACTGACCTAGCTTATGTGAGGTAAGACTGCTCTATCTTCGGTGTTACTGAGGGCAGAGGATGGAGACTTTGTTTTGGGAGAAGACCACACGACAAACTATTTTGCATCAGCACAGCGCAGGTCAGCCATTTGGCATGCAATCAGCCAGAAAGTGACATCTGTGGCCGGCGTCCCCCATGATGGGTGCAGCCAAGAAACTGGTTATCTATCATAGAAAGATACAATGGATAAGAAAGGGAGAGCTGAGCTCCAATTCAGGTGCCGCAGAAAGGCAATGAGTGCCAAGTTTTATTCATTAAATACTACGAAGGAGCTCTAAACGTGGTCTCCAGTCACATGGTCAGATGAAAATAGACTTTGGACAAGCTACACCGAGACCAGAAGATAAAGTCAGGTTCACACTCCCTTTCATTCCCAGGAGCAGTTATACTTGCAAGGATAAGTTCAAAACACTATTCTCTTGACCGACAGCTTGAGTGATGATAGATGATGGTCTAATTCTCTCCCTTCAGCACTCAGAAACGAAACTTCTTACACAGTATTCCAGAAAGTTCTGAACACTATACTCTGCTGTCCAGCCCCCACCAATTTGTAACATGCAACTAATGTTTCTGCTTATACCTTGTTCCACTATAACCATGGAACCTGTGTTTTATTCCTGTTGTACCATGTAATGTTATCTAATTGTACAACCAAGTAAGAATTCTGTATCAGCGCCATGATGCCCCCGGGCCGTTGTGCACTTTATACATTTCAATAATTAAAGATAAAAATAAACATCATTGGGTGGGGAAGCATAGTCAAGTCTGATCCACTGGCACCTGGGGTAACAGCTTGCATGCTGCTAACGAGTGGAATACTCCAGAAGGGTACAAGTATGCCAACCAATTATAAAGGGCCACATATGAAAGAGCCTTATGGTTTAGAGATCCAATAAGCCGGTGTGTATTTAATGACGCTCACAATGACTTGCACTAGGGGTTACCAGAGTGGTCCAACTGACAGTCGAGACCCAATCACAACACCACCCCCCGTAGAAAGTATACCTAGCTGGTTCTGTTACCCAATCACAATACCAAATTTGTTTTCTTAGTTTGCCACATAGTGTGACATCAATGATGGCGAGTTTTTAGTATATAAGTGTGTTTATTCTGAAATATTCCAATATCTTACTGCACGACATCCGATGATGTCTATTGTACTCCCTGTTTTAGATGGAGGCATAGGCAGTGTTGCAGTGTTGCGACAGCATCCCACGCACCCTGACACTGAGATCATTCCAATGTTTGCGACTGTCCTCCCCATCACAGGGGACGTCGGCCACAGCTGTCACTTTCTGGCTGATTACATGCCAGATGCTGTCCTGTGCTGTGCTGATGTTTTCCTTTGGCAAGGGCCATATATCTCATCAGTGTAAGCAACAACCTCATCGGTCAGGAACACCAGCTGCCCCTCAATGAACTTTGGTTTTCAGAGTCGACTTTTGGCCACATTGCCTCTGATCCTCTCTTGAGATATTCTGGCATGCTTCCACTTCTTGATGGCTGCTGGAAGTGGAGATATTTTAATGGAATGTTTTTCTCAAAGTTGCCACCGCAGTACTTCACATTCCGGTGATGACACAATTTCCGCTGGTGCTTATAGCGCCAGTGCTAAGAGCACCAGGTCCGGCAGAGGTATCGCTCTTAGCGCCGAAGTTTTGGCGGTAGCCCTTAATTCAGCACAATTTCCACCGGGCACTAATAACGTTATTGCCGGAGTCAGGCACCCATTCACACTAGGTTGTGATGCAGCACTAATTCTGCTGCACCACCTGGCAGTAACGCTATTCAGCATGAATGGCGCTGGATTGCCGTCAGACTTTTGATGAGGCCCTTAGCGAAATGTGGTCATTCAATTGAACTGCACCTGTTTGAGGTTCTAATCCTCCGAAAAAGGTGTCTGATTAAGGATCACCCGTGGAATGCCGTGCAGATGTTATCCCACGGGTGATCCTTAATCAGACCCCTTTTTTCAGAGCATTAGAATCTCAAACAGATGCAGTCAAATGAATGGACATATTTCTCTAAGAATCCAATAGACCAGACTAATTTAACAAAGGTCACACTTAAAGCCATTTAGGGGGCCTCTTAAATTCTTTATCAAAGACACCCATTGGGAAACAAACTCGTTGTAATAGCCTTAAAGATGACCGAAGGATGAAACAAGTGTCGGCTAAGCGCAATTATGTAATGGCCAAGCGCAATTATCTTATTAATACTTGTTGAAAAGAAATATTCATCAATAAACATCTTAGAATGTTATAAGAACAATTCACAATTAAACTAAAGAGAAGCGTGTTAGGGAGGATTAAAAAATGTGCTAATTCCTTTGTACCTTAGAGACCCCCAGCTCTTTTGCTGAACTTTCGGACTCTGTACTTTTTAATTGTGTTTGTTTTCTGTGTTTATTTTCTTTAGTTATGGAGTTTTAACCAACTCCATAGGCATCATCTTTTTTATTTATGTCACACAGCAGTGACACAGGGATGTCTTTTTAGACTTCCCAAAGGTTTAAATACATTCCCTGGAGTGAAACTACTGTTTAATGTAAAGTGAAATTGAGTTTACTAGTCTTTTCTAAATTCATAGACCCAGCACACACCATATTACAATGGAGTGCTGGAGGGGTTACATTGTATCCCCTGTGTGTAAACACTCTTGTAGCAGTCAAATGCTACTCTTTCCTATTGAAATGGCTGGTGGCAGTGGTTTTATACCAAAAAACCATGATTTTTCTCGACTGTGAAGACCGGTAGCTAAAAATTGGGGCTGTCATGTTTTTCAATATGGCGTCCAAGATCCATCTGTAAAAACAGACTCTGCTCATCTTTTTCACCGTTTCTTTGTGGAAAGGTCCTTCTGGTGTTTAATTCTGTGCGCCAAACCAGGTTTGGTCCCTTTGTTCGTGAGCCTTTGGCAGGCTTCAGGACTGAAGTCTGTCCTTGGCATCTGAGTGTCTGGAGTGGGCAGGAAGTGAGGGAGGTGCCCAAAATTCCCTGTGCTTAGTCTCCTAGGAGACTCAAATGCACTCTGGCGTGATTGGCTGGCTGACTGTCCAGCAAGGACAGCCACACTGCTCGGTGAGTGGCAGGTAGTCTGGAATGAATGGGACAAAACTGTTAAAAAGGCGAGTCTCCAGGACTGGAAGGCAGAGTCGACCACTGGAATGAAACAACCGAAGACGAGCTGGAAGAGGACGGCTGCTGTAACCACTGGACCGTTCCTTTGCCCAGTGAAGCCGTTCTGCAAATCCGAATTGCCAGAACTCCATTCGGCAGAGAAGCTCCTACAAAGATGGCTTCTTCCTTTGAGTTGGTGGGACCAATCAGCTCAGAAGACACCTGGATACCATTCTCAATGCTGGTTAAGGTTTAGCCAGGGAAAGGGAAACCAGTTTGTGTCTGGAAGCAACGGCTACTGGAACTGAAGTACTCCATTTTGTTTGCTCTGACGACGATCCCGTGCAGTGCAGGAGTCCCCCAACGTCCTCCCTCTTGTCCCCATGACTGAGGTTTAGGAACAGTGAGATCTGCCGGAACTGCCTGGAACCAACGTCTTCATCTGCATATTTTTGCTCACTTTAAGGTACTGTGCCATCCGGTTGAGAGATCCTAACTCTTGCGGCAACAGTTTGGGAAACTTTCCCAACTTGCAGGCCTAATCAACTTGTGACCCAGCATATCATTCTTTTTTGTCTAAACTACTTCTGAGAACCTTTACAAAGGCTTCTCCATGTGTTACCAGAACTGATATGTCCTATCCAAGAACACTAGATTATTGACTTTGGCCTGGCCTATTGAATTGAACTGACCCTTCCGGTACACTGAACCTTTGCATTGCCTAACAGAAGTGTTTTCTAATCCATTGTACAAACCTATGTCTTTCTATTCCCATTGAAAGTAATTGAAGTGCCAATTGGCTTCTTTTTCAGGGGAGCACATACTGTCCCAACAACTGAGGAGTTGTTACTGTAGTGTATTGGTGTTTCATATTAAGTTGATTTCTAATAGTGAATGTTTTCTAAATGATTGTGTAAATAAATGTATAAGTATTTTTTACCAAGAAACCTTGAGTATAAGTGTCTACTTGAACCACAGTGATTGTGATATTTCTGTGTAACTTCAACTACTGCTCACATTCCCTCTTAAGATAAGCCTGGCTGCTCAGCTCGCTACCAAAATGTGTGTGGTTCAGACTAGGTTGGTTTTTGCTTACATCTGTAGTCCTAATTGTGTGTGGTGTTCCCAGAGGGAACTGCATTCAATTCTGCCTAACAAAGCGCATTGCTCAGAAAGCAATCCAAAATTACCTTTAATAATCCCGTTGGGAATACCACAACTATAATAGAACAATGGGTGAAGGAAGGGAGGTACATACCAGGATAAAAACAGCCACTATGGGGGTCTGATGGTCTTTCATACTGTCCCTTGGCAATGGTAGATCTTAGTAACATCTCCCTGCACCATGTTGCAGTAAATGACTATGCAGATACTACAGTGTGAGCTGCCCAAGCAGCACAAGAAGAAGTGCTTGAAAGACTAGGCACTGAGGCTTTCTCAGTTGGAGGGTGAAAGTGACCAGTCCAACCGACAACTACCAGTTCAGACCTGAAGTTCTCTCAGTATCCTTCTCTTGTCAAAAGGGCACAGTGCCTACTGGACTAGAAAAGGAACCTGAGATGATAGGGTATTTTCTGGATTTAATTTCCTGCCAAAACTGACTGAGTTATCTTTAGCTGGTGTCCCAGATCAGATTGATTTTTTCAGGAACAAAGGGACTACACCACTCTGGCAATTCAAATGAAAATGTAAGGGGAGCAGGTGCAGGGCAGTGGTCCTGAAAGACTACACACAGTGGATCAGACACACAGCAAGATTCTAGGCCTATCCCAAAACAGGAAACAGGTGCAAGGCAAAAGCCCTGTGACAGGGTGTACAATAATTCTGAGGAAGGGTACATCCAGGAGTTGATTGAGCACCCAGGTATCAAGACATTCCTACTGGACTTGGCTCCTGACAAAATTGCTTGCCACTTAGTTGTGATTGGGGCATTTGAGAGCTTGTCAGATAATTTTTACAATCCTGGTTGGAGGTAAGAATTGAAAAAACAGTGAACTCCTTCCCATCTTGCCTACGTACTGACAAGACCGAAGATGCACACTAGACCCCTTAAATCCACTACCTGTGGTTGGGTAGTCATGTGAGAGGAAAGGTAACTTCGTTCAGGTCAGATCTACCCAGGATATCATAGCTTAGAGGGGACTCCTTGTAATGGCTGTGGCACACAAAGATCAGCAGGCCACTGAATGCCAAACCATGTTTCAGTGCTTGAAAGCTGGTTTTCACAGGGCTTCAGTTCTAAAACTCCCACACTGTCTTTGAGATGCATGTCCAGCTTCCAAACTTCTCCCAACCTCTCATGCAATTCTGGTTCAGGAAAATATATTAAGTTCACGCTGAAATGAATGTGCGTGGCTGTAGGGAAAAAGGGGTGCAAAATATGTGAAGTAGGGGTAACGTGTGCGACAACTGTGTAGTGGGATATATAACTTTAAGTAGGTGTAGGTATAGGGGTATGTATGTGTGTGGTAGTAGAATATAGTTATGGAACAACAGGAATGAACAATGTCATTGTCAGTCCCCCAACCCCGCTGCGAGAAATACTGAAGCAAGCCCATAGTAAGATTTAGGTCCAGATTGTCACAGGCTTCATTGAAAGCAGAAGCGCATCATGGCAACGAGTCCCAAAGCACTTTCTCAATACCTTTCCCAGCAAGAAAGCTAGACAAGGAGGGATTCAGGCCTGATAGATAAACCTTAATTGTATTGGGTTGCAGGGCTGTGAAACCAGAAAGGAATGTGATTGCCCGAACAGGGGCAAGGCTGTGCCCATCTCAAATGACAAACCACTGGGAGCTGTAAGGATATTTGGCGTGTTACAGCACAGAGTACAGCACTACTGCACAGGTAGCAATTTTTTTTTTGATGCAGCACCAAATGCCTATGGTGCATTGCTATATGTGTTACCAGATTAACAAGGAAAGACAGGCTATTCAGCCAAAAACGATTTTAACATATAAGATGCAAATCTATTTTTACAGTTAAAAGCACACGTGCACATTCAAAAATGCACACTATTTTTCACCTGAAATGCCTATGGTGCAAGAGACACATTTGAAAATTAATAACTAACATTACTCATAAATAACCTGACTAATAAAAATTGAATTTAACATAACCCACTAATAAAAATGTGTCTCCACTGCAGAAATAGGCCTACTCTGAAAGTGAACTTTTAAACGCACATTCATTTTTTTTCTTTTTCTGTGCCGCCCTGTCCACATAACTACAGGAAGCAAAAGGGCTCGAAAGAACAGGAAATCAGTTGGTTACAAAGTATTACTATAAAAATGAGCCATTGTGTAGAGAGGGTGGAGATGGCATGATTGATTCTGATTGGAGCAGCGTCATAGCAAGTATCATGCTAGAGGCGGTGATTAGGGTTTTGCTGGGGGGAGTTTGAGCAGAGAAGGACAGTGGAGATTTGGAGAGCTGGGAGAAGGACCTATTTTTTCCTGGTTGGAGCATTTCTGCTGAAAAAGCTGAGAGTTCCAGGCAATGACCCCGGTTTGAGAAGGAAAGGCACTCCTTTTCACTGGGGTTAATCTTCAAGGGAGCCACATTCAGAAAGAGAACAGCTGAAGAAAACTCGGCTGAACAGATAAGGTAATTAAATAAGTGTGGGAGCTGAGTGTGTACGAGAATATTCAGTCAGAGTAGGAAAGGAGATTCCGGTGCCTTAATCACATGTTAATGTTGCAAATTGGGTTCTGTTCTCCGCCACTCTTTTTTCAGTGTATCACAGACAATGCTGTTACTGTGCTAATTTATGTATTTCTGTAAAGAGTGAGATCGTGTTTAAATGCAACTTTTATAATACAGAAAAATATTTGAAAGCAGACGGGTGGTGTATTTTATATTTACCAATACAGTGCTGATGATGAGGGGAGATTTTTAAACAATGCAATTGTCATTTTAAGACAGATGTGTGCATGATCATATTCAGTATAGACAGTTGAGAGTGATTGTTTGTAGCATAGCTCGTTGGAGGTACATGAGCCAACGGGAAGAGGGACTCTCTGAACATAGTTCCCTACCGTATATAAGGTAGTGGAAATTACCACAAAATTACCACATATAGCTCTCTGTCGTAAATAAGTCAGTGAGATCGCCCATGGTGGCACACTAACACTAACACTGAAAATGTGGTATTCCTGAAATGTAGGTCTGAGGTCTCTCTAGTGATTACACGAAAAATCTAAGCAAAGATAAGGGATTCTGGACATTGGGGCCACAAATAAAACAAGGGAATTATGCTCACCAAAATACCACCAACCACGCATACCAACCACGCATACCAAATATGCATGTCTGGGTGCTGAAATAATGCATATCCACTGTATTATTGTTGCACATGGCCCAATCTGAATACAAGGAGTGATTATTGCTAAGTTATTTTTTGGCGGTAATAAAATACCATCAGGCCCCAAATCTCCACAAAATACCCTACATATTTATGGTGCGTTGCAGGCCGGGAAAGTGATCATAGAGTACCTACTGGGCGTGGCAAGCGTGTCTCACACTGCCATTTGCACATTAAAGGGAACCCATTTTATAATAGCAGTGTGCCACTAAAAACGAATTTCAGAATGTCACAAAGGGAAACCACATTCTCAGATCTAGTGCAATATTTAGAGGCAAAGTTGTTTGCACATGGGAATTGGTCGTCGAATAGCACGTTAGAATGGAGTAACCGCATTCAGGGTGAGGTGCAGAAAGAAAAACTAGACAATATTTTTGCAGAAGGCAGCATAATGCAGGTCTGCCTTACAAGATTATTGAATGCAGCCGATAAAAGTGCAGACAAAAGACTGTTTAATACGGCTATGCGGCCAAATATGGTTTATTTTAAACAAGTCCCTGCGAATGCAAGACAATGATACTCAGCTAATTAACAGGTTAAAGACTGAATTAGATGGGGCAAGTAAAAATCAGGAAATGTTGCGAGCAGAATTGGATGTATGCCAAAAAGACATGCAATTAAAATGCAGAGAATTTGATACTCAGTTATCCAAAAGCAAGAAACAATTTGAAGATAGTGAGCAAGAATTGGCACACTTAAAAGCCTTAGTGGATCACATTAGACGGGATAAAGATGAGGTTGTTTCAGAGATGCAGATTTTACAAAAAGAACATTGTGAAAAAGAAGGTGATCTCCAGAGTGCAGAACAAGAAATGATTAAAATGATTCAAGAAAGAGACAAGAGAAATAAAGAGTTCAATGAATGCCAAATGCAAATGTGCGACATGCAGGAGTTGATTAATAAGATGAATGGTGAAAACAACTATTTGCAAGATGAAGCCAACAGACTCCTTAAAATGTGTAAGGACTTAGAACAGCAAATGTGCATTCCCAGGTCCCAGGAGAGGCGGCAGGGTACCACATTCAATGGAGTGGAGGTGAATTCTAGCTCTGCCCAAAGAGCTAGTGCTCCAGTGACTGGGCCGGTGACTGAACTTGGTTGCAGCGCCCTTGGGGGATTTGATACTCCCATTGGGGGCAGCCACCAATCTCATACACCTTAAAACAGGATTGAATCACAAAATAGTGCAATTCCATGCATTGCAACAAGTAGCCCCATAAAAATAATGAAATCCATTAATGCCCTGATCAAACCATTTAAAAAGGGAGGTGAATGTTGCATTGAGGATCACTTAGAAGCGGTAAAGCACTCCAGATACCTAAGGAACAGTACAGACAATATTTTCATTTAACTTTAGATGCCCCGACGGCCAGCATCATAAGGGGATTAAATGAACAGCAGAATATGACATGGCTGGAGTTTGAAAAAGAAATTAGGCGTCATTTTTCTCCTTTTCAGTCATTGCAGGAGGCAAAGAAAGTCGCGTACACAATTACTGCTGGACCTAATACATCTCCTCGCCAATTTTTACAAGACTTAAAAAGAGCATTTTCTCGCTTTGATGTATCTTTTGACTCAAATTCCAATGAGTTTAAAACTGCATACTTCTATGGGCTACAGAAAGACATCATATCCCAATTGATCCGTGAATTTGACCGTGACAAGTCCCTTGAATGGATTGTACATCAAAGCACAAAACTATATGAGGTACTCTATTGTCAGGGTAGAGAAAGTGATAAAATGAAAGATACTAGACCTAAATCTAAAGAACCCTCAGCCACAGTAATGGAAATCAGGTCAGCCAAAATGTCCCTTGAGTCTGCTCAAAGCCAAGGTAAAAATAATGTGACACCTGAACAAAGGGGTAATCAACAAAGATCGCCATTTCCTGTACCAATGTTCTAATCACATGATCCTAGTAATAGAGAGAGCTACATCAGCCCTAGGTATTTAGGGGACAGACCCCGGGTAGGATACCGGCCTGATATGGCAAGTATGAACAATAACCAGAGACAAAATCAAGATCAAAGAAATGATGGTCCCTACCAGTCATTGGGGACACAGAGCAGATTTGATCCCAGCACCATGATATATGGTAATCAGGATAGGCCCCGATATGTGGATCGATTTACTGATAATGGAAATCAACCTAGGGGCCAGTACCCACAATCTGAGAGACAGGACATGAGGCAAAACGTGAACTACAATCCACGCCAGTACAATGATTCCCCACCAGGGGACTATAATCAAAGGATGGGTGCAACCCGCTCCCCTCCACAAATGAATCAAGAGTTCAGAAACCATCCCAACCGACATCAATCACCTGAGAGGTATCAGAATAGATCCAATCAGGGGGAAAACAACCAACGTCGACCTAGGCCACAGAAAGATTATCCTTGAGAGATGGAAAGGTTCCAGTTCTTTGAGGCCCAAGTGAAAATGTTAGCTGAGCAAATAGGAAAGCTCTATACAGCGCAAAAACAACCTTCCAAAGAGGGGGCTGATGGCCATAGCAATGACCGGGCGGCTTCCGAAAAGTGACTAAGTACTCATGATAACTGCTGTGCCAAAAGGACAGATTGCTCTGATATAATTTTGCATAACGACTCTGAGATGCCTAATGGATTAAAAATGAAAGTACCAGTAAATGAAATTGTGACAGAAAGTGCAAATACTTCTAAAAAAGAGGTACGGTTTAACTTAGAGCTAAATAAAACAGTAAAGATTTGCACAAATGAAAAAGAAACATTAGGAATTCCAAAAGAACAAAGGGACAGATTTAAGAAAAATGATTCATGCATGGGGAATACAAGTGAACAGGGAGTAAGTGGGGATGCTATAGCTCCTTCCCTGGGCAAGCAAAACAATGACCCAACACAGACAGAAAAAGGAAATACTCAAAAGGAGGGTACAAGTCAATCACCTGAAGAATTCTTTGAGCCACATATTTTTGAAGAGGCTGAAAGGGCTGGTATGACACTAAATGATTACAAATGCACAGAATTAAAAAATGACAAATTGCTGAATGATGTTGTTACACATGTTCAGTTGGAGGATTGTAATATGGTCTCTGATGTTACCCAGATGGATGGGCGAACAGTGGCCACACTCCAAAAAACCTCTGATCATGCAGAAATGAATAAAGTCTCTCGCACAGAAATGGGTAAAAAGGAGGGTAAAATGTCTTTCCATTTACCAATGTGCTTAGCCAAAAGTGAAAAAGATCTGAGAAAGGTGAGCCCTGAACTCAGTAAGAATTCACACTTTTTATGTGTATTAGAGGAAGTTGAGGACAGATATTATGCACCCATCACTGTAGAAGAAAAATGCCACACCTTTGCTATGATTGACACTGGCGCACAGGCCACAATTATGTCCAAGGAGCTGGTAAAGAGTATCAATGAAGGGAGACCGCCACAGAGTCAGATCACAGTGAAGGAAAATCAAGGCCCAGTGCATAACTTTAATGGGGAGGAGGTGCCCATCATAGGTGTAACTGAGGTTGACATAAAAATAGGAAAGCACAGAATGAAACAAGAGGTATTGATCACATCTATTTGTGAAATTCCATTTCTGATGGGGACAGATTGCCTGAAAAGATTGTCTCCTCTCATAGATGGGGTGAATGGAGTGCTGTGGTCCTTAACCAAAAAACCGTTGAGGCCTAAGAAACTAAAATCACAAAACAGCAATATAAATGAATGTCACACCGTTGCCAAAACAAATGATGCTGTGGAGGTATATCTCCAGAATAGCTGCATACCTAGTGTCACTGTCATATTAATGTGTCAAGACAAAATGCAGAGCGACAATGAAAAACTACCTGTACAAATATACTTGGACCCAAGGAAAAATTGGCAGACTGCCATAGATGAGCACACATTACGTTTTTATTTAAAAGAGAAAACATGCAAACCGAATATTGCTCCTAAAACAGATTCAGAAAAACACATTACCACTCTGGCAGAAATACACATGGAAGATGAGCAACCATGGGTTCATGTTGGTATAAATGACTATTTTAAAACAATAAAAGCCACTTTAGCGCTTGAACATGAAAGGAGTTTCATTAATGAGAAATTGTTGCAAAAAATAATGGAAAGGGAAGAAATCCCGAGATTTAGGATTAAAAATCAATATGTTTCTGGGTTGGACAGTCCAGACTTTGAAACCCGAATTGCAGGCAGATGCATGCTTAAAATTAGCATTGGGCAGAAAACAATTTACCATAATGTATGGATAGTGAGTGGAGCACAAACTGAATTTTACATTGGCAATGACATCATGCACAGAATGTGTATGGTGTTAGATTTCCTTAATCAAAAAATATGGTCACGCCTAGGTGGTCCGGCACCTGAATTTGAAGACAAAAGAAGGGCTTATCATTGTGCACAACTGGTTCCTTATGCAATCGAATTACAAATGAGGAAAGATACTGTTATTCCTGCATTTACAAAACAGTTTGCAATAACACTGAAATGCAAAAATGGACAGCAGATGAAAGGCTCTGATGCATTTGTATGCCTGAATGAATCCATAAAACAGCAAGGCCTGTATTATGAATACATTCCATTGGTAGACATTGGTGAAGGATCTGTAAAAATCATGGTAAATAATAACGGTTGTCAGGATATTCATTTAGAGGAAAACTCCCCATTAGGAATGGCCATACAAAAATCACATTATACGGCAGATTTAAATAACATGGTGATTGGGAATATTCCTGAAAAATATGTAGATGCCAAGGGCGAGTTGCCAGAACACCTGGACTCTCAGCCCAAAGGAATATTTAAAATTCATTCTGTGTATCCTTATGATTCAAATGAGACAGTGTGCTGCCATCAAGAGGATTGCATAATATTTAATTTAAATGAAAATGAAACAGAAAATCAGCCCATTGAAGTGGAAGCTGATATGCCAAAATATTTAAAAGTGGCAGCTTTACAAAAAGACACAGCCACACAGTTAGAGGAAAGCGCTGAGATTCCCTTACCAGAAGATTTTCCAGAATTTTCCAGAATGGTAGAAGAGCAGATCTCCTTAGCGGATGCATGTGAAAACAATAAGGATAGGGACAATCTGAGGGAGATATTTATGGAGTTTAAGGATGTATTTGCAAAAGATGCTTATGATTGTGGTTTAACTGATTTACATGTGGCCACACTACCAGAAGGTTGTAGCAGAAATCCAGTGTTTGTACGCCAGTATAGACTACCGCTGGCATGTTTCGAATCATTGGCAGAGATTATTAAAAATTTGGAATCGCGGGGAATCATCAGGCCCATTCATAGCACATCCAATACACCTATTTTAGGTGTGTTAAAGCCAAATGGTCAATGGCGGCTGTGTGCAGACTTGAGAGAGTTAAATAAAAGAGTACAAGTATCTAGATGGCCACTGCCATTCATTGATCAGGGCCTAGCTCAGGTACATGGTTCAAATGTATTTACCACATTAGATCTCACCTCTGGATATTGGTGCGTGCCATTGGCAGAGGAGATACAACATTTATTTTCCTTTACATTTGACAGGACTCAATATGCCTGGCTTAGAGCTCCGTTCGGGTACATCATTAGTGGGAGTGAATTTGGCATATTTTTGAGAAAGGCCATGCCGGATGCAGCGGAAAGAGGAACAATAGTTTATGTGGACGATGTCCTGATAAAAAATGAAAGCCTGAAAAGCCATTTTGATGAAATAAGACATGTACTTGGCCAATTCAAGAAAGCAGGCGCCAAAGTATCTTTGCAAAAAGCACAATGGTGCAAGAAAAAAGTGAACTTTCTAGGACATGAAGTGACTGAACATGGGCTAAATCCACAAAAGAAGAAAATAGAGGCCATACAAAGATTAAAAGATCCTAAAAATGTGAAAGGAGTAAAAAGTTTATTAGGGATGACAGGCTATAACAGAAAGTTCATTGAAAATTATGCAGAAATCACTCAACCATTGACTAAACTGCTTAAACTGAATACTCCCTGGAAATGGGAAAAAGGGCAGTCTGATGCAGTGGCTGAATTAAAGGAATGTCTTGTAAAGGCACCATGTTTAGCATACCCCATAAAGGACAGGGATTTCTTTATAGAAATAGGTTTTTCTGAACATTGTATGTCAGCAGTGTTATCACAAAAACACGATTTGAATCACAAAACCATTGCATATGCAAGTAAGGCATTTTCCCAAGTTGAAATGAAATTTAATGAATGTGAAAAGGCCCTATTAACCACTGTGTGGGCGCTACAACATTTCCGCCCCATTGTTCAGGGAGAAAAGGTAATTATTGAAACAAATCATCAACCTTTGCAATTTTTAGAGAGTAAAAGAATTATATCAGGTAATCTAGCGCAATCCAGAATCACTTCATGGACGCTAGCATTACAAGGTTTTCCCGTAGAAGTGAGATATGGACAAAATAAAAAGAACCCAATTGCTCAAGGGTTAGCTGACTTACATGACTGTGCAGCTGAACAAATACCAAATGAAATGGAAGTAGAAACTAGTTTGCAGGAATTTGAACAATCACCACACAAAGCTTTTGATGAAAAAACATGCAAGGATTTGCCAACTGTATATGTGGATGGTTGTGCTTTTCACATTGAAAATGACAGTAATAAACAGTTAGTGGCAGGAATAGGAAATGTCTGGTTGAAATGTGAAGGTGTCCCCAGTATAGGGATGAGGATTGGCAGCCATTTATAAAGCAATTGCTACTGCAGTTGATAAAAAGTTCAGTGAAATTGTCCTGGTGACTGATTCTGACTATGCACGGAATAGCTTTGTGGAGTATTTGCCTGGTTGGAAAGCACGAGGCATGGTTACATATAACAAAAAGCCACTTAAGCATGGAAAAATGATACAAGCCATAGACAAATTGGTGTCAGAGAATAAGTTAACAATATACTGGAGAAAAATTCGTGGGCATTTAAAAACACCAGGAGAGGATAAGGAGGGAAATGATAAGGCAGACCACCTGGCTAAGATTGGGGCTGTGATGGGAGAATTGCTACCTATTGATTATTTAATGGGTGAAATACAAATTGATGCAGTCACACGTTCTAAAGCACCAAAGGAGGTAGATCAACCGGTGGTGCAGTGGAGTCATGACACGCCAGACCAAGATTTGATTGAGGCACAAAAGAATGATCAAATTTTGGGAATCTATTATAATCATTTGATAGATCCCGAACAAAATCCTTTAACAGAAAATGATTGTATGGGAAAAGAAGAGTTGAGGGTGCTATTAAAGAACAAAACACGAATTAGATTACAGGATGGACTCATGATTAGAGAGTCCATAACAGGACAAATACAGTGGGTAGTACCCCTTTCATTCAGAGGACTAATGCTACACCATGCACATGATGCCATAACCACAGGCCATAGAGGTTCACAAAAAACATTAGAAATACTAAAAGATTATGCTTACTGGCCACATATGTCCCAAGATGTGGAATTATATACTAGAGGATGTCTAGTATGTGCCCAATTTAAACCTGCTTCACCAATGCATAGAGCACCATTGATGAAAAGAGGCCTAACTCTCCCATGGTCAGATTTGCAAATAGACTATGTAGGTCCTTTAAAAAGGTCGAGCAGGGGACACCGTTATATTTTGAGTGTGGTATGTTTGATGTCGAAGTGGATTGAATGCATTCCTGCACCCGATTGTAGTGCGCAAACAGCAGCCACATTGCTGGAGAACCATGTGTTCTCAAGGTTTGGGTTGCCACAAAGAATTGAGTCAGACAGAGGAAGTCATTTCACAAGTACTCTAATGAGTAAGGTATGGCAAATACTAGGTGTGAAAAGGAAACTACATATCGCATATCGGGCGGCGTCTTCAGGTACAGTTGAAAGAAGCAATAGGTCTGTTGTGGATATTTGAAAGAAATTTGTGGCAGAAGCAGGTTCCAGCTGGGATTTACGTTTACCGTTGGTTTTGATGGCAATCAGGTCGACTTCTGCCAAAGCAACAGGTGTTAGCCCCCATGAGGTCTTGACAGGTAGGAAAATGGTGTTACCACAACACCTACTATACAGAACACATGAGCAAACCCTTGTGAGTGCATCCACAGTTCATGAATATATTGATGAACTGAGGAGGCATTTGCAACATGCATTTGCTTTTGTGCAGAGAAATCTGGAAAGAGCTGCTGACAGTGCAAAATCTTATTATGATAAAAAGACATCAGTAAAGGAATACAGTGTAGGGGATCAGGTGTACAAGTTTCAGTTTGGAAAAAGTAAACAGAAAAATTCTAAATTTCTAGCAGTCTGGCAGGGGCCATTTCGAATTATAGATAAGGTCTCTCCTGTGGTTTATAAAATTTTGAAAAATGAAGGTGAAACGGTGCTAGAGCAGTTTGTCCATGTAAATCAAATCAAACCATGCCATCCCAGACATGAGATCAGGCAGCTTGAGCATGTAGAAACAGATAAAGTCCCTTGAAAACAAAAAGAGAAAATAAATGGGTACAATCAGGAGGCAGTGACAAAGGAGTTAAAAAGTTGATTGTTATGATGGCACATAAACACTGTAGTATATGTAAAAATATATAATATAAAATAAATAAATAAATAAATAAATAAATAAATGCACATATAATGGAAGCTCATGGTTGGTGTGCAGAGAGAAAATGTGTTAAATATTGAATACTGTTTTATATCTGCTTGTTTTTTTTTAACTTGTGTTTAATTTAAAAAAAAATAAAAAAAAAATAGAATGAAATATTTTTACCAAGCATGTTTTATTTTTGGCAAAAGGGTGAAGTTAGTATTGTGCTATGTTCTTAATTTGTTTATTTTCTATTTTGATTTAGAAAATTAACATTATTTGGTCGGAGGTTCCGGGATCAGAGCCCACGGGAGACGATGGAGTCCTGGAGCCCATGTGGACGGATTCCGAGAAAGCCCCAAAGAGGGGTGAAGACCAAGGCTGCAAAGCGATCAGCATTGAAGATGATACCGATGATATGGTTAATGATGATGATATTTGGAGGGATCTTCAAGAATTCAGAAGCACAGGTTGTCATTGAACCTGGACCAGCATCTGGTATTGCGGTGGAAGAGGCACCAGGATTCATCATGAGTGATAGAAGGATGATTTTCCAAAATATATACATACCATTAAATCCTGAGATTTTGATTGAAAAACACTTGAACAATACCGGAATTAAGATTGAACAGACTAAAGAGTGGCTGGAAATAAGAAAAGAGGACACTAAGCAGTCAATAAGAGATATATTAATGCAATTGGAAAAAACATTCGTGAATTCAGCAGACATTAAGAAGAAGAGAGGAAAGAGAGGTGCGGTGATGCTCGCGATATCAATGGTAATGTCTATAGTTGGAGCAATAATAGGTACCACAATATCAACAGCCAATTCTATTTCGGTAGGAACACTGAGTACTAAAGCACAACAACTGAGTATTGACCTAGAAATAATACAAAAAACATTAGATGGAATTAGAGGGGGACTGGATGAACAAGTAAGATTCATAAATGAAACTGCAATCATTCTAAATGAACAAGCGGATGTAATGCAACGGGCGACTAAAATAATACTTAAGCATGACAGAACTTTAAATGAAATATTGAACATAATGAGTCCTGTTGATAGACTATTGACGAATTATATGAGAGAAGTTCAAACTGCAGTTTCACAATTGATTCAAGGACATATTCCCTTGTATTTTGTTTCGCAGGATATCATTCGTCAAATGATAGAAAGATTGACCAGGAGGGAAATTGACATAATACAGGTAAAAATTGCATTCGAAATGGGGAATGCAATGCCGTTATATGTGGACTTGGAAAGACTAGAGATCGGATTTTTGCTATGCATCCCATATGTAGCCCCTGAACTTATTTATCAAACGAAGTGGGTACACAACGTGGGATTTTGGCAAGAGGACAAATTAATTAAGATTAAGACTCCAGAAGTGGTGGCATTTCAGTCATGGGAACCTGAAGTTTATTTAATACCAAACCTGGAAACATGTGTAACATTTAAAGTACAAAATTATATGTGTCCAGGTAAACCGTTTGTTCCTGATGCCACAGATGCTATTTGTGGTTTGAAATCTGACCCAAGTATATCAGAGGGATGTGAAGTGATTATTAGTAATATGGGGAGTGAAGAAATGGCACAAGCTAAGATGGTCAGAGGTAAATGGTTGGTCAGCACCTGCTTAAAGAACATGACGGTAGTACATTTAAACCATGAAACATACGTGGTTAAACAGGTGAAATATAATGTTTTTTATTTACAGGTTCCAAAGGATGCAATTGTGTCAATTGGGGGATTAACATTGTTTCATGTAACAAATGATGTTTGGGAAAGCCAAGTGGAAAATATCGATTTTTTTCAAAGGGATACTTTTCCAATAGATCCGGATGTGGAATATTTATTGAATCACAAAGAAAGACATGTTATAAAAATTAATTTGAGAAAAAACAATATTACAATTAGTAATCTGGGCATAATAGAAGTGGAAAGATTTAATTGGGGAACCTGGGGGGAACGCTCAATAGTGGGTTTGGCTATCCTGGTGCTAATCATGGGTGGATGGTTGATTGTGCTATCAGTAAAAATGAAAATGTTACTGATTTTACTAGCTACGTCAGGAAGAGAAAGATATCCCAATACACATGCATTTTAAAAGAAAAAAGAAAGAACAAGTTGTTTTTAGGAATTGGCTTGGATCGTAGCCAAATTTTAAAAACAAAAGGAGGGTATGTAAGGATATTTTGCGTGTTACAGCACAGAGTACAGCACTACTGCACAGGTAGCAATTTTTTTTTGATGCAGCACCAAATGCCTATGGTGCATTGCTATATGTGTTACCAGATTAACAAGGAACGACAGGCTATTCAGTCAAAAACGATTTTAACATATAAGATGCAAATCTATTTCTACAGTTAAAAGCACACGTGCACATTCAAAAATGCACACTATTTTTCACCTGAAATGCCTATGGTGCAAGAGACACATTTGAAAATTAATAACTAACATTACTCATAAATAACCTGACTAATAAAAATTGAATTTAACATATCCCACTAATAAAAATGTGTCTCCACTGCAGAAATAGGCCTACTCTGAAAGTGAACTTTTAAACGCACGTTCATTTTTTTTTTCGTTTTCTCTGCTGCCCTGTCCACATAACTACAGGAAGCAAAAGGGCTCGAAAGAACAGGAAATCAGTTGGTTACAAAGTATTACTATAAAAATGAGCCATTGTGTAGAGAGGGAAGAGATGGCATGATTGATTCTGATTGGAGCAGCGTCATAGCAAGTATCATGCTAGAGGCGGTGATTAGGGTTTTGCTGGGGGGAGTTTGAGCAGAGAAGGACAGTGGAGATTTGGAGAGCTGGGAGAAGGACCTATTTTTTCCTGGTTGGAGCATTTCTGCTGAAAAAGCTGTGAGTTCCAGGCAATAACCCCGGTTTGAGAAGGAAAGGCGCTCCTTTTCACTGGGGTTAATCTTCAAGGGAGCCACATTCAGAAAGAGAACAGCTGAAGAAAACTCGGCTGAACAGATAAGGTAATTACATAAGTGTGGGAGCTGAGTGTGTACGAGAATATTCAGTCAGAGTAGGAAAGGAGATTCCGGTGCCTTAATCACATGTTAATGTTGCAAATTGGGTTCTGTTCTCCGCCACTCTTTTTTCAGTGTATCACAGACAATGCTGTTACTGTGCTAATTTATTTATTTCTGTAAAGAGTGAGATCGTGTTTAAATGCAACTTTTATAATACAGAAAAATATTTGAAAGCAGACGGGTGGTGTATTTTATATTTACCAATACAGTGCTGATGATGAGGGGAGATTTTTAAACAATGCAATTGTCATTTTAAGACAGATGTGTGCATGATCATATTCAGTATGGACAGTTGAGAGTGATTGTTTGTAGCATAGCTCGTTCGAGGTACATGAGCCAACGGGAAGAGGGACTCTCTGAACATAGTTCCCTACCGTATATAAGGTAGTGGAAATTACCACAAAATTACCACATATAGCTCTCTGTCGTAAATAAGTCAGTGAGATCGCCCATGGTGGCACACTAACACTAACACTGAAAATGTGGTATTCCTGAAATGTAGGTCTGAGGTCTCTCTAGTGATTACACGAAAAATCTAAGCAAAGATAAGGGATTCTGGACATTGGGGCCACAAATAAAACAAGGGAATTATGCTCACCAAAATACCACCAACCACGCATACCAACCACGCATACCAAATATGCATGTCTGGGTGCTGAAATAATGCATGTCCACTGTATTATTGTTGCACATGGCCCAATCTGAATACAAGGAGTGATTATTGCTAAGTTATTTTTCTGCGGTAATAAAATACCGTCAGGCCCCAAATCTCCACAAAATACCCTACAGAGCTGCGGCAGACGTCCTGAGCTGCCAAAACAACAGATCCAGATTTAGGGCACTAGTGTCCTGCAGGATAATGGTCTTCCTATTTAAACTGCCAGATACCCACAAACAGAACTCCTAAATCCCTCGCAATGTGACTGATTAGTGTGGTACAGGAGAGGCCCAAGTGAGCTTTTGGAGAAGAACAGCTACCAAGGCTGGAGAACCAAGCAAGATATCCTGTGATTTGCACTACGAGGTGCAAGGGACGATGCCGAAAAATATAGTTCTGTGCGGGGAAGCATGCTGGGGACGCATATGTGTCCAGGATCAAGAGAAATGCATCTTTATTCAAGAAAACTCATTAGACCTCTAACATATCAATGTCCAGGTGCACATCACACTATTCGGCCTGTGGGTAAGGGTAACATTTGAAAAGGCCTGCCAATCATATACGCAGAGCTCAAGGCCATGGGGAAAAAGAGCACATGTTACGGGGGCTGAATAGGTTAGATGCAGCCAATCGGTTGAGGTGCTGTAAGGGACTGGTACTATGTACATAGAGGGAAGCCAATGAGGGTAGGAAATGAATACTGTATGCTGTTTTCACCACAAGTGATGACACTGTCTCTTAAAATGCTACATTTGCTTTTGAACTAACCCAGAGACATCCCTGGCAGTTGGGTTCTACAGCACCCTCTGAAACCTTTTTTCCTTTTGGTTATCCTTGCAAGAGGTGCGTCAAGCGTTTTATCCCAGGTGATTGTTTTATTCTGTATGGTTGTCTCGAGGTTTGCCCTACTCTATGGTGAGAAAATGAAACACTTGGCAGGCACCTGCAAATCTGGATTAAAATATGCCTGAGCACATCTGAGATCAGAAGGAGTTGATCAGCCATTTGCCTACTATTTGCCTAAGAGGCAGCTAATGGGGCAAGTGAACATCTCGGCCACAGCTGAAAAGAATCTAGATCTTAGGTGTTGGCCATATCTCTACAGAAATTTTAAATGGATATGCCAAATATGTATGGCTATCAATTTCCTAGTGCAGAGGGCATCAATATATGTTCTCACATTGAGAATTAGCATGGCCCTTAGCAGGGAGGTTCTTAATAATTTTGTCTAGGTCCATGTTCGGAATTCCAATCTGGCAAGGGTGTAGAAGCCCTGACTTTTTAAAATGTTTTATTATATAATAAAATGATGCAGGTAATTCCATCTCAGAAAGGGTGGTCAGCCAATCAGACCTATCTTTCATAAACTCTATGCCCAAAGCATAGTGGACACCTGTGTCCTACTGCATCAGTATTCTGATCTGCAGAGCATGATCACAGAGAGTACAGAGCAGATGCTGCATTTACATTGGCACCTCTGTCCCAAAATATTGATATTATTATAACCTTCTGGCACAGTAATCTGAAAATGTAAGCAATACCTGAGTTGTTGTATGGAGGTTGGTAGGCCCGATCATTCTAAAAAGTACATATGATTTGCATCATACACATGTAAACACTGTGAGCCCACGTCAGCTGTGGAAGGGTTGAGTATATTCTAGTCAGACAGCATGTCCCTGCTTAGCCAGCAGGACAAAAGTCTTAAACAATATGCATCTGTTTGGATCCTTTGTGAGGTTGGATAACATCTCTGCAGTATGGCAGCCCCAGCTTGAGCTTACCTGAGAAATAGGTATCGAAGGGCATATCCTAAACAAAAAGACCAGCCATCACATCATGTTGTTGCAGATCAAAAGTATTTTGAAATGCAGGGATAGAAAAGGTAGTGGGTTCAAACATGCAGGCAAGACCAAATGGGGACAGATTACGCTGTCTTAGTTTTCTGTGAGCCTTTCTTTCCTTCCTCTCTCCCACACTACCTACACAGCAAATGACATTGGGTAAATATTCAGAAGGCACATGTCAAAGGTTATCTTAACAAGGATTGAACCCCTTAAGGCATGCATGTTTTTAACCAATATGAGGTGGCTAGTTGCAGTTATAAGGACAAGGTATCCCCTATGTTTTTAATGTATTTTGGACCTTAAAGAAGAATTCTTTTGGAGCTCGGTAGGGATAAATGATTTGTCCAAAGTTCTTCACCACTGAGGTGTGTGTATATATATATATTTGTATGGAACTGTATAGAACTGTGATTGGACATTCCTTTATTGTGAACTGGTATCCTGTTCCTGTTTGGTTTACTACTGTCTCACTTCCCCACCGCTTATGACAGTATAGCCTGCACTCAGCCCACCTTATCACAAAAGGGCAAAGAAGTTATATGTCTTATCTGTTCCTGTGTCACTTTTGTTATTAGGATTGCTTTTGTTTTGTAGACAAGTGAGGGTTGAGTGGGTGGTTTATACTCTACTCATCCGTTAACTCCTGCTGGGATTTAGTCATTTCACCACAAAGGGCAGCATGGGAAAACATGCAGGCAAAACATAACATTCCATGTCATTGATTTGCACCAGATTTGCCCACAAGAGGGAATCCACTTCTTACATATTTGAAAGAATGTTTGAGTAAAATAAGGTATTACAGAAGTACATCTTGCAGCATATGCTGGCAGATGGTATGCTTATTTTTTTATTTTTTATATTTTTTATTTGTTTATGGTTTATAAAAACATTTACAAAATCTTAGCACATGTATTCATTACACATACGTTTTAAAAGAAAAAGGAACAAGAAAAATAAAAATTCTAACTTTTTCTAGATACAATGATAATACAAATGTTGCTGCCGCTGTCTGTACTCTCTCAGAATAAGTTTGCTGTTAAAATAGTACAATTTACAAATGAGTGTTTGAAGTAATAATGTCTTCTGGTTTTAATTTTTGGGCATTCAGAGACCATGGACCTCATTACGAGTCTGGCGGTAACCGAGGTGGTAAAACCGCCTGGTTACCGCCGGACTCGTAGTACCATTCCGCCTCCGTGATTCCCGGAACTACCGGGGCATTACAACCCCGGTTTCCCGGGAATCACGGGGGCGGAATGGTGTTAATCCCCGTTCCCATTGAGTCCTATGGGACTCAATAGGAATGGGGATCATGGAAACACCGGCAGCATCTCGTAATGCTGCCGGTGTTTCCTCGTCCGCCTGCAGGCGGGCTGTGTTAAACCTGCCAGGTCAAACCTGGCGGGAACATCACCTCCCGCCTGCAGGAGTCAGGATCAGGCGGTCCGGAAACAACAGTGGCGGCGGGTTTACCGCCACTGTTATTTCCGGACCGCCTGATTTGTAATGAGGCCCATTGTCTGCATTGGCCCTTTGAGATAAATACTAAATACTATGCTCAGTGAAAGGGTATTTTGGATACAAACGATGCCCTGAGCTCTATGAATTGACAGGTTTATCTTATTTTGGTGTCAGCTGGCCATGTGGAGTTTGTATTTCGTGTAATGGAGGAATGCTCCTTGTTAGGTACCTTTTCCACACGTCACTTTACCCAAACACTAAGTACCATATTTGGTACTATGTATTTCATAGGATGAATCTTTATTTTTGCTTTAGATTTTATGCCTAGTAATTATTGGAGATTAACACCACCCAGGGTATTTAATTATATGATGATTTGGAACCAAAGCTATTTTATGTATATTTGCTCTATACAACGATGTTTTTGTGCATTGTATGTGACACTGTTAAGGCGTTTGATCTACAAAATACAGTTGCTCTGATTCTCTCTACAGATCTATTTACAATCTTCTATCTTTCTTCTATCTTAAAAAAAATCAAAAAAATAATCGCCTTTCAAGAATAAATGCCAATAGAAATATATACAATGAAACACACATATAACTGCACATCAAAATAGTGTCCTTCATTTGGAAGGTAGCCTCAAAAACCTTACGAGAATGTAATTAGTCTTAAAAAATCGTAATAGTAGAGGTACAGAACAGTATTTTTGGACGTTCATTGTCAACTTTGCGAGTTATTCAACGTATCAGTAAAACAGGTTTTTTCTTGTGATCTTCCATGTTTTCATCACGTTGAATGACATATTGTTGTCACACTCCTAACAGGATAACAGGCAATTATGAACAATACATGCCATTAATACCCAGCCAGAGTTGATCAAGCTTCCATCATAGAGGAAGTGATGATTGTTCACAGCAGGACTGGAAAGGATAAAGGGTACCCATACAATAGAACATGTGTGGTGATGCAGCTCCAACAGAGCAAGTCAACAAATGCTTTCCATTGTCGATGCCTGCTATGATGAGCGTGGTTCAAATAGCACGTGTTATTATTTAGTTTTTCATTTTTACACAAAGAAAACTGCATTTTGTCATCCTGAAATAACAACTGAGGTGCGAGGCTGTACGGTTAGGCAACTCCACAGTATGAGAAAATAAAATCCAGTTTGGGATGAAGTATTTCTAGTTCATCAGGTCCTTCTTTTTCTTTGGATTATTTATCATGGTATCATTTCCCAAATTTCCCATTCAACTCTAATCTACGTCTTTCAGTCTATATTTTTTATAGACTGCATATTTTGAGTTTGCCTCAATGTTGCATCTCTTTGCCTCTGCATCACACCCTGCCTATCTCTGCGTGTCAGAAGGATGTGAGCCTGTGTCCTGCTGTGTCCTTCTCCTGGTGCATGTCTTTTGGTCATTCTGTGCATCTCAGACTGTCTGCCAGCCTGCCCCCCTGGTTGCTTATCTGTTTTGATTTTCTTCTTAAAACAAACTATCATGCAAATACATATATTCATGAACTCATATTTGCATTCATCACACAATATAATAAGAAGCAAAATAAACAAACATCATGTTTTATGCTCCCAATTAAATCTGACAGGCTTTTTTTCACCATCAAAGCCAGCAGGTAAAATTGTATAAAAGAAGGTGATGGTCATTCTTTCTTGCGTGGGCAGCACTAATAGTCGAATATACTAAACATCCAAGAATTGTTAGTGTTAGTTATCTGTCATTAAATGAATACATTATCATTTAGAATATGCAAACACGTTATACAAAAACAATAAGGTCCATTAATCAAGACTAATTTCAATATAAAACAGTCTGATTGATGACTTTGGTCATTTCAGCAAACCTTCGGTCATTCTTCCATGACAGATTGGTGAAGAGTTGCTCGTTGCCTATGCATGATCCGAATCATGTATTTGATTAGGTCTTTTGCATGTGCATATTCTCCCATCATGAATGTATAATGGTAGAACCCGATCAAATGCAATTAACCTGGGAAGCGGGACAGGTGGATCCACACCAATTCCAGCTTTAAAATAATCGGCCATTTCTCTGCATCTCCGAAAATGTGTGACATTTTCTAGTTTTGACCCATTTATTATACCGTACATTTTTTCAGTAGTTAATAAACACTATACATACTGCGGGCCCGATTTACAAAAGCACTTTTCAATGGAGTATCCCATAGGAAAACGCTTTGTAAAGTAGGCCCTGTGCGTTGTTTAACTGAAGTGGTGCCTCATGATGTGTATTCGTGTCATTTTGCTTCCATTTTAGATTGCTTCATGAGAACATTGTTTGTAGTTTTGCAACACCTCCTTCCGCGCATTTGAACATATGAAATGGTCAACTATTATTTTCTATACGTCTCAAGGGATTTCTAGTCCCTGTGTGTTTGGCGGTATTCCCAATCTGAATAAACGAATGCAGAATTTACTTTTAGAGAATGCAATAAACTGAAGTGTCCACCGGTACTATGAGTACCGGTACTCTAGGGTTTCACGTTATTACACACATGCAGTAGTGCGCACGTACCAACGGCTGTATTGCTGTTTTAATATCTTTAATAAAAAAAAAAACTGTGTCCCCATTTGAAGGATGGTCATTCACATGGGACAGCAGCGGTTGAGTGAAGACAAATGCAAACGAGGGTCAGTAATTAAGCAAACACACCCACGGGTGTGAGTTGTGCTCTCTGGTAATGGGATTCTGTCCTAAATTATTAGCTGATATCAAAGCTAGGACCTTCAAAGGAGTCCGCTGCGCCATTAACAGAGAAAAAGCCTCGAGCGAGCGAAGCGTGTTGTGGCAATAAGCACCCAGCCCTGTCGCTCCAGTGGCTTGATTTCCCATTTGTGAATTGTGATGCACATCTAATGTCATGGGCTTGCAGCACAAACAAGTTCACCAATATAAAATGTGACAACAACACACAGATTATGGTGCTAAACTGCATGTAGAAATAAACAATATATATGGCCCATGAAAACAACAAACCATCCCACCCAAACAATCTGCTCCCTGGTACATGCAAGAATTCACTGTCAGCAAAAGAGCCATCCAGCAGCAAGAGAAATGTTTTGTGGAAAATCTGAAGCTCATCTTACCTGACCCTACTCTCTGGACTTTCCACAGACACATTATCAGAATGGCAAACTAACCCTACTTCTAGAAAACCACAGCTTATTACAAAACATGCAAGCCTTCCTTAAGGCAGGCAAATGGAGCATTAGGCCCCTCGTTGACTGTTCATACCACACTCCATTGATAAATCGATTGCCATCAACACATTGTATATTGACAAGTTAAGCAAAATATGCTATAACTGTCATACTAATGTCAAAACAAACCAAAACCCATTTAACCCACAATGCAAAATGACAAAATTGACTACCACTCTGCACAAAAGACCAGACAAGGACCCTATCATCGTGATAAGCAACATCATACGTTGATGATATCTTACTAGTCTCCATTCTCAACGCACTGCTGGGAGGCCCCCAACCCATTATAGCCCTAATAAATACACCTTTACTAATTGCACCTTCCACGCTACACTCAAAAGTGTTCAATCTCCCCATCTCAAGAGACTAGTGCCAGACTCTGATGACTTCCTTTGCAATGACTGGTCCTTGAACAAACAGGTGCCACACATCTTCAAGCACTCAGGATGCCAACAGTCTCCTACTGATCTATCAGTTAGGCTTCAGGCACAGATGCATCACAGCCACCATCTAAGTGGTAAATGATGTGCAACGAGGGACAACCCTGCCTCCTGATACTCCTTGATCTCGCTGCAGCCTTCAACACAGTACCATAAAACATTCATCAATGCGTTGTACTAGTGCAAAAGTATTATAGAGAATGTGATCAGCTGTTTCACTTCACATCAAGAGGACCACTATCAGGTTGTCCAGAAAGCTCCTATCGACCGCTACATGGAACCTGTTTCATCCCACAGATCCTCTTGCCCATGTTCTTTAATCTCTACACATAGAATCACTTGTAATCCCCATCATGAGCCAACAGCCAAATCCTTCTAAACATAGATGAGTCTCGGGAGGATAGCTCAGGGGTAACATGCAAGACGACACAGAGCACCACAGGTTCAATCCCCGGGTCCGCACTTAGAAACCTCTGGGTATTAAGCACATTATAAATAACCTATCATATCATATATATCATATATGCATTAGTCTGCTTGGAAATAACGTCTAAATAAGACATCAAAATTCAAGGTCTGCCTCACCCTGCTGATCATCTTCATACAAAAACCTACATCCAACTGAACTCCACCCAGATGGACATATCACATCATCCAGAGGTGTCTGTCTACCATGAACCCTGACTTACTGTCACTGCAGCTAACAACCTGTGAAAAGACTCTGTTGTTCCAGTAGATAGACAGCTACCTCTCCCGCAAAACACACATAGAAAATAAAGCTCAGATATCATGGCACCAAGTATTCCCCCTGTGGAATAGCATGGCCTTCTTACCAAAGACCAGTTTCAAATCAACCTGACAGTCCCTTGTCCTTTCTCATTTTAATGGAGCAAACGCCATGCTTACTAGCCTACCCACCATCACCCTAAAAACCTTGAGAAGCATACAGCATGTCGTTGCCCACCTCATCAAAGTACTCTATAACTACAACGACACAACTCCCACTCTCATCAGACTTCACTGGCTACTCCTTCAGCAAACATAACCTTCAAAGCAAGCACAATCTCTTAGCAAGCAATACTATGCCGTCTAGTCTCCCATCGGTCTGGTGCACAAGGTCAACATATCTGTTTAACAGTACATCACTAGAATGCAGAAGCTAGCCAGACTAGAAGGGCAAAAATACAAAAAGGAAAAACCCCAGAAGCAAGCACTTTTGATCTACACCCCATTACTGTGGAAACTCATTCCCACTAAACCCCAGACTCACTAACAACCTTTTGAAATTCAGAAAATAAATCAAGACCCCATAGGATACGTTCCCCAAACCCACCGCGGTCAGTAACCCCCCTCATTGCTACTCTTTACAGCCCACCCCCTCTGTCCGATCCCCATACCTTATTTCGACAATATTGCATTTCGCCCACTAACTTTAAATGATAACTATTCTGTACTATTCTAAATGGTATGCTGATAAAAAAAAGGCGTTTCCCCTTTGTAACTGTGCATCCCATGCTTGTGACCTCTATGAATCTAAGTCCACAAGCAACATACAAGCAGAATGTAACTAAATAGCTATAACACTAGTTCTAATATCTAAACTTATGTAATGGTATGTTTGATGCCTGACTTTAAGCCAGCCCATTCTGAGTTTTTAGTTCTAGCTTATAGATGGGAAAAACGCCAGTGGCCAACTGTTCTGGGCAATGTATAGGATGCAAATGGGAATTACAAGAATACGTTCTACATTCCACATAGTTGAAATCTGTGTGCGCCCTTTTGCATGGGGAAAAATGTGTTTGATTTGTGTACGTTTTCTTAAAGCAGGGCCGCAAAAGCGAAGCTGCCTCATCCCATGAGCCATGTACTTCAGATCGAACGTACATCTGCCACTTAACCCCACCACCTGTTGCTACTTACCCTGAAATGGCCCACGACCCCTGCACTTGGTCACTTCATCCTGCCCGTGAGCGAACTTATAAACAGATAAAATGATGACATTTCTACTTTGCCTTGATCTGGTGATGGTGTATGTTTCTGTGCACACAAGGGAGTGTGTCTGTGCTTGAGTGAATATGTGTGTTTATTTCGTGTGTTTACCTAAGAGGGCGATGCATGTTTGTTACACACAGATAGGAGTGCACGTGAATGTATGTGTGAGAGTGCACCTGGTTGTGTTCATTAAGGAACTGCATGACGCAGTGTTTAGGGCAGCTCGCGCATGGAGGCAATGCATAGTATACTAGGTCCATTATATGTCAGGCTTTTCCAATGATATGCCCAGGATTTCCCCAATGCATATTAGACCCGTCTAAAAATTGGAACACCTGGATATATTACAAAGTTGCTTGATACACGATTCAGGGTAACATCTGTCAAATTGCTTGCAACATTTGTTTTTTTTGTTTTGTTTTATATATTTAAATATTTTTATAATACACGCACAAAGCACTGACAGTCATACAATAACACCAACAAATCCGAATAACGATTCCCTAAAGGTATTTTCCCGCTAATCCAGACTAAACCAAGTCCAATATGATCCAATTAGGAAATAAAAATGTCCTAATTACTCTCTGAAAGTAATTAGGCTGGGTCGATCCACAATGTATCTGGCAGGGAATTCCAAAAGCGTGGCACATCCTCTGAATATCGGTTATTAGCGCACGCTTCTTGCACGTTGGAATAATGCAATCTGCAGCCTATTTGCTTGATAGGGAGCATGATAATGGATTACCCGCGTGCAGGCTCATGTAGATAAGACATTGACACACGTGGTCTGTCAGTGCATGCCGATCAAATTCAGGGAATTATGGTTGAAAGTCTGCTTTCTTAGCAAACGCATTGCATCATTATAAAATGCTCGCATGAGAATGATGTTACACCTATCAATATTTGGCAACACCGATGCTTGCACGACTGTTCTAAAAGATTTATGGGAACAATCTGATGCTTCTCAAGTGTGACAGTTAAAGTTGGAAAATTGGGAGTTTATCATTACTACCTGTCCTCGTGCTCAAAGGGCCTCATTAGGACCCAGGCGGTAAGGGGTTTACGGCGGCGTAAACAGCGCCGACCCTTACCGCCTGATTCCGAGGTCCCTTAGCGCCATGGCGGATTTAACACCTGCTTTTAGCAGGTGTTAAAATCCATGGCGCTAAGGGACCATGTTGTTAATTACGCCACCGTAATTTACGGTGGCCTAATTAACGCCTTCCCCACTCCCATTATGCCCTATGGGGCAAAAATGGGAATGGGGAAGGGTAAATGGGGATTGGGGACTTACCGCCCCGCCAACCTCGGAATGGGGCGGTAAGTCCGCCAACCACCATGGCGTAAACATAGTTTACGCCATGGTGGTAAAGGTACGACCCAGGCGGTAACTTACCGCCTGGGTCGTAATGAGGCCCAAAGAGTGTTATCTAGCCAGAATCAAAGAGTTTTTGGTACGGGAATCAGAGCTGGAGCAAGGCTATGCTAAATAGTTCTGATCAGAGATGTTTGGATGGACCCACAATCACCAGAATGTCAGAGGTTTCATCCATTTCGAATTTCAGACGACAAAAAGACCAACATTATGATCTATAAAGGGGCACATGTGGTCGGAGTTCATTCGCAATGCTGGTCAGCTTTCAGAGAGGCAGGAGGTTTCTGCTAGAGTGAGTCTCAGGAAATAGAAGGAAAGGTATATAAACTGGAGTTAGAGTTTTTGCGTACAAGGAAATGTAAGGTGATGTAGTGAGGACTCAGAGTTACAAAGAGTAGTTTTGTTTTCGTAGGTTGGCATATTTTCTGTCTATGCTGTGTGATAATTCCAGTGTTTTGAAGTGGGTAAACAACACAAGTGCCATCCGGTAAATCAACGGAGAGGGAATCCCTGAGAGTTGGACTCACTTGTGTGACCCTGAGACACACAAACAAGGCTTTTGCATTTGTGTGCCACCTAAAGGTGTTTGGAGTAAAATGTCAGTGCTAATGGGATGCAGAAGATGCAGGCACCCTCTGTCTTTAAGGAAATGTAAACGACAAGCATGCCATGGCAAAAAATAACTGTCCATCTTGGAATAAGCACAGAGAAAGAGGATGAGGTGGAGGAGGAGAAGCGCGCGTTGCCTGTCAGCAGCTGGTGAAAGACATACTCATGTGATATTTGTCAAAGAAAGTAGCAGACATTTAGGGGCTGATTCATGGAATTTGTGCGCCGAAAACTAGGGATTTGTGTGCCATTCTGCCCGCAAATCCTAATTTGTTAAACTGGGATTTGCGGGCAGAATGGTGCACAAATCCCCGTTTTTCGGTGCACAAATTCCATGAATCAGCCCCTTAGTGAGGTGGAATTTTCCACTCAGTGTCCATCTCTTGAAGTGAGCAAACAACACGTGTGCCATTGGATGTCACTTGAGTGGTGAAGGTGGAGCAGGGTATCCCTGGAGGCAGCTTCTGCAAGTTGCACACCCTTGCAATCTTTCAGTGGGGGGGGGGGGTAGCTGTGATTCAGAGAACTGAGAGTTACCATTTAACGTCAGTCACTTTAAGTGATTGATTTGCACATATTCCATAAGGTGAGGATTTGGTGAAGGAGGGGGAGCAGAAGGAGGAGAGAATTCATAGGGAAACAAGTGTGAGACACTCACTGACAAAGTATGTGTGTGAGAAATGAGCAGAGATCCTGGGAAGATGGGAGATAACATTCACCGAGTGAACAATACGTTTGGATAACATGTCTGGAGCACCAAAAGGAAGTATAAAATGGGGTAGACGTGCTGCTTCTGATTTGTTCCTATAAGCACCTTCTCTTCCCAGGGCTGTGGGTCTGCCACCCCCTTCCTTGTTCCGTCCAGGGCTGAGAACCCAAAACTAAAAGAGCACCAGAAACCCAATCTAGAGAACAAGGGAATGCTAACCAAAAAGAATCAAAGAAGAACCATTGAACCAATGATATACCAAACAAACATAGCCAAATAAAACATCATAACAATAAACAACAATACAGTAATCTCAAACTACAGATTAAAAACAAGGATGTTAAACCCACACTAGAAACACAAGGGGGGTATCAACAGACCTGCAGTTGGAACTGGGAAAGGGTGAACATTTTGTGTGTTTTCTTGAGAAAATAAAGGGGAATGAATGTTTAAAAAAATGTTTCAGGGTAAACAAAAGAGAAAAGGATCAGGAGGCAAAGTCAGAATTTTCTTTTGCTTTTTATATCAGTTTTGTGGAATTGAATTTAAGAATAGCTTTCACTATCCAACACTGGATTTTGGCCAGACAAGTTATTAGTTTAGGAACATCAGTGGGCGATACTCTCAGATAACACTGAGTATTGCCAACATTTAATGAATGGCAAACCCATAGTAATGAGGATCACCCAAAGGCTTCACATACACACTAAATAAGAAAGGTGAAACAATTGAGAATTTTGGTACTTAGCATTGAACAGGCAAAGGAGAGGATCTCACATACCTCATGCGATCTACATCCCAGCCACCTGCTTAGACTTGACCATTCTTCTCCCTTATTAACTGTTACATCTCAGGGTGGATATCCAAAGCGAAGGGCAGATGTGCAAAATAACTATTCCAGTTTGGTCCTCTTTGGGCAGATGAAGAAAAGGACAATTCCTGTTTGGTCCTGTTTGGGCAGATGAAGAAAAGTCAAAATCCTGTTTTGTCCTGTTAGGGCCTGGTAAGGTCCATGGGCCAATTACTCTGTCAGTTGTAGACACCAACACGTGTCTCCTGTTGACACATCCCATTCCCATCCTCTCCAGGGATGACACAGCCAAATGCCCAAAGCAGCCACATACAGCTACTATGTCAAACCTCATCCACATCACTCATATCCCACTGCAATATGCGTCTGCTAATTACATCCAACTGGTTATTATGGTTAACACCCGAACATTGGTCGCACATTCTGCTGACATTGCTGACCTTATAACCTACTATGATTTTGAGGCGCCTTTCATTACCACAATGGGATTTACACCCTCCTCCCCATACATCCTTGCTGTCCTTCTACACCATGGTTACAATAGCAAACATTTTTACTGCAGAGAAAAAACTGGAAGTGAGGTCAGTCATCTATCAGATCAACTGACTCGGGGTAGTAAATCTCACCTTATTTACAGGCCACCCCAAAGGACCTTCCAAAATGTTTTTCTTCAGCAAATGTCCCTACTCCAATAACATCCTCCTCAGAGACATCAACGTTCACAAGTCCTAACCAGCAAAACACCTATGTGACCCCCTATTCTCTTCAACCAACTCTATGGACCTTAAACAGATTGTGCTCTCCCTTTGCATGTCAAATGGCATGAGCTCACCCTTGTCTTCACCTCCTTCCTGCACCAATAGTGCTTGATCGGCCTTCCCTTCAACTGTAATTCTCTTTTTTATTTCACACACAAAGCTGCCCCATAAGGGTCAGTTAAATTCCCTGTCAATGAGTGCTACTGCATGAAGGGGAAACTTTGCAAAATTCACCACCACGGGTAATGCCTCAGTCTTCTGGATACACGAAACCTCTTTTTCAAGGAACTAGTGTGTATCCATGTGCCTCTAAAGTCAGGTCGCACCAAAGTCTGCACTCTGGTTCATACCCAAACCTGCCACCAAAAAATGCTCAATCAGATCCCTTGATCACAAGAACTGCAGTCCATAGGGTCTCTCATCTTTCAAATTCCTGTACACCCAATGCAGACACATGATCTTCAAGGCGTACTGTGCTTACCGCACCTCCACCATTGAGGTAGCCACTAACATGAGAAAACCCTCATTCAAAGTATTCAAGCACTGCACTCAGCCCACACCTGCCCTGCAGACCTGGCTTCACAAATGTTACATAATCAACACCCTGTTCATTAACACACTTGATAAGATCATAGCTCTCATCTATGCCTCAAAACTTGGTGGAGCCCTGCTATCCATCACCCCATGGGCACTTCCCTCCTGGACCAATTTCGCCCTCCTCTCACCTAAAGAATTTTTAGACACACTTTCCCCTCTTACACCTACTGCTTACATGGATGATTTCCTTCAGGCCTCCCTCATTAAAGAAATCACTGATCCAGCATTCAACACAGTATTGTGAACACCTGCCTCAGTGAAGGTGCATTCCCAGAAATGTTGAAGACAGCTCTGATATGACCTCTTCTAAAAAAAAAAAAAGCACACTTGACCCAAAGGAAAGATGCACCCCTCATCTATCAAACTCAGCTGAATCCCTTTGGTGTCATTATGAGCAGTAGCCTTGCCTTTAGAAAGCACATAGCCAAAAAGATGCAAACTTCGTGACTACATATCTCCACACTCTTCAAAATAAAAACCCTTCATCTCGCTGCATGACTTTGGTACAATGGTCAAAGCACTGCGGATCGCACATATGGACAGGAGAAACACCACAGGGGTTATCATTACAAGCACCTGCAAATTGGACTGTTGTCGTATAATGACAGACCATACAGCACAGTCAGTAAACCTGAAAAGTTTGCTTGCTAAGAGTTCATTGATTTTCGAAGCACACACACCGAATGCCTGCAGAGTTTAGCTTGTAGCTTTCCCCTTAGACGCATCAACAGGCATGAGATGATACTGAGAGTTCACATTGACCATGGTCAATTTGATAAGACCAGATACCAGAGCGCTCATCCCAGGCCGTGTCTAGGGAGGTGGGGAAGGAGTGAGTTGGACACAAGTGCAGAATATTTCCATTTAAAACATGTTTGTGCAGAAACTGCTAGAAAGGGTCTACGTACTTTCAGACAGACAAGCACACTTGATAAAACTTCAAAACTTTTGGGAGCAAAGAGGATTTTGCACGTGATCTTTTGCCGTGTATACGGAAAGCCTTCTGGGGTTGAAGGCCTCTTGTGGCATAAAGTCCAGTCCGGTGTCCATTCAAGGGGATCCCTGGTGTAGCCAAACCTTATGAAAATAAGATCTGAACTCATTATAACTTCAAGTTTTCCTATTTGTCAGCATAATTTCCTGTGCAGTTTGTAGTGATGATTTGTCATGTTATCTACATATTGCAAGAAAGAATTCAAAAGATAAAGCGTTTCCTTTCTTCCTGAGTAAGTTTATTGTTTCAAGCACATAGAAACCTGCAGTTCTGTCCGAGTTCAAACACACACTTCTGTATAGTACAATTGTACTTCTCCAACACTTCACAAGCTTAACTAATGGCTCCCCATCTCTGCCAGTACCATAGTACAAACATCATGTATAACTTACAAAGCAGTTTGGAGCGGAATGCCAACATACTTAGCAGTCATCGCCTCTTGAGGCACTCACATCTCACATAGCAAATCTATCACAAGATTGGCGTCTAAGCTGGCCCCTTAAGAGAAGCCTTGCAAGCAGTCCCTCTCCTCTGTGCTCCAACCATCTGGAAATCAATCCTGCATAGGCTTAAAAGGATGGACCACCTCCATTGCCACACACAACACTAAAAACCAGGATTTTTCAAGAAGACCTTCCATATGAATAAACACCCCTCCCTCCACCAAAAGTTCTGAACCACTGCATACAATGCATTGCCCGATGCTGGCACCCTCCTGTTGTAAAGCACTCTGCTGCTCTCAAGCTAGGTTCCCGCTGTAAGGAATACAAAAAATGCACTGCAGTGCCTGAATCCTGAATGCTAGAAAGGAGCACAGCCAGTTCAAAACCTTAGATCTTAAACCCAGACACGCTGCCATACAAGAGATGTGTGACTCATTACTCACCATATCAATTGCTGACAGTAGGATGAGTAATGCTAGCAGTCAAGAATTCCCTATATATGTTTTCATAAAATGTCATCCAAAGTGTGTTAAGATGTTACAATGTAAAACTTGTGAAATACAGATTAATATGTAGGAAGGAGATTAAGCATATTGACAAGAACAAGTAATGAATGTTCTACTTACATTCCCAGTGCCTTATCAAGCAACAGCAGGTTTGTAATGGTCTGTCATTTACTCAAGACTGCTGAACTAAAAAATTGTAAAATCAGGCAGCCTTTAAGGCCATTTGGAACTTCCCCTTGAGCCAAGGAAGCATCTCATCACCACTCTTCTCTGGTCTATCTGTCCGCTATCTTACATGGTCCACATATTTCCCTGCATGCCTCCCCTCTTCCTTTATCTACCTGGTCCTGCCCAACATCTCCTCTTCCCAGAGCCACCTAGCCTTCTCTCGTTTTTCCCAATCCCCTGGTACATGTCTGCACTCTCCTGTCCAACCTCTGCACTCTCGCAGCCCACCTCTCATTTCCCCCGACCACCTCTTCTCTGGCTCAAATCTCATCTTCTCTTCTAGCCCACATTTGACTTAATCCTGACCCTCACCTCCTACCCACTGGGTTGCCTCCTATTTCTCTTGTTATTCTCAGGTTATTGTTAGAGGTCTGGGTAAAAGGCTGGGGTTAAAAGTTTCAGTTAATGCTAAACCTATAAAGATGACATCTGATATGAATCTTAATTCTATAACAAACATCCAACTCTGAACATTGAATGGAGGATAGCACAGGGGCAACGCACTGGTCTTGGAAGCAAGACCACGCAGAGCAACGGAGGTTCGAACTCAGGTATGGTATTAGGAGCGTTATACACATTATAATCTGACAACTCTATGATGCCACCCTTGCATTTTTCACATTAAAAAAAAAGGTATACATCGATCACTTCATTATACCACTTCTACTAATTGCTTGCCACCTCTGAATGGCAAAGACCATATATCAGAGGTACACTCTATTATCACCTGTGCTCAAAAATGGGCTCTGGTCTACTGAATACCAAGACGCAGAAAAAAAACTCAAACACACACTAAAGAGGCCACCAAGGGAATGCTAATAATCAGCCTGCTCCCCACACAATCAAATAACGTTACATGTAATGCTCACTCTGCTCAATCTAACCTTCCCACAACCCTATGCTTTCTTCGTGCAAGACCCAAATCACCAACACACCACGCAAAGGGCAGAATTCATACTAGATTCCAATAGTATAAAATGACATCTTAAAGCAGTCCACTTCCAGCATAGAGAAATATCATTGATCTTCAGACAAGGAGTCGGCCATCTTGAAGAGGCTGGACAGTGCATTGTGATATATAACTATGATTTCAATTAGGCAATATATACACCGATGAGAGTGTTTGGATAATGGCGTGCGATCTCTTACAAGTAGATAAGGCCTGCATTACTCTAAAAGGGTTCAGGGCATATGCACTTAAATTCTTTGATGCATATGGACACAGCTCGAACCTTTGAACTCAGTTGCTTACATCAAGTAACACAGGAACAAACTGTAATTTTTCCACTTGACAATGGTTACCCATCCTGGCAATCTCTACAGAACTAACAATGACGATTGTGAGAACGTTTTCTGAGCATGCGTGTTTCCCTAAAATGTGTCTAAGGGCCATTGCACGATGTTTGCAAAAAGGAACACCACATCAATTGTGTAAAGGATGGTTTGTGACGAAAAATGTTATGATCCCCCCAGGTGGTAGCCTTCAAAAGACTCTTGTAAGTGCTGAGCACAAATGGATAAAGTGTTTTAACTCAGTTCAGTGTGGCTCTCTCAAAATGTTGAACACAATGTAAAGAAATAACAGATGTGATATGTCAACACGTCACACAAGACATACGAAAAGCACGCATAGTAACATGTGTCTGTGCATGATACCTATGTTTGTTTTTATTATTCCCACAGTGTAGCTGGTCAGCATTGCATTGCTATACGAAAAGTGGGCTAGAGAATGTTGAGGCTACACACTTTTCAAGAATGTCTAATGTAATATGGAGGCGTCTTGTGGGAGCATAATCACATTCAGGTTAAATGGCCTTGTTGATTCTCAATGGAGAGGCCCTTATATGTTTGCCAAATGCAGAAATAAGACAACTTCCGCTATAGGGTTACCGGACACTGTTTCCAAGTGACTAACCAACAAAACACAGAAGATAAAGATGAGTGCTACAGGTTTTCACACCACGATTATCTTTAAAAAAACATTATGGGAGTCCTGGAAATCTACCAGTGGATTCTGTATTCTGCCTCCAATGAACATGACTCATACATTACTGAGCTTGAGCTTTAAAAAACTTCCTTTTCTCCGCTGATTGACATGCAAAGCTATACTTCTGTAGCAGAGACACTACACAGTTTAGCACAAATAAATGTGTTAGGGCCTCATCACGAGTTAGGTGACGGCCCTTAAATGCGGCAGTAACGATATTACCACCACATTTAAGGACTGGCCCAAACACAGGTTGGGCGCTTAATGGGCTGTTTGACCTCCAGCTTTTTGCTGGAGGTGAAAATCCCATTTAGCTCCCTGTTTTCAGCGCAATTACCACCAGCCGTATTAGCGTGCAGTATTTGCAAAGCAAATGCCCCATTGAGTCCAAAGGGAATGGGAATTTACCATTAACGTCCAACCCATGATCCGGCGCTAATAACGCTGGACCGGGTGGAGCCAACGCAATTACAGTTGGTGGGTATTACCGCCAGGATACCGCCCAAATTGTGATGAGGCCTTTAGTATCTATTTTCATTCTGTGAGTTGTAAAGCATAATTGTGTTCAAGACTTTTCTACTTTGCTATTGGTCATTCCAAAACAATATTTGCTAAGCATCTTCCAAGAGGAATGGCACAAACATACTATGACTTCAAACATTTGGAAGAGGTTCATCCCAGTTATCATGTATAGTGAGTATTTATTTTAATATGGACCTGATTGCACCTTTTGTTTAGTGGTACCTATGTAGTAGGCATGTCCATTAAAAGGTGGCAGAGTTGACTGTCTTTCATCTTACCCCATGGTTTAGAAATGATAATTTCATATGCCGAAGATCTTTGTTTAGTCAGAGTAGATTTTGACCTTTATAGAATGGCAAACAAAGAATGTTCCTCATATAACGTGACTGAACACCCCATTACAATTGTAGAACTTTTCTCTTTTGCAAAACCAGCAGCTGCTAAATCATGCTGACACGTTAACTAGCCCTTGTGTCACTGTGTCCAAAGTGCTGCTAGAATAGGCCAATTGCTTATGGCCCATAATGATCTTCTGAGTAAATACTGCTGTCATAAATTTGCCATCTGAATGTGAACACAAGCATAATTCCAGAGTGTAATCTGGGTTGGCCCATATGGGTGCCGAACTAATGACTTCCTTTAAGTCCTCAAATTGTTTGATCATCTCTGCCGTCCACTGTAACGTATGGTCCTTTGCTTTTTGTGCTATCCTAAGGGCCTGCAAAAGTGGCCTTATGTATGCCACATAATCTAGAATGCAGGCCCTGCATTAGTTACACAGGCCCAGAAACATCTGCATTTCTTTAACTGAGTTGGTGCTGGGGCTGGCATGAACTGACGTTGCCCTGTCTGGTAATATTCTTTTACCGTTCACTGATATGAACTGCCCCAGATAGAACACTTTGTATTGACAATATTGCAATTTAGCCTTTTTGACCGTGTACCCCTTACAGGCCAGCAAGTGTAGGAGTGCAATGGAGTCCCTTCGGCAGTACTGTTTAATGTCACTACATACTAGCAGATCATCCATGTACGGAATATTCCCTATATCAGCATGCAATATTCTGTTAACTATGCTCGGGCTATCGCAGTACCCCTCAGGTAACCTAGTATTTTTGAACCACATCTGACCCTGCGTAGATGGTGTGAGGAATCTCAACTCAGGATGGAGTAAAATCGAGAAGAATGCATTTTTCAGGTCCACTACAATGAAATATGTGGCTTCTTTGGGGATGCTACATAAAATTGTAGCAGGATTTGGAACAACTGGAAATTCTTTCAGTACATCATCATTTAGCGGGCGTACGTCCTGAATCATCTTCCAATTTCTCCCTGTTGATTTTTTGACAGGGTATATTGCTGTGTTACACAGGGACATAGATGGCATGATGATCCCCAGGTCAAATAGGGCCTGCATTGTCTTTCAAATACCCTCCTCTGCCTCCCTCGATAATGGATATTGTCTTACTCTGGGGGCACTGCACATGGCTTCAGTGTTATGTGCACAGGGGTCCTGTCTTTCAGTAACCCTACATCATGTGGATTTGTAGTCCACAACTGTAAAGGCATGTGTTGTAAGTCTTCATCATCTTCATCATAAAATATGGGGTGGATTTAATACTGCCATCAGGGGGCACTGCACTCTTCGGTACTGTATCATAATGTCACATGGGATGCAAATCTCTAGTATTATTTTCTTATCTTTGTAGTTATTCTCAAACAATGAATCATCTGTAATTTCCTTTAGTTGTACCGTTGATTCTACACAGAGAACTGTGCACCACTAACACCCATCCCTGAAAATATCTAACATGATAACCCTATTGTCGAAAACCAACAACCCGTGCAAATCCAGCGACAACATAATTCCCGCCACCACGTCAAGTGATACTACTGGACAAAAGAAAAAATCAGTGGGCACTTGCCAACACTGTTTGGCAATCTTGGGCACCACCTCCACAATCACCATAATATGATAAATGAACATGTGAGGATCCGCGGTCGACCACTTCCCTTGTCATTGTGTGTATTATCAATATCGCTCTTATAGCACACATCCCAGGTGTGGAGCAGACTATGCAACAATCTATACATTACATTGCAATGTTTAATCTGCTGAGCAGGTCTCTCCCTATCAAATTAACAGGGGAACTTTCATAATATAGTAAGGGTGCCCACACCACCTTCCCTCCCACCTTTACGTCTAGCTCCTTCATGTATGGAACCTGGTAAAAAGCCCCAGAGAATCCCTGCGGAAAAGATGCTTTCAAATAAGGGAAAATGTCCCTTCATGATGCATGCTTTAGTTGCACCTGAGTCCACCATAAATATGAACTGTTTATTTCCTATCTCTGCCCCCACTAAAGGTTGCTCTTCAGGGTGGATGGACTTTGACCAGATCGGACACGCAAGTTCTCTCTGTTGGCTGTCCTAATCAGGGTATGTGTTTGTTCCCAGAAACGAGAAGGGGTTGCCTTCCATCACTGCTGCTCCTCCAAAGGGAGTGATAGCCCCACCTGGTACCCTGCTCACTGGGGCAGTACTTCCCTGCTGTTGCTGTGGCAGATGTCATTCTTACATGTCAGTTGCTTGGGGATGCTGATTATATGTTTGCTGTTGCCCCTGGGAATAGCCTTGGTTCTGATATCCTTGACCCTGTTGCGAATACCCTGGTCCTTGAGGTCCTTGGGGCCTTTGTCCCTGTTGATTGGGCCCATAATTATACCGCACTGAAGACCTACTCCTGCATTCCCTTGCAAAATGCCTGCACCTCAAACAATTCCAAAATTGGGATGGTCCAATCCCAGCCCCATTGGTCCAAAACCTCCTCCCCTTGCTCCTCGAAATCCCCCTCTTCCTCTCTATGGCCCTCCTTGTTTCCAATGTGGGCTGGAGTACTCTGTCCCTCATTCCATGGTCCTTGTTCTCCTTCAGCCAAGAGTGCAGCAATAGTGCTAACAACTTGTTGGGTACTCTCTGTCCCCTCTACTGGTAGAGGCGTAGACACAGGCACCTGAACGTCAACCTTTGCCAATTTCTTTTCTATTCATTTTGCTTCCTCCGCCTGAAACCTCTGAGCTGCTCCCCTCTCCTGTTCCTTAATACTCTTACAATGATGCACTATTATGCTCTGTATTTCTGGCCACCCCTTTGCCTCAATAGCCACCATTTTATCTAAGGCCTTCTGCACTTCCTTTGGCAATCCTTTCCCGACAATAAAATAGAACAACGGTATTGAATGGTCCCACGTTCCTCCCGTCTCAGTCTTCCACATCTCTTGCAATTTAAACATGAATTTAGTTCGATCCAGATCATCCCCCATTGGACACTGCATCAGAGGCTGCAAATTGGAGGTATCTCGGAAAGCCCTCTGTAACGCATCCCACACTTGTGTTTTAATTCCATTAAAAAGCGATCCATCATGCTGATCATCCCTCAGGGTTATACCTGAATATGCAGCATTAACCCATACGTCTGCAGGCTGGTCCCCAATTATAGCACCCATCAAGCTCTTAAGATCCCCTATTGTCACGGACACCCCTGCTGCTTGCTTTTTGAATTTGCAAATTAATTTGCTGATCCCTGCTGTGAGCTGTGGGAGAGCCTTAATTAAATTATTCTATCCATTAGGGGCCAGGGCATGTAGTGTGTTCCCCCTGCCCCTTATGTAGCAGAGGCATCTGCATCTCTACCCCACTTATCTTGCCCTTCTTCCCACTTTCTCTCTTTCTTACTGTCGCCATTTCTGCCAGTTCTATTCCTCAACCTACCCCTCCCCCACATGCCTACAGCTCAGGGGATTGTCAGCCACCACTTCACCACTTTCTTCTTCTTCACCCTGGTCCTCAGAGAACAAGTCACTACCAACCTCCCCCTCATCATCCCCCACCACCGTATTTGATCCAAAATATATCCACTTACCCCTGCCTCCTTCCTTTTCAACACATACTTTTTGTATTCCTCCCAGATTCTCTCCAAACAACAAATGCCCTGATTTCCATTCTCCTAACCCATCTTCCGATACCCCTGGATCCCCTACCTCTCTTGAGGATTCTTGTATCCTGTTCAATTCTGTCAACAACCCATATAACCTGTTTTCATACTCTCTTGACCTGACACTCGCAGATGCTGATACTACAGGCAGATGTGTGCATGCGGGTGGGGCAGTGGTGGCCTGTGGTTTCACCAGTGCTGAAGGGGACCTTACCACCGCAGAAGGAGCCGCGTTTGCAATGGGTACATAGATTGGATTGGTGTACCCTTCTGCGGGGTATGCTGTCAATAAATATAATCCCCCTCACTCCACCTGCACCCTGCCCTCTCCATCTCCCTTCCACATCTTTATGCTTCTGCATCTCTCCTCCATTCCTATGATCTTCTGTGTCTTCGAACATACGACAGAGATCTAGACTTTCTTTTCTCTTCTGTAGCTGCTTTCCCTTATACTTAGCTACTACGAATGTGACATGTGTTCAAGGATGCTCTTGTTATGTGAGTCCTGCCTCCACAATCCACTGCTTATGATATTTATCCACCCTGTCACTATACAGTGGCAGGGCTTTATGCATGTGTTCTATTGGTGTTTTTCCCCCCATGCTAGTGACATCTATGGATTGCTGACCCTGCAAAGTCCTGCTAATGTGCTGTGCACGCTGCCGCTTGCTTCTAACAGAAAAAGAAAATCAACATCCACACTTTTCTGTCCCCCTTCCTTGCACGCATACACCACTCCACGAAACCATCCAATACCACACCACACTGTGACACACACAATTACCGGCCCTTCTAGGTCCTGCTCTTTATCCAATAAAACAGAAATATAATGCAATAAAATAACAAGCTAAAATAACAACCACTACTTATTCCAGGCCTATTATGAGACCACTAGTTTTATTTTTATATTCCTCCTTTAAATAATATACTGTCTTGTGGTACCACTTTCCCTCCCCTTCCGAGGAGGAGCTCCCTGCCTTACCTTTGCCTTACCTTATAATGCCTTGCCCAAATACTCTCCTCCGAGTACAAATTTTAAAAGACATATAACCATGAACTCATCCATGTCACTTTAACAACCAAACTCTCCACATACTCATACCATTCACACTTCCCAATGCATCTGTCCCCTATTTGTTATTGCTTAAAAGAGTCTACTCACATGTGCATGCTCAACTGAAGTCCTCAGTCACAGGGTTCCAACACCGGCCTGCACTCTCCTCGGAACTGCACCACGCTTCAAAGAGCAGAGAGGACTTCTCTTAAAATTGCTCCTGCTAAACCACTCAGAACATGTGTTTTTTCGGGACCGGTCGCTCTAAGTGGGCGCAGCTCCTTCTGGAGAAACAGTCTGGAAGCCACTGCAAATAGAGAGGTGATGGGATCACATCAGGGTCAGCAATTGAAGGTAAGTCCCTGAATGCTCACTCCACAGAGAAAACAACCCGTTACGGGAAAAAAGGCCCAAGTCGATCTTGTAAGGATAACAAGTTTTAATCTCACACGCAGATAAGAGCAAAAGCAAAGAACTCTGCTTCTATTAACGTTCTGCCGAAAAGTAGTACAAGCAGAATCTTATAAAGAAAAACATCATCATGCATGATGCAATACATAGGGTAAAATCCTGCGCGGCTGGTTGGTGTGTGCCTATACAGGATCTGCCTGCCCCATAAGGGATGCCCGGCCATTGATTCCAGCCCAATCCATCCATCTTCCATCACGTGGGGATAAGTGACACTTAGAGTTATGTTTTCATACTTCGAGATGGTTGACATTGAGCTGTCAGCCATTTAAAAAAATGACAACCAGTATGATGACAGTGTTGTTTCCCTGGGAACACTCCTTTTCTTTAGTGCCTTTTTTCCCTTGGCCCTTTTTTCCCTGGATGCACTCTTTCAACACTCCACCAGCATGCTCCATGCACATTGTAAATGATCTGACTTTTAATAGTTTCCTATCATTACTGATGAATATTAATTATTTCATACCCTGGCAACCCTGTGCTGTCACCTCATGTTATTCCTCCGGTCTTACTAAGTACTTTATGCCACTGCTCCTTCCCCAATCCCTTCTTCCACTAGTCATGTTTTGGAGGACTCTGAAAACTTAATTATTTAACTATCACATGTTGATTTATTAAGTTCCCAGCATGCCTCATAGTACAAAAAATAGTGATATAACGTTGTTGCATGGGCAGTGGGCCTAGCTCTTGGCACAGACAAAAGTCTACTCTGATTTGCCTATTGGGGAATGTGGCATGGCTGGAGCCCATGCCCCAAGTATTGTGTAGACTGGCCATGCAAGCCATGAGCACTGGCCATTGGTCACATTATGAGGGTTTAGTGGACACTGAACTAGGATGCAGGGTAGGTGCAGCAGATAACAGGAGTGGTTTGGTGGAGGCTGCGTTCATGGTCGAGCCTCATGCCCTAGGCAATTCAACCATGCCTTGCATCCCCAGCATGCACTGCTGATAACAACACACATCAGAATGCATTGCAAACAATATGTTTGTTAAAGGAGGTTTACCGTTCTTTCATATACGTTAAAAGAGGTATTCTTAATAACGTGTATACAGTGATGTAACATCATGAAACATTTTCACTCATAAAAATCTATGACATTCAGAGAAAAGACTTTGTTAACGGGATGTTATGGTTAAGTTGCACTAATTGAATCCTATGAAATTCAGTGAAAAAACGTTGTTAACGGGACGTTATGTTTAAGTTGCACTAATGTAAAGAACAGTTAAATTCAGTGAAACCACTTTGTTAAAGGGATGTCATGCTTACAAGTAAAACCGAAAAACCCCATACATTCACCAGTTATGGTAAGCTAAGCAACCATAACTCACTCCACCACTGTGCACTGCTAAGACTAACACCCAGGACATCAAAAATGACATCACAATTGTCTTTGATGACATCATTGATGACATCAAATATGAAATTGATTTTGATGAACAGTCCTTACAAGGGTTGTGTTTACAATATTGTTAAAAAGATGTCAGGGGTGATCGGAAGACCTATCATGAACTACTTAATGTAGTAAAGAATGTAGTCATCTAAACAAAACATTATATTAGAGGGTTGCTGTTAATACAGGGGCCTAATCATACACACATACATACACATAGGCAATGGCTGCAGCATGCACCATAAAAGTACAATATTTTTCATCTGGTAATTTTGGATAGTAAAATAATGAATGCTACCTTATCAGAGTTTCGAGTAATGTTAAACATGGTATAAATAGCTAATAATTCAAGACTTACTACATACTTGTGTTAGTATAGACAATACATATGAAGACCCACAATGTGTAAAAATCAGAGGCACATACAGGGAAACTAAAGTAAGGAAGAAAGAAACAACATTACCAGAACATGTCAATAACAACAAAGTTCATCATAATGTATACAAATAAATAGTGTGTTTGAGGCTTGATTATTTCCCCATATATGTGCACCATGAGCTGAGAATAAAACCCTAAGGAAAGTACTTTAGGAACATACAAGATGGTTAATGTCTAGATAAATAACACATTTTCAATGTTCATTTTCTGACTGTCAGTGAACAAAACCTCCTGGCCTAGATATGTTGGTGAACAAAAACAAGTGGCCCAGATATGCAATGTCATCAGTGATGTCATCAATGACATTTGCGATGTCATCTTTGATGTCCTGAGTGTTAGTCTTAGCACTGCATGCTGGTGGCGCAAGTTATGGTTGCTGAGCTTACCATAACTGCCGAATTTCTAGGGTTTTTGGTTTTACTTGTAAAGTAACATCCTTTTAACAACGTTTTTTTCACTGACTATCATAGGTTTTTTTCTGTGAATATGTATATAGTGCTGGTATGCCCCGTATTCCAGAATATCTGTGTTTCTTTGAGGAGGTGGGGAAGGACTTCCAAACAGTGGGGTCATGTTCTTTGTGAAACAGTTTATTTACCAATGAGTCTCATTTTCCTTCATTTGTCAGGGGCAGTTTGGGAGAAAGACAGACTTTTATATGTTTCCCGCTTTTCCAAACTAGTCAGGTTTGCCACCAGCATGTATTTTCATGCTGGCAGCAAACATATAGATTCCTATCAAATGTTCCTGTAATTACCACACATTAAAAGCGGTAGATGTGGGTGTTATGGACATCGTTATGAATGATTCAGACATCATTAATTACAGTCATCATTTACACTCTTCAATGAAGTGGAAAAGTGAAGAGTAAGGTGATTTGGTCCTCTTCACGTTTCCATGTGGTGGAAATGATGAAAATTACAATGAAGGAACCTTATGCGTAAAATTGCAAAGAGAGGTGATCCTCTTTGTGCAACTCATTTGGTATAGGAATGTGAACCAGAGTGCTTGTCAGGGAGGATTCAAACAGCCTAATTTTTTTTTAAAAAGGACTAATATTTGGTAGAGGATACATTGGTTGTACTTTTATTAGCAAAGACAGAACATCCTAGAGGCAGCAATACTTGTTGGTCAGATTTGTTGATGTTTGTCCCATCAAAGTTACCAGCGGTACTGTCATTCCATTTACCAAACAACACAGCTCTTAACGAAGCAAAACAAGCAAAACAAGCAGTTGACAATGGGAGTGGATATATGTACCAACCTAAAACTTTCTCACCATTTTGTGGGAGGTGAGAACATACCTAGAAATGTGTTCTGTTTAGGATAGCATGGATATCATTCACAATACGTATAAGGGTGTTGTTGAGATACCCCTCCCTGTGTTCGAGATCAAAGGGACGAGGAGTAAGGTAGTGTATATAGAGAGGAGACAAGGTAGTGGAGCTGACCGTAGGTAACAGTATGCTGAGAGGATGCAAACGTTTCAAAAACCATAATGACGGTATCAGTATGAGCATAATAGATGCTACAATAATTATGATTATGCATTTGTCCGTAGTGGCCCATAGTCCTTTAGACATGTATTTTCTAGTGGCAATACTTTCTATGTCCTCATTTATATGTGCCAAAAAAAGTGACATAGTCTTTCAGTGTCCGTTAAGAAGCCTCACAGAAACAGGCTTTATAAGTTCATCCGTGGGTGGCACCTGACCACATGGCCAATCTTGCTGGTAGTCTTCTTTTTACCACTTGTGTGTGAAACACTTGTGTATAGGCGCGTTACAAATGCCATATCATATCATATCATACCACCCCCCTCTGCCTCCAAACAAGCATTTTTGCATCTTTGGGGGAAATAGAGGGAATACGTTGGTTGCTTGTGGGTGCAGTGTTTTTACCACACTTTCCTAACTACAAAATGTCATTCTCTAGATAATTCCGTGGTCGAAGGTTATACCTGGTCACTCCAGGCACACAGTGATCTGTGAAAAGAGGATCAATATATGAAGAAAGTGGTGAACAATCAGGCTGTTGGGCTCAGGACCAGGACATGTGCCATCACTGAAAGGCACACACTTGGTTTCAAGATCTTTGCCTTCCTCCTTCTCCCATTTGTCATAGGGAAAGGCAAAGGCACTTGCTTCAGGTGTGCTGCATGAATCCAGTGTTTTTGCCCTCCACTCGAACAGCCATCTGAGTAGCCAGTACCACCATTTAGGGTCCTTTCCAGTGAGCTGCAAGACCGGATTTCCGCTCAAAATCTTTTATGAGGACGTAGTTGCCAGGTCGAATGCGGTGACCAAGTCCCTCATATTTAGCGGGCAATGCTGCACAACCTGTTGGTGAATCAAACGCACATTTTGAGTCCACTGGTCACAGTAATCAGACAATAGTAGGGACTCCATATCGGACAACTTTTTATGTCTAGTTACATTCCATACTTTAGCAGGTCTCCCCATCACTATTTCATAGGGAGAAAGTCCGGTTCTTGCCTGGGCATGGTTCTCATAGATAACAGAGCTAATGGTAGGGCATCAGGCCATTTCAGCTTGCTATGTGCACACACCTTCGCAAGCTTGTTCTTAAGAAGGCTGTTATGAAGTTTAATTAAACCAGAAAAGCATGTATTGCTGAATGGAATCGCTTCTTAATCTGTAGCCCCTCACATACCTGTTGTATGATAGCAGCAATACAATGAGGCCCATTATCGGACCATATTACTCTAGGTAACTCAAATCTAGGAAAGTATTCTTTTAACATGGCTTTTGCGGTGGACATGGCGGTATTGTCCTTCAAAGGAAAAGCCTCAACCCATTTGCTAAATGCACATATCACTACTAACACATACTTATAGTTTTGGCATCGCTCCTTCTCAATGAAATCAAAATTAATCACTTCAAATGGCATGGAAGGAGGTCCAAAACTACCCTTAGGTGCTGGTGTTCCCTTTCCAATGTTGTGTTGTAGACATATCATACAGTTCTGAACTAATCACTCTGCAATATTGGGAATATTGCCATTATTCCATACTGGGTCTAGATGTTTACAAATACCTTTGGCACTGATGTGAGCTGGCTCATGTACCATAGTTACTACAGCTGTTACATAAGTGTTGGGCAGCATCAATCCCTGCTTCTCATGATCAAGCCAACAGCCATCATTATCTAACCTTGATGAGCCAGAACCCCGTAGTTCTATCTGGCTGTGGCTTTGGCCTGAATTTCTTTCATGCTACTAATGCCCTCTTCCATCATCCCAGTCTCAGCAACCCATCTAGCAGAGTCCAACACATTCATTCTTGATTGAGTGCATGTAGCAGTTTGTTTGGCTATCTTGTCTGTGAATGCTTTCCCCCTCCTAATATTGTCAGCCACTCTATAGTGTCATTATGGCTAGTTGGTTAAGCAGAGCCAGTTTTGATAATAGTTGTACTATCAAAGGAACATGTTGAGTCTTCGTACCATGAGATGTTAAGAATCCCCTCTCAGCCCATAGCCTCCCAAACTCGTGAGCTACTCCAAAGGCAAACTGACTGTTAGTATAAATATTTACTCCGAGCTCCTGGGGTATTTCACATGCTCTAGTCAAAGCAATTATTTCTGCAGCCTGGTCAGAGTTGTGAGGAATTCTCCTGCTTTTGATAACTGTGTCTAAGGTGGTAATTGCATAAGCAGTGGTAGAGGTGCCGTCTGGGAGTTTGAAATATGAACCATCACAAAATATTTCCCAGTCCGGGGATGGCAAGGGTGTGTCACTTAATTCAATTCTCCCTTTGGTGTCTTGTTCAGTGTCATAAAGACAATCGAGGTCGTGTCATTAGTATTTTGTCCTCGTTTAGAGGAGGTAAAAGAACAGCATCTCTTAATTTTGACGTGGGGTGCAAATAATATAAGCTTGTATCTTGTGAGACGAGTAGATGTGAGATGCTGAGTCTGCATTCTATTCAGTAGTATATCTACCGAGTGAGGCATCATCAAGGTTAAGGAGTGACCCAAAACCATGCCTTCACTTTGTTTTACTGAGACGGTAGCAGCGGCCACGGCTTTGAGACATTTCGGCAAAGCGCATGCAACAGGGTCCCACGTGGAAGAAAAATAGCCACATGGCATGTTCCTTCCTCCATGTTCCTGTGTCAATACGGCCAAATCACATCTGTCGCTCTCATGCACAAACAACACAATCTCTTTGCTATAATTTGGTGTGCCCAATGCTGGTGCAGAACATAGCACAGTTTTGAGCAGATCAAAAGCGTATTGACAATCTGTATCCCAAGGTAGAGGTAATGGTATGTCTTTCCTTGTCAATGTCAACAAAGGTTTAATCAAAAGTGAAACATTTGTAATCCATTGCCTGCAATAGGAAGCCATTCCAATAAAAGCCCTAACTTTTTTCTGTGTATTTTGTATCACCATATCAGAGATGTTTTGTATTCTTTCAGGCGCAAAAAGCACCTCTGCTCATTCGACAGGAGATAGCCTAGATAGGCGACCGCCTATTGACAATATTGAAATTTCTTCAAAGAGGCTTTATGACTATTATCAGCAAATGCTTCAATAACAAAATAGTACCCTCCTTACAACCGTTCTCTGAATCTGCAGCAATAAGTAATCAATGTATTGCACGAATGTACATGAAGAAGGTAATTCCAGCATGTCTAGTTGTTCCTTGAGGGCCTTACTGTAAATGCTAGGACTCTCAGTGTACCCTTCCGGTATTTGTGTGAAAGTAAAAGAGCATCCCCCACAGGAGAAAGCAAACAAGTACCTGCTATCTTGGTGAATTGGGATGCTAAAAAATACATTTTTCAAGTCAATGGGCCTCATTATGACCCAGGCGGTAAGGGGTTAATGGCGCCGTAAAAGGTGGCGGCGCTGTTAACCCCTTACCGCCTAATTACGAGGTCCCTTTGCGGGTCCCTACCTTAACGGCTGGTTTTACCAGCCATTAAGGATTGGCCCCGCAAAGGGAACTTGGAGGTAATTATGGTACCGCAATTTGCGGTACCATAACTACCGCCTTCCCCATTTCCATTGAACCCTATGGGGGCAAAAATGTGAATGGGGAAGGGCCAATGGTGAATGGGGAATTACCGCCCGCCAACCTTGGAATGGGGCGGTAATTTCGCCATTCACCATGGCAGAATTAGTAAAATACCGGCGACAACCATGCCGCTACTAGCGCCATGGTTACCGCACGGGTCGTAATGCGGCCCAATGACTGAGAAATGCATTGCTGTTGCAGGAACCATAGTCAGAATTGTGGTGATGTCGGGAACAATGGGACAGTGTTTCGCGACTACCTTGTTAATCACTCGAAGATCAATAACAAAACATTAGGGTAAAGCATTGGCACCTTTCTTATAAACAGACAAAACAGAGCTATTACATTTGCTACCAGAGATGTCTTCGATCACACCTTGATGCATTCAATCAGAAACAATACTTTTAAGTGCTTGCTCACCATCAACTGAATCTTTATACTGTGGAACGCAAAGCAATGTAATACCAGTTTTTAAAACTATACGCACAGGTTCAACATCTAGAATTCCTACATCATTGTCATTTATCACCCATAAATGTGTAAGTACCTGCTGCAACTCACTGGGTAAAGCTAAAGCCATAAATTGTGAGGTGGATTTCTGCTGGGGAGATATGGTCAAGTATACTCCATCTGGAGAGCAGTAAATCACTGCATGCAATTTCATCAATAAATTCAATCCCATATGATTTTCACTGCAATTGCTTGTCAATAAGAATGGACATGCATCAGAGAATGGTCCTAAAGAAATCGGCACCGGTTTATAGAACGGGATTACTATTGGAGTACCAGAGAACCCTACTGATACATTTTGTTGGCCTGACAGGGGAATATCCAGAACCTTCAAGTGGTCAATAGGGCATTGTTGTGCTCCCGTATCCACCAAAAATGTGTGCGCATTATTACCAACTTTCATTTCTAGATAGGGTCCTTTCTTGTCTACGAGGATAGGGGTAGGTTCCAGACCTTGCATTGGGCTGTCTTAGTGAAACAAAACATTGTCGGATGTAAAGTTTTCAGAAAAATATGTGTGTGTAGCGTTGTCAAAAACATCTTGATTCCATGCATTATCATATTTCTAGTTTTGGGAAAACTGATTTTTATTCGGTCCTTGCATGCCATTGCCACATGCTCTCGACCTTCTACCTGGCATTCCATTTGCATTTTGCTGGATGATCAGAGATTGTGCCCTACAGTGCCCCACCTGCTTACAATATGCACATTGGTTGACATTTACAGTCCCTGTTTGTGGGGAAAACTGTGCTCTCTGTTGAGCATTTCCTCCATGTGGTCCCCTTGCAATTTGCTGCAAGAGCACCCTAGTTTTTAAATGAACCTTTTTCTTTTCAATCTTTTCCTTCTCATTGTTCACTCTATTCTCGTAATACTGAGCCATATGTACATTTTCGGATTGCGACTTAGTCTGACATGCACTTTCAGAGGCCGTGATTTGAGACTGAATGTCAGTCAATAGCCCTCATACAAATTTATCAACAAACAATCTCTTTCCTGGTTCCGTACTCAAATCCTGACCACTGAAATCTGGAAACATTTGCTCAAATCTGTTAAAATACTGTGTGGTTCCCTCTGTCTTCCCTTGCCTCCATGCGGTCAATTTATCCCAAATTTTTCTTTTCTCAGGCACCAAAGTCTTGAGTTTGGTTACAATGTGATTTGGTAATATCAATAAATTCTGTGGAGGTTTATCGCCAGCTTTTCTTGACCTATCAGCTAGTTCGATTGCAGCCAATGTATCACCCATAGCCGGTAAATTGTCTACAGACCTAACCTGTTTCCATAAATTCGCCGGCAAGACGACAGGAAATAGCAGGTCTATGTCTCCCAAAGTTAAAACCAACGAGTTGAATACAGACTCTATTGCTTTATAGAACCCTCTAGGGTTCTTGCTAATGTCAGAGATAGACTGTTTAAGAGTGTTCACTTCCTACCTTGAAAAAGGGACATGCACAATTTGTGAGATATAGTGTGCAGGGGCAACTGTTACAGCCGTGCCGTTAATGCAGCTTCCTCTTTCTGGGGCACAAGAATAGTCAGTAATTCTCTCATGGGTAGCTGCACCGGGAGAATCTCAGATAATTTATTAAGGAGCAAAGCTATGTCGAGGGACAATGAGGTTAGCGGAGTATCATTAGAAAATGTGCATTTGTATATGACCATAATATCTGTGGGACAGCATCATTTCTTTTTAAGACATTCATCTTGCAAATATTCAACCATAACCTGTAGCATCTTTCTTTGAATGGAGGGAGAATATTGACTAAACGTGTCATGAATGTTGATTATGGAAATAGAGGCACCTGTAATCCATCTAGTGCGTCTCTCATGCAAATGCGCATTTCTTCTCTAACAGTTTTTGGTGCGGTTAAAAATCTTTTCTGGACATAGGATGGTTGTTGTATCTCTCTATCTAATTTTAATTGGTGCAGCTGATCTAATTCTCGTTTAAAGGAAAATAATGTTGACATGTGCTCCAAATGGTATGTCTCTAGTACATGACAAGAAATTAAAATCCTGCAACTCCCGTGGGATGGCAGAATCAGTAAGATTGCCCCAAATCTGGGCCAAGTATAGTCCATTTGTTCTAGTAATACCTCTTGTTCAGGGACACCTCCATGATCTGTCAAGGGGCCTGAAGCGGCTGTTTCGTCACAGTCCTTTATATATAATTCTGCCTATTGTTGTAAAGCCTTTCTCTATCCAAGGGGTACTGCACCCAGGGTTACAGTTCTCTGATCGCTAGGTGTTAAAGATGAGTTAAAGATGAGTGTCAGAAGTGACAGAGGTTTCTGGTGGAAAAACCGGGAGTAATTCCTGTGTTGTAGGGTGTGGTGGCCAACCGTGTGTCAGGTGCTGGTAATGGTGGCTGTGCTGGCATAGCAGGTGGTGGAACATACGGAGGATCTACGGTCGGAGGAGTACACTTTTCATTCAGTAGTTTATTAATTCATCTGATGCATGCAGTTCTTTTGATGGGTATATTTTCTGTACTTCTAATTGAAACCCTCTATCCATTCCCATCATAGCCTCATCGTGCTTCTGTTGATCATGCGCTAATGCCTTTTCAGCTTTGGTAATGTGTCTTTGTGCAAATTTCTCCCTAATTTTGAGGCATTGGGTGGCTTCTATTCGTCAATCACGAATCGTCCTCGGAAAACGATGGGTCGTCATCGGAAGATGCCCCATGGTCCGGGCACCATTTGTTAGTCCCAAATCTCAGTTACTGCAAATAAATGAAGAACATACTAGTCACAAAACAAATATATAACAATATTTTATTCCCGCTTGAAGCAGGTCTCAGGTTTGTCTATGTCTGCAAAAAGCCATAGAGAAACTGAGCATTCATATGGGGGACTGACAAAAGTAAGTACACTTCAAATCAGCTTTGGTTGCTGAAATAATACATAGTTTACTACCCAACACGGGCATTTACCATGGCAACATGTGGTAACTTGCTGTGTGCCATATCTGCACAATATACTGTCTCAGAGCACAAAGGTTCACCCTGTTCCCAACACACAGAAACATTTCTGACTACTCTTATCTTTGTTTTCTCTCCTTCCAAGAATGACACTTAGCATTTGGCTCAGTACTTCAATTAGCCCTACCAAGGATGTGCATGGTGCGCCATGCTTCCTAAACATTGGTCGCACAATTAGCTCCGGTAAGCCGGAGACAGGGAGAGACATGAACTATTCTTTATCTCCCTCTCTGTCCGTGTCTACGTAGTCAAGGCTCAAAGCTGGTATATTCCATTAGCTAAGCATTCTTTACAAGGATGCATTCACCAGCCTTTCTGGCTGTTATCATTATTCTGTACGCAGCGTGAAAACCGCATAAGTGAGCAAAATAAACAAAATGGAGTTTGAGGACCACAATTCAATGTGTGCGCCTAGGCTAACTCCAGATGACACAGAATGGATGCATTCCAAACTCCAACATTGCTTGGAAGACCCATCTCTTGTTGAAGGCCAATGGCATACGCATGGTCAGGAAAATGGAGCAGGGACACCAAATCCCACATGACAACATTCATTATCAGTCAGCAGAACTTCAGATTATCGAAGTAAGTCAATGTGCTGAGATAAAGCAACTTTTTCCCCAATCTACCTGTACCCATGCTATGAGGAACACCTTAGAAAACAAATTCACAAATGCGTTCATGTCATCATCCGCCAATGCAGAAGGAGACTTATATATATGCATGTCAGCTGACAATATCTTTAAGGATCCATCCACAATGCCACATCCGCTCAGTACTCAGTACTCAAAGATGTATTATTCAAACAACATTTGTAACTTTACTCTCATAACACTTTCCTACATGAGATCCAAGGATAAGGTGTTGTTGCTGAGTGAGCTGGGGAGCAATTAAGGCAACGGATAAGTGGTGGAGGTACCAATTCAAGGGAATAGTAGGAGGCAGGATGCAGAGCAAGCACAATGTGCCTGTAACATCACAGAGATTATCACTTTTACACCTGATGAGCGAAGTGAATGTTCACAAACAAACTCACCAACATCATTGCAGATCACATGCTATAGATATACTCTGTGTACCATTATTACAGTCTACAGTGTACAACCTACATGCAGTCAGTCACATCATCCAGTGAAACACACCCTGGTTGTACTGTCACAGACAGCTGCCTCCCTGGCCACATCAATTTCCACTGGACATTAACTCAATGTATTGGCTGATGCTTACCTGACGGGCCCAAGTATGCTCATTCAACGTATGCCTTTGTGTCCGTATCTGAGGAGGCACCATTCATACATTCTATCAGTGCAAGTTGAACTCTGCAGGGTGTATATACACACAGGTGCATGAATGGGCACAAACAGCACAAATTGTAGAACATGTACAAGAAGTGAATTGCCCCACAATTGAATGGCCATGAAAGGCAATGTATGAGAAGAAAGTGCCTCTCATGAACAAAATCACAACCTACTCTTTGAAGAAACACATGTAAAATAACGTTTCTCTACACCTGTTTGATAGTAGGTGATGCATGGTGGAACTGATGTAGGCGGAAAGGTCATATAGTTAAAAACTCACATTGCTACGACAATTAAATCAGTGTCTCAAGTGTGTATTGTGAGTGGTTGCATTGTGTGTATTGCACTCAACCAGCCCCAAAAGGCCAAATCTGTGTCTACACGCATTCACATAGAAAACAATGCAAGTTACTCATCAGATATTAAAGAAAGTACTTACCAACTCAGCTCAAAACATACCCATAGCACACCATTTGTTGCTAGCTATGAGTCAAATATCAGCAGCCAATGGCTGATGGCAACAGTGCCAAACCTATTTGCATACTCTGTTTGTAAAAGAATAGAGAAAAACAAATGCAAGACTAATCTAACTCCTGTGTCAATAACATAATTTAAAGGCATGTGTGGCATAGAATGAACATAAATGTCCTACACACAAGAACACTACAAAGTGCAAGGCTTGGTGTGCAAGTGGTAATGCAGTGGGACCACCCTCACTGGTAACATCTCAATCCCCAGCACACATGTAACTCTCGCAAGACACTTGAAGGTCTTTGAAAAGGAACTTTTATACATAAATGCGCAGCTACATCAACCACATACTTCACACGGAAAGGGGTCATCCGAAACGGCCACATATATAGATCACAAGCAGTGTCTGTTCAACACATAGGGCTACTGTAAGGCACAGCTAATAGCGGAGATCTTTGAAAATCACACTTCCCTACAGACAACATGCATTTCCACATGACCAAAAGGTAAGGAATGCAGTATAAGACAAACTTGACTACCCCAATGATGGTCCACAATGACAGACTCCCACCCTTAAGCTCCATACATCGAAAGAAGGAAGCTCACCTGCATACAAGAAAAACAAACCCACATATTCAATGCACATCCATCAACTCCATGACTGGACACAGAAGTTCAGAAGGTTCAAAATAACATATGCATGGCCTAAAGTGCATGACTGCGAGCCTGTCACCTGGATTCAGCACACAGAGTCCATATTGGTAATATGCACATGTAAAACAGAATCATGCCTGCACACTGACTCGACACATGGACACATGGTGTGCAGGAACCTGTCAACTGTGAACTATAAGCTGCTGAGTGATCCATCCAAACCACTGACATGCATGGCACATGAGTAAATAAAAGTAACTAGCCCTCCACCCTAGACTGACATTCACATTAAACAATACATTCACACAGACATCAGTAACCTAGAACCTGATACACATGGAAAAATGAAAAACCAACATCAAATAGACTAATTGTGATGCAGGAAATGCCTTATGGAGGGACAGAGCTTCCTAGTCCTTTTTCTACGACTTTTCTGTATTTGTTTTCCTTATGTTTTCTGCCACTGAGGTCCGGCCTGAACCTCTGGCAGTGCCGCTCTTCATTTTATCCTTTGATGAACAACACCCATGGGATACTCTTATGGCACCCATGGGTGGGGGTACACCCTTGCACCCCTTATGTGTGTTTATGTGCTCCCATGTGTTGCCCACAGAGCGTGGCTACGGGCTGGTGGCAGCTGCATACTGACTTGGCAGTGGCTCTGAGTATCCTCCATTTTGGGATACCCAGGCCCTGCCATAGGAATCAATGGATTGCTACACAAAGGCAAGATGACCACTGTGGCCTCTTGGTTTCTATTGCCTTTTACCCTGCTTCCCAAAGTCCTGGGAAGCCCTGTCCCTGTTCCCTTCCTCCTGAGTAGTTGTTGGGTGGAAACACCATATATCTCGCTGTTCCCTTTCCCCCTGACTGGCTGTTGGGTGGAAATACCATATATGGCTCTGGGATGCCTCCCGTCAGACTGACTGGAGCCTTCCCAGAAGCAGTGTCTTGTGGGTAGACCATAGGGGTGGGACCTGTATGAATGGAGTCTGAAGTTAACTGAAATTCTGTATTGTAGGTGTCTGGTTTGTGTGTGTGTGTGAGTTAATGAATGAGAAAGCCCCAACAGAAACTGGCATGAATGCAGTGTACCCCAATCCACATTATTTGTTATGGGTGTCTGGGTGGAGTGAATGGCATACATGCCTGTGAGCCTGATTGGCTACCTGCCTGCATGAATGCCCTTTTGTGTGATTGGCTGACTGAGCCTGACTCAGCCATAGTGAATGGGGAACAGATGTGTACATCTGGAGATCTCTCACTTACCAATTCGTTCAGAAGCTGAAGTCGAAGCTGAAGCAAGAAGAAGCTGTTCATTGAATCCCAATTGAAGGAGAAGTCTGCTGCTGCATTTTCTTCATGTAATCCAAAAACTGCTGTGTTCTTCCAAGGACTTGCCGAGAGAGGGCCTGCAAAGGAGACTCTCCCCGAGCTACGAGGGACCATCATGCAACCAGATACTCTTCATCGAAGTACCCTGGAAGCCAGTCCTATGTGCCTGCCGTTCAGAGGAGGGGTCTTCCTGAGTTCCAAAGAGGAGTGCCTGGACACCTTGAGTCAAAGTAGTCCATTGGTATCACCCAGAGTCCGTATTTCGTGACCGATGGAAGCTGCTGCAGTCTACTACCCAGAAGATGTGGTACCCTAGCATAGTGATGCTGGACACCCGGAGCTGCGAAATTCCAATCTGCCTAAGAACGTTTCAAAGTACATCCTTTCCATCATCACTGGCCATTTTCTCCCAACATAGAGAGCCAAGAGTCGCTGAGTGCAGAAGAAGGTCCGCCAGTGGGTTTCCCTCCACTAGAACCTAACAAAGATGTCCCCAGAGTCCAGACTTGCTGAAGGTCCAAGGTCCACTCCAGGGGTCGAGTCCAGATTGCCAGAAGCTGTCCGGGGGCCCATGTTGTGGCTGCAGCACTGAAAAAATGAAAGTCAGAAAACCGCGATATTCCGAAACCCAACACCAAATGTGATCTTGGCACCTGTTGCCACCAGAAGTCATCAAAAGGTGCCTGGGGTCTTACTTTCATCTGCCACCTCTTTAAGGAGCCCACAGCAAGTTTCATCTTCACAGGACATCTACAGTTCGAGAAATCATCTAATGTAAAGATTGTCTCAACACCATCTGTCTGGGCCCTGGCACTCCTGGATGAGGAAAGGGACTCTGAAGGACATCAGGAAACTGAAGCAGGATTTTCAAAGACATGGAGCCTCATTCCAAGTTTGGAGATAGCCATGGTGCTATTAGCACCATGGCCGCCCCCCTTACTGCATACCGGGTCCCGGTTCCCTGAATGGGGATTTACCAGGTTATTCCAACCTTGGAGGACCCGGTATTTCCCCATTCAGGGAAGCCATCCTCATTCCCATTCGAGCTCCCATAGGGCTCAATGGGAATGGGGAGGGAGCTAATAACGGGCCCATTAATAACTGGCCCGTTATTAGCTTCCTGGGAGCCGCTACAGGACCTCGGAATGTGGCGGTAATGGGTTAACAGCACCTGCATCCTTACCGGCATCATTAACCCCTTACCGCCACACTTGGAATGAGGCTCATGAAGTTTTTATTTTCTTCCAGCAGACAGGACACATCATACAGCAAAGACATCTCTGGAACTCTCCTCAAAGTTATACAATGTCTCTCCTTATATACACTACTTGCTTGGTTCAGCTCCCTTTCTATGATGTAGATCACTCTCATAGGTTCAGGCACTCCAAGACAAGCCTCTTAATCCTCTATGGTCAGCTGACTGGGTTGCCAATTCACAAAAGCTTGCATGTCACACTTATGCATGCAACTAATTAAGATTGTGTGAAATGTATCTGACCTTTAAAATAGGAACATTACTGACATCAATCCTGAGATAATCTTAGCACAAGCATCATGGTTTTCTGTCTCAGAAGCCCACATATGGGCATCCGCTGTGCCCTCTATCCTAATTGAAACAGCTGCATGCAATACTCACTATCTTCCCTTGAATGATACCTCACTCCCACAGCTCGTCACTGTCAAGATTAGAGATAGGAAGCCCAAACACCATGTCCTTGACTACTAACTCTCATTGAACTACCATGAGGTAATTCTTTCTTCATTTCAGCATGGTTTTATAGAAATCCACTATTTGTATACCCAGCATTATCTCAGAGTTTGCCTGACTTTGTCCCACCCCCAAAATGGCTGATCACTTATGAAGTGCCTGACCAACCTATTTGTGCCCATAGCTTACCTACCTACTCAATTTTGAATCTAGATTGTTTCATAATTTATCATAAACATGTACTACCTTATATATTCTCTACTTTGCAACACATTATGACCTCATAAAATAGATTGCCCTTCAAAGTGCATTTCTAAATAGCACTAATTTTGTTTTACAACGTTAAAGTCATTGATCAACCCGACAAGTTATCAACTTTCGGTTTGAGTTGGAGGGGGTCTAACTCAACTACATTCATTTTGAGGGAGAGGGGGTCTATCTCCAATGCATTCAGTTTGAGGGGGGTCTTACTATATCCTGTACAGTGCCAAAGGAGAGCACCAGGAAGAGTAAAACTGCTGCACTTCAGAAAGACTTTGGTTACATTTTTCTTCTTGGACTCAGCATCCCAGTGGCTCCTTCTTCCAAGGGGGGGGTCCATCCTCAGTGGGAATTGTCGAGTGAAACCGAGAACCATTGCCGTTTTGCCTGCCAAGGCACCAAAGTTAGTGTGGGAAGGAAAAGCATCTTCTAGTCTCAGGAGTTGTCAGGGGTTATCAGATTTGTCGGAATCAGGTAATATCCCCACCAATAATATCACTATATATATTGTCGTGGATTAAGGCCATAGGTGATATTATTAGTGTGGATAATTTATGGGGTTATTGGGACCGGGGGTTGCGGGGTGTCCCCCGCTCCATTAAAAAATGATTGGGTTTGCGGGGGTGTCCCCTGCAGGTGCCATGGCTTAATATCGCTTAAAAAATATGGCGATATTTTAGTATGGAGATATTTTTGCGGGGATATTAACAAACGGAACCGATTCATCTTGGATCCTGTTCTCCTGTGGCCTCTCAGTTACTTTGGGGTGGTAGAACCTTTTAAAGGAAAGTACAATGTTAGCGGACATTATTAGACTGGGCTGAAAAAGACAAGATAGTTACTCCGTGACTTTTCCATTGCATGTTGCCCAGGTGGGGGATCATCACACAAACTTGTATATCTAGCAAAAACCTGCCATTCTTCCCTATTCTATTCTAATACACCTCACTTAAAAATGCACATGTTTATTTAAAACTGTCTGCAGATAGTGCATCTATTACAGAATTTAAGTATTGTGTGGTGCCACATAGAGTGTATATGTTTGCCATTTTTTGAATAAGTGTTTCTAAGTATTTGGTGTCAAAAGTCCAGCATCATCACTACATGCATCCCCTCTGCATACTTTTTTACTAAGATTTATGGTTCTGCCTGTGAGAACTTATAAGCAGCTTGGATCTGGGCCTGCAGGTCAAGGACATAGGCATGAAGCACTGCATTAAGTATCCAGAGGTTAGTGGTGGAATCTGATGGCAGCCTGCAGAGTCCACCTACATGGTGGCTCCTGTCGAAACAGCTGCCCTTGATTTCATCTGGCACCTGATTCTTATGTTATAGGAGCACTTCTTGATGTTGTCGGCAGTATAGACTGCCACACCCTCCAAGTTGACGGCAGCCACTATGTATTCCCTGATACTTCTACATCCAGAGGCCCCAACCTGCTTCTCCGGATGGAAGAGGTACTCATACTAGTTCAGGACCTGTACACCCAGAATGCCAACTTCTGTTGCAGAGATGTTGGCAGCCCTCAGCCTTGCCATCAAGTGGCATACATGGTGCGGCTGAGGATGGTGGGTTGAAACAGAGTTCTGACTGTACCTGTAAGGTGGAGATGCAATCATACAATGGAGATCTGTCAGTACAAATGAGGCAGATGAGGTTGTCACAAAGTTTGACAATGAACACATGGAATAATAGGCTGTGAAGGACAATCATGCAATGCAAGACAGTGAAAGTGGTCTGCAACCAGTGACATGATACCAGGCAGAAGGAGTTCCTGTTTAGAGAAGTCAAACAATGCAGGAGGAGGTGCTAACATGCTGAAGGCAGGAGGACCTGCAAGGCACAGGTGTCTCAAGGAGCTCCACAATGCAACAGTCAGAGTTAAGTAGAGGACATAACACAAGTATGTAATTTCCACATGTTAAACTGCATGCACAAGAAACATGTGGAACACGAAAAATTGGGCACGCATGGGCAGAGTGCATTTGTGCCACATAATCCTAACATCCCAGCTTATGGAGAACTTGGCATTTCGAACACACAAAGGCAGGATCACTGTACCTTTCCACATACCCATCAAGATTGGAATCTGACAGAGGTGGTGGACTAGGGAAGTAGAAGGGCCCACTGGGCAAACGTGTGAAAAAGGCCGCAGTATCACCACATGGGAAAAATGCACCAGTATCACTGAGACCAACTAGGGCCAGAAGGGGAGAGCCCATTGATCCTCCCAGTAGCTAGTGGTAACAGCCACAGGTTCGGGAGAAGGTGCAAGCCAGGAAGAAGCACTAGTGTTGGTCAAAAAACAATTAGCTATGTTATGTGAAATACACTCTTAGACTTTGAATACTTCAATGTTCATTCAAGTTCACACTAGTTATGTCCTTGTTATAGTCTCCTCATATATAGTCAAGATGCATGTGTAGCTAACAAATTGTGGGCATGCATTTCATTCATGATATACATGTTGATCTGAATATGCCTCTGAAATGTGTTGTCTGACTTTGTGCAAGTGATGACACAGCGCAGGATGGGGAGTACTTGCAGGAAGAGGAGGAGGAGGATGAGGGCGAGCCACAACCATCCACCAGTGCAACCAGAGATTCTGTGTTTGGTGAGAATGTACTCCGGTTACAGGCCATCGTCAGTAGGCCTGCACACTCGTCTTTGGAGAATGCTGCTGAATCCGATGTTCAAGGCATACTGAGGGACATGGATGAAGACCAGCACTCAGCAATCCAGATCCTATGGCATTCCTTGAGTTGCTTGAAGCTGCTGAGTCTGAGGAGAAGAGGCAAGATACTGTGTCCCTGGAAGTGTAGAATCCTGCCTTATTGGTAGCTTCTTTGCCTGCAACATTGCCTTCTCCAATCTTGGTGGTGGCAGCGGGGGGTGATGGCAGTGGAAAGGCTGAAGACCGCCAGCCTATGACAGTGCACTCACTGCAATAGGGCCGGGCTTTATCATGCCAGCTCGGTAGGCCACAAACACGTGGAGGACATGTTGGAGTGGGAAGAGAAGCTGCTGCATGCAGGTGCGCAACAGCGCGTGGTCCTGCAGGAAATGGGAAGGGACATACATCATCTGGCAATAATTGTCCTCTTCTCTAATGCCACCCTAACTGCCAAAATACACATATTGCGGCAGGAGAGGAGAGAGGACATGCAACAACTGAGGCGTCCCATTTATGAGGAGGTATCCGGCTTGAGGCAACCCCTGTATAATCAGAATTTGCCCTCAGGAACCTCAAGGGACCTCCACTGGCAGAAGTTGTCTGACTTGATGGAAACTCTCAACATGCAGATAGATGATTCAAGGGCCAGCAAGCATGCTGACATGTTGTCCTGTCGCAATGACAGTCATCAGGGCCTAGTGGCCATTGGATCACTAATGCATGGTTCTCTCTCACAAGTGGCCCTGGCCAATGAGGACCAGGCTTTGGCCGTGTGTGATCAGATTACCCCATCACTGGATCCTCCACAGGATGAGGCTTACCACTGAACCATGCAGGAGATTCCATTGGCCATGTCCCCACGCACCCATCTCCTGTACCCCCCTCTTCTTCATACCCCTAAAGTTTGTGGATGGACTGTGGATATATTTTAACTTTTTTTTCTGTCCAAAAATGATTGCTCGTGGAGACTGTAAAATCAGACTTGTTAAGTGAAATCAACTGACATGGTCTTTTTGCTTGCAACTTGCTCCCACAAACAGGTAAATGTTTAAATAAGCAATGATGTCTATGATATGTGTACTCAGGCAGACTGTGAATGTTTATAACCCCTGGGAGGGAAGAGGGACAAAACGCATGTTGTGATGAAGCCAAAAATGCATGCAATGAAGTGATTAAAAATTAAAGCAAACGCATATCTGTGAGGAGTCTGGGAATATATTGGAATACCTGAAGTGTCACTCTTTTTATACATATAATCAAGTGTTTGTAATGTTTCTTTTTATTCTAGTGGACAATGTATAGGGAAATCCCCATCTATTGGCTTTAGGCAACACTTGCCCCAAGGGCTCTCTAGAGGAACATGCACAATAGGACTGCTGAGACAGTGCTTTCAAAAACCCTCAGAGCGACTTGGTGATGACCAACTGGTCACCATTTTCTGATTCTGCTGGCGTATACCTGTTAGGAAAATGGAACCCTATTCTTGGGCGGGAGTACATCAAGGGGTGGGGGCCCTATGCACCTCACCTGAGGAGGTGGATCTCAGATATTGTGGGACCATAGCAACCAACCCCAAAGCAGAGGATCACGTAATGACAAGAAACGGGATGGAAACAGAAGACAAACTATGGGAACATACAAGAAGGGCTATTGCCATGTCTTCAGGCAGGAGTGGTGAAACAGAAGTTATCTATATTGTGTATATTGTAAAGGCCCATACCATGGGGAGATATAAGGGTAAGGCGAATTGGAGGCAGATTGTGTTAGTGTTGACAGTGGGCTAATGGGGTGCTGTCCATTTATGTGGTTTGCAAACCTGTAAGAAATGGTATCTTTTTTTGTCCATTCTCAGCAAAACTCAAGAATCCTTTAGTTTTTGATTTGCATTGATAGATGGTGAGCGCGGCTATGCCTTTCCACGCAATTCTGCAGACCCCTGGGGCCTGAGGTCCTCCATCCAGACACCCCCATGAGCACTGGAAATGATGAAGTGGGAGACCTACTTGTAAATCTCAATAGGGGGGTTCTGGAGAATGATATTAGGGCTGATGAGAGTGCATGCAGAACCCGTTTAGGTACGGAGAAGGGCCCTGGGAGGGGAAGGTACTAGGATAACAGAAGTACAATGGGGAACTCTCCTCAAAGTTATAACATGTCCCTCCTTGTATACCCTTCTTGGTTGGCTCAGCTCCCTATCTATGACGCAGAGAGCTCTCATAGATTCAGGCACTTCAATCAATAGCAGGCTTTTGCCACGTGGCGGGAAGAGTCAACATCTAGGAGAAATGACAGAAAAATTAGAGGACTATAATACCACTTAAAGGATCAAGTCCGGAAGAAGCATGACAGGAGCCACTTGTGGTGATGTATCCTTTGATGCCCTAGGCCCCTGGGATGCAGAGGCCTAGTGGGTTGTGTTCTGCTGGGGCAGAGGTGTCCAGGGGGCCACCACCATCACATCGCTTTCAAGGATCCATAATACAACTACCATCTGGTCATGAGGACGGAGAGCAAAAGCAGGTTCTGATTTTGGTCCATGGACACCAAGGGATTTTAGGACATTGGCAAAGGAGTTCCCCAATCTAAGGGAAGAGACCCAACGATTTGTGGAGGACCCGTCAACAATAACACTGTATTATACACCATTGTGAGTATACATGAATCAACTTATGAGAATAGTGAATCCACCGAAGGTGAGAGAGTAATTAGTTGAGCGGGCGGCCTGGCCAGCTGAGCAAAGGGGAAGTCCTGGTTCAGTCGAGGCAAGGGATAGTGACAGCATTCATGGATGTGTGCACCAGAAAAACTGATTGGGGAAAAGTATTGTATTGTAAACAGAATAAGGGCAAATCTCCCACTGATTACTTAAACAGACTGATGGTGGTGTTCACTCAGCACTCGGGTATTATAAAGGCGAAGGACACATTTCAGGAGGCTATAGCAAACTTGTTTTTTTCGGGTCTATTAACAAAGATACAGATAAAGCCTATAAATGTGTGTATAGACTGGCAGACTGAGCTGTTAGCGGACCTGCTGATGGTGGTGAATCATTGAGTCGCATTTAGGAGCCGAAGAAGGAAACATTTGAAAATAAGCTCATGTTGTTGAAGATGCAGAATCTTCAGAGACAGCTACAGGGAATGGCACACTACCTGGGAATCAGGTCCAAAAGTGGTGGGGAGGCAACAATAGAGGTAGAGGAAGAGGCAGCAGTCCGGGGGAGTCCACAGGCATATCAAACCCAGCAGGGGAGATATGTGGGACAGCCGCAACAACCAAGACAATTGTGACAGTTAAATCAATAGCAGGCGTAGGGAGCACAGAGTCAGCAGGTACAGGGACATTGGATTAACCAGCAGGCTCCTAGATCCTTGGCACAAACCCTTTGATTTGTAATTATGGTAAGCAGGAGGGCCATTGGAAAAATGAGTGCACATTTACACCACAGAGATCGCAGCCACAGGATAATGCTATCCTGAATAATGTGCAGATGCCACAGCAAGGACTTAAGGTCTGAAGGTAAACAGTTCCAACTGGGCCAATCCCTCACTTCCAAACCCAAATACTAACCCTTTCTTACCCCAAGACCCACAAGGGTTGGCCACAGATTTGTATGGATTCTGAGAACCAGAAGGGGAAGAGACTCTGGAAGCACTAATGGTCTTATTTAACCAGGAGGTTCCTTATGTACAATGCAACCTGCTAGGGATACTGGTATCATGTTTGGTGGTCACAGGGGCAAAAACCTCTGATTTGCAATTTAAAATTTTTCCTCATGTTCCAATACCAGGAGAGACAGTGAGAGTGACAGGCATATAGAATATCACTGTTTTACAATCTATGACAGAGCCCTTGTCACGTTGTGGCCCATTACAGATCAACTTGCTTTACCTTTAAGTCCCACATTGCCTCTAAATGTGCTGGGCGTCATTTTACCATGCAAAATGAGGTGCACAGTCTATTGCGCACCGGATGGTTTTATTTTTAGTGTACCCTAAGATAATGAAGTAGCAGTGATGGCTACGTTGAGGGAAGAAACAGGAGGGAGAGTAGTGGAGAAAGATGGGCAAAGGCTTGGGGACATATGCAAGTTGATTGATTCTATAGCAGAGTTTTTGTTGTGCCACACATGATAATGAGGTGGGATACATAAACACTGCTGAACCAGTGAAGATAAAAGTAGATCTGTTTAAAAGGTTACCACACACTACCCAGTACCCCTTGATGCCTGAAGGAGAGGTAGGCATCACCCCAGTCATAGTATGTTTGCTTAGTCAGGGAATTATTGTTCTTACCTGCAGTCTTAAAAATGCTCTTATTTTTTCCTTTGAAGAAGCCAGGGAAGAATGCTTCTTGTTTTGTTCAGTGCGTACAAGATATCAATGATGTGGTAATACCATCCTTTCCCATGGTGCCAAACCCAGCCACCATATTGTCCTGTATTCCACCAGAGGCCAATTATTTTACAGTGGTCGAACTTGTTCACATTTTCACATAGGGGGGCCCAGTACACATGGACCATTTGCCACAGGAATATACAGAGTCCCTAACCCTCTTCACACCAGCTGAAGAAAGATCTGGATGATATACAACTGCCAGCGAAGACAATATTGTAACAATACATTGATGATTTGTTAATTGCCTCTTGTAAAGAAGCTACTGGGTTCCTGCTAATAGCATTGGCTATTAAAGGACAAGCTACAGTTATCTGCCCCCAGAGCACATGATCTGGGACATGGCATTATGAAGGGATGTCGGCTGATATCTGCATCTCGGAAAGAGTCTGTTTACAACATATGAAGCCTCAGACTATTACCCAAATGCCAGCTTTCATAGGGGCAGTTGGTTACTGGATCACATTATTTGCTGAAATCCAGTAATGGCTGCGATCCTTCTCATTGGGACCCCTGCTTCGCTTTCCCTCACTCACTCTGGCCACCCTCCTAGGGCCCTCTTCCTTTACCTTCCTGTGAGGTAAAAAACATTGGAGTCATGTTCAACCCCACTCTCTCCTTCTCCTTCTCCTTCACATCACAACCTTGCCAAGAAGGTCCCATTACCAGTTGCACCTCTTCAGAGGAATTCTTCCTTTTCTCACTTTCACCCGGAAGCTCACTGTCTCCAGAGTCCTGTTTCTCTCTAGGCTGGACTACTGCAACAGCCTCTTCTCAATATGCCTTCCTCTACTTTCTGCCCTTTGCAACTAATCCAGAACAGGAATCGCAACACTTGTCCTTGGCCTCAAGCCCAGGGACTGCATCTCCACATCCCTGAAATCTCTCCACTGGCTCCCAGTGGCTGCAAGAATCAGGTTCAAGACCCTCTGCATCGTCCACAAGGTTTTCTGGAGCTGGGGACTGCACTACATCCAACTCTCTCTCTCCCAAAACACCATCCTTCTTGAGCCCTTTGTTCAGTCACCTGCAACTTCATGAGGGTCAGACGCTTCTCCAGGCAGAGATTGGGGGGTGGATCTCTCTCCTCTGCAGGTGGCTCTCTCTGGAATGGCCCCCCTACCACTTTCAAACTTGAGCCAGACCACCTTAAGTTCCAGAAGCAGCTCTAGACCTTCCTTTTCGCCACTGCTTTCACTCGACCCACTGCTGACCTTCCGGTCTGCAGTGCTGAATATTGGCCTGGCTACCCTCAAAGTCTCACTGGGTACCAGGCTCCTCCACGGCCAGTCTCCCCTGCCTCTGGGCCTACCGTGCACTTAGGGGCTTTACATGTACATGTAATGCTACAGTCCCTGCCTCCAAGCACTTACTCTGCAGTTCCCTGGCTGCACTTAATGAGCAATGCTGCCCGATTGCACTCTTTCGCTCTCCCTTGCATTTCACCTTGTCCATCCCCACCTGCATTTGTGCTATCGCACTTTATTGATCTTAATGAAACAAGGCCTAGTAAGATTGTTTGTTTTGTCCTCCCTCTGTCTACCCTCTCTTGTCTTGTCGCGCCCAGAAACACTTGTGTTCATGCACTTTATACATGACATATCATGTCATATGATTGGTGTAAGTGTGGGTAGAGGACGTGGTTACAAGACTCTCCCTTTCAAGATAGATGCAGCATTGGAAGCAAAGTGACTATGGATGGTGCAATCAGTTTTGTATATATTGACGCTGTGATATATAAGGAGTAAGTACTACATCAGGGGTAATAGATTTGGGAAGAGGGGTGGTGTTTGGAGGGCAGAAAGATGATGATTTCTTTATTGTTTGTGTTTGTCATTTCAAGTACACTGAAGGGTGCACTGGAGATCCTGAGATGTGAATCTGCGGTCATTCTTTAGCGTAATGTGAATGAATGCATGACAGGAAGTAGGAGAGTGTTTAGAAAACAGATGGGGTGATGAAATGAAGATGTGCAGGAGAGGTGTTCCAATTGTGGGTGAACACCTCCTTAAAATGTTTAGCTGGATGATAAGGGGCCATGATGTGCGACAAACAATAATTATACACACAGGTGGCAATGATTTAGTTGAAGAGTGGCCTTGATGAAGAGTTTCGATGGGGACTTGTCAATATTGCATCACTATTGGTCGCTGACCTGGGTACTATTTACTGAACTCTTACCAGGAAGGGAATGAATGGAGGCCTTGAAAGAGGAAGCAGTGTAAATGAGTGGAAGCCCATAGAACAAGGTGACTATAATAAGTTCATCAAGGCATGTGTTGTGCATGGGGTGCTCCAGCGAGATCAAATGCATGAAGTGTTACATTGTTTTATCCAGTACAGAGCTCTTTTGACTATGTTGGGCTAAGAGTATTATATTGTTTACCTGCATTTGGAAATTGAGCCAATGGTAGTGGCCTTGAAAGGTGTATGGGTGGTGGGGCGGTAGTAACTCCTCTGGGCTTTTTGTTTCTATGTAAGTGGGGCACCACTTCTTGTAGGGAAATGTGGGTGAAGGTTATTGTTTAGTATGTAGTAAAAGAGGGGGGTTATGCTATTGCATAAAACAAGCAAGTACAGGGGTACATTATAGGGGAGGCCGCTTTTAAGACAATCATGTGCCAGACTTGTGAGTGGATAGTGAAATTGTTATCAACACATTGGAGTTAGATGAGGGTAGAGTGGGGAAAAGAAGAGAGTAAATGTGTGAGGGGTGGCTGTGGGATAGCTTTGCAGTGTTCAATTAGTAATGTCCATGCTGCTTCTTTGTTACGTCTCTGAAGCCTAGGGACCTGGTTAACAAGAATAATACACTTGAAACTGTGACATTAAAACATCAATTTGCTCTTTATTTAGTCTGGTCCTGGTTTCCACACTTCATGGCAAGAATGTAGATGGATTGATAGTGCACATTTCTGTTATGGAGAGCACACTGTTTGCCAATCCAAGACAGGGATTCTCAAGGATGTGAGTTTGGTGTGCGTGTTCCACACAGAATGTGATTAATTAGAAGTTGTTTTTCACTACCTGGTTGTGTGTGCCCTTTCCCATCACCCTTTGGCCTGCTAGGGCAATGGGTGGTGCCTCTGGCTGAGGTTGCAAACCCTCCAGCGCCTCTACGGGTATGCCACATGTGGAAATATTATGCAGGGCACAATAGGTCACTATAATTTTGCATACAACTGGTGGTGCATATAGCAACAGTCCACCTGAGTGGTCAAGGGAGAGGATGCATGACTTGGGCGCTTCCGAAAGTGCGCTCCACTATGCTGCTTGTGGTGATGTGAGCAGCATTGTTGCGGGCCCCAACTGGGTTTTCAAATTCCTCATGGGCTTCATCTTGAATGGTAAAAGTGTGTATGCACAGTCCCCTGCAAAAGAGAAAACAGTTATTTTATTTGGTTGCCTGTAATTTCATGGGTGTATGTTTTAAATACGATCACAAGTCTGTGCTTGTGTGTGCATGATTGCTGATATTCACCAATGAGCTGTAGGTTGCCAAAGGTTCCTGATGCCAGTGACTGGTGGATAGGGGAATGGAGTAATATGTAGCTGTCATGCATACATCCTGGGTAGTTGGCATTCACGTGCATGATGTTTCCCTTGGCATCACAGATGACCTGCACATTGAAATAATGCACATTTGTTCTGTTCCGATCTATGTGCTATGTGACTGTCTCTCCTGGAGGTTGTAGAACATGCATGCTATGATACAGCACAAGACCTGCTGGAGGAAGCCTGGAGGAAGCCTGATTTGGTGGGCTGTGAAATACACCCATCCATGGCTGTTGGTGGTAGTGCTTGTGAGCACATGCTGGGTGATGCCAGGCCATTCTCCTACTCACTGACCAAACCAAAGATGGTATGTGGGGGAAACCGATATGTGCCATATACTTCCTCATCTGGCATTGCAAAATAGTTGTGCGGTTATGACAGATTCTGACCCTCCTCCTTCTCCTCCTCCTCTTACTCCTTCCATGTAGCAGTATTAGTGTGAACAATGTGGTATTGGGCATGATTATGAGATTTCATTAGTATTGCATTGCGCTTTGTAGAGATAGAATTGCATGGTGTAGTTCTACTTTGACAGTAACGTTTTGGTACTTTGAATTTAGCGTGGAAGCACCATTGATTCTGTGAATACAGGTATATTTGCACTTGATGGGGTTTGTTTATTCATATGCACATTGCCTCCCTCCCCACGCTATTCCCCGTTTTTCTTTTTTAATGAGGACTTTTGCACATTCCGCCCCCTTCTGCTTCTTTGCACTGGTCCTTCCCTCGCACCTATATTACAAATGCGCAATGTGCCTGGGCACGACACAGAGTGGGAAGGAACAGCGCAAAGTCCGACCTGTGAATCGGTATGCAGTTTTGCACAGTGCAAAGTGCACTTTTCGAGCGCAAAGTCACTTTGCACCACGCCAAACGTTTTGGAAATGAGGCCTGTAGAGTCCTCTGCTGCCCTCGGATCAGTGAAAATGACATTGGTAAGCTTTTTTTTTCAGCAGCATTTATTTTTGTTGAAGATATTTTCCAACCATCACCGCATTAGGGTTCCTCGATATCCAACAGGTGCTCTGGCTTCCTTTACTGGAATTGCAGATTATGTCAATACTCTCTTGGAATAAGTTATTGCAAGTGTGTAGTCAGAGAAAATTCTTATTAGAAGCCCCTAAACTCGTATGTAATGAGAATATTAGGCTAAAGCATATGTAAGAATGTTGTGCTAACAATGGTTTTATATAGTAGTACAGTTGTGTACATGTTTTTGTAAAAAGATATTGCAGGCGTTCGTGCATACTACTACTGCTAACAGTAATAATAATAATATAAATAATAATAATCCTTAGTATTATATCACATTTTTAAATAGAGTTTCACGCTGCATCTGTGACACTTCTACGTGTGCTAATGCTATGTCTTATTAGTTGTCGATGTAATGGTTCTCAATTTAGTGATCTTGCAAGGGTAGAGGGATCCTTCTCTCCTATCATGATTCAACCCTGTGTCCTGCATAATGAACGCAATTGCCTGAGGTGGGTGCTTGCCTGGCTTAGCTCTCTCGTTATCTTTGTCCTCCAATTTAAATGCACACCTTTTAGTTTTAAAAGGCAATATTTATCTGAAATGTGTCTTATTTAAATTATTTGTAGCATTGATTGTCATATGAGAGAATTTTAGTGAATGTTTTCCATGTCACATACGATTGAGAAGAGTTTCTAGAATCATAGAGCACAAAACCAGCGGAAATGAATGAATGCAATTACTAATTTAATGTTGCATTTGACAGAGTTAAGTACGTGTTTAGACATATTTCACATCCTCTCAACAATTATATTCTGTCCATTTCACAGCCTGCGCTGTAAGTGACCAAGCAATAATTACAATCATTTGTCAATGTCCCAGTCTGTCATTTCTTAAACTTGATAGATATGTGAATGCCTTGTCCATAAAAATATTCATTCTTTATATCAATTGCATGCAAAACTCTACAGTGTGGAACTTACATGTGACTGAGCTTAGAAATTGAAATATATTCATTTAAAATCATATTTCAATAATTCCATGTGGAGAGAAAATAGAGAAAACAAATGCTCCTAAACATGCTTTACTTAAATGATATGTACTGAAAAGTCAAAAGTTGGATGACTTTCTAAATAAAAAAGCTCAATTTAGCTATTAAAATGTTTAGCAAGTAATGAAACATGGGAGTCCTATCCATTTTTTAATTCATTAATGTTGTCATTTGTTATACCGCGTGTATGGACGCAGGGGAGGTATAATATGGACTAAAGGGGGAGGGTCTGTGTTGTGTTGAAGGCAATTGAGTTATGTGGGAAAATTCCAGTTTGAATTTTTGACATTAAAAGTAGCTTCATTCTTGTGGCAGATGTGATGGCAATATTCTTTGTTTTATGTGTATGAAGGTTGTGTGCAGTGATGCCATGTCTTCCACTAAGTTGCTAAGGCGTGGTGTGCGAGGGGAGAAATGAGATGCTTTTCCAGTTGGTATGTGGGTGCCCCTAGGTACAGGGCATTAGAGTAATGTAGGCACGAGAGGATGATGACCATGATTGTGAATACTCTATGGGGGTACGAGAGATAGCGAACAATCTGCTTGAGGATGCAGACGTTGAAGGTGCATAATCTGGAGACTGCAATGATGTGACAGGAAAGGGACAGGTCACAACTAAACGTGCATCCTAGGTTTTTGACAGAGGGGGATGCAATGGGGGGGGGGGTCATAATTAATGCAGCCAAGGGATCAGTTGGGGAAGGAGAGCTCCTTTGCCTCAGATTAGGATTTCAGTTTTTCCAGGGTAAAGGAGCAGGTGTTGGTTTGTCATCCAGGGGACATGTCTGAGAAACAGGATGCAAGGTCTTGGAGGTGTGAGGAGGGGGAGTTAGAGATCTTGAGGATGATCTGGTTGTCATAAACGTAGTTGTAACATGTTAGATTGTGGGAGCGGATGAGCTTGGGCAGGGTTGAAATATAGAAGTTGAAAAGGATGGGGAGAGGGAGGATCTCTGGGGGACTCCTTGCAGGACTGGGCAGGGGGTGGAGGAGAAAAGACCAAGACAGACGATTTTGTAGTGGTCGGAGAGGAAAGAGGAAATCCATCTGAGGGCAGAGTCCCTTATGCCAAGGTCAAAGAGTTTGTTTGTGAGGATGGAGTGGATAATTGTGTCGAAGGTTGCTGAGAGGTCATGGAGGATGAAAGCCACACAGCACTCAGCATCTGCTGTTCTTTTCACGTCATTCCAGATAGAGATGAGGGAGGATCCAGTAATATGCAGAGGTCTGAAGCCAGACTGGGCAGGGTCGAGAAGGTTGTGGGGCTCGGAGAAGAGGCTGAAATGGCACCAGGCTCTGTGGTTCAGTAATTTGGCTATGAAGCAGTTGGTGGAGATGGGTCAGTAGTTGTCGGGCTAAATCGGTCAAGAGAGGGCTTTTTTTTAAAGTGGTTTGATGTGAGAGGTTTTGTATTGAGGTGGGAAGATACCTGATGTTAGAGAGTGGTTGGTTATGGATCTGGTGAGGGTGCCTGCACAAGTGGAGTAGTGGATGTTTTGAGGAGGGTGGGAGGGCAGAGGTCTCCTGGGGAACCTGAAGGGCATCTACTGCAAGAGGTTTTGAGGACTCGGGAAGGGAGATTGCAGAGAAGGAGCAGAAAAGGCTAGGAGTAGGGGGCAATGGAAGGGGTGATGTTGATATTGGGCGGAAAGCTTGCTAGTTTGGCATGGATGCAGAGGTTCCTATCAGTGACTGTGTTGAAGTATTGTCAAAGAAGGTGTCACACAGTGCTTCCAAGAGGATGGGCAGAGAGGAAGAACAGTGGGTGTCTTGAACTCAGAGATGATCTATCGGAGTTCTTTGCAATGGTTGTTTGCATTGGCAGTGCAGGAGGTGTAGAAGGCATGTTTGGCTTTCCTGATTTTCGAATCTGTAGGCTTTTGTCTGTCTGGCCAGAATGGTTTGTTTTTGGGCAGAAGGGTTGGTCCCCCATCCAGACGATGGTTTATGGTTTTGAGCAATTTAAGGCAAGGGTTGAAACACTTGGGGGAGGCACCTGTGCCATTGGTGGTTTTGTGGGGATTGGGGGGGCAGAGCTTCTGTGATTCATTGGTCAAAAAGGTTTGGGGAGGGGTACCTCCCTACAGGGGGAAATTGGGCAGGGAGGAGAGTAGGATGGAGGAAATGTTACGGCTGATGGCTACCTCATTCCAGAGCAAGATCCTGGGTGTGCGGACAGAGCGGGATACACACGGGCAAGGGGTCACAGGAGCCAGGGCTGAGAAGAAGATGGCAGAGTGACCACTCCAGATGATTGGGTGGGTATAAATTACTTATCATATCATATCATTGGTTTAAGTGTGGGAAGAGGGTTTGGTTATGATACTCTCCATTTCAAGATATATGCAGCATTGGAAAGAAAGTGACTGTGGATGATGAAACAGGTTTTGTATATTTTAAGGCCGTGATGGTCAGATTTATATAAGGAATAAGTGCTATATCAGCGGTAATATATTTGGAAAGAGGGGTGGTGTGTGGAGGGCAGGGTGATGATGATGTATGTATTGTTTGTTTGTGTTTGTCATTTCAAGTACACTGATTGGTGCATTGGGGCCTGGGGTGTAAATCTATGCTCATTCTTGTGTATAATGTGCACGAATGTAAGACATGGAGGAGGAGAGTGTTTAGAACACAGACGGATTGATGATATGAAGATGTGCAGGAGAAGTGTTCCAGTTTTGGGTGATTGGAGTGAGGACAGCTCCTTACTATGTTTAGCTAGGTGAAAGAGGGCCATGATGTGCAGAAAACAATTCTTAAACACACAGGTGGCAATGCTTTAGTTGAAGGGTGGCTTTGATGAAGAGTTTGTATGGGGACCTGTCAATATTGCATCACTATTGGCCAATGACCTGGGTACTGTTCACTGAATTCTTTCCAGGAACGGAATGAATGGAGGCCTTGTAAGAAGAAGCAGTGTAAATGAGTAGGAACACATAGAACAAGGTGACTATGACTTCATCAAGGCACGTCTTGTGCATGAGGTCCTCCGGCGAGATAGCTGCTTGAATTGTTACATTGTTTTATTCATGACAAAGTTATTTTGTCTATGTTGGGCTAAGAGTATTATATTTTTTACCTGCATTTGGAAATTCAGCTGGTTGTTGTGACCTTCAAGGTTGTAAAGGTAGTGGGACAGTACTAGGTCCTCTAGGCATTTTATTTCTGTGTGAGTGGGGGCACCATATGTTGTAGGAAAATAAGTGTGAAGGTTATGGTTTGATATGTTGTAAAAGAGGGGGGTTCATGCTGTTGCATCAGACAGGCAGGGACACTGGTACATTAAGAGGGAGGCAGCTTTTAAGAGAATCATGTGCAAGACTGGTGAAGGGATAGTGCAATATGTTATGGACATATTGGGGGTAGATGAGGGGAGAGTGGGGAAGGGAAGTGAATAAAAGTGGGAGGGATGGCTCTGGGATTGCTTTACAGTGTTCATTTAAATGTCCATGTTGCTTCTTTGTTACGTCTGTGAGGCCGAGTGGCCAGGTTAACAAGAATTATACACTTGGGACTGTGGCTTTAATTATTCTGGTGTTGGTTTTCACACTTTATATCAAGAATGTAGATTGGTTGGCAGTGCACATTTTTTGTTATGGAGCACACAGTGTTTGCCAATCTAAAACAGGGATTCCCAAGGTGGTGTTTATCCGGGAACTGGAGTTGCCATGTTTTATCAACATGAAAGCTATCAAGGATGTCAATTTGATATGTGTGTAGCACACAGAATGTGATTTATTTTAAGTCATTTTGCACCACCTGGTTGTGTGTCTCCTTCCCTGTCCTCCTTTGGGCTGCTAGGGGAATCGGTGGGGCCTGTGGTTGAGGGTGCAAACTCCCCAGCACCTCTACTGGTATGCCACAATGTGTAGCAATATTATGCTGGATACATTATGTCACTATAATTTTGCATTCAACATGTGGTGCATATAGCAATAGTCCACCGGAGTGGTCAAGGTAGAGGAAACATGACTTGATCACTTCAAATGTGCACTCCACTATGCCCCTTGTGGTGATTTAAGCAGCATGGTAGCGTGCCTCAGCTGGGTTTGCAGAATTTCTCATGGGTTTCATCATGAATGGTTAAAATTGGTATTCACCGTGCCATGTAAGGGAGAAAACAGTCCTTTTATTTGGGTCCCTGTAATTTCATGGGTGTATGTTTCAAATGTGTTACTTTTGTCCAAAAATCAGGAACATCGACGGGTGCCGTGATGTCCCCATGTTATACTAATTTCTATATGTCATATTTAGAGGAGACCCAAGTGATAAACAACCCAATATGGGAGAAAAAGTTAAAATGCCTCGTCTTGTACATTGATGACATATTTGGGGTCTGGAATGGTACAAAAGAGGAACTGGGAGAATTGTTTAGATTCATGGACACCCTTGCATCCAGGATTAAATTCACCCATAAATGGAGCAAGACATCAATAGAATTCCTAGATGTTCTAGTCTACCTTAAATTTGACAAATTGGAAACAACAGTTTTTACCAAATCCACTGATAGGACTAGTCCTCTATTAACATCAAGCTTTCACCCTTAAAAAAAACATCGAAAATATCCCACTTAGCCAGTTCCTCAAATATAGGAGAATTATATCTGATGAAGGAGAATGTGACTTCAAGGCTACCAAACTTACCAATACATTTCTAAAGAGACGATATGACAAGGAGACAGTGTTAAAGCATGCCACCAGAGTAAAAAATACAGCAAGACCAGATGCTCTGAAATCAAGTACAAAAACTACCAAGAGTGATTTAGTATATGTCACCACCTACTCACAACAAATCAGTACGATAAAGAAAATAATTTTTAAAAAATGGATAATGCTATCGCTGGATCCAACATTAGCGAGTTTATTTCTGACTCCACCATTGTTTGCTTACAGCAAAAGTAGATCACTATGTGACCACCTCATCAAATCGCATTTCAGGCACAAAAGTTCAAAGAAAAAAACTTTTAGTGGGACCATCCCTTACAACAACTGCAACTGTTGCCATAATGTAATCAAAGGTAATAACATCAATCATCCACATAAAGGACACAGAATCCCACTAATGCACACATCCACATGTGACACGAAGAATGTGATTTATGGGATAAAATACCCATGCGGGTTGTACTACATGGGACTTACTGGCAGAAAGGCGAAAATCAGATGGGTAGAACATAAATCAAACATTCGGCAACTCTCAATAAAATCACCAGTTGCACAACACTTTCATGAACAGAAACACACAATTGCACAAATCCAGTTTGTTATTTTGGAACATGGGACCCTACCAAGGAGGTGGGGATACCTAACCAGATTACTTCAACAAAGAGAAATGTATTGGATTGATAAGCTCAAAATTATGTATCCACGGGGATAAACTTAGAATGGGATCTAAAATGTCATCTGTAATTCAGTCATCAAGCTGACCACTATGACTCCTATATCTGTACATGAATACAATGTTTAAAATGACTGTGTTAATCTGATATATACTAATTGATTTTGTATCATTAAATTAGCAAGCCAAAACATGTGGGAATGCCACTACACAATGACCAGACACAACAGAGGCAATGGCAGTTAGTTGACTCATTTAGACTGCTCCAATCAGAGAATTACTTATCCAGACAGTGTCAATCACCTACCCTGAGCTTTCTGACAGTGTCAAGTAGCAACCCTTAGCTATCTGTGAAACTTGAAAGACCTGATGGCAACTTCTGTTAATTACCAGATGCAATATGTAGCAATTAGAATTAAAAGCTTACTTATATTGCTATATTGTTCATGATAGTTTCTGAGATTAGGAGCACACACATCATTTATCAAAATTATATAGATTGACCCCGTAATTTTGAGAAAATACATGGCAACCGCAATGAAAGTCAGAATCCCTAATCATGTCTTGTTAAAACAGAAAATTACTCAAAATGCATTGATGGCTTTAAATACATCTACAATATAAGTTTGGACGAACCTCAAATACAACCAAGATGGTGCCCGAACGTCGCCAAGCGATAAACTAGAATTATGTATAATGAGACAGACTAGCAGTGGGGTTACTTAGCAATGCGCCAATGCAATGTCTGTGTGAGGCCAACTCGAGCGTTCTGAGATGCAGTCAGGAACGCAGAACCGCTTTTGAGGTAAGTGCAGATATAATGATCAGCTACGACACAGAAAATGAAATCAATTGCGTCTGGATTGGGTCCCACAAGCACTTCATTACAGATAGAACTATTTATATTTATACAGGGAGGACTCAACTACTGATTGCACATCCATTGCCGATCTCTAACTCTGAAACACCAGTGAAGTCGACGCTGCAGCGTTTCCCCAACAATTCAGGAAACAGATGAGGGAACATGATGATGTTATTCTCTTTAAGGTACGAACAGATAGACATCAATCACATCCGCAATGAGATGCAGTAACACTGTTTAGATTTAATGTAAATACAACAGTATATATCTAACATACAGAATTCTTTAAAGCTACTAAAGAAACAACATATTCTGCAAATGACTGGTCCGGTATAAGAAGCAGTTCATATAGTATACAGCAGAAAACCTGTTAGGTGAGTGAATTTGACCTAATAAACTGAGCATGTCATAAATATCAAAGTATAGAGGTCTTTCAGTGGGACACAGCACTTTTTTCAGCGACTTGTCCCACTGGAGACCTAATAATTTAACAACGACTATGCAGTAATATAGTGTTTTTACCCACAGAATTGGCATATGAATTTTTCTGACAAATCAGACGAGCCTCCATACCCGGCTCTCCACTGATTCTAAGGTTAGTGCCCTTGAGTGTAAAGAATGAATTTATCAGTGATTAAGTAGAAATAGGAAAACTTCATACAAACAATTGGTAAACATATCTAAACAGAATTAATTGTATCTTTTCATTTCTAGAAAAGAGTATAAAGTCACGATATCTCTACCTGAAAAAGGGCTTGAAGGCCCGAAATGTGTATTAAAGGATAGGAGATGCCACTCTGAGAGTTCTCAGCACAATCTAAGCATCCATAACTAATTCCAATCAAGATGTCTGGACATACAAAATGATCATAATGTGTATCATGCTGTATATGTAAATATAATGTTGACAATATTTCCCTAATGTGATGTACATTTTTGAGAAATGAATGTTAATTGAGTGCAAGTCATTATAATGTCTACATTTGGAAAGCAGAAATCCTGATATTTGAAGTATTGTAATGACTTACTTTGTAGGATCACCTACAGCATTGAAAATTGGAACAATATAGTCATTTATATGTCTATTGTTGAAATACATAAACATTTTATAAAAAAAAAACACCTTGTATGTTATAAATGTATTGATATCTACCAATTGTATTTTAAAAAGTGTGCCTTTGTTGCCCCTTGTTGCCTTGTTGGGTCACAAGGGACCCTCTTATCACACTATGTTTCAAATGTGATCACATGCCTGTGCTTGCATGCGCATGATTGCTGACATTCACCATTGAGCCGCATGTTGCCACTGGTTCCTTATGCCAGTGACTGGTGGATAGGGGAATGGAGTAATATGCAGCTGCCATGCTTTCATCCTGGTGTGGGGTACATTTACCAGCCCAGAAGATCTCCCCTGCACTACCCAACTGCATGTTCAGCAGTTACAAGAAGAATGGCTGTGCTGGCTCTGCTGAGCACTTATTCCCTTGCAGCAAAACTGCGTCTAGCATTTACCAAAAATAAGGGCTGCGCTGGCTCTGTTGAGCACATATGGGGTGAGATGAAACATAGAACACCCCGAGAATTGCTGCAGTTATTTTCTTCATGTGCACTAAAAAGAAGAATTCAAAAGCAGCCTGGTGCAGCGCTGCTATCCTGAAAGCTCAAGATTTCTAACTGAAAGAGAAAATGTTCTGTGTTTAAAATGACTGCGCACTGATGCTATTTCCATATTTTCAACATTACACAGTTTGGTTGCTGATAAGACACATTCATGCCCATCTATCTTCAGGTTATACACCAGCAAAGGAGGGCAGTCCTCCCTGAAAGGCATTCGGCCTCATTACGACCCTGGCAGAATGGGTTTAACAGCGCCAGTAAAGGTGCCGGTGCCGTTAAACCCATTCTGCCCTATTACGAGGTCCCCTTGTTGGACCCGCTCTGGACGTCTGGTCAGACCAGACGTCTTTTGCGGGTCCCACGAGGGGACCAGGGAGCTAACAACGGGCCTGTTATTAACAGGCCCGTTGTTAGCTCCCTCCCCTTTCCCATTGAGCCCTATGGGGGCTCAAATGGGAATGGGCATGGGTAAATTGAAAGAGGAATTACCGGGTCCTCCAAGGTTGAAATGTCCTGGTAGTTCCTCATTCAAGGAACCCGGACCCGGACCCGAGTTTGGAGGCAGCCATGCCTTTATTAGGGGCATGGCTGCCTCCAAACTCGTAATGAGGCCCATTTTGTGTTAAGTAAAATCTGTGAAATAGCTTAGAAATTCACTCCAGTCCGTACGGCAAGCATTTTAGTTTTGCAACAAAATAACACAGGCACACTCTTCACAAGACGCTCTCTCTCTCTCTTGCTTTGCTTCTGTCAGTTTCAAAGAACCCTGTTCTTGAACAGATTCCTGTGTATAAGAAATTGACCAGACCTATGGAAATGTGCAGAATTAAGATGCAAGGAAAATTGCATTTGTAAATGACTAAGGAAAGTAAAATGAACCTGTGTTTCTTTGCTTTGCAAAAACAATGAAAGGACACTTTTAAAGCTAAAATGTGAAATCATCCCAATATTCACACAGAAACAGCATTATTTGTGTGGAACTGGGGTGGTTAAGTGTATATTATACTTATTGTCTAAAGACTTGGGGCCTTATTCATGGAACATTTTCCTATGGGATTGCACCATTATAAAACACTTCCATGAATCAGGCCCTTGGTTTCTCGGAAAGAAAGTAAGAATGAAAAGAAATTTGTGTTTGAAAACATCAGAATAAAGGGTCCTGTGAAGGAAATTCAAAGGCTCTAAACCTTCATGGGACAGGAATCTCCCCCACAATGGGCCAAGGTGTAGGAATTTGCAACCTCATCAAACTTCCTGGCATTTCTCCAGCCGGGATCTATGGATCAGGGGAACTGGCCTTGACACAGGTAAGTGTGAATTCCTGGTGACACCTCTCTTCAGCTGCATCTGCCACAATGAAAGGTTGCAATGGTAGCCCTGCTGCCCAGAGCTGACACAGTGGGGATAGGATGACTGGGGAAATCTTAATGAACACCCTCCAGTGACAGATGCCATCCATTTCATTTAAAGGACTTTTGATATCAAAGTATTTATTTCAGTAACCTAAAGAAACAGTAATGTGAAATAATTACTGTTTTAAATGTCATTTTTGCGTCATTAAAATAAAACAATGTAGGTTTGCAAACGCCAGTAAAATGTCATTTCTGGGGAAAGCGTACATGGTACAGTTTTGCAACTTAATGAAAATATGGACAGAGATAACATGTATATCAGTAGACAATTGTAGAATTTTAGGTGAAATGTTTTTTCAAGTTATAAACAACATTTGCAAAAAAAAGCATAGCATAACGGATAGCAGACATAGCAGAAGAAGATTTAGATACCTATATACATAGGCATTGCTAGGGCCCTCCAGGGGTCATTGTTCGATCTGAGCCAGCTTTTCATTTTCTGTCTGAAGCTAGAGAGAGATTGGCTAGTTCTGAATTTTGGGGGCAAGAGAATTCCAAAGTTGGGCAGCTAAGACAGGGAAACTATTACCTCTCGCTTTTTGAAGTTTGTATCTGGGGACTTGTAGTAGGCCCAGCGCGGCTGATCTGGTAAATCTGGTGTATTGTTCTGTGTAGAACTTGTCAGAAAGGTATTGTGTGGCTATGTTATTCAGGCATTTGAAAGTAAGAGATGCAGTTTTGAGTTGGATTCTTTCTTTAATAGAGAGCCAGTTATGGTCTCTTCTTATGGAAGAAATATGGTGTTTTCAAGGAATGCTCAAAGCTGTCAGGAGAGCATTATTTTGCAAAATCTGTAGTTTTTTGGTGATATATTTGTTGGCCCGAAGGTATAGTCCATTACAATAGTCAATTTTAGATAATATTAGGGCTCTGGCGAGAGTGATGCAGCTTTTCGTAGATAGAAAAGTTTTGTATGCTCGGATCAGTTTACATGTATAGGCACTTGCTGATGCAGTGGCACTAACCTGTTTTCTCAAGTTTAGGGAAGAGTCTAGATAAAAATCTAGACCTTGTAAAAACTCACACACTAAAACTGAATAACTTCCTTCAGTCCAATCTGCTTACAGGGAGGTGGTGACAGTTACAGGCTGACCTATCTGATTTAGATGTATGTCTAGCTTAGTTCTGCCCACACAGTAAAAAAGTCCTCTGATGTCATCCGGTCTATATAAGGTGGAGACATACAGATGGTCAGGAGATTCAAACATACAAGATTCAAGAAAATCCAGCATTCATAAATCACCATCCAGAGATCCAGACATTCCACATTCACCCTGCAAGATTCCAGATTCCAGTGCCAGGCCAGGGGTAGCTGATAGCAGATCCAGGAAGAACCCCTTACCCAGGCTGAAACTCTAATCCAGAAGTAAACCCTACAAAGATCCCAATAAATCACGGAAAAAGGGGAGAAGGCTGCCGAACCCTTTTGGGATTATCCAGTGACCAGACCTGCTTTGCCCAGCTACCTGCTTTGCCCAGCTGATGCATCCTGCTGTCCAAGAGAACAAACCTTTGTCCAATGTCCCGAGGCCTGTCTGGCTGTCAAAACTATTCCATTCAAGTGCTTGTTGTAAGTATTTCCCTTCCCCAGTAACCGAAAAACTGCATCCCTTGCTTTGTTACCTGGTATTATGTCCAATCCCATAGAAATCCTATAAATACCCTAGCAAAATCCTTAAAATTGTCATAATCCTCTGTTTATCCTGTCCTTAGTCAATATGGTTTTAATTTCCATGTGTTGGTGCCATTCTTTCCAAATCATGTCAGTCTGCTATATAAGTCCTTGGCACTATTTGGAATACATTAATTAATTCCCATATAAAGAGACACACAGCTTGAGGGGGTTAAAATAGCAAATTAACCTTTTTTGTGTGCAGGGTTTCTCTTTCCTAGCCACTAAAATATAGTCTCAGCAAAACTTGTAATTTTCCTTTTAAAACCGAGTTTCCCTGTGCAACTGCTTTCATTTTAAAAAAGCTGATTTTTCCGTTCCCTTAATCCCATACTGTCATCCATCCAGAATCACCCTTTCACTTTCATATCATACCTGCTATGGGCCTTTGTACCTTAGCATTAAAACCACATTCCGATTTTGTCTGTTCAGCTCATTTTCCAATCCGTTTTGCTGTTTTGAACCCGTGAAACGTAGCAATTGCAATTGTGCCACATGTGATTCTTGCTGCACAGTGTTTCTTCCATAGTTGGTTTTCGACACTGTATGCCCGATGTTTAATACATTACCTTGTATCTTGCAAGTTTTCTTTCTTCATTGATACAGCCATACACATTCTTGCCTTATCCATTCAACAGCACATGTAAAATCACCATTCAGTTATTGTGTGTGCCATTTTGCTCATTTTTCAAGGGAGTTCCATCTGATTTTTGCCTCCCATTCAGAGGTGGTTGGTCAGATTCTCGTTCCGATTTTTACCTAGTATACCAGACTCCTTGCTACTCCACTCCCCACACACAACATTTGGTTAACAGAAGTTTGAGGGGGTGTTGCAGGGGGAATGCTTAACTGTGGTACCATTTAAAAGCACGACCCAAAAGTAAAATTGCTGTCTTTCAATTGTGCATTATGTCTCTTATGTTAGAAGTTTAAACTAAGTGTATTCTATCATTTTACTGTGTAATTATCACCACCCTGGTGATTGCTGCCCTATATTGAATGTGTTTGATTTGTATTCATAATTAAAAATGAATATATATTCTACTACTACACACCGGCCTGGTTCATGGTCCATTGCCACACGGTGTGTACGTTGAGGGGGGTGTGAGACGGGTTGGCTGCCTTCTCAAAGCGGAATCCAAATTCATAAATCTAAAAGCGTTTTGATTGTGCCCTGCACCCCTGGCCAGTATAAAGAGTCCTGGTCTGGAGTGTGACGCCTCTTTGAAATCCCAAACACTGGGTAGTTGGCATTTACGTGCATGTAGTTTCCCTTGGCAACACAGATGACCGGCACATTGATAGAATGCATATTGTTTCTGTTCCGATATATGTGATCTGTATCTCGTGGAGGTTGTAGTGCAACATGTGTACAGTTGATGGCTCTTCATACCCGTTGAATGTGGACAAATGCATCAAACTCCCAAGGCACTCCTTACCTTGCCTGCAGAGTGAGTGGCAAGTCTATTTGGCTATACACGCATGATATGATACAGCACAAGACCTGGTAAAGGAAACCTGATTGGCAGGGCTCTGAAATACCCCAAACCATCGCTTTGGTGGAAGTGCCTGTGAGAACAGGATGGGTGATGCCAGGTCATTCTCCTACTGCCTGACCAAATCAAAGATGACATGTGGGGGGAACCGGTATGTGCCATACACTTCCTCATCTGGCATTGTAAACATAGTTGTGTGGTTATGGCAGGTTCTGGCCCTCCTCCTTCCATGTAGCAGTATTAGTGAGAGTAATGTGGGATTGGGCATGATTGTTAGATTTCACTAGTATTGCATTGCGTTTTTTATACTTGCACGGTGCAGTTTTACTTTGCACCTAGTGAATGGTTGCAGTACAATGTTGGTACTTTGAATTTAGAGTGGAAGCCCTATGAATTCTGTGGATATGGGTATGTTTACACTTGATGGGCCTTCCTTTACTGGAATTTCAGATTATGGCAATCCTCTTTTGTAATAATTTATGTCAAGTGGGTAGTCAGAGGAAATTCTTATTAGAAGCCCCTAAACGCGTTTGTAATGAGAATATTAGTTTTAAGCATATGTAAGAATGTTGTGGTACCAATGGTTCTATATAGTAGTACAATTGTGTACATGTTTTTTTAAAATATATTGCACAGGCGTTTGTGCATACTACTACTGCTAACAATACAAATAATAATTATAACAACAACAACAATAATAATAATAATAATAATAATAATAATAATAATAATAATAATAATAATAATAATCCTTAGTATTATATCACATTTTTATATACCGTGTTTCATGCTGGATCTGCAACACTTTTGAGTGTTGTAATTTTATGTCTTATTAGTTGTTGATGTAATAGTTCTCAATTTAGTGATCTTCAAAGGTTAGAGGGATCCTTCACTCCTTCACTCCTATAATGATTCACTCCTGAGGCGGGTGCCTGACTGGCTTAGCTCTCTAGTTAGCCCTGTCCTCCAATTTAAATGCAGATCTTTTTTTTATTTTAAAAGGCAATATTTATTTGAAGTTTGCCGTATTTAAATTGTTTGTAGCATTCATTGATCATCATATGAGAGAATTTTAGTGAATGTTTTCTTTATCACACACCATTGAGGACAGTTTCTAGCAACATAGAGCACAAAGCCAGTGGACAGAAAATTAATGCAATTACTAATTTAATATTGCATTAGACAGAGTTAAAAACATATTTAGGCATATTTCACATCCTCTCAACAGTTATATTCTGTCTATTTCAAAGACTCCGCTGTAAGTGACCAAGCAATAATTACAATAATTTGTCAATATCCCAAGTTTGTCATTTCTTAAACTTGATAGATATGTGAATGCCTTGTCCATAAAAAATATTCATTCTTTATAACAATTGCATGCAAAACTCTACAGTGTGGAATTTACAGGTGACTGAGCGTAGAAATTGATATATATTCATTTAAAATTCATCTTTCAATAATTCCATGTGGGGTGAAAATAGAGAAAATAAATGCTCTTAAACAAGCTTTACTTAACTAACATGTACTGAAAAGTCAAAATTTGGATGATTTTCTACATACAAATCTCAGCTTAGCTTCTATAGCAAATATCAAAATGTTCAGCAAGTAATGGTACATTTGAGGCCTGTTCATTTATTTGTTATAGCGCCGTTCACCATAATTATCGTCCCAACGTGCTTTTGGGTGAACACCCTCGGAGGGACCGGAATACAAAGAAATTTGGGAAAAGTTTGGGAAGAGCTATTATGCGTGTGTGCATTTCACCCATTAAAGTGCTCTGAGGGTGGCCATGAGCCAGTTTGTATGGACACAGCAGAGGAATACTATGGACTAAAGGGGGGGGGTTGTGTTTAAGGCGACAGAGTTATGAGGGAAGCTACAGTTTGAATTGTTTTTGTTAAAAGTAGCTTCATTCTTATGGCAGAGGTGATGTGCAATCGTGTTTGTGTTGTATGTGTGTGCAGGGTGTGTGGAGTGAAGCTGTGACTTCCACTAAGTTGCCAAGGTGTGGTGTGCGAGGAGAGAAATGTGATGCTTTCTCAGTTGGTATGTGGGCACCCCTAGGTACAGGGCATTAGAGTAATTTAGGCATGAGAGGATGATGACCATGATTGTGAATACTCAATGAGGGTACGAGAGATAGCGAACAATCTGCATGAGAATGCAGAGGTGGAAGGAGCATGATCTGGAGACTGCATTGATGTGACAGGAAAGGGACAGGTTGGATCCTTTGTTTTTGACAGAGGGGTGGTTCCTAATGAATGTGGCCACGGGATTGGTTGGGGAAGGAGAACTGTTTGCAGCAAATTAGGATTTCTGTTTTTCCGGATATGAGGAGCAGGTGATTGTCATCCAGAAGTCAATGTCTGAGAAGCAGGATGCAAGGTTCAGGTGGGGTAATGAGGGGGATTTGGGGATCTTGAGGATGATCTGGGTGTTGTATGCATAGTTGTAACAGGTGATTTTGTGGGAGCGGGTGAGCATAGCAGGGGTGAAATATAGAGGTTGAAAAGGAAGGGGAGAGGGAGGCTCCCTGAGGGACTCCTTGCAGTACTGATCACAGGGTGGAGGAGAAAGGACCAAGACAGAGGATTGGAGAGTGGTCGGAGAGGAAAGAGGAGATCCATCTGAGGGCGGAGTCCCTTATGCCAAGGTCAAAGAGTCTGTTTGTGAGGATGGAGGCATTAATTGTGTTGAAGGCTGCTGAAAGGTCAAAGAGGATGAACACCACACAGCCCTCAGCATCTGCTGTTCTATTCAGGTCAACCCAGATAGAGATGAGGGAGGATCCATTTATATGGAGGGGTCTGAAGCCAGACTGGGCAGGGTCAAGAAGATTGTGGGCTTCGGAGAAGAGGCTGGCATGGGAGTAGGCTGTGCTGTTTAGTAATTTGGCTATGAAACAGTTAGTGGAGATGGGGCGGTAGTCGACGGGGCTAAGGTGCTCAAGAGAGGACTTTTTAAAAACAAAAAATGGATGTGAGAGGTGTTGTATTCAGGTGGGAAGATACCTGCTGTTAGGCAGTGGTTTATTATGGATCGGCGAAGGTGCCTGTGCAAGTGGAGTAAAGGATGTTTTTGAGGAGGGTGGGAGGGCACAGCTAGTGGAAGATGTTTTAAGGACTCAGGAAGGGAGATTGCAGAGAAGGAGCTGAACATGGTAGGAGTAGGGGGCAGTTGAAGGGGTGCTGTTGTTATGGGGCAGAAAGCTTGCTAGTTGAGCATGGATGCCAAGGTTTCTATCAGTGACTGTGTTGAAGTATTGGTCGGAGAGTGTGTCACACAGTGCCTTGGAGAGGATGGGCAGAGAGGAAAAGCAGAGGGGGTCTTGTGGAGTTTTTTTGCAAGGGTTGTTTGCATTGGCAATGCAGGAGGGGTAGGAGGCGTGTTTGGATTTCCTGATTTCGAAGCTGTAGGCTCTTGTCTGCTTGGCCAGAATGGTTTGTTTTGGGCAGAAGGTGTGGTCCACCAGTGTTTATCCAGGCGATGGCTGATGGTTTTGAGCAATGTAAGGTGAGAGTTGAACCACCTGGGGGAGCAACCTGTGTTGTTGGTGGTTTTGTGGTGATTGGGGGGCAGAGTTTCTGTGAGCCATTGGTCAAAAAATGTCTGCAGAGGGGGTACCTCCATGCAGGGGGAGATTGGGTTGGGAAGAGAGTAGGGTATAGGAAAGGTCAGTGCAGATGGTTACCTTGTTCCAGAGCAGGATCCTGGGGGCCCAGGCAGGGTGCGATACACGGGGCAAAGGGTTGCGGGAGCCAGGTCTGAGAAGAACATGGCAGAGTGATCAATCATGATGAGGAGGGTGGGTGAGAGTGGAGGAGGTCAGGTTGAACAAGCTGACAACTATATCTATGTGTGACCTACAATGTGGGTGGGGCCTGATATGAGTTCTGACATGTTAAGGGCTTCCATATTGTCAATGAGATGGTGGGTTATGGGATTGGAGGGGGTGTCGAACCAGATGTTTAGATCCCCAAGAACAGTGAGAGTTGGATGAGAAAGAAGTATTCCAATACAGAGTCACTAAGGCAATCTGGGAAGTTTCTGTCATAGCCCTGGTGTCTGTAGAGGAGGAGACACTTAGAGAGAAAGAAGGAGAGGATTGGAACTTTAATAACAATGTTTTGCCGTCATCATTGCAAGGTTGTTTCTCGACCTGTAAGGGTGTGAGGTGAGGCTTGTGGAGGATTGCTATCAAGTTTTTATTTCTCGTGACTGATCAGGAGTTGATGCAAGATATGGGGAGGGAGGGTGAGGTCCTGAGCTGGGGTCAGGTTGGGAAAAGGAGGGAGATGCTTTGGGTTTGGCACAGGGGCAGTGGTAGTATAGGAAGAGGGAGGGGAGGAGCAGGGAAGAGGACAAGAGTATGGACATGGTTGGGAAGTGGGGATGGGGGGTGTAGCAGGGAGGGGTCACCAGGACAGAGGAGGAGAGAAGTGCAGCTGATTGCGGCTGTGGGCTGAATGTCTTCTGCACCTGGTACGATTGGGGAGTGCCATAGGTGTGTGGATGAGGGTGGGAGGGTCTGCAGAGTCTGGAGTTTTGGCCAAGGCTGAGAGAGCTGTGCTTAATGAAGCAAAGACTGGATACCTGGGTGGGGGCGAATGGGCCAGGTGGGGGTGAGGTGAGGGTGGTGGAGGCAGGGGTGGAGAGTGGAATTGGGGTAGGAGGTTATCGGAGAAGAGTGAGAGAAGATGGAGTTGGTTGGGTAGTGGGGTCGGGGGTAGAGACGAACGAAAGGGGGAAGTGGAGTTCAGGTGGGAGGGAGGTGGATGATAGAGTAGAGGGTGGGGCGGCTGTGGAGGAAAACACTTGTGGATCTGGGCCTGTGGGTGGGTGCCAGTGGTGTGTGGTTGAGGGTAGGGGAGTCAGCTGAAGGGGATGCTTTGGCGAGGTCTTGCACGGTTGGTGCTGAGGGATGGGAAGGTTGGGAGTAGGACAGGAGTGGTATGGGAAGGGTAAGAATCTATGGATTATCCTTATTGGGATAGTGCATGTTTCTTTAGCAAATCAGAAAGTAGAGTGTCGAAAAATCATGATATGAAGATTTCCCCAGTGCACAATATATCTTAAAAATGCAATGCAGCGGTCTTTCACTAAGGACAGCGATACAGGAAGTTAGCTGACATCTCTCTGTATAGGACTGACAACAATACTCTACTCTGAATAAGCTGCGCACGTCAGCGGACCAAACATCCGCTATAATTGGCTATTGGGCTGCAGATGTCAAAAAACTGAGCTCAACTCTGCCCAGAAATGTTCACATTCATTCACTTTTCAAAACAATGGGAGTTTGTGAGCAAAAATAATAGCAAAGACATTTAAAATAGAAACATTAATGCACTGCAAAACTTTCTGCAGTCTATACTTATAACAAAATTATTTTATTGTGTGCAGATACATGCATTTTATGAGAATTAAGTTTGCCAAGGGACATTACAACAGAGGTTTAATTAAAAATGTATTTATTCATAGCAAAAAAATTGCAGTTGTGCAACCATATTGTGTTAAGCACATGCCTCAACAACTTCACAAATATCAATATAATATCGATAGGTATTATTATTACATCGTATATGGTAAGTGTTGCGCCTGGATTTTACGGTAGTAATAATGCCAGTACTCCCAACTACTGCTTAGATATAGCACCCTCATTCATATCGTATCAACATGTTTTATCCATCGACTTCATTTAGGACAGTTTACAGAACCATGACTTGGCAATGGTGTTCAAGCGCACTAAATTGTATTTAAAATCGATGCTTACATGATGTTCAGCAGGTTATTCCCCTTTCCATTTGGATTCCATTCTTGTAAATTTTATTCATAGTTGCAGTGTTTCCTATTGCCCAGGGTTAAGGTAAACCAATGCTATTCTATCTATTAATATGTGGTGTCAGGTATAGGTCACACTCTCTACACACAAACATTATTATCCAGCTTTACCGTGTTTGAAGTGTGGGCAAATTGTGTACTGCTGACTGGGTTTCTATTTATAAATCTGCAGGCTGTTGTTGTGCAATGTACAGTATTTTGTAATCTGGTTCTGGGTCTCTCGAACATGTGTTTCTTTTTCCGAGTATTCCAGGGGTCACTTAGTGAACAGCTAAGAAGCACATCAGGATGCTTCTTTCCTGTGCCACATGTTCACTTTTCTTGTTTCCCTGGAACACTGTTTTATTGGGTCTGCATCACTGGGGGACACCCTCACTGTTCTTTGCGTACATGAGAGGCTTTTAGGTCAGCTCTCTTTTGGTGTGCATTACTCTCTTGTTGCCTAGGTCGGGGCTTTCTTGTCCTATGCCAAGAATAATGTATATTCCTCTTCGACAATTGTGACATGTTTTCCTCATATTCAGCCTTATTGCCGACCCAAACAAAGGCGATAACCAATGTATTAACTTTATAAAATGGAAGGATTTCAGTAGCTACATTTGGAAAATAAATAATCGCTGTGGTAGAACTTCCAATTTATCATATTTATTTGCTGTGGGGGTGGGGGGGACTCAATGTGCTCAATTGTTTATGAATCTTAATCAACAATTGGTCATAATATGCCTTATATGGGGCAAAATGATGCTTCTCTATTTGCATAATAGATATGTTTTACAACATTGCAAAATCGTGTGTGTTCAATAAAGATGGTTTGCTGCTTCTAGATTTGTTCTTTTTTTTTCTTTTTGTGATTCTCAGATACACCATGATAAACATAGAAGAACATATATATTTCCACAGACGAGAAAATAAACAATGCACGTTTATTTAATCTGAGGAAAATGTACAGTAGAACTCATATTTTGTACACATACCTCTCTTTGCAATATGTTGACATGGGCCCACATTTAGTTCTATGTTCTCCAAACCGGCATCAAATATATGGCTCTGAACATTTTTCACATAACACTGATTGCAATTGTTATACTGAGGGTGTCATGGTTTCTATCCATTTCATGAGCACCCATGTCAACAATACGAAATAATATAAAGGCTTGCTCACTTGTTACTCACTCCTGACTCATAGTAATCCATCAGCAGTAAAAGAGAAGCAGGTTGTACACTGCTGTTTTCCATCAAGTCTTGTATTCCATCACACACATTGGAGTAGAAATTTGAAATGTGACCGAAATGAGTATATGAATGCATTATCTTCCTGTCATCGTGACCATTGTGTGCGAGCGTCGTAAAGTTCTGAAACCGTTTTCAAATGTAATTGACAATAATATCCAACTCGTGTTATTAATATATTTGGAGTTGGTTTCAGTTTCGATTGGAATACCCAGTTGTTGAGTCCATTTTGCTTTAAATAAACATGAAGTCATTTAGTTTAAATTAGTGGCTTATAAGAATTAGTCATTTATATTATGGTAGTCTGCAATTAGGTATTTTAATAAAATGCTTTGGTATTTTACTTGAGATCATCTAATATCTCTAAGTATTTTGTTTTAAATGGTACACAGATGTTCTCCTAAAATTGTACAGAAGAGAATACATCGTGTTCCCGAAAGAGAGTGCCTGAATTCTTAATACCCAAGTTCTTCCAGAAAACATTAATGGCATAATGATAGATGGATGAACATTTTGGATTCTTCTGCATTGGAGTACATTTTGATATATATGGTGTGTTCATAATTTAATGTAAGAGAATTCCATCCAGACTCTATTTATTTCAATGATGGTATTCTTCAAAGAAATACGACTCCCATTTCGTGATATTGAAATAAGCAGTTGTTATGGTCTTTAAAGCTTTTTTCAAATGTTTACATTGGTGAGTTGGCTGTTGTCCCAATGACCTTCTAATTAGTCATATGGATGTTAGTTACAACTGTCAAAACTGATACTATTTTATTTCTGATAAGCAATGGACATATGTGAGCCACGGCCAGAGCAAATCCTCCGCTGTAACTGGGGGATAATGCAGTGATCGCATGGATATTTGGTTAGGTGGCGCAGTAAGAGATCTGATTGACACTGGATCAGTCCTTAGTACATGAAATGGAAAGATCCACTTGAGGTGGGGGTCTGAATTTCAAATGTTGCTGTAAGGCCACGCACGCCACGGTCAGAGGATGCTCTGTTAAGAATCTCATTGTTAATGTTAATGACTAAATATATTATACTGATTCTTATTTTAAAGACCCCAAGGTTTCTGTTTTCTGGGGTCACATTTTGGGTAAGGGACTAATATGGTATTTTCATTGTTTTTGTCTGCCTAGTTGTATAGCAGACGATTCAAACGACATCCACAATTCGTTCAAACTGAGCAAAACATTTGGATCTTGGTTATGAACTAGATGCTGACGAAGGACCTAAAACCTCAGATGATAAGGACAAACTTTGTAATCTTCTTGCATGTTTAAAAATGTCTAGTGGGGAACTTGGTTCTAACAATTCTAGTGATGCTGCGCAGGTTGGCATTCAAGGTGTTTTAAAATGGGTACTAGAAGACGTAACAGCTAATAATCCAGCTCAGCCCTGAATTTGTTTGTTAGCCACCTATAATACGTGTGGCTTTTCACACCTACTGCATACATCTGGATCATTGGATGTTCTGCAGAGTTGAGGCATGTTTCTAGTTCAGGAAAGCTGGTTGACTATCCACCTATACATCGATGGCTATCAAATATTAAAAAAACTATCAAAGAAATGTGTTCAAAAAGCATTTTTGATCGAGAAGTCAGGGATGCCTAGAGATCGATGTGAATGGCCATACAGTACAATAAAATACGTGTTTCTTTAGCACACAGAAAAATCAGGACTATGAAACAAAAACAAAACAATTATAGGAACTGGATCAAAGGGTGGCATACTTCTCACAAAAATGTGCAATGGCACATTTTGTTAGAAGTGGTAAGTACTAGGGACCCCAGGGAAATATGGGAGTTGCTGGATAATGCAAAATCAGCAATGTAACACTTGAAGTCAATCCAGTTACTTCTGCATAGCGGACTCACTACATTAACCAGAACTTTGAATGTTCGAAAAGTGGAGACACACATAATTTAACCCCGGTGACAGAAGGTTTTAACATTTCCACCGATAGAGGAATCATTTTAAATAAGATAAAGAAGCTGAAGGGATCTCGATCACCTGGACTTGTGAACATAGTTTTAAAAAAACGATCCTCAACTTGGTTTATAATATTGCAGACCTTATTTAATAAAGTTTGCATCTAAGGAGTAATACCTGTGTCAGGGAGGGGGTTGTTCTTGGTCCCCATATTTAAACAAGGTAAGCAAACTGAGCCCTCTATGTACAGGCTTCTGTCAATGCTTGACATCACTGGACAGATGTTCACCTCTTTCTTGCTTGATGATATGCAGAAATAGGTTGAATCTATTCAGTTGTTAGATACATTCCAAACAGGGTTTTAATCTGGTTTAGGAGTAGCACAGAATCTGAGACTTATGGATACATTGATTATACGGGCAAAGAAGAAAGGTAGCCCAAATATGCATACAGTCTTTGTTGACTTCCGAGCAGCTTTTGATTCAGTTGACAGAGTAGGTTGTGGTGTAAGATGGAGTTTTTTGGATGCCCTAGGAGTCTGCTGTTTTCTGTTAACAAGCTTCATGAAGGCATGAGTGTCGATGTGTGGCTTGACGGCAGGGGGCACAGCTGCATCAATTACTACCAGTAAAGGTGTTAAGCAGGGTTGTGTGTTGCTACCCTTGCTGTTTCCAATCTATCTGGTGGATCTATCCCTGGCCCTTGGTAAGATTAACAATTTCCCTCCAATGGTTGCTCATATGATAATCATATGCTTATCATAAGTGTCTTATTGTCAACTATACATTTTCAGGTATTATAGGAACTGTGGCCGAATTACATAATGATGCTAGTTCTGGGACTCCGTACTTTGGTCCATTATAGAAAAACATACATTGCGATAAACCATCGTGTCCACAAACATTCCCACACTGCCCTCAATAATACCCTCTAACGTCACAATCCACCCCAAATTCCCACAGCATAAAATTATATCATTCAAACATTTGAGGTGACCAGCAGAAATTTAATAATCTGCTCTGGTCGCCTCATCCTGATTTCTCATGAGAATGGCTGCTCACCATGACACCACCAGAGCCTTGAACCACGGACATACTGCTGCCCAAATGTTGCTTATTGGGACATTCTAACCCTTTTCCAAGGGAAAATGTTCTTTGGGGTGATTTGAAACTGCCGTGGTTCTTTGCTGACTCCATTAAAAAATCACATTTCGTAAATAAATTTGAATTAAAAAATGGTCATGTATTCATTGTTTGCTGGTTGGAACCTGTGAGCTGTAATCTCTTGACATAAAAAAAATTAGAACCATTTTGTACTTTCCTTAACACTGGCCTGGAATCGCAGACTGCACTAATTTACCAGCTGCAACAACCTTTGCCACAAACAAAGGCTTGTACACATTTGAAGTACATTTTACTGCATTTCATTCTACCATTTCACATATATCAGGGAGAGCCCCCTTCCCTTTTAGATTACTACTCTCGCAGCTAATAAGTGTGTTCCTTCATACCATGCTGCATTTATGTTTTTATTACATTAATCCCACTTTTATTAATTTATTTTTTTTTAAAAATTTTTTTTTATTGTTTTATTCAAGTATACATACTTGAATTTTTCAACAGTAATTTATACAAAATTTCATAATTCATAAAATGTATACAATTTTTCTATAGTAACAACAGAATACAAGTATGCAATATACAAAAGCAATTGATTTCATAAGAGGGAAAAGGAAAGAAAAAAAAAAAAATGTAACTAGAATACGAAAGCCTATAAAAGGCTATTCGTTAATTCTGTGTATTTTAGTCTTATTTGTTTAAAAGGAAAGAAAGATTTAAAACATCAAAACAATTTCATTCTTGCATTTCGTGAAATCAGGTTGAGATTAAATTTCATTTTCTTTCCCCTATATCTCCATTTATACTTAGTTTTAGGCTATATAAAAAATTTAAAATAGCGTATCTGACTGATTTCCTGGTTGTGTGAAGTAATAAGTTCCACAATTCTAGTGATGAATCAATAGTTAATTTATTAATAACTGAATCTTCATGGGCCTCTCTTTCCTTTTTAGCAAATTCATCTTTATGTATCCATATTTTCTCCAACCGTGTCATGTGTTCCCCAGTTTCTTCCCAACCATTTAAATCTTCTCCAACCCATACAGACCCCTGTCCCATCCTTTGGGCCTCATCACGAGTTTGGCGGTAACCCTTAAATCCGGTGGTCGTGCTATTCGCCCGATTTAAGGGTCCTCCAAGTCACGGCTTCAGCGGATTTCTCCCCAGCTCTGAGCTAGGGGGAAATCCGCCGAAAATTTGCGCTATTACCACCGGCGGGAAATCCGCCGGAGGTAAGAGCGTGAAAATTCCCCATTGAGCCCAATGGTAAATGGGGCATTCCTGAATGGGCTCAGTGGTGGATGGGGAATTCCATGACCGCCAAACCCGTGATCCAGCGCTAATAGCGCCGGGGGGTTTGGCGGTAGGGCTAATACCGCCGGTGGTAATACCGCCGGCGTTTCCACCCAACTTGTGATGAGGCCCTTTGTATTCAGAAGTCCTTATAATTCTTAACATCAACAGGTTGAGTAAAAACCCATCCATCCGGATGCTCCCCCTAACTTTCCAGCATTATTTTCTTCCCATTCTTCATTTCAAAACTATTTTTGTCAACACTCAAAGGTAACATCAAATGTCCAGTTTGTTTGTTAAAACATACTGTAAAAATGTTCTTAAAAATGCAGAAGGTGATGATAATCCGTTCCAACATGGGGACAGTCACACAAAACAATCCGGAAAGCCAGGTGGGCACCCTTGCAAATATTCTGTCTAGGCAGTATTTTACTTATACTCCATTAACCTCGCTTGTCATCTTTCCCTGGATTGTCTGTATCTCTTGTATAGCTTCACTTAGAGCTCCATTGGAGCCATCACCGTCAGGTATTGCAGTTCAGCAACTTGACTCGAAGTTTGTACAAACACCTCCTTCAATGGCTGTTAGGCGGTCCAGAGCAAATCTATCTTGAAGGGCCACCATGCGCAAATCCCTCATGTCTTCCTTGATTGCATTCAACACTTTTGTTGAATTAGCCAGTTTCAATAGCTCATACTGGGTTAGCTGCAGCCATTTAGAATTAGTTGCAGCCTGTACTCCTGGAAATAACAAATATGTAAAAAAATGTGTCAGCCAAGGCGAAGAGCCAGTACTCATCCAGGATAGCAGTCAAGATATCCACGCTCTTCCTTGAGAAATGATTGTGTTCCTGCTTTCTCCTTCTCATTATTTTTTTCTGCTCACTTTGCTGTGCCATTTTTCCCTGCAGTGCAATCTTGAGGCTTTGCTATTTTAGGGCACCTCACGTGCAGGGCTGTGCAAAATGACGAGCGCGCAAACTCCAACTCAGTCAGGCGGAAGTTGTGTAAACGCTTTGAATCTGGAATCCGACCAAATATCCATTATTGCTGCTGTTCCACACATCAGCGCTGCATTCTTCATCACCTTGGCCCATCTCAAATTAGTCCCCAGGAAAATTGACCCACTTGACCTGAAACAAAGGGAATCATGTAAAGCCCCTTATGTCAACTGGTTGATGTTTTTCATGTAACCAGGTCAAAGCATGAACATACTTTCCACAAGTTGCTAGGCAGTTGTCATTAATCTTGGCTACAATGTTTTGCTCAAAGCCCTTCAGCACGGCACTGCATCATTCTCCATCCAATTTGTCCCCATACCAAAATGCTCCTTCTATTCCCATCAATATCCTTGTGTGACACCAGGGGACACTCTGCTCTTCTTTCGTTGTGCACTGCAATCTTTTATGCTCACGTATGTGTAATTGCCCCTCTTTAGGGCCTTCAGTGACATACTTCATTATCTTATGCCTTGTTCCCTGTTGTTTGAAGCATTCACGTTAATTTTGCATAGTTGTCTTCATTTACATTTTCCCCTTCATCCACCCAGTGAACTGCTACTTTTTCCCATTGGAATAAACTTCATGTTCTGCAAAGAGACAGGTGCATTAGGCACCCCGCCTCCTCATAGGACACAGCTTGGGACAGGGGAACTTTGGACATTCCAACTATGTGTGGAATGAGAGAGCACATGTAGCATGTGCCATTTACTCGCTCTCTCCCCACATGCATTATTTAATTATACCAGATATTGCCTGTCAATGAAGTATGCTATTCCTCAGTGCCATGGTCGAAGCCTTCCATCACATTTCTCTTTCCCATTTTCGTTTTGCATTCAATTTTGTTTCAATTTTTTCTTTATAGAGCAAATAAAACAAAAGCATTAACACTATACTAAAACATATTAACATGATCACGCTACAGAAACCTGAACATTTATTTTTCTTTGCCACAGATTCTGCATTGTACCCTTCTTCTGCTCCTTCTTTCACAGGCTTTGTATAACTTCTAAGGGATGTATCCATTATGTTGTGCTTTGGGAGATGGTACTTTTGTCACTGCAAAAGTCGGTTATGTTGACCCATCCATATCGTCCTTGAATTTTGACAGCTGTTAGTGTTGAATAGATGATGATATGTGGGCCTGTGAAGAAATCCTCTTTGTACTTTCTCACATGGTTGCAAAGGAGGACATGATCACCCGGAAAAAGAGGTGTTGCTTGTGGAAAGTTTTGTTTTGATCACCTGTTTGTCCAGATTGGTTTTTAGGCCTCCTCTGCAAGGAGATATAGTTTAGGGATTTGGTAAGTTTGTTAAGATAGGTATCAAATTCCCCCCCCACAGAATAGCAGAGGTAGAGTGAGCATCAGAGGTTGTATGTGACAGTGGAATTGGTGCATGCATGTTCTGCCCTGTAACAGTCTTGTTTGGAGTCAAGACCATCTCCCCAGGTGTATTTCATAGCACAAACAAAACATGAGTCAAGCTGTGCACTCATGATTTTTCAAGTGTTTGGATAAGCTTAGCCAATCACATTTTCAGCAGTCCATTCAACTTCTCTATCAAACCATTGGCTTGGGGATGGTAAACCGTGAATAGTATATGATTTATCCCCAAGAGTTGTAATTTCCTTAATGAAATCATTGGCAAACTGCTACCATTATCGGAGCGAATTTCATCTGGAATTCCCCATCTCAGGAAAACCTCCCTCACCAGAAATGTAGCTGGAGAATGGGCATCATTGTGGGCACAGGGACCTGCCTCAAGCCAACGTGAGAATGGACACACTACTACAAGCATGTACTTGTAAGAAGTACATCTCACTTGCATATCAACATAATCAATATGCAAGTGCCTAAAAGGACCTTCTGGTCGCAGCAATGTTCCCTGTACAACTTTCAATGTGTGACCCGGCAGAATCTTCTGACAGATCATACAGTTGCTTACATATTCAGAAAGACACTCATACAGATTTGGCACACACCAGTGTTCACTTATCCCTGCAGCCACATGCTCTTCTCATATGTGGGAACGATAGTGAAGCTGTTACAGTGCCAATTGTAACAATTTCCTTGGCATGACAATCTTTCCTGTGCTATCATGTCGCCAAAAATGAATCGGTTGGGGACAGAGAACATCCTCTCTTTTTCCACAGCTGTTGTTCAGAATCTCATGTTTCTCCCTGCAACTCAATGATCTGCAATATTGGGATTGCACTGAAACTTTCTGGTGATGCATCCGTCTCTTTGCTCGCTTTCAGTTTTGCTATTAGGGGTAGTTTCTATTCCTTTCCAGGGTACAGCACATGTGATCCCTCTGGCATATATTGTGCTTCTTTTGATGCTCTATCGGCTCTTTCATTTCCTAGTGAGATAGAATCTTGCTCTCCTGTATGGGCCTTACACTTTATTAATGCTAATTCTACTGGGAGAAGTAACAGTTCTAGTAGTTTATGCAGTAATAATGCATACTGAACTAGTGTGTCATCACTTCTTTTGAACCCTCTCCTTTCCCACCTTGCTAGTCCTGAGTGCACTGTAGAGGTAAAATAGGTTGAATCAGAGAATCGACTCACTCCTTGGCCTTCTGACATGTTCTTCAATCAAAGCCACTAGCTCTGTCGCTTGTGCAGAGTACTGGTTTGGTAGTCATGTCTGTGAGTACTCCTCTCCTTTTTATACTTGTCCATTCCCAACCACTGCACACCCTAAGTGCCTTTTTTCCCATGGTTTGATCAATTCAGGAACTCCCTTCAATCACTTCTTCCTTAACTAGGGGGTTACCTTTGCTATTGCCGATGCATGCTACACAGTCATGCACAAAATCCCCTTCTAATTTTTCTGCAAATAACTGCAAATAACTCTGATGGATTTATTATCCTGCAACTCTCCACTTCTATTGCTGGGTTGCTTAGTATTAACTTGTGCCCTGAAGACCTCTGAGTTGTCATTGTTGGTTTTGTTGTCTCCAGTATGCCAAACAATGCATGTTCCATGTACAGAACTACTGGTCATCCCATGGTTATTATGGTAGCCTTCTCTATAGCGAATATAGCAGATGCAAGTGCCTGCTCACATGGTAAATGTCCCTGCAACACTGCATCCAGTGACCAACTGTAATATGCAAGTGGCTTGTGCCCCTGTTCCTTTTTCTGTGTCAGTACTGCTGTCACCACTTTTCCATCTGAATGTGAAAACAGTTGAAACTTGTCTTTGTAATTGGGAGTTGCTAACACTGGTCTTTGTGCTAACTCATGTTTTAGCTCATCAAAGCTTTTTCCTGTCTCAGCTGTCCAGTTTCTGTGTGTTTTATTTTTCTGTGCTTTCTTTAGAGCTTGCAAAAATGGCCTAGTGTATGTGGAGTAATCAAATACCTACACTCTGTAATAGTTGCACAAGCCCAAACATTGCTGCATTTCTTTCACAGTTTTTGGTTGTGGAGTCTTGTGTATGCCGTCAACTCTTTCTGACATTATTTTTCTCCCGTCTGCTGACACAATCTGACCCAAGTACACCACCGCTTTTTGACAGAATTGTAACTATCTCTGTCCACTTTGTATCGTTTGTCTGCTAGTAAAGTCAGTAGTTTCACTGAGTTCCCTCTACACTCCTCTTATGTCTTGCTGCACACCAATAAATCATCAACATACTGAACACACTGTATTACTGTGCTAGAAACCTGCAAATTGCTTGAATCCATTTGTATCACTCTGTTGAAGATGCTCCATCCTTCGAAAGTACCCCCGAGGCAGTGTAATATGTTTGAACTGTGACCTGCAATACGTAAAGGCAGTGAGATACCTGGAGTCTGGGTGTGGTGCAATGGAGAAAAGGTGTTATTTAACTCAACCACTGTGAAATAGTGTGCCTCCGAGGGAACGCTGCAAAAAATCATTGTGGGGTTTGGACCAATGTATGCTCTGCCTCTGTGATGTCATCCCGAGGGTGTAAATCCTGTGTGAAACACCACGCCCCTCCCTTTGCTTTCTTAATCGGATAGATAGCTGTGATGAAAGGTGATGAGCTCAACTGTATTATGCCTTGCTGCCATTGGGCATGCAGCATCTTTTATATACCCTCATCTGCTTCTTGATAAAGTGGGTACTGCTTTACTCTTGGCAATAGTGCTACCTCTTTTAATTTGATGTGTACTGCCCCTGTGCCTTTGAGTATTCCTACATCATGGGGTCATGTTGTCCAGAAAGAATAGGGTACTGTTTGCAAATCTTCCTGTAAATATTGTGCTTTCTGTTTTGTTATCTGGGTCATCTGGGTCTCTGCCCATTCTGTTATGTGTACTGGGCAAGATAGGCTCAGTTCAAACACTACTTCTCCTTCTTCAATGTCTTTTGTTGAAAACATAATATGTTGTTCTCTTCAGTGGCAACTGGTATAATCATGTCTTTTCATATGACTACTTCCTCCAAGTACAATGGAGTGTGTGTGCCTGAGCCAACTGAGAAGGGACAGAGAGGCCTTAGCAAAGATTTGTTGGACAGCCAGAACCCCTTCAAATCAATCCCTGGTAGCCATCCCAGCAACACGGGTACTCTGTATACAAACACCACTGTGTGTGTGGGTATCCCTCTCATTGTGCTGTGTGCATAGTATGCCTGAATCAGTACTTCCACCCGAGCTGGATACATCCCAGTTGTGGTGCACAACATCCCTTTCTCTGGGAATGAAATTGTGGCTTGCAATTTGCTGAGTAGGTCACTGACCAGAATATTGATGGACATGTCTTTTGAATACAGCAAAGGTGCTACAATATGCTGTGTTTCTATTGTCAAGGGTAAATCTTATGTATGAGGAACTTTAAAAATTGTCCCTGAAATGCCTTGTGCGTCCAGACATTTGGGCCATCCCATCTCTCCTATCTGAACTGCTACCTCCGGTTCCTACTCTGGGTCTTCAGTGAATGATACAACAGGACACACTTGCACTCCCCGTGGGCACCCCTATTGGGAAAACGTGTTCACAGATGATGCAAATGGATTACTGCCAACCATTGTCACTCCAGTATTTTCGGGTATGGCATTCTGTCCCAGTATAGTTACCCCTTCCAGTATCTGTGTCTGTGCTGGTTCCTTGAAGTACACCCACTGTACCTTGAATTCCTGTCATTTCCCTATTTTTTACCTGCACTTGTCCGTGGGTAGTAATACCTGAGTCTGTACGGACCGTATCTGTAATTGCTGTTGATGCAGCATTACCTGCTCCTTTTGAGGAGTCTGCTGCATGTATGTCTGTTGTGGCAGCCCTGCCTGTGCAATGAGTGGGCATGTGCAAAATGCCCAATATTCCCACATGTGAAGCACTGTACTCCGAAGCGTGGAGTCAATCCCCTGTATCCCATTCCCCTTCCATGTGCATAGCATCCTCTCTCAGTCTGATACTGTCCCAGGAACCCATTTCTTCTACTTGCCTGAATAACCCCTAGCTGCTGCTGCACTTTTATGAATGTGGGCTGCTGCTGCATCTGTACAGTTCCTCATTGCTGGATGGGTGACACCTGAGTGTAACCGCCTGGCTGCATCACCCCCCCTTGCTGAGCTTGTGGTATGACGACTGGCCCTGTGAGTACTGCTCTATCCATGTGTATGTTTTTTCTGGACCAACTTATTTTCTGCTTTGGTGGCATTATCGATGTCCCTTTCTCCTGCTTTCTTTTGCAATAGTGTACAATTGTCACCTGTATCTCAGCCTACCCCTTTTCATCAATTCTCACTATCTTTTCTAAAGAGACCTGCACATCCGCATTACGCCCCCTCACTAAGAGGTGATAAAACAAATAATGTTTTTGTCCCATGACTAATTATTTCCCTGTGTCCACATGTCCTGTATGGCTCATAATTTTTCTGTTGGGTCCTCATCAGGCTTCATTTTGCGAGCCAAGTTGGACCCCATATCTGATGTGTCTGGATACAGCTCCCTTAGAGCCTTCCAAACATGTGCTCGATAATTTTTAAAGGGTGTTCCATCGTGTATATTAGAGCTTAATTGTACCCCAGAATATCTGGCCTGTTACTATATTTTGGGCTATTACTGCCGGATTTAAGGGTCCGCCAAATCAGGACTTCGGTGGATTTCACCTCAGCTCTTAGCTGGGGGGAAATCTGCTGAGAATTCGTGCTCATACCGCCGGCGAGAAATCTGCCAGCGGTATTAGTGTGAAATTTCCCAATTGAGCCCAATGGGGAATGGGGCATTCCCGAATGGGCTCAATGGGGAATGGGGATTAACATTACCGCCAAACTCGTGATCCGGCGCTGTTAGCGCCGGAGAGTTCGGCGGTAGGGCTAATACCGCCGGCGGTAATACCATCGGCGTTACCGCCCAAGTCGTGATGAGGCCCTCTGTCACTTATCCTCGAGACCAAGACTGCCAAAATTCTTTTTATGTCTCCTTTTGCCAATGGGATTCCCGCTGTCTTTTTCTCAAATCATAAATCCACTTGTTCACCCTGCCATTAATGAAGGTAAACTGTAAACTAAATTGTCCCTGCCCATTGTCTGCCATGGTATGTAATGAACCTCGCCCATTGCTTTCTGCAAAAGAAGAATTTGTGTGTGCGTTCTGCGTTTATTGCCACGCTGTGGTCTCTTGTCTACCGCTATTCTGGCTTTTCTGCTCCAGCACCTACTTCCCCACTCACCTAGTGATTGTTCTCTTTCCTCCTCTTCTCTCTTATCTCTTCTTCTTTCCCTTCTACTATCTGTCAGTCTGTATGTCTCTATGTCATCATGCCCATGATCGCTGTCACCGCTATCTTCCCAGTCTGCCGTGTCAGTTCCACTATGCTTCGAGTCCTGTCCCACTAGTCCAATTTAAACTTTATGCATCCTGCTGTCTACCCCTGTTCATTGGCTCCCTTCTCATGTTCCTTCCTTTCCTTTTTCCTCTATTTCCCTTTCCATTGCTTTCCCTGCCTCCTTGAACACACTGGCAAGTTGTTGCTGCATGCTATTTTTTATGTCATTTAAATATTTCCTCTTCCATTTCTCATATTTGCCGATAATGCTCGAGTTGATCTCCTCTTTCTTTTTATGTGTTCGTTCCTTGTCTTGAGACACTAATTTAGGATTTGTATACCCTGCAGCTGGTTTTAATAACGGGTGTATCATATAGGGTGGTGGCTGTGCACTTCCCTGCTCCTCCTCTTTCTCTTTCTCGGTTTCTTTATCTTTTTCTTCGTACAATTTCCAAACCCCCCAGAATGTCCTGTCTCTTTTTAAGTTTGGCTACTTTATATGAAAAGACATTATAGAGAGTATGCTTAATAGGAATGCATACTCTCTATAATGTCTTTATCTAATGCCCCTTCACCGGGCTATTCTTTATAACACTTCCCCACTGTGTTGTGCACCCGCTTGAAATGGTTCTTTGCTATTTTATCACGGTATTAGGACAACTTCTTACACATGTGATTTAACAGAGCATCCATCCAGTAAGATGACATTATCTCTGCATTAATCATTTCTATTTAAAACATTCTCCTCTTTCCTTCCCTTCCTTCCCCTTATTATTTTAATCCATTAAGCTCTCACTCTCTTGTCAAACAGAACCACTCACTCAATGTTTATACTTAACACTTCACTCGATCACCCTTGTTTTACTTGCTCCAACCTTCTCCACAGGCCCCTCCCTTTCACACCTTGCACTCACTGCTTGCACACAATGGTCTTCTCCACATGCCAACCGCCTTAACAACAAATCCCAATGTGAGTATGTTAGAAACAGTGATTACTCCTGTTCTCACTCAACTGTACCAGCAACTCGTGCTACATGGTTTTGCACTATTTACAAGTTAATTTGGCTCTGGCTCTTCCGTCAGCCACATATAATGACCACTCTCCACAATACTAAAACATAACTGCTGCTATTCACAAACGTGTGCACACATATAACCCAAGTAAACTCTTCCCCAAGAAAATAGAATGATGCAATTATACCAATTGCCTGCACTACGTGCAACTCTTGTCTAACAAGGTTTATGCAACCCTCTGCTCCAACGCAGATGTGCCACCATCCACCTGCTGCCTATCAGAATTGCAAACCTAATATCTAATACTACTACAGTCAATCGGCCACTTCACCACTCATGCACTAGTACACTCACGTATCCTTTTAGGATATTCTTCACTTCTTTTGACCTTGAAGTCTCCCTTTAAAGACCTACACTTTTGCTCGGAGTGAAGGTAGTGCTGGACCTGGCAGACCTTTTGCAAGTGGACCTCGCCTGGCTCGAGCTCTTTGTACTGACCAACAGACGCTGGCTGTCGAACACTCCTCTAGGGGCATGGCTGGAAGTTTTGTGTCTAGGTCGAATGGCACAGATATTTCGATGGGGCCTCGCAATATGTATCAGGGGTCACTTCATAATACTCACTGACAAATTACAGTAGTAGTCAAAAAGATGTGTATGCTGGTTCAAGAAGTATCAATGTTTTATTCATGGCCCCAGACACAGCTGGGACACAAATTCAAACAGATCGCCAACCAGAAATGCATGAAAATGCGCTTTCAAAGAAACACCCTTGTAGAAAGCAAAACAATTAACATTTGCAATTGTGCGACATGAAGAAACATGACTGAACTCTGCACTTTGTTCCCTTATAGAAAAACATATATTGGGATCAACCATTGGGTACACGAACATTGCCATATTGCCCTAAATTATACCCTGTGACATCACAATCCTCCCTCAATACCCACAGCACAAAATTAAGTCATTGAAACATTTGAGGTGACCAGCGGTACTTTAATAATCTGCCCTGGTCACCTCATCCTGATTCTCATGAGAACGGCTGATCACCATGACACCACCAGAACCTTGAACCATGTACATACAACTACAAAAATGTTGCATAACGGGGAAACTCTAATGCTTTTCCCAGGGAAAACCTTCTTCAGGGTCATTTCACACTGTTGTGGTTCTGTGCCAGCTCCGTTAGAAAATCACATTTCATAAATGATTTTGAATTATAAAATGGTGATGTATTCATTATTCGCTGGTAGAACCTGTGAACTCTAATCGGTTGACCTCCAAAAATATCAACCATTGTGTACTTCTCTTAATGCTGGCCTGGGAACGTAGACTCTGTATTCATTTACCAGCTGCAACTGCCTTTGCTGCAAACAAAATGCTTGCACACATTTAAAGCAGAAGCAAGCTTTTAGGGCCTATTTACTGTATTTCATTGTACCACTATGCCATGGGTGCACAATTTATGGCACGCGGGCCAGTTGCAGCCTGCCATGCTGTTTTGTCCGGCCTGCCAGCAACAAAGACTTTCCTAATGGAGTTCGGCCCGCGGCCACGCTCCATTAGGAAAAGTCTTTGTTGCACTTCCGGGCCGGACAAAACACTGACCCTCATTGTCTCAGGGCACATGCACCACGTAGCACCTATGAGTCACGTAGTGTGTGTGTGCTGCACCAATGGAGGGCCAGCTCTACGGCTGGCGTGGTCTGTAAGGCTTGATGCCGGAAGGCATTTCAGCCTTGCCATGCCAGCCGTAGTACCAGAGGCCTAGCAGCGTTCCAGATAGCCTGCCTTACAGCACATCCGGTAAGTACATATTTGGGTGGGGGGGCTATTTGTTTGTTTGTGTGTGTCGGGTCTTTGTCCTGCCTGTATGTTTGTGTGTCGGGTCTGTCCTGCATGTATGGTTGTGTGTCGTGTCTGTCCTGTCGGTATGTTTGTGTGTGTATGTTGTGATGTGTGGGTGGGGGGAGTCAAGTATGCCTGAGTGTTTGTTTTTGTGTGAAAGTGCAGTGTATGTTGTGATGCGGGGGTGGGGGGAGTGTTGGGTCTGCCTGAGTGTTTGTTTTTGTGTGAAAGTGCAGTGTATGTTGTGATGCTGGGGTGCGGGGAGTATCGGGTTTTCCATTGTGTTTGTTTTTGTGTGAAAGTGCAGTGTATGTTGAGATGTGGGGCCGTTGGGTCAGCCTGAGTGTTTGTTTTTGTGTGAAAGTGCAGTTTATGTTGTGATCCAGGGGTGGGGGGAGTGTTGGGTTTGCCTGAGTGTTTGTTTTTGTGTGTGTCAGGTCTTTGTCCTGCCTGTATGTTTGTGTGTCGGGTCTGTCCTGCATGTATGTGTGTGTGTCGGGTCTGTCATGCCTGTATGTTTGTGTGTGTAAGTTGTGATGTGTGGGTGGGGGGTGTCTGGTCTGCCTGAGTGTTTGTTTTTGTGTGAAAGTGCAGTGTATGTTGTGATGCAGGGATGGGGGGCGTGTCGGGTCTGCCTGAGTGTTTGTTTTTGTGTGAAAGTGCAGTGTATGTTGAGATGCAGGGTGGGGGTTCGGGTCTGTATGGGTGCATGGTGTATTGGTGTATGCTTGTGAGTTTGTATGCTGAGTTGGGGGTGGGGGGTTTGGGTCTGTATAGGTGCATAGTGTATTGGTGTATGCTTGTGAGTTTGTGTGCTGGGGTGGGGGATCAGGTCTGTATGGGTGCATGGTGTATTCTTGTGAGTTTCTATGCTGAGTTGGGGCTGGGGGGTTTGGGTCTGTATAGGTGTATAGTGTATTGGTGTATGCTTCTGAGTTTGTGTGCTGGGGTGGGGGTTCAGTTCTGTATGGGTGCATGGTGTATGCTTGTGAGTTTGTGTGCTGAGTTGGGGTGTGGGGGGTTCAGGTCTGTATGGGTGCATAGTGTATTGGTGTATGCTTGTGAGTTTGTGTGCTGAGTTGTGGGGTAGGGGGTTCTGGTCTGTATGGGTGCATGGTGTATGCTTGTTAGTCCGTATGCAGGGGTGGGGGTGGGAGTTGGGTTCTGTATGGGTATGTATGCATGGTGCATGCTTGGTTACATGGGGAATAGTGTTTGGTTGGGGGTGGGGGCCATGGGGAATAGTGTTTGGTTGGGGGGTGGGGGCAATGGGCATAGTGTTTATTTGGGGAGTGGGGGTCTTGGGGTATAGTGTTTGTTTGAGGGGTGGGGCCATTGGGCATAGTGGTGGTTGGGGGCCATGGGGCATAGTGTTTGGTTGGGGGGTGGGGGCCATGGGTCATAGTGTTTCACTCCAAGAGTAAACCCAATTATAAAGCTAAAACTGGCACAGTTAGGAGATGTACATCATTTGCTTTTGGTGGAAACCTGTCTCAACGAAGGCCATCCTCCTCTTGGGCGACCCAAACAGCAAAGTATAGCCGTCCAAAATAACGGAATGTCCAATCAAGGGTCAATAAAATATATATAATTTAATTAAACAAACTATAAGCAATAACTAGAGATAAATGATAACAATGGAAAATGTGTAGTACAAAATGTATGTTTGAAATACAAATAAAAATCATTACACCTCAAAAATGTATTCTTTTTCCATGTGTTTAATAAAAAAATTATTTTTCAGCCTACTATAGCCATCATGTAAGGTACTTTTGGCCCTCTGTCAAAATCAGTTGTACACCCCTGCACCATACATAATTATACTTACCTGTGCCCCAGCATTTACGGATTTGTTTTATTCAGCCTTTAATTTCACATATATTAGAGAGAGACCCCTTCCCTTTTACAGTGCTACACACGCAGCTGATAAGTGAGTTCCTTCATACCGTGCTGAACTTGCATTTTTATTCCTCCGATCTCTGGCCCACCCCTCCTCACCCTGCTCACCTCATCCGCATGATGCCTCGCCCCCCTATTCCAAGTGTATGGTAAACTAGGATGCTTTTTCTCCCCTCGCAGGATTCTCAAACTTAGGTGGCCCTGACCTACTACGCATTACTGTTTGCTCTGCATTGTGTTAAACTAGGGTGCTTTTCTCCCCTCGCAGGATTCTCAAACTTAGGTGGCCCTGACCTACTACGCATTACTGTTTGCTCTGCATTGTGTTAAACTAGGGTGCTTTTCTCCCCTCGCAGGATTCTCAAACTTAGGTGGCCCTGACCTACTACGCATTACTGTTTGCTCTGCATTGTGTTAAACTAGGGTGCTTTTTCTCCCCTCGCAGGATTCTCAAACTTAGGTGGCCCTGACCTACTACGCATTACTGTTTGCTCTGCATTGTGTTAAACTAGGGTGCTTTTCTCCCCTCGCAGGATTCTCAAACTTAGGTGGCCCTGACCTACTACGCATTACTGTTTGCTCTGCATTGTGTTAAACTAGGGTGCTTTTCTCCCCTCGCAGGATTCTCAAACTTAGGTGGCCCTGACCTACTACGCATTACTGTTTGCTCTGCATTGTGTTAAACTAGGGTGCTTTTCTCCCCTCACAGGATTCTCAAACTTAGGTGGCCCTGACCTACTACGCATTACTGTTTGCTCTGCATTGTGTTAAACTAGGGTGCTTTTCTCCCCTCGCAGGATTCTCAAACTTAGGTGGCCCTGACCTACTACGCATTACTGTTTGCTCTGCATTGTGTTAAACTAGGGTGCTTTTCTCCCCTCGCAGGATTCTCAAACTTAGGTGGCCCTGACCTACTACGCATTACTGTTTGCTCTGCATTGTGTTAAACTAGGGTGCTTTTCTCCCCTCGCAGGATTCTCAAACTTAGGTGGCCCTGACCTACTACGCATTACTGTTTGCTCTGCACTGTGTTAAACTAGTGCCCTCCACTCACTTCCTGTCTGCATACTCGTGTCGCCTGCCACCCCTCCTACTCCATGGTGCTCTCTATCTCGCCTATCTACTCTAACTGCTTCTCCATTGACTATCCTGCTCTCCTCACTAAATCCGGTAGGAAAAAGTTTAAAAAGGACATCCTGGTCTCCAACCCAGGCCTCCCTATCGCTGACACCTACACGAGCGCCTGCTCCAAGGAAACTCTCACTGACATTCTCTTTTTCGTGCCTTCACCTGAACTATGGACCCTTCACATGGTCGCTGTGCTCTCTCCTTTCTCCACCTCTCCCATTAATGGTGGCACCCGTTGGGATGTCCTCTTGGCCCCTTTCCACTCCTCTAAAGCCATCATTAATGTCTATGCTAACGGGACCGTCTTGGTCCAAGGCCCTCAGGCCAACCTTCACCTCTTTGATAGACGCTTCCCATGCCTCATCAACTTCCTCTCCGCTCCCGCTGTCCCCCCTCCTCTGTCCTCGGCTACCTTGCCTCTCCCCTCCCTCCCTGCCCCTTCTCTTGCTCCCTCTTCAACTCCTTCTCCAACACCTCCGCAGGGCGTACCTCTGATCTGTACCCCTCCCCGGAAGTTTTTCAAGGGTGGCAACCTTCTCCACATTGCCACTCTAAATTCTCGCTCTGCCATCAAGCACTCCTCTGATATCTGTCGCCTTCTTGAGGAACTGGACCTCGACGTCCTCGGTCTCACTGAGACTTGGTTCACTGCCAGCTCTGCCACCAGCTTCGACACACTCCTACCTGACGGCTACAAGATCCTCTCCGTGCCCAGGCCCAACCGCTCAGGGGGTGGTGTTGCCCTTATCTTCCCTGAGTGGATTCCTGCCACTGTCACTCCTACGCAGACCTACTCCTCTTTTGAATGTCTTGTCTGCCGACTCTCTCTCTCTCCTAGCCATTCCCTTACCGTGGCTACTATCTATCGGCCACCTGGTCAAATTTCCTCCTTCCTCTCTGAGTGGGCTGACCTCTCCTCCTCACTCCTGTCCTCAACCACCCAACTCCTCTTTCTCGGTGACTTCAACATCCACCTCGATGCCTCCTGTCCCCCCACTGGTCTCTTTCGCGAACTCTGCAACTCTCTCTCACTCTCTATTCTCCCGTCTGGGCCTACTCACTCTGCAGGGCACACTCTTGATGCTCTGATCTCTTCTGACCTTCCCCTCTCCCTCCCTCTCTCCACTCCTCTCTCCTGGAGCGATCACTTTCTCCTATCCTCCCACCTCTCCCTCCCTAACCCACAGGCAAAGCCACCCTCTTCACTGCCATCCACCTTCTCGGTCATCCGACCCATGAAGCGCGTGTCAGTTGAGGCTTTCGCTGCTACCTTCTCGCCCCCTTCTCCCCCCTCGGCTGACTCCCACCCTGACACAGCCCTCTCCATGCTCTATTCCTCTATATCCGATACTCTCGATATCCTTGCCCCTGTCATGAGAATCCGCCTGAAGCCCAAAGCCAAATGTAACTCCTGGTATGACTCGGATCTCGTCACCCTAAAACGCAAGTGCAGGGTGGCAGAGAGGAAATGGCGTGCTTCATGTTCATCCTCTGACAAACTGGCCTGCCGCCTGCTCCAAAGGCAATACCGGCTCTCCGTTCTCACCAAGAAGAGAGCCCTTATCCAAGCCCGCATCTCTGAGGCATCTAACAACTCGGCCGAACTCTTTAAAATCTGCAAGGAGCTGGCCAACCCTGCTGCAGTCTCTACCTCTCCTGTCCCCTCCCAGGCCCTCTGCACTGCACTGGCCTCGCACTTCATCTCAAAAACTCAGGACATCCTGACCTCGCTCTCCTCCTCTCTCCTCCCTCCCTCTCTTCCCGTCTCTTCCTCTTGCTCTCTTGCAGCCGCCCCTCCGCCCTCCTTCTCTGCTTTTCCACCTTTTTCTGCTGATGAGGTTTCCAGACAAGTCCGATCTATGAAAGCCTCGTCTAAACAGGTGCACCCCTGTTCCTCCAAAACCATCAAGGACCACATCGACTCCCTGGCTCCTGCCCTGGCTGACTTTTGCAACCACTCATTCGCCTCTGGAGTCTTCCCATCCCCCCTCAAGCACTCCCTTGTGCACCCCCTCCTCAAGAAACCCTCTTCCGACCCCTCCTGCCCGGCCAACTATCGCCCAATCTCCATTACTCCCTTCCTGGGCAAGCTCCTGGAGAAACTGGCCATCTCCCAGCTTAACCTCCATGCTGAATATGTGGGTAATCTTCATGACCATCAATCTGGCTTCAGAGCAGCCAGAAGCACGGAAACTGCTCTTCTGAACATCCGTGAGGACCTGCTCCTGAACCTCGATTCCAACACTCCCTGTGTTCTTATTCTGCTCGATCTCTCCTCTGCCTTTGACACTGTCAACCATGCCATCCTGCTCAACCGTCTCCGTGATAACCTGGGTATCACTGGTCAGGCTCTGGCATGGCTGACCTCTTTCCTTTCCGGACGACCCTCCCAGGTCCAAATGGGCTCCTTCCTCTCTGACATCTTTTTCTCCACCTGTGGTGTCCCCCAGGGATCCAACCTCTCTCCCTGGCTTTTCAACCAGTATCTGGCACTCCTTGCCCACCGCATCGCCGCTCTCTGCCCCCACTTCCAGTGCTATGCGGACGATACCCAGCTCATTTTCAGGCTACCCTCGGCCTCCTCCTCTTCTTCCCTCATCTCCGACTGTCTGTCTGCCATCCAGGAATGGTGTGCCGCCAATGACCTCTGCCTTAACGCCAGTAAGACTGAGATTCTACTCATCGGCACACCCACTCCCTCCTTCCCTGCAGCTCTCTGGCCGGCCTGCCTTGGCCCCCTTCCTGCCCCTACCTGCAAGGCTAAAAACCTCGGGGTCATCTTCGACTCCACACTCTCCTTCTCTCCTCATATATCTGACGTCTCTAAGAAGTCACACTACCAGCTGCACCTCCTCAGAGGTATTCTTCCCTTCCTCTCCTTCCCCCAGAAGCTCACTGTCTCCCGAGCCCTGGTTCTCTCAAGGCTGGACTACTGTAACAGCCTCTATCTTAATCTGCCTGCCTCCACTCTCCGCCCTCTGCAACTTATCCAGAACAGAACTGCGAGACTTGTCCTTGGCCTCAAGCCCAGGGACCGTATCTCTCCAGGACTGAAATCTCTTCACTGGCTCCCAGTGGCTGCGAGGATTAAGTTCAAAACCCTCTGCATTGTCCACAAGGCCTTCTGGGGCCTGGGGCCTAAATACCTTCAACTCTCTCTTCCTAAATATCTTCCTTCACGAGCCCTTCGCTCATCCGTCTCCAACTCCCTCATGGTCAGCCGCTTCTCGAAGCAACGAGCTGGGGGTAGATCTCTCTCCGCAGCAGGGGCCTCCCTCTGGAACAGCCTTCCTGCCTCCCTGAAACTGGAGGAGAACCATCTCCGGTTCCGGAAGCACCTCAAAACCTTCCTCTTCGCTTCTGCCTTCTCTCTCCCTCTCCCCTGCTAAACCTGCTTAACTCCCCTCTGAATTCTGCACTAAACCTGCATCTTGGCCACTCTCAGCGACCTCGGTCCAGGGCCCAGCCACTCTCCACTTGCACTGCCTCCCTGGCTCCCCCTGCACTGTGGGACTGTCACTGTATCCCTACAGCCCCCCTTCCCAGCACTTGCTCTGCACTTACCTCGTACTCGCCACCAGCTGGCCCTTTTATTTATTATTTATTAATTACTATTTTATTACGCTACTTACCGTGTACTGCACTTTCCCCCCCACCTCCTCCCCCTGCACTTTCTCCTTTTCCCCTTACCTCTGCACTTGCGCGATCTGAATGACACCTGGCCTAGTAGGATCGTTTGTCTGTCTTTCCCCTTGTTTCCCTCCCGCCCTGCCTCGTCGCACCTTGAAACACTTGTGTATAGGCGCGTTACAAATACCATATCATATCATATCATATCATTTCAAGTTCATCATGCAGTGAAGTCTTCAAGTGCCCCATCTCATGGCGATTGGAGTCTTGAGATGCAACATCTCCAGCTGCATGTATTTTCTGTGTGCCACTGCATCTCAATGTAGGGAGGGCTGCAGAGATGCCAGATGCACCCGTTGGTTTTTGATGTTGGATTCCACATACAGTTTGTGCGAGATCGCTCTATGGAGGATGGTCGCATGTAGCATCTGCTGCTCCGACTCTGACTGTCTCTCAGGCACACGTCCATCACGTGTGTGGGACTGACAGGAGTGGGATACCAGGGTCCAGGCCCATCACAGTGGCACCTATATCCTTGGCTGCATGCCTGCAACTCTCTGTCAGACAGATGCCAACTTAGGGAAAGGCGATTTTGCAGCCGTAACCATCGTGGATGCAGGGCTTACCACTGACCAAACCTGTGATTTCTGGCTCACCTTCTCAGATTCAACAGACCCATACAGACTGCCCATTTGTGCACCCTAGATTGTCCCTCAATATGTCCTTCCCATCTAATTCAGAAGCTTCACTTGAAGAGTATGAAGAGTCAGAACAGTCGGAAACCCAACCGAGGAGTTCCTAGAGCACCTTTGGATTCTCATGGGGCATGACACCCGGCCTCCACTGGTGGTGTGTCGTGTGACCGCCTCCTTTTCCTCCTCCAACTCTGCATCAGCTGCATTATCACCTGCAAACAGACAGACAACAACATTTCGAGGTATGAGTACCTTGCAGAATATGCATATGTGCATAAAATGCATACAGGTCAGACACACATGCAACACTAATTGTGACTGGGCACACTTTGAGCTGTATGTCAGTGATGAATGGCATTCCCTGATATGTGCATTCATGGGTGGGCAATTTAGGCCGTACAACATGGCATGATTTGCAGGATCAAGAGCACAGACATACACCTCGACCTGATTGAGGGTGATTCCCATCAGTGGAAGGATGGAGGTCTATACATTAGCAGTGAGCCCATACTCCACTCAGACATTTTCTTGTTGCAACATGTGGAAGTGTGACCTGTACATCTGATGACACAAAATGTCATGCAGGCATATGTGTAGGCATGATAACCCCAACCAGCATTTCAACATTGCCAATGCAAGATATGTGGCTGGCCACAGTCACATGCCTTGCAAACATGTGTTAGGAACCTGTGACATGGAACTGACAAAGGCACCCTAGCAGGGCCACTGCTCCATTGACACTCGATATGTGGAATGTACTACACTGAGACAGCTGTTGGACATCCACATCGTATACTGTCTGGAAGACTGCCTCATGCGTCCATGCACAGACATTGTTGCTCATTCATGTCCACTGGCTGCCAGGTAATGGGTGGCTGTGACATCATGCACACAATGCAGTGATTCTGCGTGAGTCCTAATTGTCATACCCAATGGACGATACACATGCACAACACTGTAAATGTGTAAAATGACATGTGTGTTGCATGCTAGTGCTATACATGCAATCAGAACTGTTTCCTGGGCCTGACGGAGAGAACGACTTCCCGGGGAGCAGAGATCAAGGCACACAGGGGTGGGCATGGGAAGGGTTAGATCGAGATAGCTGACTCTGAGTATGGCACCGGTAAAATGTTAGGCATCCATTTGCATCTAAAAAAGGAGTGCATATTGTGAATGCAGCCTCTACGATACTCTTGAGACACACAGTGTCTTGCCCAGCTACCCCCTCCACCTCAGTGTCCAGGTCGTGCTCTTGGTGTTGACAGAGCCTTTAAAGTGGGGGCATGTTATGACTTATGGCTTATTTACCAAGTGGTTGCTTTTAAACCACATGGATAAGAACTGAATATAGGGCAGATTAATTTTGAAGGCCATCACAAAGCATCAGTTAGCTGATAAAGTCTACACATTCTGCCAAGAGAATAAACATGCCACCCAGAAAAAAGCTCTAAACAATGTTCTTCATTTCCATGCCTTGATATTTCATGCAAAAACCTTTAATGTAGATTACTTTTTAGCTACATATGACTCATGCCTGAGAAGTTTGACAGTCATATTCGTGCAAAACTGCTCTAGTGGCTGCTTTGGGACATGGACTAAATGCATCCCCTCTGTACTCTTCAGTTTCTCAACATGCCAACCATTGCCAGATGTCTCCTCATTGTGACTTGGCACCTTGATTAGGACAGAAGGGCCCATTGTGTCACTGTGAAGACCGTAGTGTGTGGGAATTCAATGCTGTGATATGTGTGCAACAATTATTTGTGCGCTGCCTATGTCACCACCTAACCTGTTTGTCAATGCGTCGATTTGCTCATCCTCTATGTAACAGCACATATGACTGTTTTTGTCTGATGTGTCACATAAGTGTCCGCCCCAGGTCTAGCAGCACCCTGTGCAGGATTTCTCAGGGGTACTAGCCCCCTGCAATCCGTCCAGTATGATTCTTGAATAGGCAGTGCCACTTTGCATTGTGTTAGTTGGCAGTGCACTTTACATACATAACACAGCACCATATCTATCTATCTATCTATCTATCTATCTATCTATCTATCTATCTATCTATCTATCTATCTATCTATCTATCTATCTATCTATCTATCTATCTATCTAATCTATCTATCTATATTCTCTCTTATATAGTGCCACTAAGAAAAACATAGAAAGCCAATGAAAAGGGGAGAACATAATACACAGAAAGGATGAGCCATAAAAAATGTTTGTAATTTAACAAAGTTCTTCATCATCGATGAACTTCTTGAAATGTTTTTTTAAAAAGATCAGATGATTTTCTGTCAACAAGATGTTTAGGAAGATGTTTAGGAAGTCGATTCCACAAAGCAGGGTCCAAGTAGTCAAAACTGGCTTCGCCAATTTTCTTCAGAGGGGCACATGGTTGGCTCAATTGGTTAGTGTTATTGGAATGTAGGGTACGCCTGATAGGATTCATTGTTATTCTGGACATTAGATAGGAGATGGCCTAATCGTGAAGGCACTTAAAGCCTATAACCAAGCCCTTATATTGCAGCCTCTGCCTTATTGGTAGCCAATGTAAACTCCAGCGAGCTTCAGTGACATGTGCCTGACGCTTCAGGCCACAGATGGCAAGTACACTGCCGTTCTGAATGATCTGGAGTTTCCTAATATTTGTCTGTGAGGTCCCTATCAGTAAGCTATTACAATAATCCAGTTTATAATTTATGATGGCAGCTGCAATCATTGCTAGATTCACATCAGTTAGAAAGAGACAAATCTCCGATAATAACTGTGTGTAATAATGACACGTGGATTTTAGGTAACTCATCTGGCAGTTGAAGGATAACTGGGGTCAAGAAAATCTCCCAAGAGCTTCACTGATTTAGATACAGGAATAGTATGTTGAGCTATTACAAAATTCTCATATTTAGAATCAATTTGTTCCAGCCTGTGTTGAGTGCATAGAATAAAACTTGGTTTTAGAATTATTCAAGGCCAGATAATTCAATGCCATCTATTTTTGTATTACCAACAAGATACCATTTATCTGCTCAGAATCATCAGTGTATATACCATACAGCCTTGCTACAACCTGGGTGTCCGTCAGCATAGTTTGTGAAGTACACCCCGAGTAGACAAAAAATTGCATAGGTGTCTTGAGTAAATGTTAAAAAGCAAGGGTGATGGACATGAAACCTGAGGGACTCCACAATTAAGAGCAGTCCTGCTAGAATGCACAGTTCCCTTTACAACATTCATGCTTCTTGGACCAAGGAAAGATTAAAATCATACGGTGGCAAAAGACAGTGGTCCACCAAATTAAAGGCTGCAGAAAGATTCAGAAGCAGGAGCAGTGCTGCATTGCCCTCTTCTACGATAACAATGATATGGGATTTTAGATATAATAAAGCTGTCTCTGTCCCGTAATTAGTGTGAAAGCCAGATTGCTGGGCTGCAAGTCTGTCCTGACGTTTGATATTGTATGTATACTACTTTATCAAGAATCTTCAAGATACATGGAACGTTGGTGATGGGTCGATAATTACCGACCTGTTCAGGGTCAAGATTTTCTTTCTTCAGCAAAGGAGTAACCCATGCCTCCTTTATATTTTCAGGTACAGAGACTCTTGAAAGGAGCAATTTATGAACCTGGTAACTCAAGGTATCGAGGTCGAGATAAACTCTTTAAAGAGGGTGGTTGGGAAAATGACGCCTTTTCAAGAGGTAGGTTTACGTTTTTGGACTACTCCCAGGACTTCCTTTTCAGACACTGCTTTAAATGCAAAGCGTGCTGACTCAGGGTAATGGACCCTAACTACTTTGGGGATGGGGTTAGCTGTGTTAGCCTGTGAAATTATTTGATCCTATATGTTTTTCTGATGTTTGTGTGTCTTCTCTGTAAAGCCATCATTACACGTTGGCACCAGTTGTTGTCTATGGATGTCGTGGAAGTAGTAGTACTTCCGTTTAAATCCTGTAAGATAGAGAACAACTCCTTCGGTCTTGATTTTGCTGATAGAATTCTCATGTTTAGGTTTGTTTCCTTAGCCTTAAAGATGGAAGTCGTAAAGGTTTTTGCAGCCTGTTTATATATAGAAAGGTCGTAATCAGTACGATGTTTATGCCATATGCGTTCCAATATTCACATGAGTGTTCTGGCCTCAATAACCTCAGGAGGAAAAGGCACATTGGTGGTTGTTGACTTCATCTGGTGTGAGAGTTTCAAATGAGCAAGTATATCAAAAGCCTAGTTTACTGCCTGTCTAAAATGGCGTGTGAACTCTTCGAGTGAAGTGTTTTCTTTTAGGGAGGGAAGCAGAGGAGTAACAAATTCATGAAAAGCTTCATGGGAACACATATCAAAGATTCCTAGATAAGGTGGGCATAGTAGGTTGCTGTGTTCCATTAGAATAACCCTTATTATATATCTCAAAATATAAGGATAGAGGAATGCTGTTTAGAGGCATTACCCAGAAACTCAAATTGTTGCTCATCAAACATAGGTGTGGTCATCAGTGGTCTATATAGTAATAAGATACTCAAAGTTGTCACATGATTAATATTTAGATTGAAAAATAAGGCCTCACAATGATTCAATGATGGAATGTCTGATACACAAAAAGGAAGACTTGATTTGAATATTAATGCTACGCCACCTCTTCTCTTTTTTGTGCGATTAAGGTGTACATTTGTTTTTTTCTTTTTTTATTTATTTGTTGTTTCGATCAGTAAAAACCTGACCTTTCAACATATTCATTACAAAATTTAAAATGAATTCATAAAAGAAACATTTCATCATTCAGTTTCTACAATTATACAGACTTTCAAACATTTTTGTTTAGACTGATCACAGGTTAATCATTATTCACTCTCAATGTTATTCAACTTTACATACATGATAGGTATATAAGTACATATGCACATTTCCAATTCTTAGCCATCATTGACTTCATATGACCCGATTTCTAATGAGTTTAAATAGTTGACAAGTGCATATCTTGACCGTTTTGAGTGTCCTCTATGCAATGTTAACCATAGTTGGTCATGCGTGATAACCGCAGTCTCATTAAACAGATGTCTGAAGTAAAATATCCTCGCTGTTAGCAGACCAACACACTCTATTACCAGGTGTTTCAACGTTTCAACCTCTTGATTACAAAAACAACACACCTGTGCAGATATCTTGTTCCATCTATATAATATCTCTTTTGTGGGCCATATGTTCAATCTAAAACAGAAAGAATCTGCCCGATGTTTGGGATTAGGAGACTGCTTTAAATATTTTTCCAGGAGTCCCAGTACTTTTAAGGCAAAAGGATTCTTGGCAAATTTTTTGGATTTCCATGCAAGCATCTTGTGTCTTAATCCAGTCTGATCTCCAAAATTTGAATTTAGCTTTGTTTGGATTTTCGATAAGTAAATGGGTAAAATGTCGGAGACATCTGCCCCTTGTAAACATTTTTTAGCACAATCGCCCCATGTTTTCGCAAAATTATTATTTGATAGCAGTAGATATCGAGATATGATGGAGAGTAACCCATTAGTACTATCTTTCATAATGCATTTTCTATATAGTTGGCAAACTTTCCATTTGTATACTACATAAAGTGATATTAAACCTAACTCATGTCTGATAATCGGCATAGATTCGGAGTTTGGCAGCATGTGTGATTTTTTTCCAACAACTACTTTAATATTTGGACCAGTAGACATAGGATTGACATTTTTTTGTTTCTGACCCATACAAGATTGTAAGAACATATTTTTGTTTATAGTAAATAATCATGGGGTCTATGGAAAATGTACAATATTTTGCCCGACTTATTCAAATTTGAGATAATGCACTCAGATGTTTCAATTGAAGATGTTCTTCATATGATTTGTCAGTCATATGACTATTCACACATACCCCCCGGTATATGTATGACTTTACAACCAGAAGATTAGTATCTTGTAATTGCCAATGGTATGTTTTTTGCCCATTCTTAACACCAAATTGCATCACCTGAGTTTTCCTAGTGTTAATACTGATGCAGTTGTTCTTGGCATAGATGTCTAGCGCATTTAACATAATGCGCAAGCCAGCTGGTGTTTTAGACAATAACACCATATCAGCGGCGTAGAGAAGCCAATTAATGGCCGCGCCTTGTAATTTAGGTGGATCAATAGTCAACCCCCTAAAACTGGCCCCAAAGTCTAATAGGAAAAAATTAAACAATGCAGGGGCCAACAGGCATCCTTGTATCAGCCCCCGTGAAGTCTCTAAGGGTTCAGACAGCAACCCCTCATTATTCAAACGAATCAAGATTGATGTGTTTGAATGTAGTTCAATGATCCATTTGAGTATGTGCCAAGGACACCTTAAGTCCATCAATTTCTTAAAGAGTAGTTCCCTAGGAACAAGATCAAAAGCGGACCTAAATTCCACAAAAGCCACATATATTGGTTGTTTATATTGTTTATTTAACTGGATGATGGCATGCAGGGTGACTAGATTGACAGCTGTACCTAGGCCGGGAACAAATCGGGTTTGAAAGGGATCTCTGTGGTTTAGATGATTTAACTATTTGTTAAACTCACCCAAGATCATACGGGCAAAGATTTTCCCAGGGCAGTCTAGCAGGGCAATAGGTCTATAAGAGGCCGGATTTGCCCTGTCTCCTTTCTTAAATATTGGCAAAATGATCGAGGTTTTCCAATTTGCTGGAACAGAGCCTGTCACCATAGTGTGCTTAAACATTCAGTAAAATATATCGGACCGTCGGTATCGATTTTGTTTTATTAAAGCATTATGTAAACCATCTGGTCCAACGGCTCTGAAAACACTCAATTTGGATATGTAAAAGAGTATATCATCATGGTCGAAATTCACCTTATGATTGCCAACAATACTAACCCAATTTAAACCAAGGCTTGAAAATGGTGAAGTATATATATTGCCGTAAAAGACTTTCCAACACTGCTGTGAGATGGAATTCACTTGTAAGGCAGGCTGATTTTAGATTGATATAGAATTTAACAGAGCCCATATGCCCCCAGATGATTTGAGGACAATCTGTTTCAGCATTGCCTCTCCATCATGTTGATATTGGGAGGCACGCCGGCTTCTTGACCATTTTCTATAGTCGTTTTTTAGCTGTTTTGTGAGCTCAAGTTTAGACCCTGGATTCAAACTATGTACAATAGATAGCTTTTTTATATTTCTCCTTAATTCACTTTTCCTGCATTTAACCTCAAGGTCAAAGGCATGAAAGTGAGATTGAATACCACGTTTAGGGTGTACTCTTTGTGTTGGAAATATCTGCATAGCATGTACATAGCATCCACTATCACATTCACTGTCAACAGAGTATAGTTCAGATAAAACATCTCTATACTGGCATAATTTCGACTGGCACCATTTTATACGATTGCCAGCATTATTAACCTGTAAATTAGACATGTTAATATTATAAGCTTGTTTTTCGGCCAATCGCAAGTCAAATGGAGTAGACTATGATCACTCAGGATGGTTGACTTGACAGGTTATGTTATTCAAAAAGTGAGCATTTACGAAGATATAATCCAGGGTTGCATGATTACCAGCATTGTGCCAAGTGGTTTTGGCAGGCACATCTCCCTGTAGTGAGCCATTGACCATAACCACATTTCGATCAGCCATTATAGACAACCAACGACATTCATCAAGCATGGACCTGAGATTTTTAAAAGATAATAAATGCAAATTTAGGTCCCCCATTATAAATGTGTTGATGATAGTGTTGTCTAATAATAGTTGATCAAGAATCAGGGTCAGAGTCTCAAAAAAGACCTTAGAGGACAGATGTCTTTTCCCCCAATATATGTTCACTATAGCACAAAAACTCTGACCATGCTGGATCTTAACATATTGGAAACAGGGTGAGGGAGATCTATGCAAAATAACTTCAAGATTCTTGTCCTTCTTAAAGGCCATTAACAAGCCAGTCATGGGACGTCCCTTAGACTGCTCAATGGCGGGTACCACAACGATGTTATATTGATCCCATGCTGGTGTTGTACGAAGCCATGTCTCCTGGAGCACTAGTATGTCAAACTGAAGGAGCTCCTTGCTCTTGTTATTAATCAGATGTCTGTGACCTCTTGTGTTCCAGAAGAGTAGGCTAATAGAAACCATCGTCTGGGATTGTTATGATCTCATATTACAATTGTCAGCTGCCCAGGCATTTTGTGTGCGCCCTAACGCCGATATCCCAGATGTTACATTGTCGCCATATGTTCTAATTTTTGGGCGATCGATATTAATTTGGTTCGTGTCATGGAAGGTCAGATCCTGTGTTAGAATAAAGCCCAGATTGTAGAAAGCTGTACGCGCTAGTCACAAGGTGTTTAAAACAACCCTTGATTGAATAAACAATCGTGCTTCTGTTAGATCTATATCATTAACAAATTCCACTAAACTGATATCCGCAGATGTTATGTCTTCAAGTGTGGTAATTTCCACACAAATATTCAAAAAGCTAGCACGATTTAGGTCATATGTGGCAAAAGGATAGCCACGACATTTAATGAGTAGGCGATGATGATGTTTGTATTGGCCTTTACCAATGTGCCTAGACATCCCAGGATCATGCTCAGTCTGTTGGTTCCTGGGCGGCCTACTATCAATTGAGTCGCCCATAATCCCTTGCTCAGCAGACTCATGTGGTGCCATTATTTTTAACATTTTAGGACCTTTCAACAGAAGCTCAATATTAGGCATTTCTTAATGAATAACTTGCTTATGTTGATCAGGATTGCTACGTATGCCTTGATTAGCTAACCTAATGGTTTGTTTAAGGGCTTCATTTTCTCTGGTATATTTTTCAAAAGAGACTCGTATTTCTTCACGTAGATCTTGCAACATGCTATCAGTATTATTTACATGTCTAGTTTCCACTTCTACATGAGTACCATGCACTTTATTGGCTTGACACTCACTAATAGGAGCTGAATAGCACTGCACGAGAGCATCATTTGCCTTAGAGTGTTTTTCAAAAGACGCTCGTACATCTTCGTGTAAGTTCTGTATGATATCAACAGTTGAGCATGATGCATTTCCATGAGTGACTAAAGTTTTAGACGGAGCTACTGCAGAACTCATAGCTTGGACTGCATCAGCGGCTGAAAGATCTGGGAGGGCCGCTGGATATGCAGCTATAACTTGAGTGGACATGAACATATTAGAACCCAGCACATCATCTCCCTTCGGTTTTTAGGACGAAGGTACAGCGATAGCAAGTAGGTCATCAAGTGGTTTATATTTTAGGGCTTCTTTTCTCTTAAGCTGATTTTCAAGGTGTCGGTTCAATTTCCTTTTTTTCTTGGCCGAGATCACTAGTTTCGTGGCTTTTTTAACTTTCAACGCGGAATTTCTGTTAACAGTTGATTGCTGAGTTTTAAGGTCAGTAACCTGCTCATTAGATCAAATAGGAGCTGCCACCGGGCTTTTAAGTTGGTAAACATGGGTGCCAATGATATTCCTTGTACTTTCGGTGTTACCCCGATTGGGTCAACAAGGACTGGTTGAACACTTTTGCCTTGGATATTAAGTGAAGGAGTTTGCACTTTAGGGGTTATTTCCGTCAAGTTACCGGGTACTAATTGAGTCCTAGATTTTCGGGCGGCACCTGCTGCATGGTTGGAATTTTTTGCTAAGTTTGCCAACAAGTCTCCCATCATGTTCGATTTTTGAGGTGCACTCGTTTGGGTAGATTGATTTATGAACTTCAGTAAAAGTGGATGAGATATTGGCATTTGCGCTTGCTGTTATTTTTTAAGTGTGAATAAATCAAATGCACTTCTTTTGCCTGACATGGTTTTTTTTCTTCTAAAGATTCATATAGTTTTGCTAAGGACAATAGTGCTGTATTCATTGCACTCAACGTGTTATTTAATGCCGGAGCCTCAGGAAAAGAGAACCTATTGTCTTTATCTGGCATCTGACTATCACGTATAAAGTACGGATGATTGTTGTCAGGTTCATTAAATCTAGTGCGTCTGGGTGTTGGGGCTACAAATGATAGATTTGAAATGCTAGATGGAGATTTCTCGAAAAGTAGTGGAGATTTATATAGATCTGGATTCAATTTTTCCACTGGGGGAATAGAAACTTGAGTTTGTACATTTTCAACGCACGATGTATGCATATGTGTGTTGTCAGCGAATTGTATCAGATCACCCATATTGGAGCATATATACATGACATCAGGTGTTTTGAAATCATGTGGACTAGACGCATTCATAGAGGCTAAGGTATTGTCACTAAATTCACCCATGGCTGTTATTTTCCATATTCAGCTCGTAATAAGTGCTGAGCAGCAACGGAACACAAAGGTACAGCCGAGGGCGATTTGGCCGCTGGCGGTTCTGCTTGAACATCGGTACTGATACTTACTTGGAAAATACCTATTTCTCCTGTTGTATAAGCTAATGCAATCGTAGCACCCGCTACTTCTCTTCCTGCTTGCTGTAATTGCACATTTGTAGAGCATGCTTTTGAATCAGACACTACTTCCTTGGAGAGCATATTTAAAGTAATTGGTACTTCAGTCAGAGTCAAAGCCTTAGAACAAATAGCCTGAGAAGTTTGGACCAAAGACATATTAGATATTGGTAGCTTATTGGTCTCACTTTGTGGGGGGGCAGAGGTAGTTGTTTCCGACCCCACAACGTCTAATGTACAGAAAGTGCGAATATCTATATTTAAGGAACTCGCTCGCTTTTTATCTTTATTGGCCTTAAGTCTTTTGATAATTAAATCTTTTTTGGTTATAGGGAGGACCAGTTTATATGTGTTTACCACATGCTCTGGCATGCCCGTTTTCAGTGAATTTATTAACCGGGAAATAATCAGCACAAGATGAAATAATGAATAATAACATCAAGAAAAATAGAATAGTAGATCCACAATGAGGCCAATTCCAAAAAAACAAAGCACTTGTAGGCAAAGTTCATAGGCAATCCACCAGCCTAGAGGTGGAGTGATATAAATTACAATAAGATCTCAATTTATGAACTTGCTCTCAGTTATTATCTTAACAGATGTGTCTAACGATACTGTGTCCCCAAATGGAGCACTCTCGGCTGCCAGTACTTACATAAGTCAAATCACCTCCTAACTGTTTTCAAAGTGAGCGCCTCCAGCGCCAAACAGCCGCACAACAGCCAGTGACCTTTACCCCAACAGGCTTAACGCCGTGAGGGTTACTCACGGCTGATTAAAAAGGTCCGGATATGTCACGTGATCCGTCACGTGTTGCAGTGTGGCTCTGCCTCCTCCAGGAAGCAGAAGGGGGCACAGCAAGAGCTATCTGCAGCTCGCAATGATGTGAAAGGTAAAGTAAACGTTCTATGTTAAAACGAAGCTCCAGAGTATAGCAATCACCCCGCTCAGCCGCCTCACGGCTGACTAAAAATGTCCAGATATGTCACGTGATCCGTCACGTGTTGCAGCGTGGCTCTGCCTCCTCCAGGAAGCAGAAGGGGGCACAGCAAGAGCTATCTGCAGCTCGCAATGATGTGAAAGGTAAAGTAAACGTTCTATGTTAAAACGAAGCTCCAGAGTATAGCAATCACCCCGCTCAGCCGCCTCACGGCTGATTAGAAATGTCCAGATATGTCACGTGATCCGTCACGTGTTGCAGCGTGGCTCTGCCTCCTCCAGGAAGCAGAAGGGGGCACAGCAAGAGCTATCTGCAGCTCGCAATGATGTGAAAGGTAAAGTAAACGTTCTATGTTAAAACAAAGCTACAGAGTATAGCAATCACGGTGTAAATATGAGTAACCAGTTGGCGCTGATAGTTGTAAAGAGTGCTGAGCGGCCTCATGGAGCCATGTCTCCGTAATAGCCAAGCTATCCACTTTAGTTTGGGAAATAAAATCAACTACGTCAGTAGCATGTTTAACTAGGGAGCGCGTATTAAGTAGGGTGCATTTAAAAGCATGTAAGATGGAGGTGCCCATGAATATATTGGTACCAGTACTATGGTATCAATAGGTATTTGTAGCTGAATATTAGGGGCCATAGGCTGGTCCAACAGCAAAGATGCTGTGGAAAAGGTAGAGTCATTAGGTACTGAAATGTTGTTATTATACAAATGTCCACAAGGTTTTCTGTGGCCTGGGTCCCAAATACCTTCAAATTTCCCTCCTTAAATACCTTCCCTCCCAAGCTCTTCGCTCCTCCACCTCTAACTTCCTCAGGGTCAGTCGTTGTTCAAAGAAACCAGCTGGGGGTTGATCTCTGTCTTCAACTGGGGCCTCCTTCTGGAACAGTCTACCTGCCATCCTGAAACTTGAAGAGAACCATCTCTGATTCTGGAAGCACCACAAGACATTCCTCTTTGCTTCTGCCTTCATTCCTCCTCTCCTCTGCTGATTTGTCCTTTCTGGGCATTGTGCACCTGTTACCCTCTGACTTTCGGGCAAAGGTACCTGCTCACCCTGCAACCCACCTGCACTGCCCCCTGGCAATCCCTTGCATTGGGGGCTGTCTCTGTAACCCCACCCCGCCCCCCTTTTTCTGCACTTATCAGACACACCCTGTCTATTGCCTTAAACCTGGAACTTGTCACTGCTGGCTGCACTTTCACTGTATGTTTTTATTATTATTATTATTATTTTTTAATTATTTATTGTTATTCCTTTACTCAGCACTTTCCACTTCTTCCCCCCTCTCCTATGCACTTTCCCCATTTTTTCCTCTGCCATACACTTGCGTGTTGTCAATGTCACTGGGCCTAGTAAGATCGTTGTTTTGTTCTCCCTTGTTCCCCTCCCTTGCCTTGTCGCGCTCTTAAACACTTGTCTACGAGCGCGATACAAATAAAATATGAACATCAATATCAATATCAATATCAATAAAGCTGAATTCCACAGGAAATCGAGATGAAACTTACAACAGAATGGAGCACAGACTGATATAAAAATTCAATACTGTTAAAAAAGTCCTAAATGTGTGCATTGGGTCTGGTCCTCTATTAACACAGTGATTTGAAGAACCTAGACTGTATGGGTAGGGCTGGAGGAATATTGATGGAGGAGTAGTCCATCTCCACATGGGAAACACATTTTAAATGAAAAGAAAGGAACTAAATAGGACCCCTACATCATTCATTTACAGTGTGTCCACCAACAAAGTGCCTGACCTGTAGGGCACGGACCACCAGTGATTCTGAAAGCATCATTAAAAACTTAAGCAAGCAATCTGTGTTAATTAAATTACATAACAACAATAAATAAAAAAATTGTTTCTAAACATCAATGCGTAGGATTTTCTTTTTATAACAGCTGCATTTGAGTTGATTGTACGCAAGGCAGAGGTTATAGTAGAGAATAAGACATTCCGGCGCATTTCTAAAATGAAGCCGGCAGCAGTCTAGTCTCTCCTCTCCGGCCCAGCAGGGGAAAGAGATATAGGGCACGTTGCTAGCCACACAATAGCTACCTGAGTGCGGCAGCGGAAGGCCAGTAGACTTAGCCCTAGTAGACATGCCAACAAAAGCAAGGTCATTAATACAATTAAACACCAGGATCTCTGTTGTCTGTGTGAAAAGAGACTAAATTGAGGGACAGCATTTACTCCTGTCCGCCAGCGCATGTTATGGCAACTTGGCGGTGCAATCTTCACGAGGTATAGTAACAGGACGGCATATTTAGACAGCCGCCAGATTGAGTGTTCTATTGACACAGAATGGGAAATGATTGACGAGGAATCTCAAAATGCACCACATTGTTGAATAGGAAGAGTCCCCACACACTCCATGACTTCTCACCTCTGTTTGCAATGTGAGTGATTCAGAACCAGGATGCTAGACCAGGCACCCACACTGGATTGGCATGTTACAGGCAGATGTCGGAACATGCCCAGTGTGAAAGTTGGTTGAAGAAAATGAACAGTGTTAATTGAATAAAAGCATCATTTTAATGTACTATTTAAGGAACTCATGGTGGTGACAGTAAAGATAGAGACAAGTGATCAAAGTTCAAGGATGTTAATTAAACTGTATGCAAGTTGGAAAAACCTAATCTAAACCTAAATCTGAGATGGGAGCAAGCGTTGAACATCAAATGAAAATAAGGCAGTCCTGATGGCCTTGTGTCAAGGAAAGAAAAAAGTGTTCTCAAATAATAATTCAGGATGTGGTACCTTGGGTCTCCCTTGCCCACATTTTGAGCACTGGGTAATGAGATATCTTGGAGCACAACACACACTCGAGCTTTCCCAGCATAAGTCAACAGTTCTGTTCCAGTTTATCAGGATCCTCAATGGCCAGGTCTTGTTTCCCTTGAAAGTCTCTTTGCTTCGAGGACCTAGCACGCTCAAATAACAAACCAAAAGTTATTTTAAAGAACTGAAAGTTTGTTTCCTCTGCTATACTTAGGGTGAGGCTTCTTCACCCATGGGCCCCCCTCTTCTGGGTGCTGTCCCTTCATAATATCACTTTGGGTGATGGCTTCACCCTTGGGTCCCCCTCTTATGGGCGCTGACCCTTCACAAATTGTACTCCACAAATCAAATAACAAATTCTTCTCTTTCATCTCTTGGTTTCTCCCTCGGTCGGGCTCAGATCCCAAATGACAACCGGGACAGTATACATCTACTGTCTTACAATGTCTCTTGGTTTCTCCCTCGGTCAGGCTCAGATCCCAAATGACAAGCAGACAGTGTATTTCTCCTGTCTTACAATGTCTCTTTAACAGTTCACTGTGAACCTCATTCCCTCGCGTTCCCTTGCTCAGGGTGATAATGGCTCAACCCTGGGTCCCCCTGTTCTGGGCCTGACCCTTCAGAATACTTTGGATGATGTAGTCACCCCCTGGATCTCCGTCGGCGGATTTGGATCCCAAATGACAAAGGGGCACTTCTCTTCTGCTTGTCTTGCAATACTTCTTGCTTCACAAATCTTATTGTCTTTTTAAACATTTCCAATGGACATCCCTCAGCCGGGTACACATTTGTCAACACACTGTTTCGTGGGACATTAGACTTGCCCCCTTTTCGTCAGCATCCCTTATCCGAGTTCACACTTGCAGACTTCACATTCACATTTACCATCAATGTTCACATGAGTCACTTCTCTTACTTTCTCTACAGTTCTTAGGTTAAAGGCTTTCGACTGTAAGGGGATTTTGCTTGACCTCCTAAATGACCACTTTGACCTAACTTGGCAGCTCTCCTACAGCCTTTTGGTAAGAGTAGTTTCACTCAAACAGGGATCAACCAGAGTCTCTTGGGTTAGCAGCCATATGGTGCTGGTTCCCTCTGCTGCAGGTATCCCCTTAATACTTTTACAATTCTTTGAACTCAATTCAGCTTGCCACTTTGTGACTTTCATTCACCACAGCCTGGCTCTTAACGGTTCTCCCTTCAACTCACTGGCTGTGATGAACCGGTTGGCTTTCCTCATTACTGGAGTCAAGGCCGGTACCACGGTAGCAGAAGTTTCCATTGCTCACACTTATCAGAGCTGATACGCTCGGTGTACCATCGACATTTGTTGCAGCACACTTGGGCTATTGTTTTCAGTCTTATGATTTCCTCTGCAGAGTTTTTTCAGGTCTGCATTGAAAAGGGAAAGGTTCTGTCCCTGCTTATCTGCCTCTCAATATTTTCTGCTTTCTTCCTCCTCTTGAACTGTCAGACCTGGATAACTGTCTTGTTGTGCGGTCTGCCTTGCTTCTACTGTGCTCTCTTGCTCCACCTTTTATCCCCGTGTGGAAGGGAAAGGGTCGTCAGGTTTGTGTGATTTTGGTTAATTAGCCGATTCTCCCTGACCCTTACGTCTGGACATGTCAAGTAAACATGCTGCATATTAGTCTGTTGTTTGTGGTGTTGTACTAAAGTGCTCATATTGGAAAAAGGGGGTTGCAGTGTTTTTGAATGTTCTATGAAGAGGATGGGGAAACAGTGTTGTATGGAATTATAACCCTTGTGTTTGAGGTGTTTTTGGTGATCTTGGAAGGGTGGGTTTTGGAGGGTTGGTGAAATGAGTAAGTGGGTTTTTGGGAACTGTTGTTATTGGTCACATGCAGTTGGGCTTTTGGCAAATGATAATCAGAGAGACAGGATTGGTAGGGTTTATGAAGCAAATGGGGTTAGCTGGGATCGTGAACTGAACAGAGGGGATTGTGGGAACAGTAGTGTTTTGTCGAGTTAGATTGGATGTTCAGGAAAGAACAATTATGGGGACATGAAGAAGAATGGTTGGGAGTATTCAGCCAGGGACCAGGAAGACAGGGATCCTGGGAGACTTAGCTTCCCGTGGCAGTGGGGTGTGGGTTCTTAAAGGGTTTACCATGGGCTGATGGTTTAAATAAGGAATATTTATTGGGAGGAAGGGGGGTAGATTTAGAATACCCAAAGAAAATCTCGGGGACTTCGTCCTCTTCTCCTTCTTCTGCGGTGTGGCGCTGCGTCTCACCTTGGGTATTTCTCCATGCACAACCCTGGGATGCCCATTCCAGGTGATCCGGCCCCAGCGGTCCACCACAGGAACTGGTTACAACAGCGATGGCCATGTCCTGGCCACCTAAATACTGCTCTACCCTGGAAAGTACCCTTAAGTTTCTTACAAGTCACATACACACATTGGATGGAGCTAAGTTGTTTTTATTGTGAACATAGGAACTTCATTATTGAGTCCAGTACAGTATGTTTAATAAAAAGAAAGATGTATTATAGATGAAAACACATACATTTTGTTTTTCCACAGAATTGTCTTTGGGATCCGAAAATCGGAAATACTTGCTTGTCATATATTTGTTATTGATACTGGGTTAAAGGATTGATTGAATTATATGCCTTTGGTTTGCAGGAGCTGAACACCAAAAAAGAGAAAAAAGGCCTGGGAAATCCTTGTTGAGAGGTTGTTTGTCTGAGATAACTTTGTTGGTTTGGGACTTTGTATGATATCTGTTCTGATGAAGGGCTAATTGAAAATAATATGGAGCGCTTGGCCGAGTACGAGGGGATTCTTGATATAAAGGCTGAAGCAGACTAGTTCCGACATGTTTATGGTGGACACAGTATATTTCAGGTGAAAAATAGGATCTGAGAAGGTAGAAACCTAGACTGGCTTGCCTTTTGACTTGCCTTTTGCTCCCAGCTCTGTGGTTTGGCTACAATAAATTGGGCCAGGAACAATCTGTTAAAAGCATATACTAGATACAAAATGACTAGACTTCAATGTTAAATAAATGATAGGATAATCCAGACCTGTATATTGTGGTTCCAGAGTTTGAATACTGTGCCTCTAAATTGATGTATTGTCTAGGTGAAATGATGGTGCTATAGTACTAACCCCTCCACTTAAGCATCTGTTGCAAAAGAAATCTTTTTTTTAGTGTTAATTATATTAAGTTTTACACATTGGGCCTAATTACACGGAATGCGGTAAGGGAATAACGATACCGTTAAGGGAATACCGTTATCGTTAAAAACCCTTGCCAATTACGACCCGACCAACCGCTAATAGCACCACCGCTAAGAACGGTGCCACTAACAGTGGCTAGGCCACGTGCACGCGACCCCTCATCCTGTAAATAGCGGCATGGCGCTATTAGCACACCATCCCAAGCCATGCGGACATGCTAATAGCGGCATGGAATAGCCCCATAAAGCCCATATCGGAATGGCGTAAATACCGGCATCGCGAACCACCCGTTAAGAGAAATGAGGAGTGTTCCCACCTGCCACAGGTGGACACAATCAGCACAGGTGGAGGCAATGGAGACTGTGGCAGCACAAAAGGAGCACACCACACCCCTTCCCACACCCCTTCCTACACCAAGATGGTTCCAATACTAGCAGCATTACATGGGCTGGAGGACATGATTGCATTGCAGCACCAACAACAACAGGCAGCGCAGAGGAGACACAGGAGGAGGAGGAGGGCGAGACAGGCACAGCAAGCCCCACCAGGGAACCTAGTAATACCACAGAGGCAGCCACCAATCCCCAGGATCCGAGCCAGTCCATTCAACCCAACCCCTGAGCAGATACACACCCTGTACAGCCTGGACCGGGATACCATTACCAACATCGTGGACATGATACATGACGACATTGTGAGCCTCATAGACATCCGAACTGCCATCCCCCCTCTACTGAAGGTGGTAACCGTGCTCCACTTCCTGGCCACAGGCACCTACCAGCATACAGTAGGGCAGATGCATGGCATCTCACAACCAGTATTCTCACGCACGCTGTCCCAGGTGCTCGAAGCCCTCCTGAAGCACACAAGTGAACACATATCCCCCTGCCACAGACTGCCCAGGAGATCTCCCACTCCAAAGTTGGCTTCTATTCACTGGCAGGCATCCCAAGTTCCATCAGGGCCATCGACTATACCCATGTGAAATTGGTGGTCCCACATCATAATGAAGCAGTCTACTGAAACAGAAAGCAATTCCACTCCATCAATGTCCAAATGGTATGTGACTCAAACAAGATAATCACACATTGTTGTGCCCGATTTCCTGGATCAACCCATGATTCAATGGTCCTGTGGAACTCAACAATACCACGCTACATGGAGCAACACGCCGGACAACGTTTGTGGCTACTTGGTGTGTAGCAGGGCAAGCACATGGCAGTGTGATGTGGGGTGTGATGGGGGGGGAGTGATGCATACTCCAACTGGGTGTGAAGGGGGGGAAGAGATGCATACTCCAACTGGGTGTGAAGGGGGGGAGAGATGCCTACTCCAACTGGGTGTGAAGGGGGGGAGAGATGCATACTCCAACTGGGTGTGAAGGGGGGGATGCATACTCCAACTGGGTGTGAAGGGGGGAAAGAGATGCATACTCCAACTGGGTGTGAAGGGGGGAAGAGATGCATACTCCAACTGGGTGTGAAGGGGGGGAAGAGATGCATAGTCCAACTAGGTGTGAAGGGGGGGAGGAGATGCATACTCCAACTGGGTGTGAGGGGGGGAAGAGATGCATACTCCAACTGGGTGTGGACTGTCATCCGTAGAACAAATGGACATACAGATGTACGCCAATGTCCACCAAGGCAGGCCACAAAACCACATGCAATTTGAAGCTGCACAACATTGAAAACAATCCAAGATGCCAAACATGACACATCCATCCACATGCACATTGCACATCATACCACACCCCATATGACTCAAATCCGCAACATGGCGCCAATATGCGATTAGAGAATTTGCACTGCAGAACAACACTACAGCTATGCGCCCTTGAGTGCATGCAAAGGGATCACCGGTAGCCATTGTACTGAACCACACCCCTACACCACTACTGAAGTGACGCTTCACAGCATGGCGACATCGATTTCAGAATGGCAGTACACTAGCAGTGTGGTACCAAATTTGACTGGGCCCAGGAACACCTAAAACCTGTCCTCACCCAGGACATGGCAATAACTGCTGGAGGCATGCATGGTGCATGTCCACTTGCAGGGACTACCTCACCTTCTCACATTGCAGTTACACAGATCGTCTCCATGCATGCTGGGATTCGTGGATGCCAATCACAATGCAAAGTTGATTAGTGTGATATGTACAGGTTGCACTTGAGGTGAACAGTAACAAGTCCCCATTGTTCCACCCATGCAGGTGATGCTGGCTATCCCCTGAAGAGGTGGCTCCTTATAACCCTGTACGGAACCCACAGAACAGGCACAAAGAGGAATACAATAGTGCACATACCTGTACTCGCATCGTTATTGGGCAGACATTTGGCCTTTTGAAGACACAGTTCCGGTGCCTAAGCAGGTCGGGTGGGGCTCTCCTGTTCGGCCATGAGAAGGTGGCCAAGATCACCATGGCATGTGTCATGCTGCACAATATGTGTATCATTCGGAATGTGCCACTGCCCCCTCACGTTGAAATGCAACCACCTAATGAGGATGATGATGGGGATGAGGAGGGAGGGGATGGGGCTGCAGGTCATGCAAGAGGCGATGCCCAGGAGGGACGTGATGTGCGTCAGCGTCTGATCAACCAAATATTCTGAATCACATGGTTCAACTCTGTTGGATGGAAGTGGGTATTAGTGCACTGGTGTTTGTAGTGAAGCAGAAAATGGGCCCTATCCCCCAATAAAGTTCACATACACAATGATGAAGTCCAAGCCTGTGTTTTAACTTGTCACCAGTGTATTAAACATATATTGAGAAAAGTGCATGGCCCCAACTATGCAACCACCCTTTCCCCACTCCCCCCACAACACTCCAAAAACACCCTTTTCCCCCTCCCCCACAACACTCCAAAAACACCCTTTCCCCCTCCCCCCACAACACCCCCATGTGTGGCTGGTACAGCGTTGATGTCCTGCTGTACATGTGCCAGCTCCATCTTGCTGGCCCTACCTCCCATCATCAGCACCACCATTAGGAGGTTGGGAGGGTGTGAGCCACCTGGTGTGCAAGGAGCGGCGGTGGGGGCTCGTCTGCCTCCAGCTTGCAGAGGAGGAGGTGCCTGGTTGTTCCTGTGGTGGTGGGGGGTACTGTCGGTCCATAGTGTCCACTGTGCGGGTGAGGACCTGCCTCAGTTGTGCCATCTCCTCACAGAGCCTGTTGGTGCAGGCTTCCATGCCCTGCCTCGTCTGCCTTGCATTCTACATTAACTCATCCCTCAGACGGGCTGCCTCATCTACATGCTGGCCAACTAGCGCTGTGATCTCCTCCTGCCGCTGTCTGATGGTGGCCAGGTCATGGCCACTGTGTCCTGCTCGTGGGGTGGGTGCCGCACCATGATCTATGACTAGGCCATCAGGTGAGGGCAGCTGTGGGCTCCAGCACCCTGCCATGGTCTTGTCGCCAGACTGGCCATGGCTGCTGGATCGTGACGTTGGACGTGGGCTTGCTTCCCTGGATTGGGTGGGGCTGGGGGTGTGCATTTGCATGGGCAAGTCACAGGTCTCCTCCATGTCAGACATCGGCGCGGTGGCTGCTGCCTCACCGGTCGATCTGTTAGCAACAGACAGTGGGCCCTCCATGGGTGTTTCCTGTGTAGGGGGGGATCACTGCAGTGGGTGCAGCAATTGTTGCAGCCGTAGCTTCACATCTTGATGAGGTGGTTGGCTTGCTTTGATCGCCCCTCTGCAGGAGCGCACTCCTGCCTTTGCCCCTTGATGTGCCGGCGTTGTTCCCTGGCTCCTGTGCCCTGGCTTGTTTCTTGGTAGGGGGAGCCTGTGTTGCAGTGTCCGGCTCATCGCTGTAGGTCTGTGAGCCTGTGGGGGATAAAGAGAGGGATGGCATTGGTGATGGATCAACGTGCTTCATGCAGATGTTGTTCATCATGCTGTTCTATGCATTGGGACTTCATTAGTGGGCATTCAGGTCATGGGACTGTCGGGTGGGTCATTCATGCATGGGTCTGGGTGGCACGTGTCTGTGGTGATGCGTGCATGTGTGTGTGTTGGGGTGTGACACTCACATGGGCAGGGTTGTGTGCATGTATGTTTGTGGCCGCATCCATGAGCTCATTCTGGGCTCACATTTGGGGGGTGCCTCACCTTTCACAGTGCATTGTTTCAAGTGGACACTCACCTCCATCTGATGTTGGGGCGCACCACGCTCCATGTCGCCGACTCCCTCTATGCATTCAACACCAATTGTGCTAGCGCATGTCTCTTCCGACTCCATGAGTTTGATGGGTGAATCTCCGCCACCTCCTGTGGCCATGGTCAGGTTCCAATTTGAAGCCAGTATGCTGCGGACCCGGAGGCAGAGATCGTCCCACCGCTTCCTGCAGTCTTTCACAGTGCGGGTGGTGGTGCCCACCGCACTGACTTTCTGGGCCACCTCTTCCCAGGTTGCCTTTTTTTTTATCAGGGTCTCCCGCCGCATGTCATTCATGCAGACCACATTTGCATTTGCAGCAAGCATCTCCGTAAGCATGATAAGCTCCTCATTTGTACATTTTTCTTTCTGCTGCTGATCCGCACCTTTCTTGATTGCCTTGGGCATTGTGAGAGGATCCTTGATGGTTTGGTATGGCACTGGTGTGGAAGCACGTCCTGGGGGCAGAGGATGGCAATGGATTGTGTTTTTAAAGATGGCCGCCATGCTCTTTCCCGTTCCTGTGCGATGACGCTATTTCTGTTTCCGCAATTTTACGGTGACCATGAATAGCAGTCACCGCTAATAGCGGTGAACGCTATGTGTGTGTTGCTGGAGGTCGGAAGTGCTATCAGCGCTTTTGTCGGTGCGCTAAGGGTCTTTTCGGGGTGTTTAGCGGCATGGCGGTAGGGTCATCACCGGCATGGCGCTATGCTCGTGTCCGCGTACTCGTAATGGCACGCAATTAGCGGCCTCTTGCCAAGGCGGACACGTTAATAGCGCCATGCCGGTAAGGGCAGTATTTTACCGCATTCCGTGTAATGAGACCCATTCTGTTTATGGTGTATTCTTCTATCACTGTGAACAGCACAAGAGATAGGTATGTTTGTATACATGATTCTGATATTAAAATTAGAAGAATGTGTTTAAATATATTGAAATATTGTTTGAAATCCAAAAAATCTCAAGTAGGCTCCTAACTTTGATGTGAAGTTTGATAATGTTGACGAGTGAATGAAGGGTGAATGTACAGAGAAACAAGTGTCTCTATAAGGTGCTGTGTTATGTATGTTGATAATATCAGGGTATGAAAAGAGGCATATAACCGGACCCTGGGCCTCATTACGACCCTGGCGTTAAAGGTTTAACGGCGCCGTAAAAGGTGTCGGCGCCATTAAACCCTTAACGCCTGATTATGAGCTCCCTTTGCGGGACCCGACCTTAACGGCTGGTTTTACCAGTCGTTAAAGTAGGGTGCCGCAAAGGGACCTTGGTGCTAAGTACGGTGCCGCAATTTGCGGCACCGTACTTAGCGCCTTCCCCATTCCCATTGAGCCCTATGGGGCAAAAATGGGAATGGGGAAGGGCCCATGGTGAATGGGCAATTACCACCCCGCCAACCTTGGAATGGGGCGGTAATTCCGCCATTCACCATGGCGGACCCCGGGATGGACCATGGTGCTAATAGCACCATGGTTTAGCACCAGGGTCGTAATGAGGCCCCCTATCTTTTTTTAAACGCACTGTAAATTGCATGAGCTGGCGGCACCCTTTATTTGCGGTGGCCCTGTGTTATCAGACCACTTGATCTTCACTTCAGCCGACTCTGTGTCACATGTCTATACAATAACACACTGGGAATGTTAACATGTGCAGCTCAAATTAGAGTAACATACTGGCCCCACACTTAAGCACATGAATCACTCACATATGTTTCCTCAAATTGCACCTTCACTGGGCTAAACATCCTTTCTACACCGCCACACCATGATATCCACTGAATACAGGCCAGCACTACTAAGAGATGCCAATGCCAGCTCTGTCAGATAAAGCATGGTCCATCTCTTTTGTGCATGAATAACCCTTGAGGCATGAGTAATGGGGAGGAGGTAGTGGCTGGGGAAATGTGTACCCTATACAACGTGCTAGAAGCCTTTGTTTAAAACCCTTTCACTGGCTCATTATTGGTCAGGCTAAAGTTTGTAAGATGTACAATCCTGTAAATGTTTCTCTCCTGTGTGGATGTCTCTTGTATGGCATCCGTTAATGTCTATAGACATTATTCACTAAATATGTCGCTGTATTGGTGACTGGGCATGCTCAGACCGACACCCAGTCCAGCCTCATCAAAACTTTTCCAGAAACAAGGAGAAAACCAGCCCTTAGACCCCATCTGAGTGGCTGATGTTGATGCCAATCTATTCCATAATCCAATTAATTAAGATATCTGAAGTAGTATATATGTTTCATGGTTACAAACATTTCAATGTTAGGGTGGGAGTGGTGAACAGTGATGTGAACACAAAGCCATGTGTCTGTCATGTGTACACTGATTCACAGATACAACAATGTTACCATAGACTTGTAAATAGAATATGGAGTTCTCTGATCATTGTTTCAAATCCCAAATGCTTGTTGATTTAAATGCAAAGCAGACATGAACACTCATTGGTGCTATTCATCCCCTTGCCCTCTCTCATAGGTGTATTTGAGTTCAATAGGAGTGTACCAGAAAGTCCACCTTGGAATGATGACCATCTATCATCAAATTATTCCTATGGTTGTTCTAGTGTCACCCCTTGTGATATTCAAGTGAGGTTGTTTGAATAGAATGCCTGCAACACAGGGCAGTGGTCTGTGGGCACTCAGGCCCTGGCAGGCTGGTCACACCACAGTGTGTCAGTACCAGCAGCTTTGAAAGGGCTTCCAAAAGAGGATGTGACGGAAGAACCATTCACTTGAGCATCAACAGCTGTGTTTCCACATGGGATCTCATTTGTAAAGTTCGAAGTACAATGCAATGAGACTGGCTTAATTTGTTAAGCAAAGATTCATTGATATTGAGGAGACGTTTTTGCATGACTAAGAGGTTTACCATGGGATTGATGTGTGCCGGTCGGGGGGGGCACATTCTAGGGTTTTGTACTGGGCATCAAGTTAGCTAGAAACTACCCTGCATGCAAGTACTGGCACTGCTGTGAAAACCAGCAAGCAGTGATATGTTCTGTGGCACCAATGTGTACCACACACATAAACCACACAGCCGTCTCTCTAAATGAAGGTCACGTGAAAGGAGTGTGCATGGTATCAAACATATTTTGCCCATGTATGGCTGTAAACTGCAGCCAACTGTTCTATAACACATATATGAGCATGGCATGCATAATTGTCTACACTTACGATACACACAGATGCCACTCACCAGATGTGTCCACAAAGGGTCCCATGCCCCACGCTTTGCAACTGCTCACTGCTGATGAGTCCACTTGCAATCTCTATGAATGGAGTCAGCTCTGCCTCCTCTGGTGGCCCCTTTCAGTGGCCTAGGCAGAGGCCAGGTTGCCACTCAGCTTCAGCTTAGTCCTTCGAAGGAGGTCACCCATTCACTTATTCGCTGGGTGGGATTACGGATGCTGCGAGCCAATGGGTAGAGCTGGGCATGATGTTCCGTTGCATATGCCATGAGGATTCCAAACTCTTCAACAGTAAAGTGCTTCTTCCTCAGCAGCCTCTTCTCCTTCACCTGTGACTGATCATGGGATGGTGCCTCATTGTGCTCTTCAGGGTGTTGTCTGTTGGCCCTAGTGGCCCTTAGTGGTGCTGGGCAAGCTATCATCCTCCCATCTTGTCCTCGTCCAGGTACCAGGTCACCTGTGGACTAATGCTCACCACATCCTCCTCCTGGGGCTGTGGCAGATGTGTCCTCACCACATCCTCATCCTCTCCCTTTTCCTTTTGGCGTCTTCCTATTTATGGGGCAGGCAAAATGAAAAGCACCACAAAAATGTATCGCACCACAAACAAATACAGGCTGTGTGATGCACTACATAGATGATTGATCCTGCAAGGTGTCAACGCACACCAAATCCCCCCAAAAAGTACACAATATGCAGAATGCTCCCAAAATCCAAAAGAAATGCATACCGATACTCAGAAAGCTTCCCATAAAAGAAAGAAAATCAATACTTGATGCGTGGAAAGCCTCCCAAAAGCAGAAAAATGCATGCAGCACATAACACGTAGGTTATGCACTGAGGCGCTTCACTCTCATCTCCACGCTGAAACGTGAGTTGGATGCCACAGATCCTATTCCTCCTGCCTCTGTACCATTTATTGTGCCTCCTTCAGCCTTGTATTGCTCCACACCCCACCATCTACTGCTGTCTACTGTTTGTGAGTGTCTGCTACCCACCAGCACTGTCTTGGAGTTCCTGCTGTTCCCTCATTGCCTGTTTTCCTGTGTATCACCTGTGAGGCTCCTTGACCACCTTTACTGCTGAAAAGGCACTTCTACCTCTATGTTCCTCCACCACCAAACCAAAGCACATCAGGACTCAGCTGTACCACACCTGCCTCAGCGGTTGCTATGTCTGGGCCATCCTCCACTCCATCAATTGTCTCCACCAGGGAGAGGCATAGGGCTGCCACCTTCCCCTCCAACAAAGTTGGCATCCTGGTGGATCAGGTCCTGGCCTATTTCGATGCCCTCTTCAACCCAGCAACTCAGCTCCGGAAGTCTGGACATAAGAGGATCTTGGAGGACATCACGGCAGCCATCAACGTGGAGGGGGTGGCAGTCCATTCCATTGACACCATGAAGAAGCGCTCGGTTGATCTCAAGCACTGGAGCCAGGAGAAGGCGAAGGCAGCCCTCGATGCAGGTGCCACCGCGGAGTTGCACCGTCAGTTGTCGCCCCTTCAACTCTGGGTCCTGGAGACTTTTTGCCCAGTGCTCCACTCCCAGATCATTCAGTGGCAGTCATGACTGGAAGCTGCTGGTGAGTACCAATGTGGTGCACTGCTCTACAGTGTGTGTGTGTGTTCTGCATGGAATGTGTGATTGCATGCCTGTACATATCATGTGTGTTACGCTGCTCTTCATCAGAATGCAGCCTTGCGCCGATGCTGTGTGAATGCGATGCCAGACATCTGGTAATGTGGCCAAGGGTAGGTATGTGCACTGTTAATTTTTGATGAGTTGGTTCACTTGTGCGCTTGTAAGGTGAGTTGATGACTATATGTACCCAAATGGGTATAGAGGACAGATTGTAATGTGAGGGGCATACACGTACAAGAACTCTACTGGTCACAAATTAGCTATTGAACATTTCATCATCCTCACTAAGCAGCTGAGACTGACACATGTGTATGTCTATCTGGAAATTACATATCGAAGCATCAATCTCTCAGGGCCTGCAGTGTGTTCTGTCAGCCCAGTGCATGAGGAACTAGAGATGACATGTGATCCTGACATTTGTTTGTGCTGGGGGCAACACCATAGGTGTTTGTACCTCAGCAATGGGTGGCTGTACATGTTGCATGCTTTCTGATAACACTGACTTGGGTACATTTTGCTACATGTAATTGGATGTAGAGGCACCTAAGCAAGTATCATGTGACATCTCCACCAACTTGCACAGCCATGCTCTGCATGATCAATCCATAGCAGCCTCGAGTGGTCCTGCATGGGACTGTGTTGCTACCAAGCTATGGTGTGACCAGCAATGCACTCTGCTTGCCTGGGGAGGTCCCCCAGACTTGCAATGCTCACATGCATTTTGTGTTTTGCCCCCCTAACATGGGACTCCCTGCCCACATTTCTACCCCTGTGTTTGCATCCTGGGACCATGCTGCAGGGGGACAGTGAGTGGTCCTTGCCAAGCAGCCAGGGTAATGGGCCGCCTGTGCCCATCATGGTCCTTTGAATTGTCAGTTGACCACTCGAGGAGGGTACACATAGCCCATTGGTGACTGAAAGCAGGTGGGTGTGCACTTCCTCTTCTCTGATATACTCTGCTTTAGAACAAAAGTTTACCGTAATAATTAATAAATGTGAAGTGATGGAAACCACCTTGAAAAAACATTGGATAACATTTGACATAAGAGTCTATATAAATCGAAGGTTGCTGTTGTAAAAAACTGAAGAGGATAGTAGGGAGATGGTACTTGATGCTCACACTACTGGTCAAACCTATGATAATATACTGAACCTTTTGAATATTGAGGTGTTACAGAGAATTCTCCAGAATGGCTAATTTCCCTTGCCTATTGAGTCCCTCAGCAGCTCTGCTGGATTTCTAAGGTTTAGTTTTTTCACCTGGTAAGAGTGTGTGCCTTTTTTCCCACTCTTACATGTGTTTTGCTTTGTGTTGTACATTTTTATGTGCTCCCGCACTATATGGATCCCAGAATTTGTCACCATTGGTGCCCCTTCCATTAGTGGGAGTTTCTTTTGAGAGGGTGGGCATCGACATTGTTGGTCCCCTTGATCCTCCCAAATCGTCAGGAAACAGGTTTATCCTGGTTGTAGTAGACCATGCTACTAGATATCCTGAGGCGATACCTATGAGAACTGTTACATCTCAGGCTGTGGCTAAGGCTCTACTTGGTATTTTTACCAGAGTAGAGTTTCCTAAGGAAGTGATATCTGACAGGGGATCCAATTGTATGTTCCACTACATACAAGCCATGTGGAAAAACTGTGGTGTCACTTACACGTTCTCTACAGCCTACCATCTACCAACAAATGGACTGGTGGAGAGGTTTAATTGTACTATGAAGAGTATGATAGGTGCTTTAGAAGAAACCCTTAAAAGAAAGTGGGACATTCTACTGCCATGCCTTCTCTTTGCTTATAGAGAAGTCCCTCAGGAGGGAGTTGGATCTAGTCCCTTTGAACTTCTTTATGGCCATCCAGTCAGAGGTCCTTTGACCCTGATTAAGGAGGGGTTGGAGAGTGTTCCTACCCCCAAGCCAGTCAGAGTGACTTACTATGTGATAGGTCTCCGGAGGAGAATGTCACACATGATGGCAAAGTTAGTGATAACTTGAAAGCAAGTCAGGCTCTGGTCAAACATTGGCATGACCAGAAGGCCACCATGGTTGACTTCACTCAAAAACAGCTTGTGCTAGTTACGGTGTGAACAAGGCAGAGGGCCTTGCAGGACAGATGGATAGGACCCTTCAAGGTTGTGGGAAAACTTGAAGAGGTGAACTATCTTGTGGACTTAGGGAGACCTAAGGAGGCTCCCAGAGTCTTTCACACCAACCGCTTGAAGGCATATACGTCTTGAGACCAGAAGTGGGAGCTTTGCTTTTAGCTTCAGCTCAAGAGGAGGAGGAGAGTGAACCTCTACCTGACCTACTCAGATGCCAACCTTTGGATGAGAAAATATAATGAGTTAATCTCTCTTCTAATCTGACATCTGAACAACAGGAGGATTGTAAGTTTTGGTTAAATCAGTTTGCCTCCCTGTTTTCACTTTCACCAGGCTTGACCCCTTGGGGCCAGCATGAAATTCTAACTGGTGACTGTTTACCTGTGAAAAGCAGAACTTACAGAATGTCCGAACATGTAAGAACCCACATAAAGGAGGAGGTCAACAAGATACTTGATCTAGGGGTTATAGGGCCATCTATAAGTCCATGGTCTAGTCCAGTTGTTCTAGTACCAAAGGCAGGATCCAAGGAGTTGTGATTCTGTGTGGACTATAGAGCTCTAAATGCAGTCACAAAGAGTGATGCCCATCCTTTTCCAAGGACAGATGAACTGGTGGATTAACTTGGTGTAGTCAAGTACCTCAGTACATTTGGCCTGACGTCAGGCTATTGGCAAATAGCCTTGACAGACCATGCCCAGGAGAAAACTGCATTTTCGACCCCAGCAGGCCTCTACCAGTTTAAGGTTATGCTTTGTGGATTGAAGAATGCACCTGCTACATTCCAAAGGATGGTTAACCAAGTTCCGAATGTGATTGAGGACTTCTGCATGGCATACTGCAGGGATGTTCAGCCTTACTTGGAAAGAACATGTTGACCACTTAAGATATGTATTGCAGGCTCTTGAGCAGGCCCATCTGACCATAAAGGCAAGCAAATGTCAAATTGGTCAGACCAAAGCGGTCTACCTTGGTCATGAGGTAGGGGGAGGTGAAATAAGGCCATTGTCTAGCAAAGTACAAACTCTACAAAACTGGGCCACCCCTACTACTTAAACCCAGGTGAGAGCCTTCCTAGGCCTCACTGGGTACTACAGGAATTTCATAGAGAACTATGGGGCCATAGCTACTCCCTCGAATCTAGTCTCCTCTCCAAAATTCCCTAAGAAGGTCAGATGGAATGAGGTGTGCACTCAAGCCTTTGAAAACCTGAAGAAAGCCATTTGTCAAGCTCCAGTCCTAAGAACTGCTGATTATCACCAACCCTTCATTTTGCAGACAGATGCATCCAGCACAGGTATAGGTGCAGTCCTTAGTCAACTGGACGAGAAAGGTAGGGAGCACCTCATTTGCTTCATCAGTAAGAAACTGAAGGAACCATAAGCAAGTTAGGCAACCATAGAGCGTGAGTGTTTTGCCATTGTGTGGTCTCTGAAGAAGTTTTTATGGATCTACTTTTTGTGATTCAGACAGACCACTAACCCTTGAGATGGTTAATGCAAATGAAAGGGGAGAACCCAAAACTACTAAGCTGGTCAATGTGTCTGTAAGGGTTTGATTTCACCATTGAGCACAGGTCAGGATGTCACCACCAAAATGCTGATGGTCTCTCTAGGATGTTTGTAACCGACTAGAACGAAGACATTCATCCAGGAGTGGAATGAATCCTCCTGTCCCTTAGTCTGGGGGGGAGGGCTGGTGTTATGGAGAATTCTCCAGAATGGCTAATGTTCCTTACCTATTGAGTCCCTCAGCAGCTTTGCTGGATTTCTATGGTTTAATGTTTTCGTCCGGTAAGAGTGTGAGCCTTTTTCCCACTCTTACATGTGTTTTTGCTATGTGTTGTACATTTGTTGTGCTTATGGACTATGGAGTCTCACCCACTCCATAAGCATCATGTTTTTACTGTGTGTCACACAGCACCTTTAGTGCAGCAACACAGGGGTGTATTTTTAGACTTCCCACTCTAAACTCTATTTTCTGGGACTGACTACTGTCTCCCGGAACATGTAAAGTTGACATTGACTTTACTAGTCTTTTTAAATGTACAGTCCCAGTACAACCTATCTTCCAATAGAGTACTGGAAGGGTTAATAGTTATCCCTTTTTGTCTGATTCTCATGGAACATTATTTCATTCCCCTTTCTCTAAGATGTGGCTGGTGGCAGTGGTATCTACCATTTTTATTTTACCGTGAGCTATGAAAATAGCCTCGGTTGCGTTAGAGGCTAGGGTGGTAGCCTCAAACTCTAAACCCGCTGGACCCCTTTTATTTTTATTTGGTTCCGGTTGGGTTTATTTGCCATTCCTTTTTGTAAAGGTCTTTCTCGTGTTTTACTCTGTGTGCCAAACCAGGTTTTGTTCCTTTGTCCACCGTCCTTTGGCGGGCTTGTACACAGAAGCCCTCATTATTTGCCTGAGTATCTGGGTGGACAGGATGTGAGGGAGGGGTTTGAGCCCCCCTGCACACCCAAGTCACACTCTTGTTTGATTGGCAAGGTGACTGTCTTGCCAGTACAGACACCCCGCTGTGTGATTGACAGCTAGGCTGTGTGACGGGGAAAGCTGCTTAAAAGCAGGTCTCTGGGACTTGGAAGGCAGAGTCACCACTGGATCGAGAGAGCCAATGAGAAGCCGAAGGAAAACAACTGCTTCAACTACTGGACACCCGGTGAAGCCCTGCTGCAGGATCTGAATCACCTGAAACTTCGCCAGAGAGGATATCCGCAAGGAGTCTTCTTCCCTTAAGCCTGGCAGGACCAACCAGCTGACAAAGCCCCTGGACCTCCTCTTCAGCCTGGTTGAATTTGCTGTGCTACAGGAAATAGATAGCCAGTGAGAGAGAGTCCATTTGTGCTTTTAAGGAGCGCACCTTTTATTCAACACTTTGCTCTGCTGCTGGCTTCTTCCCTGGACAGTGCAGGACCCTCCAGTCTTCCTCCTTCTTGTCACCATGACTGTCGCTTCAGGAACCGTAAGCCTTCAGGAACTGCCAGGAACAACCGCCTCAGCTACATCATTCTTCTTCATTTAAGGTACTGTGCAAATCCGGTCGTTCGTTCCGTTTGACCGCAGTGAAAGTGTTTGAAATCATTTGCCTCTCCGAAGGCTTGTCCTTCCTTTCTTCTTTGAATAACTTTTCCTCTGACCAACTTTGTTTCGAACTCTTGGCAAAGACTTAACCGCAAACTACTCTGAACTGTGTGAACCATTAACATTGGCCCAGGCCTATTGATTTGAATCCTAGTTGTAGTAAGCCATTTCTAGATTGCCTTGCCTGTCACTTGTTGGTGTTGTTGATTATGAATAACCTTGTCTTTTCCTCCCTTTTTTAATTGCTGGAGTTCCATTTTGCTCACACTTCATTTTTTAGTTTAACTTGTCTTGAATTGATTGGGGGTCATTGTAGTGTATTAAAATTGTGATTTTCTTCTGCTTTATAATAGTGAACTGTTTTATAACTGATGATGTAAATAAGTGTGTATTCTTTTACTCTGAAACCTTGAATCAGTGTTTGCTTGAATCACAGTAATTGTTGTCCTGTGTGTAACTTCTGATACTGCTCACTTTACTCTTGAGATATGTCTGGCTGCTAAGCCATCACTATCACTTTACTGTGTAGTACAGGCTTGTACCAAAAGTGACTTACACTTGTAGTCTTAATTGTATGTGGTGTTCCCAAGGGGTACTGCATATGATTCTGCCTAACATGAGGTATTGAATAAGTGTAGTGCTAAGAATAGGACTATACGTAATAGTTTATTACACATAGAAAATATGTCAGTAATCCTGTGGCTGTTCATATCAGTAGTGGTGAGAACAATGTAGGGGTGGATATTAAAAGATGTAAAGCAAAAATTAAAAATTATCATCAAGCTATGATGTATAGCAAGCCCAAAGTAAAAGCATGTCCCACCGTCCCCAAAGGTGTAACTGAAGATTTAATTGGAGATGAGCATGGTTGCTTTGATTTGGCTCCAGTAGCTAAGAGAGATAGAGAGATAAAAGAAAGGGCAACAGAGCAACTGGCATGGCCATAGATGGTGGGAAACTAACTGTTCAAACTATGACGCCGAAAATAATTAGAGCAAATGAGAAATGGACAAATGAAAGTGATTTTAGAACCTTCCTACTGGAGCCAAAGGATCAGCAGGGGCTGAGGAAAGAAAGGCTTCCACACATGCCCTAGTGAGATCGACTAGACTTAAGAAAAAGGCGAAGATGGAATATGATGAAAATGTATATCTCCCTTAGCCCCGCTCTCGCAACGCCTCTACATTGGATAGTATCGAAGGTATTTTTTGGCGATAGCTCATTGGATATTCGAAGGAATGTTGCAACGGTTTGCACACAAATGACAACCAAGGCAACTTCTATTGGTGTGCATAGTGATACATTGAAATGCACCATGGTTGGCACTATGATGACACAACAAATTGATGACCCAGTACATACTGCACTGTGCCTATACTGCATTTTTGAAATGGGTAGCCATCCTCCGATTAACCATGTCATCTTTTTAAATATATCACATTGCATAATCCCCTTACGGATAATCAGAAGTAGTGATATACTGCTGATCAACCAGGTCGAAGATAAGGTCAGGATACATTCTGATTTATTCAATATGGAGGAATTGCTAGATTTTGTCTTAGCACATGAAATCGAGCTCTTCAAGAAAGGTTATACATGTGAGATAGTGAAAGTAGCTATAACGAGGTACAGCAAGCAAGACTTTGCCCAAAGTCGATATATATTGAATAATTTACCATGTGATACGTATGCTAGGGAATTGTATGCTAACAGAAGGGATGATATGGAGACAAAACACAGGGAGCCCAACAGTGAAGGTTTTGTGAAAGTTGATACAATTGATGGATACTGGCAATGGTCAGCAAGCTCTTCCAAGTACATTTCAATAAAATCCCCTGATACAGAGTTTAGTTTAGTTTGTTTATTTTTAAAGAGCATCCAAACCCTCAGGTAGCTGGGCGCATAATCATGTGCACAGCAGAGTTACATATCGTTACACAAACATCATAATACAGCAGACAGAGCATACATTAGTCCAGGCTCTGAACGTTACATACAAGAGTAGAATATACAAAGAATAGAATGTACAGAGAATAGGCACAAAGTAGTTACAGTGGCGAGTGAGGACCGGGTTACAGCTTGGTCCTGAGTAGGCTGTAGATAGAGTAAACATTACTGCAGGTAGAGAGAGGCGGCTGGCCGGTCGTGTCGGTAAGAGTCTAGATGTTTAGGCTAGTAGCCATGATTTTACCATGGCTCTGAATGGCCAGAACGCGGTTTCCGATCTAATTGTAGGAGGGAGGGTGTTCCAGCATTGTGCTGCGAGCACTGGGAAACTGGAGCCTCCTGCTGTTTTTAGGTTATAGTTAGGGATCTTTAGTTGGTGCAGGTAAGGAGTTCTGGTGGGTCTAATGGGGCAGTGTCTAGAGAATTTGTCTGAAAGGTAACGTGGGGCAGTACCTGACAGGCACTTGTGGGCGATGACCAGGGTTCTTAGCTTAATTCTGTCGCGGATTGGGAGCCAGTGGACTTCTTTGCTAACCGTGGATATGTGCGCATTGCACGGGAGGTTGAGGGCACATTTTAGTGCATTATTTTGCAGGATCTGGAGCCTGTTCAAGTTTTTTGTGGTAGTACCTAAGTAGAGTGTGTTGCAATAGTCTAATTTAGACAAAATCAGCACTCTAGATAGGGTGAGGCAACTAGAGGTGGAGAGAAAAGGCCCACAGGCATTGATCAATTTATTGGTGTAAGTGGTAGCTGAGATGGTAGAGTTTATTTGTGTCTTTAGTGACAAGGTAGAGTCGAGGTATACACCTAGTGTTTTGACCTCTTTGGATACTTTTATGATGTTGCCATCAATGGTAAAGGATTGGTACCTTTGGTCCAGTTTGTTGAGGCGAGCCTGGGAGCCTACAATAAGCAATTCTGTCTTATCGCCGTTTAGGCAAAGACTGTGTGTAGCCATCCAGGCTTGGATTTCTAAGTAGATATCATTAAGCTTTGCAACATCTTCTTGATAGCTACCAGTGAGCGTGATGAGGACCTGGGTGTCGTCTGCATAATTAGTGTAGCTGACACCCAAATCGTCAAGACGGTCAAATAGGACCTTCGTGAAGATGTTGTAAAGTGTGGGAGAAATGCAAGAGCCTTGGGGCACTCCACATGTGATTGGGATAGGGTCCGCAGCCACGGTGGGGGCGAAGACTCTAGTCGACCTGTCAGACAGAAATGACTGGATCCACTTAGTGGCATTCTGAGAGAATGCAGCAGCCGAGGAGAGGTGTTGGGTGAGGATCTGGTGGTCAACCAGATCAAAGGCAGCGGAGAGATCCAACAAGAGCAAGATGGCCAGTTTGCCCTTGTCTTTGGCGTCATCCATTTGGATTTTTAGATCCAAGAGGGCAGTTTCAGTCCCGTGCCTTGGTCTAAAGCCGGATTGTCGCAGGCCTAGGAGGTTGTTGTCTTCCAAATGTTGTTGTATTTTGAGATAGGCTACCCTGTCCAAGATTTTGAGAAGAAATGGGACTGTGGTGATGGGCCTGTAGTTTGTGGGGATGTTGGGATCTAGGTTAGGTTTTTTGAGCAGGGGTAGGACCCACGCTTCTTTAAGGTTGTTGGGGACCACTGAGTTTTTGTTGGAGGAGTTGATCAGAGAGGTGATAAGAGGGGCTAGCTCATTAGCACCGTCTTTGATGACAGATGCAGGACAAAAGTCACCTTTGCAGTTGGATGGTTTGAGACTGGCAATTATCTTGATTACTTCCACTTCTGTGACTGGTGAGAAGTGGAAGGAGGGGCAATTAGGGGTGGTGTGGTTTATTTTACTGCTGGGGTTCTGCTTGGAGGCAAGGCTAGCTTTTTTTGCTTCTATCTTAGTTTGTAGGAGGGCAATTTTGTTAGCGAGAGCGAGCTGGATGTTGTTACACCAGGCCTTGTCTTTGATGCAGTCCTCTGTAGGAGGCAATGGTGATTCAAGTTCTCTTAGTATAGAGAAAAGTTCTTTAGTGCCAGATTTGGCATTTTGTATTCTCAAGTTATAGATCTCTTTTTTAGCATTTAAGATGGCGGATTTGTAGGTGGAGGCAGCTGAAGCGAATTTGTCTTTAGTGGAGAGAGAAGGGGCTTTTCTCCAGCTAGTTTCTGCAGTTCTTTTAATATTGCGGAGAGCTTTTAATTCTGCTGAGAACCATTTGTTGGAGTGGGCAATAGGTTTGGCTTTTCGTTGTTTCAGAGGAGCTATCTGGTTGAGGGCTAGTTCTAAGGTGTTGTTATATAAGTCTACTATGGCTGCTGGGTTGTCATTTTGCATAGGTAGATTAGCTTTACTGATAGGCGCGAGAAGAGGTTTGAGGTTCTCTATAGTGATGTTGCGGTTATTTCTGGAGATTATTTGAGGTAACTTTGCGGGTCGTGTGGTAGATGGTAAGGCTCTAGGTAAAGAGAAGGTAATAAGGTGATGGTCAGTCCAAGCACAGGGAGTGATGTCAGTCAGTGAGAGGTTTCAATTGGCATCTGCAAGCCAATCCAAGGATCTTCCTTTTGTATGTGTAGGTTGATTAATGTGTTGGGTGAAGCCTAGATGAGTAATCGTGTCATTAAGGGAAGTGGCCTGGTTGTCATTGGGGTCATTCAGTCCCAAGTTGAAATCTCCCAGAATGATGATTTGGGATTTCGGTTTCAAATTGGTAGTGAGTAAGAGAGAGATATCCTCTTCAAAGGTGGAGGGGGTTTCTGGGGGTCTGTATATAATATGGAGCAGGATGGTTTGTGTGTCAGATAATGGGAGTTTGACGGATAAAAGTTCGGCTGAGGGTAGGGTTGTGCTGGTTACCTCTCTGATGTTTAGGGTGGATTTCGCAATAATTGCTATTCCTCCTCCTATTCCATTTTTTCTGTCAGCTCGGATGATGTTGTAGTTGTCCGGAGTGGCTAGAGCTATTGTGGGACCGGCTGCTGGGTGGAGCCAAGTCTCCGTGATAGCGATAAAGTCTAGGTGGTTAGTGGAGATAATGTCGGCGACATCAGTAGCGTGGGCTACTAATGAGCGAGCGTTGATGAGCGCTCCCTTGACAGAGGTCTGTGGAGGGTTGGCTTTCGTGTGTGGTGGCGAGTGAGGTATTGCAGGGTTGTGACTCGGTGGGAGGTCAGTAAGTGAGGTAGGCTGCTTGGGGTTCTTAGTTTGATTGGTGAGCATTCTGGTGAGTTTTGTATCAAGATTAGTGCGATAGCTGAGTCTATCATTTCTAATCATGGTCGGTGGGGCTGCGTTCAGGAATGTGGTAGTGGGTGCAACAAGTCGAGAACCTAGTCTTATGTTTCTAAGGGGTGTGGGACAGGGTATGCAGGGTGAAGGTGGGCTGGCGAATCTGTTTATCCAATCTATTGGAGATAGTAGATCTGGGTAAAGTGGTGGGGTTGTGTGGGCGCGGTTCTGAGGTGAGATATTCTGGAGCAACGGGAGGAGGGTAGCCATAGTTAGAGTGGTGCCTCTAAATGTGGCCATTGTGGGTGACTTGGCTCTAATGATGGGGGTAGTGAGGTTCATAGGTTATTAGCAAGAATAGTTTGTGTACTCAATAAATGTATGTGTAGACACTAGATAGGCACTACATTAGGCACAACACAAATCAAATGTGGTCTATTAGCGACCATGAGGCACAACACAAATCAAATGTGGTCTATTAGCGACCATAAGGCACAACACAAATCAAACGTGGTCTAATAGCGACCATAAGGCACAGCACAAATCAAATGTGGTCTATTAGCGACCATAAGGCACAGCACAAATCAAATGTGGTCTATTGACGACCATAGGGCACAACACAAATCAAATGTGGTCTATTGGCGACCCTAAGGTGCAGCACATGATGCAGTGTGGTGGCATCTAAGTCCAGAATAGTACAAATGCTGAATTAGGCAACGCCTGGGTTCGGGTAGGACACTAACCATATCTAAGAAATAATATAATCAGTCTGCTATGTTAAGTCAGAATAGGCTAGTTTGACCAGGGTCTGAGTGCAGACGGTGGAGAATGGCCTGGACTCATTAAGTTAGTAGTACAGTAGGTCGTTATAAAATAGGCCTGAACTCATTAGGACAATGTGGCGACAAAGGTTACTAAATAATGTTACACAGTAGGCTGGTCCCAGATACTTGGTAAACACATTGTTCTGCTCTGTAAAAGTACAGACAATGCCGTAACGTAGGCCTGAGCCTGATATATTGATGAGACAGGTTACAGTGTTTACTTTGATGCTAAAAGGTTATAACATATAGTTGCAGAGTCATATTTTCACAACGTGCGGAAGTAGTGCAGACAGTATATAAGCACTCACCGAAGGGGCTGGAATTCAGTTTATGTGAATGTTCTTTATGCGCACAGTTAGGCGAACAGGGGGCAAACAGGGGCCTTTGTATGGCCTTCGTGTGGCTGCCGCCGCTTCCGCCTGCCGGCGGATGTGGCCTGTAGAAGTATACGCTAGTTACCTAGCAACGAGGCAACAGCCTCGCTTTGGCGCCGCGCTGCGCCCGGCTTCATTAGGTCAGGCAGTGCGGGTCAGGCAATGCGATGGCGCGTCGCTTGCTTTGTTTGGCCCAATAGATTTAATTTTCTGAGGCAGGTAACGTGTGGGCGGGGAGGTAGAGACTTACCAGGTGGATGGCTCAATGAAGATCAGCTGAGCCGCATGAAAGGCATTGGTCGCCGCACGAAGGAGCTGGCTTGCTGCTGGATTGAGGATGTTGTGGGTGGGGAGGGGCTCCTGCCCTCTCCTCGAGGTGGCTGCTGCGTGGCTGACTGAGGCTCCAGGGGCAAACAGGGGCCTTTGTATGGCCTTCGTGTGGCTGCCGGCGCTTCCGCCTGCCGGCGGATGTGGCCTGTAGAAGTATACGCTAGTTGCCTAGCAACGAGGCAACAGCCTCGCTTTGGCGCCGTGCCCGGCATCATTAGGTCAGGCAGTGCGGGTCAGGCAATGCGATGGCGCGTCGCTTGCTTTGTTTGGCCCAATAGATTCAATTGCATGAGGCAGGCAACGTGTGGGTGGGGAGGCTCAATGAAGATCAGCTGGGCCGCATGAAAGGCATTGGTCGCCGCACGAAGGCATTGCTTGCCTGCTTGTGGAACATATGCATACACATTATAAAATGGAAGGAGGTCTTCTTGAAAATATGCAGATTTTTGGATTCATAATGCTGCAAGAAACCCAGTGTGTTGAGCCCCTTGATTTAGATGGCTTTGTAACCATACAGGAACCTGTTGTTAAGGGCCCCTAAAATAGGCTCAAAGGCAAACTGCTTCCTGGAGTTAATAATAATTGGAAAACCTGCAATCTGCGATCTGGGTATGAACATGTCCTAGCTGTCAACATGTATAATTTTGCTTTAATGAATACTGGAATATTGGTTATTAACCTATATTTTCCGCCAACCAAGGATGTCCATACTGCTATTTTGAGAATAGCGGAGGATATTCAAGATGCAATAGGCAATAGGGAGGTGTGGTCCCATGATCATTGGAGAGGGTTTTAATGCAGGAATACCCTCTGATGTTGATTATAATATTGCATCGGGCCCGAACCGTTTGATCGCTATAACAAACATTGAATGTTTTGGGCACACTTATTATATTTTCATGGATAAGTTAAATGGGTATTGTAATGGGGAAGCACATTGTGGATACACCAGGGTTGATGGGCGCAGTGCACCTACTATTGATGATATTTTTGTAAATCAAATTGCCTTGCCCCTGGTGATGGACATGGGTATCATCACCCAGGAAGAAAGTGATCATTCCCCATTGAGTTCAGTCCTTGATATTACTAACCTGCAACGCTGCTATGGTGCAAGCACTGTGATCTCAATCAATACTGTTGGCAATCGTGTGAGGTGGAACCTGCCTAAACTTCAGAAGGCTAATGGTATAACAGGTACTGATTGGGTAAATTAATTGCTGAGAATATGGACCTTAAAAATAGTAATGCAAGCTGTACAACAACATATGAAGAGATCAAGCATACTATAACAGGGGTTGTACATGTTGACAGAACAAGAAATAGGGGCAATATTGCCAGTAATATTAGCACAAAGCATTCCCATATTTACGAAGCTAGAGTGCAGGTGGAAAAGAAAAATTCTGAGACATGATATCAGGTATAGGGTAGATATTATGGGCCGGGTATGGGAGGCTGGATAACACTTTACATCTGCCATAAAAAAGCGGAAAAACGCTTTATATCTGGGTGCGTACATTTTTCAAGGGCAGCTTGTGCTAGAAATGGTAATATGGTGGGTTTTTGGAAGGTTGTAAGGGATACCAACTCCTCAAAACAGCTGTTTAGTGGAGCATCTATGAAAGAGTGGGAGGTATACATTGCCAATACTCTAGGCAAAGATGCTGGGGACACTCCTTATCGTATGGATTGTGATTCTAAATGAGTCCGATCACCTATGGTCCATGAATTGTCTAACATCAATAATATAATAAAGATTTTCCTATGGGTAAAAATAGCAATGTCAAACCCATAATATACCAGAAAGCAAAACAAATGCCCATTGACTATTGCAATAATTTAAACATGTGCAGAATGTCCAGCTATGGGAGGCAATATGCCAACACAGCAGAACTCTACTCCACCATACTCCCCTGAAGCCCACATCTGAAGCACAACTCTACTGGTCCCATGCAACAAGCATACCCATGAGTCACACAGCAAGTCAAACTACTTACACCTGCTGACACTCCTTGAACTAGCAACTGTGCTGATAATATTATATACCTCATACAAGCACACTCCACAAAATCTGACAGTGTGAGTTTGTGATTTGTATTAATTGCCCAAGAATAGGGAGGTGCAGATGCCAAATGGACACTTGCAATATCCCAAGGCACCTATGTAGAGATGTATGTGGACATACAAAAACATACACAATACACACATAGGTACAATTTCAACCACTGGATCAGTCAAAGTTTATCCCTCGGTAAGCAACATGAACACATGTACATCAGCAACCAAGCTGCCAAGACAGCACAACACACTTATAGGAAATATGCACTTGCACGAAAGTACTGATGGATAGATTGTACGAGTCAATTGAGAGTAAACATTGGCTTCTCAGCATCTCCCATCTGAGCAAGTGGCTGATCACCACCACTCACACAACACGATAATGCCTTCTCCAAGTTGAATACCCATACACCACATATGATCTTGGTATAATGGATTCTGCTGCATTTACATTAGGAAACTGCAAGTATTATGTATTGTGCACCATAACAATTGGTATCTTTGGTCAGGTCACTGTCCAGTTGTTGACACCAGAATTGTGTATGTAGACACAAACCTCAAGACCTCAACACCATAGGCAGGTCCTGAGGTAGAAATGAAGGGTCTGCAACAGTTGTTTAGGAACACATGTGGCATGCAAGCTTAAACAGTTCTGGCAATGCATCCCCAGTCATGCTGCAGCAGACACTGACACAAACCGACACTAATACAAACCAACAACACATATCAATGCACATGAACCTCTACATTATAACCACACATACCTATACAAATATTCATGAAAATACTCCAAACCTTGACCACAATCATGAGTGTGCCTCCAGCACAGACAGCCACAACTGAACCATGCCATTAAATTCAATCTCATCTGCATGGTTAAAACCACCTAAACCTACTGCCAAAGTTCCCCAACTGACAACGTGCACAGTGTTTCAACATCAACACCCTACACTTGGCCACAGTCCACTGTCACCTCCTACACCATCTCCAAGGCTTTGCATTTTCAATGGCAAGGTCACCCCTCATTAAAGCCATCCAGCCTGTAATGTGACACATGCATTTCCTGGAGGATCCCAACATAAGCAACACAATCTGCTGTTGCTATACCATCAGATATCTCCATTCTATTGGAAAATACATTAGGAGATTTACTACATCAGACAGTTATTCCCTAACTCCTGCACCTTGCTATGCCATATAGCACAATACAGCAAGCAAAGGTGCAAACCAACTTCATTGATCTGACCGTCAAATCATCAAACAAGCAACAACTCCTCAGCCTCTACTCACACACATAGGCCAACTCTTTCAAAATGCTGCAACCAACCCCATTCGACACTGACACTTAGAATGGTGATGCCATGTGTAATGCCATATGATACGTGATGTATCCCTTCTCACGTGTCTAACATATCACCCTACATTCACCAGTCAGCTGTCTACTTTACCAGCACTGAAATGGGCAATAGCAATGGTAGGCCTTAGAGGGGTGCCCAATGTACTGTGTGTATTTGTCTGATCCAAATGAATGGTTCTATAATTGCCATAATGGAACCTACATTATGTTAGTCACATTCTAAGTGTTTAAACGACAGTGAAGAAGCACAGTGCATTCACACCTGAAGCACAATTGGGCAACAGGGTGCATAACACAAGACAGTGGCAAACTTTCCAGTGGTATTCTGGAATCAAATAACTCATCTTTTACGATGGTCCTGTGCCATTTTCACGAATTAGCATTCCCCCTTTTCCCTCACAAGTCTGTCCATGGTACTGTCTAAAACGGATTTACAAGTGATATGTTTGGAATAAACATCCTTGGTCATCTCTTCATGAAGAAGTTTTGAGCAATAGGCACCTTTTTGTATCCAATTAACCTTCTCAATAGAGGGAGCATTTTCCTGTCTTTAAGCAAATTCCTGTAAGGTTTTGTATGAAGATGGTTCAGGACTATTCTTTAATGGGAGCATGAAGACATTATTCCGATTCAGTTACAGTGGTAAGCGTTGTTGTAGAACCAGCTGGAGAACAAACAAAGTCATTGCAACAGGTAATTATACTGACTGCTTGTAATAGGGGAGCATGTACATGTTAAGAATCTGCTCTGTCACAAAAGATGACCAAAGTCATCAAGGTAAATTAAAAAAAGACTGTTTCGCCAGCAGCTTGTATACCCTATCGAGAGCCACAGGCTCTGCAACCTGAGTGGAGTTAACCTGAGGCAGTCTCCCAATCTCCAGCAGCTCCCCAGCAGCATACACTACATACCTGGACACCAATTTCTCATTTTGGCCCCAGTAACATGAAAAGTCTACAAAATAGGTCAGTTGAGCCTCAGGTTGAGGGGTAGCAGTTAAATCACTTCAGGGTGTTAACAGACAATCAGTAATGGCAGCTCAATCATGGGGCTATATATCATGTGCTTCAAAATCCTAGGCAGTCGGAAGCAGAGATGCTGGATTCAGCGCTAGACATCTAGTCAAATGAATGTTGGAAGAGTTTAAAAGCATTATTTCATATTTTCTAACTCAGTATATTGACATATGTTTAGTCTTAGTTTACAGCAATAAACAGTATACTGCATGTGGGGCAGCAACCTGAATGGAGGTACCCTAAATAATAATCTCACACTGCTATACTGCAAGTGAGGCCACAGCGATAGACTGCAAACAAGGTGGTATTCACGCAGCAACCAGCTCTAGCTCTTTACTGTAATAGGCTATATCTCTATGATTAAATCCAAGTGTCGGGGTCAAAACAGATAGAGAAAACCTGTTCTTTTTATAGCAGTATAATATGCACTCCCTCGTATAGTTGGGCAGACCCAGAGCTGGAGCTTCAAGTACACTTCTCTTTATACTTGTAAATGCCTCCTTAGCACACAGAGTCCATTGTAAAGGTTCTACATGTTGGCTTTGGTGTAGTGTTGCAGGCGTTTATCAATCTGAGAGGAACCTAGCATCCACGTTCAGCAGTACCCTACAATGCCTAAAATTACTCTCAGCTGGCAAACAGTTTGTGGTACTTTATTCACTGCCTCTTTCCAGCAATATGCTATCACTTTGTGTCACATTGTAATATCAAGCCCCCAATTAATGTACCACATGTCTACATAGAAGTTGCTTCTTTTTTGATGATTTATGGCACTTTTTGGACAGTGCTGCTGTGTACTTGGGTATCCTATTTACACTGTGAGAAACCTGAAGGTGTCTCCCTAGCTAGTCCCCGGGCATCTGCCATCCAGGTGGCCAGGACATGGCCATCACTATTGGATCCAGTTCCTGAGGGAGGATCACTTGGATGGGGTATCGTTGGGTAATGGGAGTGGGACACAGGCGGGTGAGATGCAGTATCCCCCTTCTTTCAACACCTTTTCCCCATCCTACCATATAGGATATTCCAAAACCTTGACCCCCACCTTTTCCAACACGAACACTTTGACGCAACGCGAAAGACAACAGACTAACACCAGAGCTGTTTACCTGTCATGTTCCAATACAAGGGTCAGGTAAATTCAGGCAATTGATCAGAATCACACACACCTGACGGCCCTTTCCCTTCCCCACAGGGATAAAAGGTAGAGCACGAGAGAACAGGTGGAGCAAGGCAGACCGCATGACATGAGAGCTAACTCAGCACGGCAGTTCAATAGGAAGAGAAAGAGGGCGCATACCGAGAGGATGACAAGGAGAGAAGTGACCTTGCCCTTTACAACCAAAGCACGTGAAACCTCTGCAGAAAGAATCCTAAAACCACAAACACTAGCCTGCGTGTGTTGCAGAAGATGTCAACGGTACACAAGACCCTCCTCTTCTGATTACCAAGCCAGGGAGAGACGCTTGTCTCTGTGGTACCAACCTTGACTCCAAAGAGAAAAAAAGCCAAGCAGTTTATCACAGCAGGTGAGTCGAGGGGAGAGTCGATAAGAAACTGAACTGTGTTGAACAAAAAGTAGCAAATGGCTAATTTGAACTGTAAAAGGCTTAAAGAGCTATTAATAGAAAATGAGTAAAACAGCAACAGAGTATTCCGGCACCACACGTGTACTCACGCAGTAAACTCTGGGCGATTACCCGTTGGTAGAAACTACTGTAACCACAACTCCTTCGGAAACGATGAAAGGGGGTCAAAGTGGTCATACTGGGGTCTTGTAAAATCCTCTGTACAGTTGAAAGTCTTTGGCTGACATATTTGTGTGAAGCAAAGGGAAGTGAGTCCCGCATGACAAGAAATGAATGAGAAAGATACAAATGACAAGTGGGGAAGAGTGAACCATGCAGAGGGATGCTAGCAAGAAGGGATGAAGCCTGACGTCCCATGAACAGTGTATTGAGAGGAGTGCACCCGATCGAGGGGTGTCTTCAGTCAATTGTTTGAAAAGACATTGAGATTTGTGAATGCCAGGAGTATTGTCCCCCTTGGCATTTGTATACAAGTCCGACCGAGGGGCGATCCAGGGGTGAAAAGACATCACCAAAGTATATTTGGAAAGGAACTTTTTTGTTTGTTTTGTTGAACATATCAGGCCCTTGCAGGCAAGAGACTTTCATTGAATTGAGACTTAACCATCGAAGAACTTGATAGCTGGAACGGAACTGCAGTCTCGTGCTGTGAAAGCTCGAGTGTATACTGTGCTTAGGAGAACCACTTTGTCCCGTGCCCAAAACGTGGGGAAGGGAGACCGCTGGCAATCACATCCTGATTTATTATTTGTGAACACTTCTTTCTTCATTGAAAACCCTATCCCACACTCTTTCGGTAATTAGTTGTGAGGATTTGGCAATATTTTTTTTAGCATAGGCCTTTTACTTTGACAAGACACCACAAGGACTGCTTTATTTTTCATACGATGGTTGAATCTTGCTCCCTTACTAGATTTAGGATAGGTTAGGAATTTTCCACTCTGCATTTACATTTTAATAAACACCCTTGAACTGTGATCACTTGTGTCTGTCTGTACTGTTGCCACCATGAGTTCCTTACAGCACACATAGGAACATGAGGCTATTTGTAAAGTGTCATCAGCTCCTGACACTTGATGGCTGCACTTATTCCTGCACTTGCCACTAACTGGACGCACTTTTACCACTGTTTTATTTACTTTATTTATTCTTTACTGTTGATCCTATGTATTGCACTGCCCCTCTCCCTTACCGCCCACACTTACCCTCCCCCTCACCTGCACTTGCGCGATCTCAATGTCACTGGGCCTAGTGAGTTCATTGTCTTTGTCTTCCCTCTGTCCCGCCTCGCTTGCCTCATCGCACCTTGAAAGACTTGTGTATAGGTGCTTTATAAATGCCATATATCATATCATATCTAGGTACTGGACTAACACTGAATGCCCAGGGAATTTAATGCCATCTAAGATTTTTTTCAGCTGTTGAGAAAACAGGGTAGGGGATGCTTGAGACATATCAGTTTAGATGTACTGAGAGACCCTATATGAAAATGTGAACTGATGCTGACTGTCCTTAAGTTAGGGTTCTGAGAAAAACTGTGAGCATAATTTAACTATGGTAAAATGTGTTGCACTGGGGGAATACGAGATGTGGAGAGATTTGGCACAATGTGAAATGAGGGGACTACCCCATCATTAATGGCTCTCAGATCTTGACAAAACAAGATGCTCTGTTTCTTGACTCTATAACAGGCAAGTGGTAGGGACAATTATTCCCTCTTTCAAGAGTGATTCAATGACCGAGGTGATACCTTGCTCCGCTTATAGCTTCATCTGCTATAGGGGAACATGGGGACGTTTATTAAAACGCCAATTGTAATCTGGAAAGTTTTAACATTGCAAATACAACCCACCTCGTTGTAGTGCATTGAACACATGTAAGCCTGTATCAAATTAATCAATTCTTTCAAATCCTCTGTCAACCCTCCTTCTCCTAACAACTTTTCCGCTGGGGTAACCAGAAGGGTCACTAAGCCAGCCTCAGCGATATTGTGGCAAATGTTAAATAACACCCCATCTTGGTTGCAATATATAGTGCACCAGAGCTTACATAGTAAATCCCTACCTAACAAGTTGAACTGAGACCAAGGACAGAGAAGGAAAGCATGTGAATTGGTGATAGGGCCCAAAATGGTTGTGAGTGGCTCTATGACCGGGTGTACTTTCGGAATGTTAAACATCCCTACCACTCTTGCACTGTCTGTGGATAAAGGCACATAAGGAAAACTATCCACCAATAGAGCTGACTTACCAGCACTGGTGTCCAATAAGCACGTTATGGATCTTCCATCTATTTTAAATTAAATATATGGTCCTTCCTTGTCTAATGGTACCAAAGCCTCCATCAAAACCTCCACTCTTAACTTCAGTTAGAATCGGTCTTGATCCACCTGAGGATTCAAAGGGGGACCATGAATGTAAGAAGGTGCACTAGGGTATGTACAGGCAGGGAAGCCTTGATGTTCATGTTGAGGAAGGGCCTGATCTCCTTACTGGAGGACTTAGGGCAGAATGCTATCCTTGGGCATTCTGCAAATAGGGTCACTAATGTCTGCAAGGGTGCTCATTCTTCCAAATCACCAACCTGCTTGCAGTAGTTAGAACATAGTGGATATATCTAGTATCCCGGGGTTTAGGAGGGATGATTCCCCATTTGTCCCTTTGGATCATTTTGTCCCATGTATCCTTGTTGCCCCTGTTGTCCTCCAACCCCTAGTTGTGGCAACTCTCTTACTCTGCCCCAAAGTGTACCCCCAAATCCTAGTCTGAATTCCCCTCTCGGACCAGTGGTGTGCACCTGTCCCTGTCAGTTCTGCAATTGTAAGGCCATTAGTTTAGTCTCATTAATCTCCTTCCACTGCTCCTGACATACTGTACAATGATTTTCAACCAACACTATCTCTGATAAGGGTTTATTCTGCCGTTCAATGCATACTTTTTAAAATGATGCTTCTATCATAGGTAACAGACCAACATAAAAAGGAATGTGCTATGGCCTCCTGTGCAGTTGTGTGTGGTTAAGTGATAAACAAGTCCTGGGTGAACATTATCTTAAGTTGATCTAAGTAATCTGCTGGTGATTCTCCTTTGTTCTTCTTAAAGTTCCCTATCTTTGCCCAGTATTTCCTTCTGGGTCAGATTTCCAGAATTGCCATAATCACCACTTTCATGAGCTGATTAATGTCAGCTAAATCAGGTTTGTAGTACTGTATAACTGTGAGAATCTTCTCAATTAACTATTGTGGTTCATCTCTAATACTGAAAAAACTCTTTAGCCAAACTCCATAGATCACCAGGTGCCCATGGGACCTGGGCAGTACGCAGGCACAATGCTCCTCCTCTTCCGCAGGCCTTTCTGGCAGCTGTCAGAGTGCCACCTGAATGATCATAGTATCCATCATGTATTGCATACATTCCCTCATCACAGATAGAGTCTAAGATGGAGGCACATAATGCATTTGTGGGGTCCAAATGATACGCGAGGCACTACGCCTGGAATCCAGTGCAAGTGACACTGAAATTGGGGTTGTGCTCTTATCGGTGGCTGGGCAGCCCCCAATGCCTGTGCACCATGTTCTGGCAACTGTCCTTCCAGCACTATAGTAAGTACACTAAAAAAGAAGTCTATCATATCTTCTGCAGTCTCATTATCTTGGTCATCCTCTCCAGTATCTTTCTTTCCGTCTACTATCTGGGGGCATAGTAGCACAGGCGACCCCACCACTCCCTTGGTCTGAACAAACTTAAAATGTCCTCACAGGCTGTCATTAGTGTCCCTCCAACCCCTTATCTTGGACTCATTCTGCCTAGTTGTCACCCCCTCCAACCACGTAGTAGATGCCCCCTGTCTAGGACTTAACTTTCCATGTTGCCTCTCTAATGCCCACCTTAATATATCCATATTGTAAGTCACTTTAGCTGGGTGTTTTGTTTATCTGTTACTTTGTGTCAGAAGTTGCCATTTGTGAGGAGCCAGGAATGAGACTTGGACACAGGGGGTTAATGGATTTGGCCATAAATATGTATTGACAAAAGAAAAGGGTGTTGGGGAATGCCTCTCAGTCCCTACACTAATAGGTATTTCCCTACCTCAAAGAAAAGTAATTGTCTGTCAGTTGTGCGAATGTCCAAAGCAAAATGTCCTGTGTCCAAAGTACTATTTTGTCCCTCACATTTGAAAAGTCAACTCTAAGGTCAAAGGGAACATGTCTTTTGCCTTGAGTAGTGTACTAATGTTCAAAAAGGAATTGTGCAACTCCAACAGAAACGTTCCAGAAGAATAGAGTTACTTGTTCCAGACAGTGGTTTCCTTCCCCTGGAATTCTCCTCACTCTATTTTACACTTCAAAGAATGTTAGTTCCTTAAGTTTCTCTTGATCAGCTACACAACTGGTAAATAAGACAACTTGGCTGTGAGTCTATATCTCGGTAGGATACCTGGTGTACTTTCTTGCTAGATTTTCACTCCTTTTCAATATGTCTAAATACAGTCTTTTCTAGTCCTGATATATCCTTCTCAGGACCTCTTTAGGTGATGTATTTCATGTACACTGTTCAACTTGTCCTTGCCTGGCGTGCTTCCCTACCAGTGCTTTCTCATAGAAACATACCTGAAACTGCCTGGTATACTCTCCTGCCAGGGCTTTCTTATATGAACATACTTGCAACTGCTTGGTATACTCTCCTGCCAGGGCTTTCTTATATGAACACACCCTGACATATGCTCTTTCCAGGGCTTTCCTCTTGTAACTTAAATATGCCTGCTATATTCTCTTTTCAGGGTTTTTCTCTCATGACTTGAATCTGCCTGGTATTCTCTCCAGCGGTTGCCTCATATGTATTTGGCATACATTTACAAACTTAACAGTCTCTTGTCTCTTCCCTTCAATCGCTTGTTCTTTCTAATATATTGCATTTGTCATTATTTGCTCTGTGCAGGCTTGCCAATATGCCCCAGTGTCCCTGCTACCCTTGGAAGGACTCACTGGCTCTCGTTGACGTGTGCAGATTCTCCTGTGGTATGCCTGTGGTTGCTCTTCTGCATTCTGCTCCCTTCTGCTGCCTCTGCACTGTAGCTTCTGTCTCTCTTGCATCTCCTGCTCATCTGTTCAGCATCTCTCCAGGCCTGGGCAGTGTGGAGGCTTCTTCACAGTATCTGTGAACTCTCTGGAACCTTTATTCTACTTTGGGCATCCTCACAGTATCCCATACCCTTTTTTCAGCTTTGCTCTACCTCTTCGGTGAGCCAGTGGGCTCCACGGACCTTGCACCAAGGCCACAGTCCCTCGGTCGATACAGAGTGGATTCTAGTTCTCCAGCCAGGGTCTGCTTGTCAGCTGGTTTGCCGGTTTAAATCTCCTAGCATCAGACATGTTCTTGAACAACTAGAGCACGGCTTGCATTCCTGTCCTCTATTAATCTTCGTTACTTGGATCATCTTCTTTGTCACAGTACTTTCAGATTTAGGGAAATAAAAGTCTGACCAAAACCTGCCCTTGATTCAGACCGCTCGCTAGCGACTTCTCATGCTCTTGCCTACGGCTTAACTCTGTGTGTAAATATGTAATTAGCTGTCCTTATAATCTGAATCGGTATATAATTCTGTAAATGCTCTCTTGTTTCTTGTACTGCTTATTAGCCTGATCATCTATGTTTATACTTTTTTTAACCTACGTGATGCGCCCAGATGGCCGTGGGCCTGGTGCACTATAGAAATAAATAAAATACAAATACTAGTCCATTTTTGGCAACTTGTATGCAAAGTTCTGGGACAGTTTTCTCAGTCACCTTGAAAGGCAAGTCTGTTCTTGATTACTTTTATGCAGAATATGGGACAGTGTTTTCATGACTCTTCATAGGTGGGTGGGGGGTACGACAGTTTACCATAATGGCATGGGGAATGAACGGGGTGTCCTCAAAAGAAAGGGGAATACTATGTCTAATCCGATGATGTCATGTCACTCCCTTAAGGGTTGCCTCCCCCCATGTGATCGGTCCTCCCTTAAATAGCTGCCCTGAGTGGCACCATTAGGTAGCGGCTGCCGTCCCTTGGCCACATGGGGAGAGGTCACCGCTGGGAAAGGACTGATCACACCATTGGATTAATTGGATTCATTGCATAGTTCAAGAAACTTGCAAGTTGCACTGTTAAAGCTGGAATATATGAAAGGAGCAGAGGGGTCTCCATCTGCCTTGACTGTTCTTTGCCCATTTTCTTGTGTTAGCTCCAGTCACTCAATAGACAATCAACCCTCTACCACACACTCTTTGACTCCATTTGTTTGCAATCCTGAGAGGGCAGGGAAATGTACAGAGATGCAGAGGAGTGGTTCTGAATGGGCTATACGGCACACACACTGTACTCATTCACCTTTCCCTGTGTAGGTGGCAGACTCTTTATTCCTCCCAATAACTTTTCCCTTTGTCCACATATTGTATTCCTATCTAGAACACAATACTGATATACAGAAAGGGGAACCCTTTTCAATAGCCTTCAACCATACCACAATCAGAATACATCAAACCTGAATCAGCATTTATCAGGGTGCCTTCCTGCTTTTACCTACCAGCCCTATCTATATGACCACTTTTAATGTTTTGCCAGATCTACCTGGGGTAGAAATAAAATACAATTGTCACTACCACAGCAATAGAACAGGCAAAAGTAAGTATGATAATAAAATGCCCAGCCCAGAACTGCCGCCCCATATTTGCATAACCCCGAAAAACAATCCTCCTGCTGTTTAACCGTTATGATAAAACCTTTGGTTCCTTGACACTATTTGATATTATAGAGGAAAGAAAGCAGAACTATCCTTACAGAGATCATTCCTAAAACGAAAACAAAAAACCCTCCTCCATCTCCACCTTGCTTAAGTTATGTATTTATTTACATTTTCAAGGGAATGCACACTACTTCAACACAAACCACAAACAAATTAAACTCACCTCAAACTCAATCTATCAAGCCAAATAATGTGGAGAGATACAACTGACTTTAAGCATGCCAACGGACACATGTTAGGAAAGATTTTATTTTTGACACTTTCCACTCATAGACTTCAATGGGACATCATATAATTTTTCAATGTTCTGCATCATGACCTGATTTTTGCAGGTAAGTAACGTCGTCAGCTTTACTTACTTTGCTTTTTCTCATATTTTTTGGCAAGACTGATCAGTCCCTAAGCCTATCAGTAATGGGAGATCCTGTAACTACACACATCACATTATTGTGAAGTGCAGTTGGAATATGTTATGCCCATGTGACTTTTTAAAAAAGTTTTATTTATTAACATACGTATAGTCAAATGACTTTATACTAATCCATCACATCAATGCAGTACACATAAAAAATGGTTTTCACAGTTTACCAGATCATTCAGTATTGTAAGTAAGGCATGGCATCAACAGTAAGACAAACACACGTGACCACAGTTCAAAGGTGTTTATTGAACTTCAAAAAGGGTGTGATAATCACCTATATAAGCCTAAATCTACCGATGGGAGCAAGCTACAACCATCAAATAATAATAATGCAGTACTAGTGGTCTCTTGTCAAAATAAAAGGACCTATACTAAATAACCTATTGCCAATCCTTACCTCTAAGAACAAAATAGTGTGAGGAGTAACGTTCTGAAAAAGTGTTCAGAATGATATGTCAGGTGTTCAGGCTGATGGCCTCCCTTCCCCATGGTTTCAGCTCGGGACAAGGCGGTTCACTCCAGCGCAGCACAGTCTCTGGCTTCTTTAGCACAAGGTACACTTCAATCATTAGCATCAGGGGCTTTGGAGTGAAAGTCTCCTTGCTTCTCAAAGTCTGTTCACTCAAGGGTCCCAATGCAACCAAATAAACAATGAGTTATTTTCCTCTTTAGATTTCACAAGTATTTACATCGGGTGATTCACTATTCACCCCGGATCCCCCTCAGTCGGGCTCAGATCCTTTTAGCACAAAAGTTCTGCACAGGCTTCCCTCAGCCGGGCTCGAGCCTGTCTTTCACCTTTCAATTTATCACGCAATGTTCATAGGTTATTCCTTTTTGGGTAACTCATTTTCACCCCAGATCCCCCTCAGCCAGGCTCAGATCCCTTCAACACAATTAGTCTCGCTCAGCTGGGCTCAGACCAATGTTAATTTTATAACAAGTATCAAAGACGTTCAAATATGCACAGGGTTTGGCTTGACCTGTTGCAGGAACACTTCAATTTCACAATTTTCTTTCTTTTAACGTTTGCACCTTTTCCGTTGGATACCTAACATAGATTTTTAAATGGGCACCCACATGATGCCAGACCACTCTGTCTATGCTATTGAATCTTAGCTTCAAAGTTCATTCACTCATCTTCTGCTTTAATAATCTTCTTTCTACAATTTTACCGCTTGCAACCATGGTTTTCACACAGACCGTTCTGGTATCAGTCTCCCCAACTCACCAACTGTGCTGACTTAGCTTGTTCTGCTTTGTTGAAGGAGCCAAGGACAGTACCATGGCAGCAAACGCTTTTCACCCTCCTTGACTATCGACGCAGGAGAGCCCCAGGTACCTACGCCACACAATGCAGTATAGTATGGCTTTAATTCCAGGTCTTGTGTTTCCTATAGTCGAAGGCTCATGAAAGATGTGGTATTTCGGTGAAAAAGTCAAGGGCACTTCCCTCCTTGCAATCCTTTTTGGTCTTGCCTTCTTCTGCCTTGTATTAAACCGCCATATTGGAACTGCTGCCTCCTTGTGTGCTTTGCCTCGCTCAGCGTGTGCTTTTCTGCTCCAACCTTTTATCTGTGTGGGGAAGTGTGATGGAAGTCAGGTGGGTGTAATGATCAGTAATTGCCTGACCCTGCGTGACCATTGTATTGGGACATGTCAGGTATACAGCTCGGGTGTTAGTCTGTTTTTGCTCACAGTGAGTTGTCCGTGGGAAAGTATTCATGTCGGAAAAGGGGGGGGGTTGAATGCCTAAATATCCTAAAGGGGGTAAAGTTGTTATAGGGAAGGGGATACTGTGTCTCGCCATCCAGTGTCCCACTTCCACTCCCCAAAGACCACCCATCCAGGTGATCTTCCCACACTGGTCCACCCCCAGGAACTGGATCCAAAAGAGATGGCTGTGTCCTTGCCACATGGACGAAAAATCCCTGGGGACTAGTGGGTGAGACAACTTCAGGTTTCTCATAGTATCTTCAATACATAATCACAATAGTTTACACCATAAAACAAAATGTTAAAATCATCACCACTTAAAACAATTCCATAATTCCTGGTTAGCAAGGCTGAGAACATCATTCCTATATTTACTTAAAAATTGTCCTGTTACAAATTTAAAACTCTCAGAATTGGTAAAAAGATGCCTTATGGTTTCTATTTCAGTATCACTGCATCCTACATTTATGCTTATTTCGAGGGATTCCAGCCCAAGCTCCCATAATTTCATAAGAAGCAACACAGTTGAATTTGATGAGCATATACTGCCTCACTAGACTGGCCTCAGGATAGGCACATACATATTTAGGTTTCATGATTTGTTGACATACATAATCCAGAAATTCTTTACAGTTACTTTTCATATCCAAATTGACCAACAGTTGCTCTCTAGCAGCAATATTTAGGCATTTCTTTATCAGATTTTTAAACTTACAAATTTCAGTTTGCATAGTGCCCAGTCCCATGATATTAGTCCAACACACCGAGATCCTGTAGGCCCATTTCAGTAGCTATTACGCATGGGTGTTTCTCTCTTCTAATAATACATAGCAATCAAATAAAGAAATGTGTTATGATCCATTTCAATTATTTTCTATGCTGCTGCATTAATTGTATTCTGATCATGTTTTCAACACTAGCAAGCCCATATTCTTACAGTATATATTCGCTGGCCATTGTCCTAGGCAGTATCAACACTTTCTTCAGGACTTAACCCTCTGATCTCTTCAGTTGTTGTATCAATTTGTTGCCACATACCTTCATTCGATATGATTGAGACATATAACTTTGGCCTGTTAGATGTTTAAAATGGTTTCAGTAGAACAGCCTCCATTGTTCTCCATGAACTTGCTAAGTGCACCCATTTGCTGATCATTCTTATTCTCAGTGTACTCCCAATGTCCCCGCCAGGTTAAACGATAATCGATAATGACCCCCAAGTATTTATATTGTGTAACAACCTCAACCAGGTTCTCATTTATGGTTGATTAGTGCTTACTTTTGTTGAAGTTATGCTGCTTCAATTCCATAATTTTGGTCTTAACTACATTGATTTTCAGACCATTTCAAAATGCATATTTGCCCAAACCATTAAGCTTGTGCTGTAGCCTCCGAAGGGATGTAGTTAATTCTAACAATATTGTCAGCATATCCAAGTCAGGTTATGCAGATCCCACCAGACTTAACAGCAGAGTGCCCTGAAACATCTAGAGCAAGTTGTAAAGCTGTTAAGTATAGATTAAATAGTGTGGGTGCGAGTATGCAAGACAATTCGGCAAGTAGGATACCACCTAGTTATTCGGCCCTCGCCATGAAGTCCAACTCTTACTCAAGTGTTAGTATGTAATTTGATGATCATCCATAACAATCCATTGGGAATGCCTAATGCATTTAACTTGCACGATAGTCTGTCCCTTTGAATAGTGTCAAAGGCCGAACTAAAGTCAAGGAATGCCACATGTGTCAGCAATAACGCCCATTCCAAGTGTTCTCAACCAGAGATGTTAATGTAATTAAGTTATATAAAGTGGAGGAGCCTCTTCTAAACCCTGTTTGATTCGGGGGCAGGGGAATACTGTTATTATCATTACGCCAAGCAGTGAGCTCATTTAGCAACACTTTGGTAACGATTCTGGAGGGTATCTCAAGCATTGCTAACATCCATTAGTTACTAGGAGAACTCCGTATGCCCTTTCTATAGACCATTACAATGTTATTATCTAGCCATGAGCTGGGGAAGGTATTGTTCTTACTGATACATACTAATCATGTGATGCTTTTGTCCACAGTTCCAGATTAGATCTAACTAGGGAAGAACATGTGCTGTCAGGTCCAACTGCTCATGATCTTTTTTTTAAATTGTATCTGTCTTTTTTCCATATTTGTGTTGGCATACTTTTAGTAGGCTGTGTGAGTTCTGCAAAGGTGTATGCTTTTTATTTTCACTCATGCTTTCCATTGTGAAGAAATAACTACTGTTTGTTGATCAGCAGTGAAAAGGCAGTAAATATGTATTCAAATGGCTTACATTTTCTGAAATAAATATGTGGCACAACCCACCTCCCCTAGAACTGAACATTTGGTGTACGATTAGTTAAACGTTTACACATTTCTTTTTTTATAGTTATGGTCAAACAATTGACCTTTCACAAATACAAATACTACAATTTTGAAAATATTACATTAATAAAACAATTATATAATAATTCATATTACAATGCATTATTACATCTTATGTTCAATAACCAGAGCAAAACTATGTCCTTACAGTGTGAGAATGTTCCCATAACATTTCTAAAGAATGTGTTATAAAACTTTTCCACAGCGAGTGGAACCACACTACTTGATTTGCCCCTATTTCATCATAAATGATCAAATACTTGTTAAAAGTGATTTCAATATACATGCCATTAATAAATGTGACCCGTATAGCATCAACACATAAAGATAATAGCATACTCATTGTCTATGTTATATAATACTTGGTATGTGGTGTAACATCATACAGATAGTGTTGGTCTCTGTAGGGCCCCAACATTACCCTTAACCTTCAATATCGACCAATTTGATCTTCCCTACACATTTTAAAGCTGCAATAGTTAGAAGTGTTTCATAACCAGGTTATCTACAAAATGCGCAACAAAAAAAAAATCGGTTTTCCTTAAGCGCTGTGCACTTTATCAGCAAATGTTTTAAGGTTTGTAGCTCTGTTTTCTCAGGGCAGTGGCGTCATATACACGGTCATTTGCCATCTGGCTATAACAGGCTGCTAAAACTTGAGTTATTAAGAATTAAAAGGTTGTTTTTAGCCTATTCATATTTATTTTCCAATAGAAAAAAAGGTGTTTGTATTCACCTTTAGCAAAAAAGTTGCCGTATGGACTTGCACCAAATAAGAAACAACTTGGGGACAGGCATCACAGAAGTCATTTTATTTAGTTTCTTTGTAAATCTGTCAACTAGATTTTGAAAACATTTATGGAGAAGCTGGTAGGCCATGGACCAACTATGTATATCTCCCGTGGTGCATTGCTGCACTGAGGTTTTTCTGAATTGAAAAGTTGCTTTTATTTGTTTTGCTCAATGAACATGATTCCCGTGACAATCACATGGTAATCCAAAAAGGATAAGGGCTCCAAAAAAATAATATTCGGAGAAGGGAAAGTGGTGGTTTCACCTAGGGTATAGAGGTCAGAGTTTCAGGAGGGCTGGAGGGGCCCGTTCTGTGTCAGATTGTTTTCATTTTACTACATCAACCCCATGTTATTGTAATGTGTGCTTAAAATGAAAAAGAAAATGTTTCACAGGAACAAGCGGGTGAAAGGGAATAATAAAAAAGTGTCAGGGAAGATTGACAATCCGACGTGGGGGGGGGCCAAGAAAGACGGATGGGCCCATAACAAGAGTAGAAGTTGGGTTGGGGAAGACTTTTACATTTTCAAGCATTTTCCCATTACTGCAGTGAATTAACAAATACCACATTACCACAGAAATAATTACTGCTGTAATGGATGGTGGCAAGAAGGTGAAAGTGGTATGCTTCTATAGGAATTTGTCAGAAAACTACCAAGGAAATGAAAGAAGGGAGAAAAAAAGATGGTGTAAGGGCCATGGTCAAAGGCCATGACTGGTTGGATCTTGTTATTCATTAGTGAGGGGATATGGACCACCGTTTTTTGACTAATTGTTGCAAAGTGGACAGTGGCTGAAGGCCATGACAGTTGGGATCTGGTTAGTCCCAGACAGAGGGATATGGGCCAGGGCAGAAGACCAGTGAGACACAATCGTTTCCACTAATTGGTGCAACATACAGAGTAGCCATGGGCAGTGGGCTCTGGAACATACACATATGATACTCTTCCAAAACCTGCAGTTACAACAGAGGTAAAATGATCTGCTTTACTGCAGCAAAATCCAGAAATTGGGCGGTTATGGAAAGTGACAACACGCTTAACTCTAAGTCCCTTTGGTGCTCAGCCATGAGCACATACATGAGTTAACAGCACCGATCAACAATTAGATCTAACATGACATCATAACGGACATAAAGAAGAAGGAATCAGAGTTAATAATTAAGAGTGTTGTCATTTCTCACACCTGCCATTTAACAGCTCTTGGCACAAGTTGTATTCTGCTTGGTTTTAATAGGAAAACCTGGGCAGCATCTATCAACAATGAAATCAAGGTCTGGCTAGTTTGGGAGATCCATAGCAACATCTTCTTAATAGCAAGAATCAGTTTCTTCTGTGTTGTGAAACTTAGACAGAAAATCAGTCTGTGATCACTGAAGCAATGCTCCCAGGGTCATAGTTACAAGCTCAAGCGAAGTGAGGGCTTTGGTGTAGCCATGGGGGCATTACCAAACCGGTTATGCCCCACTCCAAGGGCATTACCATCCGCCCCTCTGAGGGCTCTATTGCTATTAGTACACCCAGCACATCGTACTGGGGTACTAATAGTATGTTTTTTCTCAACGTGAGAAGCAGCAGTGAAACTGTTTCTCAAATCGATAAAAAAAAGCAAAAGAAATGGCCAGCAGGCATCGGAAATAAGGGACTACATTTAGTCCCTTCTTCCTTTCCATGGCAGCCATTAAAATCAATGAAAATAAATAATCAAACAAAATGGTCACCATGTAAAGGGGAGACGGGACTACATGTAGTCCTTTCTTATTTTCCATGGTGGCTACTCACGCAATAGAGATGTGTCAGGAACAGTCCTCTTCCCACGCCAGCGAAGGACAGAGGAGCATAGGTAAGTGGGGTTTGGGTGGGAGGGGACGGGATATGTAGAAAGGGGTGTTTGAAGTGGGGGAAAGGACAGGGGATATGGGGAGAGCACTTGCATTAGGTCCCGGGGAGGGAAGATGGTGGCCTCCCCCTCCGAGGAGGCTGGAGCAGGGTCTTTCCCTGTGTGTTAAGGACCCCTTTCCAAGCCTTCTCATTGGCTGGTAGGCCGCCACCCCACCTCAACGGGTACTAACATACTTTATTAACTTTTTTCTGGCAACTCTTCTCTGCAATCCTTCTCATGCTTATTGTTCCTTAAGGGTTTAACAGACCACCCCTAGCCCCACCCTTTCATCTATTACTTTAGGATACATAGAAAATATCTTGTTTTATTTACAGATCTTGGGAGACCTAGTGGATACCTCCACATTTCTCTGGCCAGCATATTCTTTAAAAACAAACACAAATTGATGGATTCACATTAAAACTCTTTCAGTTAATGTGTTATACACAACTGTCTGCCTACACGCTTCGCATCTGTGGGTCTCCATACTTGCCTCACTCATGCATCTGACATTTTCTATGCAACTATGCTTTGTCCCCACTTGGAGACTACATCATGGGCATGTCCTGCTTTTCTCTGGGGACAGCTGTGAGGCTGATTAGTAGGTTCTTGGAGTTGTAATATTGTAGTCAGAAATCAAGGGAAGGTGCTAATTTGTGTAGTTCAGTTGCTGACATTTGTGGACTCTGAAAGTGGAAGATACAAAGGTCCTGTTCTATAACATTATTTGATATAATTATAAATGTTTTGAAAGTTATTGGAGAATTATGACACATTTTAATGAAATTAGGAGTAATAGCAACCTAGCATGATCAACGTAATCCACACATTAACTAAAACGCCTTTGCAACAATGAAAAAGACTCTCTATACCGTATGTGCTGAAGACTTCTGAATATAGCAAGGGATATCCCAAACAGAGGGATCCATCCAACAATGGGACACTTGCAGTGTTAGCCGAGATCCAAGAGGAGCCAACCTGCTAGTATGCATTTTATGTTATTATCAAGAGAACAGAAATGAACATCCATTGAATGAGAGTGCTTTGTATTTTGATTTCCCCTTACCATGCATAGAGCCTTAAATGACTTTTTTCTTTTTTCTTTGTGCAGTCAGTAGCCATTAAAGTATGTCTTGATTGATTATTTTTTAATTAGTAAATCTGTAGTTTATGTGGCTAGTTTAGGGTGTGCCTGCCTACCAATCAATGAAAACGGGTGGTTTTTAATACATTGGTGATTATGGAGAATGATCATCGTGTAACCATGTTGACCACGTTCTTAGAAAGAAAGGGATACCATATTAAAAGCGGTCTGCTTGAATTGTATGTACTTGATAAAGAGGGGGGGCAAATGTCCATGATAGACTTGCTTTGTTTTTTAAGTGGAGGGACACTGCCCATTCACCATTCATTACATACACCTGAGTCTGTCCAGTGGCAAGGGATACGATTTCCATTCATCTGAATCAAAAGTGATATCTATATTCTGAACTGTCAGTTGTTTATTTCGATGTTATATCGTGTGTATGATATTGGCGTACCTGATTTCCATGTTTTGCTCTGTGCTTGCCTTCGTTGGCACAAAGCACTTTGTTAATGATTTAGCATTTCTACTATATTTATTTTTCATCACCTTTGCATCTGTGTACACATTATGATTATACATTTTCATAACACTTTGTTTGATTTGTCTTGATTTTGACAGTTTTGTTTTCTCATTATGCGTCGTATGTTCAGCAATACACACTGTAGGCCGCCACAGGTTATTCAGAATATATGGGAGCTTGTTTAGTAATGGATTGCAAAATAATTACCTATTGACATTGGCACTGAGCAGTGAGATATCTTCAAGATGGTCAAATTCACCTCACAGTGCAAAACAGTTTCATAGTGCTTTAAGCCATTTAAGATGGCTGGAAACCTACGAAACAATTGAGGGTTGAATATCATGACAAATATGCATGTGCATTATGATTGGTTATATTTTTCAGTTCTGGTGAGAGAAGAGCCTGCTTTCTGCCAGAGCCTTTGCAGGTACATATTCGAAGGGATCTGAGTTGCTCTATCGAGCAGGATGAGTGCAGCCTGTTGAAAGCTCAGCTCCAACAGCTGCATTCCTTTAAAATGTGTATCCGTCTAAGTCAGAAAGAGCTTTGTGAAACATGGTTTTAAAACATGTTTAGTTTCCCTGCTTTCGAATTATATTCATGTTCTACTATTACTGTGTGCATTCCATGATGTTTGTTTCTTCCTATTCTGCTTGTTTTCTTTCGTTAGTATTGTGTTTTCATGTCGAATATTGTGTGTTTGCTGTTGCACTCCTTTAGATCCGCCACTGTCGTGATCTTCTTTCCCCTGCAACTGTGCAGTGACAGCATATTGGCAATAATGTGTTTCTCCTACTAATCAATACAGCCTCCAGAGCTCATACTGACAGCAGCACCGTTTCTGCACATTGTGATCTGTCTGTTGTAAGGATATTTGGCGTGTTACAGCACAGAGTACAGCACTACTGCACAGGTAGCATTTTTTTTTGATGCAGCACCACCACATGGGTGTGGTGCATTGCTATATGTGTTGCCAGAGTAACATGGACATATAAGTAAAGACAGGCGCGCATTCGGAAGTGCATTCAAAAGTGCACTGGCTGTTGGGCTGCCACGCTGCTGGAGACTGGAGCCCTGCTGCTGCATCCACGGACTTTGCTGAACTTGGTTCTTTGTTTCTCTGCCACCAGCACTGAGTCGGCAAGAGGAAGTTCCTTCCACGTTGCAACTCGCTCAACTCCGCCTTTCGGCCTTCCTTCAGGCACGCCCCCCATTCAGCCTCGCTCTCACGCTACAACTACAAACAATCCGGTGCACGCGCATTGCGTGCGCGCATTCGGAAGTGCATTCAAAAGTGCACTGGCTGTTGGGCTGCCACGCTGCTGGAGACTGGAGCCCTGCTGCTGCATCCACGGACTTTGCTGAACTTGGTTCTTTGTTTCTCTGCCACCAGCACTGAGTCGGCAAGAGGAAGTTCCTTCCACGTTGCAACTCGCTCAACTCCGCCTTTCGGCCTTCCTTCAGGCACGCCCCCCATTCAGCCTCGCTCTCACGCTACAGCTACAAACAATCCGGTGCACGCGCATTGCGCGCGCGCATTCGGAAGTGCATTCAAAAGTGCATTGGCTGTTGGGCTGCCACGCTGCTGGAGACTGGAGCCCTGCTGCTGCATCCACGGACTTTGCTGAACTTGGTTCTTTGTTTCTCTGCCACCAGCACTGAGTCGGCAAGAGGAAGTTCCTTCCACGTTGCAACTCGCTCAAGTAACTATTTGGACTTTAAACGATTTAGGCAGCCCCTGTGTGCTCTTTGTTAACTGTGCTATCTGTGCTAACTGTGTTTTTGCCGGCACACATTTTCCAACTTCTCCTCTCCTTCTCTTTCTTCCTATTTTTCTGCAGCTCCGCCTTTCGGCCTTCCTTCAGGCACGCCCCCCAATCAGCCTCGCTCTCACGCTACAGCTACAAACAATCCGGTGCACGCGCATTGCGCGCGCGCATTCGGAAGTGCATTCAAAAGTGCACTGGCTGTTGGGCTGTTCGGCGTCTGAGGTGGGGTGGTTTAGAGCCTTACAGTTGACACATTTAGGGCTTTATTTGTTGTCCTGATTAGAGGTAATCATCTTTGCCGCTGTTTAAGGCTGTTGTATGCGTTTTTTCTCAATTGTTTGTGAACCTTCCAAGGTGATACATGCTATCCTGTGGAGCGACCTTTTGGCATAATTAAGTGCTAAGGCGCCTTATAGGAATAACTAGTGGCTAAAACGCTATCATTGTAAAATCCTATGTAGAAATTAATGAGGTTTGAATAGATTTGGCATTGAATGAGAGGAAAAGGTATTCAAGGCACTCCAGAATTGATTAGCACTGTTTATATTGTTTGATGCATTTGCTGGCATTTTACTCGACTGAGAGGCTTTGGCTCTAGGCTATATTTGCCGTCGTGTAGTTTTGCCCTTAGGTACTATCACTATGGCCGAGGGCCTTCGTAGTGGCAAAAAATCTAACAAGCACATTAAAAAAAAAAAAATTGAGGTGGATTCGGATGATGTCTCTACACTGTTAGACATTGTTCCACCCCCTGTGATTATAGAGGAGGATCTCGAGGTCAACCTTAACTCTATCACTGATGTTTCCCTACAAAAAATAGCCTCCCTTGGCACAGTGTCAGGGTTGTTGGAATCTGGAAATGGGGTGGTGGATATGGTCATCAATCCCCCAGCTGGCTATGGTGTTAAAACCTCCCCCTCTGCGACTAAAGAAGCTTTGAAGGTGCCTGAAACGTCTTGTTTATCTAAAGATTCTTCTTTTCCAAAGCTTTCGACATTTCCAGCTGGTAGTGAAACCTATGAGATCGTAGACCCTAAAATCGAGGTTCATGCAGAGATTGAACATGAACCCTTAAAGGCTAAATATACAAAGCTGAATATGTCCATGAGTCCTTCCCAGGAGTCAAAGTCTCCCCCTACGAACCAAAATACAATGGTTCACAATAAAATACAAGGGTCTATCTCTGTCAAAGAAGCCAACAAATTATCCCCTAGGGGATGGGGCAATGAAGAGCCCATTCTTGATGTTAGGCTCGATAGAGAGGCTATAAAAAAGAGATGGGGATAGAGAGACTCGGATCCCACCCTGCTGATTTCTCTATGCTGGCACCTGCGATTGAGATGGAACTCGGAAAGCGTATATGACTATCATATGAACCTTCAACCCCTATGAATAAAAGCAAACATGGGATTGAAAATGTTTTCTTATTTAATAATCCTCCATCTTACTCTTACTCTGTTCCTTCTCAACTTAGTGCCCAAAAAGAAGCACGTTCATTGGGTGGTATTCTTGTATACAGAAAGCCTAGTGCTGGTGCTCCAATCATTCAGTCTATGAGCTCTCCAAACTTAGAAAAATTGTTGCCTCAAGATTTTCACCCTTCTCCTGGTCCGGAAATCATTGGTGTTTCTCAGTATGAATTTAATGAGTCGCTATCTCCTAAAACTCTATCACAGCCTACTCATGTCCCGGAAATTGAGAAAAAATGTGATGATGAATACCAACAATGCTTTGAAACCTTCCCTGTTCTAACTTGGATCTTAAATTTGTTGGATAAGGGTCATGTGCAAACTCACGAAGAATTAAAAACTCTGCAGATTCAAATGATTGATCTCATAACTAAGCAAAGTAAAATGGAGGGCATGCTGCTTTCTTGCATCATGTTCTCGTCTCTGTGTTATAAAAAGGTGGAGACTTCCAATTCCCATAACATTGCTACACAAACTAAATCCTTTGCAGAGGCAGTGTCTGAGGGCTCTCAGTCTAGACCTGGTGCCATGATTTCCACTGGCCTGCCTATAAAGAAATCAGAGGACGTAAATGCCTCAAATATTGCTGCTTTGACAGTCTTGGTTTCAGAGATGGCTACCACTCTTAAAACCTTATCAACTCCAGTGTTAAGAGTGCACAGTCCTGGAGGAGATGAAAAGAATGGTGCTTGTCTGGACAGCCCATCCGCGTTGATTGACCTTATTGACCCATGTGAAGAGAGTCCTGAATTAAACCCAACTGGAGAAAAAAATCTCTGTTGCCCTACAAGAAGTAGCGATTCCTCCATTTCCCCAAACGAAAAAACAAAGAAGAGCTCAGGCTCGTGCAGAAAAGCGAAATTTTCCTATCAAAAAAATGAAAGGAAAACTAGAAAAAAAAACAAAAAAATCAAAGGTGTGAATAAATCGATAAGCATAACACACATATGAGAGACATTTGTAACTTATCTGGGGGTGACACTATCATTGATCTGAACCAATTGAACGACGAATCTAAAGCAATGCTGAACCTTCCGGAATCCATTCAGACGTCCCCACCGACTCAAAAAAAGGCACTTGGAATGAAAAAAGCATTGGAAATTAATAAAGAGGGTGCTTCTGATGTGTGTCTGGTGTCTAAAGAGACAAAAAGGGTTGTTTCTAACGACAAGAAAGAAGTTGTCTGTCGGGATGTTGGACCAGTAAATGAGAACTTGGAACCTGTCTCTCAAGCTTCTCTTTCGTTTCAGAAACAATCTGCTCTTTCTAACTTTTATCCCTTGTTAGATCCTAAAAAGACAGAAAAAGTGATCATTGGTCTAGACAATGGGTGAAGTGCTCCCTTAAATGTAAAATGTGAAAAAACTAAAGCCAACACCATCAAGCCTACTCCTAACGGCAGCAGCATTCACTCTGATGGGGTGAAGACTGCTGTAGTAGGTACTATGTTGGGTGGTTCACCCGTTCATGTCAAATTACAAGAAATAGGTCAGACTGAGTCTAACTCTGACCGCTGGAATTCAGTGCCGCAAAACAGTCCTGCAAAGGCCCATTTTATAGATATCAAGTCGGCCTCTGTAATGGGGTGGGAAAGCGAGCCTGAACGTTATGGAAAGGCGCGTCTGAATCGTACGTTTGTGATGACTGCCATCCAAGACATTCCAGCTCTTTGTATTATCCGCTCTAATGATATTGACTGGGTGAAATTGGCAGATGTGAATAACAACAGAATGATCTGTAAATTCATGTCTCCATTCATTCTGAAATTGTTATGGGAACACAAAGATGAGTTAGCATCCATTGGGTTAGTAACTACCATTTTTGCATCGGTTGAAGAAGCTACAACCTTTGTGGAAATGTTGCCTCCTATAGCTGAAAGCATTTTGCCTTGTTCTATTGCTGGCAATTTATTCAATCTTGATGCCAAGACCATGAAACAATTTATGGCTTTTGTATCAGCGATAAAGGAGTCGTCATGGAAGGATCCTAATATTGTTCAAGTGTCAAATCCTTCGAGTGGGATGAGTGAATCTTAGCCTGGCAAAGTCACTCATCTTTTCATGGAATCCATGCGGTCTGAGTAATTTTAAAAAATGGTATTCTCTTAATTACCATCAAAGACCAGATATTATGCTTTTGCAGGAGACCATGTGCCAAACTAACTTTGTAATAGAGGGCTATTTTGCCTTTGTTCAGGGTGCAAGGCGGGGCCTTTGTGGAAGACCGTCAGGTGGTCTTGCGATTTTGATTAATTCAGCCTATAGATGCTCTACAGAATTGATTAGCTGTTCTGCTTCTATTTTAGCTTGTGCATTGATTGATGATGAGGACCCTTCCATAACTCTTATATTGCTTTGCATCTATTGGAACAAATTAAGTATGTCAATTGAGGTAATTTTAGATGAATTGAATGCTGTGCTAGAAAAAGGTTTTATATTGTTTCCAACAGCCAGGATAATTGCAGGGGGTGACTTGAATTGCTATTGTTATGATGAAAGATCTCATCCCAGTGTTATGTGGAACAATCATTCGATGGTCTCTAAGAGATATGGGCAAATGTGGAACTCTTCTTTTCTGGAGTGGGATATGCAAACTCCGCTATTCCAACTTGAGCCTTTCAATTACACCTGGGCAAGAGCTGATTGCAAGTCTCTAATTGATTATTTTTTTGTTTCTTCAAGGCTATATTCATGTGTTGATTCCGTGATGATTATAGATCCAGCAATAGGAGACCACATGATACTGTCTCTGTCCTTGAATATTCCTATGACTCATTATAATGACGAGATGCTACTTGCTCTAATAGAACCTGATCGCCATGCTTTATCTGTGAAATGGAATCACAAAGTATGCCTTGCTTTCACCAACTGCCTCGAGTGTTATTATGACATCATTCATCATTCCAATTTAGAAGGTATTCCCCTCCTACAAATAGACAATATAAATGCAAACAGAATTAAAATCCATCTTTTAAAATTAAAAGAGTCCTTAAAAAAGAAGACTCAAATTCTTTCCAACCATACTCACAAATTTAACCTCCAAGTGGCGCACTTGAAAGCTCAAAAAAACTCAGAGATTAGAATACTTAGGAAAGGTAACACCTCCCTATCAACTTGCTCAGACCTTATTAGAACTGTTAGACAACACTACAGAAACAAGCTAAAATGGTTGAAGGGTCACCTGCACTATGAAGACAATCAAAAAGTCTTCTACCACCTGCTAAAACATGACTCCAGGCAAATTTGGAATACCTTGCGTACTATCTCTTGTGACTCTGCTACTATGATCGACTCAGTGATTTCTGCTGAAACCTGGGTCGCCTACATCAGACCCAAATTTCAACTACCTGAACGTTTTAATATGTTAAAAGGTGGCGAGCCCAAGCTTCCTCTTAAAACATTACCTTTGTGGTCGATTGGAGATATTATTGAGGCTATAGGGAAACTTAAACCCTCCAGGGCCCCTGGTCCGGATGATATACTTCCCTGCGTATACAAAGCTAACCCTACCTTCTGGGCTCGTATTCTTAAAATCAAATTTGATTCTATTTTGTTTTCTGGTATCATTCCACCGTCTTGGACCTCTGCCCTTGTCATTCCTATTTATAAAAAAGGTCCTCCTAATTTACCTGCAAACTATCGTCCAATAGCGCTAACTGACGCTACAAGAATTACAAACTTACATTAATGACGGTAACCTTTTGTCACCCTATCAAGTAGGTTTTAGGAAACATATAGGTTGTCTTCTTAATGCCACCATTCTTTGTCACCTTCAGGCCTTTTCTTCCTCATCCAAACAAGGCCCTGTTTACATGGCTAGTTTGGACCTCACCGCAGCTTTTGATTGCGTTGTCCGTGAGATATTGTGGAAGAAAATGCTGGCCATGGGGATTCCGCATCATCTGGTTGCATTGATTGCTTTGTTGCATAAAAATACATCCTATCGCATCCGGCTGAATAAAGAAGGAGCTCTTTCTGACCCCATTTCAACGGAAATGGGGGTGAAACAGGGTTGCATCATGGCAGCGGTGCTTTTCAACTTATATCTTTTGGGTCTGGATGAGACATGGGTGACTGGAGAGTGCTTTCCAGCCTAGCTTGGTAACATCAAGCTGGATTGGATGGGTTTTGCGGACGCCCTGCTATTCTTTGACCAAACCCCTTTTGGGCTTCAAAGGAAATTAGATCTATTTGCAAATTTTGCCCTCACCCACAATCTTTCTCCCAATCCTATGAAATCCTCCATACTTATTTTTTCGGGTGGAAAACTGAAACCGCATCGCTTTTCCTGGTACCTAAATGGTATGAAAGTAGAATACACTGTTACGATTCGATATTTAGGTTACCCTCTTACTGACTCATACTCTGTAACAATGTGGAAACAATTTCTTAACCAAAAAGTGAAAACTCTTGCCTCACAAATGAAAATTATTTTCCATCGATACTGCATGTTCTCTTTACTTCCTCTTATTCAATTCTATCTTCAGAAAGTTGAACCCATTATTCTGTACTCCTTAGATATTTGCAGCTACGATATTGATGATTTCCTGAATATATTGCAGGGAAAGCTGTGGAAAACTGTACTGGGCATGGCTTTATCTATTCCAAATGTAATGATATGCCACGAACTGAATATATTACCTTTGTCAGTTAAACACAACTGGAGATGTATCACAAACTACTCTAAAATGCTAAACCCGCCTAAGAATACCTTATATTTCGAATTGAATAAAATCTTGGGTGACTCACATATAAAATCTTTACATCTTCAAACTATAAAAATTACTAATATTCCCTCAAAGATTCACGAGACTCCTGATTCTATTAGTATGTGGCTACCGAGTCAAAAAAAGAAATACCAAAGATTCTTCTGGAGCATTATGATGGATAATATGGGTACCTATCCATCATTTGATGAATACAACCTCTTTCGAGGCAAATGGGATTGTAGACTGAAATACTGAATACAGTTTCCTTCTGCGTTCCCAAGGAAAATCTATATGCGTTTCAGATTAAATCAATTTCTCACACGTCAACGTACAAAAAATTGGGCCGATGGTTCTAAGAGTCTTGATGCGACATTCGGCCGTTTTTGTGAAAATGTTGATATACCCGAAACGCTAAAACATCTGGTGACTTATTGTTCTTATTTTGAGGTATGGTGTATCCAAATATTTAACAGTTCCTTTTCTTGTTCAGTTATCTCAAGGGAATCTCTCTGGAGACGCTGCATGGAAGGCTATAGTCAAAGCCTGACTCTTAAATTGATAAACTTACTTGTAATTATTGAAGCTAAAATGGTAGAAGTATTGACAACTGACTGAATAACCTTCGGGAAATGGTTTAGAAACTATTTCGGCTAATGACTTGTTTCTTTTACTTTATTAGTGATTATTATTCTGTATAATCTGTTTCATTTGGCCATCATATTGTTCTGAAAATGAGCTTAGATAGCTGTGCCTTTGTTCATTTATATTGTGTTTCCTCTATTTTGTAATCATTAAAGACAGGCTATTTAGTCAAAAACGATTTTTACATATAAGATGCAAATCTATTTTTACAGTTAAAAGCACACATGTGCACATTCAAAATGCACACTATTTTTCACCTGAAATGCCTATGTTGCAAGAGACACATTTGAAAATTAATAACTAACCTTATTAATAACTAACCTGACTAATAAAACTTCATTTAACATAACCCACTAATAAAAATGTGTCTCCACTGCAGAATTAGGCCTACTCTGAAAGTGAACTTTTAAACGCACATTCATGTTTTTTTCTCTGCTGCTCTGTCCACATAACTACAGGAAGCAAAGAGCTCGAAGGAACAGGAAATCAGTTTGTTACAATTGCCACTGTAGAAGTGAGCCATTGTGTAGTGAGGGAGGAGATGACATGATTGATTCTGATTGGAGCAGCGTCATAGCAAGTATCATGCTAGAGGCTGTGATTAGAACTTTGCTGGAGAAGCTTGAGGGGAGGGGGAGAACAATCGAGATCTTGCAGAGCTGGGAGAAGGATCTGTTTCCTGGCTGAGGCATTCCTGCTGCAAAAGCTGAGAGTTCCAGGCAATAACCCCGGTTTGAGAACGGCAGACACTTGTTTTCACTGGGGTTAATCTTCAAGGGAGTCAAATTCAGAAAGAGAATAGCCGGAGAATACTCATGCTGAACAGATAAGGTAATTACAGAAGCGAGTGGGAGCTGTGCGAAAGTGTGCAAAACTGTTCAGTGTATTCGAAGGAGTCTCAGTCTCTTATCAGCATATTTAATGTTACCAATTGAATATATTCTCGCAGCTCTCTGTTCATTTTATCACAAATAATGTTGTACCATTTCATTTATTACTGTAAAAAAAGTTAAACTGTGTTTAAAAGAAATTTCTATAATACAAAAATATTTGAAAACAGATAGCTAGTGTGTATTATTTCTCTCTTTCATTTTGCATGGGAAAAGGTTTAAACGTGGGTAGATTTTTAAACAGTGCAATTGTCATTTTAAAACAGATGTGTGCATGATTCTATTCAGTATGGACAGTTGTGAGTGACTGTTTGTAGCATAGCCTGTTGGAGGTACATGAGTCAACGGGAAGAGAGACTCTCTGGACATAGTTCCCTACCGTATATAAGGTAGTGGAAATTACCACAAAAATACCACAATAGCCCATGGTGGCACACAACACTAACACTGAAAATGTGGTATCCCTAAAATGTAGGCCTGAGGTCTCTCTAGTGATCAAGAACAATCTAGATAAAAAACAAGGGATGTTGGATATTGGGGCCACAAATAAACCAACCACTATACCAACCAACCACGCAAACTACCGCGCATACCATCTAAATAGGTCTGAATTCTGAAATAATGCAATGTATTATTGTCATGTGTGACCCAATATGAATACAGAGAGTGATTATTGCTAAAGGTATTTTGGCGGTAAGAAAATACCGCAAAGCCCCAAATATCCATAAAATACCCAACATATTTATGGTGCGTTGGCCTTTTCACATTGAAAATTACAGTAATAAACAATTAGTGGCAGGAATAGGAAATGTCTGGTTGAAATGTGAAGTCGTCCCCAGTATAGGGATGAGGATTGGAGCTAGGAGCAGTTAGGTGGCAGAATTGGCAGCCATTTATAAAGCAATTGCTACTGCAGTTGATAAAAAGTTCAGTGAAATTGTCCTGGTGACTGATTCTGACTATGCACGGAATAGCTTTGTGGAGTATTTGCCTGGTTGGAAAGCAAGAGGCAAGGTTACATACAACAAAAAGTCACTTAAACATGGAAAAATGATACAAGCCATAGACAAATTGGTGTCAGAGAATAATTTAACAATATACTGGACAAAAATGTGTGGGCATTTAAAAATACCAGGAGAGGATAAGGAGGGAAATGATAAGGCAGACCACCTGGCTAAGATTGGGGCTGTGATGGGAGAATTGCTACCTATTGATTATTTAATGGGTGAAATACAAATTGATGCAGTAACACGTTCTAAAGCACCAAAGGAGGTAGAAAAACCAGTGGTACAGTGGAGTCATGACACGCCAGACCAAGATTTGATTGAGGCACAAAAGAATGATCGAATTTTGGGAATCTATTATAATCATTTGATAGATCCTGAACAAAATCCTTTAACACAAAATGATTGTATGGGAAAAGAAGAGTTGAGGGTGCTATTAAAGAACAAAACACAAATTAGATTACAGGATGGACTCATGATTAGAGAGTCCATAACAGGACAAATACAGTGGGTGGTACCCCTTTCATTCAGAGGGCTAATGCTACACCATGCACATGATGCCATAACTGCAGGCCATAGAGGTTCACAAAAAAACATTAGAAATACTAAAAGATTATGCTTACTGGCCACATATGTCCCAAGATGTGGAATTATATACTAGAGGATGTCTAGTATGTGCCCAATTTAAACCTGCCTCACCAATGCATAGAGCCCCATTAATGAAAAGAGGCCTAACTCTTCCATGGTCAGATTTGCAAATAGACTATGTAGGGCCTTTAAAAAGGTCGAGCAGAGGAAACCGTTATATTTTAAGTGTGGTATGTTTGATGTCAAAGTGGATTGAATGCATTCCTGCACCAGATTGTAGTGCGCAAACAGCAGCCACATTGCTGGTGAACCATGTGTTCTCAAGGTTTGGGTTGCCACAAAGAATTGAGTCAGACAGAGGAAGTCTATTCACAAGTACTCTAATGAGTAAGGTATGGCAAATACTGGGTGTGAAAAGGAAACTACATATCGCATATCGGGCGGCGTCTTCAGGTACAGTTGAAAGAAGCAATAGGTCTGTTGTGGATATTTTAAAGAAATTCGTGGCAGAAGCAGGTTCCAGCTGGGATTTACGTTTACCGTTGGTTTTGATGGCAATCAGATCAACTCCTGCCAAAGCAACAGGTGTTAGCCCCCATGAGGTCTTGACAGGTAGGAAAATGGTGTTACCACAACACCTACTATACAGAACACATGAGCAAACACTTCTGAGTGCATCCACAGTTCATGAATATATTGATGAACTGAGGAGGCATTTGCAACATGCATTTGCTTTTGTGCAGAGAAATCTGGAAAGAGCTGCTGACAGTGCAAAGTCTTATTATGATAAAAAGACATCAGTAAAGGAATACAGTGTAGGGGATCAGGTGTACAAGTTTCATTTTGGAAAAAGTAAACAGAAAAATTCTAAATTTCTAGCGGCCTGGCAGGGGGCATTTCGAATTATAGATAAGGTCTCTCCTGTGGTTTATAAAATTTTGAAAAATGAAGGTGAAACGGCGATAGAGCAGTTTGTCCATGTAAATCAGATCAAACCATACCATCCCAGACACAAGATCAGGCGGCTTGAGCATGTAGAAACAGAAAGCCCTGGGGCTACTACCCACTGATGCACACAATACAACATAAAGTCCCTTGAACACAAAAAGAGAAAATAAATGGATACAATCAGGAGGCAGTGACAGAGAAGTTAAAAAGTTGATTGTTATAATGGCACACAAACACTGTAATATATGTAAAAATATATAATATAAAATAAGTAAATAAATAAATAGATAAAAAAAAAGAAAAACAAAATGTTTTTACCAAGCATGTTTTATTTTTGGAAAAAGGGTGAAGTTAGTATTGTGCAATATACTTAATCTGTTTCTTTTCTATTTTGGTTTAGAACATTAACTATTTATACCGGAGGTCACTGGAGACAATGGAGTCCTGGAGCCCACGTGGACGGATTCCGGGAAAGCGCCAAAGAGGGGTGAAGACCAAGGCTGCAAAGCGATCAGCATTGAAGATGATACCGACGATATGGTTAATGATGATGATATTTGGAGGGATCTTCAAGAATTCAGAAGCACAGGTTGTCATTGAACCTGGACCAGCATCTGGTATCACGGTGGAAGAGGCACCAGGATTCATCATGAGTGATAGAAGGATGATTTTCCAAAATATCTACATACCATTGAATCCTGTGATTTTGATTGAAAAACATTTGAACAATACCGGAATTAAGATTGAACAGACTAAAGAGTGGCTGGAAATAAGAAAAGAGGACACTAAGCAGTCAATAAGAGATATATTAATGCAGTTGGAGAAAACATTTGTGAATTCAGCAGACATTAAGAAGAGGAGAGGAAAGAGAGGTGCAGTGATGCTCACGATATCATTGGTAAAGTCTATAGTTGGAGCCATAATAGGTACCACAATATCAACAGCCAATTCTATTTCGGTAGGAACACTGAGTACTAAAGCGCAACAACTGAGTATTGACCTAGAAATAATACAAAAAACATTAGATGGGATTAGAGGGGGACTGGATGAACAAGTAAGATTCATAAATGAAACTGCAATCATTCTAAATGAACAAGCAGATGTGATGCAACGGGCGATTAAAATAATACTTAAGCATGACAGAACTTTAAATGAAATATTGAACATAATGAGTCCTGTTGATAGACTATTAACGAATTATATGAGAGAAGTTCAAACTGCAGTTTCACAATTGATTCAAGGACATATCCCCTTGTATTTTGTTTCACAGGATATTATTCGTCAAATGATAGAAAGATTGACCAGGAGGGAAATTGATATAATACAGGTAAAAATTGCATTTGAAATGGGTAATGCAATGCCGTCATACGTGGACTTGGAAAGACTAGAGTTCGGATTTTTGCTATGCATCCCATATGTAGCTCCTGAACTTATTTATCAAACGAAGTGGGTACACAACGTGGGATTTTGGCAAGAGGACAAATTTATTAAGATTAAGACTCCAGAAGTGGTGGCATTTCAGTCATGGGAACCTGAAGTTTATTTAATACCAAACCTGGAAACATGTGTCAAATTTAAAGAACAAAATTATATGTGTCCAGGTAAATCGTTTGTTCCTGATGCCACAGATGCTATTTGTGGTTTGAAATCTGACCCAAGTATATGAGAAGGATGTGAAGTGATTATTAGCAATATGGGGAGTTAAGAACTAGCACAGGCTAAGATGGTCAGAGGTAAATGGTTGGTCAGCACCTGTTTAAAGAACATGACGGTAGTACATTTAAACCATGGAACATACGTGGTTAAACAGGTGAAATATAATGTTTTTTATTTACAGGTTCCAAAGGATACAATTGTGTCAATTGGGGGGTTAACATTGTTTCATGTAACAAATGATGTTTGGGAAAGCCAAGTGGAAAATATCGATTTTTTTCAAAGGGATACTTTTCCAATAGATCCGGATGAGAAATATTTATTGAATCACAAAGAAAGACATGTTATAAAAATGAATTTGAGAAAAAACAATATTACAATTAGTAATCTGGGGATAATAGAAGTGGAAAGATTTAATTGGGGAACCTGGGGGGAACGCTCAATAGTCGGTTTGGCTGTCCTGGTGCTAATCATGGGTGGATGGTTGATTGTGCTATCAGTAAAAATGAAAATGTTACTGATTTTAGTAGCTACGTCAGGAAGAGAAAGATATCCCAATACACATGCATTTTAAAAGAAAAAAAGGAACAAGTTGTTTTTAGGAATTGGCTTGGATCGTAGCCAAGTTCTAAAAACAAAAGGAGGGTATCTAAGGTATTTGGCGTGTTACAGCACAGAGTACAGCACTACTACACAGGTAGCATTTTTGTTTTGATGCAGCACCACCACATGGGTGTGGTGCATTGCTATATGTGTTGCCAGAGTAACATGGACATATAAGTAAAGACAGGCTATTCAGTCAAAAACGATTTTTAAATATAAGATGCAAATCTATTTTTACAGTTAAAAGCACACATGTGCACATTCAAAATGCACACTATTTTTCACCTGAAATGCCTATGTTGCAAGAGACACATTTGAAAATTAATAACTAACCTTATTAATAACTAACCTGACTAATAAAACTTCATTTAACATAACCCACTAATAAAAATGTGTCTCCACTGCAGAATTAGGCCTACTCTGAAAGTGAACTTTTAAACGCACATTCATTTTTTTCTCTGCTGCTCTGTCCACATAACTACAGGAAGCAAAGAGCTCGAAGGACCAGGAAATCAGTTTGTTACAATTGCCACTGTAGAAGTGAGCCATTGTGTAGTGAGGGAGGAGATGACATGATTGATTCTGATGGGAGCAGCGTCATAGCAAGTATCATGCTAGAGGCTGTGATTAGAACTTTGCTGGAGAAGCTTGAGGGGAGGGGAAGAACAATCGAGATCTTGCAGAGCTGGGAGAAGGATCTGTTTCCTGGCTGAGGCATTCCTGCTGCAAAAGCTGAGAGTTCCAGGCAATAACCCCGGTTTGAGAACGGCAGACGCTTGTTTTCACTGGGGTTAATCTTCAAGGGAGCCAAATTCAGAAAGAGAATAGCCGGAGAATACTCATGCTGAACAGATAAGGTAATTACAGAAGCGAGTGGGAGCTGTGCGAAAGTGTGCAAAACTGTTCAGTCAGTGTATTCGAGGGAGTCTCAGTCTCTTATCAGCATATTTAATGTTACCAATTGAATATATTCTGGCAGCTCTATGTTCATTTTATCACAAATAATGTTGTACCATTTCATTTATTTATGTAAAAAAAGTTAAACTGTGTTTAAAAGAAATTTCTATAATACAAATATATTTGAAAACAGATAGCTAGTGTGTATTATTTCTCTCTTTCATTTTGCATGGGAAAAGGTTTAAACGTGGGTAGATTTTTAAACAGTGCAATTGTCATTTTAAAACAGATGTGTGCGTGATTCTATTCAATATGGACAGTTGTGAGTGACTGTTTGTAGCATAGCCTGTTGGAGGTACATGAGTCAATGGGAAGAGAGACTCTCTGGACATAGTTCCCTACCGTATATAAGGTAGTGGAAATTGCCACAAAAATACCACAATAGCCCATGGTGGCACACAACACTAACACTGAATATGTGGTATCCCTAAAATGTAGGCCTGAGGTCTCTCTAGTGATCAAGAACAATCTAGATAAAAAACAAGGGATGTTGGATATTGGGGCCACAAATAAACCAACCACTATACCAACCAACCACGCAAACTACCGCGCATACCATCTAAATAGGTCTGAATTCTGAAATAATGCAATGTATTATTGTCATGTGTGACCCAATATGAATACAGAGAGTGATTATTGCTAAAGGTATTTTGGCAGTAAGAAAATACCGCAAAGTCCCAAATATCCACAAAATACCCAACACTGTGAAATATAAACCTCTGAGATTGAGGGGTTTTCTGGAATTGTGGCTTGCCAAAGGCAGCATGCATGACCTCTGTTTCATATTCAGGCATTCACTCAGTCCACTCAGGAATTAAATATCTCCCCAATTTTGTGAAGTATTAGGGGTCCAGAGACATTTGTGGATTTTGGGGTTTCCTTCAAACCCTCTCACTGATGCTCTTTGCTTCTTAGCTCCTGCTGTTGCATTCTTCAGGTCCAGCAGAGATGTATCCAAGCACACATATTATACATAACAGCATTGGTTGCTCATTGTTTAGCAATCTTACCGCTTCACACACGTCTGGAAGGCCTGCCAGTTACATAGAGATGGGGTTGACTTGTGCATAATCAGTTGACAGCTTTCTGTTCATTGTTCATGGAGGATAACTGTGCCGCATTGTATCACATGAGAGAGGGTCATGTGCATGCAAGTATACTGCGGGTCGCCTTGGAATTCACCAGTAAACATTACAAAAGTAGTCTAAAAAGGAGTGTACACCAGGCAAGAAGTAACACAATTTATTCTGGGCTCAGACACAGCTTTGAAAGCGATATTTAAACAGAATGCAGAACAGAACTGCATGAAAAGCATGGTCAAAAATACCCCCCAAAGACAAAAGCTTTTATATCACACAAAATAATTAGCATCAAAACATATTGCAACATTAGGATAGTCCCCTATGCAAAGCTGATTGGCATTGTACTATAGGTCCCCTATTGAAGGGCATACATTGTCTTGAAATGATTGGGTCCTGCAAACCTTACCACACCACCCATGGTCCTCTCTGTGACATCACAGTATAGACCACAATTCCCACATCATAGTGCCAAAACTTTGAGACATTTGAGATAACCAGCAGATTTCTAGTCATCTGCCGCCAGTCATCTTTATCCGTTTCTCATGGGAACACAACTGATAATGCCATTGTAAGGGCCTTGAAGCATTGTGAAGCTGCTGTTTTAATGTTGCATCTTAAGAAATCTTCAAACCTCTTCCCAGGCAGAGATGTGCTATGGGACACTTTGAAACCATCAGTAGACCTGTTTCATTAAATGTATATGCCGAATTATGGTATGGTATGGTATGGTATGGTATTGTTTATTTATATAGCACCTATAAGCAGGCAAGTGTTTCAAAGCACTCAAATAAACGTTCTGTGCATTCACTGCCTTTCCCTGCCACCCATGAGCTTTGCTTCCTGATTTTGAAAGTTTCAAAGGGTGTTCAGGGTTGATTTTGACCATCTAATCCTGTCAACATGTAATTGCAATGTGCTACCAGTCTCTGCGGCTACTATGCCAGTTAATAAAATGTGAATGCTCTGAGGCCTGTTTACAGTGCCTCAGTGTAATGTTAAATACATATGCTTGCCTGTAACCCACTTTTATCGCCTAGATGTTATTTGCCTGTAAACACAATCATTTAGGGCATTCTCCAGCCTAGTGCATAGAACAGTGTGCCTGCCAATGAAGCCCACTCCCTTTTTAGTAGGCTAATCCCACAACTGATAGCTTTGGGCTTTTATACTACCACATTATTCCTCCCTTATATTGATCCATCAATAACTAATTCTCTTCCTCCCCCAGCCCCACTCGGCTAGTATCTTTTTAGCAATCAATACTCTTTTTAGTCTAGTCATAACACCTCCATCCTCCTCCCACTCTTCCAATGATCCCTCTATGATGATACACCCCAGCTCATCCTTAGTACATGAAATCCAGTAGGCCTCATAGTTTTTCATGTTAGTGGGTTCTGTTTTACCCAGTCAACTTCATCAACAATTTTGTCATCCTTGATTAGTTTGTTAGTGTGCTCCTGTTTACTATTTACCACATCAACATTCAGGAGAAGCATGAATTGTCCTCTCTTTTTGTTTGTATAAGGGTCTAAAAAGTGTTTTGATAATGCAGAAAATGACAAGCATGGGGACCAATGCGGGGCAGTCACTCTAAAAACTCCAGAAAGCCAGACAGACACCCCTGTGAAAATGCTGTCCATCCTCTTGTTTAATTGCACTCCACTTACTTCAATTGTCATTCTTTCATTGAGTGTCTGTATTTCACTGATAGCTGTTTTCAATGTTCCATTTGGGGCTTCTCCATCGGGCATCACTGTGCAGGAACTGCTCCTGAACTTGATGCAAACTCCTCCTTCTAAAGAAGTAACATGGTCTAGTACATACCTATTCTGGGGAGCCACTAAACATAGTGTTCTCAACTCTTCCGTTACTGCAGTTAGGCCTTTTTCTGTTGAATTGGCCATTTCAGCAACTCTAACCTTGTCTTTTGGAGCCATTCAGCATTGGGTGCAACTTGCCCATCCGGAAGTAGTAAAGAATTGAAGAAAGTGGCTGTCTTAGAAAATAGTCAAAATTCATCAGGAATAGTGGCCACATTTGCAGTGCTCTTTTCGGACCAATAACTATTATCTCTTCTCTTTCTGCTTAGTAATGTTTGCTTCTTTCTTTGCTGCATCAAAGAAAGGACAAGGCCTGACAAGATAAGGCTGCTGTGTTGAATGACGCAGTTTCACAGGAGATGCTTCCCGATTTCCATGTAACACCTTTGTTATGTCCACGCTACCGAGCCTATAAAATCTGAGATTTGGACCCTCTGCAGCAAAGCCCTCGCAGGACAAGGCTGCAGTGTTGAACGATGCAGATGTTTGGTGATGAAGGGGTCTGTGACATAGACAGTGAGTGCGGATGATTCCCTGTCCTGTCTGCGGCTGCCAGCTAAGAAGTTGGGGAGTTGCTTGCCTGCTCTGCGCTTCTTAGCCCTTCCGATTGCATGTTGTCTCTGATTGTATCCACCATCCCTACAACCTATGCCTCTCCCCCTGCTCCTGCCTAGGGCTACCCATCCCCTGTGAGTCTTTCTTGCTGTCTCCTGCTGCATCCTCCGCCCCTGCTTGTACGTGCACGCCCTAGCCACCTCCATCCTCGCTTCACTTGCACATCACCTCCCCAACTTGCGTGGCCCCTTGCAATCTTCCATTGTGCTGCCTCCACGTGTGCTGCACATCCCCTGACCGCGTGATCCCTCGCAATCCTCGCTTTGCTCACACCTCACCTCTCCTACCTCTGTGGCCCCTCGCAATCTTCCACTGCGCTGCCTCCATATGTGCTGCACGCCCCCTGACTGCGTGATCCCTCGCATTCCTCAATCGCGTGCGCCTCCACACCCTCTACTTCCCTGCCTTCCCACACACCCCTGACTTGCACAGTCCCTCGCAATCCCACAATTCAATGTGCTCTAGTGCCCCTTCTGGTATATATTTGGCCACAGACACTGTGAAAATGTTGTGCAATGCTGCAAAAATATTGGTGCCCTGACATCCATGTATTCATCTATTAGATGTTGTCACATGTTACCTACATCCAATCGAAAACTTAGTGCTGTAAAATTCAACCTTGTATTCAATTATTGAAATAATATTATTGAGGGAGGCACCTCTGTGTACCCTACACTTGTTCTGATATGTCATATGTTATTACTGAACTTCAATTATTACCATACAATTGTACCTATCCATCCCATGTCACTAATCTGCCAATATCACCATTACATGATCACCAATGAATGCATCTCACAATCACATCCATACATCTATTTGCACCCTTACCTACATCCACCTAATCACACCCATTCAATTATATTAATTCTTGCATCTAATTACACTTACACAATTCATACACTCACCGATTCATACCAAGACATACACACAATTTCACTTGTTTATCATTCACACCTATCCCTCCTTCCACAATACAAGCAACTATGTCTGGGGAAGATAGCTCAGCGGCAACATGCTCGCCTTGGAAACAAGACGACACGGAGCAATCCAGGTTCCATCCCCGGGTCCACACTTAGAAAGCTCTGGGTTAAGCACGTTATAAATACGCAACTAAGAGACATATTCCTGCAACAGCACCTTGATGCCCCCAGGATGTGTGAGCAATTTATTAAAAATGCAAAAATAAAAGAATAAATCCATCTTGTTTCAGTCATCCCCACAAATAGACCCACATTCACACAATGGTATTCAGAATGCACCTAAACAGTCGTGCTTATCAACTGATACATCAATCATCCATTTACACACTCACAGTTATCTGGCCAATATTATATCCATTCATAAACAAATATTAATACTTATAAACCAAACCTCCTAGCTTTGCCAATGCTTGTTTAAAATAAGTTATACAAATGGGAACGTGCCTCTTCTAAAACAATCGAAAACAGCACTTCTTCTTTAGGTGGGTATGGTACCTATAGGTTCTAAAAGTTAAAGGGCAAAGAAAAGAAGCACATTGTTATCATAAAAAACATCTTCAGTCTAGCATCAATGATTCTAATATTGTAAGAAAATATATGATGACCTCAGCGTCCATCAGCTCTTACTTTTGAAATGCGCATTGTTCCCATACTCGCTGAAATGTTACTGCATTTGATTGAGCAATTGGACACCAAATGGACACAGTGCTTCCTTAATCTTTTCATGTGAAAATTCAGTTAAGTGAGCCAATGCTGCAGTCCATAAGAAGATTAGCGTAAGCTCCTCAGCCTACTTTAAGCGAAGAAGCATGAGCCTACAACTGAAGGAAAGGATATAGTAGTGTCCTTTCATAAGCATTTTAAAACCCTGGAGCTTTTGCGATGACAAAATAATCATATCACATCCATGTCTTTTTCACTGGCATGTGAAATATGCTCATTGAGAATAGTTGGAGTAGTAATAAAAATGTAAAAGTGTAATAACTAAATTGCCGAAAATCGCAAGTGAAAGATATTCCACATCACTGAAAAGAAAAATTGTCAGACCCCTATTTCCTGCAAATATGTAATGAAATTTAAATTGAATCGAGTTCAAAATCATTTACTTTTTGATATCGCCATCAGTACACTCTGGTTATGTTGAGAAAGTAAATAGGCTTTTGAGATGGATAAAAAATTACTCTGTCTCTTTCGATTTTGTTTTAATTTCCAAATATAAAAGGGCATTGTAGTCATTTGTTTAGGACATTGCTGGAAATCGCCCTTTGGTCCAAAAACGTGGAAATGCTTTCTTCCAAAATGTTAATCATCACCTGTGAAGCTCCATTTTATAGAGGTGTTATTACATCACTTCTGATTTCCTGGCTTGCAGAGCAAAAAGAGAACATGAGAATGAAAAGTTGTGCAACGATACTGAATGTCAAATTGTGAAGGTGGAATGTGGCTGGCCAACGTGGAGACATGAGCACCTGCTAAGAGGTTCAGTCATACTATTGAATGAACAAACAAGGCATTCAGGCGGGAGTAGTTCTAACAATTATCCCCAGTGAATTATGAATTGCATTTTTTATGTATGGCTTGGAAAATTATGTTTGATGAATCTGCACAAAAGTTTGCAAACATATTTTGCATCTAGATATTATTGTTTATGCAGAGTTTGGGGGGATTTAGTAAGAGGGGGCAACATCATAGGAGGGTATCAACATTTTTAGATGGTTTACAACTTTGTTGCTGTTTGACCAGAGAGGACAACAGTTTTGAAAAAGATTAGAGACCCAACCTTGAATGTCTGTTGCAAAGTCTGAACGGATGTTTGTCAAGTGGGGGTTAAGTTATATGACTAGTGTACGTACATGTTGGCACTTTTGAAAAATAAAACATGGGTGGATTTCCAGCAAACCGTGTGTAAGGAGTATTGGCAAGGTCTGAAAGCATGGTTTTGCAAATGTGTCCATGTTTTATTTTTTGACAAGTGTCATAAGGTAGGTACAAAAAACAGTGATATACCTTTCTTGACTGAAGTATAGCCTATGGCCATGGGCAGTGGCCAGATTTATTTATTTATTTATTTATTTATTTTAATTCTTGTAATGCACCAACATGCCCGCAGGCCTCAGGGCGCACATAAAACTGAACAAACAAACAAACACACATGGCAAAGAAGAAAGTGGTGTCAAAGAGTTATTCCAGATTGAAGTAGTGGGTTTTTACAGCACGTTTGAATGCAGTGTAGTCCTGAATCTGCCGCATCTGGGCTGGGAGTTTGTTCAATAGAAGGGGACCTTGAGCGTCAAGAGTGGTACCTCCAAATTTGGCTGTCCTGTATTTTGGATGCTTGAGAATAGTAGCAGAGGATGAACGAAGATTGTCCTGGTCATGGCATAAGTTCATGACCCAGACAATCTGGCTACTGGCCATGACCACGAGGGATGACCAATGGGGATAACCAGGGACCGGCTATGTGGCAATGTTTTTCGAAATTGGGATAGGTTTGAAAGGGAAAAAAAAATGTGCATGTGGTAATATGTGCATATTGTTCTCTCTTCGCCTTCTGCAGGCTGCCATGGAAAGGGAAGAGGGGCTCACTACGGAGCTCCGCCTTCCCTTTCCATGGTGGCCATCTTGTAAAAAGGATTTTCCTTCCTACAGTGGGACGCCACGCGTGTCATGGTGTAGGAAGAAAAATCCTTTTCTTAGCACCCGGGTTACTGCTTTGGCAACCTGTGGTGCTAATGGCCTTCATCCCTCATTGCAGGAGCTGGAACGGGAGATAACTGTCCGGAGCCTTCAATATCTGCCCTTGCTTCTCTTGGGCCGATAAGTTGAGCTGTTGGGTCGTTATCCCCCTTCCAGTGCCTGAACGCCACATTATTCCCATCAGAATATCACAAAATGCTAATGCAAATGTTAGAGAATCTTGTTGAGTCTTTTACTTTACTGAGACATGTAAAGTAGATGGAATCTATAAGATTGTTTTTGTAGTTCTATATTTTAAAAGTGAAAGGTGGTTCCTAAAGGAACCTTTTTTTGTTTTTTGATTATTATTTATTTTGCAGGAGAGATTAGAACAGAAGGTGGGGAGGGAAGAGAGGGAAGAGGCACCAAGCACTAAAATGGAGGGGCAGGTGGACAGGGGAAGATGTTGTGTGTGTGTTACATCTAAGGTATGGGGCAGTGTTTCTCATGCTCCTTGATTACAGCTCCAAAAGCACTTTGAAATTGCTCCCTCCTGCTGATTGGTGTGCTGTAGTATATACAGAGGACTGTTATCTTTGAAAGTTATGGATCAACAGTCTCTTTTATTGCTTGCAAGGTAACTGGTGGGATTTTGTGTCCCATAGAAGTAGGCTGTGTGGTTACAGTACTAGTTGAGGAAGATGAAGTGGAGGAAGATAGCCTACTAGTTGCTAAGAAAGCAACAGCCTTTCTGAGAGCATTGCAGTGGTTGGATTGGGTGTGGCGGCGCATAGATGTGGTCCTGGAGGAGTACTGTCCATCTAGTCAGCGACTGAGTAGAACTTTGCACTCAGTACATTTCACTTTGGTAGCTTTAGGATTTGGTACAATCCCAACAGTGATAAAGAACTGCAACACCCATGCTTTTCTCTTGGTGCTAGAGGTAAGCACTTCCTCCACTTCATTTTCTTGGTCCTCTTCATTGTCTTTGGAAGTACTGTGCTTTTTTTATTATGTAGGTCCTCCGGCTGGTGCTGGTGGCTTTTGGGGAGGAGGGATGGCAATAGCTGGTGCTATTTTTTAAGATAAACAGCAGCTTTGCTAATATTCCTCCAATTATGTGCTGTGTTCTAGATTGTTAATGGATAATGAGTAAGACTAGGTGTAGGAGGTGTGCAAGAGAACAATTTTCCTTGAAAGTTCCTAGATCAGCAGAAAATGCAGTTCCAAACTGCCCACGAAGCACAGACCCGATCGTGAAGTACGGACATTTAGGCAGAATCACATGCAGTACCCTTTGGGAACACTACACACAATTAATACTGCAAGTGTAAGTACAATTTCACCTTTGATAAAACCCTGTACTACACAGTAATGTGGTAGCAGTAGCAGTGGCAGAGCAGCCAGATTTATCTCAAGAGTAAATTGAGCAGTACAAGAGGTTACACAAAAGGAAAGCAATCACAGTGTTTCAAACAAGCACTTACTCAAGGTCTCTTGGTAAAAGAATACACATTTATTTACACAGTCAGTTGGAAAACATTCCACTAGTAAGAGCAGCTCAATATCACAGTCTAATATACTACAATACACAACCAATCAGTTTCTGAACAAGTTCAGCTCCACTTCAGTTACATTAAAAGGGGTAAAAAGACAAGGTTAAAAGAATTAAAGCACAAATACTTCCAGAGGTAGGGCAAATAGTTTTCATTCACTACAACCAGCAATTCAATTCAATAGGCCTGGGCCAAAGTCAATGGTTCAGAGTCTTGGATAGGATAGCACAGTTCTGGTAGTAAACGGTTAAGTCTTTGCCACGGTTTTTAGAAGTAGTTGGTCAGACAAAAAGTTATATGTCGGTTTAGGGAAGGACAAGCCTTCAAAGTTGGGACGGTTTCACAAACTTTCACCACGGCAGAAAGGATTTCTTGACCTCACTTGCACAGTACCTTTTAAATGAAGAAGAGCTGTAGCTGAGGCAGTTGTTCCTGGCAGTTCCTGCAGATCTCGCTGTTCCTGAGCTTTAGTCATGGGGACAAGAAGGAGGACGTTGGGAGGTTCCTGCACTGCCCAGGGAAGAGGCCACAAGCTAGGCAAAACGTTGGTTTAAGGTGTGAGTGCCTTAAAGACCACAAACTGGAATCCTTCTCACTGGTTATCCAGTTTGTTTTCAACAGTAGGTTAGGGAGAATTCTCCAGAATGGCTAATTTCCCTTACCTACTGTGTCCCTCAGCAGCTTTGCTGGATTTCTAGAATTTATTTTTTTCACCTGGTAAGAGTGTGAGCCTTTTTTCCCACTCTTACATGTGTTTTGCTGTGTGTGTTTAACATTTTCTTGTGTTCACCTGGTAAGAGTGTGAGCCTTTTTTTCCCACTCTTACGTGTGTTTTGCTGTGTGTGTTTAACATTTTCTTGTGTTCATAGACTGTGGAGCCTCACCTACTCCATAGGCATCATCTTTTTACTGTGTTACACAGCACCTTCAGTGCAGTGACACAGGGTTGTCTTCTCCAACTCCATTTTTCTGAGACTGACTACTGTCTCACAGAAACATGTAAAGTTGCCATTGACTTTATTAGTCTTTTAAAACTCACAGACCCAGTACAAACTATCTTAGTTCTGGAAAGGGTTAATATGTATCCCTATAAATCCGTTTCTCTTGGTGCATTGTTTCGATCCCTTTTCATTAAGACTTGGCTGGTGGCAGTGGTAACTACCCTATTTTTCCTACTGCGGTTATCTTAAATAACCCTGGTATTGTTTTAGGCTATCTTGCTAGCCTCGAACTTAAACATGCTAGACCATATATATTTGTATACGGTTCCGGCTGGGTTTATTCACCATTTCTTTTTGTAAAAGTACTCTCGTGTTTTTCTCTGCGCGCCAAACCAGGTTTGGTTCCTTTGTTCACTGTCCTTTTGAGGGCTTCTGCACAGAAGCCCTCCTTAGGTGCCTGTATGTCTGGGGGGGACAGGATGTGAGGGAGGGGTTTATGACTCCCTGCACAGGGTCTCCTTGGAGACCCATGTCGCACTGTGATCTGATTGGCTGTGGTGACTGCCCTGGCGGGACAGCCACCCTGCTGTGTGATTGACAGCCAGGCTGTGTGAATGGGGGAAAACTGCATAAAAAGCAAGTCTCTGGGTCTGGAAAGGCATAGTCACCACTGGAACGAAAGAACCAAAGAGGAGCTGACAGAAGAGGACCCCTACAACGACTGAACCGCAAGGTGAAGCCCTGCTGCAGTTCTGAATCTTCATACTCCAACGACAGGGAAGATCTTCAAGGAATCTTCTCCCCTTGAGCTGGTGGGAACAACCAATTTGCCAAACTGCTCGTCAGGTCTCCCTTCTCTGGTCGAGTTTACTGTGCAGAGCTACAGTGAACCGGATAGCCAGGAGGAACGGAACCTGCTTGCGTTTTAAGGAACACACCTTTTATTTGTTGCTTTGCTCTGCTGCTGGTTTCTTCCCTGGGCAGCGCAGGACTCTCCAGTCTTCCTACTTCATGTCAGTCTGACAGTCACTTCAAGAACCATGAGCCTGCAGGATCTGCCAGGAACTTGTGCCTCAGCTACAGCCTTCTTCTCCATTTAAGGTACTGTTCAAATCCGGTTGTCCGTTTCGTTCAGCCGCTGTGAAAGTGTGTGAAACCTTTTGCCAATCCAAGGGCTTGTCCTTCTCCATTCTTTAAACTACCTTTTCTGCTGACCAACTTTGTCTTGAACTCTTGGCAAAGACTTAACCGCATACTACCCTGAACTGTGTGATCTTGAGCAAAAGAATCTGACCCACTGACTTTGGGCCAGGCCCTGTTTGAATCTGATTTCCTCACTGCAGTTCCTTTTTGTAGATTGCCCTGTTTACTTACTTGTCGGTGTTACTCAATTTTAGTCTAACTTTGTTTTTCCCTCCCTTTTAAATTGCCGGAGTGCCATTTTGCTCACACTTCATTTTGAGCCTAACTTGTCTAAAATCAATTGGGTGTTGTGTAGTGTATTAAGAGTGTGATTTTTCAACTGCTTTACTTTAGTGAAATGTTTTACAACTGATGTGTAAAGAAATGTATATTCTTGTACTCAGAAACCTTGAGTCAGTGTTTGTTTGAATCATAGTAATTGCTGTCCCTTTGTGTAACTATTGATACTGCTCACTTGCTCTTGAGACAAGTCTGGCTGCTCAGCCATCGCTACCACTTTACTGTGTAGTAAGGGCTTGTACCAAAGGTGAATTTGTACTGTCACTTGTCGTCTTAATTGTGTGTGTGGTGTTCCCAAAGTGTACTGCATAAAATTCTGCCTAAAACAGCACTCTGAAGAAAATTCGACCAGTATAGAGACGGTGTCCAGGTGACTTGCGAGTTGGTTGTTCTCACCAAACTCAAGGGAAGAAGTTAACCTTGAGGGCTTCTCTGTCGATGGAGTTGCAGGCAATTCAGACCTGCAGCAGGGCTTCACCGACGGACCAGGAGTTTCAGCAGTCGTCTCCCTTCAGCTCGTCTTCGTTTCTTTCGTGCCAGTGGTCGACTCTGCTTTCCAAGTCCCAGAGGCCTGTTTTTAAACAGTTTTCCCCCATTCATTCCAGCCTGGCTGTCACTCACCCAGCAGGGTGGCTGTCCTTGCCAGATAGCCAGCCAATCACGCCAGAGTCCATTCAGGTCTTCTAGGAAGCTAAGCACAGGGCGTATCGGGCATCTCCCTCACATCCTGTCCACCCTAGACACTCAGGCGCCAGAGGAAGGCTTCAGCACTGAAGCCCGCCAAAGGCCAATGAACAATGGGGCCAAACCTGGTTTGGTGAACAGAGTTAAATACAAGAAGGAACTTTCCTAAAAGAAATGGCGAAGAAAGTCGACCGGAGTCTGTTTTTACAGATAGGTTTTGGGCACCATATTGAAAAACATGGCTGCCCTGATTTTTAGCTACCGGTGTTCGCGGTCGGGAACAATCATGGTAGTTTGTTCTAAACCACTGCCACCAACCATTTCAAGAGGGGAAGGGTAACATTTGACTGTTACATGAGTGTTTAGACTCAGGGGATGCTAGGCAACCCCTCCAGTACTCCATAGGAAAACAGTGTGTGCTGGGTCTGTAAATTTAAAAAGACTAGTAAAGTCAATTTAACTTTACATGCTCTGTGCGATGGTAGTCAGTCCCAGAGAAGGTATTTAAACCTTGGGAAGTCTGAAAGACATCCCTGTACCACTGCACTGAAGGTGCTGTGTGACACACAAGAAAAAGATGATGCCTATGGAGTTGTTTTAAAACTCCATATCCAAAGAACACAAAAGTAAAACACACATCAAAATACATGAAAGAGTGGGAAAAATAGGCTCACACTCTTTCCAGTTAAAAAACAAAATCCTAGAAATCCAGCAAAGTTGCTGGGGGTCTCACAAGGTAAGGGAAATTAGCACATTCTTGAGAATTCTCCCTAACAGTGATGCATTTGCGAACACATCATCATGCCGCACGTGATGAGCGTGCGGTCACATGACTCTGTCCGGGAGGTCCGCAATGACGTCAGACGTTCGCTAAAGTCAACGGATGCAAAAACAGTGGAAAAAGTTGTGAAAAGTGTATAGAAGTGTTAAAAATGATGATAGACGTAATTGCAGAGTTTTAAAGGGGAACTTTGTAAATAGGACAAAAATGTTGCTCTATTGGGGTAAGTATAAAATTAATAAGTTGTAGGATATTAGCGTGCACTGGTAAAACCCCATGAAATGTAATGAACAAACTTTGTTAAAGGGACATTATGGTTAAGTTGCACTGATAAAAACCTATGAAATTCATTGAAAACACTTTTTTAAAGGGATGTTATGGTTACAAGTAAAGCCAAAAAACCTCAGAAATTCACAAGTTATGGTAAGCTAAGCAACCATAACTCGAATCACCACCATGCACTGCTAAGACTAACACCCAAGACATCAAAGACAACTCAAACATTGCAATACGTCTTTAATACTGTTGAGATATCTGATCCTTTGAAAGCATCAGATCATCATTTCCACTTCCTGTAAGTGGTTCATCTACATAGACATACTCTTTTAAAGGCATCATATTTATCATTTGCATTGCATAAACTAAACTTTCTACATTACATATTTGGGGCCCGATTCATGGAATCCAGCGCAGAAAAGGCACAAGCGCTGCACGCCCGAGAAGGAGCGTGAGCCATGCATACACCAGCCATGGGGCAAAGAAACAATTGCACGGCACATGTATTGATGAATTTTCCCAACCCTCACTAGCTGTGGCGCAAGGAACATCAAGCAGCGCCAGTAATGCTCCCAACACGCCCCCACACACAGTAAAAAGCTAGTGAAATGCCTAACATGGCGCAAGTCCCCGCGCCATCCCTGGTCCAGCATACAGCCCACCCAGCCAAATTGCGTGAAAACTTGGTGCGGACGGGGTATGCACTGAGTTTCCACGAGATTTGGCTAGTGTGCGGACTGAGTACACGCAGAGTTTCCATGCAATTTGGCTGGCGTGCGGAAGGGGTACGTGCTGATATCCCACGCGATTTGTTGAGGTTCGGACTTGGTACGCGCTGAGTTTCCACCTGATTTGGCTGGTGTGCGGATGGGATACATGCAGAGTTTCCACGCGATTTGGCTGTGGTGCGGATGGGATACGTGCTGAGTTTCCCCTGCAATACATGCACAAATCCACTCGAAGCAGATCCCTGCTGACGGGAAAGCCACAGCCCAGCCCCCATCACCTGTGACCACACACCACAGGCAGCCCACACCACAAGGGATCCCACCAAGCCCCATCACCTGCAACCACATCGAGCATGCAGCCCACACCACAAGGGACCCCCTCACAGCCCCATCACCCGTGACCACACCCCGCAGGTACCCCACACCACAAGGGACCTCCCCAGCCCCATCACCCGTGATCACACCCCGCATGCAGCCCACACCACAAGGGATCCTACCAGCCACCATCACCCATGACCACACCCCACAGGCAGCCCACATCACATGGGACACCCCCATCACCCGTGACCAAACCCTGCAGGCAGCCCACACCACAAGGGACCACCCCCAGCCCCCATCACCTGTGATCACACCTTGTAGGCAGCCCTCACCAGAAGGGAAACCCCAGCCCCATCACCCATGACCACACCCCATGGCAGCCCACAAAACATGGGACATCCCCATAACCCGTGACAACACCCCTCAGGCACCCCACACCACACCACAAGGGACCTCCCCAGCCCCATCACCCGTGATCACAACCCGCAGGCAGCCCACACCACAAGGGATCCCCCATCCCCCATCACCTGTCACCACACCCTCAGGCAGCCAAGACCACAAGGGACCCTCCCAGCCCCATCACCCATGACCACACACCGCAGGCAGCACACACCACAAGGGGCCCCCTCCAGCCCCCATCACCCATGAACACACCCCACAGGCAGCCCTCACCACAAGGGACCCCCCAACCCCATCACCCGTGACCATACCCCCCAGGCAGCCCACAACACATGGGACATCCCCATCACCCATGACCACACCCTGCAGGCAGCCCTCACCACAAGGGACGCCCCCATCGCCTGTGACCAAACTCCGGAGGCAGCCCTACCACATGGGATGCCCCCACCTCCCATCACCCATCACGGCAACCTGCAGGCAGGCCCCATGTCATGGGAAACCCCCATCACGGCAACCTGCAGGCAGGCCCTGTATACTGGACAACACCTGCATGCTAGATGCTGCCATAGAGACACACCTACATTCCGTCGATGGTGTGTCTGTGAACTTGCATGCCATGTATTGACACCACCATCAACCTCCTGGCCACAAAACATACAGCAAACAACAAAAAAGCCATACACCTGTCCCACACGCATCAGTGTAATCACATGCAATTGCTGACTGCAACCACATCCCAACATGCACATCACAAAAGTGTATGCCAAAGAGCGGCCCTGCATGTCATGTGATGAAGTAATGTAAAAAAACACATGTACAAATACACACACCGTGACAGAATTCAAAGCATCCTTGATTTGTGTCACATTAAGAGAAATTTGCCTGGCGTATCATGGCATGAGTCTCAATGAGCACACATCACATGAACCTTTTACCCCATAAACACATGAGTGACCTTCCCATGTGTGAGGTACATGACATAACATCCAATCAAATCACATTTAATTCGCAATGCACATGTACACATGTGTGCAAAGGGTGAAAGAGTGCCGGGGGGGGAACTGAGTGAAGACAGACACTAGAAATGTGTCTGGGCAGGTGACATTGAGAGGGTGCCCGTGTCTGGGAAGTGTTGATAGATGAAATGTGGTTGAAGAGGTGGCAGTTCTGCACATGTGAAGGACACCTCAAGAAAAACACCCAGCCAGTGTCAATTCCAAGCCTAAGTGAAAACAGGAGTCGAAAAATGTCGGTAGGTGTCTGTTGGCATACATAAAACTGTCTAAAGATTGTGCATGCCTGTGAGCCAGTGCCGGTGTGCAAGTGCCATGCAAGGGGACCTTATGACAAGTTCAGAGGGTACACAGCTGACCATAGCAGAGTTCCTCAGGACCTCATCAGGGCACAGGAGTACCAAAAGCACAAGAACACAGGAATGACTGAAGTCATGATTTTGTACATGGCAAACATACCGTTACCTAACGACATATACTGCAGCATTTGTCTGTCCATGTGTCAAACCCTTTTTTGAAGGCACTTACACTGCATCAAGCAAATCCTGTTCCAAAAATTTCAAAATTACACACTCCCATCACTCACCCAACCCACCAACCTCCCAAAAACACTGTAGACCAAGACACAGATATGCTGCATATGTGAAATCAAAGACCACCACACAGTGCACACTCCAACTCCACCTTAACACCCATCCACTGGTCATGCACACCAGGGCATGCCCCATGCGAATGTATGTCAAACATGACACATGCATGCCTGTGTGCACACACATAAACCAGATTGGTAATCATCAGGGACACAGAACAGAGTAAGGAAGAGTCAAACTTGCACAACATCAAAGTCCAAACACCACTTAAAAATAAAAAAAATATATTAAAACAAGTATAAATATCACAATAATTTCCTGAAAATAAATAAAATGAAATCACCAAAAAAAGTAAGCATGTCCAAAATGAAAAAACCAAGGTCACAAAAAAATATATGTCAAGCTCAAAAATGCGGTCCATGTCCTTAAATGACTCTCAAAATTAAAACCAGAATTAAAAGAAATCCATTCCATCATGGCGAACACAAAAGGATCCTAAAAGATGAAAACTATGTACATGTATAAGAGGTCCATTGTCCCAAATGCATAACAAAAACATGAAAAAACAATCCACGAAATGACACACAAAAGAATAGCTATATATAAAAACTGGAGCACAGTCTAATGCCTCCCAAAATATTTTACCAAAAAATGAAACTGTGATGCCTATGTGTGTGGGCTATGCTATTTACATGGCTCTTTATGTATTTTTCTGTCCATGTGCAGGTGATGAGGCACTGGATGCGGAGTAGGTGGAGGAGAAACAGGATACTGAGCCATGATCAACCACCAGTGGAGGACCTGGTGTGGTAGCCCATGAAGATCCACTTGTGCTACAGGCCATCGTCGCCCTGACTAAGTCTGAGTATGCCTCAGAGGAAGCCTTTGGCTCTGGTGGTGAAATGGATATGTATACCTCTGTGCTGTTGCAGGTGAGTGCTTCAACTGTGTGTGCTGTTGCATCCCAAATGTCTGGAGGGAGGGACGACCCCTCACAGGGCCAGTCAGTGTTGGCACGTCTGTTTGTGGTGGATACGGCTGCAGGGTCATGCTCCAAAGTATTGACTCCTGTTCCTGGACCATCTGCTCAATGGAGGAATGCAGTCCTACAGCCACAGACAGCGGCATCACATCAAGGTCCAGGTTACCTTGTCCCAGGCAGGTGTGGGGTCCGCCAATGCGGTGGCTGTGTGTTAGCTGGCCATAATGTGTGGGAGCAGTCCATGTATGCTGTTGCACAACAACAGACTGCTTCATATGAGATGTTGGCTCAGGACATGGATAGGGTGGCCAGCTCCATGATACCTCCAGCAAGACAGGTGAGGCACCAGCAGCAGGCATTGCGGTCCATATGCCACTCTCACAGTCTGAACATGGTTGACAGCAACAGGAGCTGATGGGCAGAACTGAGGGCTCTGCGCGCATTTATGGCTGCAGAGGGTTGGGCCACAGGGAAGCCCCGAGGTTAGAGTATAGGTCTCTCAGGACTACACTGGCTGCACTAGAGTCATCCAGCAGTAGATGGTCTGAACAGCAGATGGAACTGATGACGCATACCATCACGGAGGAACTCCGTGCATCCCATGAGGTGTGGCATGGAGACCTCCGAGCCATCATGTTGTAGATGCAAGCATCTCAGTCCTGCATGGGCACTGCCATGGAGGCCCAGGGCTAAACGTGGTGATCCTCCCTTACCACTACCACATTCTGATGCAACACCAGAGGATGGCGACAGCAGAGACAGGTCTCCCGATCCCTGGTAGCCTTGGAACACATTAACCCAGGGAGTTTTTTTATTTTTATTTCCACACATGTGGGTGTTGACGTGCACCCTGAACCTCCTCCCTCCGGGTGTATTGGCTTGACTATCTCCATTATTGTCAGCCTTCCTGCTGTATGCACTTCCCTGCCCCCTTTGGTTAGCAGTGCCACACAAATATACAAGGGTGCCATGTGCATGTCACGACACATTGAGGCACATGTGCAATTATGTATGGTCACGGTCAGATGGATTCACTCTTGGGTCCTGTGTTTCTGGTATGTTGTACTGGCCAATTGATGTTCCTGTGTACATTATTACATTGATGAGTGAGAGTGAGTTATTTCTGAACTTGTTCTGTTGATTGTTGAGCGCTTTGTGACAGTGGTGTTATGTGTTGGCCATTTATTTCTCAGTTTGGACATTGTCAACCAGGTGATTTGAAGTGTGGGAGGATTTAGGTGACATACCAGTATTTAGATGTGTACATTATCATGGTGTTAGTGGCATACTCCATCTTCCATGTGTTCCTTTTGTGCACACCTGATTGAGATACTTTTAGTATTAAGGGATGCACACAATGTAGCCCTTCTAAGGTTGGGACAGATGATTGCCGCTTTGTCATCATTGATTGTAACCTGGAATGTGCCAGGGCTTTGTGCACTCAGCAGGGGTTGGATTTTAGGTGAAAAATGGTGCCACAAGCTGGGTGCCGGCTGCCTCGCCACGTGCCTTTTCCCCTCCCATGTGCAGCTGCCATGTTTGTGGTTGGGGATGAGGGGGCACCATCATGTCCACCTGTGCACCACGCCATGTTGCAACGCTGTGCAGGACACATTCTGCCACAATGATCCTGCACACTACTGGTGGTGCATATAGCAGCTCACCACCAGAGTGGTCAAGGGAGCGGAAGCATGAATTTAGCACTCCAAATGTACGCTCCGCTATGGCCTAGTTGCAATATGGGCTGCCTTGTATCTTACCTGGGGTGGCGTGGTGGGGTTCCATATTGGTGTCATAATGTAGGTGTTCAGAGGGTAGGCACTGTCCCCTGTGGAGGTGAGATGGTTTGTCAGTGGTGTGGTTTTTTTCTGTGTGAGACATGCATGCATTTGCAGGGCCATTTGTTCTCACCAATGAGCCATGTGTAGCCATGCCTCCCAGCTTCCAGGGCCCGGTGTAGGGGTGACATTTTGAATATGAAACTATCATTGGTGGACCATGGATAGTTTGCATCTACAGAGGTAAAGATTCCCTTGGCATCACATACAACCTGCACGTTGATGGAATACCAGTGCTTGCGATTGTGATAGATGTGCTCTGTGGCCCTAGGGGGACGTAAGGCCACATGGGTGCAATCGATGGCACCAAGCACTTTATGGAAGTGCTCCACCCCTTAAAATTCCTGGGCCATGGCCTGCCTTTCTGCGGGTGTTCTGTACATGTATATGTGCATGCGGACTGAGGGGCATGCAGTCATGATTGCCAACACCTGGTGCAGGCAGCATGACTCTGTGGCCTGTGAAATGCCCCCGACTATGGCAGTTGTCCACTGAAATGACCCAGTGGCCAAAAAATACAGTACATTGAGCACCTTTTCCAAGGGGCTCAGTGCTTGGGAGCACAGTGTGGGTGATGTGAGGTCATCTTCCCACTCTGTGACCAGATCTCTTATGATATGAGGTGGAAACCTATACCTGCCATAGATCTGGTCTTCAGGCATCCCAACAAGGCAGGTCCTGGGTAAAAGAAAATGCATGCCCTGGCTGTCCTCTTCCTGCGGTGTCCCATGATCACTGCTGAGAAAATGGGAAACTCATCATAGCTGTATACGCGCGTTGGTTTTTTGCAGGCCCTTTTTATGCATTGTTTTTAGTGCGCAGTGACGCTTACGCCTGTTTTCGCGTGGTGGACATGTTTCAGGATTAGAGCGTCTTTTTCCACGTGCCGGCAAGCACCATTTGATTCCATAAATATGTGTTGTTAGCATGCGTGTGGGCGTTGTGAGTATTTTACTGTGGTACATCCCAAGAAATGTCAACATTTACGCTTATTGTTCTCCATTCCACATGTTCCACACCCTTTTTAGATGACTGCGCAAGATGGTATGTCCTTTCGCTGGGCATCCCGCGCAAGGTGTTTGTGGTGTCGCAATGACGGGTTGGACCCGCGCGGATTCAGCGCAAGTCTCCGGTAAGCCACATGCAATTTGTACCATAAATCGACAATTGGGCGCTTGCGCGCGTTTTGCACGCAAGCGCCTCTTTTACGCGCAATTATATTCCATGAATCAGGCCCTAGGTGTGTTGCACTCACACAGTTTAAGTAGAAGGTATCTAATTTTAGTATGATTTGCTGCCAGCATCCGTATATGATGAAACTGACTCTTACATCTACTTTTATCAAGGCAATCTAGAGAGTGGCCAAAAGTTGTGTTTTTTATGAACTTTGTAAAGGCCCATCCCTGTCTTAGTACGTGCAATAAAAATAAATAGACACACCCCAATAAGAAAAGAGACTATGAGAACAGGTTGCGAGAGTTAGTCTTTTTCTATCAAGAATTGGCATCCAGAGAACTCTGCTGCCCAAGAGAGCTCTGGCAAACAATACACTTACAATTGATTATAAGGGCAGAAAATGTCATAAGTGATGTCAAACAGGAATGTTACAAAGTTCATCGTGGTTGGACACAAGCTTGTGTTGTATAGGCGCATATAGGTGCTACTCCTCCGTGGTTGGCTGCTGGGCTGGCGAGAGGTTGAGCGTCACAAGGTCCATCTGTCTGTGTCCAAGCGGGGGTGAGGGTCAGGTCGCTGTGAGGCAGGGTGGCCGCTAACTAAGCTAACATAATACACTACAATAAAACATGCACTAAATAATAGTCATTGCAACTCCTTTGAACAAATCATCATAAACCTATAACTTATATTTGTATAATCGCACCATTACATATTGGGACTTATATGGGGTACCAGGTTAAGGGTCTTGACCAATATGATAACATCGATTGCGGGGTGGGTTTGGACATATCAAAGAGTTTGGGGGGGAAAGTTGACATTTGTTAGTTGTAGGAGGCAATATACTGTGACAGAGGTCTGATTTTAACTAAGGGCATGCTGGGGTGGGCTTCATGACAGGGTCACATATCTGGTACATCAAGAGAATACCTTGCAGGGACACAGGGGTTATACTGGCAGTAATTTTCCAACAGCGAGGGTGAGGGGGCACGGGCAGGTTTCTGGAGATGAATGAGCTGAAAGGCCTGGCTCAGGCCAGTTCACACACAGGACAGTGATCTCAGAGGAAGAGCGACATGTTACATTTATTTTTTGTTGCAATTGCCTCCGGCTCCAGCATGAGAATGGCGCTGTGAAACTTTCATAAACAGTTAGAAAAGGTTGGGGGCTCTGTGCGCGGTGTGCCGGGGCTGCTAAGGGGAGAGAAGCCTTTTCGTATTATCGCAGTGAGGCCTAGTTAAAAAGATGGAGTCAAGGGTGAACAAAATGGATGCCTCGTGTCCCGCGCAACAGCCCCATCTAAAGGGTTCAAAACACAAGAGAAATGATAGCTGCCACCAGTCCCGTCCGTGACACACTTGCACAGATCATACTAAGTCCAGCGAGAGTTTCTAGGGCCTTTGGAAAGACTAGAGACCCAAGAGCGCGGTAATGTAATCTACGGTGCACTCTTGTTTCATGTTGCACAAAAGCTGCAACATGAGGAAAGGACTAAGGGAAACAAAGTCTCCCAGTACTGACTGTCTTAAGGACATGTCAGTTTCCCCATAAGAATTGAGCGAAAGCCCAGAGAGAGCTTCTCAGGCAAAGTCTAGATCAGGGTGTAAAATAACAGCAAAAAGTTTGGGGGTTGGCACATGGAGGGAAAATTACATACAATCAAGAAATTTTTCCTAACAGAAGCCAACAACCTCCTAGACCATGCTCAATCCGATTTCACACCCCGACACGGAAACAAAACCACACTTACCTCAGTCTGGGATGACCTTAAAAACACACTGCAGACTAATCCTTCTTGACCAATCTGCTGCCTTTGACACAATCAACCACTCAATCCTCCTCAACCGCCTCCACTCCCTAGGAATCAGTGGAAAAGCCCTCAAGTGGATAGCATCCTTCCTCAACAATAGGAACCAAATAACCCTCCTCTCCTCCTTTGCTTCCGCAGCCCGACCAGTCAATACCAGAGTTCCACAAGGAGCGTGCCTATCAGTCCTCCTGTTCAAGCTCTACATGTCCACCCTCCCATGAATAATCCGCCCCCACAATATCCTGTGCTATAACTATGCCGACAACACACAACTAATCCTAAAACTCCTGAACTCAAAAGCCAGCTGCCAGCCCAACCTCACTGCCTGCCTCCTTGACATTGACGACTGGATGACCACAAACCACCTCCTTTTAAACCCTATCAAAACTGAAATCATGGTGTGTGGCAAAACCAAACTTCTTCCGTACCCTCTACCCTGGCCATCATCCATGGGCAATCCACCGACAACCTCAACCTCAGTAAAAAATCTTGGATGCACTCTTGACTCTGACCTAACCCTCTGGCAGCAAGTCAACAATGTCTCTAAGTCCTGCCACTACCACCTCAAAATTCCTTGGCACATTTTTCCATACCTCTCCTTTCGGAATAGACTCGCCGCTGTCCAATCAATTGTAATGTCAAGACTGTACTATGCTAACTCCCTCTACCTCAGAGTCCAAGCATACCACCTGACTAAACTACAAAGAGCACAAAATGCTGCAGCCAAACTGCTACTAGCACTTGGCCCAAGAGATCACACCTCCCCAGCTCTCAAAACTCTCCACTGGCTCCCGATTGGGCGAAGGGTGACCTTCAAAACCTTATGAATCTCTCACCGAGCAATGCATAAAACCAGACCTCAATACCGTCAGGACAAGCTAAAACCCTACCATCCACCATGCACTCTAAGATCAAGCTCTGCCTGCCTCATAGTGATACCAAACACCAATTCAGTCAGGTTAGGTGGATCATCATTCTCAGCCTCGGCCCCCACTCTGTGGAACTCACTTCCACCCCACATTCGACTCACCGAAGACCTCATGTCTTTCCACAAATTACTGAAAACATGGCTCTTCCCTTAAAAATCGACTCTTATCTCAAACTGAATAAACAGCCACAATAAACAGAAACCCAAGGTTGTTGAACAAAGATAACAATCCAGCATAGAGACCCGATCAAACACACAGAAACTAAAATGGACAGTGTAAATAAAACGGGTGAAGTGAATGAAACGGATGAAGTGGATGAAACAGTTGAAGTGGATGAAACTGACAAAATGGATGAAACTAATGAAGCGAATGGAACGGATGAAGCTGATGGAATGGATGAAGTGGATGGAACGGACAAATGGATGGGATGGACGAAGCAGATGGAACGGATGAAATGGATGAACAGATGAAGTGGATGGAACAGATGAAGTAGATTGAACAGAAGAAGTGGATGGGTCAGAAGAAGTGGGTGGAACAGAAGAAATTGATAGAATTGTAGAAGTGGACGAACTAGAATGAAGTGGATGAACCGGAATGAAGTGGATGAAATGGAAGAAGTGAATGGAACGGAAGAAGTAAATGGAACGGAAGAAATGGTTGGAATGGTAGAATTGGATGGAACGGAAGAAGAATTGGATGGAACGGAAGAATTGGATGGAACAGAAGAACTGGAGGGAACAGAAGAAGAGTGGGGAATAGAAGAAGTATCCTGAACAGATGAAATGCATGGAACGGATGACATGTAAGGAACGGATGAAATGTAAGGAACGGATTAAATGTAAGGACCGGATGAAATATAACGAATGGATGAAATGTAAAGAACGAATGAAGTAGACGAATTGGAAAAGTATTTCAAACGCGTGGAAAGGATCAAGTGGATGAATAAAATGGATAAAGGAATGAAATGGATGGAAAGAGTGAATGAATTGCGTGGAGGGAGTAGATGGAACAGATGGAGTGGATGGAACGGATGGAGTAGATAGAACTGATGGAATGGATGAAACGGATAGAGCGGATGGAACGGATTGAGTGAATGGAATGGATAGAGTAAATGAAACAGATGGAACAGATGGAACGGATGGAACGGAGAGCTGGTTAGACTGAGTCAACTTGTCAGAACGAACGGATGGAATTGATGGAGCAGACGGAGCGAATTGAGCAGATGAAACAGATGGAACAGAGTGGATGTACTAGCTGGAGTGGACGGAACAGAGTGCTAGCTGGAGTGGATGCACTGACCTGAACGGGTGGAACCGACGGAGAGAATGGAGCAGACGAAACAGACAACGTACTGGTTGGAATGAATGGAACGGATGCTATAGATGGAACGAGTGGAAGTAGAATAGATGGAGCAGATTGTAATGGAAGGAATGGATGAAGCGGATAGAACGGATGAAGTGGATAGAACGTATGAAGTGGATAGAACGGATGAAGCGGATGGAACAGATGAAATGAATAGAATGGATGCAGTGGATGGAACACATGCAGTAGATAAAACGGATGGAATGGATGAAACACGTAGAGTGGATGGAACGGATGGAGTAGATGGTACGGATGGAGTGGATGGAACGCATGGAGTGGATAGAACGGACGGAGTGCATGGAACAGATGGAGTGGATGTAACAGATGAGTGGATAGAACAGATGGACTAGATGGAACAGATGGAGTGGATGACACAAACAGAGTGGAAGGAACAGACGGAGTAGATGGTAGAGATGGAATGGATAGAACGGATGAGTAGATTGAACGGATGAGACGAACGACCAGATTGAACGGATGGAAAGGATGAGTAGATTTAAGGAATAGAACGGATGAAGCGGATGGAACAGATGAAATGAATAGAATGGATGCAGTGGATGGAACACATGCAGTAGATAAAACGGATGGAATGGATGAAACACGTAGAGTGGATGGAACGGATGGAGTAGATGGTACGGATGGAGTGGATGGAACGCATGGAGTGGATAGAACGGACGGAGTGCATGGAACAGATGGAGTGGATGTAACAGATGAGTGGATAGAACAGATGGACTAGATGGAACAGATGGAGTGGATGACACAAACAGAGTGGAAGGAACAGACGGAGTAGATGGTAGAGATGGAATGGATAGAACGGATGAGTAGATTGAACGGATGAGACGAACGACCAGATTGAACGGATGGAAAGGATGAGTAGATTTAAGGAATGGAACAGATGAAACGGATGGAATAGATGGAACAAATTGAATGGATGGAACAGATGCTGTGGATGAAACAGATACAGTAGACGGAACAGATGGAGTTGATGAAACAAACGGAGTGGATGGAACAGATGGAGTGGATGGAACTGATGGAGTGGATGGAACAGATAGAGCAGATGGAACAAATAGAGTGGATGGAACAGGGGGAGTGGATGGAACAGATGGAGTGTATGGAACAAATGGAGTGGATGGGACAGATGGAGTGGATGGAACACCTGGAGTGGATGGAACTGATGGAGTGGATGAAATGGATTGAGCAGATGGAACGGATTGAGTAGATGGAACAGATGGAGAGGGTGGAACACTCAGAGCGGATCGAATGAATGAGAAGGATGGAACAGATAGAACACTTTAAACTGATGGGAAGGATGAAATGGGTCTATGGAATGGATGGAGTAGATCATGTGGAAGAAGGGTTGAGTGGATGGAATGGATGGAAGGACTAGTAGATTAAATGGATGTAAAAGACAAAATGGATGAACAGACGAAGAGGAATGAACGGAAAGAGTAAATAAAACGGATTGAATAGATGGTACAGATGGAGTGCTTGATCTCAAAAGCTTTACTGATAACAACCATATTACATTACCACGTTTACTCTCTTCTTTACACCACCACACAACTAGAACACAGCGATACTATGACACATTCAGTATAGCTGTTCTCACACTAACACACGCCACATACTCCTCATCATCCTAATTAAACACAGCTAGCTGAGCACACACCACTAGCTTAAGCGTCTCCTCAGGCCTAACGCAGCCAGAAATCAGTCTGGGTGTCGACCCTCCAGAATGAACACATACAACTGACCTCCCCACCACCACACCTACTGTTAAGAAGCACCTATCATGCAACTGTCACACCGGCTGCACGCATATCCGGTGCACCCACACACCTTATGACCCTCTCTCTCTCTACTGACTTAAACTACGGTTCCTGAGGGCGTTCAATTTACCAGCGCTTTGGGATCATACCAATAATACATATGGAGTTGTTTTAAAACTCCATATCCAAAGAACACAAAAGTAAAACACACATCAAAATACATGAAAGAGTGGGAAAAATAGGCTCACAGTCTTTCCAGTTAAAAATCAAAATCCTAGAAATCCAGCAAAGTTGCTGGGGGTCTCACAAGGTAAGGGAAATTAGCACATTCTTGAGAATTCTCCCTAACAGTGATGCATTTGCGAACACATCATCATGCCGCACGTGATGAGCGTGCGGTCACATGACTCTGTCCGGGAGGTCCGCAATGACGTCAGACGTTCGCTAAAGTCAACGGATGCAAAAACAGTGGAAAAAGTTGTGAAAAGTGTATAGAAGTGTTAAAAATGATGATAGACGTAATTGCAGAGTTTTAAAGGGGAACTTTGTAAATAGGACAAAAATGTTGCTCTATTGGGGTAAGTATAAAATTAATAAGTTATAGGATATTAGCGTGCACTGGTAAAACCCCATGAAATGTAATGAACAAACTTTGTTAAAGGGACATTATGGTTAAGTTGCACTGATAAAAACCTATGAAATTCATTGAAAACACTTTTTTAAAGGGATGTTATGGTTACAAGTAAAGCCAAAAAACCTCAGAAATTCACAAGTTATGGTAAGCTAAGCAACCATAACTCGCATCACCACCATGCACTGCTAAGACTAACACCCAAGACATCAAAGACAACTCAAACATTGCAATACCTCTTTAATACTGTTGAGATATCTGATCCTTTGAAAGCATCAGATCATCATTTCCACTTCCTGTAAGTGGTTCATCTACATAGACATACTCTTTTAAAGGCATCATATTTATCATTTGCATTGCATAAACTAAACTTTCTACATTACATATTTGGGGCCCGATTCATGGAATCCAGCGCAGAAAAGGCACAAGCGCTGCACGCCCGAGAAGGAGCGTGAGCCATGCATACACCAGCCATGGGGCAAAGAAACAATTGCACGGCACATGTATTGATGAATTTTCCCAACCCTCACTAGCTGTGGCGCAAGGAACATCAAGCAGCGCCAGTAATGCTCCCAACACGCCCCCACACACAGTAAAAAGCTAGTGAAATGCCTAACATGGCGCAAGTCCCCGCGCCATCCCTGGTCCAGCATACAGCCCACCCAGCCAAATTGCGTGAAAACTTGGTGCGGACGGGGTATGCACTGAGTTTCCACGAGATTTGGCTAGTGTGCGGACTGAGTACACACAGAGTTTCCATGCAATTTGGCTGGCGTGCGGAAGGGGTACGTGCTGATATCCCACGCGATTTGTTGAGGTTCGGACTTGGTACGCGCTGAGTTTCCACCTGATTTGGCTGGTGTGCGGATGGGATACATGCAGAGTTTCCACGCGATTTGGCTGTGGTGCGGATGGGATATGTGCTGAGTTTCCCCTGCAATACATGCACAAATCCACTCGAAGCAGATCCCTGCTGACGGGAAGGCCACAGCCCAGCCCCCATCACCTGTGACCACACACCACAGGCAGCCCACACCACAAGGGATCCCCCCAAGCCCCATCACCTGCGACCACATCGAGCATGCAGCCCACACCACAAGGGACCCCCTCACAGCCCCATCACCCGTGACCACACCCCGCAGGTACCCCACACCACAAGGGACCTCCCCAGCCCCATCACCCGTGATCACACCCCGCATGCAGCCCACACCACAAGGGATCCTACCAGCCACCATCACCCATGACCACACCCCACAGGCAGCCCACATCACATGGGACACCCCCATCACCCGTGACCAAACCCTGCAGGCAGCCCACACCACAAGGGACCACCCCCATCCCCCATCACCTGTGATCACACCTTGTAGGCAGCCCTCACCAGAAGGGAAACCCCAGCCCCATCACCCATGACCACACCCCATGGCAGCCCACAAAACATGGGACATCCCCATAACCCGTGACAACACCCCTCAGGCACCCCACACCACAAGGGACCTCCCCAGCCCCATCACCCGTGATCACAACCCGCAGGCAGCCCACACCACAAGGGATCCCCCATCCCCCATCACATGTTACCACACCCGCAGGCAGCCCAGACCACAAGGGACCCTCCCAGCCCCATCACCCATGACCACACACCGCAGGCAGCACACACCACAAGGGGCCCCCTCCAGCCCCCATCACCCATGAACACACCCCACAGGCAGCCCTCACCACAAGGGACCCCCCAACCCCATCACCCGTGACCATACCCCCCAGGCAGCCCACAACACATGGGACATCCCCATCACCCGTGACCACACCCTGCAGGCAGCCCTCACCACAAGGGACGCCCCCATCGCCTGTGACCAAACTCCGGAGGCAGCCCTACCACATGGGATGCCCCCACCTCCCATCACCCATCACGGCAACCTGCAGGCAGGCCCCATGTCATGGGAAACCCCCATCACGGCAACCTGCAGGCAGGCCCTGTATACTGGACAACACCTGCATGCTAGATGCTGCCATAAGAACACACCTACATTCCGTCGATGGTGTGTCTGTGAACTTGCATGCCATGTATTGACACCACCATCAACCTCCTGTCCACAAAACATACAGCAAACAACAAAAAAGCCATACACCTGTCCCACCCGCATCAGTGTAATCACATGCAATTGCTGACTGCAACCACATCCCAACATACACATCACAAAAGTGTATGCCAAAGAGCGGCCCTGCATGTCATGTGATGAAGTAATGTAAAAAAACACATGTACAAATACACACACCGTGACAGAATTCAAAGCATCCTTGATTTGTGTCACATTAAGAGAAATTTGCCTGGCGTATCATGGCATGAGTCTCAATGAGAACACATCACATGAACCTGTTACCCCATAAACACATGAGTGACCTTCCCATGTGTGAGGTACATGACATAACATCCAATCAAATCACATTTATTTCGCAATGCACATGTACACATGTGTGCAAGGGTGAAAGAGTGCCGGGGGGGGAACTGAGTGAAGACAGACGCTAGAAATGTGTCTGGGCAGGTGACATTGAGAGGGTGCCTGTGTCTGGGAAGTGTTGATAGATGAAATGTGGTTGCAGAGGTGGCAGTTCTGCACATGTGAAGGACACCTCAAGAAAAACACCCAGCCAGTGTCAATTCCAAGCCTAAGTGAAAACAGGAGTCGAAAAATGTCGGTAGGTGTCTGTTGGCATACATAAAACTGTCTAAAGATTGTGCATGCCTGTGAGCCAGTGCCGGTGTGCAAGTGCCATGCAAGGGGACCTTATGACAAGTTCAGAGGGTACACAGCTGACCATAGCAGAGTTCCTCAGGACCTCATCAGGGCACAGGAGTACCAAAAGCACAAGAACACAGGAATGACTGAAGTCATGATTTTGTACATGGCAAACATACCGTTACCTAACGACATATACTGCAGCATTTGTCTGTCCATGTGTCAAACCCTTTTTTGAAGGCACTTACACTGCATCAAGCAAATCCTGTTCCAAAAATTTCAAAATTACACACTCCCATCACTCACCCAACCCACCAACCCCCCAAAAACACTGTAGACCAAGACACAGATATGCTGCATATGTGAAATCAAAGACCACCACACAGTGCACACTCCAACTCCACCTTAACACCCATCCACTGGTCATGCACACCAGGACATGCCCCATGCGAATGTATGTCAAACATGACACATGCATGCCTGTGTGCACACACATAAACCAGATTGGTAATCATCAGGGACACAGAACAGAGTAAGGAAGAGTCAAACTTGCACAACATCAAAGTCCAAACACCACTTAAAAATAAAAAAAATATATTAAAACAAGTATAAATATCACAATAATTTCCTGAAAATAAATAAAATGAAATCACCAAAAAAAGTAAGCATGTCCAAAATGAAAAAACCAAGGTCACAAAAAAATATATGTCAAGCTCAAAAATGCGGTCCATGTCCTTAAATGACTCTCAAAATTAAAACCAGAATTAAAAGAAATCCATTCCATCATGGTGAACACAAAAGGATCCTAAAAGATGAAAACTATGTACATGTATAAGAGGTCCATTGTCCCAAATGCATAACAAAAACATGAAAAAACAATCCACGAAATGACACACAAAAGAATAGCTATATATAAAAACTGGAGCACAGTCTAATGCCTCCCAAAATATTTTACCAAAAAATGAAACTGTGATGCCTATGTGTGTGGGCTATGCTATTTACATGGCTCTTTATGTATTTTTCTGTCCATGTGCAGGTGATGAGGCACTGGATGCGGAGTAGGTGGAAGAGAAACAGGATACTGAGCAATGACCAACCACCAGTGGAGGACCTGGTGTGGTAGCCCATGAAGATCCACTTGTGCTACAGGCCATCGTGGCCCTGACTAAGTCTGAGTATGCCTCAGAGGAAGCCTTTGGCTCTGGTGGTGAAATGGATATGTATACCTCTGTGCTGTTGCAGGTGAGTGCTTCAACTGTGTGTGCTGTTGCATCCCAAATGTCTGGAGAGAGGGACGACCCCTCACAGGGCCAGTCAGTGTTGGCACGTCTGTCTGTGGTGGATACGGCTGCAGGGTCATGCTCCAAAGTATTGACTCCTGTTCCTGGACCATCTGCTCAATGGAGGAATGCAGTCCTACAGCCACAGACAGCGGCATCACATCAAGGTCCAGGTTACCTTGTCCCAGGCAGGTGTGGGGTCCGCCAATGCGGTGGCTGTGTGTTAGCTGGCCATAATGTGTGGGAGCAGTCCATGTATGCTGTTGCACAACAACAGACTGCTTCATATGAGATGTTGGCTCAGGACATGGATAGGGTGGCCAGCTCCATGATACCTCCAGCAAGACAGGTGAGGCACCAGCAGCAGGCATTGCGGTCCATATGCCACTCTCACAGTCTGAACATGGTTGACAGCAACAGGAGCTGATGGGCAGAACTGAGGGCTCTGCGCGCATTTATGGCTGCAGAGGGTTGGGCCACAGGGAAGCCCCGAGGTTAGAGTATAGGTCCCTCAGGACTACACTGGCTGCACTAGAGTCATCCAGCAGTAGATGGTCTGAACAGCAGAATGAACTGATGACTCATACCATCACGGAGGAACTCCGTGCATCCCATGAGGTGTGGCATGGAGACCTCCGAGCTATCATGTTGTAGATGCAAGCATCTCAGTCCCGCATGGGCACTGCCATGGAGGCCCAGGGCTAAACGTGGTGATCCTCCCTTACCACTACCACATTCTGATGCAACACCAGAGGATGGCGACAGCAGAGACAGGTCTCCCGATCCCTGGTAGCCTTGGAACACATTAACCCAGGGAGTTTTTTTATTTTTATTTCCACACATGTGGGTGTTGACGTGCACCCTGCACCTCCTCCCTCCGGGTGTATTGGCTTGACTATCTCCATTATTGTCAGCCTTCCTGCTGTATGCACTTCCCTGCCCCCTTTGGTTAGCAGTGCCACACAAATATACAAGGGTGCCATGTGCATGTCACGACACATTGAGGCACATGTGCAATTATGTATGGTCACGGTCAGATGGATTCACTCTTGGGTCCTGTGTTTCTGGTATGTTGTACTGGCCAATTGATGTTCCTGTGTACATTATTACATTGATGAGTGAGAGTGAGTTATTTCTGAACTTGTTCTGTTGATTGTTGAGCGCTTTGTGACAGTGGTGTTACGTGTTGGCCATTTATTTCTCAGTTTGGACATTGTCAACCAGGTGATTTGAAGTGTGGGAGGATTTAGGTGACATACCAGTATTTAGATGTGTACCTTATCATGGTGTTAGTGGCATACTCCATCTTCCATGTGTTCCTTTTGTGCACACCTGATTGAGATACTTTTAGTATTAAGGGATGCACACAATGTAGCCCTTCTAAGGTTGGGACAGATGATTGCCGCTTTGTCATCATCGATTGTAACCTGGAATGTGCCAGGGCTTTGTGCACTCAGCAGGGGTTGGATTTTAGGTGAAAAATGGTGCCGCAAGCTGGGTACGGGCTGCCTCGCCACGTACCCTTTCCCCTCCCATGTGCAGCTGCCATGTTTGTGGTTGGGGATGAGGGGGCACCATCATGTCCACCTGTGCACCACGCCATGTTGCAACGCTGTGCAGGACACATTCTGCCACAATGATCCTGCACACTACTGGTGGTGCATATAGCAGCTCACCACCAGAGTGGTCAAGGGAGCGGAAGCATGAATTTAGCACTCCAAATGTATGCTCCGCTATGGCCTAGTTGCAATATGGGCTGCCTTGTATCTTACCTGGGGTGGCATGGTGGGGTTCCATATTGGTGTCATAATGTAGGTGTTCAGAGGGTAGGCACTGTCCCCTGTGGAGGTGAGATGGTTTGTCAGTGGTGTGTTTTTTTCTGTGTGAGACATGCATGCATTTGCAGGGCCATTTGTTCTCACCAATGAGCCATGTGTTGCCATGCCTCCCAGCTTCCAGGGCCCGGTGTAGGGGTGACATTTTGAATATGAAACTATCATTGGTGGACCATGGATAGTTTGCATCTACAGAGGTAAAGATTCCCTTGGCATCACATACAACCTGCACGTTGATGGAATACCAGTGCTTGCGATTGTGATAGATGTGCTCTGTGGCCCTAGGGGGACGTAAGGCCACATGGGTGCAATCGATGGCACCAAGCACTTTATGGAAGTGCTCCACCCCTTAAAATTCCTGGGCCATGGCCTGCCTTTCTGCGGGTGTTCTGTACATGTATATGTGCATGCGGACTGAGGGGCATGCAGTCATGATTGCCAACACCTGGTGCAGGCAGCATGACTCTGTGGCCTGTGAAATGCCCCCGACTATGGCAGTTGTCCACTGAAATGACACAGTGGCCAAAAAATACAGTACATTGAGCACCTTTTCCAAGGGGCTCAGTGCTTGGGAGCACAGTGTGGGTGATGTGAGGTCATCTTCCCACTCTGTGACCAGATCTCTTATGATATGAGGTGGAAACCTATACCTGCCATAGACCTGGTCTTCAGGCATCCCAATAAGGCAGGTCCTGGGTAAAAGAAAATGCATGCCCTGGCTGTCCTCTTCCTGCGGTGTCCCATGATCACTGCTGAGAAAATGGGAAACTCATCATAGCTGTATACGCGCGTTGGTTTTTTGCAGGCCCTTTTTATGCATTGTTTTTAGTGCGCAGTGACGCTTACGCCTGCTTTCGCGTGGTGGACATGTTTCAGGATTAGAGCGTCTTTTTCCACGTGCCGGCGAGCACCATTTGATTCCATAAATATGTGTTGTTAGCATGCGTGTGGGCGTTGTGAGTATTTTACTGTGGTACATCCCAAGAAATGTCAACATTTACGCTTGTTGTTCTCCATTCCACATGTTCCACACCCTTTTTAGATGACTGTGCAAGATGGTATGTCCTTTCGCTGGGCATCCCGCGTGAGGTGTTTGTGGTGTCGCAATGACGGGTTGGACCCGCGCGGATTCAGCGCAAGTCTCCGGTAAGCCACATGCAATTTGTACCATAAATCGACAATTGGGCGCTTGCGCGCGTTTTGCACGCAAGCGCCTCTTTTACGCGCAATTATATTCCATGAATCAGGCCCTAGGTGTGTTGCACTCACACAGTTTAAGTAGAAGGTATCTAATTTTAGTATGATTTGCTGCCAGCATCCGTATATGATGAAACTGACTCTTACATCTACTTTTATCAAGGCAATCTAGAGAGTGGCCAAAAGTTGTGTTTTTTATGAACTTTTTTTATGAACTTTGTAAAGGCTCCCTGTCTTAGTACGTGCAATACAAATAAATAGACACACCCCAATGGGGAAAGAGACTATGAGAACAGGTTGCGAGAGTTAGTCTTTTTCTATCAAGAATTGGCATCCAGAGAACTCTGCTGCCCAAGAGAGCTCTGGCAAACAATACACTTACAATTGATTATAAGGGCAGAAAATGTCATAAGTGATGTCAAACAGGAATGTTACAAAGTTCATCGTGGTTGGACACAAGCTTGTGTTGTATAGGCGCATATAGGTGCTACTCCTCCGTGGTTGGCTGCTGGGCTGGCGAGAGGTTGAGCGTCACAAGGTCCATCTGTCTGTGTCCAAGCGGGGGTGAGGGTCAGGTCGCTGTGAGGCAGGGTGGCCGCTAACTAAGCTAACATAATACACTACAATAAAACATGCACTAAATAATAGTCATTGCAACTCCTTTGAACAAATCATCATAAACCTATAACTTATATTTGTATAATCGCACCATTACATATTGGGACTTATATGGGGTACCAGGTTAAGGGTCTTGACCAATATGATAACATCGATTGCGGGGTGGGTTTGGACATATCAAAGAGTTTGGGGGGGAAAGTTGACATTTGTTAGTTGTAGGAGGCAATATACTGTGACAGAGGTCTGATTTTAACTAAGGGCATGCTGGGGTGGGCTTCATGACAGGGTCACATATCTGGTACATCAAGAGAATACCTTGCAGGGACACAGGGGTTATACTGGCAGTAATTTTCCAACAGCAAGGGTGAGGGGGCACGGGCAAATTTCTGGAGATGAATGAGCTGAAAGGCCTGGCTCAGGCCAGTTCACACACAGGACAGTGATCTCAGAGGAAGAGCGACATGTTACATTTATTTTTTGTTGCAATTGCCTCCGGCTCCAGCATGAGAATGGCACTGTGAAACTTTCAGAAACAGTGAGAAAAGGTGGGGGCCCTGTGCGCGGTGTGCCGGGGCTGCTAAGGGGAGAGAAGCCTTTTCGTATTATCGCAGTGAGGCCTAGTTAAAAAGATGGAGTCAAGGGTGAACAAAATGGATGCCTCGTGTCCCGCGCAACAGCCCCATCTAAAGGGTTCAAAACACAAGAGAAATGATAGCTGCCACCAGTCCCGTCCGTGACACACTTGCACAGATCATACTAAGTCCAGCGAGAGTTTCTAGGGCCTTTGGAAAGACTAGAGACCCAAGAGCGTGGTAATGTAATCTACGGTGCACTCTTGTTTCATGTTGCACAAAAGCTGCAACATGAGGAAAGGACTAAGGGAAACAAAGTCTCCCAGTACTGACTGTCTTAAGGACATGTCAGTTTCCCCATAAGAATTGAGCGAAAGCCCAGAGAGAGCTTCTCAGGCAAAGTCTAGATCAGGGTGTAAAACAACAGCAAAAAGTTTGGGGGTTGGCACATGGAGGGAAAATTACATACAATCAAGAAATTTTTCCTAACAGAAGCCAACAACCTCCTAGACCATGCTCAATCCGATTTCAGACCCCGACACGGAACCAAAACCACACTTACCTCAGTCTGGGATGACCTTAAAAACACACTGCAGACTAATCCTTCTTGACCAATCTGCTGCCTTTGACACAATCAACCACTCAATCCTCCTCAACCGCCTCCACTCCCTAGGAATCAGTGGAAAAGCCCTCAAGTGGATAGCATCCTTCCTCAACAATAGGAACCAAATAACCCTCCTCTCCTCCTTTGCTTCCGCAGCCCGACCAGTCAATACCAGAGTTCCACAAGGAGCGTGCCTATCAGTCCTCCTGTTCAAGCTCTACATGTCCACCCTCCCATGAATAATCCGCCCCCACAATATCCTGTGCTATAACTATGCCGGCAACACACAACTATACCTAAAACTCCTGAACTCAAAAGCCAGCTGCCAGCCCAACCTCACTGCCTGCCTCCTTGACATTGACGACTGGATGACCACAAACCACCTCCTTTTAAACCCTATCAAAACTGAAATCATGGTGTGTGGCAAAACCAAACTTCTTCTGTACCCTCTACCCTGGCCATCATCCATGGGCAATCCTTTGACAACCTCAACCTCAGTAAAAAATCTTGGATGCACTCTTGACTCTGACCTAACCCTCTGGCAGCAAGTCAACAATGTCTCTAAGTCCTGCCACTACCACCTCAAAATTCCTTGGCACATTTTTCCATACCTCTCCTTTCGGAATAGACTCGCCGCTGTCCAATCAATTGTAATGTCAAGACTGTACTATGCTAACTCCCTCTACCTCAGTGTCCAAGCATACCACCTGACTAAACTACAAAGAGCACAAAATGCTGCAGCCAAACTGCTACTAGCACTTGGCCCAAGAGATCACACCTCCCCAGCTCTCAAAACTCTCCACTGGCTCCCGATTGGGCGAAGGGTGACCTTCAAAACCTTATGAATCTCTCACTGAGCAATGCATAAAACCGGACCTCAATACCGTCAGGACAAGCTAAAACCCTACCATCCACCACGCACTCTAAGATCAAGCTCTGCCTGCCTCATAGTGATACCAAACACCAATTCAGTCAGGTTAGGTCGATCATCATTCTCAGCCTCGGCCCCCACTCTGTGGAACTCACTTCCACCCCACATTCGACTCACCGAAGACCTCATGTCTTTCCACAAATTACTGAAAACATGGCTCTTCCCTTAAAAATCGACTCTTATCTCAAACTGAATAAACAGCCACAATAAACAGAAACCCAAGGTTGTTGAACAAAGATAACAATCCAGCATAGAGACCCGATCAAACACACAGAAACTAAAATGGACAGTGTAAATAAAACGGGTGAAGTGAATGAAACGGATGAAGTGGATGAAACAGTTGAAGTGGATGAAACTGACAAAATGGATGAAACTAATGAAGCGAATGGAACGGATGAAGCTGATGGAATGGATGAAGTGGATGGAACGGACAAATGGATGGGATGGACGAAGCAGATGGAACGGATGAAATGGATGAACAGATGAAGTGGATGGAACAGATGAAGTGGATTGAACAGAAGAAGTGGATGGGTCAGAAGAAGTGGGTGGAACAGAAGAAATTGATAGAATTGTAGAAGTGGACGAACTAGAATGAAGTAGATGAACCGGAATGAAGTGGATGAAATGGAAGAAGTGAATGGAACGGAAGAAGTAAATGGAACGGAAGAAATGGTTGGAATGGTAGAATTGGATGGAACGGAAGAAGAATTGGATGGAACGGAAGAATTGGATGGAACAGAAGAACTGGAGGGAACAGAAGAAGAGTGGGGAATAGAAGAAGTATCCTGAACAGATGAAATGCATGGAACGGATGACATGTAAGGAACGGATGAAATGTAAGGAACGGATTAAATGTAAGGACCGGATGAAATATAACGAATGGATGAAATGTAAAGAACGAATGAATTAGACGAATTGGAAAAGTATTTCAAACGCGTGGAAAGGATCAAGTGGATGAATAAAATGGATAAAGGAATGAAATGGATGGAAAGAGTGAATGAATTGCGTGGAGGGAGTAGATGGAACAGATGGAGTGGATGGAACGGATGGAGTAGATAGAACTGATAGAATGGATGAAACGGATAGAGCGGATGGAACTGATTGAGTGAATGGAATGGATAGAGTAAATGTAACAGATGGAACAGATGGAACGGATGGAACGGAGAGCTGGTTAGACTGAGTCAACTTGTCAGAACGAACGGATGGAATTGATGGAGCAGACGGAGCGAATGGAGCAGATGAAACAGATGGAACAGAGTGGATGTACTAGCTGGAGTGGACGGAACAGAGTGCTAGCTGGAGTGGATGCACTGACCTGAACTGGTGGAACCGACTGAGAGAATGGAGCAGACGAAACAGACAACGTACTGGTTGGAATGAATGGAACGGATGCTATAGATGGAACGAGTGGAAGTAGAATAGATGGAGCAGATTGTAATGGAAGGAATGGATGAAGCGGATAGAACGGATGAAGTGGATAGAACGTATGAAGTGGATAGAACGGATGAAGCGGATGGAACAGATGAAATGAATAGAATGGATGCAGTGGATGGAACACATGCAGTAGATAAAACGGATGGAATGGATGAAACACGTAGAGTGGATGGAACGGATGGAGTAGATGGTACGGATAGAGTGGATGGAACGCATGGAGTGGATAGAACGGACGGAGTGCATGGAACAGATGGAGTGGATGTAACAGATGAGTGGATAGAACAGATGGACTAGATGGAACAGATGGAGTGGATGACACAAACAGAGTGGAAGGAACAGACGGAGTAGATGGTAGAGATGGAATGGATAGAACGGATGAGTAGATTGAACGGATGAGACGAACGACCAGATTGAACGGATGGAAAGGATGAGTAGATTTAAGGAATGGAACAGATGAAACGGATGGAATAGATGGAACAAATTGAATGGATGGAACAGATGCTGTGGATGAAACAGATACAGTAGACGGAACAGATGGAGTTGATGAAACAAACGGAGTGGATGGAACAGATGGAGTGGATGGAACTGATGGAGTGGATGGAACAGATAGAGCAGATGGAACAAATAGAGTGGATGGAACAGGGGGAGTGGATGGAACAGATGGAGTGTATGGAACAAATGGAGTGGATGGGACAGATGGAGTGGATGGAACACCTGGAGTGGATGGAACTGATGGAGTGGATGAAATGGATTGAGCAGATGGAACGGATTGAGTAGATGGAACAGATGGAGAGGGTGGAACACTCAGAGCGGATCGAATGAATGAGAAGGATGGAACAGATAGAACACTTTAAACTGATGGGAAGGATGAAATGGGTCTATGGAATGGATGGAGTAGATCATGTGGAAGAAGGGTTGAGTGGATGGAATGGATGGAAGGACTAGTAGATTAAATGGATGTAAAAGACAAAATGGATGAACAGACGAAGAGGAATGAACGGAAAGAGTAAATAAAACGGATTGAATAGATGGTACAGATGGAGTGCTTGATCTCAAAAGCTTTACTGATAACAACCATATTACATTACCACGTTTACTCTCTTCTTTACACCACCACACAACTAGAACACAGCGATACTATGACACATTCAGTATAGCTGTTCTCACTTTAACACCCGCCACATACTCCTCATCATCCTAATTAAACACAGCTAGCTGAGCACACACCACTAGCTTAAGCGTCTCCTCAGGCCTAACGCAGCCAGAAATCAGTCTGGGTGTCCACCCTCCAGAATGAACACATACAACTGACCTCCCCACCACCACACCTACTGTTAAGAAGCACCTATCATGCAACTGTCACACCGGCTGCACGCATATCCGGTGCACCCACACACCTTATGACCCTCTCTCTCTCTACTGACTTGAACTACGGTTCCTGAGGGCGTTCAATTTACCAGTGCTTTGGGATCATACCAATAATACATAAGGCACTATATAAATGCCAAGTAACATAACACAACATAGCTACGTCAACTCTCATCAATATTTAGGAGAACATACTTTCCTTGAATGTAACTCTCCTCATTAAAAAATCTTTCTGTATGAGAAGTGTGTTTCACCTCTGCACCATACAGGTCACAAAAGTTATCACGTGTACATACATGAACTGTTTATATATTTGTATAGAATGGTGTAGTCCCTTTAAGTAACTTCTTAAGTTTATTCAATCCGAAAATGAACAATTTTATTTTCATATGAAAAGCTTTCTTAATTAATATTTCTCCTTTTTTTCTTTAGCAAAAAACCCTTTACCACATATCTAGATTTTGGTTTCACAAGTCTCCAAATATTTGTAAAACTTAAGAGTGATACATTTCCCTATATATATCTGGATTCTTCTAGTTCAAATTGAAAGCACATTCGCTACCCTTTCCTCTCAAAATGTTTCTATTTTTTACTAGCTAGAAAAACATTGGATACATTTTTCCTTTTTTACTCTCAAGAAAGAAATTCTCGGTTTCGTCAATATATTTTGTTGACACATCTTCTATTCAAAATTGCTAATTTTCAAAAGTATTATCGATAATAGTTATTGTTGTATTAGCTACAGGATTTGTATCTACAGATTAATAATACTACTTTTTGAAATATCATACACTACAAATTTACTTCCCTGCCGACGATCCTTTCTTCTGGCTCATTGTTCTTGCTTTCTTGATGGTATCTTACGAAAAAGCTGTATACAAAAAATATTAAAATGGTAAAGATCACGCATTGCGTTTCTATATATTTCCAATATAAAATAACTTTCATGCCCAGGTTCACAGGCAGAGACCGGAGTTAACAGCTCTTCAACCTAGGCATTGTAGGGCCAAGCCAAACAAGGGCTTCAGTTAATGCTGCAGGACGTAAAACCATATATCAGCCCAGACGTAATAATTATTCACATCCCAGGATTTGCCTGGGGTATGGATTCTTTTCTTTACTCCCGACAGGAGATAAGCTCAAGTAGAGCACATCTCTCATCAGAAAAAATCATTATAATAATTGTCTGCAATTTAAATGAAAAAGAGATTAAATAATCTCTTCACAGATGACAGCGACCATGAAAAACATGATCCAAATTTGCTGCTGTGATTCGAAAAGGGACATTCAAACACATCATTACTACTCCTACTCAACAAAACATCTTAGCGAGTACATCCTCCCTCCACTACCTATCCCCAGTATCACTAGAGTTTCAATAGTCAAGTTCCCTGTGCAGCCCCATAAAGCTACTCTACCAAACCTAATCAATAATTAATAATGTAATCCCATACCATATACATTTCTTAAATAATACCTCAAATACTCTAAAATTAACTTCAGTCGACATTTCCCAAACAACTTCAAAATCGAAGAAATGTACACCGGAAACAACATGACAAAAATGTCTGTCATTTCTTCATTCACATTCATAAATAATATGCAACACATCTCTGCTTTCATACACCAACCAACTATTCATTCACTTCTGGTATGTTCTCAATGTATAAGTAATGTGATAAGAGAACATAGTACCAAGATAACACACTGCCACTTAGTTGCTCTACCCAGCTGTAATGTTCACACCTTAGAAGCCTCTACTTAACAACTCTACACCAACTCCAGACACACAGCATTGAGTATAACTGGGCCCTACCTCACACTTGCTTCTACCAGCCCCCATGTACTTATTCCTCCTTAGCTATCCTCATAAAAAAAACATGCACAATGAACCACCTCACCTGTTTCCAGCTAGATCAGCATAATAAGACGATAGCCTGACACACTATCCTGCATCTCACCCACAAACTAATTGCTAATACTGCTACTTAACAACACATAAAACCATGTACGTCACCCCTCCACTGCCCATCCCCACTTTCAGTATAGTCTTAATGGCCAATTGTCCTGGTCAACCCTACAAAGCTATCCTAACAAACCTGATGAATAATACTGCTGCCCCCCATCCCACCATACAGATCTTTCATAATACCTCACATACTCTAACCATACATTTAGACTACAATTCCCAAACAACTTCTAAAGAAAATAAATGTTCACTTGAAGCAACATGATATTAATTTCTTCATACACATTCATAAAGTTTAAATAAAATAATATCTAATACATCTTTGCTTTCATGTGGCAACTAACCATTCATGCATCTCTAGTATGTCCTCAATTCATGAGAAAAGTAATAAGACAAAATAACTGGAAGATAAAGCACTGCCACTTAGTTGCTGCACCCACCTCCAGTTTTCACACCTTAAAAGCCTTTCTTTAAAAACTGCATGCCAACTTCAGACACACAGCATTCAGTCTACTGCTAGTCGCATAACTATGCTCTGTCACAACTTTCCTTCTCTTACCACCCATTTAATCAGTCCTTCTTAGTCATCTGTATGAAATAGCTTGTAAAGTCACTACTACAACTCAACAAAGGATATCATCATGCATATCCTCCCTTCACTGCCAAGTGCCCTGTGCAGCCCAAGAAAGCTATTTTAGCAAACCTCATCTATATTACTGTTTCCCCCGGTATTACCTACATTGACCTTTTACAATTGACCTTTTGCACAATTGACCTAATTATAGTGGTCCTAATTGACCTTTATATTATTTTAGTTATTTTATATATGTATTGGGTTGGTTTTGGATTATAAATAATATAACAGGATTGGATGGGGTGTTGCATGGGTTTTTGGATTGGGTGGGGGGTTGCGGGGGGTTTCCCCCTGCATATTTGTCCTAATTGACCTTCTAAATTAGGCCATTTCTCCCGAGGTCAATTATCCCGAGGTCAATTGTGAAAAGGTCAATTAGTATACCATCAACCCAATGTGCACGTTTATGCATTTTACATCTCCGTATCTCAGTGCATTGCTTAACAACATATTGCATTTCATACCAGGAAACCCAAATAGATTCCTGCCCTTCCAAAGCACACCATTTCCAAGCAAATTGTGAAACTGCTAAATATGGTTGTTGATTTTTTTCTTTTCTAAATTACTACCAATAATTAAACGAGAGTGGAAATGCTACTGTAGAACAAAATGCCCCATCTACACATCTCCTCTAAGTGTTTGAGTAATGTGGAATACTATTGAACAGTTCATATAGCGTGCATAACCTGAGGAAATTCTAAGAAAGTACAACACCACCAATAAAAGGTCATAAAAAAAACAGCTTAATATTCCTCATTCACATTCATAAAGGTGATACAAAATGATTTCTAACGTATATTTGCTTTCATGTAGCAACCAAGCATTCATGCATCTCTAGTGTGTCCTCAATTCATCAAAAAGGTAATAAGAGAAAAGACCTGCAAAATAATGCACTGCCATTTAGTTGTTCGACGCGACTCACTTTTTCACAACGTATAAGCCTTTCCTTAAGAACTATACGCCAACCCCAGAGAGACAGCATTCCGTCTACTACTAATTCCATAACTTTGCCATGTCAACACCTTTCTCTTTCTACCACCCATTAATCAGTCCTTCTTAGTCATCTTCATCAAATAACATGTAAAGTCAAGTGCCTCACCTATTTCCACCTACTCCACCATCATAGGGTCAACAGCCTGACCCACTATGCTACATTTTACCTACAAACTAATCAATACTACTCAACAAAACATGTCAGCATGAATGCCCTCCCTTCACTGCCCATCCCCTCTCAAATAGGGTTTCAATAACCAAGTGTGTGTTACAAGGCTTCTACCACTCAAAAGCTCTGCTGTGACCACAGTTCCCAGGAGGAATCTATCGCTGCACCCTCAACCATGCCAGAGCATGCAGCTCATCAGCAACATGCCCGCGATGTAAGCCATGCCAAGATGGCTGCCCCTGTTACATGCAACATCTACTGTTCCACAGATTGGCCAGATGACCTGTAAGGATATTTGGCGTGTTACAGCACAGAGTACAGCACTACTGCACAGGATCAATGTGTAGCATGTTTTTTTTATGCAGCGCCAATGCATGGGCGGTGCATTGCTATGATGCAGTTGTTTCAAAATATGTGTTGCCAGTGTAACATGGACATATAAGTAAGGGCAGGTTATTCAGCCAAAAACGATTTTTACATATAAAATGCAAATACATTTTTCACAGTTAAAAGCACACATCTGTACCTTCAAAATGCACACCATTTCTCACCTGAAATGCCTATGTTGCAAGAGACACATTTGGTAATTAACAAACTAATATCACTAACAAGACTAATAATTATAACTCATTAATAAAAGAATGTGTCTTCACTGCAAAAGAGGCAGACTATGAAAATCAGTTTTAAACACACATTCACGTTTTTTTTTTCTTTGCCTTCCTGTGCTCTGTCCACAGTAACTGCAGGAAGCAAAGACTTCGAATAATCAGGAAATCAGCTTGTTACAGTTGCAACTGTGCAAGAAGAAACATTGTTAAAAGTAGGAGGATAGAACATGATTGATTCTGATTGGAGCACGTCACATCAAGCATTATGTTGGAGGCTGTGACTAGTGCTTTGCTGCAGAATCTGGAGGAAGAGAGGGAGAGACATCTTGACACAGCTCGAAGAAGGACGGGGTTGACAGCTGGGGAGGCCTGATTCCTAAAGCAGATTCAACTCGGTTGCAGAGACTGGCTTTTCCAGTCAACATGTCCCAGTTCGAGTGACGGCAGATGCTTGTCCTTGCTGGGTGAACTCCTCCAGAAGGCGAACAGCCAAAGAAGTTACATGCTGAATAAGCCTGGTAATTATCTCGCTGAGGTGTGGGGTCTGAGTGTGTACGAGAATATTCAGTCAGTGTAGGAAAGGAGATTCCTGTGCTTTACTCACGTGTTTAATGTTGCAAATTGAGTTCTTGTCTCCGCCACTCTCTTTTCAGTGTATCACAGATAATGCTGTTACTGTGCTATTTCATTTATTTCTGTAAAGAGTGAGATCGTGTTTAAATGCAACTTTTATAATTCACAAAAATATTTGAAAGCAGACGGGTGGTGTGTTTTATATTTACCAATACAGTGCTGATGATGTGGGGAGATGTTTAGACAGTGCAATTGTCATTTTCAAGGTAGCTAAACATAAGATTTGGCTGCAGCCGTGTGCACAATGTAATTCAGTATGAGCAATTATAACTAACTGTGTGTGTTGTAGTCTACCGGAGGTCTATGAATCGGCAAAAAGGGAGGCCCGGGACATAGTTCACTACCGTATATAAGATAGTGAAAATACCACATGATAGCTCGCTGCCGTAGATAAGAGAGAGAGAAATTGCCCATGGTGGCACACTAAAAATGAAAATGTGGTGTTCCTGAAATGCAAGCCTGAGGTTTTTCTAGTGATTACACGAAAAATCTAAACAAAAATAAGGGGTTCTGGATATTGGGGCCACAAATAAAACAAGGGAATTATGCTCACCAAAATACCACCAACCACGCATACCAACCACGCATACCAACCACGCATGTCTGTGTGCTGAAATAATGCATGCCCACTGTATTATTGTTGCACATGGCCCAATCTGAATACAAGGAGTGATTGTAAGAAAATACCGTCAGGCCCCAAATCTCCACAAAAATACCCAACAGACCTCTATGGCCCAATTTAGCCCCAAGCCAGATGATGAAGCCGGACGATAATCTAGCCTGTGTTACAAGGCTGCTAACACTCTCTGCAGCTATGCTTCCACCATGATCCCAGGAGGGATCCATCTCTGCACCCTCAAGCATGCCGGAGCATGCAGATCATCTCATCAGCAACATACCTGCGATGTAAGCCCTGCCAAGATGGCCACCCCTGTTGCCTGCAACATCCACTGTGCCAGTGAGGAATCCACAGATTGGCCAGATGCCCTTTATGGCCCAACTTAGCCCCGGGCCAGATGGTGAAGCCAGACCATAATCAAGCCTGTGTTACAAGGCTGCTACCACTCTATGCAGCTCTCCACTGCTCATCACCATTCAGACCACGTGAACACGTCCCAGACAAGCCACATAATTATGAAGGTAAGAGCAATGTATGCATTCATACAATTGGCTCTGATGTTACTGGCTCGACTGTCATTACTCTACATTGCCTGCCCATAACCATGCTCCCCTTCCCACTACCTTCCTAGCCAGTGCATCTACCATACCCCTCCTCAACCTATTCTTGCCCTGCCCACAATCCCTCACCCCAGTCACTCCCAATGATAGGCTCTACACGAGTCCACCTACCCACAGCACATCCCGTGAGCAGTCCCAGCTGACCCCCTCAATCTACAACTGTCCACACAACCTCACATGCACTTTCACAGCTAAACAACCTCCCAAGCAACAAAAGGCACACCCCTCAAGCAACCAGCAAGCCACCGCCTCATACACTCACCACAGCGACCATTTCATGCACCTCAAGCGGACCTACGTCTCCCAGAGGCAGTAGTCACCTTCAGAGAAAACCCTGTGTATTGCGCCTCACCAAACAACACCTTGATACTCCCGGATATTTTCCCAGGTACATCCTTAATCCAACTACTCGCCCCCCACCTTACATCACGTGAGCATCACCTCAACCCTCACCTATATGGAAACACCTAGCCATGCAGACCCACTGCTTTGTAGCATCTCACAAGATACAACAATGCAGCTTTACTACCACCCTCACCTTTTCGCACTGACTTGCCCCATGCCTCTGCACCACCTGACGCCTCATTAAGGAACCATAGACCTAAATCCAGACTCACCCTACCAATCCCACACCCCCTCAAGCCTGTGCACACCCATTTCAGAAACACACCTAGGCACTAGAATACACCACTATCGCCACCAGCACATAAACACCCCCATATGGCTCACTCCCCAGCCCACTCAACCCACTCTTCACATCACCTTTAGAACCTCCTACTATACCCCTCCCACTGACACTTCCTCTGAAAACCACTGTTTGGCTTCTATCCAGCTCACCACACCCGCCTCTCCCCACTCATCATCCAACCCTCAGGCAAGCACCTCCATTCCTGCTGTCTCACCATGCACCCCATCCATCAAACCCACTGCACAACTACCACTTAAGTGGGCCCTCATTAATGCCAGATCACTCCCTGCAGACACCCTTGACATGCATAACCTAATCATCAACCAATACCTTGACTTGTTAGCCATTACGTATAGCTGGTTCCACAAAGCCCTGCCTCCTTGATAGCACTGCCCAGTGGCTATGCCCTAAATAGACAGAACAGAGAACAATCCAGAGGTGGAGTGGTTGCACTCATATAAATATCAGACCACCCACAAGCCCCAAGGAAGTGAACTTCAAACTCCTCTCGATCAAACTAACCATCTCACCGAGGGACACATTGTCCATCCACATCATATACCAGCCCCCAGGCCCTTTCGACCCCGTTGAAGATGACATCACACCAATGTTAGGGAACAACAACCACACCCACACACGTGAAATGCAGAACCCTAGACTGGATAGCTGAACTGAACCATCAAATCACTATCACCAGCATACTACTCGGTCCATGGTCTGACCACTGAATTGTCTCTTTCTTCTTCCAGCCAATGAAAGCACCTCCACCCACAGCTCCTGCCCTTCCTACCACCCTCTAAGGCTGCTCCTGCAGACTAACTAAAGAATCCATCTCACCTCTACTCACTCCCCTTCTAAAAGAAAACCTCTTCACACCAGACTCAGACACCATTGCCCACATCTATGCCGACAATCTTGCCCATGCCATCAACACAGTTGCCCCCTTGCTGCCTAGGAAAGCCAAAGTCACCTCAACCCATTGTTCACCCCTGACCTACACGCCCTGTGCTCTAAAAAACGACAGGTAGAAATCACTTGGAGCAAGAACCCATCTGATGCCTTGAAAACCACATTCAATAGTATTGCCAAAGAATACAACCTGGCCATTTTCACTACAAAGGTGACTGCATACAATACAAGAATCTCCAACGCCATCTTGATTTCTCAAGAATTCTTTAGAATCCTCAGAGAACTGGAATCACCATCCACACCCCCCCATCCGCCATTAAAGATGAGTCCTAGTGCAATAGTATTTAAAAACTATGAGTGCCAAAATCACAACACTCCAACAGAAAATTATCTCCAAAAAACGCTCATCGCTTCCCCCTATTTTGCTCCCCCCACCAATATCCCATCCACAACCCTGTTCCACTTCAAGGAAGTATTAGAAGTTGAAACAGCCAAGATACTCAATAAACTGAAACTCTCCAAATGCAAAGGCGACATATGCCCGCCGGATATCACGAAAGACTGCTCAGAAACCCTCACCCCATTCATTACCAAATTCATAAATGCATCCCTCTCCACAGGCAAAGTCCCCACCAACCTCAAAGAGTCATGGATACTACCCCTACTAAAAAAGCCTCTACTAGACCCCTCAGATCCCAACAACTACTGTCCCATCAGTACAGTCCCCTTTCTTCTCAAGATTCTCCACAGGGCAGCCTATGGGCAAATCCAGGATTTCCTGGAATCCAACCACATCCTTGGAATGCGCCAATCAGGCTTTAGACCAGGTCACAGAATGGAATCAGCACTGCTGGACCTCAAAAACCAGATGGATGCCTTCAGAGACGAAAAAAGCCAGCCCTATTACTCCTCCTCGATGTGTTTGCCTGCTGGAAGTAAGAACCATGAGAGTCTTCGCAGACATTGCCAGTTCCCCTCCCGCACCTATCCCTGTGGGGTCCCTCAAGCTTCCTGCATCTCCCCCTCCCTCTACAACATTTTCATTAAACCCCTCTTTGACCTCCTCATCTCCATCGCCATAACCTATACCAACTATGCCGATGACACCCAAATCCTTCTCGCCTAACCGGCACCTACGACTTAGATTCCTGCACAATCAACAATATCTCTGCTACTATTCAAGCATGGGCTGCCATAAATCATCTCTGCCACAACAACAACATGGAGATCCTTCTGACAGTAAGTCCAACCATGCTAAAAAAACTTGATCCCCAATACTCAGCCTTTACCATTTATGGCATCCACATAGACGTCTCGTCATCAGTCAAAACTCTCAGTGTCTACCTGGCTTCATCCCTCAACCTCACCAGGCCAGTTAATGCTATCGCCTCCTCTGCGGCATACACAGCCAAACTCATTAACGCCTCCAGACACGTCCTCACACCTTCCAGCTGCCTCACCATCACCAGATAAATCATACACGCAAGGCTCGATTACTGCAATAGCCTATTCACCGGAACATCGAAACACAACATCAGGAGACTACAGGTGATTCAAAGCAATGCCCTGTGTGCAGCACTCAACATTCCCAGAAATGCTCAGATCACAGCGGCTAGAAAGGAAGTGCATTGGCTACCCATCAGGGAAAGAATTCTCTTCACATCTCTGCCCATCACACATAAATGCCTGGCGAACACTGCCCCTAAATACCTGTCCAAAAGAATGATGAGACCCACCTCTAGGAGGCCAGTAAGATAGGTTAATGCCCACTGCATTGTCCCTCCCCTTGTCAAACTAGCCAAAGGAGGAGGATCCAGCTTCCCTGCTGTTGCAGTACACCCACAATGAGAGCAATAGAATCCTACTGACCTTTCTGAAAGGCCCTAAAGACTTGGCTCTTTGCCTAATTGACAATGCAAGATGAAAACATGTCCTCATGTTTAATCCATAAGCTACACATTTTTGTTCACCTGTAACTGGTTCCCAAAAGTGCCCTGATGCCCTTGGGCTAAGGCGCTCTGCAAATGTAAACAATTAATACAAATAAATAAAGTGCCCTGGACATCCCCAGAAAGCTATTTTACCAAATCTCATCTATAATACTGTTTCCCCAACCCACTATGCATCCTTATTCATTTTACATCTCCCTATGTCAGTGCATTGCGTAACAATATATTGCATTACATACCATGAAACACAAAAAGATTCCTGCCCTTCCAAAGCACACCATTTCCAAACAAATTGTAAAATTGCCATATATATTCTTGATTATTATTTTTAAATTGCTACCAATATTTACATGAGAGTGTCAATTGTGCAGTATGAAACAATGCCTCATGTACACATCTCTTCTAAGTGCTTGACCAATGTGGAATACTATCAAACAGCTCACATAACATACATAACTTGAGAAAATTCTAAGACAGTACAAAATCAGCAAAATAAGGTCATACAAAAACTGCTTAATATCCAACTTCAAAGCACACACACATCAACAATATGTGTCAAAGGTAGACTTATACTACTTGCTTCACAGTAAAGTTTTGTATGCACCCACATGCATATCACATCTTGCAATGTCAGTGAGAAACAGTCTTTATTTGGAAATATATTTTTGTCACACATAAGTATAGCATAACGTCTCATGCTGCTTCATCAAGCTCCTAAAAATCCAGAAGTAAAATATAGAAAAGCCTACTTTTCAAACAATACACATAAACTTGACAAAATTAGACACCTAAACATTCTTTATTTATCTTAGAAATACAACAATTCAAAATATACATACAATATATAAAAACACACTATCACTCACCTTCAGCTGCTTCAATTAATAAATAGATCTTCACAATAGTCAAACACAGAACATGTGCACATTCTCTTCTGGAACCACAATGTGACCTGTTTAGCAAAAGGTCACTTTCATATATTTCATAAATCAGTAGCAAAAAAAGGAAGACTGTAAAAAGCAAGTAAGTAAAATGCTGAACACATTTTTATTACGACCTATATCAATCAATCAGCCCCAACATAATCCTTCCGAAGAATACTTTATACAACATTTACACACTATATAAAAAAACATATTTTCCCCCTAATTTGCCAAATTACATAACCCCGGTTACACGACGAAAACCTATCCAATAGTTGAGGTTACATGTACATTTTTCAAATGTGCTGAAAGACATATATCCAAAGGTTTCAAAATGAATTCACACTAGTCTTCAGATTGAACATCCAAACAGAAACACATGTACACATCTGTGCTAAAACACACAAAATATAATATGATCATGGCACCAAAATAAAAACAGCTATAACCGTGGGTACCACCTACGGGTTTATATCCTCGGCTACCAAAGCACACCACAAAGTACAATTGCAGCATTAATAGCCACGGATCAAGTCAACCACCAATAGAAGCGGCTACCGGTAACATTTTTACAGATTTAAAAAGACATACTAAGAGGGAGTAACAATTCAAACAACATAATGGTACACATGAGGTAATGGAATTAGAAACACATGTGAAATTGTGTAGTATAATATCAATGAAACTACAAAATCATATCACAAAATTGGAATCGCTATATCCGTGGCTAAATTGTTAGTCATGTATGCAGCCACACCCACCAAAAATACATGACATCCCATTAGCTTAGTTACCATCTGCAAGCTGGGTACCCGCAGCTATAATACTTGTGGCAGGGCACAATATTTCATTGGCTGCTGTGTAATCGTGGCTATTTTTAAAAAAGGCATCAAAAGTATTTTCCTTTTCCAATACACTTAACAAGTTATTTGGGTGGCTCTAAAACAAACACATATATTTTAAATCAGACAAATACACTTCACCTCTGGCACAAAAAAAGAAAAGTTGGAACATTTCTCTGTGCTTTTTATTTAGATGATTAATTAATGTCCTTTTCCCGAACAGAAAAAAAAAAACTTGTACTCCAAGTCAAAAATATTTTTCTACAGTTGCAGCATGACCCTCTCATTTCAAACACTCCATCTACAATATAATTATAGACCCAAAAACACTTTGCAAGCCAATGCTTTGAGAACTCATCACCTATATCATCAACATCAAAATTAACACCATTCTCAAAATTCTCTAATTTTCCACAGTACTCTAAACAATCACAATCCTCTCCTTCTGAAATTGTCTGCATATTCACAGTATCCAATCATAAATATCACCAAAAAAGGATTCTCTCATAGGGTCTCCAATTCCATAGCATTTGGGGTACTTGACATCCTATTGGCAGCCACCCACCACACAGACAATGAACAACAATCAGAAGGTTAATACACACATTCCACCTTCCCTCCTAATGTCCTCTTCTTCCATTGATAATAATAATATCAGGAGTAAAAAGCAGTATTTCTATCTACCACACTAAAATGAAAAACTACATGCAATGGCTCGAGGTCAATTATCCTGCAGAGGAAGACATACAAAAAGAAGACACTGAAGACAATGCGCCTGAATAAAATACAGCCCAATCAGGATTGTGTAAGTACATTCTATATATTCATCTAAAATTAGATTAACAATTATGTTTAACATAACAAATATCACAAATATAATGTACCTACCTACTATCAAACTATCAAATGTTTATTGAACCAACACAAATATGTTTAAACTGTACTATATCTTCAATTGTTTAAAAGTATTTCAAATAGTTTCAAACAGATGAAGAAGTGATTCAAGTCTCAAGTAGATTCAAGCAAAAAGCCCCACAACAATTACCCACAAATATAATTATGGATTCCTTAACAGAACTAAAATAACTATTACTTAACATCCAACAAGAAACACAATCAATGAAAAAGGACATTCACACTTTAAAACAAATCATGGACAGTAACAAATTCAGATAATTGCGCAAGGGAAGAAGATGCATCATGTGTTCCACGTAAAATGAAACGAAAAGCGACAACCACATCCCCACACAAATAAACCTGTTTTGAACAAACTTTGTTTGCATATTTATTTACCTTTTTCAAATGTGTACACTTATATGAAATATGAATTTAGAAAATGTGCTTAAAATGTTACAATAACTATTTACAAACACCACACTCAAAACACTTTAATAAATTCCATTTATTTTTATTTTATTTTTAAATTCAGTATAACTGCAGTTATAAAAGAAACCTACAATATAATATTAATAACCAGAAGAAACAGTACAAAAGAGTTCATAAAGAATGAACTTGTGCATCACAGCTGTACCTGTGAATATAATTCATCAAACCCATGGCTACGAGCCCCCTCAGTTATTGCTGCTGTTACCCATGCATCCAGAATCCCACTGCCCATTGGCCTACATTGTAGCCACGGTTTCTCATCTTTAGTTTAAAATAATATTGTGTTCTATCTGAAAAAAAGAAAACATAATTAGTTCAAGGACAAACACACCTACTTTAAACACAATTTAGTCCACTTATTTTATGATACTCATATTTTGTATGTAGTGCATCATATGCACTATATAAGATACAACATTTGTGTTTACAACACTATTGTTCTCTTTCCACATACCAATCATTGGGTCATTGGGAAAAGAAATCCAAATTGGATTAAAAAAAAAACATTCAACAATATAACAAAGTATACGAAAATACCACTACAAGAAACGATATATAAATTGGGGGCATATTCAAACTCCACACATTAAAGATGCTGCCATCAACAACCAGAGACTTGAAACACCTGCAGCACTCAATTTCAAAATTCATCAGAAATGCTAGACAGGTTAAAAAATAAGGCTTTCATAAACTGTCTACAAATGGACTGCTCTCATCGCCAGAGGTACCACTATAATTTGGATATAGGTTGACCTTTCAGAGAAGTTAACTGTCCAACATCACGATACAGCTAAAACACAATTTAAAAATAAAAAAATGACTAAAATTACCTTACAAAACACCATCAATTGTACTACCACACAGAAAACTCAAAACAACTGAGAGTACTGCATAGCTCAAACAGTATTCAAATTACTACAAATACAATCAAATAAACCTTCATCCTGACTAAAATGAATGTAAACACTAATGACTACATATAAATGCCATTGATTGACAAATCTAATTGTATATGTCCTTGTTAGTGAAAAAGAAAAAAAACAGATAAAATAAATATTACTTGCCACATAATCAATAAATACCATTTGAGAGCAGTAATTAATATAACTAGCATACACAACACTGCAAATAAACCTCCAAACATGTACATATTTATTAACACTTACTTTGACATCAGCCACAGTCCGTGCATGTCCACAGTGAGAGTACTGGAATCAAAGGATACAACTGCAAAAAATGGTGGCTTTTATACTTTCCAAAATGAATACCAAAAAAAGAGGACTATATACCATAAAACTACTAAAATTGATGACACATTTTCACTACAACCAATCACAAAGAGCTACACAAATAGAACAGTAACAAAAAACAATAACAAACAGCCTCTCTTATAGCCACAACTATTTGACATGGCTGCAGACCTTGCTTTGTATCCGCGGCTACATGTACATTTTTCTGCAATTCGAAAATCAAACTAAATTGGCCTTCAAACCTTCAAATCACATAAGTGAATAACTAAGTACATAAAACAACATAAGCACATACAATGCTGTACTGTATCATCCACATAAACATATGATTATTGCACAGAACATGTACGTTTAGTGACGTGGCTTTCAATATAGCTGTGATTCCAGCCACAAATAATACAACTCTGAAGAGTATCGACATGCCTGCACACGTGCTTTCCGTTAGGCAGAATCATATGCAGTACCCTTTGGGAACACCACACACAGACTACAAGTGACAGTACACATTCACCTTTAGTACAAGCCTGTACCACACAGTAAAGAGGTAGCGATGGTTGAGCAGCCAGACTTATTACAAGAGTAAAGTGAGCAGTATCAGAAGTTACACAAAGGACAGCAATCGCTATGTTTCAATCAAACACCGACTAAAGGTTCCTGAGTAAAAGAATATACATTTATTTACACAATCATTTGTAAAACAGTTCACTAAGTAAAGAAGCAGAAAATCACAATCTTAATACACTAGACACCACCCAATGAATTCTTGACAAGTTAAGCTCAAAATGAAGTGTAAGCAAAATGGCACTGCAGTACTTTAAAAAGGGAAGAAAAGAGAAGGTTATTCAAAATCAAGCAGCACCAACAAGTAAGTAGGCAGGGCAATCTAGAAAAGGCTTACTACAAAGAGGATTCAAATCAATAGGCCTGGGCCAATGTTAATGGCTCAGAGTCTTTGCAGATGATCACACAGTTCAGAGTAGTTTGCGGTTAAGTCTTTGCCAAGAGTTTGAAACAAATTTGGTCGGACGAAAAGTTACTTCAAAGAGTAGAGAAGGACAAGCCCTCGGATTGGCGAAAGATTTAAAACACTTTCACCGCAGTCAGACGAAACGAACTACCAGGTGTGAACAGTACCTTTAGAAGAAGAAGAATGCTGTAGCTGAGGCAGAAGTTCCTGGCAGATCGTGCAGGCTCACGGTTCCTGAAGTAACTGTCGGACTGACACAAAGGAGGAAGACTGGAGGGTCCTGCACTGCCCATGGAAGAACCCAGCAGCAGAGCAAAGCAACAAATAAAATGTGCGCTTCTTAAAACCCAAACAGGGTCCGGTCCTCCTGGCTATCCGGTTCACTGCAGCAATGCATAGCAAATTCGACCAGGGGAGGGAGGCCTTGATTGTTGTTGGGTGAACTGGTTGGTCCCAACAGCTCAAGAGAAGAATATTCCTTGCCGATCTTCTCTGTTGTCGAAGGTTAGGAGATTCGGACTTGCAGCAGGGCTTCAACAGGAGGTTCAGTAGTTGCAGCGGTCCTCTTCCTTCAGCTTCTCTTCGGTTCTCTCAATCCAGTGGCGATTCTGCCTTCCAAGTCCCAGAGACCTGCTTTTTATGCAGTTTTCCCCCATTCACACAGCCTGGCTGTCAATCACACAGCAGGGTGGCTGTCCTGGCAGGACAGTCACCTAGTCAATCAAACAAGAGTGTGACTAGGGTCTCCAAGGAGACCCTGTGCAGGAGTCCTAAAACCCTTCCTTCACATCCTGTCTACCTAGACTCTCAGGTGCCTAAGGATGGCTTCTGGGCAGAAGCCCGCCAAAGAACGGTGAACAAAGGAACCAAAACTGGTTTGGCGCGCAGAGTAAGATACGAGAAAGACCTTTACAAAAAGAAATGGCGAATGAACCCAGACGGAACCAAATAAAATTAAATGGGGTCCAGCGGATTACAGTTCGAGGGTACTAACTTAGCCTAAAACAGTACCAAGTCTATTTTCATAGACCGTGGTAGGAAAAATACGGTAGATACCACTGCCACCAGCCACATCTTAAAGAAAGGGGAACAAAATAATGTTACATAAAAAAACAGACAAAAAGGGATCACTATTAACCCTTTCCAGTACTCTATGGAAGATAGTTTGTACTGGGTCTGTGAATTTAAAAAGACTTGTAAAGTCAATGGCAGCTTTACATGGTCTGAGAGACAGTAGTCAGTCTCAGAAAATGGAGTTTAAAGTGAGAAGTCTGAAAAAGACAAACCTGTGTCACTGCACTAAAGGTGCTGTGTGACACACAGTAAAAAGATGATGCCTATGGAGTAGGTGAGGCTCCACAGTCCATGAACACAAACATGTGATACACACAACAATACACATGTAAAAGTGGGGAAAAAAGGTTCACACTCTTACCAGGTGAAAAAAATAAATCCTAGAAAACCAGCAAAGCTGCTGAGGGACTCAGTAGGTAAGGGAAATTAGACATTCTGGAGAATTCTTCCTAACACTTTCTAATAGACACGACTACAACTACTCAACATCCCATTTGACATGATATAGTCATGGCTGCAAAACTGTCATATTTACCTGCTGGTAACAACGCACAGAGTGTCTGTTGCATAGCTGCGGATAATACAAAAGCACCATCAACCAATCAAAAACCTCAAAAAACACACACCAAACACTCATACAAACTATGAGAAAATTCAAACTAGGAATAATTTTCCTGGAAACAGAGAAAGACTGCAGATATCATGGCTGGTATGAAAACTGTGAGGCTAATTGGAGACAGTTGCGTTTTGGTTGCAAGCTTTTTGTGAGAAAAAAATATTAACATGGACCTTAGTTTGAGAGATTTTCAATAAAATGGTTTAGATTCTGGGGATGCGATGTTTCCAAGTTTTTCCAAAATTGTTAAGTCTGAGAAGTACTACAACATACTAATTAATTTTGGAGGTAATGATTGGAAAAACTAATGGAACTATTTCCTCACACCATGCTTATCTTTTCCAATCTGACTCAGAGGCAAAAATGGAGATGGACCACTGGATGTAATGGTAAAATTGAGAAATCCCAGAGAAATGTTATTAAAGCAGTTACAGCATTCATGACGGACCACACAAATTATAGATTTCAAACAGCAACATACAGTTCCACATGTCCAATTTCTATATACATGACGGAGCACACCTAACTGATGATGGAAATGTGGTGTTACTTTAAAACATCAAAAGGGTACTCCAGATGTGCTAAAATACTACACTCAATGTACCCCAAAACAGTTTTTTTAAGACCTACTTATGACATATAAATACACAAATGCAATAAAATAAACAACATTTCTTATTTTGTATTATACCCACGGTTACAGTTAATTGACCTTTAGCATAACTGCGATTACATAAATTGGTTAAAAAAGGGGCTAACTTCAGGTTTTATACTACAATACAACTTAACAGATCAATACAATACAACACTACTCAGCTATTTATGTAAAGTAGCTCAAGATAAAGGAAGCAGAGAATAAAACACAACAGTAAACTGGGTAGGCAAACATTTAACAGCCACACAATACAATACCATGAGTGGGAATACATAATATAAAATACATTGTATGGGGCATCTAAAACTACCGTACAATTCCTCCTTTTAATATTAATTTTGTCAAACTATTTCCTTGTCTTTTTCTCCAAAGTCTCATATATACAAAACTCTAAAAACACATACCCATGGTCAGTCATTTTTCATCCCCAATGTCACTATACCTATACAAATGAATTAACAAAATAAAATAAAACACTGACAGCCCAAACTATATAGCCACGGGCACGGAACTACTCCTCTGCACAGATATCTGTAGTCCTTAACAGACTCGGGCATAGCCATGAATATCAGCAAAATAGCTGAATAAAAAAATGCTTTCCCATCCCCCAAGACCCTCACCAAGTGCTCCCCTCATCTGTTCAAGCTCCTGCCACTCCCCTAATGGCCTCTTCACCTCCCCTACCCTTTCCCTAGCCCCCCTGTTTTTGTGACATAGTTTGCCTTCAGATGTCGGCTATTTGCGGCTAGCGGAGGCTACAGATAGCTTGGTGTTGCCAACTCGGTCCCTAGACCCCCTCCAACTCCTAAATTTCACTTGGTGCCCTCTAGCCACCCCCTCCGCCTGTAGCCTGATGACCTGAAAATAGTTTTTTCCAGCATTTCATTTTCACATATCCTCGGCTATAGCTGCGCTTTCAAAATTTTGGTCTAATCTGTTACTTGAATCAAAAGTTATCAACAATTGAATATTGAGGGGTTCCTATGGTTCCTAACTCTTTAGTTGGAGGGGCATTAAGGTGAGAACTTAACGCAAAAAAACAGAAATTCTGCTAAAGCCATCCTTAACTGTTGCGCAGCCTGTGACCACAATTATGACATCACAGATCACATCACTGACAACATCACTAATTACATTACAAAAGTAACTTGCATTAAGCATTGGCCTTCCGCCATGGTCAGTGTGCATCGCCAAATATATTTTAGCACATGAATGGATACTAGTCATGACCTTCAGTTAAGTACAGTGGTCACAACCTTCACCCATGTGCACTGAATATTTTAAAACACTAACAGGCTACCAACCATAGATTTTGGCCTTTAACAGTGGATACAGCTTTCAACTGTGTCCACTGTATATTAATTACACTGATCAGGCACTAGCCATGGACTTTAGTGCAATACTGGCAATTGGCCACTATCTTTGGCTGTGCCCACTATATTTCTTAACATATAAATGGGCCACTAGCCATGGCCTTTGACCTTGGGCAGTTTGTACATCTTTTGACCATGTCCTCTGTATATTTTAAAATAATAAAATGCAATAAGCGATGGCCTTCAGCCGTGCCCACTGTGGGTTATACAACACTAACCAGCCACTAGCTATGGCCTTCGGCCATGCCCGATGTATATTATACACAATACTAGACAGTGGCCACAGCCTTTGACTGTGCCAAATGTATATTCTAACATATTAATGGGCACTAGCTATGGCCTTTAGCCATGGCCACTGACTATAGCTTTCAACGTTGCCTACAATACATTTTAAAACAATGATGGGCTACTGGGCATGGCTTTTAACTATGCACATTGGTATTTTTTTAACACTAACCAACCACTAGGTACGTCCTTTGGTGTTGGCCAGTGACCCCAGTCTTTGTCGTGGCCAAGTCCACAGCCTAAATTGTTATTAAGGTAATCAAAGGTTTCATGCACTAACTTATCAATGAGGTTATGTCTAATATAATCAGTTATATTCAATGCAATTAGTGTTGTCACCAGTGATGTCATCATATCTGTGATGTCATCATTGTGGTCATAGGCTGCACAACAGGGGTTGCAAAGTTAAGTTGGCTTGAGCTGAATTGCAGGGGCTTTGTTGTGTTAAAGTCTCATCTTAATGTCCCTGCAAATAAAGTGTTTTCCTTGAATTTCAAGGGTTTTGTTATTCCATAGACTAACCACATTTAGGCAGCACGGAAAAGGGAATAAAATGACTGGCTGCAAGAATAACATATGCCCAGGGCAAGAATTACATATGCCCAGGTACTTTTGCACCCATAGACAAAATCAAAAGCTGGCACATGAATATACGCACAGCAAGTGACCATATATTTAAAATGAAATATACAAATGAAGTTCAATTGACCTTCTCCTTAGAAGAAAGTGTGCACAACAAAATAGCATTTGTTTTTTCCAAAATAGCCTGAGGGAGGAAATCTTCCAATAAATGTGCTGGCAAAGTATAAAAGGTGCCAAGAAAGCCATACAGTGCACTCCTTAATTTAGTTAATTTAAGGTATGGTGGGTTTTAGTAGTCAAATTTAAGGCTCACTTCTCTTTTCCAGGTCCGGGGGAGAAAGGACAGCCCTGACACATGGGCTGAAAACAATACTGAAAGGGATAAAGTTCCCGATTAGGTAACTCCTGTCCACTGCACACTTTCACAGGCCAAATAATCAGCCAAACAATCAATGTTCATTTTTGTAATCTACAATTAGAAGCTATTTTGTATTTCTTTGTTCTCTTTAAAGTAGTCATAAGAATACTATATTGAATCACACTTTTAAGAAATACAATGTCAGACAATATATACTCAATAGGAATATTAGTTAAAAACATTGTATTGTCTACTGCACAGAATAACACCAAACCCCACATGGATCGCGAGTCAACGCTGCATGCCTAAGTTGTTTTGGACATGGTCCAAATCCGTCCAGTGGTTTGGAATGTGCGCTTTGGCAAAAATGTACCCTGTGTGTCTATGGAAAAATGAATGGGAAGTAGGCTGAACTTTTGGAGAAAAAAAATGTTTTGTCTTCTTAATAACTTTTTTAATTTTTTTACAAATCTTTAGTAAAGTTTGCAGTCTGGGGGGGGTTCCGCAAGTCCTTAATAACTTTTGAAATTTTGGTCAAATCCGTTACTTGAAGCAAAATATATTAACAATAGAACTTTGAGGGATTCATATGGGAGTCTGACTCACCTTAACTATAGGGTGGCTATTGCTGCCCTATAATATATATAAGTCACAATAATAAAAACCTATGAAATTTAGTGAAAACATTTTGTTAAAGGGATGTTATGGTTATAAGTAAAACCAAAAAACCTCAGAAATTCACCAGTTATGGTAAGCTAAGCAACCACAACTCGTGCCACCAAAATGATCACCATTTGTGATGTCATCTTTAATATTAACTGGTGACTTTCAATTCAAGGGTTTTTCGGTTTTACTTGTAACCATAATTTCCCATCAACAAAAGGTTCCTACTACTTACCCTGTAATAAGCTTCTCAATAAGCATATTCTCTTGTTTAACCACTATAGCAAATACCATGCAGTGTAACATTCATCACCTGCTCACATGAAGCAGCAAACAATTACAATGCTCTACACCTCAAAATGTTTCTATTTCCAATCATTTGGCCTCATTACAAGTTTGCCGGTACAGTAACAATGGTACCAGTAAGCTTGCCGGTACCGTTGTAACCATACCGGAAAACTACAAGCTCTGCTTGCGGGTGCCTTTTCGCCCGCCAAGTCTGACCTGGCGGGCGGACCGGCACCCGCGAGCAGAGCATGTCAGATGCACCGGCACCATTCACGAATGGTGCCGGTGCATTCAGCTTCCCCATTCCCATTGAGCCCTATGGGGCTCAAAAGGGAATGGGGAAGAATATTTTCCGGCGCCCGGGAATGGCAATTACCGGGTCTGCCGTGGTTGTAATACCCCGGTAATTGCCCATTTCTGGGCATTGGAAAAATTTGCAAGTTCAGCGGCAACCTGTTGGTTTTACCGCGAGGCTAATGCCGAACTTATAATGTGGCCCATTGGGATGAAATTTAAAAAAATGCATGTGTGCATGTAAAGCAGCACGGTGTCACTGTTTCATAAATTAATGGAAACATTGATCTTTCGGTCATTTTTAAGTGGCGCTTAGTGTCTGCCAAGTTAATATGTTGGCACCAAATGCATACATCCCAACATCACTCCTTCCAATGAATATGTGCTTATTAAGTATTTATTGTTTCCTTTGCATTTCTGTCACTTCCAATTAACTTCACCCATTATAAAACTCAGTTCCAGAATGCAAAGAAAAAACAAGACTTAACTTTAAGATTTAAAACTGTAACATGTATATCAAATAAACAGAAAATGCTGTGTTTTTCAAAATATATATATTTTTTTGGATGCATTTGAAGAAAGTTCAAAAATGCATATCTGCATTTAGAGAAGCACTGTGTAACTTTTTCATAAAAGAATGTAAAAGTAGATAAAATAGATGTGTAAACAACTTGTAATTGGCAGACAGTGTGTGCCAGTTTCATATATTTACAGTACATGTATACTTCCTAATATAACCCATTCCAGTCTTCAGATCCTTATGAAGTCATATTTTGTTCTCTACATTCTGTGAATTTGCTCCAACGTTCACAATGGGACAAGTGGGACTACAAGTCCCAGAACTCAAACAAAAAATTTAAGACTACATGAACACCTATAGATTAGAATGCATCATGTTGGTTAGTATGCATATACTCCTAACATATTCAACTTCCACACACCAACTGCCAATTTAAATGTCTACTACAAATCTTTTCCAACAACTTATCTTCTCTTTTACAAAACGTTACAGAACTTCTACAAATGCACATACGCATTTCTTAACTTTCATGAAAATTCTCCAAAAAGCAAACACTTTTAACTGTCCACCAATATTTTTACCTGTTAACCCCACCACTCCTCATTCCTTCATAAATATACACCTTGCTTACTAAAAGTACTTTGCCATTACCACATATCCCCCACTAACTTTCTTTTACAATTACAGGAAAGATGCACATTACCGAAGACAACACCCAAAAAACAAATACCCTTTGCATCTAACGAAGTAAGTACATTAATGTACCATGTATGTGTACGTAATTACAGCAGCATAGTTCCACTATATATTACTGCATACTACTCTTTTCAAACCAACATTTCTTTCACTCTAGTCCATTATATTCCACCATTGACACTCTTAGGGCCCGATTTGTGGAATTATTTGCACAAAAAGTAGGGAATGGTGCGCAAAATCGCACGCAAGCGCCCGTTTGTTGATTCATGGAACACAATGAGCAGGACTTACCAGGGACTTCAGAAGAATCCGCGCTGGCTCAACACGTTATTGCGACACTACGAATGCCTTCCGCGAGAATCCAAGTGAAGGCACATCCGTGTCTGCACAGTCACCTAAAAAGGGGTAGAGCACGTGGAATGGGGAACATCAAGGGAAAATATAGGCGTAACAAGGGAAGTACTACAGTAAAATCATTGCAACGCCCATACGCATGCTAAAAACCCATATACATGGAATTGAACAGGGCTCGCCGGCAAACAGAAAAATATGTGAAAATCGTGAAACACATCCGCCACGCGATAGTTGGGGTAAACGTCACTGCACACACAAAAAAATGCATAAAAACCAGCGCGATCAAACAATGCACGTATACAGCTACGATGAATATACCATTTGTCGCAGCAGTGATCTTGTGGACACTGCTGGAGGAGGAGGATGGCCAAGGCCCGGATTGTTTTTCCTAGGACCAACCTTTTTGGGATGCCTGATGACCAGGTCTATGGCAGGTATAGGTTTTGACCTCATATCATATTACTCCTGGTCACAGAGTGGGAAGATGACCTTACATCCCCCACCCCGTCCTCCCAAGCACTGAGCCCCTTGGAAAAGGTGCTCAATGTACTGCATATTTTTTGGCCACTGTGTCATTTCAGGGGACAACTGTCATAGTTTTGGGCATTTCGGAGCCCACGCAGTCACGATGTCTACTCCAGGTGTTGTCAATAATGACTGCAAGCCCCTCAGTCCACGGGCACATCTACATGCCCAGAACATCTGCAGAAAGGCAGGTCATGGTCCAGGACTTTTATGGGGTGCGCACTTCCCTAGTGTTTGCTGCCATCGATTACACCCATGTGGCTCTATGTCCACCTAGGGCTACTGAGTACGAAAGCACTGGCATTTCATCAATGTGCATGTTGTATGTGATGCCAAGGGCATCATTACTTCTGTATATGCAAATTATCCAGGGTCCACCCATGATAGTTTCATATTCAGAAAGTCACCCCTAAACCGGGCCCTGGAAGCTGGGAGGCATGGCAACACATGGCTCCTTGGTGAGTTTAAATGCCCCTACACATGCATGCATGTCACACACAGACAAATACACACCAATGACAAACATTTGCACCTCTACAGGGGACAGTGCCTACTCTATGAGCATCTACATGATGACGCCAATACGGAACCCTGCCTCACCGCCCCAGGTAAGAAAGAACACCATATTGCAACTCAGAATACAGTGGAGTGCACATTCCGAGTGCTGAAGTCACGTTTCTGCTCCCTTGACTACTCTGGTGGTGAGTTGCTATATGCACCATCACTGGTGTGCAGGATCATTGTGGCAGCCTGTGTCCTGCACAATATTGCAACACAGTGTGGCGTACCTGTGGACATTGTGGTGCCCCCATATCCCCAACCACATGCACGCTGTTTGTTCATGGCAGGTCAAAGGGCACATGGCGAGGCTACTCGTACCCAGCTTGTGGTTACATTTTTCACCTAAAATCCAATCACTGTGGACTGCACACAGCCCTGGCACATTCCAGGTGCCATTCAATGATGACAAAGGGCCAATCATTGGTGCCCACCAAACCACACTGAGAATGTTTCCCTGGAAGGGCAACATTGTGTGTATCCCTAAGAACTAATACTAATTTTATTTGGGTTTCTAAAAGAAACACATAGAATAGGGTGTATGCCACTAACACCATGCCAAACTAGACATCAAGGGGTCGATTCATGGAATTAATGTGCGCCGAAAATTCCCGCGCAGAGGTGCCAAAACGTGCGATTCGCAGTGCAAGTGCGAAAATCGCAGTGCAAGTGCGAAAATCGCAGGGAAACCAGCGCACATCGATTCATGGAAGTCCGTGCACGAGAAAAAGATTGGATGTGCGCTGAAAATGTGCGCCGCGCACGCCGGCGCACAGGTCATCCAACAGCGTGCGCCACGGCCACTGCGAAATCGCACATAGCACGGCGCACATCACAAAAGTAGGCGTAACACGGGGCGTAACACTCGGAATGGGGAACAATGTGTGAAAATATGGGCGTCATGGGGGAAGTACAGGAGGCAAGTGCGCGGAACGGCCACACGCTCGCCTACAACCCGTATTCATGGAATCGAATAGGGCAAACCAGCGCACGGTCAAAGACGCGCACAGGGCCAAACAAGTACGCCACAAGAAAGCAGGCGGTAGCGCCCCTGCGCCTGAAAAAAATGTGTGCCAAAATGTGCGATAACAAAAAGCACCCATATACAGCCATGATGAATGGTCCATACAGTGGCGCTCTAGGACAAATGAGGTGCAAAGGGGTACCGACAAATACGGACACCTGCTGTGTGAAAAATAGCGTGTGGGGGTGTACCTGGGTGTACGGGAAGTCCCACACGCGATTGGCCTGGGTACGTGTACTTCGGGGTGCGCGGGAAGTCCCACACGCGATTAGCCTGGGTACGTGTACTACGGGGTGCGCAGGAAGTTCCACACGCGATTGGCCTGGGTACGTGTACTTCGGGATGCGCGGGAAGTTCCACATGCTATTGGCCTGGGTACGTGTACTTCGGGGTGCGCGGGAAGTCCCACACGCGATTAGCCTAGGTACGTGTACTACGGGGTGCGTGGGAAGTTCCACACGCGATTAGCCTGGGTACGTGTGTTTCGGGGTGCGCGGGAAGTTCCACACGCGATTGGCCTGGGTACGTGTACTTCGGGGTGCACGGGAAGTTCCACACGCGATTGGCTTGGGTACGTGTACTTCGGGATGCGCGGGAAGTTCCACACGCGATTGGCCTGGGTATGTGTACTTCGTGGTGCGCGGGAAGTCCCACACGCGATTGGCCTGGGAACATGTACTTTGGGATGCGTGGGAAGTTCCACACGTGATTGGCCTGGGTACATGTACTTCGGGTGCGCGGGAAGTCCCACACGCGATTAGCCTTGGTACGTGTACTACGGGGTGCGCGGGAAGTTCCACACGCGATTAGCCTGGGTACGTGTGTTTCGGGGTGCGTGGGAAGTTTCACACGTGATTGGCCTGGGTACGTGTGTTTCGGGGTGCGCGGGAAGTTCCACACGCGATTGGCCTGGGTACGTGTACTTCGGTGTGCGCGGGAAGTTCCACACGCGATTGGCCTGGGTACGTGTACTTCGGGATGCGCGGGAAGTTCCACACACGATTGGCCTGGGTACGTGTATTCCGAGGTGCGCGGGAAGATTCACACACGATTTCAGCAGGGTACGTGTATTTAGGTGGTGCCGGGGAATGCTACACGTGATTTGGCCGCGTGGGTCCTCCCAGGTGTTCCCTCTACACCCTCCACGGCCTCTGCTGGCAGCCCACACCACAGGGGACTACCCTGCACCCCTGCTCATGTCCCACAGGCAACCCATCCACCATGGCCATGCCACCCAGCCAACCCACATGTCACCTTGCACTACTGATCACCAACACATGTCTCCCTGCACGCCCACCCCCCAGCCACCAGGAGCACCCTCCACCAGGCCCACACCCATGTCTCTCATCACCCCCACCCCCAGCAGTGCAGGGGCAGCCTGCACCAGGCCCCCACCCATGTCAACCACCACCCCCACGCCCCAGCAACCAGGGGCGGCCTCCACCAGGCCCCCACTCATGTCTCCCACCACCCCCACCCCCCAGCCACCAGGGGTAGCCTCCACCAGTCCCCCACCCATGCCTACCACCACCCCTACCCCCCAGCCACCAGGGGCAGCCTCCACCAGGCCCCCACACTTGTCTCCCACCACCCCCACCCCCCAGCCACCAGGGGCAGCCTCCACCAGGCCCCCACTCATGTCTCTAATCCCCCCCACCCCCCAGCAGTGCAGGGGCAGCCTCCACCAGGCCCCCACTCATGTCCCCTATCACCCCCACCCCCCAGCAGTGCAGGGGCAGCCTCCACCAGGCCCCCACCCATGTCTACCACCACCCCCACCACCCAGCCACCAGGGGCAGCCTCCACCAGGCCCCCACCCATGTCTACCACCACCCCCACTCCCCAGCTGTGCAGGGGCAGCCTCCACCAGGCCCCCACCCATGTCTACCACCACCCCCACCACCCAGCCACCAGGGGCAGCCTCCACCAGGCCCCCACCCATGTCTACCACCACCCCCACCCCCCAGCAGTGCAGGGGCAGCCTCCACCAGGCCCATACCCATGTCTACTACCACCCCCACCCCCCAGCAGTGCAGTGGCAGCCTCCACCAGGCCCACACTCATGTCCCATATCACCCCCACCCCCCAGCAGTGCAGGGGCAGCCTCCACCAGGCCCCCACTCATGTCTCCCACCACCCCCACCCCCCAGCAACCAGGGGCAGCCTCCACCAGGCCCCCACCCATGCCTACCACCACCCCCACCCCCCAGCCACCAGGGGCAGCCTCCACCAGGCCCCCACACATGTCTCCCACCACCCCCACCCCCCGGCCACCAGCGGCAGCCTCCACACTGCCCCCACCCATGCCTACCACCACCCCCACCCCCAGCCACCAGAGGCAGCCTCCACCAGGCCCCCACACATGTCTCCCACCACCCCCACCCCCCAGCCACCAGGGGAATCCTCCACCAGGCCCCCACTCATGTCTCTCATCACCCCCACCTCCCAGCAGTGCAGGGGCAGCCTCCACCAGGCCCCTACTCATGTCCCCTATCACCCCCACCCCCCAGCAGTGCAGGGGGAGCCTTCACCAGGACCCCACCCATGTCTACCACCACCCCTACCACCCAGCCACCAGGGGCAGCCTCCACCAGGCCCCCACCCATGTCTACCACCACCCCCAACCCCCAGCAGTGCAGGGGCAGCCTCCACCAGGCCCCCACCCATGTCTACCACCACCCCCACCCCCCAGCGGTGCAGGGGCAGCCTCCACCAGGCCCCCACCCATGTCTACCACCACCCCCACCACCCATCCACCAGGGGCAGCCTCCACCAGCCCCCCACCCATGTCTACCACCACCCCCACCCCCCAGCAGTGCAGGGACAGCCTCCACCAGGCCCCCACCCATGTCTACCACCACCCCCACCCCCCAGCAGTGCAGGGGCAGCCTCCACCAGGCCCCCACCCATGTCCCCTATCACCCCCACCCCCCAGCAGTGCAGGCGCAGCCTCCACCAGGCCCCCACTCATGTCTCCCCCCACCCCCACCCCCCAGCCACCAGGGGCAGCCTCCACCAGGCCCCCACCCATGCCTACCACCACCCCCACCTCCCAGCCACCAGGGGCAGCCTCCACCAGGCCCCCACACATGTCTCCCACCACCCCCACCGCCCAGCCACCAGGGGCAGCCTCCACCAGGCCCCCACCCATGTCTCTCATCACCCCCACCCCGCAGCAGTGCACGGGCAGCCTCCACCAGGCCCCCACTCATGTCCCCTATCACCCCCACCCCCCAGCAGTGCAGGGGCAGCCTCCACCAGGCCCCCACTCATGTCTCCCACCACCCCCACCCCCCAGCAGTGCAGGGGCAGCCTCCACCAGGCCCCCACTCATGTCCCCTATCACCCCCACCCCCCAGCAGTGCAGGGGCAGCCTCCACCAGGCCCCCACCCATGTCTACCACCACCCCCACCCCCCAGCAGTGCAGGGGCAGCCTCCACCAGGCCCCCACTCATGTCTCCCTGCACCCCCACCCCCCAGCCACCAGGGGCAGCCTCCACCAGGCCCCCACCAATGTCTCCCACCACCCCACACCCCAGCAGTGCAGGGGCAGCCTCCACCAGGCCCCCACTCATGTCTCCCACCACCCCCACCCCCCAGCAGTGCAGGGGCAGCCTCCACCAGGCCCCCACTCATGTCTCCCACCACCCCCAGCCACCAGGGGCAGCCTCCACCAGGCCCCCACTCATGTCCCCTATCACCCCCACCCCCAGCCACCAGGGGCAGCCTCCACCAGGCCCCCACTCATGTCCCCTATCACCCCCACCCCCCAGCCACCAGGGGCAGCCTCCACCAGGCCCCCACACATGTCTCCCACCACCCCCACCCCCCAGCCACCAGGGGCAGACTCCACCAGGCCCCCACCCATGTCTCCCACCACCCCCACCCCCCAGCAGTGCAGGGGCAGCCTCCAACAGGCCCCCACTCATGTCTCCCACCACCCCCACCCCCCAGCCACCAGGGGCAGCCTCCACCAGGCCCCCACTCATGTCCCCTATCACCCCCACCCCCCAGCCACCAGGGGCAGCCTCCACCAGGCCCCCACTCATGTCTCCCACCACCCCCACCCCCCAGCAGTGCAGGGGCAGCCTCCACCAGGCCCCCACTCATGTCCCCTATCACCCCCACCCCCCAGCAGTGCAGGGGCAGCCTCCACCAGGCCCCCACCCATGTCTACCACCACCCCCACCCCCAGCCACCAGAGGCAGCCTCCACCAGGCCCCCACCCATGTCTACCACCACCCCCACCCCCCAGCAGTGCAAGGGCAGCCTCCACCAGGCCCCCACCCATGTCTACCACCACCCCCACCCCCCAGCAGTGCAGGGGCAGCCTCCACCAGGCCCCCACTCATGTCTCCCTGCACCCCCACCCCCCAGTCGTGCAATTTGCCTGGGTACGTGTACTTTGGGGTGCGCGGGAAGTTCCACACGCGATTGGCCTGGGTACGTGTACGTGTACTTCGGGGTGCGTGGGAAGTTCCACACGCGATTGGCCTGGGTACGTGTACTACGGGGTGCGCGGGAGGTTCCACACGCGATTGGCCTGGGTACGTGTACTTCGGGGTGCGCGGGAAGTTCCACATGCGATTGGCCTGGGTACGTGTACTTCGGGGTGCGCGGGAAGTTCCACATGCGATTGGCCTGGGTACGTGTACTTCGGGGTGCGCGTGAACTTCCACACGCGACTTGGCCTGTGAGAGTGGGGTACGTGTATTCCAGGGGTGGGCGGGAATGCTTACTCGCGACTGGGCCTGGGAGAGCGTGCTACGTGTATTCCTGGGGTGGGCGGGAAGATTCACACGTTCGCCTACGACATGCCGAAAAATAAATGGTCCAATCCTGAAACACGTACGCCAGCATGAAGCAGGCGTACGTCGACCCGCGCAGCATAAAAGTATGCGCAAACAACAAACAAGCTCATACGCCAGGATGAATAAACCGTTCCTAGCAGCAGTGGCCGTGGGTTACCAAAGGAGGAGGAGGAGGATAGTGAGGGCCAGAATTTTCACTCCCAGAACCAGCCTTTTTGGGATGCCTGATGACCAGGTGTATGGGAGGTACAGGTTTCCACCACACATAATACTGGACCTGGTCAGTGAGTGGGAGGATGACCTCACATCACCCACCCTGTGCTCCCAAGCACTCAGCCCCCTGGAGAAGGTCCTCAATGTACTGCACTTCTTGGCCACAGGATCATTTCAGCGGACAAGTGCCATAGTGGGTGGGGTGTCACAGGCCACGCAGTCACGCTGCCTACACCAGGTCTTGAACATCATCACTGCACGCCCATCAGTCCGTAGCACATATACCTGCCCAGGCCACCTGCAGAAAGGCAGGCTGCCACCCTCGATTTCTACGGTGTGGCATAATTCCCAAAAGTGCTAGGTGCCATTGACTGCACCCATGTGACACTACGTCCCCCCAGGGCATCAGAGCATATCTATAGGAACCGCAAGCACTGGCATTCCATCAACGTGCAGGTAGTATGTAATGCTAAGGGAATCATCACCTCAGTATATGCCAACTATCCAGGGTCCACCCACGACAGTTTCATTTACAGAATGTCAACCCTAAGCCGGGACCTAGAAGCTGGGCGGCATGGCGATACATGGCTGCTTGGTGAGTATGAATGCCACTGCACATGCATGCATGTCAGATGCAGAGTTATGTCACTACCCCACTAATGATACCCATCACCTCCTCACCAGGGGACAGTGCCTACCATCTGAGCACGCACATGATGACGCCAATTCGGAACCCCTTCACGCCTCCAGAGGTAAGATACAACACAGCCCATATTGCAACCCGGGGCATAGTGGAGCGCACATTCGGAGTGCTCAAGTCACGCTTTCGCTCCCTTGACCGTTCGGGCTGGCAGCTGTTATATGCGCCCCCATTAGTGTGCAGGATCATAATGGCAGCATGTATCCTGCACAATGTTGCAACACGCCGGGGCCTGGCTGTGGACATGGTGGTGCCCCCACATCCCCAACCACATGCATGCCCGCTGCGCATGGGAGGGGAGAGGGCACGGGGTGAGGCAGCCCGTACGCAGCTTTTGGCTAATTACTTCACATAGAAATCACACCCCAGTGGAGTGCACACAGCCCTGGCACATACCATCTGATAAGCAATGATGACTCGACCTGACAATTAAGACGAACAAAGGGACTGTCAACTGTCAGAACCATAGCAGCCTGAGATTGTTCATGTAGAAGTGTCACAATGTGTGCATCCCTACCTACACAAACACCACCAATGCAGTGTCATCAAAAGACACTTCCATGCTGCAGAAATGAATACCCACTCACAAAATACTACATGAAAACAGTGCCATGTCACCCAACCCCTCCCCGGCACGGCCACACAACACACCATGGCATGTCATGCAATGTGAGAGGAAAGAAATTAATCCCCACAACATGCCCCAAGTGTCACCAGCTACAGTGTCCCTAATGGAAACATGTCCACACATGAAATGCTCACAGTAATGCAGGACCTACAACACACATTACCAAATATTAAACCAAGAATACCAATCACCTACACAACCTCCAACCTACCTTAAACATGACATTCCAGACTTGAAAATCTGGTAGCCTCACTACCTGATGATGCCAGCCCCCCGAACACTTCCAAGTATACAGTGTTAGCGCCACGCAACATGGACTCCAGTTCCAAGGTGGACCGCATTGTGAAGACATGAGGAATGGACCTGCAAATTAGGAGGATGAGATGGATGCAGAGGCACATATCAATACACCATGCAGTGTACAATACAACAACAATATGCACTATGAATGTATACACAGTATTTACTACAGACTGCCCACACAGCTCATGGGAGTCCAATGTCACCATGTACGTCAATGTCACTTGGACACTCCCTTTGCAAGCCCATGGAAACGGGAAGCAGGAGGGGTGTGTGACACAAAAACCCAAGCATCTGAACCAAATTCATGACAAGCCTGCATGTGCCCAGCCACAATGCAGCGTATGCCCACGGGAGCCACACAAGGCAACACACTGTCCCAAAAAAAAAAAAAAAGAAAATCAAAAATGGCCATCAATGGGCCCGGGGGGTGGGGGAGGCCACCCAGGAGGTCCGAGGACAGGGTGCACACCAAAACCCACCTGTGTGGATCTTGCGAAAAAAAAACACCTCCATGGGCTCATGGCCTACACGGCTACCCTATTGTGGGAGTATCACTGCTGTCGATCTCCTCACCCTTTGCAGCTGCATCAGGAGGTGGTGGCACTATGGGAGGCAGCCCACGAAAAGTCCTAGTCTGTTCCTCCATGGCTGCAAGCATGCGGGTGTGGTAGGTATCGTTCTGGAGGATAGGTTTGCGGAGGTCCCCATGCAACAACTCACGGGATGCCCGGACCTCCGCCCTAGTTGCCTGCATCTCAGCTGAGAGCATATGTGTAAGACGCTCCAGCTGCTGTTCTGTCCTTCTGTTTGTTGAAGCCTCAAGCTCAACAAGAGTCGTCCTGAGGTGAAGGAGTTCCACCCTCAGGGCTTCCCTGTGGCCCTGGGATTCTATGGAAATCACTTCCTGCAGAGTCACCAGTGCCGCCCGCCTGTCCCTGTCGGATGCCAACATGTCCTCCCTGTGTGACTGGCAGATGGAGTCGGTTGCCTGCTATAGCCACTCCATCAGCCTTTCGGGGGGGACAATGGAAGTGGCCACCCTATCCATGGCCTGAGCCATCATCTGTGATGATGCTGCCTGTTGGGTTGCCATACTGTATATGGATTGTTCCCATGCGGTATTGCCAGGTGGTGTACGGCCACCACTTTGGCGGGCACCACACCTGTCTGGGGCAAGGCGAACTGCGCCTTGCTGTGCCGGCACTGCCTGAGGCTGCAGGACTGCATTCCCCCTCTGATCTGCTGGCCCAGGAACAGGATCAAATGTCGCGGAGTGTGACCCTGCATCCGTAACCACCAAAGGCATACCTGCCAACACTGACATCCCCATTGAGGGCTCTAACCCTGGTGCAGGTGGGTCGGACAGAACAGAATCCCTCCCAGGAACACTCACTTGCGACGGCACATAGGTCTCATCATCCGAATCGACACCTGAAAACAGCTCGGGGGAGGTGCAGCTAGAGACACCCCTTGAGAGCACGACCTGCAGCAGTTGTGGGTTCTCACCCACCACCACACCACGTCCCTCACTGGTGGTCGGTCGGCCCTCAGACCCCTCCTGGGTCTGCACCATCTCCACAACCCCACCAGTATCAAGTGCGTCATCCCCTGCAAAGACATAAAAGAAAACAAATGGAAACAGGCATTAGCACTATGGCACACAATTAGGGCTGAGAGGATACAGAAACAGTACTTGATTGACACATGTCCCACATGACTAAAACCCTCCCATGCATGCACCGTCACCGCGTGTTAAGGGGAGGCAGATGGCACACATTGATGACACCAAGATGGAAGATGAACACATTTGCTGCATGCTGCCTAGCAGTGGCATCACACATTGGCCAGTGATTGGCAGGTCAAATAAACATGCCATCACACAGCTGGCATGTACCCTAGCCATGAAGTGAAGAGGGAGAGGAGGTCACCAATTGTTCATTCAGTCCAGTTTGCCCATGTAATTGATTTTTCAATTGAAATGGTTCAAATGTTTAACCTGCAGCTGCCAGTCCAAAATGGTCCAATAGCACAGGGACATGCCTAAACTAATCATGTCCAGGAAACTAAGCCAGTCCACTGTACAATAGCCATGTCAGACATGTGACAATAGGACTGAGAAATCCCAAGTAAAAGTGGTGGTATGCAAACAATCTGCCTGAATTAACAGAGGTAAATAAGCAACAATGTTGTGGCAAGATGACACTCCAAGGGCAACTGGCGTGGTGTTGGGCTGGATGTCTAATGTTGGCAGAAGGGATGCTGCTATACCCAAATGCTGGTGCCAAGAATGTATAGGAAGAGGCACATGGGTGACCCAAACCGCTCAGGCACACACACACTCACCTGGCACCCAAACAGAAGCCCTCCCACACACACCATGCACATGGATGACACACATGCATGTGCACTCACCGTTCAATGCCTCGTAATCTGCCAGTTCTCCCACGCCTTGGATCTGTTCCTCCATGACGTAGGTCCCAGCAACCTCCTCATGTGGAGTGAGTTCTATGTCGTCTGCTGGAGACCCACCTCCAGTCACTAGAGTTGCGGCATGACTTGAGGCCAGCTTATTCTTTGCCCTGCGCTTCAGGTCATTCCAGCGCTTGTAGCATTCATTAGCTGTGCGCCTCACGATTCCAAGGGCACTTATGATGTCCGCAATGGTCTGCCAGTGTGCCTGACGTTGTGCAGGTGTGGTCTTGGATCCTGCAACAATCACCATTTCGCGGTCATGTGCGGACACATACTCTACAAGTGCATTCAGTTCGGCCTCATTGAAGCTGGGCTTCCTTGACGGGCCGGACTGTGTAGCCGTGTCTGGGGCATCAGCCTCTACTGGACGAGCAATCTTCCTCTTCCACTTGGAAGGTGGTGGGGATCCTGAGTGTCCTACGCCGCTCTGGACACTAGGGGCAGGAGCGTGGGATTGCACACTCAGCATGGGAGTTGGTGCTGGCATTAGCTCAAGTGTGATGGTGTCAGGGGGAATGTCAGCATGATGGACTTGGACCGACACTGTCCTGGCTGGGTGTGTGAGAGGTGAGGTGGATGGATCCGCAGCTGCCCCTGCAGCCTCCCCAGCCTGCCTACGCAGGGCAGCAGATGACCTAGCTGCCCCTGATGCACGTGGCCTGATGACACCAACGTTCACCGGCGCACGTGGCCTAGACCTGCTGACCTGGAAGTCAGCCATTGAGTCACCCTGTGCCAGGTCTGGTTCCACAGTGGGCTGGTCCAACAAGGGCTGAGCATGGATGGTGTCAGCCACGTTAACCTCAACCAGGGAGGGGGGCATGGGTGTCCCTGACTGCTCCTCCACACATGGGGGGCTAGGGGCACCCTGCAAGTCACGGCCACGTCCCCTACCGGATCCACCACGGCCACCACTTGGGGCTCGGCCACCTTTGCCACCCTTACGGCTTGGTCGCCTCCCAGCCATGGCACTGATGTTATTGTGCGTATGGGAGTCGATGTGAACTATTGTCCTGGGCAATTGGGGGTCAAAGGGGTTTGGTACCAGATGGTAATCGTACCCTAGTGCTCTAGCAAGGCTGTATGTCACCCCTGGGGAAAGATGACGGGTCACGCAATGCACACGCACCCCAAGAAAGTGAAGTAAGGTGCACGCAACCCCTCCTAGACCACGTGCGAGGAAAAATAAACCTGCACTACGCTGTGGCACCCAGAAACACAAGAATGAACGTATGCGTGTCACACACAGCCTAGAATGACCTCTGAAGGGGTACGCGACACACGGGGCAAGCACAGATGTTAAATACATGCGCGACTCACCGTCTGCCAGGAACAAAAGCGTGAAAAATATGCGCGTGTGCCCGTTGGCAACACCCCTGCCAAAAGAAGAATTGTACGCTGTCTGAGGAGACAGGACAACAGTAGAAGGGAACGCTGTTTGAGGAAACAGGCCCAGGAAAAAGAGGAAAAGAGAAAAAGCTGTCAGAGGTAACAGGGAGTACGAACTGGAAACGCCGTGTAGTAAAACGCGTGTGAAACGACAAGAAGTACAGATTTCACCCACTCACTCTCCACGAAAAGCACGTACAAGGAAATGGCGTTCTACACGTACCTTTTATACACACGTCACAGACGCGCATACGCGATGAGGCCATTTCCACCAATTACGCGCTTTGACACTCGGACGTGTATCTCTTTTTTTTACACGCGCCATTCTCTACGGCCATGCGCGTGACGACACAGCTGCGCATGGTGGCCTTTGGGCCAATGAAATCGCATATGCGAGCACACGTGGTAAAACTGCACGTCCGAGTGTCATCGCGTGTAATCGGAGGGAAGTGAGAGTACACGCGATTGGCCTGGGTACGTGTATTTCTGGGGTGCACAGGAAGTTTCACACGCGATTGGTGGATATCCTGTGCTCTGTCATCACGTGTAATGAGGGAAAAACCCGCGCGCGTCACGTCACAGACGCGCATACGCGCTAAGGGCCTTTGGTCCAATTAAATTGCATATGCTTGCTGACGTGCATATGCGCTAAGGGCCTTTCCTCGATTTACATGCAGACGTGCAGGATTTTCACGTGCCAAATCACTCCGTATCAAGCTGGCCACGCGTAAGCACACGGAAGACCACGCTCCTGCCCAGAAGGCCAAATTACTGCACCCCAGAGCCCCGAGCATGCTCCCACCTGCCATCTGCTGCTGCCTGACTGCCCGCTGCCCACGTGCCCTGCCATTTGCTGCCTGCACATCAGCCAGGGGTGCTGTTGCTGTGACCACCCCTGCTGGAACCGAAGACTCCCGACTGGGATTCCATCGCTCCACAGCCCAGCCCCAGGACCCAGTTGCCCACCCACTCCTGCCTCTGGGGTTGTCATGTCAGGCACTACAACATCTGGCATCACTGACAACCCCCGGCCAGAGAGGCAGAGGGGCACCTGCCTCAGTGCCAGGGAAGTTGGTGTCCTGATGGAGCAAGTCCTGGGGCAGTATAATGCCCTCTACGGAAGTGTGCGCGCCGACAAGGAAGGACGGACTCGGATCTGGACGGGCATCGTGACTGCCATCAACGCGGAGCGGGTGGCGGTCCGCGACTTCCAACATGTCAAGAAGCGCTGGGAGGACTTCAGGTCCAGGACCCTGAACAAGGCCCGGCGCCTCTTGAAGGCAGCGGATGCTAAGGGGCGCCGGGGCCACTTGTCGGAAGATCAGATGAGGGTCCTGGAACGCATATCCCCCGCGCTCCACGTCCAGGTCCTTGAGAGGCAGACCCGTCTGGAGTCGAGCGGTAAGTGTACATGCATCATGATTGTAAGCTGTGCATGTGGTGATGTGCCAGTAGTGTGCCAGTTGTACATCTGTTTGTATGGGGCCGAGTATGGGTGGGGGTGTACAGGACCGTGAGGCTAACACATGCGAGGGCTGTCATGTGTGAGACATGGATGGTGCTTGTGTGTGTAGGCTTGCATGCCAAATGCAGTTGTGTGGGCACACATCTTTGGATGAATGTGTATGTAAGTGGGCATGTTCGTGATGTCACGCATGTATGTTGTTTTCAGCTGCATGTATCAGCACTGTGTACATGTGCATGTGTGTGTATTTGACAAGGGTGCAACAGTGATGCAACATGGATGCATGTGACAGCGGGATGTGGAAGCCTGATTGGCAGATGTGACATGGATGCCCATCGGAACACTGCGACAGTTGGCTGAGGTGTACACATGCATGCAAGTGTGGTGGTGTGCGTGCATGTGTAGTGCACTCCCTGTGTTGCATGTGATGTCTGGCTCACCTTTGCCTGCTCATGCTGTTGTATGTGTATGGATGGTGCTGGCAGTTGCAATGTGGCTGTGGTATGGCTCATGTGTGCAAGTTGAAATGACATGTGTGTTGCCGATTGTGATGCCATGTCTGAGGTTTGCCAATGCAACTCATGTGAAACTGTCATGTGTGTATGTGTCCATTGTACAGTGCCCTGATGCCTGTGTTTTATTTCTCCCTGTCTGCAGCGTCAACTGATGAAGAGGGCGGAGAAGGTACTGTGGAGCACAGCGGCGGGGATCGCACTGCCAGCCGGAGATGCAAGGCCCGGCTCCCCTCCCAGGTTGTGATCTCGTCGGGGAGTGAGGATTCCGGTGCCGCATCCCAGGCCGCAGCTGCCGGGGGGAGGTCCAAGAGGAGGAGGTCGGAGTTGGACTCCTCTGCAGCAGAAGGGGCAGCTGGGACCCCACAGGGCCCAACGGGGGAAGATGGCACGGAGTCATCCAGGTTGGTGGGGAGTTTGGTGGAGGAGGAGGCCGTGCAAGCAACAGAGACGGGGACTGGAGGTGGGGATTCCACTGGTGCTAGTGGTGCAGTGCAGGACCAGGGACAGGAGGCAGCACAGGTCGCCGTGGAGGTGCCTGTGTGCAATCCTGTCCCTGATCCTGTCACTGCATCATCTTGCACCAGCAGGGATGCCTACGTCCAGACCCGTTTTCAGGCAGGGGATGAGCTCACGACAACTGGCCTTCCTCTGCCTGCGGACGTGGCTATCTGGGTCCGGGTTGAGCCTGTCCTGACTGGTGTGGCGTTGCATCAACGGGCCATGCGAGGTGACCTGCAGTCTTTTCATGAGGAGACTGCACGTTATCTCGAATGGCTCGTTGACCGCGTCGGCCTACTGGGACAGGTCACTCAGGCCGGATTCCTCCGTTTGATGGGGCTTGCTACGACCCCCTCCTCAACTGAACCCCCTATGCACCAATCGTCCTCTGTGCCATCTTCCCACCCATCAGTCACCTGGGTGCCCTGTGGAGCTGCCTCTGACGGTGCGCCAGGCTGGTGGAGGAGGCATCCCTGCCACAGTCGGGAGTCGGACGTCCAGCAGGGGTGGCCACATCAACTACTGCACCCCAGCCAGCGGAGGATGTGCAGGCAGCAGGAGGCAGTGCACGGGCAGAGGCGCAGCAGCAGCAGCAGCAGCAGCAACGTGGTGGGAGCCATGATGGCTCGGGGCCTTCCACATCGGAGGGGCAGGCATCGGCCGGAGGGCAGGAGGACCCAGGATGGGAAGTGTCTTCCGTGTGGCAGCGGTTGGGCCACGCCATAGATGCGGAGCGGCAGCGGGCGGAAGAGGCACGGCTCACGATGGTCAGGGCGGAGAACTCCATGCGGAGGGCCCTGAGGCGTGCCAAGTGCCTCAAGGCAATCCGCAGGGAGTTTGGGGGGAACATGTGGACGGCCCTGCGGACCCTCGGGGCCATGGAGGAGGAGCAGGAGTTCGATGATGCCCTGGCCCGGAACATCCCGAAGTGAGCCGTCGGACTAGCCCGTTGCCCTTGTAAATAGTTCTATAGTTAGTGTTAGGTTTCCTTTGGTTTAGCATTTTTTTTGGACCTTTTGGACAATGGGCCACATTTTTGTATATAGTTATTTTTTTTAGGTAGTGTTATTAGATAGGTTTGATTTCTTCGGTTGGGATCATGGACCCTGGATTGTTTATCTGTACATAGTTGACTTTTGGATTTTCAATTTTTATTATGATTTCACCATGGAGCAATGGTTTTCGATTTTAATTTTCCATTGGATTTACTTTAGTGGTCTGTGACTTTGGACACCTTTCCTTTGCGTTATGATTTCTGGTTTTGCATTATTTCACGGACCTGCTGGTTTTTGTTTTTTTAAATTTCTATTATTGTTTGTTTATTTTTGATTCAATTTATCTAGCTTTTAATACATATTCTTTATTCAAAGTTCAATGTGTAGTATCATCTCATTGGTTTCATGCATTTCATGATATGGGTTTTGACATTCACTGACACCCATTGGGTGTATGTGAGGGACATGTGTTCATTTCCAAACTTGCAATTGGGCTTCTATCATGTTTTTGCCATTTCTAAGTGGGTGGATGCAATACTCGGGTGGGTGTTTGGCATCTGGAGGCTGACCATAAGGGCTAGGGATCTACATTGTGGTGACATGTTGGCTGGGGGACATGAGTGGGGGCCTGGCGGGGGCTGCCCCCGGTGGCTGGGGGTGGGGGTGGTGGTAGACATGGGTGGGGGCATGGTGGAGGCTGCCCCTGCTCTGCTGGGGGGTGGGGGTGGTGGTAGACATGGGTGGGGGCCTGGTGGAGGCTGCCCCTGCACTGCTGGGGGTGGGGGTGCTGGTAGACATGGGTGGGGGCTTGTTGGAGGCTGCCCTTGGTGGCTGGGGGGTGGGGGTGCAGGGAGACATGAGTGGGGGCCTGGTGGAGGCTGCCCCTGCACTGCTGGGGGGTGGGGGTGGTGGTAGACATGGGTGGGGGCCTGGTGGAGGCTGCCCCTGGTGGCTGGGGTGTGGGGGTGCAGGGAGACATGAGTGGGGGCCTGGTGGAGGCTGCCCCTGCACTGCTGGGGGGTGGGGGTGGTGGGAGACATGGGTGGGGGCCTGGTGGAGACTGCCCCTGCACTGCTGGGGGGTGGGGGTGCTGGTAGACATGGGTGGGGGCCTGGTGGAGGCTGCCCCTGGTGGCTGGGGGGTGGGGTGCAGGGAGACATGAGTGGGGGTCTGGTGGTTGCTGCCCCTGCACTGCTGGGGGGTGGGGGTGATAGGGGACATGAGTGGGGGCCAGGTGGAGGCTGCCCCTGCACTGCTGGGGGGTGGGGGTGATAGGGGACATGAGTGGGGGCCTGGTGGAGGCTGCCCCTGCACTGCTGGGGGGTGGGGGTGATAAGGGACATGAGTGGGGGCCTGGTGGAGGCTGCCCCTAGTGGCTGGGGGTGGGGGTGGTGATAGGCATGGGTGGGGGCCTGGTGGAGGCTGCCCCTGCACTGCTGGGGGGTGGGGGTGATAGGGGACATGAGTCGGGGCCTGGTGGAGGCTGCCCCTGCACTGCTGGGGGGTGGGGGGGTGGTAGACATGGGTGTGGGCCTGGTGGAGGCTGCCCCTGCACTTCTGGGGGGTGGGGGTGGTGGTAGACATGGGTGGGGGCCTGGTGGAGGCTGCCCCTGCACTGCTAGGGGGTGGGGGTGGTGGGAGACATGGGTGGGGGGCTTTTTGGAGGATGCCCCTGCACTGCTGGGGGGTGGGGGTGGTGGTAGACATGGGTGGGGGCCTGAGGGAGGCTGCCCCTGGTGGCTGGGGGGTGGGGGTGCAGGGAGACATGAGTGGGGGCCTGGTGGAGGCTGCCCCTGCACTTCTGGGGGGTGGGGTGGTGGGAGACATGGGTGGGAGCCTGGTGGAGACTGCCCCTGCACTGCTGGGGGGTGGGGGTGGTGGTAGACATGGGTGGGGGCCTGGTGGAGGCTGCTCCCGGTGGCTGGGGGGTGGGGGTGCAGGGAGACATGAGTGGGGGCCTGGTGGGAGCTGCCCCTGCACTGCTGGGGGGTGGGGGTGATAGGGGACATGAGTGGGGGCCTGGTGGAGGCTGCCCCTGCACTGCTGGGGGGTGGGGGTGATAGGGGACATGAGTGGGGGCCTGGTGGAGGCTGCCCCTAGTGGCTGGGGGTGGGGGTGGTGATAGGCATGGTTGGGGGCCTGGTGGAGGCTGCCCCTGCACTGCTGGGGGGTGGGGGTGATAGGGGACATGAGTGGGGGCCTGGTGGAGGCTGCCCCTGCACTGCTGGGGGGTGGGGGGGTGGTAGACATGGGTGGGGGCCTGGTGGAGGCTGCCCCTGCACTTCTGGGGGGTGGTGGTAGACATGGGTGGGGGCCTGGTGGAGGCTGCCCCTGGTGGCTGGGTCGTGGGGGTGCAGGGAGACATGAGTGGGGGCCTGGTGAAGGCTGCCCCTGCACTGCTAGGGGGTGGGGGTGGTGGGAAACATGGGTGGGGGCCTTGTGGAGGCTGCCCCTGCACTGCTGGGGGGTGGGGGTGGTGGTAGACATGGGTGGGGGCCTGAGGGAGGCTGCCCCTGGTGGCTGGGGGGTGGGAGTGCAGGTAGACATGAGTGGGGGACTGGTGGAGGCTGCCCCTGCACTTCTGGGGGTGGGGGTGGTGGGAGACATGGGTGGGGGCCTGGTGGAGACTGCCCCTGCACTGCTGGGGGGTGGGGGTGGTGGTAGACATGGGTGGGGGCCTGGTGTAGGCTGCTCCCGGTGGCTGGGGGGTGGGGGTGCAGGGAGACATGAGTGGGGGCCTGATGGGAGCTGCCCCTGCACTGCTGGGGGGTGGGGGTGATAGGAGACATGAGTGGGGGCCTGGTGGAGGCTGTCCCTGGTGGCTGGGGGGTGGGGGTGGTGGGAGACATGAGTGGGGGCCTGGTGGAGCTGCCCCTGCACTGCTGGGGGGTGGGGGTAATAGGGGACATGAGTGGGGGCCTGGTGGGGGCTGCCCGTGCACTGCTGGGGGATGGGGGTGGTGGGAGACATGAGTGGGGGCCTGGTGGAGGCTGCCCCTGCACTGCTGGGGGGTGGGGTGGTGGTAGACATGAGTGGGGCCTGGTGGAGGCTGCCCTGCACTGCTGGGGGGTGGGGGTTGTGGGAGACATGAGTGGGGGCCTGGTGGAGGCTGCCCCTGCAATGCTGGGGGGTGGGGGTGATAGGGGACATGAGTGGGGGCCTGGTGGAGGCTGCCCCTGGTGGATGGGGGGTGGGGGTGATAGGGGGCATGAGTGGGGGCCTGGTGGAGGCTGCACCTGGTGGCTGGGATTTGGGGGTGGTGGGAGACATGCGTGGGGGCCTGGTGGAGGCTGCCCCTGCCCTGCTGGGGGTGGGGGTGGTGGGAGACATGGGTGGGGGCCTGTTGGAGGCTGCCCCTGGTGGCTGGGGGGTGGGGGTGCAGGGAGACATGAGTGGGGGCCTGGTGGAGGCTGCCCCTGCACTGCTGGGGGGTGGGGGTGGTGGTAGACATGGGTGGGGGCCTGGTGGAGGCTGCCCCTGGTGGCTGGGGCGTGGGGGTGCAGGGAGACATGAGTGGGGGCCTGGTGGAGGCTGCCCCTGCACTGCTGGGGGGTGGGGGTGATAGGGGACATGAGTGGGGGCCTGGTGGAGGCTGCCCCTGCACTGCTGGGGGGTGGGGGTGATAGGGGACATGAGTGGGGGCCTAGTGGAGGCTACCCCTGCACTGCTGGGGGGTGGGGGTGATAGGGGACATGAGTGGGGGCCTGGTGGAGGCTGCCTCTGGTGGCTGGGGGGTGGGGGTGGTGGTAGGCATGGGTGGGGGCCTGGTGGAGGCTGCCCCTGGTGACTGGGGGTGGGGGAGGTGGGAGACATGAGTGGGGGCCTGGTGGAGGCTGCCCCTGCACTGCTGGGGGGTGGGGGTGATAGGGGACATGAGTGGGGGCCTGGTGGAGGCTGCCCCTGCACTGCTGGGGGGTGGGGGTGGTGGGAGACATGAGTGGGGGCCTGGTGGAGGCTGCCCCTGGTGGCTGGGGGGTGGGGGTGCAGGGAGACATGAGTGGGGGCCTGGTGGAGGCTGCCCCTGCACTGCTGGGGGGTGGGGGTGGTGGTAGACATGGGTGGGGGCCTGGTGGAGGCTGCCCCTGGTGGCTGGGGGGTGGGGGTGCAGGGAGACATGAGTGGGGGCCCGGTGGAGGCTGCCCCTGCACTGCTGAGGGGTGGGGGTGGTGGGAGACATGGGTGGAGGCCTGGTGGAGACTGCCCCTGCACTGCTGGGGGGTGGGGGTGCTGGTAGACATGGGTGGGGGCCTGGTGGAGGCTGCCCCTGGTGGCTGGGGGGTGGGGGTGCAGGGAGACATGAGTGGGGGCCTGGTGGAGGCTGCCCCTGCACTGCTGGTGGGTGAGGGTGATAGGGGACATGAGTGGGGGCCTGGTGGAGGCTGCCCCTGCACTGCTGGGGGTGGGGGTGATAGGGGACATGAGTGGGGGCCTGGTGGAGTCTGCCCCTGCACCGCTGGGGGTGGGGGTGATAGGGGACATGAGTGGGGGCCTGGTGGAGGCTTCCCCTGGTGGCTGGGGGGTGGGGGCGGTGGTAGGCATGGGTGGGGGCCTGGTGGAGGCTGCCCCTGGTGGCTGGGGGGTGGGGGTGGTGGGAGACATGAGTGGGGGCCTGGTGGAGGCTGCCCCTGCAGTGCTGGGAGGTGGGGGTTATAGGGGACATGAGTGGGGGCCTGGTGGAGTCTGCCCCTGCACTGCTGTACGGTGGGGGTGGTGGTAGACATGGGTGGGGGCCTGGTGGAGGCTGCCCCTGCACTGCTGGGGGGTGGGGGTGGTGGTAGACATGGGTGGGGGCCTGGTGGAGGCTGCCCCTGGTGGCTGGTGTGTGGGGGTGCAGGGAGACATGAGTGGGGGCCTGGTGGAGGCTGCCCCTGCACTGCTGAGGGGTGGGGGTGGTGGGAGACATGGGTGGGGGCCTGGTGGAGGCTGCCCCTCTTCACTGCTGGGGGGTGGGGGTGGTGGTAGACATGGGTGGGGGCCTGGTGGAGGCTTCCCCTGGTGGCTGGGGGGTGGGGGTGCAGGGAGACATGAGTGGGGGCCCGGTGGAGACTGCCCCTGCACTTCTGGGGGGTGGGGGTGATAGGGGACATGAGTGGGGGCCTGGTGGAGGCTGCCCCTGCACTGCTGGGGGGTAGGGGTGGTGGGAGACATGCATGAGTGGGGGCCTGGTGGAGGCTGCCCCTGCACTGTTGGGGGGTGGGGGTGGTGGGAGACATGGGTGGGGGCCTGGTGGATGCTGCCCCTGGTGGCTGGGGGGTGGGGGTGGTGGGAGACATGAGTGGGGTGCTGATGGAGGCTGCCCCTGGTGGCTGGGGGTGATAGGGGACATGAGTCGGGGCCTGGTGGAGGCTGCCCCTGGTGGCTGGGGGTGGGGGTGGTGGGAGACATAAATGGGGGCCTGGTGGTGGCTGCCCCTGCACTGCTGGGGGGTGGGGGTGGTGGGAGACATGAGTGGGGGCCTGGTGGAGGCTGCCCCTGCACTGCTGGGGGGTGAGGGTGGTGGGAGACATGGGTGGGGGCCTGGTGGAGGATGTCCCCGGTGGCTGGGGGGTGGGGGTGCAGGGAGACATGAGTGGGGGCCTGGTGGAGGCTGCCCCTGCACTGCTGGGGGATGGGGGTGATAGGGGACATGAGTGGAGGCCTGGTGGAGGCTGCCCCAGCACTGCTGGGGGGTGGGGGTGATAGGGGACATGAGTGGGGGCCTGGTGGAGGCTGCCCCTGCACTGCTGGGGGGTGGGGGTGATAGGGGACATGGGTGGGGGCCTGGTGGAGGCTGCCCCTGGTGGCTGGGGGGTGGGTGTGGTGGGAGACATGAGTGGGGGCCTGGTGGAGGCTGCCCCTGCACTGCTGGGGGGTGGGGTGATAGGGGACATGAGTGGGGGCCTGGTGGAGGCTGTCCCTGCACTGCTGGGGGGTGGGGGTGGTGGGAGACATGAGTGGGGGCCTGGTGGAGGCTGCCCCTGCACTGCTGGGGGGTGGGGGTGGTGGGAGACATGAGTGGGGGCCTGGTGGAGGCTGCCCCTGCACTGCTGGGGGGTGGGTGTGATAGGGGAAATGAGTGGGGGCCTGGTGGAGGCTGCCCCTGGTGGCTGGGGGGTGGGGGTGATAGGGGACATGAGTGGGAGCCTGGTGGAGGCTGCCCCTGGTGGCTGGGGGGTGGGGGTGGTGGGAGACATGAGTGGGGGCCTGGTGGAGGCTGCCCCTGCACTGCTGGGGGGTGGGGGTGATATGGGACATGAGTGGGGGCCTGGTGGAGGCTGCCCCTGGTGGCTGGGGGGTGGGGGTGATAGTGGACATGAGTGGGAGCCTGGTGGAGGCTGCCCCTGGTGGCTGGGGGGTGGGGGTGGTGGGAGACATGAGTGGGGGCCTGGTGGAGGCTGCCCCTGCACTGCTGGGGGGTGTGGGTGGTGGGAGACATGAGTGGGGGCCTGGTGGAGGCTGCCCCTGCACTGCTGGGGGTGGGGGTGGTGGGAGACATGGGTGGGGTCCTGGTCGAGGCTGCCCCTGGTGGCTGGGGGTGCAGGGAGACATGAGTGGGGGCCTGGTGGAGGCTGCCCCTGCACTGCTGGGGGCTGGGGGTGATAGGGGACATGATTGGGGGCCTGGTGGAGGCTGCCCCTGCGCTGCTGGGGGGTGGGGGTGATAGGGGACATGAGTGGGGGCCTGGTGGAGGCTGCCCCTGGTGGCTGGGGGGTGGGGTGGTGGTAGGCATGGGTGGGGGCCTGGTGGAGGCTGCCCCTGGTGGCTGGGGGGTGGGGGTGGTGGGAGACATGAGTGGGGGCCTGGTGGAGGCTGCCCCTGCACTGCTGGGGATTGGGGGTGATAGGGGACATGAGTGGGGGCCTGGTGGAGGCTGCCCCTGCACTGCTGGGGGGTAGGGGTGGTGGGAGACATGCATGAGTGGGGGCCTGGTGGAGGCTGCCCCTGCACTGTTGGGGGGTGGGGGTGGTGGGAGACATGGGTGGGGGCCTGGTGGATGCTGCCCCTGGTGGCTGGGGGGTGGGGGTGGTGGGAGACATGAGTGGGGTGCTGATGGAGGCTGCCCCTGGTGGCTGGGGGTGATAGGGGACATGAGTCGGGGCCTGGTGGAGGCTGCCCCTGGTGGCTGGGGGTGGGGGTGGTGGGAGACATAAATGGGGGCCTGGTGGCGGCTGCCCCTGCACTGCTGGGGGGTGGGGGTGGTGGGAGACATGAGTGGGGGCCTGGTGGAGGCTGCCCCTGCACTGCTGGGGGGTGAGGGTGGTGGGAGACATGGGTGGGGGCCTGGTGGAGGCTGCCCCTGGTGGCTGGGGGGTGGGGGTGCAGGGAGACATGAGTGGGGGCCTGGTGGAGGCTGCCCCTGCACTGAGGGTGGGTGGGGTGGTGGTAGACATGGGTGGGGGCCTGGTGGAGGCTGCCCCTGGTGGCTGGGGGGTGGGGGTGCAGGGAGACATGAGTGGGGGCCTGGTGGAGGCTGCCCCTGCACTGCTGGGGGGGTTGGTGGTAGACATGGGTGGGGGCCTGGTGGAGGCTGCCCCTGGTGGCTGGGGGGTGGGGGTGGTGGGAGACATGAGTGGGGGCCTGGTGGAGGCTGCCCCTGCACTGCTGGGGAGTGGGGGTGATAGGGGACATGAGTGGGGTCCTGATGGAGGCTGCCCCTGGTCGCTGGGGGGTGGGGGTTATAGGGGGCATGAGTGGGGGCCTGGTGGAGGCTGCCCCTGGTGGCTGGGGGGTGGGGGTGGTGGGAGACATGAGTGGGGGCCTGGTGGAGGCTGCCCCTGCACTGCTGGGGGGTGGGGGTGGTGGGAGACATGAGTGGGGGCCTGGTGGAGGCTGCCCCTGCACTGCTGGGGGGTGAGGGTGGTGGGAGACATGGGTGGGGGCCTGGTGGAGGCTGCCCTTGTGGCTGGGGGGTGGGGGTGCAGGGAGACATGAGTGGGGGCCTGGTGGAGGCTGCTCCTGCACTGCTGAGGGGGGTGGTGGTAGACATGGGTGGGGGCCTGGTGGAGGCTGCACCTGGTGGCTGGGGGGTGGGGGTGCAGGGAGACATGAGTGGGGGCCTGGTAGAGGCTGCCCCTTGTAAGGATATTTTGCGTGTTACAGCACAGAGTACAGCACTACTGCACAGGTAGCATTTTTATGCAGCACCACTACATGGGTGTGGTGCATTGCTATATGTGTTGCCAGAGTAACATGGACATACAAGTAAAGACAGGCTATTCAGTCAAAAATCGTTTTTGACTGAATAGCCTGTCTTTACTTATATGTCCATGTTACTCTGGTAAATATGTTGGGTATTTTGTGGATATTTGGGGCTTTGCGGTATTTTCTTACCGCCAAAATACCTTTAGCAATAATCACTCTCTGTATTCATATTGGGTCACACATGACAATAATACATTGCATTATTTCAGAATTCAGACCTATTTAGATGATATGCGCGGTAGTTTGCTTGGTTGGTTGGTATAGTGGTTGGTTTATTTTTTGGCCGCAATATCCAACATCCCTTGTTTTTTATCTAGATTGTTCTCGATCACTAGAGAGACCTCAGACCTACATTTTAGGGATACCACATTTTCAGTGTTAGTGTTGTGTGCCACCATGGGCTATTGTGGTATTTTTGTGGTAATTTCCACTACCTTATATACGGTAGGGAACTATGTCCAGAGAGTCTCTCTTCCCGTTGACTCATGTACCTCCAACAGGCTATGCTACAAACAGTCACTCACAGCTGTCCATACTGAATAGAATCATGCACACATCTGCTTTAAAATGACAATTGCACTGTTTAAATATCTACCCACGTTTAAACCTTTCCCCATGCAAAATGAAAGAGACAAATAATACACACTAGCTATCTGTTTTCAAATATTTTTGTATTATAGAAATTTCATTTAAACACAGTTTAACTTTTTTTACAGAAATAAATAAAATGGTACAACATTATTTGTGATAAAATGAACAGAGAGCTGCGAGAATATATTCAATTGGTAACATTAAATATGCTGATAAGAGACTGAGACTCCCTCTAAGACACTGACTGAACAGTTTCGCACACTTTCGCACAGCTCCCACTCGCTTCTGTAATTACCTTATCTGTTCAGCATGAGTTTTCTCCGGCTATTCTCTTTCTGAATTTGGCTCCCTTGAAGATCAACCCCAGTGAGAACAAGCGTCTGCCGTTCTCAAACCGGGGTTATTGCCTGGAACTCTCAGCTTTTGCAGCAGGAATGCCCCAGCCAGGAAAGAGATCCTTCTTCCAGCTCTGCCAGATGTCGCCTGCCTTCCCCCTCTTCTCAAGCTTCTCCAGCAAAGTTCTAATCACAGCCTCTAGCATGATACTTGCTATGACGCTGCTCCAATCAGAATCAATCATGTCATCTCCTCCCTCACTACACAATGGCTCACTTCTACAGTGGCAATTGTAACAAACTGATTTCCTGTTCCTTCGAGCTCTTTGCTTCCTGTAGTTATGTGGACAGAGCAGCAGAGAAAAAAAATGAATGTACGTTTAAAAGTTCACTTTCAGAGTAGGCCTAATTCTGCAGTGGAGACACATTTTTATTAGTGGGTTATGTTAAATGAGGTTTTATTAGTCAGGTTAGTTATAAATAAGGTTAGTTATTAATTTTCAAATGTGTCTCTTGCAACAAAGGCATTTCAGGTGAAAAATAGTGTGCATTTTGAATGTGCAAATGTGTGCTTTTAACTGTAAAAATGGATTTGCATCTTATATGTAAAAATCGTTTTTGACTGAATAGCCTGTCTTTACTTATATGTCCATGTTACTCTGGCAACACATATAGCAATGCACCACACCCATGTAGTGGTGCTGCATAAAAATGCTACCTGTGCAGTAGTGCTGTACTCTGTGCTGTAACACGCCAAATATCGTTACACCCTGCACTGCTGGGGGGTGGGGGTGCAGGGAGACATGGTTGGGGGCCTGGTGGAGGCTGCCCCTGGTGGCTGGGGGTGCAGGGGGACATGCGTTGGTGGGCAGTAGTGCAAGGTGACATGTGGGTTGGCTGGGGGGCACGGCCATGGTGGATGGGGTGCCTGCAGGACATGTGCAGGGTAGGCCCCTGTGGTGTGGGCCACCTGCAGGGGCCGTGGAGGGTGTAGAGGGAACACCTGGGAGGACCCACACGTGCAATTCATGTGTGGTGCTCCCCGCGCACCCCTGTAATACACGTACCCTGATGGAATCGCGTGTGATACTTCCCGCGCACCCCTGAAATACACGTACCCTGCTGATTTTGCGTGTGATACTTCCCGCGCACCCCTGAAATACACGTACCCTGCTGCTTTTGCGTGTGATACTTCCCGTGCACCCCTGGAATACACGTACCCTGATGGAATCGCGTGTGATACTTCCTGTGCACCCCTGAAATACACGTACCCTGCTGATTTTGCGTGTGATACTTCCCACGCACCCCTGAAATACACGTACCCTGCTGCTTTTGCGTGTGATACTTCCCGCACACCCCTGGAATACACGTACCCTGATGGAATTGCGTGTGATACTTCCCGCGCACCCCTGAAATACACGTACCCTGCTGATTTTGCGTGTGATACTTCCCGCGCACCCCTGAAATACACGTACCCTGCTGCTTTTGCGTGTGATACTTCCCGTGCACCCCTGGAATACATGTACCCTGCTGTTTTTGCGTGTGATACTTCCCGCGCACCCCTGGAATACACGTACCCTGATGGAATCGCGTGTGATACTTCCCGTGCACCCCTGAAATACACGTACCCTGCTGATTTTGCGTGTGATACATCCCGCGCACCCCTGAAATACACGTACCCTGCTGCTTTTGCGTGTGATACTTCCTGTGCACCCCTGAAATACACGTACCCTGCTGTTTTTGCATGTGATACTTCCCGCGCACCCCTGGAATACACGTACCCTGATGGAATCGCGTGTGATACTTCCCGCGCACCCCTGAGATACACGTACCCTGATGATTTTGCGTGTGATACTTCCCGCGCACACCTGAAATACACGTACTCTGCTGTTTTTGCGTGTGATACTTCCTGCGCACCCCTGGAATACACGTACCCTGATGGAATCGCGTTTGATACTTCCCGCGCACACCTGAGATACACGTTCCCCACTTGGCGTTTTCTGTTTGCCAGCCCTGTGAACTGGTCCAGGGTTAGTGCAGCCCTTTGAGATTATTTGGGGATTTTGAAGGCTTTTCCTTGCGCAAGGGCGTTCTTGGGGGCGTAACTGGCGCTGCTACAGGGTCGCTGCGCCACTCTGCGCCACGGCTGGTTTTGGATGCAAAAATCCATGAATACGCTGTGCGCGGAAATCGATTTTAGCGCACGCGGCTGGCGCAGACATTCGCACGGGCACGCTGTGCGCCAGCCGCGTGTGCCACTTTTGTGCGAATTTCTATGAATTACCCTGCAAATCGCTTGTGTGTCACGTAAACCATCCCATATATCATGTAAAATCATCACTAGTGTGCTATGGTATGTAATGTCAAAGGAGATATATAAATGGCCACTCCATAATACAAATGTCTTAAAGTGCTCAACCATGTATGGAATAAGTACAAAAACAACACCCGCTCATAGAGATCCATAATATTCTGGACAGGAACAGTAATTGCATGCTATACTATACTATCAACAGTGGATTGAACAATGAATCTGTCGGACAGTGATCCATCATATTTTCTCAAGTGCATCAATGTGTGTATCATGCAGGGACCAAGGACAGGGTGGATCAGACAGACACCGTAGCAGCATGGTGCAATCAGAAGGAGCAAGTGCACAGATGTTCAGAAGGGTGTGGTATTTGGAGGGTGGTAACAAGGTCAGGGGTGGTTCAAGTACAACCAGTCAGTGGATGCTTGGGAAGGGCAGAGAGATGCAACTCTCTCGGGTCATTCCTCAAGTGCAATGATGATGACACTAGTCTACGTCATGGAGGCAACTGCCCCAAAAATTGCTGGGGTTAACAGGTGTGTGTGAGACCTTGAAGCACATCAAGCATCAAGGACAAAAGGAATGGAGAGAGTGAGAGAGCAGAGGGATTGCTTAGCAGGGAAGCGGGAGAGAGAAGGATGAGTAGAAGATGAAACACATGGGTAGTTCATGGAAAATAAGGAAATGAGTCCCCAAACAGAGGGCGGCAGGATGGCTGGTTGGCACCTGCTGACGATAAAGATCCCCTGCAAAAAATCTCTATCAATAACTGGCTCACCTTAAGAAGGTCAGAGTAACATGATGATATGGCTCCGGAGGAACAGCAATGAGGAATGAACATTAGCAGATAGGGAGTGAGCAGGCCTCACAAATCACAGTGCACAATGCATACTTCCGATGACTCGCACTGTCTGCCATGGCTAGCCAGTGGAGGACAATCAGTGGTAGACAGATGTGGTCTCTGGCCTTGACGTCCAGTATAATACTTGTGCCCTTGTCCCGAATGAATTACACAGGGTGTGGATTAGAAGCATGGACTTGGTGCAATAGGCAGTAGCACTAGTTCAGCCTGGAGAGTAACACAGCAAGTGTAACATTGCACCTCTGTGTGATGTTGTGAAAGTGTACATTAACTGTGTGCATCAAGACCTGCAAGTCAGACTCCTTCACAAAACATGAATATGTGGTAGTAATGGAAGGGGGTAGTTGAACATTAAGGCAGCATTCCTGCCTTGGAATGAGTTTGCAGGGAGTGAGAACATGTAGGAGGGACTGAGTCAATGGCACAAGTAGGCTGTAGTGGAGTCAATAGGGACATGCAATGTTGTAAATGGCACACAATCCAAGGTCATTTTGAGGGCACCAGCCCAGGATGGCTGTGTGGCAGACATGGTGAATAAGGGTGATAGTGTGCCATTAGGAACAGTGCTGAGGATTACACTGTCCTCATCATAGCTCATTCATCTTAATGGAAATGTTCCAAATATGCATAGCAGCAGGCAAAAGTATATGTCAAAGATGCATGGTAAAGGAATGGACACCTGCATGATGCCACGGGTGGTGGCTGGAGTATGGCAGAAGAAAGGATACAGTATGGGATATGGGGTTTTCATGGAATATATTTCCAGGAATGACATAAGCAAGTGCTCTGTCCATTCATGGATCATCAAAATGAAGATGGAATGCATCACTGTGTGAAAATCAAATGAGACATCAAGGATGATGAGGACAGCAGGGCATTATGAATGGAGGGATGCCACCACTCATCATGTGACTCTAGTGACTGTTGCTCTGGACTGTTAAAATGCACACTGGTGTTCACGTACATCCACAAGAATGCCCTAATGGGCATACATTTGTGTGTGGACCAACTTCACTAGCAGTTTCTCCTGGAAGACTATCAAGCTATTCACCAGTATGTTGGTGGTCAGCAAGGCTGTGCCTATGTCATATTAGCAATGTTGTGCAGAAGTGAGTCCCTGATGGAGGATTGAAACAAAACACTAGTAAATGAGAGTATCCATAGATCAGCATAGACCTCGAGGAAACGTGTGCAATGGTGGTTCTGTAGGAGCAGCTGTACACCAATAGGGATGATACCTTCATGTACTTGTCAACTTGGCTGAGTACTTCAGGGGAGACATGAGTGAATGAGGAGAATGAATAATGATGATGGTGAGTGATAGGGCATGTTGAGGTGCGGAGGGTTGTGTATGAAGTGTCTCTCAGTAGTTGGTTCATTCAGTCACGTGTATTATCAAGACATATGTGGTGCGAGCGCATAACAAAGGTACTGTGAAGGTCGCCCAGGAGAATATACAGTGGATATCTTTGCAATAAATAAGCCACTAAACTCTTGCTCCTCCGCCAGAACCCTGCTTGATGGCATAAGGTACTCCTGCACACCGATGGAGCATCAAGGGAAGACATAAGCCAACAACAACAAAAAAAAACATAAAATCCTAACTATTCAAATAATGGTGAAATTACACTGTACACCACCAGAACATGGTCAATGCGGACTTCATTGTCATCGCATAACTATGGTGTAATGCTGCATCTATTCCAATGCCTCACCACCATGCACCCAGATGTGTTGCACTAGAAGCTGCATACACCATGTTGCCACATGCAAAGAGAAAAGGAAGAAAACACACATAACAACACAAAACCTGATGTGCTCTAAAGACCAAATAGCCCACATACTAGCAGGCACAGCAATATGTTTGTGGATACATGATGCTGTAGCACACACTAATAGTTGAACCATAAATTCGACCCAGCAAATCTGAGAAACATCCCAAATCCCACAAACCCTGATAGGGATCAGATGTGCCACTCATTAGACCTGATAAAAGTTGATTGAGGCACACCGCAGCTCAAACATTTGCCCCTGCAACAGTCCACAAACCGTTGACCATGCTACACACTCACAAACAACCATGAAAGCCGGACACACATTTAGAAAGAACAGTTATCATTATCAGTGAACAGTGGCCCCATCAATCCATCAGATCAACAATACCATAACCATCATTGGAATCACCCCTGGGTGAGTAATTCAACCCTCGAGCAATTGTGATAGAGCTAAAGGTTAGTAAATACAGAGTGAACACACACAGTGCCTCACTCCCATGCAAACACCACTGAAGTGTCAGCAAATGCCATGCACTCACCTGTCCGTGGAACTCGCCTGCCTTTCATATGATGCACACCATCGGGAGACACTTTACCTAAATGGAATGCAATTCAGAGTAACAGCAAAAAGTACATGCACATACATGATCACAATTGACAACCAAATGAAAATATGCACCCAACACAGAGTGCAGGAGCGACACAGCATGACACAGGGTGAATGGCCATTGATATTGATTTGTACAGGAGTACAGTGTACCACACCAGAAAGTGGGAGAGCAAGAGGGACACAGCGAGTGAATAACAAGGAAATGACAGATCAAGGAGTCCATGGTCTGGTTTACCGATGTAAAATGACATGCTGCACAGCACAGTTGGTGCACCCATTGAGGTATCCACATAGGTAGCTTACACAGTGACATGAGCTCTCATCTAATGAACACAGTGCCATGTGAGCATGCAAAGCACATATAAGACAACCGGCACATGCAGCAAAGATGTCCAACAATGAAGCATGCCCAACATGCAAGACAGTGCAGGCGCTTACCAAATTACTTTGCCTGCATTTTGTAAATCCCACATGACCTTCACCAGTAAGTGTCCTTCCTAATTCATCAAAGGAAGGACAGTGCCTGTTGTAGGGCATGAGGAGTGTGGACTTCAAATGTTGCAGGATGTCTCACCCGGGACAGCAGTCACCGTCACATCACGATTACTGGAACAACATGGGAGAACATATTAAAACACCCATTGAGCAGTATCATTGACACAGCACACACGTGCCAGGGAACAATAAAGCTATAATTACCTGCACATGCCATCCTGTGCACCCCCATGCAAACATGCTAGATGACTTCACTAGGCATGCCTGCACATACACCACTGCACATGTATAGTCCATGAGGAGTTAAGGGCAACCCTCAATGGCAATCAATACAAAAATTAAAAAAGACCACAACCAGGAAAGGGTAAAACAAAATATGACATGCCAACATCTGAATAGGGGTGTGGAAAAAAATGAAAAAAGTCCATCTTGCACCAGGGGTGGGCACCCAGGAGGGGGGAGGGGCAGGGTGCACATCATCACCAACATGGGTAGATGTTTAATAAAACAATTCCCTCCATGGGTTCATGGACCGCACGGCTATCATGGATTGGGAGGGCTGTTGCTGCTGTGACCACCTTCCTGTGTAGAATGCGAAGGTGGTAGTGGTAAGGGAGGTTGACCATGTTGAGCCCTGGCCTGGTCCTCCCAGCCAGCAGCCAGGTGGGACTCAGATGAATGCATCTGCAACATATAGCCTTGGATGTCCGCATGCAACACATCACGGGATGCACAGAGTTCCTCCGAGATAGTATGACTCAACAGTTGCATCGGCTCTTGGTTCTGTGTACTGCGGGCTGCCTCTAGCCCTTCCATTGAAGCTCTGAGGGCCAGTAACTCTTGCCTCAGGGATTCTTTGTGGCCTCACCCTCTACAAGCAGGGATGCCTGCAGAGACCTCAGTTCATCCCGTCGACTCCTGTTGCTGGCCTCCATGTGCAGCCTGTGTGCGCTGCATTGGGACTGCAATTCCTGCAGCTGGTACTCTACCTCTGTTTCTGGGGGGATCATGGAATTGGCCAACCCATCCATGTCCTGAGCCAACATCTTATAGGAAGCACCCTGTTGTTGTGCAATACTATACATGGGGCCTCATTACAACCCTGGCGTTAAGGGGTTAACGGCGCTGCAAAAGGTGGCGGCGCCGTTAACCCCTTAACGCCTGATTACGAGGTCCCTTTACGGGTTGGCAATTTTAACGCCTGCTTTTTGCAGGCGTTAAAATCCAACCCGCAAAGGGACCTTGGTGCTAAGTATCGGGCAAAAATGGGAATGGGGAAGGGCCCATGGTGAATGGGGAATTACCGCCCCGCCAACCTTGGAATGGGGCGGTAATTCCGCCATTCACCATGGCGGACTCCGGCATGGACCATGGTGCTAATAGCACCATGGTTTAGCGCCGGTGTCATAATGAGGCCCATGGACTGCTCCCCCACTGTCTCCCCAGCTGCCACATGTCCACCACGTGTGCAGGAGCCACGCCTATTTGACCCAAGGGGGTATGGCCCTCGATGTGATGCCACTATCTGTAGCTGCAGGACTGCATCCATGCCTTGTTCGTCTGTCCCAGGACCAGAAACCAATACTGTGGAGTGAGACCCTTTAGCCGTAACCACCACAGCCTGATGTGACAACACTGACTTGCCCTGAGGGGACGTGACCCCCAGCAGATGCACGGGCTACAACAACTCCAACACTTGATGCACTCACCTCCAACAGCATAGATGAATTGACATCCGGTTCACCACCAGAGCTTCTGGTTTCATTGGAGTAGAACTCATACTGAGTCATGCCCTGGATGGCCTGTAGCACCAGTGGATTTTCATGGGCTGCCACAAAACGTCATCCACTGATGCTCTGTGCCAGCTCAGGATCCAGTTCCTCCTCGCCCTCCTCCTTTGGTTGCTCATCACCTGCACATGGACATATCAAGACATGAAGATTCATGTAAATTGTATTGCCTACATACATAAGTATAACAATGCTGTCCTGAAACCCATGCCATGCATGTTACCATGCCATTATTTTCATACACACACTATGTACAAAAAGCTCACAGATCATGGCGTATGCAGACTTGCCACTACATCCCATGTCCCTGACCATGTAAGCACTGCACACATTGCCAAAACACATGTATCTGTGTACAAAAATCTTGTCCCAAGGCAAAGCAACCAGTAGACTGAAATATGCTACTTCTGACACAAAAAGTGGATGTGCAACATGACAATAGGGTATATGAGAACATGTCCACACATAATCACAGCCAAGTCCACTACAATTACATCTAACACCAGTCTACCACTGGCACAGGGAGTGCACACAATGTGGAAATGCCCCGAGTGTGGTGTCTCAGGTGTGTGATGTGGAAAGAGTGATGACATGTGCTGGGAGATAGGAAGAGGGGACAGTGACCAACAAGAGGGACAGGGCCATGCACCCATGGGGGGTACGTTGAGTGATGAAGGTCATTATGGATATCATATGAAATAATATGATATGGCATTTATAAAGCGCCAATACACATGTGTTTCAAGGTGCGGATGACTCCAGACAAATATTTTACAAGGGGGTCTGTGCCATAGCTGTGGCTGGGATTTGCACAGTGTAGTAAAATAGTATGTCACTCATGGCATAATGACCCGCCCGCCACCAGTGTTCATGCAAGGGATTGGTAGCTTGAAACAACCTATGGACATGTGTGGATGGACATTCTACTACATGCAGTGCATGTTGTATACCACATGCATCAGGCACAAGCACCAGACTGGCATAGCTGAGTCACTAACATCACTGATGTAAATACCCAGATGTCACATTGTGTTGGCATGCTGATAATGGCCCTCATTACGACCCTGGCGGAAAGCGACTGACCGGAGCGCCACAGCGTAAATAGCGTTTCCGCCATTGTACGAAGGAGCAAAGTGCGGCCCATTCCGACCCATCGGGCACGAGCACCACGCCACGGCGGAAGTGCAAAGTCCGCGATGGCGGAAATGACCCCAAAACGGCCCACACCGCCGCCGTACGGCGCCCTAGGTGCAATACCGCCACCCCACTTAGCGGTCACCGCAGTGTGCGCCTACCGGAAAGTACGGTGGCCGGAAATATACGGAAACGGAAGTTAAAACATGGGCCCGGAACGGGAAACATCCCGGCGTACACCTATAAAAACACCAAAACCACACAACCACTAAAATCACTACCCTGAAACACACCCCAACCCGTCAACCACCCTAGCGAAACCACGAAAAATGGGAAAAGTAGCGAAGAAAGCGTGCGACCGCAAGCGGCAGGTCCACTTCTCCCGTGAGGAACTCACCGTGCTAACAGAGACCCTCCAGGAGAATGCAGCCGTCGTCTTCTCCACGCAAATGACCAGGACGGCACTTGCAAACAAGAAGGCCATATGGGCTCTGGTGGCACAGCGGGTAAGTGCGGTGGGGACCGCACCCCGCACCCCACAGCAATGCCGCAAGCGATGGGACGACCTGCGGATACGCGTCCGCAGCATACTCTCTGCCAACCGCAACATTGCCACAGCCACCGGGGGAGGTCCTGAATCACCCATCAAGTTGACCCCCTGGGAAGAAATCTGTGCCTCCACCATCGGAATGGAGAGCATAGAGGGAGTCGGAGGGATGGAGAAAGGAGTGCAGACATCCGAAGATTCAGGTAGGAGGGCCAGATAAAACAATGCCAAATCCACAAAGTCCAACCATGTGAAGTACCATGCGTCCACATAGTGCAACAGAAACACATGTCCAGGAGAACGTCCACACACATCGGCCTGAAAGCGCACGTCAAAACCCACAATAAATACATAAATAATTAAAAACCCCTAATACACGCACTACACGTGCAGCAGGCACACCCTAACTGCAGGCTGCCAAACAACTGCACCCTCACTCCACACACAAATCAAAGCACCTCCAAGACCCCGACCCAAATCACCCTCAGGTACCACCCCAATGCATGTGATACAATGCCATTCCAATTCCCACTGACCCATCAATAACCCTCGCCCTCCTTTACTCCACCACAGGGTCCGATCCAAACGACGAGCTACAGGACACCCCTACCAGCACACCTGCAAAGAGGGCCAAGACCAACGGCCAGAGACCCTCCACCTCAGCTGCACGCATCAAGACACGGCAGCAGCACAAATCAGGTGGCAGCACAGAGGAGGGAACATCAACAGGCACCCCAGCAGCCAGCATGGCCACAACACCACCACCACAGGTCCCCCCAATGGATGCCACAGAAGGCACTGCCTCTGGTGGCAGCAGCACCATAGGTGACACCCCATTGATGGCAGCATGCTCGGACACAGAAGACGGGGATGTCGAGGTCAGATCCATCCATGACCTGTCCCAATCCCCCTGTCTGTCCCCTCCCGTACAACATGAGGATACCACGCAGGTGCAGCCACAAGACGACGACTGGCCATCCCCCACAAGCCCTGTGGCAAGGCAACATGAGGACAACAGCCCCTCTGTGACACCACCGCAAATGGCCATGGCCCAGCAGAGGCAACAGTCCCTCGACAAGTTAATCGTCCAACAGCAGCAAATGGCCACACTCCTCAAGGGCCATGCCGATGAATGTGGGGGCACCAAGGCAGACATAGAAACATCAACAGAGACACTTAGGGCAGAAATGGAGAGAGGTACAGAGACGCTAAGGGCACAAATTGAGAGTAGCACCGAGAGCCTGAGAGTCCAAATGGAGAGTAGCACCGATAGCCTGAGGGGGGAACTGCATGCGACGTCCAAAGACGTATGTGCCGAACTTGCCGCAGTGCGCCGTGTGCTCACTGAGCTCTCGCAAACCCTTAGGGACATGCATGGACGTGAGCAGGCAGACACATCATCCGTTGCAAGTTCCGTCCAGGGCAGCCCCCAACGTAGATCTGGAAGGAACCTGCGCTCCACAGGCAGGGGTGCCCCTGATACCCGCAGAGGGAGCATGCAATAGCGACAGCCCACTGACAATGAGCATCTTTGGACACTGGTGTTCGGGTGGGAGGTAGGAGGGTGGAGGGGGTGTGTTGGGCTCACTTGGGTGGCGGGTCGATAGGGTGTTCAACATGATATCACATATGCCATAAAAAGTGCACGATCACCCAATGAGAAGTGTGGACATTGATCCTTGTGTACTAGGCCATCATAGGCGTACAGTCCATATTGTGCATGTCCCAGACACACGCAGTGCCACGAGTCCCGTGTCCATGCATCAGCCACCAGGCGTGAGTGCTAGAAGCATACATCAATGAGATGCTGACGAATGTCACGGGCCTCCGGTGCCTCGCAGACTCCATGAGGTGCTGCCACATCCCCACCCTCATCATGACCATCATCAGGTGCTTGCAGTTCTGCGTCAGGGGGCATGGGCACATTTCTACGTACGCACATGTTGTGGAGCATGACACATGCCATCACCATCTTTGCAACCTTCTCATGGCGGTACAGGAGTGCCCCGCCAGACCTGCTGAGGCAGCGGAAACGAGTCTTCAGTAGGCCGAATGCCTGTTCTATGACTACACGGGTACGTGAGTGGGCATGGTTGTAGTCCTCCTCATGCTGGTCCCGTGGGTTCCGGACTGGTGTGAGGAGCCATCTCTTCAGTGGATATCCAGCATCACCTGTATGTGGACGAGAAACGTATGATGTGGAATGCCATTGATACGTACGCACACCCCCCCCCCCTTCCTGGCAGTTCATTGCCAATTCACATACCCCACATCATCATGCATGTAATGAGACTCACCGAGTAGCCAGGATCTGTTCCCTGCGTGTCGTTCCATGTAGCGTGGTATTGTAGAGTTCCTCAAGACCATAGAATCATGGGTTGATCCAGGGAATCGGGCACAACAATGTGTAATGATCCTGTTGGAGTCACACACCATCTGTACATTCAGGGAATGAAATTGTTTTCGGTTGCGGTACTGGGCCTCCATGGCATGTGGGACGACCAATTCCACATGGGTGCAGTCGATGGCACCAATGCAACCCGGTATGCCGGCAAGTGCATGGAATCCCACTTTTGTGTTGGTAATTTCCTGCTCCGAGCGTGGTAGAGAGATGTAGTCGTCTGCGTGCTTCAGGAGGGCATCGAGCACTTGCAATAGTGTCCGTGAGAACAGTGGCTGAGAAATGCCATGCAACTGTCCGACTGTGTGCTGGTAGGTGCCTGTGGCCAGGAAGTGGAGTACAGACACCACCTTCAGTAGGGGTGGGATGGCGGTTGGGCTATCTATCATGCTGACAAGGTCAGCCTGTGTCATGTCCACAATGGCGGCTATGGTGTCCCGGTCCAGACGGTAGAGGGTGTGGATCTGCTCATCAGTGAGGTTGAACGGATGTGCTCGGAGGCGTTGAATTGCGGGCTGCCTGCGTGGTGGTAGTGGCTGTGCTGGTGGGCCTTGCTGGCCCTGCCTTGGCCTCCTCCTCCTCCTGCGTCTCCTCCGTGCGGCTGGTTGTAGTTGGTGTTCGTCTACTTCTTGGAGTCGGAGCACTTGCAGTGCTATCAGGTCCCCCAGGGCCAACATCGCGAGTCCTGCCGGTAGCATTTCGGTGTGGTTGTGGGAGGAGACTGGCTGTGCAATTTATGTGTTTTCAGGCTGTATGGCCTCCACCTGTGGTGATTGATTCCACCTGTGCAAACTGCTCTCCCCTTTGGCCGAGCACGTCCCGCGCACAACGCTGCAATTCGGGGAATTGTATCTTGCTATTGCAATCATGTATTAGTACCCGATGGCCGTGTAAGATTGGTTGATATGTTCATTCTGCTGTGGTCCCATTGTTTCACATACTATCTGTGCAGTCGCGAACAGACTTGTGAGGGGTCAGTGGGACGTAGTACTCGAGTAACGGTGGGCCCTCATGCATCACTGTACCGAGTTGCAACGACGGGCGGGGCGTCCCATTCGTGGGTGAAGGCAGTTGCCATTTTCACACACAGCCGCACTCGATGGGATAATTAGTGATTTCAAACGGCCACAGATGCCTTTTCGACGTGATGTTGCAAATGAGGAATTCGAAGGGCGGCGCTTTCGGTTTCCAGCTAGCGGCGAGGAGATGCCCACAGGTCTGACTGCAAATATAACGTTCTATTGTTCAATGTCCTTGAGACAGGGCCCATGGCGAGGGAGCAATGATTGATATGAATAGTTTGGGATGCGCAATAGCTACGTGGGCGATGAGGCCGTCCGTTCCCAAATACATGTTACTTCACAACACTGGAATTACGGGCTGGGGCACTGTGGATTTAGCAGGCTGCATAACGCACAGACTCAATGGATGTTTCTAATGTCATGTGAGTAATTATTCAGGCATTTTGATCCCGGGATGAGGGAATGATGGATGGATGCATGGGCAGGTGATTTGATACAGAGTTTGCCATGTACAGGGCTTCTTGGGATCTATCCGCCTCCCCTACGCTATGTGATGCAGGGCTGCCATAGTGGGACCATCGTCCATCTGGCCTTGTTGAGCCCTCCCTGTCTCGAGGCGCCCTCAGACACTCGTTTGCGATGGTGTTTGCACCTCGATATAGATGGTTATGAGTCGCAAGTGGTTTTGGGGTGGTGATGTTCCTTTGGAGTGGGCTAGCATGCATATGGCTGTGGATTTCGTGTGATCATTGAAGTGAGTTGTTGGTATGTAGTTCTGATGGCCATTCTGTTCTTTTTCTTTTCTTTTGGTTGACAGGTATCTCCTCCCCTTTTGCCACTGCCATCTGTATGCCACTCCTGCAGATGGATTTTACTCCCGACACCTGCTGCTTCGTGTTAATCAGTGGAGCAGCATTACGATCTTATGGGACGATCGCCAATGGCCCACATGCCCTTACGCAGTACTGGTGGCTCGGAGCAACATTTCGGCCTTTCAGCTGGACTAGTGCCTCCCCATTGGGACGGCCCTGCGGTTCTGTGCGGTTCCATGTTGCCTTTTCGGACGTGAATGTGGCTCTGTGTACCATGGGGGAACAGGGCGACACACAGGTAGTGGCTGGTCATTTCTTGCGGAAGCAGCCCACATTGGTGATTGGTGTTTTGGATTTCATGGCCTGATGGCTGTATGTGCTTGGTGATTTTGATGTGCATAAATATCTATTCTGATTTGGCCCGTGTAGCGTTTTTCTTTGCAAGTGATGTGGCATATGCCTATTTGGGGGGCGATGTATTGTGAGGAGATCTGCATTGGGTTCCAGCTTCGGGGTTTAGTTGCGTGGTACTGTGCTGTGCGCGTTTGCCTACGAAGCCCAGTGAGGTCAGGGATGGGGGCTGCCAATATGCCAGTTTGAATGTTGTCATGCTCAGGGGCGGGGGATTGGGTTTTGTGTAACAGATGCCGGTCAGCCAGGTGGACTGGTTGAATGATGTGGTTTTCGGTATATTGCTGGTCACAGGTGCCTGTGTTTGCGTGCGTTTCTTGGTGGGGGACTGTGGTCATGTCCATTGGGATGGCTTCTGTATTCGTGCCATCTGTGCCCTGCAGCTCCCATTGGCCCCTGTTGTGTTTCTTTTGTTCGTTGGCATGCATGGGTGACTTGTACATTTCAATGGTTGCATTGTGGCTTCATTGCACCTACGGGGACTTGTACTTTGTGGGCAGGGAGCGGTGTACAGGCACTCAGTGGGGCCGTTTACGGTTGATTCGCGATGCCGTACTTCTCGCCATGGCGGAATGGTACATTCCGCCATGCCTGATGGCGTTAGGTACATGTCCGCTAGGGTCGGAATTGGCGTACCGTTGCACCATGGTGGTGTTTGCGGTTTGGCATGGCGCGCGCGCGCGTGCTTGGTGCAGTTAGCGTTGGCGTTCACTACGGTGTCGCTAATGGCTTCGTACTTTGCGGTGACGGGTCATAGTCGCACCGAGCGCTATTCGATGGCGGTATTGCATTTCCGCCATCGTTTTTCGATTTCCGCCAGGGTCGTAATGAGGGCCAATGTCTTTTAGTATAATATGGTTGGAGATGACTACTGTCCCAAATCCATGTTCAACCGATCTGCAGCACATGGGTTTCATGCACTCTCAAGTACACTAAAAGGGTAAGTACCCCATTATATAGTTCACCCATGGCAGTCATACAAATGCAGGCAGAAATGCTGTACAATCATTCACATGTATTTTATCTACATACACATATTTAGGATGCACATGCTTTATCACTCACCTGACGTTTCCTCATAATCTGCCAGGCCTCCCATGCCTTGCAGCTGATCCACATTATTCAACTCGCTCATGGCCTCTTCATGTGGTGTGAGCTCCTGCTCCTGTGGTGACCCACCTCCAGTCACCAGAGCAGATGAGAGGTTGTCACCCAGCTTCAATTTGGTTCGACGGTGGAGGTCATTCCAACGCTTCATGACCTCATGAGTGGTGCGCCTCTCATTGCCCAAGGCGTTGATGTCATCCATAACTCACTGCCAGTGGACCATATGATGAGCAGGCATATGTGTGCTCACATCCTGTGTGCACATAGTTCACGAGGATCTGGAGTTCTTCATCAGTGAAGCTCCTCTTCCTCGACGTGGCAGTGTTCTTTGCCGTGCTTTGGGATTGAGCCTTTCCCTATTCTGCACGCTTTTGCTTTTTGGCATGTGGTGCAGACCCTGTGTGGCTGGGACCACTCAGGGCACCGGATGCTGGACCATTAGTGGCCTGGGCCATGACATCACCCACTGATGCTGGGACAGTAGTTGTCCCTGCAGGTTCCCGTACCTGGGTGCCGGCACCAGGGCCTTTAACAGTACATTCCTTCCCCTTGGACACATGGACAGCAACTGCCCATGCGTGTCCATGTACCTGGGCTGGGATGACTACAGCTATCGCTGCAGCTCCTTGACCCTGGGTGTTGGGAACAGCAACTGGCCCTGCAGCTTCCTGACCCTGGGTGCTGGGGACAGCTGTTTTGTGTGGACATCCTTTCCCCTTGGACGCACGGACAGCATCTGACCCTACGTGTCCATATACCTGGGCTGGATCGACTGCAGCCATCGCAACAGCTCCCTGACCCTGGGTGTTGGGGACAGCAGCTGCCTCTGCAGCTTCCTGACCCTGGGGGCTGGGGAAAGGTGTTTTGCATGGACGTCCCTTCCCCTTGGATGCACAGAAAAAATCTGCCCCTGCATGTCCATGTACCTGGGTCGGGACGACTACAGCTATCGCTACAGCTCCCTGACCCTGGATTTGGGGACAGCAGCTGCCCCTGCAGCTTACTGACCCTGGGTGCTGGGGAGAGCAGATTAGCCTGCATCTCCCTGACTCTGGGTGGTGGGGAGAGCAGATGCCCTGCAGCTCTCTCACCCTGTTGGGGGTGGGGCACAGTTCTCTCTGCACATACCCAACCTCGGCCACCTCTGCCACCTCTGCCATCTTTCCCTCTTGTGGCTTTCCCAGTCATGGTACAGGTGGGTTTGTACAATGGAAAGCACACCAAGCAATTGTCCTGGGCAATCGGAGTGAACTGGAAGTGTATGTGATGTAAAATGTGCAAGGCTCAATATTATCCCTAGTGAAAAAATTTACAGGACGCGTAACGCACATGCACCCCAAATATCAAACATGCGTGTATGCGACCCCTCGGTAGCTCCTCCAGTGAAAAGAAAAAGTGTTACACAAAAAATGCATACAAGAAGCCCATGAAAGTTATTGTGATGTTAAAAATGGGGGTACGCGACACACGTGGACACCCTTAGTATGAATAATGCATATGCAACTCACTGTTAGCCTCAGAAAAAAGGAAAATACATGTTTGTGTGTGCGGAGGCAAATCCCCCACCAAAATAAGAAGTTTGTATTTGTATTTGTTTATTTATTATTTATATAATGCACAAGGCCAAAGGGCATGCTATCAGAATATATACAAATTATATACAAATAAACAATCAAATGACAATTACTACATATTTACACCAGAGTAATAGCATGGGGAAGAATGGACGATCAAATCAGGGCAACTCTTGGTTAGACAGCCAGGCTTTGGCTTTGCACTTGAATGCCAAGAAGGAGGGTTCCGCTCTGAGAGTATTAGGTAGCGCGTTCCACAGTTTCGCCGCCAGGACTGGGAAACTGCTCCCACCAGATCTCTGAAGATTAAAGCACGGTACGGAAATGCCATTAGTTTGGGCACTTCTGAGTGGCCTTTTGGTAGTATGGATAGTGAGCCTGATGGCCAGATAACTAGGTGCTTAGTTAGCAAGGCATTTATGAGTAAGAGCTAGTGCTTTAAGTGAGACTCTTTGAGATACTGAGAGCCATCGGATACTCCGTCTAGTGTCAGATTTGTGATGGTTCCTGTGGATGTTTAGTGCCGCTCTCATAGCATTATTTTGGATGGCTTGTAACTTATTGATATTGCATTGGTTAGTGCCGAGATAGAGGGCGTTACAGTAGTCAACTTTGGACATAACCAGGGTCCTAGCTAGAGTGATGCAATTGGCTGGTGATAGGAAAGGACGGCATGCTGTGATGAGCTTGCATGTATAAGCTGCAGCAGATGATACTGCGTTGGTTTGTCTGGTCAGAGAGAGGGTAGAGTCGATATAGATGCCAAGCGTTTTTGTATCCTTAGTGACCTTGATGGTGTTACTATCAATGACGGGTCTAGCTTACTGAGTCTTTGGTGAGAGCCTAGGATGAGAAGCTCAGTCTTTTCGTCATTCAGGAAAAGTTCATGTTTCGCCATCCAGGCCTGGATGACTTGGTAGATAAAGTTGATAGCAAGAGTTGCCGTTTTGTGATTGCCTGTAATAGGGATGAGTATCTGGGTGTCATCTACATAATTAGTGTAGGTGACACCCAGATAATCCAGGATGTCAAAAACTGGCTTTGTAAACATGTTGTAGAGTGTAGGGGAAACACACGATCATTGTGGTACCTCACATGTGACTGGCGAGGGTTCAGTGGTCGCAGAAAGAGAAAAAAACCCTGATGGATCTGTTGTCCAAGAATGATGTGATTCAGGCCATTGCTTTATCAGAGAAATGGGTGGCTAGTTTAAGGTGACGGCAAAGGATTTGGTGATTTACTAGGTCGAAAGCTGCAGATAAGTCTAATAGGAGTAAAAGAGCCAATTTACCCTTATATTTTAGGTCTTCAATCTGTGTTTTGAGATCTATAAGGGCGGTTTCAGTACCGTGCCATGGACGGAATCCTGATTGCCACAGTCCCAAAAGATTGTTAGGTTCCAGATAATCTTGGATCTGCAAGTAAGCAGCACGATCAAGAATTTTTTGCAGGAATGGGACGGTGGTGATGGGCCTGTGATTGGTAGGTATATTAGCATCCAGTGTAGGTTTTTTAAGGAGTGGGATGACCCAGGCATCCTTCAGGTTGTCACGGACAATCCCAGAGCTAAATGAGGAATGCATGAGCGTTGTAAAGAAGGGCGCTTGATTGTGCGAAGCCTCCTTAATAATGGGAGCAGGACATTAGTCACCCTGACAGTTAGAGGGTTTGAGATTGTTGATAATATGCTCAACTTCGTTGATGGAAAGGGGCGAGAAGCTGAAAGGTTTCAGAGACTCAAAGTTGGTGTTATTTCTGGCCTGAGACGTTTTAGGTTGCAGGCCGATCTGCAGACTTTTTTTTGTCATTGATTTTAGTTTGGAGAGTGGCTATTTTACCAAGGAGTGCCTTTAGAATATTGGCGCACCATGTACTGTCTTTGGTACAGGTGTCAGGAGGAGTGACAGGGGATTCCAGTTACTTTAATATTCTGAATAACTCTTTAGTATTAGATTTAACTAATTTGATGCACTTGTTATACGTATCTCTTTTAGCCTGAAGTATAGCCTCATTGTAGTTCAGTGTGGTTAATCCAATGCTTGCTTCATTTATTTCCGTTGGATTGCTTTTCCAACGTGCTTCGAGGTTCCGTTTTCCTTTACGTAGGATTCTTAACTGCGGTGTGAACCATGAGTTGAGGTGGCCCCGTGGTTTAGGTTTTCTAGATTTAATGGGTGCAATAAGGACAAGGGCTTTCATCATAGTGAGGTTGAACGTGTCTACCAGGACCATTGGATCCGAGCATGAGGAGGAGTGTTCATTGAGAACTTGGGAGGATTAGTGGGAGTACTTTAGCGTAGGTTATGTTACGCTTGTTTCTTGTGGAAGTCGCAGGTGCGATGTCAGGAATGGTATGGAGGATTCTAGCCGGGATACTGAAAGTGATTATATGGTGGTCTGTCCACACACATGGTTGGTTAGATTCATCATTAATGTCACAATTTAAGTTGGCTATCCAATCGAGGATCCTGCCCTTGGAATGTGTAGGCATGTTGATCTGTTGTGTGAAGCCTAAATTAAGTAGCAAGTTGTTAATATCCTGGGCTGAGGCATCATTAGGGACTTAGAAGCCTAAATTGAAATTGCATAGTACGATGATTTGAGATTTGGTCTTGGTGTTATCAGCAAGGATGTAGGAAAGGTCTTCAACAAACGTGGATATAGGCCCAGGGGGTCTATAAATAAGGTGGAGTGTAATAGTCTGATTACGGGGAGGGCTAACTTCGCTGTGAGTAGTTCAGCTGAGCTGATTTGATGAGCTGGGGATAGGCAGAGATTGATGGAATTTTTATGTATGATGGCAATGCCACCTCCTTTAGTTTGCACTGTCACAGTAGTGATCAAATTCCGTGGCACCCCAAAAATCTCTGAAGTCCACACATCCGTCTACTCCAATTCACACGTGTAGTTTAATGTTCTCCCACGCACTCCTTTATCCCAAATCTGAATGGCAATGGCCAACGCCCAGCACGGGTCACGTAACTTATGCAATGAGGCCCTGTCCTCTGATTTCACGTGTATGTGCTAATTTCGAACACACAAAGTAACTGTCACTCTGTTTTCCAGCTGCCCGCGTGAGAGACACAGAAGACCCACATCCCTGCTTACAAGCCATTTTACCTGCCTCCTACTGCCCTGAGCTGCCTCCTATGAGCACTCTGCTGCTGCCTGCCCACTATGTGTGCCTGCTGCCCATCTGCCCTGCAATTTGAGTGCCTGCTGTCCAACCATTGCCTTTGCTCCTGATCTTGGGTCTGTAACCACCTCAGCTGATTCAGAAGACTCCCAATGTGCCAGAACATCACCACTGCTCCAGAGCCCAGCCCCAGGACCACCTTGCCCACCCACACCTGCCTCGGGAGTTGACATGTAAGTGGCAACCCTGTGGCAGAGAGGCAGAGGACTTTCAACTTCACTGCCATGGAATTTATCATACTGGTGGAGCATGATCTAAGGCATTATGATGCCCTATTCAACACCCCAAGAAGTCAGCAAGGAAGAACGGAAGCTGATCTGGGACTGGATCGTGGATGCCATAAACAATCACTGGGAGGACCTTAAATCCAGGACCCACAGGAAGGCCCTGCGCTTCCTCAAGGCTGGTGCCAACCAAGGGGGAAAAGGGGCCGGATGAACACCACCGACATGCAGGTCCTGGAGAAGTTCTATCCTGTGCTGCACACCCAGGTCCGCGATTTACAGCAACGTCTGGAGTCGTCAGGTGAGTGATGTGTTTCTGGGCTCCACAGTGCATGTGCATGTTCATGTATGGTGGGAGTGTGCACCTCGGGCTTACAGCAAGTTTGCCTCTTGTACAGATGCCTGTGTGCATATCCCAGACAGTGCTCTACGTGTGTTCAGTGAACCAGGTGTGATTTTAATGATCTTACATCTGCATTGTGTGTTGTATTGCCGCATTTCACTACATGCACATGGTTTGTTACATGTGTCTAAGACGTGCTTGTGTGGGAAGTGTGACAGATGAGGTGGTGTTGGCAACCCCGTGTTCATGCATGGTATTCATTGTATGTGTCTAAGATGTGACTGGCCATCACTCCTGGATGGATGTAACAGGTACATTTCAATGTGTGACCTAGTCATGTTGCGCGATTGCTGTTGAGGGGACTCTGATGTGATTGCTCAATGCACTGCTTGAGGACTGTCCGGTGATGTGGGTGAAAGACATGTTATGAGCCTATGATGCATGTGTGTGTATCATGTGCAATTGATAGATTGTGACAGTGCAATGTCCCCGGATGGGATTGTCTGGTGTGAAGGAACGACATGTATGTGTATGTGATTACATTGCATGTACCGGTGTGCTGTGGAGGGTGATGATGGTTAGCAGTATACTTAATGCAAAAAAATGTTGTCCCAAGCACACATCGGCGCAGTACCCTGATGTTTGTGTTCTATGTCTCCTTACCTGCAGTTGCATTGGAAGAAGAGGGCAGAGACAGTGCTGTTTAGCAAGGCAGCAGGGATACCCCCACCAGGCATAGTCATGCTCCCTGAACACAACATCATCAGGGAGCAAGGAGGATGGTGCCGCGCCTGGGCCATGGGCCAAAGCTGCTGAGGGGAATGCCTAGAGGGCGAAGGTGGATGTTTGAGTCCTCAGCAGCAGGGGGGACAGGTAAGCAGACACAGGGGCCTTCTACCGCGGAAGCCGCTCAGAAGGCATCCAGGATGGTGGAGGAGGAGGGGACAGTAGTAACCCAGTCCATGGGGTCAGGTGGGAGTGGTGAGGTGGATGTGACAGCTGCAGTCCTGACACAGGGGCATGAGGCTGTGCAGGATGCTGTGGAGGTGCCTGTGATAAATTGTGTCCCTGTGTCAGCACCTGCAGCAGTATGCACCTGCCGGCAGACTCCATGCTGAACCCATCCTCAAGTGTCGGATGTTTCCACCCAAACCGACATCCCAATGCCTGCGGATGGTGCCATTTGGAACACAGTGGTACCCCCGCTAGTCGGTATCGGGAAGCGTACTGGCGTAATTCGTGATGATGTGCAGGCTTGCACTCGTGTGCTTGCACATCTTCACAATGAGGTCTGGCGTCTCCTGAACTGCCTAGCAGCCTTCCTGATCTTGAGTGGGCTGCATGGGCTGACCACTATTGCAACCCCCTCCTTGTCTTTCTCCTCTGTGCTCCATTCGGCTGCCCAAACGCCTTCTGGCCCAGATACCACCAGGGCACCCTGTGCATCAGTCCCACCCATGCTGGCCCATCTGGTGGGGCCAACATCCCTGCATGAATTGTGAGTCGACAGTGGATCTGCTGAGGTGGTGACAATGCTGCTCAAGGCACCGATAGGAGCAATAGCAATGGAGGTAGAGCAGGCACCCAGGGGCAGGGGCCAGACACCGCCAGCTAGTGTCATCAGGCCGGAGGGTGTCCATACGAAGCAGACACAGGCAATATGGCAGCAGCAGGCTCTGAGAAGGAGGCGTATGTACTCAGGGCATACCATCCCAAGGAGACAGTTATCTGACATCAGGCAGGACGCAAATGTGGACATCAGATCAAGGATGTCTTCTGTTTTCATGCAATACGGGCAGCAAATCGGGGCAGAGAGGCAGCGGCTCAGGACGCAAGAGTCACCATGGCCAGTTCGGAGATTGCACTGGGTCCGGCAAGGAGGCGGGCTGCCATCCTTGAGGCTACTTGCAAGGAGTGGGAGGGGACGGAGAGGTCCATGCTGGTGTCCCTGCAAGCCCTCGAGGAGAGAACGGAGGCCTGCCTGGGGGAATTGGACGCAATGTTCAATGATGCCTTGGTCCAGACATTGAGTGCCATTGGTGATGAGAAGGACTAGCCTACTTCCTGTATACATAGTTTTGTAGATATAAGTTTCCTTGCATGTTTCCTTATTATTTGGAGCTTGTATCACAGACATTACTCCCTTTTTTGTACATAGTTCTGTAGGTGTAAGGTTCCTTTTATTTATGTTTTTATTTGGAGTGAACGCTGGACTATCCTCCATGTTTAATTTGTTGTGTGTTTGAGGGTTCCTCGTAACCATGTTTAATTTTTGTGTGAAATATTTTTATACACAGGGACATTTTTATTTTTCTATTTTTACATGGACATCTTTTAAGATTTTATTTACAGTTTGTATGCGGAAAATACAACTGTTGAATATATTTATTTTTTACTCTCACAGTCATTGTCTATTTTTTGCAGTGTTCCTGTTTTGTAGTCCATTTAGTAGCCCTGATCCTGCCCATTGTTAATCATGTGTGTGGTTGCTTACTTGCATTTGTTATGTTCGGGGTTTATTTGCGAGTTGAGTATACACATGCGACGGACCAGTGATGGAGGTGAAGTGGGATTTTGTGTGTGCACGGGCAAATTACATTTCCTGTCACATGTGCACCATCACTGTGTATTTGCCATCACCGTGTTAGTGAGACTGTGGGGCTGCATGTTCAGGACATTTGCACATGATTTGCTTGATGCTGTGTAACACACAGATGGTGCTTTCCCCTTCACCAGCATCTGTTTCTACAGTTATCATCATCTCTGGTGTTGGTCAATCTCTTGCAGTTGGATACACTATTGGCAGGTCTTCGTATTTACACATTGGCAGGGTGTGGTCATGGGTGATGGGGGCTGGGGTATCCCATGTGGAGGGGGCTGCCTGCAGGGTGTGGTCATGGGTGATGGGGGCTGTGGTATCCCATGATAATGGGTCTGGCTGCAGGGTGAGCTCACGGGTGATGGGACTGGGGTATCCCATGTGGAGAGGCTACCTGCAGGGTAGTGTCACAGGTGATGGGGCTGGGGTATGGGTGTCCCCTGTGGAGGGGGCTGCCTGCAGGGTGGGGTCACAGGTGATGGGGGCTGGGGTGGGGGTGTACCATGTGGAGGGGGCTGCCTGCAGGGCAGGGTCACGGGTGATGGGGGCTGGGGTATCACATGTGGAGGCAGCTGCCTGCAGAGTGGGGTCACGGTAATGGGGCTGGGGTATCCTATGTCGAGGGGGCTGCCTGTAGGGTGGGGTCATGGGTGATGGGGGTTGGGGTATCCCATGTGGAGGGGGCTGCCTGCAGGATGGGGTCACAGGTATTGGGGGTTGGGGTACCCCATGTGGAGGGGGCTGCCTGCAGGGTGGGGTCAGGGGTAATGGGGTTTCGGGTATCCCATGCGGAGGGGGCTACCTGCAGGGTGGGCTCACGGGTGATGGGGTTGGTGTATCCCATGTGGAGGAGGTTGTCTGCAGAGTGGGGTCACGGGTGATGGGGGTTGTGGTGGGGGTATACCATATGGAGTGAGCTGCCTGCAGGGTGTGGTCATGGGTGATGGGGGATGGGGTATCCCATGTGGAGGGGGCTGCCTGCAGGGTGGGGTCATGGGTGATGGGGGCTGGGGTGGGGGTGTCCCATGTGGACGGGGCTGCCTTCAGGGTGAGGTCATGGGTGATGGGGGCTGGGGTATCCCATGTGGAGGGGCTGCCTGCAGGGTGGGGTCATGGGTGATGAGGGCTGGGGTATCCCATGTGGAGAGGGCTGCCTGCAGAGTGTGGTCATGGTGATGGGGTTTGGGGTATCCCATGCAGAGGGGGCTACCTGCAGGGTGGGCTCACGGGTGATGGGGTTAGTGTATCCCATGTGGAGGGGGTTGCCTGCAGAGTGGGGTCACGGGTGATGGGGGTTGTGGTGGGGGTATACCATATTGAGTGAGCTGCCTGCAAGGTGTGGTCACGTTTGATGGGGGCTGGGGTATCCCGTGTGGAGGGGACTGCCTGCAGGGTGGGGTCACGGGTGATGGGAGCTGGGGTGTCCCATGTGGAGGGGGCTGCCAGCAGGGTAGGGTCACGGGTGATGGGGGTTGGGGTGAGGGTGCCCCTTCTGGAGGGTGTTGCATGCTGTGGATAGCGAGGTGTTGGGGTGCCATTTGGCTGGTGGTGGGGCAGGCTTTGCGCGGGAGGGCATGCTTTTTCTATGGGGGGCACACTGGGTTTTCACACGATTACTCTGGTGTGCGGTCAGGGATTGCGACGTGTTTTCACACTATTATTCTGGGGTGCGCATGGGGACCGCAGGGTGTCCCATGTGGAGGAGGCTGCCTGCAGGGTAGGGTCACGGGTGATGGGGGGACCGCAGGGTGCTTTTTCACAATAACATTGTGGTGCGGCCAGGGATTGCAAGGTTTTTTTCCACGCGATTACACTGGGGTGCGGCCGTGACTTGTGGGGTGTTTTCACGATATTATGCTGGGGTGCGGCCTGAGATTTCCAAGGTGTTTTTGCGTGATTACGGTGCGGCTGTGGATCATGGGGTGTTGTTGCATGATAACGCTGGGGTGTAGCGGGGGATCACAGTGTGTTTTCACATGATTACAGTGGGGTGCGGGCAGAGATCACAGGAGTTTTCACGCAATTACGCTCGGGTGCTGGCAGGATCTGAGGCTAATAGTTTGTCCGCGGAAGCTGCTGAATCCCCGTAGTCCCCCTGAAGTGCAACCCTATAAACTAAAATTTTTACAGCTAAGCTGCACTCCTGAGGGAAAAGTGGAATTGGGACAAATTAATAAACACCAGGTCTGGAACAGTGGTTTCCACTCTCCTATTGGCCTCCCTGAGGGAAAAAGAGAAAGAACATCCCCTGTTCACTAACCTTATTTATCTTGCTTTAAGATCTCTTCACATCAATACATGAAAATATAGAAAAAACATACTTGGCTTTCCTCTAGTGGAAGCTTAGAGGAGTCAATTACATGTGGATAGAGTGTGCCGGACTCTACAGGGCTGGTCAGTGTGCTCTCAGCAATTTTGAACTGAAAACTCTCCTCCTCTGTCTCTCCCAGATTTTCAATGAGTTCACTGGCACTCTCACTTCCTTTTTAATGGCTAGAGCTTGTCTATATTTCACAGTTCATTTTTTTCTCTTGTTCGTGGCTTTTACTTTACAAATGACTCCCTTTGGAATCTAGTCAGTTCTCAGCATTCACGCTAAGTGAGCGTACAGGTTGTTCACCACTTTCTAAACATTCATGCCAAGGGACGCTTTTTCTTTGAACAAGCGCAATAGTCCTTGTGCAGCAGGTGGGTATGAAGAAGAACTGCATTTGCTTCAAGCTTAGACATGGCTCTGCTTTCGCGTCTGTAGTGTAATGTAGCAGCTTAGATATGCACGCACGTGAGTTAGTAAGACTAAGAAAACGTCACGAAAACTCGTTTTGACTTTCGCACGGGAAATCAATAGAAGAGCGAGCTAGGAACAAGTAAATTCAAGTTCTCTCCTGATTTATTGGAATGATACATACGATGCACGCACACCTACAGCCAGATACACTTGCGCAGCATCAGGAATAAATCTACTTGACGCGAGTGCGTACCATTAGTGAGTACTGCCTTGAAACCAGTACCCAATTAAGAGATAAGCCAGCAGTCCCCCTACGAAAACAAAATCGGCTCAACCCTTGACTCAGAGTCCACGTAACCCGATAAAAGTTCATATGGTTGCCTAGCAACAGGGAATGATCTCCTTAATGAATGAAATGGAAACAGGAGATTACACGCAGATCCTTCCTGAAGCATAACACGTTAATATCACTTAAATTCAACTTCTTTAGAAAAAAAAGGAACCCAACTCCAGAGCCCCTAAGCTTTCTCTTTTAAACTCAAATAGTACAACGTTGAATTGTTAATCCCAAACTCAATAAAGTATAAACCTTAAACTCTGAAGTCACACTTAGCTTATTTCCTTATGGATCTCTGCCACAGTTTCCCGACCCTCCTGGCCCACTCCTGCACCTCCTGGAATCCGAAATTGGCTGGAAGGCCCAGCCACCACTGACATTATTCTTCAGAGATCTTGACTCAAGTCCTTTCAGCTGAGCTGCTGACAAAGAAAGGCAGTTTAGAATGTTCATCTCCTGCCTTCCTCTCCCTCCAAACCAATCCGAAGGCCTGCTGAGAACCTCCATCTTGCCCTGCGAAGCTCTCAGCACTCTGAACAACAAGGTTAAGGCCCAACCAATCTCATAAGAATAACACTCATACCTATAGTACTTCACTCATCCAGAACAACAGAACCTGAAAGGTGCGCGAGGCTTAATGCTGGCCCAGGGATGGCGTGGATACTTGCGCCGTGTTAGGCATTTCACTTGCTTTTTACTTTGTGTTGGAGTGTGTTACTCACGCAGCTTGCTGTTACTTGCACGATGGATACTGATGCCTCTGGGAATTAATGAACACGCGTGCTGTGCAAAGTTTTCTCTGCGCCGCGGCTGCCACAGACTCCTTCACAGCGCACAGCCTTTGTGACTTTTATGCACTTGATTCTATTCATCTCTAAAATCACACTGACAAACTCATGCACCATACATGCATATACATTGCACAACTTTTCAATGCAAAACTTTCTCTTTTCCCAACAGACACAGCAAAATGCCTACTAAAAAGCAACTCTGTAGAAAAGAAAGAAAACACAGGGTAGATAAGAATACAACACCAAATAGTCATCCACCTTTGAAACAACGTATAGAAAACATGAACACAAAAGAGCTAGTAACCTCACTCAACAAAACTAAACCAGCCACGACTAAAAAAGGTAAATCCCCTCATACAAAAACTAAAAGTAGAAAATGATGTACAAAGAAAAGCAGACCTATTAACAAACCCAACCCTCTATCTACCAGTGTTAACTTAGACACTGTAAAGCAATCCAAAACATTTATGTTGCAGAAAATGTTACACCGTAGAGTTCTTCAGAATCTCATAAAAACAGCTGAATAGTCACGATCTACCCTTAAAAATGACCACAGGAGACTAATCCTGCAAGCTTCAATTGACAGCATGTTTCTACTAAAGAGAACATTGTCTGCATTGATTTTAAACAGAATGAAACCACTAACTAAATTAATCAATACATTACAAAAACAACTTGTAAACATATGCAGTGTCAATATACAAACCTTTTCAAACTTCTGTAATGGTGGATGGGTCCACGCAGCACAGAACCATATTTCAATGAAGAAGCTTATAAACAGGAACAACAGAAAACAATTGCCATAGACAATAATGGTTAAGGGTATGAAATGGTGGAACACACCATTATGGAAAAAGAAACCTTTATAGGAAAACATTCCCCAACAGACCTTGAACCAAATGCTCCTCTATCCCAAACAAACCTTCCAGTGTACAAATGGACATGCAGCTCAATGTGTAATGTATGCCAGTAAAAGTAAAATGAAAACGTTTATAAACCATAGACTCTTGTCCAGTGCGCATCCACACTGGTCTGCGAGGACATTCATTAGCATGCAATTTAGGAACTGCTTGCGAAATCACTTTCCACCACATCAGAATTTTAGCGACACATCATTCTACTATACATAATCTTGTGCATCGATTATACTATGGAAAAAGTCCTTCTCTAGAACGCAAAATTTAAATTACATTCTCCTGCATGGAACAGCCAAAGAAAAGTTTTTTGAAAAAAGCACATCCAGCGTAAATATTTTAGAAATGGTGGTGACTTCGAAAATTCTGTACCTTCAGAAAACATGACCGAAAACCTCATAAATAACAACATCCTCAAAAGACATACAAAAAAGAAATAGCTAAGGTTCAAAACACATTTTCTGCAATACCAGACCAAATATGTGTCTGTTGTCACAGAACGTTTTATAAACAGCACAAATATAATAGATCTAGAGTACAAAATATAGGAAAATGAAGAATCCCAATGGATCAAATTACCTTTAATAATAATTTAACATTTATATAGCGCTCAAACCCTCAGGTATCTGAGCGCTGCTTATTATTACCCATGGTGTGTGGGGCTCATTTATTGACCTCAGAAGGATGAAAGGCTGAGTTTGGCCCTGCTGGGATTCGAATCTGTGTCAGCAGGCTCTGCATGGATGTCAAAGCGAGCGCTCTATCTGCTGTGCTATCGGACCGAGTGTTATATATAACAGCAGAAACTAAATACAAAATAACGGACACCTCAACAGTTTGAATATATACAACAAAAATCTTGAAAATAATTAAATGCCATCACGTGCAATCTCTAATAACTAACAGTGCACCCATTTCAAGCTACAATATGCCTTCAACTGAAATTAGCCAAATTACCTCAATCCGTGTTAATAAAGGGCACCCGTGGCAAAGTAGTACACTTGCCATTTGATCTGAAAGAAAATGTACAAATTCTATGAGAACAAAGACCAATAGATCAATCTTTGATTGTACGAGTTAATGGTGTGTCAACAAAAGACAGAAACATTTGGCAACAACTAGTCAACTTAAACAAAGTTAGACAAGCCTTGCAATATCTAAAAGAAAAGAATGAATCTACAAAGATATAAACGTAGAGGAAAATCTAAGAGAAACCACTCAAATTATTCAAGACTCACCAACAACTCGCCAATTTGAACGTGTATATCCTGTTAGTGCAGCCAACATTTTAGACCAGCATATAATTCACCCACTACACTCCAAAGTCATCATTGGCAATGCAGTGAAACATTTAAAATACATCAAGCCAAAGTATCCCCAATGAGCATGTGTGAAACAAGTGTAAAATCACGTTATTTTCCTCTAGTCTCTCCTACAGGAAAAGGAGGAAGATATGATAAAAGGTCTGTGCAAATTAGTGCATCAGAATATCGCTCTTTAAGAATGCATTCTGGAGACCCCAGATTCCCACAAGATGTTGAAAATGTTCTAACTCCTCTGTGAAAGTGAACTAGCAGCTCTATGTTATGGAGTTGTACACACATTAAAAACAGGCTCTAACTGTTTAAACACATACACTACCCAACTGCTTCAAAAAACATATAGTTTTGCTGTCAGGTATCAGAAATCTATTGACAACCATGCACGGTACAAAAGAATATTTGTCACACTGATGTATGTTGTATGCTAACAAACCTGGGCCCACCCACATGGCTTGTTACTTTGAGTTGTGCAGAGAACGCATGGGATGATTTGCAAAATTTCTAACATACTGCAAACCAAAATAAAGACATGATTGATATAAAACAACAGGAGAACTCTGCTTTCTTGCCCCTGTCAATGTATGAAGGTACTTTCACCATCGCTTCACTGCCATGTTGCATGTTATCTGCATTAAAACTGCCCTCCACTTCTGAGAAGTGGAACACTTCTTTTGGAGAAAAGAATATAAACCCAGAGGAGCACCATACATTGTGGATAAAAGATGCTCCTGAATTTGCCCATGATACTGATGCCACTGTTTTACAGTTTATTAGAAAATACATTACCTGTGACATCCCTTCAGAAACCACAGATTGTGACCTACATACACAAGTTGTACGCTTCCAAAAACATAAGTGTGGCAAATACTACCAACGCAGATATAAAAACAAAGGTAAATACTATACCAAATGTCGCATTGGCTTCCCTAGACCAGTTTACAAAAAAGGACAAGTAAATAGCTTGATGTCTTCCTTTAGACACAGCATAAAAGGCAAATCCCCTACAAATACATACAATATTAAAAGGGACAAAGAATCCAAGTACATCAATGATTACAATGCAATCATTGCCCCCTTGTGGAATGCAAACATGCAGTACGTTGCAGACAATTCCACTGCTGTTGCAAAATATGTCACAGCTTATCTCAACAAAGCTGAGAAAACAGAGCTAAAAGACCTCTGCGATGACATATAATCTGACAAAACACTAACACAAAAATTGTACAACTTCGTTATGATAAAGCTCTCCCAAAAAGAATGAGGGGTGCTATGAAGCTGCAGACTTTTTAACTTATAGAGCCTTATATAGCATATCTGAAAACATTGTCTGGCTGAATCCTGCACCAGCTTATATCCCTAAAAAAGAGTACTAAAATCCTACCAAGAGATAGAAAACATAGCCACAAATGATCCCAACAGACAAGACATTTTAAAAATGTATTTAATTGACACATTCTAGCCAAACAGAAGTACGGCTTTGGAAAACATGTGTCTGTACGACATTGCCCAAAACTACACCTACAAAAACAATGTCACACCAAATGACACAACTAGCAAATAATCAGTCTCAACTTGTGAAGGAAACCTAGTGAAACTCACCAAACCCAGGTCCTCAGTAGGACCCTGGTGGTAGCTGTGCCCTTATTAAGGGCACGGCTGCTGCCGGTAATTATTTTTTCCAGGGGCCCAGAAAGGGCAATAACCAGGCCATACTGACCTTGACGGACCCGGTTATTGCCCTTTTCTGGGCTCTGGAAAAAAACATTCCCCATTCCCATTTGAGCCCCATAGGGCTCAATGGGAATGGGGAGGATTTTAACAACGGGTCCGTTAATGACCGGCCCATTGTTAGCATCCTGGACTGCTTGCGGGACCCGATAAGGACATCTGGTCTGACCAGGTGTTCCTTAGCGGGTCCCGCAGAGGTCCTCATAATAGGGCAACACGTAGTCTCGTACCGGCACCGTTCATTACGGGACCACCAGGGTCCTAATGAGGCCCCCAGTCTAATTAATCATATCAAGTTATCATTTAAATCTCCACAACATAGAGAACTGTACCTTGGAGAAAAGAAAAGTAATAATTAGGGACTATGACTCATTTGAAGCTGCATTCAAAGCAAATGAAAGCAGTTTAACAAATGACAATTCCAAACAATACAAACAAATGTTGGACAATGAATGCCAACAAGAGGAAGACATTGAAGCTCAACTAGACAAAGGCAGTACTGTGGCCAGTCAACCTTCCCTTACAGGAAACCAAGAACCACTTGGAGAACAACTCATTCTAAATGAAGCAGAAATGGCTGTGACTGAGGTACAAAATACCATGTATCAATCTGAGGAAAACTTGTCATTGTTGGAATCACAGCTAAATGAACAACTCACCATTTATCTAGAAGTCACACAAGAAATTGAATATAGTTTTAAACATGGAACTAAAACCTGTAGATGTAAAAGTTATGAACCTCTGCTACTGTATGTAAGTGGTGAAGAGGGTTCTGGTAAAGCATTCCTAAAATAATCAGTCACCTTCTACAAAACTTTTTTTTCTAAAACCTTTCAGCTGTAGTAACAGCCCCCACAGGCTTGGCTAGCTACAACATAGGAGGTGTAACTTTACACTGACTACTTCTCCTCTCCATAGAACACCAAAGCAAATTAAAATACAACAAATTATTATCAGAAGCTGCTACTGAAGTACGCCGAATTCTAAAACAAATGAAAGTACTCCTGATAGATGAAGTAAGCATGGTTTCCAACCCCATGTTGGCTTTAATTCTTCTCAGAATGCAAGAAGTCTTAAAAACCAACTACGAAGAACTGTTTGGAGGTAAACATGTTATTGTTCTCAGAGACCTCTGACAGTTAACACCAGTGAAAGGTCAACCTATTTTCAAAACATTAGGGCACAAACAATGCCGCAACACCCTCGGCAGCCTTGGAAATGTAAATCTTAGGCAACATTTTCACCTTAAAATTCCAAATCCATCTTAAATAGTAGACTAATCCATGAGCCCTGCATTCAACAGCATTTCCAACCCCTTTTTCACCTACACAAATAGCTCCCCATTCCTTCATTCCACTTACCTACCATTTCTACACCCTTTTTCTAATGCCAAATTTATTTTGCAAGCTGCCTGTTCAGGGCGCTGTCCACTAACTGCTGTGGTGTGCAGGGACACCTGCCCCAGCTTTTTCCACATACAGAAATAGCCCCATATCACCTTTGTTCCACCCTTCACAGCCCCTCTTTCCACCACCAAATAACCCAAAATGTGTTTTAAAGACATTACCCCAGGCGTGCTGTCTGTGGACTCCAGCAACTGTCCGCGGATCTAACATTGTCAGGCATTTCCAAAAACCTATTGCACCTCATGCTTTCACCATCCAATCAGCGGGTGCATCCAAGGACCTCACGCCGCCCTCTGGACCAATCAGGTGCCTGTGCGCAACCGAACAGGGAAGTGAGTCTGCGGCCCATACCCAGATATCACACACTTTCCTTTACCTACTTTTTGGCTGTTAAATAAAAACGACTGGATAGATTTACATAAAATTTACAAAAGCACACTTTTGGACCAATGTCCCACTCCTGCCGCAAATTTGGTGAAAATCCATCCAGAGGTTTGGGCAGTAGACATGAGCAACATTTCTTTTCCATTGCGTCTATGGAAAAAACACAAATTTTGGGACCCCCCCTATAATTCTGCTCTGCCTTGATGAAATCTCACCAAATATCACAGAATCAATCTGATGTGACCATAAATATGATTTGCTAAGTCTTGAGAGGATTCGTCCATGGGGGGGTGAAGTTATAAGCCGCCCAAAAGGTGCTCTTCCAATGGGTTGAGCAACTTAACTCCAGGGCCGCCAACCACAGGCTCTGTAATATACTTTAATTAAACAAAGCATTCATAAAACTATTAAAAACATTATAAACCCATCCATGTAAAAGAAGACAGAAAATGCAGAACAAATATGTGCAGGCAGTCTGGATACTTTAGCACTGAGGAAAAAGGCAAGCATTGTACCTAAATTCACTTAAAAGATGTGCCCCATTTATCACAAAGTTTGTGAATACATCTTTAAGAACATAGGCCTTAACAATTGCCTAGGGACTGGAAATTGACAGAGGAGGCAGGGGTTCTTGATAGCACCTGATCCCAGTTCTTATGTTGTTTGACAGGTTCGAACTAGGCTTTGAGATGCAGTGCTTGTGGGGTCAAATGGGTTCCAATATGGCAAGTGGTGCAGGTCCACTGTTTGAATGGTAGCTCTGTGTGGTTCGAAGGTGGCATTCAGGTTATGCAGTTTGGAGGGCTCACCAGGGTAGGTGCAAAGGATGATCTGGTTTGAGACATTGGTAATAGATGGTTCAGGGCCACGAGTGATGCAATGTTTCCAGCGGTTCAAGTTGAGGTCCAACATCTCAAATCAGCGATCTTGATAGTCTGCTGCAATGTTGGTGGTGGTTCAAAGTTGTCTGCAGCGAGCAAACTGGTTTATGGAGCTGAACAGATGACGTACTCTGTTTGAGTCAATGCTGCGTCAAGCGGATTTGATGAGGCAGTAGCAGCACTTTAAAGCCGTTTCCCTGCTCGTAGTCCTGCAACGAAAGCATATGTTGTTTGCACCGGAGCAATGTTTTCGCTAGTGGCAATTGAAGTTTCACTGGAGTAAAGTTTCAGTGATACACTCCATATACCACAAATATAACAGATAAGGAATGCAGGGCATGCATTCACAAATCCCATTCTAAATTGACAGTAGCATTCCTACAGGTCAAACATCTTCAGCAGCCGCAGCTGACACATCTAAACATAGTGAACCGGGATGCCAAATGCTGTTCAAGTGTTGTTACAAGATTAATAACTGTGAATGATATGGTGCAATATATTTAAGACATGAAGGGTCACAAAAATGTGATGCTAATTTGTTACAAAATGCGAGAGCTCCAATGTAATAACATGCCAGACATCGATCAGTCTGGGTATATACACATCTGAAAACGTGTGTTTCTGTCTTTTAATTTACTGTTCGAGCAAATTGCCAAGACAAAATCCAATATCACCGAAATAGAAAGACAAACTGACATACACAATTGATTAGTTCCTGTCAAAGGATACATTTCAGCAACTGCATTCAGTGAAACAGCTGCTGTTCTCCACAGCAACGCACAGGCTGTATATGATCAGCAAAATAAATACAAATAATGCAGTGATTTGTACAAATATTGGGAATGCCAACGTTAAAGACCAGTATTGACCGGTGCCAAATATACCGGCAAATCCCCCAATGGAGTACTATCGGACTCTATGGAATGGGGATTTACTGCCCTTTACGCCACCAGTAATGTCCCAGAAAAATCGGGATAACAGATACAGGAAAATGGTAGGTACATTTGCAGGTATTCTGGTGGTATTTTCGTGGATTTTCCGCCAGGATAACGGCAAACCTATAATAAATCTGTAAAAATCTGGAAAAGTCCATGACACAAAATGTGAAACGTTAACTTGCACTTCATCACAACGCTTTTAAAAATATAATTGGTGTTCGTTACTGAGTAGTCGATTCATGGAATTACGCGCAGAAATCGATCAAGGGCCGCGCACCGAAAAGTCCAAAGCACGAGACTGTGCAATTAAGAAAATATGTGTGAAACGCGTATTCATGGATTGTTTGCACAAAGTAACCGTATTCGAAAGTCACGGCTGCAACGCCCCCGACACGCCCACACGCAAAGAAGGAAACTGATAGATCAGCTACCTTTGTGTGCTCCCCCTGGTGCGAATACAGGCACCCTTCAAACAGTGTGTTGGGTCCCCCGTAAGAGGGCCTTTAACTCAGGCGGCCTGCGCAGGTTGCCCCGTAACTGTTTCCGGCACCCCAACTAAATGTGTTTGTCAAATCGTTAGTCGGCAACAACTCAGTAAATGTGTGTGTCACAGTTTATGCGTACCCCTACGTAGCAACGGAACATACACACCCCAAAAATTCAAAATGCAATCCCACCTCCGCACTGGAAATCCTACCTGCAAGTGTACTCATGCCAGCCTTCTGGTGGCTGATCCTATGAAGGACTTATGTGGGCCCGAGATATTTTGCAATCTATTCCATGAATATGTTTCTTGCCACACAATAGTGGCGGTATGAGGGACAACAGGCCGTCTCGAGGAATGCCATCTTCTTTGCAAGTTATTCCCCATTTCAGGTGTTCCGCCCCCCCTTCCCAGCCCTCTGTGCAGGCCATGCCCACCCTCTGCTCGGAGTCTCGTGCAAGGCCCTCGACAGCTCACACAGGCGTGCCAGGCCAGTGCGCAATCCATACAAGTCCAGGAAAAGTGCCGCTCATGCCATTCCATGACTCAACTAACAGAGTTGCGCACACAGATTGGGCACAAGTAGCCTATTTTCTGTGCAATAAATTTGATTCCATGAATCGGCCCCCCAATATTTAAAATGACTGGAGTAGTGGTGCAGTATGAGTTAAGGTTTCATTTGTAACGTGATGGACTTTGTTGTAATAGGGAAATAGGGAAATCATTTCCACCTTAACTTCAGCATTTCCTTTTTTGTATATTAATACTTTTTAGAAGTAGTTATTGGCTGCTTGGCCATGGCTGATAAGGCAAAGGTGCTTCATGATCAGTGACTCTGTGCTCCGTGCTGCCTGTCAGTGGAGTAACTTTGTAGACAATGTTGGGGGGGGACATGGTATCTAAAAGAATGTGGCCCTTGCCAAATGAGGGGGCCTAAATGGTGTGCCACAAAAGTTGGGGAGGGGCAACCACGCTTTCCCCCCTAGAATTACACCAATGCCTGTGAATCCACTTGAACTGACTTGGACTTTTAAAAACCTGAAACAGCACGTCAGCACGCATGTCTGCATAGAGATGTCTGCCACAGTGTTTGACCACACTAATGGGCAGACAGCTGGAATCCGCTGGGATTCCTTGGGACCTAAGAGTCTCTTCAGCTTTGCTTTTTAGGTTCAACTTTGTTAAACTCTTCTCTGGAAGCTTTATTTCTAAGGTCAGTCTTAAGAAAGCGAATGCTGGTGTGAGAAGGACTGGGAGATAATAAAATGGATTTGGGGGGAGATGATTTGCTAACACGATCATTAATGTGCCTGTCAATGTGCAGGGCTTGGAGTTGTAACACTGCAATTCAGTAATGCTAAATTGCCATCTCACTGAAACTCTGCTGATGGTGACACATATTTTAAGGTGAATACCTTGATGCTTAAGGAGAGGTCGGTCGACCCACTTCCACCATTTTGTGTTTGAAAATAATGCAACTATCTACTGCCACTTACTCTCTTAATATTAATCTGATGGCAGTAGTCTCGTAACTATATTTGAAGCAGCGTGCAGGGGCAACAACATAGATTTAGTTGCTTTAATGCACCATACTGTCCTCAGTGGTAGCTAGATTCAATTGTCCATTGTGTTATCTTTTGTTTTAAGGCCTCACCTGCTTTTTATTAACGAAAGTATTTATACATTGAGAAGTACTCTAAGGCTCGAAAGGGGAACAGTTGTATAAACACTTCAAAGAACGGAGCATGTGTTATAAAAGGCTTGTTTGAACCTTTTGTAAACATTTTTTTGTGAGATTTTCAAGCCATTTCACAGTGATTCGAACTGTCTTGCTCTTCGAAACAGGGATTTTGGCGTGGGGTCAAAACCACAGTTCGAATCTCAAACCGTTTTGAAATGCTTCAAATCAATAGTACCACAAATTGGTTCAGAGTGGTTGGAATTGGCTCAATCCTTTACATTGTGGGTAGTACTGATAGAGGGTTTGAATCAGCTCCTACCATTTCGATCAAACAGGTCTCTGTGGCTTGATATGGATTATTGCTTTTTTTAAATAGACATATTCATTGAAAGAAGCTTAATCTTTGTCAAATGATAGGAATCTATTAATTTGAACCGTGCCAAGCCAGTTCGACCTAAAGAAAACATGAAACTAAATAACAGACTTTATGCTCCCTGTTGTTGCCTGTTGGTGGGAACTGAGAGAGAGAAAATAGAGACATCAGAGAGCCACAGAGAGACAGATCTGGTTTTGTGATGTGGATCTGTGTGGTGTTCACTTGTTTAAAAAAAAAAAAAACGTTCGTATTAGAAATGCAGACAAGGGAAGGGAGTGGGACAGCTGGACAGGAAGTGGCAAGAGAACATTCAAGATAAAGAGAGCAGGTGCTTTGCTCCACTATCCCTAGCCAAACAGCAGCAGAGAGCCAGGGGTAGCAGCCTTTGTCCCAGGCAGCTGAGGGGCAGCAGCCACCAGCAGCAACGTCTGTGCAGCAGCTGGGGTTGGGGGGAGACCCCCGACAGCAGTGGGGGTGGATCGAGATGGCTCCAGAACCTCAAAATATGTATCTGGTGCTCCTGCGGAGCCATGCACTATATAGGCTGCCACGGTGGTGCGAAGCCTTTCTGAGGAGGTTGTGGCCAGGGGAAAGGGCACGATTTGTCAACTTTGAACATGATGAGGCACCTTGGTAAGAGACGCTGGGCCTCATTACGAGGCTGGAGGTAAGGGGTTAACGGCACCGGTAAGGATGCCGGTGCCGTTAACCCCTTACTGCCGCATTCCGAGGTCCCTTAGCGGGACCCACGGAGGCCAGCTGGTTTTACCAGCCGCACTTAGCGGGAGCCGCTAAGGGACCAGGAAGTTAATAATGGGCCTGTTGTTAACAGGTCCGTTATTAGCTCCCTCCCCATTCCCATTGAGCCCTATGGGGGCTCGAATGGGAATGGGGAAGGGTATTTGGAATGGGGACTTACCGGGTCCTCCAGCGTTGGAATGACCCGGTAAGTCCCCATTCAAAGAACCCGGACACGACTTTGGAGGCAGCCATCCTCAAAACTCGTAATGACCCCCACAGTATTGACGTTTCTGCCTCTGAGTATCAGCAACAGCCACACATTCCTCCAGTAGTAACAGATGCCAGCAGCAGGTATTTGAAGCTCCCCCTACTGAAGGCCACAGGGACCACCAGCTTCCCTGGGAGTTTTTCTCCCAGATCTGCAGTATTTGTTTTTCTGTTATATCAGTGTGGCATACCTGAAATAATATCATCCTGCTACAGAGCAGAGCTATCCGAGCCAGGCTCAGTAATTCCCATTTGTTTTCTGGTTTCTTTTGTCCAAGTGTATATTACCCAGTTTTGATTCTTCCCCCTAAAAACCACAAAGTCCAAAAACAATACAAAGCAGAAAACACCCACCAAAGCAAATTGACAAAAAGGAGTAACATAAAAAATAAATATTCATAGGTTTATACATCACTTTATGCAGCACTCCTCCCATCTATAAACACTGTAATATGAGTGTTACTCATTTCACAAGTCATTATTGTCTGATTACTTTGTTCTGAGAGGCATAGCCACTCCTGTGTGACTAGCGTCTGTGATAACACAAACAGCTTAATTTCCGAGGGTCAGAAAGAAACCAATGGTCCAGCTGAGCTGTTTGTTTAGGGGTCCACAGGCATAGTAGGCCCCAGACAGGCACATCCCTTGTATCAAAGTAGGTCCTCTAAAACCTTGTAGGAATAACCCCTTATCCGAAAAGCATGCCTTCATGATTTAGAGATCATCCCATGTACAAAACATGCAACTTAAAAAATGAATGGTCAGTGAAATGATCAGTATTCACTATTTAGTATGACTCCAAGGAAACCTATTCCGGGCAGGTACATAGTGTGGGTCTATAATATATTTTCTTGCATCGAGGAAAGGTCAGAAAACATGCACACATATATTTTTTTTCTGAGGCACCACTCAAATTTACAGGCCCGAATTTAGGGAACCTCATTATGCACCATGAAGCAAAGGGAGACACATGCAAGCACTATTTTTCTGAGACCACATAGATCTGCAGGCAGAGCATCTGAATTGTGTTTCAGGCAGGAAACCATATGTTCATCCCAGTGAAGTCAAGGTGAAGATGCATATAGATTATTTTTCTTGGAAACCACATATATGTGCTGGCAGAACAACTGAATTTTGTTTGAGGCAGGGAATACTACATTAATCCCAAAGAAGCCAACGTGTAGATGCATGTCCCTTTATTTTCCGTGAGAACACATAGATGTGCAGGCAAAACACCTGCATTTCTATCCAGGCCCGGAAACATACATTCATCCCAGTGATGCCAAAGTGAAGATGCTATATGCTTCATGCTATGTGCGGCCCAGAAAACCTGAGCTTCATTTTAAGTGGGTAAACTTACATCAAGCCCACAAAGTAAAGGTTGGAAAACGTACATACATGCATATTTTTCTGTGGCATCACTGAAGTGTGTAGGCCAGAATGAAACCCTCTCTGACTGCACACTTGTGGGCATGCATGTTAATGATCCCAGTGCAACCCTTAAAAGTGCCACCAGGATCTTGCCAAGAAACGGACGGGATCATCATGGTTTGGGGTCAGCAGGAGACGCAGGATCCGAGGTCCCCCTCGGAAAGTGTCCAATCCGGAGTAGCCATCTTCATACCCAAGATTGAAGTTCTCCGTTGATGGGCTAGGCGGTTGCGCCCACGCATGTTAATAAACTTCCATGGCAGATGTTGCATTGTCGACGAAAGCTCATGGCTGGGGTTGAGGTGTGGGGGTGAGTGTGGGGTGTCCTGAGCGGGGGTGCTGGGATTAACTAGACAAATTGCTTTGTTGGATGCAGTCCACTATGCTAAGTTTGAGTTTTCAGTGCCCTACTCTCTGTCGCATTAGGCCTAGTTGGCCTTGTAGGCTTGGTGCTGGAGCACCACCAGTTACCCTTGTTGGTGAGATGTGATCTATCCTACTGGGATGTATGTTCGGGGGGGAGTGTTTGGGGGAAGGATTAAACTGAAGAGAGTTGGTTTTGTTGTACATCTTCTTTCAGTTCTAGCTGAGAAGTGCAACACATTGTTGTTACTAAGTATTCTGAAAACACACCATCAGGGTATGGGCACGGTAGTCAACTATGCAATCATCTGCATGCCAGTGCACAAAGCTAAACATACTAGGTGTTTGAATGGGAGGGTGTGACCAGAGTGAGAATAGAGTCCTCACATGGAATGTCCAAGGTCTCAATTACCCGGGGAAAGGCAGATCTGTTGAACACAACCTTGAGCGGCTTTAGGGGGATGTTGTATTTCTCCAGGAGACTCACCTGTTGCCTGCAGATGAAAGACGGGTTCAATTTAAAAGGTAAAAAAATGTGTTTTTTGCCATGCCCGGGGAGAAAAAAAAGAAAGGTAGCAATCCTGTTGAGTGAGAAAGTCTCCCTTTCGAGAATTACGGTCAAGAGGGTGCACTCTATTGAGTGCCCTATCACCATAGTCACTATCTACTGCCCCAATGTCGCCCAGGATAAGTTCATATCCGCCCTGATCCCTACAATCCTGGCATTCACAGAGGGAGTCCTTATCATGGGTGGTGATTTTAACCTGGTCCCCGATCCCCTATTAGATAACCCCCCCCAACCAGAGCAGATTACACTCAGGCTCTATCCCTTGCCAGACTATTAAAGGAAACGGAAACTGTAAATGCATGGAGGTTACAGAATGGGGAGACGAGAGACTAGACTCATTATCCACACGCACATAAGGGCTTCTCTCAAATTGACCTTATTCTAGTCGTGGGTGCGATATATCCTAGTTTGGACAAAATAGAAATACACACCCGAATGATCTCGGATCACACCCCAGTATCTGCAATTCTCAGCATAAAAGGCTCCACGCTCCCCCCTCAAAGGTTCTGGGAACTATATGACGCCATCCTTCTGAACGAGAATATCAAGAGGGAAAGTGGTGAGGCACTTTCTAACTATTTCACTGAAAATGCACCACCTAACAGAGCCCTAGACATTCTCTGGCATGCTATGAAAGCGGTAGCGAGGGGTACGCTCATTAGTGCAGGAGCAGAACAAAAGTGGCTCTCGAAGAACACCACTGCAAAGTTAGAGGGGGAGGTAGTATCATTAGAAAAGGAGTTGCACTTTCGCAGCTCACGAAAAAACACAGCAGGCATTGAGGAAAGCTAGAACCGCACTTGAGATGTCCTGGGCAGACCGCACCGCCAAATCGTTAGCCCACACAAAACAATTTTGCTACAGTAAAAGTAACAAAGCAAACAAAATCCTCGCATACAAGCTAAAAAAAAAAGTCCTCGGCAGGAACAATATTCTGAGACTTATAAGTGAGGATGGGAAAACCCTTTACACTGAAAGGGAAAAAATTGAAGAACTGGTCAATCACCACAGAACAGTTATGTCTGGACCACCCATCTCCCAAGATAACCTGCCCCAGCTATCTTCCTGCCTGCAAATCACTGCCTTTACCTGGCCTATTAGCCCTAGAAAGCCCAATTAAGTCTGAAGAAGTAGTGGAAGCCATTAAATCGCTAAAAAACACAGCTGCAGGCCCAGATGGGCTAACTGCAAAGTTTTATAAGTCCTATGCCCAGACACTGGCCCCGCAGCTAACCACTTTGTTCAACTCCTTTTTGTCCACAGGGGCAATCACCAAATCTATGGCGGAGTCAATAATGATTTTATTTCAGAAACCAGGGAAGGGCCCGGATCAGGCCTCCTCATACAGACCGATAACCCTCATGAATAATGATGGGAAAATATTTACGAAGATATTAGCGTCTAGACTAAAAATGCATCTCCCAGATATAATAGCCCGTGACCAAACTGGCTTCATCCTAGGGGGCTGGACGCAAGATAACGTTAGGCAAACTATGAACCTTATTGAGAGTGTGCAATTGGGGGAAGGCATGGCAGATTTATCATTAGACAAACACAAAGCTTTTGACTTGGTGGACTGGGGGTATATCAAAAATGTGTTAGAGAACTTTGGGTTTGGCCCTCATTTTTCAAAATGAATAATAGCTAACTACCAGCACCCCACCATGCAAATCCACGTTAACGGGGCCAGGTTTGAGTGGATTAACATATCCAGAGGCACCAGGCAGGGCTGCCCCGTGTCACCATTGATTTTTGCGTTGTCTATGGAGCCATTTGCGAATAGACTAAGGCAAAATCCCAAAATAAAAGGGCTCACGGTGGGGGAGCAGGAGTACAAGATGGCACTATATGCGGATGACATGCTCATAACCGTGATTAAGTTGAACACATCCTTGGGACCTCTATGGAAGGAAATTGAGGAATTTGGCCGGGTGTCTGGGTTTCGGGTGAATCTGGGGAAATCCTCAGTGCTATCAATCAATCTCACCAACCAGCAAAAAGCAGACATTGGCCCTGTTTTGCGAATCCCATGGGCTGACTCTGCAATTGATTATCTAAGGGTGCGCATCCCTAAGGACATCTCCTGTTTATATTCATACAACTTCCCCCAGTTATTAGAGGACTTCCGGCGAGATCTGAAGCAGTGGGAGACCCAAGAAATCTCCCAATTCGGACAAATCGCTACGATAAAAATGAATTTGATTCCTAGACTAATATACCACTGCACTGTGCTACCAGTAGTTGTTCCACCAAGCGAGCTATCCACTCTGCAGAGAAGCATGCAAAAATTCATCTGTGGGGGGAAGAAAACCAGAATAACAAAAAGGATTATGCTTTAGTGGAGGGCTGTGAGAGGTTTGGGGGTCCCACACATTACTAGATATGTACTGACGCCTCAACTCTCCCATCAATAGACATGGTCCCAAGCTACGGATCAGCCATTATGGAAGCAACTGGAAGAAGCCTGGTGCCCAGTCCCCCATCAGAGCTCCCTCACTTACCGCAGATAAAAACACACTCAAGCCCTGGTCCCCTCTCAGCTACTAACGTGACTGCACACAGGTGGAAAACAGCAGCGTGGAAATGGGGATTTAGGGACCCCAGGTTCCACTTACGCCCATTTGGAATAACCCTGAGTTCTCTCCAGGCAACCCTCCACATAGCTTCACATCATGGAGAGATGGAGGGCTGGTGAAATTGTCAGACATGTTAGAGAATGGTTACCCTATCTCATTTGAACGATGCAAAGAATAATTTGGGGTAGGGGAGACTGAAAGGTTGTACTACGTGTAACTCCGACACTGGGTCTCCCATAGTGTGGTTAGGGAATGCAGGGATAGAGATTTAACGGTGCTGGAATTCTCCCTGTTGTCTGCGGCCCCTAGTGGCAGAATTTCAACACTGTACCACCTCCTGGACAGAACGGATCCTGCAAAAAAGGAAAAGTGTATGCTAGACTGGGAGAGAGACCTAGACAGAGAAATAGAGCGAGAGGAATGGAGAAGCATTTGGACTAGGTCACACAAAAGCACACAGTGCATTACAAATAGGAAGGGTGGATATAAACAATGTTACAGATTCTATATCACCCCAGCACAATTGAACAAAACCAACCCCAAAATTCCCCCAAGCTGTTGGAGAGGGTGTACAGCCAGCGACTCTCTATTTCACCTTGTGTGGGCTTGCCCAAAGGCCGAAACATACTGGAGGGAGGTGACAGACCACATAAAGGCAATCATTGGACTGGCAATCCCATGGGATCCCGGAATTGTGCTCTTGGGGGATACATGGGGAGGGAATTTCCATTATCGGGACAGGTTTCACGGCTGTGCACGCATCTCCTACTTGCTGCAAAAGTGACTATGGCTAGGCTTTGAAGAAACGCTGAGGGCCCATCGATCCCACTATGGTGGTACAAATGTTGGGAAATTGTGGTAGCAGAAAAGGTAACAGCCATCCGCACAGGAAACCTGAACTATTTCTTGAACACCTGGGCACCTTTCATGGGCTATGCAGAAAAATTCCCTGCCCCTCACCAGAAGGCCACTATTAACACGGTGGCTCCAGGGTGGAATCTGATCTGAGCCGGGGGGGGTGTGTGACTAGGGCTGATGGAACTACGGCTGTGATGCCTCTGAGGGATGAGTCCTATAATATTGTTAAGACCCATTTGTAGGTGCCTGGTTAAGCCTCTGGCTATCTCTGACAGTCTACCCTGGTGTATAATGTTATAAGGATGTCAATGTGTTTGCAATGAATCTCTTTAGTAAAATGTTTGATTGAACAAAAAAGTGCCGCCGCCCAGATGGACTGCATACCATCATGGCTTAAGTGCCCATTAGATATATATCAAGTGTTATGAAATGTGCTAACAAGTGTGAATTCAGCACACGAGAGGAGATCGGATTACTGCTGAACTGTGGTTCCATTACTTTTGCCTGTGAACTCGGCGCTCCCTTGATTTACCTGCCGGTTGGTTACTGCAAAATCCAGAATGCAGTGTGCAGTGTACGCATTGTAAAGTGTGCTGACAAGTGTGCAGTAGGCACACAAGAGGATATTGGATTACTACTGAACTGCAGTTTCATTGCTTTTGCCTGTGAACTATAGGATATTTTGTGTAGATTTGGGCCCTGGAAGTATTTTCTTACCGCCAAAAATAATGGTAATTTGGCAATGACTACTCCTTGCATTTAGATTGGGTTTGGCCTTATCTCCTTTTAGGGACCATTCCTTATTACAGTATACAGGATCATTTAATGGTATACATTATTGTTGGTGGTATTTTGGTGAGCATACTTTTTTTATTTTATTTGTGGCCCCAATATACAAAATCCTTCTTTTTCTTAGGCTGTCTGTGTGATCTATAGAGGCCTCGGACCTACATTCAGAAATACCACAATTTCACATATAGCATTCTCAATAACTTGTGGTACTATCATTAATTTATGTACATTAGTGATCTATGTTCCATAGGCCTCTTTGCTGATTCATGTACGCCTAGCAAAATCTATTGTTTTATATACCACTCAGAAATCACACACTGAGTGGAAACACGCACATGGCTATTTTTCATTGCTAGTGATATTATTCCACCTGTATGAGAAACATGACAGATGTATTACCTAAAAATCTTCCCCTTCTCCTGGAATATTATTCTAGATGCACCAAATAAAAAGACAAAAGCAAAAACACTCTACCCGGTTTGTGTATATTATACTTGTATTATAAACAGTTGCATCTCCAAACAACATCTTACCCTTTTTTTTTTTTACAGTGTTCTCTGAAATAAACAGAAGAAAAAATATGCGGCAACAGAACGAAATTCAGTTTGCATCATCTGTAACAAGAAGAAGAGAAAAATACAGCGACAGCATGGCATTCACTTTGCAACATTATAATGTGGCAATTAAACACAGGGATTCCCTATTGCTATTCTCCCTGCCTGGTGTTTATAGAAGGACATCCATACCACACAACCTCAATTCACTTGGATAATTACCAGCTATCTGTAGCTCTCCCACGTGTGACCTCCCCGCGCTCGCCTCCTCCGAGGAATGGGCCCAGGGTCGTCCTTGTAATCTTGAAGTTTGAAGTGCACAGCGAGAACATGCAGTAATCTGCAGTTCTCAAGCAAGTGCCAAGTGAGACTGGACCTGCCTCACAGCAGCTCAGCCAAAGCGATCTGAATTTAGTTCTGTCAGAGCTTGTCCAGCAGAACTCTGTTGCATCCCCTATGCTTACGTGTAATCACTGCAGACACTCTGCACCAATCAAATGCAAAAGACAGTATCCTCCTTCCTTCTACAATAGCTCAACTTTTAGAGTAAGAAACTGTATCTAAACTCATTTCCTGGCATGCAGATTTTGCTTCCTGCAAACACAGTGAACAGCGAGAGCAAGAAAAAAAATCTAAATGCGCGTTTAAAATGACTCTCAGAGCATGTCTTTTCTGCCTCTTTCCACATGGAGAGCACATTATAATGTTATTGAGTTAGTACTAGTGTTAGTATTTGTTAATTAAGTCAGTCAATTAGACAGCTAATGTAGTCTCCTGTAAATGAGTCATTTCAAATAAGAGAAAAAAGAAAAAAAATATATATGTATATATTCTGGTGCTTTTAAATCTGCAGCCTGTCTCCATTTGCATACCCATAAGTTACACTAGCGACATAGGGTTGGCTAAATGTGCCACATTATTTCTGGCAATAATGTTATCATATTCTGTGGCACTGTACTCCAAAACACAATAAATTATACTACATTATCCCTCCTTTTTATGAGAATTTGGAAATGGTCCAAGCCACAATTGGAAGAAATTCAATCACGCTCCTTTTCTTCCTTTAAAATGTATGCGTATTGGGATATCTTTCATTCCCTGTTGTAGCTAATAACATGAGCAACATCTTCAACTTTACGGACAAAACAATTAACCATCCTCCCATTACTAGCACCAGAACAGCTAAACCCATCACAGAGCGTTCCCCCCAGGTTCCCCAATTAAACTTTTCCACTTCTATTATACCCAGGTTACTAACTGTGATATTGTTCTTTCTCAGATTCATTTTCACAACATGCTTCTCTATATGATTCAATAAGAACTCCACATCCGGGTCTATTGGAAATGCATCCCTTTGAAAAAAATCAATATTTTCTACTTGGCTTTCCTAAATATCATTTGTAATATGAAACAATGTTAAACCTCCAATAGAAACAATTGTGTCCTTTGGAACCTGTAAGTAAAATACATTATATTCACCTGTTTTACAGCAAATGTTCCATGATTTAAATGTATTACTGTTAGATTCTTCATACATGTGCTGACCAACCATTTACCTTTGACCATTTTAGCTTGTGCCAACTCTTCACCCCCCCATATTACAAATAACTACTTCACATCCTCCTGATATATTTGGGTCAGATCTCAAACCACAAATAGCGTCTGTAGCATCAGGAATAAACGGTTTACCCGGACACATGTCATTTTGTTCTTTAAATTTTACACAGGTTTCCAAATTTGTGATCAAGTAAACCTCAGGCTCCCATGACTGAAATGCCACCACTTCTGGAGTCTTGATCTTGATAAACTTGTTTTCTTGCCACAATCCAACATCGTGTACCCACTTAGTTTGATAAATGAGTTCAGGAGCTACGTATGGGATGCATAATAAAAACCCTATTTCCAACCTTTCAAAATCCACATATAAGGGCATTGCATTACCCATTTCAAATGCAATTTCCAATTGTACCACATCAATCTCCCTCCTGGTCAACCTTTTTATCATTTGATGAATAATATCTTGTAAAACTGAAATACAAGGGTATATGTTCTCGAATCAATTGTGAAATTGCAGTTTGAACTTCCCTCATGTAATTCGTCAACAGTCTATCAACAGGATTCACTATATTCATGATCTCATTCAATATTCGGTCATGCTTAATAATTATCTTGCTCGTCCGTTGAATTACATCTGCTTGTTCATTCAATACGATTGCAGTTTCATTTATAAACCTTATTTGCTCATCCAATCCCCCCTAATTCCATCTAAAGATTTTTGCATAATTTCTAAGTCAATACTCAGTTGTTGTGCTTTAGTACTCAGCGTCCCTACCGAAATGGCATTGGCTGTTGCCATCGTGGTACTATGGCTCCAACTATAGACATACCAATGAGACCGCAAGCATTACTGCTCCTCTTTTTCCTCTCCTTTTATTTATGTCTGCTGAATTCACAAATATTTTCTCTAATTGCATCAACATATCTCTTATCGACTGCTTTGCATCCTCTTTCCTTAGTTCCAGCCACTCCTTAGTCTGCTCAGCCTTAATTCCAGTATTATTAAAATGTTTTTCCATCAGAGTATCAGGATTCAAGGGTATATAAATGTTCTGGAAAATCATCCTTCTATCACTCATGATGAATCCTGGTGCTTCTTCTACCGCAATACCAGATGCTGGTCCGGGCTCAATGACAACCTGTGCTTCCAAAGTTTTGAAATTCCCTCCGGTTGTCATAATAATCAGCCATATCAATGGCGTCATCAATGCTACTTGTTTTGTAGATTTGGTCTTCGCCCACCCTGGGGCTTTTCCGGAATCCGTCCGCGTGGACTCCAGGACTCCATCGTCTCCCGTGCCCCCCGACCAAATATTTGTTAGTATTTTAAATCAAATAGAAAATAAACAAATTAAGTATATAGCACAATGCTAACTTCACCATTTTGCCAAAAAGGAAAAAAAAAAAAAAAAAAAATATATATATCTATTCTATTACAACAATCACTTCTATTTTTATTTTTCTGTCATTGTTCTATGAATAGACTCATGTATCCTCTTTCATGTGTTTAAGGGGCTTTATCTGTTTCTTCACACTCAAGCCTCTTTACCACATGTTTGGGGTGCCATGGTTTAATTTGATTTACGTGAACAAACTGTTCTGTTACTGCTACACCTTCAGTTTTCAAAATTGTGTACACCACAGGAGAAATCTTATCTATAATTGGAAATGGCCCCTGCCAGGCTGCCAAAAATTTAGAATGTTTCTATTTACTTTTTCCAAAATGAACTTTGTATACCTGATCCCCCACACAATACTCTTTCACCAATGTATTTTTATCATAATATGACTTTGAAATGTCAGCAGCCCTTTCTAGATTTTGCTGCACAAAAGCAAATGCATGTTGTAAATGCTTCCTCAGCTCATCCATGTATTCATGAACTGTAGATGCGCTTACAAGTGTCTGCTCATGTGTTCTGTATAGTAGGTGTTGCGGCAACACCATCTTCCTACCTGTCAAAACTTCATGGGGGCTAATACCTGTTCCCTTGGCAGGAGTTGATCTGATTGCCATCAAAACCAAAGGTAAACGTAAATCCCAGCTGGAACCTGCTTCTCTTACAAACTTCTTTAATATGTCCACAACGGACCTATCACCGCGTTCAACTTCCCCAGAAGAAGCGGGCCCATATGAAATGTGTAATTTTCTTTTCACTCCCAGTATTTGCCATACCTTACTCATTAGAGCGCTTGTGAAATGACTTCCTCTGTCTGATTCTATTCTTTGTGGTAACCCAAACCTTGAAAATATATGATTCACCAGTAATGTAGCTGATGTTTGCGCAATACAATCTGGTGCAGGAATACACTCTATCCATTTTGACATCAAACAGACCACACTCAAAATATACCGGTTACCCCTGCTCGACCTCTTTACAGCCCTACATAGTCTATTTGAAAATCTGACCATGGAAGAGTTAAGCCTCTTTTCATTAATGGGACGCTATGCATTGGTGATGCAGGTTTAAATTGGGCACATACTAGACATCCTCTAGTATATAATTCCACATCTTGGGACATATGTGGCCAGTAAGCATAATCTTTCAGTATCTCCAATGTTTTTTGTGAACCTCTGTGACCTGCAGTTATTGCATCATGTGCATGGTGTAGCATTAGCCCTGTGAATGAAAGGGGCACCATCCACTGTATTTGTCCTGTTATGGACTCTCTAATCATGAGCCCATCCTGTAGCCTAATTCGTTTCTTATTCAATAGCACCCTCAACTCTTCTTTTCCCACACAATCATTTTCTGTTAAAGGGTTTTGTTCAGGTTCTATCAGATGATTATAATATATTCCCAAAATTGGATCATCCTTTTGTGCCTTAATCAGATCTTGATCTGGTGTATCATAACTCCATTGTACTACTGGTTGATCCTCCTCTTTTGGCACTCTAGAGCGTGTTACTGCATCAATTTGTATTTCACCAAGTAAATGTTCAATTGGTAGCAACTCTCCCATCACAGCCCCAACTTCAGCCAGGTGATCTGCCTTATCATTCCCCTCCTTATCCTCTCCTGGAGTTTTTAAATCTCCATGAATTTTTCTCCAGTATATTGTCAAATCATTCTCTGACACCAATTTATCTATGGCTCGTATAATTTTTCCATGTTTAAGTGGCTTCCCTAAATTTATTATCAACTGCAGTCGCAATTGCTTTATAAATGGCCGCCAATTCCGCTACTTGACTGCTCCTAGCTCCAATTCTCATCCCTATACTGGGGATGCCTTCACATTTCAACCAGACATTTCCTATTCCTGACACTAATTGTTTATTACTGTCATTTTCAATGTGAAAAGCACAACCGTCAAAATATACATTCGGCAACTCCTTGCATGTCTTTTCATCAAAAGCTTTGTCTGGTGATTGCCTAAATTCCTGTAAACTAGATTCCACTTCTACTTCATTTGATACATGTTCAGCTGCACAGTCATGTAGATCTGCCAAACCTTGAGCAACTGGGCTCTTTTTATTCTGGCCATATCTCACTTCTACAGGAAAACCCTGTAACGCCAGCGTCCATGAAGTTATTCTGGACTGTGCAAGGTTACCTGACCTAATTATTTTACTCTCTAAAAACTGCAAAGGTTGATGATTTGTCTCAATAATCACCTTTTCCCAGTGAACAATGGGACGGAAATGTTCTAGCGCCCACACAGTGGTCAAAAGGGCCTTTTCACATTCATTGAATTTAACTTCAACTTGGGAAAACGCCTTACTTGCATAGGCAATGGTTTTGTGATTCAAATCATGTTTTTGTGATAACACTGCTGACATGCAATGTTCACAGAAACCTATTTCTATAAAGAAATCCCTATTCTTTATGGGGTATGCTAAACATGGTGCCTTTAAAAGACATTCCTTTAATTTAGCCACTGCCTCAGACTGCTCTTTTTCCCATTTCCAGGGTGTATTCAGCTTTAACAGTTTAGTCAAAGGTTGAGTAATTTCAGCATAATTTTCAATGAACTTCCTGTTATTGCCCGTCATTCCTAATAAACTTTTTACCCCTTTCACACTTTTAGTTTTTGTATGGCCTCCACTTTCTTCTTTTGTGGGTTTAATTCATGTTCAGTCACTTCATGGCCTAGAAAATTCACTTTTTTCTTGCACCATTGTGCTTTTTGTAAAGATACTTTGGCACCTGCTTTCTGCAATTGGCCAGGAAAATGTCTTATTTCATTAAAATGGTTTTTCAAGCTTTCATTTTTTATCAGTTCATCATCCACATAAACTATGGTACCTCTTTCCACTGCATCAGCCATGGCCTTTCTCAAAAAAATTCCAAATTCACTCCCACTATTGACATACCCAAATGGAACTCTAACCCATGCGTATTGAGTCTTATCAAATGAAAATGGAAAACAAATTCTGAATCTCCTCTGCCAATGGCACGCACCAATATCCAGAAGTGAGATCTAACGTGGTAAATTCTTTTGAGCCATGTACCTGTGCCAGGCCTTGATCAATGAATGGCAGTGGCCATCTGGATACTGGTACTCTTTTATTTAATTCTCTCAAATCTGCACATAGCCACCATTGACCATTTGGCTTTAACACACCTAAAATAGGTGTGTTGGATGTGCTATGATTAGGCCTGATAATTCCCCGAGACTCCAAATTTTTAATTATCTCTGCCAATGTCTCTAAACATGCCAGTGGTAATCTATACTGGCGCAAAAAAATACTGGGCTTCTACTACACCCTTCCGGTAGCGTGGCCACATGTAAATTAGTTAGAACACAATCATAGCAAATACATCTTTAAACTCCATAAATATCTTCCTCAATTCATTTCTATCCTCATCGCTGTCGCACGCATCTGCTGATAAAATCTGCTCCTTTACCATTTTTGAAAATTCTGGGAAATCTTCTATTTGAGGAATCTCTGTGTTTTCTTCTAACTGTGTGGCTGTGTCTCTCTGTAATGCTGCCACTTTTATATATTTTGGTATATCAGCTTCCCCTTCAATGGGCTGATTTTCTGTTTCATTTCCATTTAAGTTAAATGTTTTACAATCCTCTTGATGACAGCATACTGTCTCATTTGAATCATAAGGGTACATAGAATTAATTTTAAATATTCCTTTGGGCTGAGAATCCAGGTATTCTGGCAACTCACCCCTGGCATCCACATACTTTTTAGGGATATTTCCAATCACCATGTTATTTAGATCTGCAGTATAATGTGATTTTTGTATGGCCATTCCCAATGAGGAATTCTCCTCTAAATTAATATCTTGACACCCTTTATTATTCACCATACATAATTTTTACAGACCCTTCACCAACATCTATCAATGGAATGTATTCATAATCCAGGCCTTGCTGTTTTATGGATTCATTCAAACACACAAATGCATCTGGATCCTTTATCTGTTGTCCGTTTTTGCACTTTAGCGTTATTGCAAACTGCTTGGTGAATGCAGGGATAATAGTATCCTTCCTCAGCTGTAATTCAACTGCATATGGGACCAGCTGTGCGCAATGACAAGCCCTTCTTTTATCTTCAAATTCAGGTGCCTGCCCACCTAGGCGTGACCATATTTTTTGATTAAGGAAATCTAGCACCATACACATTCTGTGCATGATGTCATTGCCCATGTAAACGTCCTTTCGTGTCCCACTCACTATCCAAACATTATGGTGAATTGTTTTTTGTCCAATACTAATCTTCAGCATGCATCTGCCTGCAATTCGGTTTTCAAAGTCTGGACTGTCCAAACCAGAGGCATATTGGTTTTTAATTCTAAATTTCGGGATCTCCTCCATCTCCATTATTTTTTGCAACAATTTCTCAATAATGAAAGTCCTTTCCTGTTCAAGTGCTAAAGTGGCTTTTATTGTTTTGAATAGTCATTTATACCAATGTGAACCCATGGTTGCTCATCTTCCATGTGTATTTCAGCAAGAGTGGTGATGTGTTTTTCTGTATCTGTTTTAGGAGCAATATTCTGTTTGTATGTCTTCTCTTTTAAATAAAAACATAATGTGTGCTCATCTATGGCAGTTTGCCATTTTTTCCTTGGGTCTAAATATATTTGTACAGATTGTTTCTCATCTTCACTCTGCATTTTGTCTTGACACATCAAGATAACAGTGACGCTAGGTATATAGCTGTCCTGGAGATATACCTCCACTGCATCATTTGTTTTGGCAACGGTGTGACATTCATTTATATTGCTGTTTTGTGATTTTAGCGTCTTAGGTCTTAATGGTTTTTTGGTTAAGGACCACAGTACTCCATTCACCCCATCTATGACGGGGACAATCTTTTCAGGCAATCTGTTCCCATCAGAAATGGAATTTCACAAATAGATGTGATTAATGCCTCTTGTTTGTTCCTGTGTTTTCCTATCTTTATGTCACCCTCGGTGACACCTATAATAGGCACCTCCTCCCCATTAAAATTATGGACTGGACCTTGATTTTCCTTCTTTTTTTTTGGACTTTTTTTTCATTGGGAACTAACCCAAGAAAATGTATCAAAGTGCAGTTTTCGTTGATTCATTCAGGGAGTTTCAGATGTTTCGTGAGAGTATACTCGTGAGAGTAGACTCGTGAGAGTAAACTCGCCTCTGTGAATCAAAGTTGTTAAGTTGTTGTTTCATGAAGACTTTTAGGACGCAATTGTGATTATTTTATTTGTCAGAAAATTGCATCAATTTGATTCACAAAGGCTATCATCAATCTTGTGGTTTCACCAGATATCAAGCGATTCCATAAATTGTTTTCACATAGCATCCAGGGGTTCTCAATTAACGGAAGAAGGTGGGCTATTCTATGTTGCTTGGTGTTAGGACAGTTTATTGCCAGGTGTTTCAGGGTTTCTGTCACCTCTGTCGATTTACACAGCCGGCATTCTTTTTTATCGGCGACACCTCTGATGTACAAAATTTCCTGCGTTAGGAGCAAGTTTAATCTTGCTTTCATAAACAAGGTTCTCTTTCTTTTTTCAGGAAATTTAACGCAGTATTTCAGCAGAGATTTCACCTTGTTGAAAGTAAGCGGTAGGTGTGCTAGAAGTTTATTCTCTGTGGCTGCTTCCAAAGTTTGGATCCAGTCCATGGTTATCATTTTTTGCTTTATTCGGTCTGGGTTATTGGTCAGCTCTTTTTCTGTGCAAGTTATTTCCGCCAGTTTCTCTTTTCTCTTTTCCACCCATCTGTTCAGTGCTGCGCAATTCCTACTTTCCAGTTCGTCTTTTATTATTTTGAAAGCTGGGAGTGATTCTGCCAGAATCGTTTTCCTGAAAAAGCTCATTGCGTTTTGCTCAATTGTGGAGGACAGGGATACCAAACCCAGCTCTCGCCTGATGGCAGCCATTGAGGTTGATTCGGGGAGTCCTAGCACCGCCTTCCATATCATGCCCTCTAGCTTGATCCAAATAGACGAAGGAATGCATAGGGAGCCTTCTGTTCCATATGTTAGAGCCGGGACCACTTTTCTTTTGTAAAAGTTTATTGCAGGCGTTAAAGAGAACTTGCCATAATTTCTATTGACTGATCTCATTTGTGACGTGAGCCTTTTAGCTTTGTCCCACAGCATCTTTAATATGTTACACCGTTTCAATGTTGTCGTTTTCGAGGTACCAATCCATGTTTTTTGCTTTTTTGCTCGAGACTTTCTCGATTGTCAAAACTTTCGATTTGTTTTTGTTGATTTCCAGATGGTTGGCGTCGATGTATTTAGCTAAATTTGACAGTTTGCGCTGTAGTCCGACTTTTGTTTGATCGATAAGGATCACGTCGTCTGCATATAGTAGTCTGGGGATAGCAGTTTTACCCAGTCTCGGTGGAAAGGTCCTTATTTCAGCTTCTGAGGTTTGTAGGTCAGCCAGAAAACCGACAAACAGTGCTGGAGCCAGGGGGCAACCCTGTTTGACCCCTCTGCGGATCCTGATCTCCTCGGATAGTGTTCCCTCTTGACTTAATTTCACTCTTACGGAGTTTTGCGAGTTTAATGCTTTAATTGGCTCAAGTACCGATTGAGGGCAATTCCAGAGTTGTAGTTTAGCCCAAAGCATGTTTCTGTCGATTTTGTCGAAGGCTTTGGATAAGTCTATGAAGGCTAAGTGTACCTTTGGGGCCCCTTTCTTCACTTTGGCTTTTAGGATGTTAATTATCATGACGTTGATTGTCGTGCTTCCATTTTTTTGGAACCCTGTTTGGAGGTTATCTTTTGACGGACTACTTTTTTCCCATATTCTGAGGTGGTCTAACAGGAGAGATGCGTATAATTTGCCTATGGTGTCTAGCAAGGCGATTGGTCTGTAATTTTCTGGGTCTTCACGCCCTCCTTTTTTATAGATTGGTACGATTAACGCTTTTTTTGCCATGACTCAGGAATTTGTCGATTTGCCTCGCATTCAGCGAAAATTCCACTGATTACAATTGACCACTCGTTCGGAAACTGTTTGAGTGCCACATTTGTCAGGACGTCGGGGCCCGGGGCTCCAGATGTTTTGAGCTTCTTGATTTTGCCTGCAATGTATTCCGGGTTAGATCATTTCACCCAGGGGGAGTTTGGCTTTTCTCCCACGGGAAGTTGTGCTACTTACCGGTCTTCAAATTCCTTTGTTAAGTATGTTGTCCATTTTTCCTCCGCCACTGCGTTGATCGTCGGTGCGTTCTGGTTCACCGATGTTGTTTTTACTAGTGACCAGAATTCGCTCGATTTTTTGGACGAAAGTCTCGTCATCATGTCTTCTGCGTCTAGTTGGTATTGCGTCACCCTTTGTTGCTTTAGCCAGTTGCGATACCTTTTTGACTCTTGGTGCCAGTTTGCCCACTCCTTGGTGTTATTTGTTTCTTTTTTTGCTATTTTCTTCAGACGCCGTCCCCTTTATCTTTGATCGACTAGCTCTTTGTTAAGGGCATGTTTAGCGGAAGCCACGGAGGCCCCTGTTCTTTTCATTGGTTTTTTGTATGGGGCTAGCAACGGTATATAGTCCGGTCTTTCTACAAAGTTGCTCAATTTGTTTGTCTGAATTTTTTGATCCCAATCATTTTTGATTTTTGCAATGTTTGCTTCTGTTAGCCTCAGCCATGTTTGTCGGTTATTTATCTCCGTTATTGGAAGATACCTGGGTTTAGTGGGTCTCCACCCCTGCCAATTGCACATCAGCAGGTTATGGTCACTGTTCAGCGTTCTTTCCACTTGAAAAGTCTTTATTAATTCAGTTAGACCAGAGGAGATACATATGTAATCTAAGGTTGCGGTTGAGGACCCGCGTTTCCACGTCGGGATATTTGTTTGGTTAGGAAACAGAGTGTCTATGTTTTGCAAATTTCTTGTGGAGATGAGATCATTCCAGGTGTTCCCGCGCTCTCTTGTTTGATCTGAAGATAGCGGACGCTTGTTGCCTGCTGGGTTTGTCGGTTTTTGTTTGTTGCAGTTTGCATTGAGATCACCGTAGATGATGATTTCTATGTCTTCAAATTCTTCGTAGAGCTGGTCGATCAAGAGCTCATATTAGAGCAGAATGTTTTTGTTGACATACGCTGGGGATTCCAGTAGCAGGTGACTATAGCTAGCATATTTGAGTCGTTTCCTTTTTTTGGTTCTTGTTCAGACCACAATGTCACCACTACCATTAATTTTTAGGCTTCTTTCCACTTTCGTGGCTCTGCTAAACCGTGGCCTGTTTTTATTGCGATTAGTAGGCCCGATGACGGTCTTCCTAGAAGGCCTTTCTTGGCTGGCGAAATTTCTACTGAAAAACCGTCAAGTGTCGGTTTAGTCAACATCCACGTTTACTGTAGACATAAGATGTCGAACTTACCCAGGTTAACGTCTCCCACTATCGTAAAGTGTGAGTGGCTTCGGGTGTTCCATGATCCTAGAATGAAGTTCTCTGGTTCTGGCCGTGCTTCTCTGCATTTAGCTGTAATGTTGCTGGCGAAGTCCGGCCCTGGTCGTTGCTATTTGTTATTTTTTTTGTTCCACATTGATGTCAGCCAGTTCCAAGGGCCTTTCATCTGGTTTGGGTCCGTCGCATTTCCCTTTTGTTTTGTGATCTCAAGGGTCGAGGAATATTGATATCTTGAATTGCTCGGCTTGACGTCAGTGCTCATGCTTCGTAGTGCGCAGTGTCTTAGGTTCTCTTGGGTCGACTGAAATTCCCTTTTCCTTGTGGGCCCAGCTGGGCGGTGTCATTCCGGCGATTCTGATTTCTTTATTTCTGTCAGACAGAGACTCATCAGTTCCAGTTCTTTGAAAGCTGCTTGGTCAATTCCTTTAGTTCCGTTATATTTGATGTAAATATAAGCTTTAGCTCGATTTCCGTCATGATACGGTTCTACTCGCTTGAGGTCTTCCGATCTTAAGTGTCTCAGATGTTTCGATCTCTTCATTATCTGTAGGATAGCTGGCCGATTAAGTGGCTCCGACTCCTTCTCTGGGTCTTGTTGTTATAGCTTGAAAACTAGAGTCCGATACCTGGGAGTGGTTTCCTTTGTCGCTTTCTCGGGCGAATTGTTCAAGATATCGACCCAGCTTGGGCTTTTTGGTCTGCTTGGTGGTCCGTTTTTATTTGACCTTTGGTTGTGACTCCGGTTTGTCTCGCTCACATCTCTGGATGATTTTTGGCTACTGGAGTTTTCGCCCTTGCTCTTTGGATCGTTCTCTGCTCGCAGGTGATTGTCATTGTGTTGGTGCGTAGTAGTTTTCCTTTTAGAACTTTCTTTTGTTGTATGCTTTTTTATTTTGGTTAGAAGAAAGCCTATTTGCTCTACTTCATTGAAAGCTGCTTTTCCAATGTGGTTAATGCTTTCTGCTTTTATATGGAGGTATGCTTTTGCTGTTCTACCGCTATGATAAGGTTCTACTAAAATCATGTTTTTGCTTCGGAAGTTCTGGAGGGATTTGGTGTTTTTCATTATTGGAAACATGGTTGGTCGATTTAATATGAGGAAGTCTTTCCTTTCTTTATGTTGCTCTAGCTGAAATAGCCGGATTTCCTCTTTTGTTTTAGTTTGTTGAAGCTCGACCCTGCTTCTCCATTTGGTATTTTGAGCGGGGGTTTTTTCTCTGTCTTCATCAGTCCAGCATTTTTCTTTTGTAATGGTTGTCTCGGTATTCATCAGTACTTTGAGTTTCGGAATCATCTTTTTCGGGATGGGCCTTCTTTTTTTGGGTACGTTGACATTGACTGCCACGTTCCTTTCTTTCAACTTCTCGGCAGGCGTGTTGTCATCCTCTTTACTATTGAGGTTGTGGTCTTCCCAGTGTTGCGTTAGATTCATTAAAGTCGGGTCTGCCATAAAGTCCTCTGTTGATTTAGGAGAGCTTGTTATCCGACAGGTCTTTGGATGTGGTGTAGTTGCTGTTTTTGACTCTTTCACTGTTAATTCCTGTTTTTTGGGTATTTCTCCCGTCAGCGGTTTTTTCATCTTTGTCTGAGCTTCGTGGGATTGGGGAAACGATTTTGGTTTATTTTGCTCTATGCTCATTCCTGCAGGAGATGCTTTTTTGTTTGCGATCCACAGGCCCTCTGCCAGATGCGTCATTTCGCAGCTCGGTCTGTGGTGCGTTGCGATTGTTATTCTGACGATCCAGATCTTTGATTTTTTTTCTAATTCCTCTATTTTGCTCTCCTGTGGTCGTTGGTGAGTGCATTTCGAATCTTCAATCGCTGTAATGTAACTTTCCACGTGGGATATTTTGTTGATCATGTTGGACATCATTGCTGTTTTGTCTCGTATTTCTTCTCTTATTGCTTCATAGAGTTTGCAAAATGGAGCAAGTACAACGGACATTGCGGACATGATTGTGATCATGTCCGGATTTTTATCAGGTGAGGCTTTCTGCATTCCAGCTGCTATGTCGCTTAGTCTGCGATTTTAAGGAGGAGTATGTGTTTTCTCTGGTCTTTTTTGCAAGACAGGTGTGTTTGGTGGGGATTTTGTAATCAATATGCTTTGCTCATGTTCAGCGATAAGTCTTCCTTGTGCTGCTCTTTGCTTAGGTGCTTCAAACCCCTGTGATAGCCCTTTTCCGTCTTTGATGGTTGATGACGGTACCTTTAAAATGCTGGTTGCCAGATGGGGCTTGGTCCATGCGTATCTCCTCTCTTTTGCCCTAAATGCTGGGCTTGGCCCTTTGTCGTTGTCTGGGAGATCTGTGTTGAAAACGTCTTCCCTTGAGCTGTTTTTTTCAGGTTTTTTCCCCTGTGAGAGGAGGGTTGCGTAGGCACTTCAATTCTCTTAGGATGACCTTCCCAGGCTAGCCTCCATTGTGTCATTTTTGTCTGTTGTTTGCTCTGAAATGGTATTATTCAAATTTATCTGTTCATCAATCTTTGTTCTGATTATTTGCGGAGCTCTGGTCCAAATTGAATCGGTTTTCCTTTGTTTAGGTCCCGGGGGATGTTCATGGGCTACTTCTAGCATTTCTGCATCAGAAATTTCGATCTCCGTTGTTAGTTTTCTTTTATAATGTTGTGTAAAGAAAGCCTTCAGGGGGCATGATAACAGTGGGTTCGGTAGGGTTTTCGACCCAATACTTCTTCTTTTGACCATTTTTACAGACTCTTGCTCTTTGGGGATGACTTTTGTTTTATCCAAGACTGATTTCGCATGTTTACTTGTTAGAGTTTTCTTTTGGTTAGTCTTTTTTGTTTCTTTTTTTGTTTTTGTCCTTTTTTTCTTTGAAGGTTTTGGGTTCAATTTACCCTGTTCAGCCTTTGAGTCTTTGTATGAGATTCCCGAGAGGTTACCGGTTTCTCCCATGGATTTAGAATCATCATCTATGGATGTGATCGAAATTGAGTGAATTTCCTCCCAGTTCTTATTACTTCCCTTTTTCCGAGCCTCTGGCTTTTTCCCACACTTTTTCTCAATGTTCATTATTGTTGTGTGTGGTATGTTGGCCATGCTTGCCTTTTCTGGGAAGTGAAACATGGCCTTTATTTAAATTCTCCTTTCGGGTTTTTCAATACTGATAATTGTGTTCTGCCCCTGTGCTCCTGTGGGGTCCAAACATGAGTTCAATCTATTCTCATCCAGCCCGCCAGGGAAGGTCCCCTGCTGGTGACGGGGTGATTCGGGGTTCGTTTCTCTCCCCTCTTTCCCCACAGTAAGTGAAGGGAGGAGGGACCCGAAGCTCGGGACCTCTCTCCCACCTGCTGCAGTGGTAGGGGTCGTGCGCTCCTTTGACCGTATGAGTGCCTGTGTTTCCAAGCGGATGGCATCTTCCTTGACCGATGCCTCCGTGTCAAACCGTGCCGGTTCCCGCCCCTCCACGTCACTCGCAGTCAGCCCTGTCCCGTACGGGAGCCGACCTCTGCCAGCTCCCGCCCTGGGCGCTCTTGCCGCGTCGGCTTTGAGCCGACTGCTTGCTGCTGCCGGGGGAGCGGAGGGCGTTTCCTCTGTTTCGGAGACTTCTCCGGCGTCAAACTCCGAGCTGGAGTGGCTGGGGATGCCTGCGCTACACACGGCAGGCGTGGGTGGACTACTCGCTTCTCCGACGGAGTCCTCGTTCTGGATTGCCGTGCCTCCTGTGCCTCCTGTGCCTCCAGTTTCTGCCAGTGTCAGTCGAGGCGATGGTGATGGTACTAGCGGTGGAGACGGCGAAGCCTGTCTCACTGCTGCTGATGCTGCCTCTGCACAAGGTCTGGTAAGGTCTATTTTTCTGGCCATGTTTTTTGTGTTTTTAGTGTTAGACGGGTTCGTGTCACTCAAGTCCTTGCTGATCTGAAGAGCCGCTCCACTTGCATTATAGCTCGACACGACTTTACCTCCTTTGCTGTTGTGAAGGCGCGTCTCTTTCACCTCCCTGGGGATGCACGGGGAGGACGGCCTAGAATTTTTTGATGTTCTCCCCTTTGGCCGCACTTCGGGCTCCATCTGGGATCTGCTACGGGTCTGCAGCAGACTGCTGCAGACTGCTCTCCACCTCTGCTCCCAGCTCGGCTCACCGCTTTGAAATTGTGAAGGCCTGTTTTAGACCCGAGAAGAGTAAAACAAAAAAATAACACAAACTTGAAGGCTGTGGTAAATCAAACAGAGAGCACAAAATTGGTTATCCAATAAATATTTGAACAACAAGAAAATGGTCCCGTAAACAGAAGCAATTTCCTGGAAATGCTACACTGGTTACCTGAATCACAAGTAATCACATCTAGCAATGTAGAATATGTTGAAATGGTAGATGAAGTCTTTCCTAGGAAAAGGGTGATCCACTGTTATTCCAAGAAAGTGGTGAAATATATATTAACACATATTTTAGCATTTATTAAAATGGGATTTGACCTGCCTCATTTGGAAGCACCAACTGGCGATCAACAACAACCATATCAGATCATATGAGTAACTTGAATTAACCAAGGTAGACAGACGTGTATATTGGGCACAAAAATAGCAAGATGCAATCTTCTAATTGTCACAGATTGGGCATGGATACCCCAGGCATTATCACATAATGGGCCTCATTATGACCCTGGCAGTAGCCGTGTCGGTAAAAATGGCACGGCTGCAGCCGGAGCAATTTTTTTTCTGGCACCCGGCAACGGGGACATACCGGGTCATTAAAGCCCCAGCGGTCCCAGTAATTCCCATTGCCAGGCGCTGGGAAAAATTACTCCCCATTCCCATTTGAGTCCTGTTGGACTCAATGGGAATGGGGAGGATGGATGCACCGGCACTGTGTGCAACAGTGCTGGTGTATCCGTCAATGTCTGCGAGTGGGTGCTATTCCGTCTGCCAGGTCAAACCTGCAGGGCAGAAAGGCACCCGCTCGCAGAACTTGGAGTTGCCGGTCCAGTAACAACGGTGTTACCGACAGGCATACTCATAATGAGGCCCAATGTCTTGGAATACAAAGGGGTTTAAACACGTACTTCAATCTTTAACTTCCCCCCCTTTCTTAGATGTTGAGATTATAATGGTACAATGACTTGTTTAAGAACCCCTCTTCTGTTTGATGACTATAGGGTAATAATGAATGTAGCAAATAAGGGTCCTAAAGGTCCACCAATGGGAAATTTGCAAATAGCCATAAAGAATTCTATTCATTTTGAAATTGTAAAAATGAATAATGATTTACCATACTTACAAATAGTTCAAGTTTTCCTGCAAAGGGGAATAATTATGCTCATTGTCAACATGTATATTCCCCCAGGGGTTTGCAATTAGGAAACATATTGGAAGAAATTGAGAATATACTACAAGACAAATTTAGTTCTAATATAAAAAGTTTGTTGTTAGTTGTCAGCGACTTCAGCATTCATTGTGATCTTTATCTTTATAGACAATCAAAGCTGGAATTATATTGATTGATTGATTGTAAATGTTTATTCGAATAACGAAATATTCACCAAACACGTACATATAATATATCACAAATAAAACATGTCATTGATGCATATAGAATACATTGGTCTTCGTTGCATTTTAAAACAATCACTAAAAAAGAATTACATTTCAATACATGCATAACATAATTATAAAATGCAGCAACTTGCCTTCTTAAAAACCCCCTTCTATATGATATTGCAGCCTTTATATACAACAAGAGGGCCCAAGCTGTCAATTTCGTTTCCGCCTTTCATAAAAAGGACAATACTGGCCTGTATTGACACAAATATGTGCATCTCAGGATTTACAGCATGGTCCATTCTCCAATGTCTCCATACACTGGGCAGAACAACATGAAATGGCTCAGGTTTTCAAACGTGGCACTGCACATGGGGCAACTTGGATCATCCGGGTAACCTGCCCAATTTGCTGTATTGCTTCTCAAACGTAAGCAGTCAAAATGTGCCCTCGTAATGAGCCGGCTTTGATGTTTTCCCCTGGCCCAAACAAGGTAGGGCTGTAGAGTGGCCGTCCCACTTAAGTGCTGGTGCTAGTGATCTGCCTGTGACACCCGTGTTGCATTAGAGTGTTTAACAATGATTTCCCTGGTTATCGCTTCCTTGAATAATCTTACTTCCTGGATTTGTAACATCATGGTAGCGGGTGGCACAGCCGGGACGTTGCCCTTACTCATTAACTCTTTTACAGATTTTAACCAAGGTATTGAATGCCACAGATTCCTACTCAGGGTTGCCTTTATTATGAAGTGGCACAACGTAGCATTAGTGTTGCCACAAATTCTTGGCCATAAATTACTTGGGGCAGCTGCCCAATCATCCTCCAAAAAGGTCATCCACAATTCTCTATGCACCGAGGCGCAAGAAGACGGGAGTTCCATGAGCTTTTTGAAATAGTGATTTTGCTTGGCCTGCAAGTCACCGGGCTTACAATACCCCCATCGAGCTGCTGCATATTGTGAGGCTGTCTTAACTTGCATAGTGTATACCTTGTGGGCCGATTCCAGGTGTTGACCTTTACAATTAGCTGAAAAATGAGAGAGACACCCCAGGTATTGGCACATTTTCAGGGACTGTTTTTTCACATGTTCCTGTTAGAGTCTCCGAAAATTGGACCCCCAAATAATCATAGTCTACCACGCTTGACATCACGTCCCCCTTACAAATTATGGGGCGCATCTTAATGGACTTTCTGCCTCCACTACAACTCATGACTGCCGATTTTGCAGAATTGATTTTGAGACCTAAACTTGTCATGGATGAGGCATACGCACCCACCAGATTATGTAAGGCCCTGGAAGTTTTGGCCATAAGCAGCTTATCATCGGCATAAGCCAGAACCAGGAATGACCTACCCCCCACTTACAGGAAGTCCACAGCAGTATTCAACAGAGCCTGAAACCGTCCATTAATGTACAGAGTGAAAAGGATGGGGGCCAATACACAACCATGACGTACACCCAATATGATGTGAAACCACTTGGCACACCTCCCGGCCGGACCAAACCGAACATTAGCCTTGGTATTCGAATGGAGCCCCCGCAACACTTCCAGGATATCCACATGGCGGCCCATGGACTCAAGCATGTCCCACAGCTTTGCACGATCGACTTTGGCAAAAGCTGTGCTTAAGTCCATGAACATATGGTAGACTGCCTCCCCCTTACAGAAGACAGTATTCAACACTAAAAGGTACAGGTTGAGCATCTGCTCCATTTTGCCCAAACCAGGGAGAAAACAAAATCGGATATCCGTTAGGATGTCTGTCTCAGTGAGCCAATGCTCTAGATGGCTCAACAATACCCAACCAAACATTTTGAACACTGTGTCCAAGAGAGAAATGGGGCGATACGAGGAAGGTTTGTTTGTATCCCCTCTTTTGCAGAAAGGGAAACATGGTTGCCATCTTCCAGGATGGTGGATAGTGACCTGAGCTTAAAAAGGCATTAAAGGCCATAGTCAACAACGGGGCCCATAAATCAATTCGACCAATAAAGAGATCAGCAGGTATGGCATCCAGGCCATGTGCTCAGTTGCGTGACTGTGCCACTATTGCTTTAACCACCTCCTCCAGTGAAAACCATAGAAACACTGCTTTTCCTCTCTTACACGGCCATCATCATACAGAGTCCCACATTACGAGACCCAGTCTGCAGCCCCCACATGAGTGCCGTGTGGACCTTTGTTTTCCTTATTGGAGGACCCGCTCACTACAAATTCCCAAGAGCCCTTTGCATCATTTATCATGATGGCCTCTAAAAATTCTTCCCAGGCTGTGACTTTCAGCTCCAGTTTCCGTCGCTCCATCGTCCTGTGATAGTCAGTACATGCTTGTGCAACGCTGCGTCTGTCTGTCGCAGGGTGTTTTAGAGCATCCAGAAGGGCCAATTTTGCCAGCCTACATTTTTTTATCAAACCAGCCCCACTTTCCATCACTCCCTGGTTGTCTGGGGCCCACTGAAAAAAAAAAAATGTAAGGGCCTCCAGAATGCCCATGAAGAGGCCCACCACTACCCATTCACTGTTGTATTTGTCCATTATCCCCATTAAGGCACTACGTTTAGTGGCTAATATTTGCAAATGCAGGCTGGAACATAACATTTTCCCCCATTTTATTCTTCTAAGTGATGCCACATCACTATCCACTTGACATGGAGGGCTAGACCCACATGCCACCACACCAGTTAAACCTTTAATAGTTAGCAACAATGGGTAGTGGTCACTATTCCCCACTATTGCGACTTCAAAACTCGCAATGAGTTTCCAGAGGTCAAAATAATCTATAGTGGAGGAACCAAGATGATTGTTAAACGTGCACTTGCCAGGGATATCTGGATTAATGTGCCCATTCACCGAATGTAAGCCCCACTCAATGAGCCAGGCACTCAACTGAACGCCCCTAGTACAAACCCTCTTGTCATCCATTTTGGGTTCAAGAACCTTTCACATCTGATCCTCAATGGGTTTGTAGCAATCCTTTGGAAGACCACAACTCAGTTTAACATTAAAATCCCCTCCCCATATGAGTCTTTTCTTAGTGTTCATTGGGTCAGCCATATACATATCTACAAATTCCTTTAATTTAGACCAAACCCCCCCCTCTGCCTTATTTGGACTATTATAGAAATTTAGAACATCATACCGTTCAGTGCCCAAATTCTTGAACCTCAAAAGTTGACAGATTTCCAGCCTGGTCTCAACCACCTCCACCCTACACGTTAAGGAGGCCTTAACCATTACTACCAGACCACCAAAACTCCGCCCTCTGCTGTTCTTTTTGGCAGGAATGCCAAAAATTCCACGTTCTCATCCAACTTCAATTTACCCCTGGTGCCAGCAATGTCAGGATAAAAGTTTGACTTCCTTATCCACGACAATGTGTTCTAGCCCCTTTCTATAGGTGTTCCCCGAATCCCCCTGTTATGGAGAATTCTCCATAATGGCCAATTTCCCTTACCTACTGAGTCCCTCAGCAGATTTGCTGGATTTCTAGGATTTATTGTTTTCACCTGGTAAGAGTGTGGGTCTTTTTTTCCCACTCTTACTTGTGTTTTGCTGTGTGTTTAACATTTCTGTGTTCATAGACTGTGGAGCTTCACCTACTCAATAGGCATCATCATTTTACTGTGTTTTACACAGCACCTTTAGTGCAGTGACACAGGGTTGTCTTTTTTCAGACTTCCCACTTTAAACTCCATTTTCTGGGACTGACTACTACTGTCTCCCAGAACATGTAAAGTTGCCATTGACTTTATTAGTTTTTTTAAAAGCACAGACCCAGTACAAATCTTACATAGAGTACTGGAAAAGGTTAATACTTATCCCTTTTTGTCTGTTCCTCATGGAACATTATTTTGTTCCCCTTTCTTTAAGATGTGGCTGGTGGCAGTGGTATCCACCCTATTTTTCCTACTGCTGGCTATGTAAATAGCCTTGGTACTGTTTTAGGCTAGGTTAGTAGCCTCAAACTTAAATCCGCTGGACTCCATTTACTTTTATTTGGTTCCGGCTGGGTTTATTCGCCATTTCTTTTTGTAAAGGTCTTTCTCGTGTTTTACTCTGTTCCTTTGTTCACTGTCCTTTGGCAGGCTTCTGCACAGAAGCCCTCCTTAGGTGCCTGAATGTCTGAGGCAGACAGGATGTGAGGGAGGGGTTTGAGACTCCGTGCACAAGGTCTCCTTGGAGACCCATCTGTCACTCTGTATGATTGGCTGTGGTGACTGTCCCGCCTGGACAGCCACCCTGCAGTGTGATTGACAGCCAGGTTGTGTGAATGGGGGAAAACTGCATAAAAAGTAGGTCTCTGGGGCTTGGAAGGCAGAGTCGCCACTGGATCGAGAGAACCGAAGAGAAGCTGAAAGAAGAGGACTACTTCCATGACTGAAACTCCTGGTGAAGCTCTGCTGCGGCTCCGAATCTCCAAACTTCGACGACAGAGAAGATCTGCAAGGAATCTTCTTGCCTTGAGCTGGTGGGACCAACCAGTTTGCCAAACTCCAAGCAAGGCCTCCCTCCCCTGGTCGAATTTGCTGTGCACAGCTGCAGTAAACCAGATAGCCAGGAGGCCCGGACCCTGTTTGGGTTTTAAGGAGCACGCCTTTTATTCATTGCTTTGCTCTGCTGCTTGTTTCTTCCCTGGGAAGTGCAGGACCCTCGAGTCTTCCTACTTCATGTCAGTCTGACAGTCGCTTCAGGAACCGTGAGCCTGCAGGATCTGCCAAGAAGGTCTGCCTCAGCTACAGCGTTCTTCTTCATTTAAGGTACTGTTCTAACCCGGTTGTTCATTCCGTCCGACCGCGGTGAAAGTGTTTGAAATCTTTTGCCAAACCAAGGGCTTGTCCTTCTCTACACTTTTACATAACTTTTCCTTCAATGAACTTTGTTTCGAACTCTTGGCAAAGACTTAACCACAAACTACTCTGAACTGTGTGATCCTCTGCAAAGACTCTGAAATATTAACATAGGCCCAGACCTATTGATTTGAATCCTCATTGTAGCAAGCCTTTTCTAGATTGCCCTTCCTTCTTAAATGTTGGTGTTGCCTAATTTTGTATAACCTTGTCTTTCCTTCCATTTTAAATTGCTGGAGTGCCATTTTGCTCACACTTCATTTTGAGCCTAACTTGTCCAGAATTGATTAGGTGTTGTGTAGTATATTAAGAGTGTGATTTATATGCTGCTTTATTAGGTGAACTGTTCTACAAATGAATGTGTAAATAAATGTATATTCTTTTACCCAGAAACCTTGAGTCAGTGTTTTTTTTTTTAACCATAGTCATTGCTGTCCTTTGTGTAACTACTGATACTGCTCACTTTCCTCTTGAAATAAGTCTGGCTGCTCAGCCATCGCTGCCACTTTACTGTGTAGTACAGGCTTGTACCAAAGGTACATTTGCACTGTCACTTGTAGTCCTAATTGTCTGTGGTGTTCCCAAAGAGTACTGCATATGATTCTGCCTAACACCCCCCGCCCAAGGGTGAGCGCTGCTCTTCCTCATGTCAATCCTGGTCGTCCATCGATATAAGCGGCTCAAATCGGTTCTGGGCTACACAGCTCCAGTTGGATTCCACTTGCCCCCGTCAACCACAGCCATTTATCCCCACAGTGGCCCATGTGGGAGCACCTTCCACGGTTGGGATAGCAGGTGCAGCACTGCTGTCCCAACACAAATCCCCCTGTGGAAGGCATTCCAAAAGACCCACAGGTGGGGCTGCCTCAACCCTCCTATGGGGATAAAAATAATACAAACCCACCAATCTACTAATTTTGAGCCACCAAACCCCTTGTCAGGTTCGAGGTCACTATATGGCTGAATAAAGTGGGATTGAAGAATGACACCACAATACAGTCACCCTTGACCAAATTCCTGGTGGGACCCACCCATCCCACTCTTCTGGTCATTAGCACTGATGTTGGGTCTATACTGGGGTCCATCAGATTGGAATGAATCCAGTGTGTGGCTTTATTAATCAAAGATGTGTCAGTCTATAAAAATGGATACCTCTCATGATTGACGGCAAACGTATATTGGTGGCCGTGGGCCAACCGTCTCATGCACGATACAATAGAAATACAGGTTTCCGAGTTTACCAATGAACGCCCATTTTGATGTAACAAGGATCGCCATTTTGGTTTCTAACAATTGCTCATTGCTTTCTGTTCAAATTGCTTCAGGGCACATTTTTTGCTTACACTACTCGACTGTTAACATTGTTGTCTGAACGTGAAAGGACAAGGCCACAGGGCCGCGAGGCTAATAAGAGTTTGTTGAAACACAACGTAGGCAGCGCCGGGAAGGAATGCCCGGCTCCCTCCTGAATGTAGCCTTGAAGCAGAGCCACAGGGCATTTAATCTTTTCACAGCTGCCAGCCAGTCTCGTTATATGGTAGAATATGTTAGAATAAAGCAGCTAAAGGCTTGAATTATGCTCTTCTTACGGCCCACCTTTACCGAGCCCTGTAGAGCGTGTCGGCTCCCAGCACATGAATAGCACCTCATAGATAGCAAGGTCTGGAATGTGACTCTTCCCCCGTATGTAGCTCGCTTCCAAGAACAGAAGCACTGTGTTCTGTTCAACAACTAAAAGATGCCTCCGCACTTGCAAAATTCCATATTGTTACTAGAATAGATATTTGAAGGTGTCATAATTGTCAAAAGTGTCCATCATCACACCGAGTTCAAAGAAACCCAATAAAGAGGGGTGTTAAACATGTCACAGCTGATTGTATGATATGCATTTTGTATATATGTAACTGATGTACGTAATTCACTCTCTTGCGTCCCTCGAGGTCTACAGATACACGTTGCGGGGCGTGAGACCGAGTTGGCCAACTGGGACTATTTGCTTTGCAATAAACTCTAGCTTTGGGAATACAACCTCTTGTCTGGCGTATCTATCGTGTGTGGGACTTGCCTTGTTTCCATAGACGTGAGGGACCCCTAGGGGCCCCTTTCAACATGGCACCCGAATAGGGACCCTCCCCCACTTGTTCCTTCGTATACGTTGTAATTGAGTAAAGGCGGAGAACGGCGAGGACGGGATGATCGAGCCGGGATCAAGAGGTGTTCGGGGCGCCCTGTAGAAGTGATGAGAGATTCCTTTGCAGATCTGCACACATCTGATCCCTGATCGACGTACCCAGCTAGAGAACAAGGAGGCGAGAGTCCCGAAACGAGGCAGAAGCCAAGAAACGCAGACACAACGTCATTGGTTGCATCGGTATACAGACGACTTATGTCCTGAAGGACAAATTGATTTATCAGGTGAGTCATTCCCCGATTCAAAGTAATCCTGATATTGGTTGAGAGTTGACTTTGCAAAATCAAAACGCCCTAGGTAAGGTTGATTAACCAGGGGGAAGGTTGAAACATGCCTGGGGTATTGTCCACCCTAGCGGGGTTTTTCCGCTGTGGTAGACAATGTTTGGAAGATGGCCAAACTGCACCACCTGGGGGAACGCCGGCATATGAGATGTATGTGAAGTATGGAAATGGAGCAATAATATTCTATGAGACTTGGCATAGGCAAACCAGAAAGCAACAAGACCATCAGAGGCCGATTAATGGTAGTTTTGAGATAGCGAGAATAGATAACCTGGAAAGGGTGTTGATAAGAAAGAAAGCGCGTCCTGCAGCATTTGATATTGTTAAGGACTGGAGAAGGGAAGCAATGCTCCGACTTAGAAGTAGAGCGAAGCATGCGCGCAGGCATAAATCGAAAGGTGAAGTAGCGGAAGAAAAAGAGGAGGAGTGGACTGAGAGTCTGAGGAGGTCAGGTAGACGTGACCAGTTGAATATAGAAAAAATATACCCACAACCAGAATTGCACATAGCAGATGAATTGATAGAAAACATATTGATCCATACAAAACAAGGCCCAAGATCAGAAGCGAGGCCAAACAGAGCCATATATACAACGACGACATTCAATGTCGTCAGTACAGAGGGGCGACAAATTGAAAGTATGCATACGAGAAGCGTTCAGATGGATGTCGGATCCCAGTATTCCCACAATGGAGATACATGAGATATTTGATGAATATTCCATGCCCATGAAAAGAAAATCACTGCAGTCGATGGCTGAACATTTACTAGACAAAGATATAAAAAACGACAAGGCCAGCCCACCCGAAATAATGGCAGTACATAAGAAAGCACTAGAGCGAGGGACAGGAGAAACAGCCCTATCGCTTGATCTGGGAATGTTATTGCACATGAGAAAAGGGGGAGGGACAGTAAGTGGGGCATTTCCTATGAGAGAGGTCCCACCTACCTTTGTACCCAAAGTAGAGGTTCCTGCAACGGGCAACGTAGCAGCGCAGGTAACACCAGCCCATTATACCGCCCAATATATGCATGTCCCCGTTTCCAGACAGGAGGTGAACAATATAAAGCAGACGATTCCCGATATAAGAAAGAATCTGCAGGGTTTTACAAGGAGGTAGAGTCCTGCCTACAATCATCCATGCTTACCATGGGTGACATAGACCTAATATTCCCAGTGATCCTGCCAACAGACATATGGAAGCAAATAAGAAAGGTGGATGACTTAACAACCTTTGGCGCCACATGGGCGGATTTGGTAATAGAAGACAGGAATAAAGCGGTTGGAGGAACACCGGGAGCGAACCTGGTAGCATTACCAGCACGCATAGTACAGAAGTGAAAAGAAATTGTCCCAGAGAAAATAATTCAATGGGACAAATTGACTGCATGTGTACAAGGCAAGGATGAGTTAGCTACAGATTATTTTAATAGGATTGAAGAAGTATTTATAGACTTCAGTGGGCAGGATGTGAGCTCGGAAGCAGCGAAGAGGTTATTCGTTGACAAATATGTGAGGGGGTTAAAACTTCCAATCCAGAACCTAATAATGACATCAGAGAGTGCATGGCAAGCAAAAACGCTGGTCGAAGTATTACACATGGCCCAATATTATGAGAACAGAATGACTGCGGAGAAAGAGAAAGAGGATAAGGATAGGGTAAATCTGAAGACATGGGTGCTACTGCAGCAAGTAGCAGGACATAATAGAGGGAGAGGGAATGCACAAGGAAGGAGTAATTTGAATATGCATGGGGGGCCATTGGGACCAAATCAGTGTGCGTACTGTAAGGAGGAAGGACACTGGCGAGCGCAATGTCCACATCTGCAGAATAGAAATGGTTCTGGTCAGAGAAGACAGCACAGAGAGCACCATGGAGCGAATGGACCAAATAGGAATAGTATGCAGCAGCACCACAATAATGGAGGTAATCAAAACCAAGTGCTCCTAACCAGAGTCAGGGTCAGCAAAACCAACAGTATGGAAACCAGAGTGGGGGAAATAGAGGCAAGAGTGGGAACGTTTTCGATACACAGCCAAATAAGTATTACAGTAATAGTAGTGATTACACGTCGGATGACGTGTTATTTCCCCAATAGGACAGCCCAGGGCAGGGGTCGGAACCAGTGTCTATTCCCATGAATCAGAGAGGACCATACGTAGAAATGAGAGTTGGGAATGAGGAGCACCGCTTCCTTGTAGATACAGGAGCGCAAAAGTGTTCAATAGACCATCACTTGGTTCCGGATATACCACTGTCAGGGCAAAAGAATGTTTCCGTAGGGTTCGCAGGTACACCAGTCATAAACCCAGTCCCAGTTACCATAGGACCATTCACTGAACATTGTCCTTTCCTTTTAACAGTAAATTGTGGGGAGAACCTGTTGGGATTAAATTTGTTGAAAAAGTTAGGTGCAGTTATACATTGCACGGCAGACATTTGGGCACAGGATGTCCCTTTGTCAGAATTCATGTCTGAAACTTTACCAGGAGAGCTAAGTAAAGTGCCAACCTGTATATGGGCAATGCATGACAACGATGTAGGATGCTTGAAAATAGAGCCAGTGAAGATCATTTTGAAAGAGGGTGGTACACTACCGCGAATTCCCCAATACAGAATTTCGGCTGAAGGTGAGAAAGGATTGAAGAGTATTGTTACAGATTTGGTGAAATTAGGGGTGATTGAAGAAATTACAGGCAGTACATGCAACAGCCCGATTCTTCCAGTTTATAAAAAAGGAGGCAATGAAGTACCATATCGTTTCATAATTGATTTGCGTGCGCTAAACAAAGTAGTAGATGCACGATATGATAGAAATACAGGTTTCCGAGTTTACCAATGAACGGCCATTTTGATGTAACAAGGATCGTCATTTTGTTTTCTAACAATTGCTCATTGCTTTCTGTTCAAATTGCTTCACGGCACATTTTTTGCTTACTCTGCTCGACTGTTAACATTGTTGTCTGAACGTGAAAGGACAAGGCCGCAGGGCCGCAAGGCTAATAAGAGTTTGTTGAAACACAACGTAGGCAGCGCAGGGAAGGAATGCCCGGCTCCCTCCCGAATGTAGCCTTGAAGCAGAGCCGCAGGGCATTTAATCATTTCACAGCTGCCAGCCAGTCTCGTTATATGGTAGAATATGTTAGAATAAAGCAGATAAAGCCTTGAATTATGCTCTTCTTACGGCCCCCTTTACCGACCCCTGTAGAGCGTGTCGGCTCCCAGGACACGAATAGCACCTCATAGATAGCAAGGTCTGGAATGTAACTCTTCCCCCGTATGTAGCTCGCTTCCAAGAACAGAAGCACTATGTTCTGTTCAACAACTAAAAGATGCCTCCGCACTTGCAAAATTGCATATTGTTACTAGAATAGATATTTGAAGGTGTCATAATTGTCAAAAGTGTCCATCATCACACCGAGTTCTAAGAAACCCAATAAAGAGGGGTGTTAAACATGTCACAGCTGATTGTATGATATGAATTTTGTATATATGTAACTGATGTACGTAATTCACTCTCTTGCATCCCTCCAGGTCTAGGGATACACGTCGCATGGCGTGAGACCGAGTTGGCCAACTGAGACTATTTGCTTTGCAATAAACCCTAGCTTTGGGAATACAACCTCGTGTCTGGCGTATCTATTGCCTAGCATTTCAGTGCTGGACTGCCCCAGGGCAGGACAAAGACTGATATGTTTAGGATATTTCTTCTCTGTGAAAGATAGTGAGCTAAAGACTCTGGGTAAGTCGCTCATAACCAGGACTAATGTCTGGCAGAGGGACTCCCAGGACCCCCTTGTTATTTTGCATATTTAAGTAACTTTGGGTCTCACCCTAAATTACTAGGGGAATCCAGACGTGGACCCCCTTGCTCACTATTCTTAGAGAGGCACAGCTCCACCCTACTGATGCGGTTCAACCAGACCAAAACACGTGTCTGGGGTTGCTGTTGGTACTCTTGTTCAGAGAAGATTTGCCTAGCATTTTGGTGCTGGACTGCCAAAGGGCAGGACAAAAACTGATATGTTTAGGATATTTCTTTTCTGTGAAAGATAGTGAGCAAAAGGCTCTGGGTAAGTCTCTTGTAACCAGGACTAATGTCTGGCAGAGGGACTCCCAGGGCCGCCCTTGTTAATTTGAAGATGCTATGGAGTCATCCCCAGTTAGTGGAATAGGCCCTAGATTACCGAAGGCCTCCCCAATTACCCTGGGGAAGGCCAATGTGATTACTCTTCCCCCGTAGTGCCAGATATTTCCTTATCCTGGCTTGCAGACAATACCCCAGAGGCCCCTCTGTATAAATTCTCTGGGAGCTCGTGTTACACAGGGTGCTGGGGGCTGAAATCCCTTCTCCCAGTCCCCCACCCTCCATTATATTGGGAACCCCTATTGAGGAAGTGGCTTCCCAGATGGCTTTTTTCAGTCACTTGTATTCTGTCGGCCAGTTTCCCCGCCATCGTTTTTAAGTAGTCCAATGAGAGTTGGCTCACCTTTTGCCTAGGCTTGAGGGCCCTGGCCACTGGCTTACTAATTGTCTTAGGGGCTCTTATGTGCTTTGATGTTTTGGCACTTGTAGCCATGGAGCCCTCCTCTCTTAATTTTTGCTTTACCATCTTTGAACCCCCTCACCTAGCCCAGACCACACAGGGACATGCAACCACACTAGGCCCACACTAGGACCACAGTGTGAGGTAGGCACGGAGCGGAGGGCAAGGACAAAGACATATAAGAATAAACAGAAAAGGGAACCAAAATTGAGAGGGACGATTCCAGGGGGTGCTAAAAAACAGAAGCTGGACAATTTAAGATACCACATCAAACAACCAAGGTTTTGCCTAAAAGAACATACCAACAAATTGGTTTAAATTCTACAAACAGATACAAAATAGACTAGCACCAATGTTAAGGCATTAGCACATAATGTTTTGGAACACAAGGGGGTTTAAACATGTACTTCAATCTTTAACATCTCCCCCTGGCAAGTCGGAAGAAAACAGGCACTGATTGACTATATCTTTGACAATCAAAGCTGGAATTATATTGCCCAGCTGCAAGTTATTGAGAATAGATATAGCAATCACAAAATTTAAAAAAATGTACATTGATCTCACCTGTAAACAGGTAAAACCAATCATGGCGGTACCCTGATTACAAGCTCTGAAGAGAAACATGCATTTTGGACAACAACAAATAAAATGACAAAGTTAAATTTAGCATTAAAAGAGGCCTGTTATATGGCCCCTACTGATGGGATTGAGTTTGATAGCTGTTTAGCGATTAACTAGTATAACTGGTGAAAACAAACAGAAATGATGTACCTTATATCTAACTGTGACTCTTACGATTAGGATATAGCCAAGAAAAAAAGTTTACACTGAGATACACAATATGGCAATTTCCCAAAAATATAAAAGTCTCTATATATGATAGAACATATTTCGCTCTGAAACAAACAACACATATAAAAACTGGTTGAGAGAGCATAAAGGCTTGGGTTGGACAAAGAGATGGCAGACTATGGAGCTCATTACGAGGTTGGCATTAACGGTGGGTTACCGCCAACCCCGTACTACCGTTTCGACCAGCTGATATCCCAATGCTACCAGGATATCATGAGCGGTGGAGGGACGGTAAAGCCCCATTCCCGTGGAGTTCCATAGGACTCCATGGGAATGAGGTCACTAAAGCACCAGCACCGTTGTTAACAGTGCCAATGCTTCAGTGAAAACACTGCAAGTAGGGGCCTGAATTCCTGCCAGGTCAGGCCTGCCGTGATTTTCGTACCCCTATTGGCAAACTCGTAGTTTGGTGGTCGGGAAAGGGTGCAGGTACTTTGCTATTGGCCCCTGCATTTCCGGACCGCCAAACTTGTAATGAGGCTCTATGTTTAAAATTCTTGCCACTAATGGTTCTAAAAGATTCTGGTCCCTAATAAATAATAATTTTAATAGAGAGAAAATTGCTCAAATCTAATCAGATAGCAGCTGGGAAGAACATATTAGGGGTATTATTGGATTCCTGGAAAACTTCTACAGATAAATTCGACCTAACTGATTATGATCAATCTGACAATGAAGGTATGATAAATGCTTCAAAATTTTTTGGAGCTCCTGGTCCTGACGGACAAACTAATTTGGTCCTCAAGAATGAACCTAGAGACTGGGCATCTATGTTTTCTCTTAATTTAAGTACATAGTACAGTTGAACAAAATACCTCTGTCCTGGATACAGTCTTTATTATTACCTATGTTTAAATCTTGTCTGTGAGATTGTGCGGCTAATTACCACCTGCTTGCTATGTTAGACATCTCCATTTGGATATTTGCTACTATAATGCAAAGGAAATTAAAGGTGTGGGCGAAAGCACACATACTGCAAGTTACTGTGAGCGGTCAGAAATGTGAGGCGGACAACTTTGTGAAGGTTTTTCAAGAGATGCCATTTTATATAACTCAAAAGGTTCTATAATCTCCTCACTTTCCCTACCCTGATGAGGAAAATAAACTAAAGGAAACACTCTAAAAATGGTTTCTGTCCCTCACACTTGTACATACAACAACTCAACACCTTAATATATGGCAGTTAAAATATAACAAATATAGCAGTTACGTTCACCACTTGATAACTGTTTCTCCTTATAGTCTGGGTGAATTCCCCTTGCCCAGATTCAAGCAGGATTATATTAAACAGTTCGAAAAGGATAAGGAAATCCTGTTGTAACAAAGTTCCAATCCAGTTTTTTTGGTTCCACTTGACAACAAAGTCTCCAACTTGAATTTAACCGACCGTTCAAAAACATTTTCAAGGTGGTGTTCCTCTTTCCTCTTGTGACAAAGAGCTCAAAACAATTTCTTCTCATGAACCAAGAATACTTTCATGGTTCATTAGGATCAACCAAAAAGTCTTTGTCAGGATAATTCTGCCAAAGTTCACACAATACTTGTTTGAACAATGTTAGATGACTCTGCAGCAGTTCTGCCACTTCTTCTTTAAGACTTTTAACCACACCACAGTACTTAAGTGACTTCCACCTTGTTCACTCACCTGCCAGGCCTACTATTGAAAGGTCCTCTGTACTGTCACACTCACCGGGGTCCTGTGGGAGCGATGAAGTCTTCCGGACACTTTCCCAGGAGTAGTGGAGTAGTACTACAGGTATCTGTTGAGAGAGATGTGAGCTGCTTAGTTTACCTGAATATGGGCCCCAATCCCCCTTTCTCCCTCCTCCCCGTGTGTGTACTGTGATGGAAGTGTAGGAGTATGGCTCACCTTTAAGATGGATTGGGTGAGCTCTCCATCCTGAACTAGGCAGGGGTGCTGTATCTATGAGACCCTTGGAACTTCCTTAGGTCCTGGTTAAGTCTCTGTTCTGCCACTCACTGTGTTTCTTCACCCAGTGATGAGTTCTAGTTCCAGTTGCTTCACTGGTTCGAATTAACTTGCAGGTATGTTCAAGTTCCAGATTGCAGGTAGGTTCTAGTTCCAGTTACTTCACTGGATCGGATATATTTGCGGGTAAGATTCTTATTCCCATTTGAGGGGTGGTTCTGGTTGTTCTGCGCATCACTAAGGGACCTTGCTATGCAGCGAGTTCTGCATGCAGTAGACAACAGTGATTACCAGTTCTAATCCTGTTCTTTCTTTCTTCACAGGTGATTCTCGGAGGGATCCGCCGACGAAGACATGTGCAAGAATTCTGAATGCTACTTTAAGATCTCCAAGAAGATTCGGGTAAGTGATATTGCTAACAGCACGCGCACGCTTGCTGAAGAAGTTGGTTACAGCGTAGGCACTCACATGTACTGTACTTTGCAACACAAAGCACGGGTCTGCCTTTGGGCGTGGCTTATATAGCCAACCACGGCCAACGGCTAGAACGTGCCCTGCATTCACAGGATTCACAGGAAGTCTGCCAGGGGCCATCTTGAGTGTATAGGAAGTGTACCTGAGCCAATAAGATTCCCCAAAGGGGGATGGGGCTAACTGTAAAATGCACCTTATTGCAAGAGTGTGGTAAATGGATGTTGGATGCCTGCAAGGTGTGTTTAGTCTGCCAGGCTTTAACCCATCTTGCCCCTGCCCGTTCGCCAGCATATATGAGAAGTACACTCCTGCCAGGACAGATTAAAAACTACTAACTGCAAGTACTGCTGTGGTAAAGGTTAGCTTCTAACAAATTAGTAATGTATCTTGCTTTACAGCATCACATTTTTGTATTTCTTGTGGGAAAACAAAAAACACATTAGTGCTGTTTGTCACTCCTGAATATCTCCTGTCAGAAGGACAGCCCTCCTGTCACTCGTTTCCCCACTTCTGCATTAACCAAATGATGACAATGGGCCTCATTCCGATGTGGGCGGTAAGGGATACCGGGCACCGGTAAGGAGACCGGTGCCGTAATCCCTTACCGCCCAATTCTTAGGTCCCTTAGTGGGAACTGCAAGGGACGTTTGGTCAGACCACACGTCCCTTACAGGTCCCGTTAGGGTCAAGGGTGCTAATTACGGGCCTGCCAATAGCAGGCTCGTAATTAGCGCCTTCCCCATTTACATTGAGCCCTATGGGGACTCAAATGGGAATGGGCAATGGCATTTGGAATGGGGACTTACCAGGTCCACCTGGGGCGGAATGTCCCGGTAAGTACCCACTCCACCAGATCGGACCCGGACACGATTTTGGAGGCAGCGATGGTGCTAATAGCGCCATGGCTACCTCCAAAGTCATAATTATATGATATGATATGGCATTTGTAACGAGCCTATACACACATAATGAGGCCCAATGATTCTTTCTCACTCTTACACTGCTTTGGCTTCAACAATATGGGTTTGAGCCAGGTCTCTTTTATGACCACCTTTACACATGGGCAATATGTTTTACAAACACTGGAATTCTTAATTGCCCTCTCTTGGTTTTGGCGATGTTGATTATTTATGATTTGCCTTTTTGTGATTCTCTTATGGCTTTGGCAATAGTTGTTTATATTTATTTCAAGGGTTATTGCCCTCTCTTATTGCTGGCCTTTAATATGACCCACAAAAATAAAATCATACCCTTCTGGTCGATTTGTTAAGTTCTTATTCTTCCACCGGCTCCTTTTTAAGTCAGCTTGGTTTGCAAAAGAATAATGCATCTGCTTGATTTCAGTTCTGTTTTCAAAGCAATTTTTCTTTTCCCACTTCACTTCATTTGTTTTATTTCTGTGCTTAAGGCACCACGGCTAGTGGGCAGTTACAGAGTGATGCAGTATCACAATCTAGTAGTGAACTCACTAGATGCGGCCTTCGTGTCTGTTCCTCTCGCTGCCTCCAGGTCCCCTACTCCTGCTTTCCTGCACGGCCCAGCAACTGCTCCTTCTTTGCTTTGCACAGTCCGTGCCAGTCATTGAAGGAGCTCTCCTTGCTCCTACGGTTCTCTGGTGCTCACCTGCCACAGGGCCTCAACTAAAAATCGGGAACGTTTTCAAATTGCCCACTTCCCGCTGCATGACTTCTGCAGCTGCGGTCCTCTGGGGGAAAGCCATCATTCCAAATGCTTTCCTCTGTGCAACTTCTGCAAACAGGGTCTTGGACAGGAGTAAGCCTTCCAGGATCGACATCCGCTCTACACACAGCGGTGGTCCCAGCGTATCTGCTCTCCGTCAACTTCTGCTTCTTCTGCCATGTCGAGGTGTCACAACTGCTCCACCTCCTACTACTGCTCTTCTTTTTGGTCTCTACCCGAGGGGGCCTTATATGTCTCCCAGTCTCCCTCAGGTGTGGGTCATTACCATTACTGTACACTTCGTAACCCCATTATGTTTTAAATCAAAGGTATTTAATGGACATGGAGCCCAAGGTAGGCGCAGACCAAAAATGTGATACCCATTTATCAAATAGCTCCTTGATCTTAGATGGGGTATTGGTAGCGGGAATGCTATCTGCATTCCATAAACTAATTAGACATTGAACTGACAGTAAACATATGTTGCTGAAGTGATCCATTTCCACTCTGTCTCGTCTTTCAAATTACAGATATCCTGTAGTGCTTCTTGTAACAATATGTAGTCACAGATGCAACACTCTAAGCAGGATTGCGTGCTGAATAGGGATCAGCCCGATCTCTAGGTATGTTGGAATTGTAGGGGCACTTTTAGGAAGACATGAAAGGTTTTTACCTAATTCAGCATGTAAGAGACCCTATTCTTTCCTCTGAAGTCTAGGTATGTGGCACAGAACGACTTTTTATGTGACCCTTGCCACACACAATGCCTTCACTGTAGGAACACTGCCTTCAGAATTCAATTTTCAAATTTGTTTCTCCAACCTTTGAGGCACTGTTCCTCTTTTTGCTGAATTACAGTGGCCATAGTCAGATTGAATTTAGTTCTGCCTGGCATATGCATGTGCAGATGCTTGTCTGAGATAGTGTGGATTCAATCCTTTTTGTGAGTGTCTTCCCTGAGTGAATGTCTAGGCCTGGAGGGATGGTCTGTCTGCCATTAGATGAACACCAATCTGTTTCAATTATGCTTGGTGTGTGATTGGGTGCTATGTTCACTCTTTTCCTCCCTATCTATCTATATATATAAAAGTCAAAGGCCCTCATTACGACCCTGGCGGAGTGGGTCTATGCCAGCGGTATTCGCGGCGGACCCGTCCGCACTACTACGAGTTCCCGTAGCGCCATGGAGCGTTTTCCGCCTGGTTTTTCCGGGCGGAGAAATCCATGGCGCTACGGGACCTTGTTGTTAATTACGCCACCGTATTTTACGGTGGCGTAATTAACGCCTTCCTCACTCCCATTATACCCTATGGGGCAAAAATGGGAATGGGGAAGGGTAAAATCGGGAATGGGGATTTACCGCCCCGCCAAGGTCGGAATGGGGCGGTAAATCCGCCAACCCCCATGGCGGTATCGGCAGCTTTTCGCCGTGCTCCATGGTGCATATTGCACCACGATTTCCGCCAGGGTCGTAATGAGGGCCAAAATGTGCCTGTGGGTTTGTGAAAGTATCCGTGGGGTTGTGGGTTTGTGGCTTGTCAAAATGTCGTTCCTTAAAAAATTCCACACCGTTTCACCAATCTGCACCAAATTGTACATAGTTACCTGTTAGGACCCTCCAGACATTACTGGCTAAATGACACCTGGACTACCCACCCCTTCCGCAGATGACAGCAAAAGTTAAACTTTATTTGTGGATTTGTGGCCTGCCGACAAAGCTGTAAATCATGTTCACTGAGAAGGGAAACAAAACATGTATGAGAGGAGAATGGACCTGAGAGGAGAAGGTGAAGGCAGGTAGCATTCCAGAAGTTTCCAAATGTTTGTTGCGCCAGGTGAAATTACTTTCTAAAGGATTCTGTGAAATGGTGCTTGCCCACAAAGCCGTAGACCATATTCATCGGGAAGGAAAACAAAACATTTTGTTTCTAAACAACCTTTGCAATACTGGAAACCATGTTCACCGACAAGGAAAACAAAACATGTTGCCCCATCAGAGGAAATCACACCTGCATCTTTAATGCCACATTTCCCAGAAGCTCCTGACTGAGCCTGCATTGCCAGATAAAGAAGTGGGTGCTCCTTCACTGCCATTTCTCTGAAGATTCTCCTTGTATAGTCAACCATGGAGTCCTCATCACAGGACATAAGGAAAGCATCCTGGTACCATACCCATATCTGGGAAGCTGTATCAGCCTTTTCTGACTTGATCCTGCAACTGCAATGCAGGACTTGCCTGTTGGACAGTCTTCCATGGCTGGCTCCTCTCCGGTGTAACTTTGGAAACTTTTCTTCAACATTCCTTCTTTCTCTGGGTCTTCTCAAGCCAATACTATCCATAGAAGCTGAATACTGAACCCAAAGATGACTGAGTAACCCTGCATCGCATACTACTGTCCAATACAACATTTTCAACTTTCAGCTCCTCTGGCTTGGACCCTCAATTTGGGAATCACTGAATCACCAGTAACCATTCTTCCAAAAGGTATTGTGGTCCCTCCTGCAATGGTGTGCCATTGATGGAATCTATTGTGCTTGCCAAACAATGTTCAATTGTGGCAGCCCCTGGAAAAAGTTAAACTGCTGCTGCAGAACTGCTTTTATGATCCAGGGTATTGCTCTCATGACTTTCGAGAATTGCTGGCAAACTCTTTCTTTGTCTATTTCTTCTTCTATCAGCCCGCTCTTCAAAATGAAAGGGGCTTTTGTCACGTTCTCGCCACCAAAGTCTGGACTCTACTCCTTATGGCACTTTTTTCCAGAAAGTAATTTGTTCCCTATGAAGACTAGCCAAAATCCACAGAACTGGTCCCTCTTGGTTTCTTCTCAACTTTCTAGCCTGGATAGTAAAGCTGTGTTGCTTACCTGTTACTGGATGTTCTCTTCTAGAAAATACTTTTTACGGAACTCTGAAAACTCTTCTTGAAACAATGTTACTTACTAATTACATTGTGACATATTTTATTTTACAAAGTTGACTTACCTAGAAGTGCAGTGATTGATGTGTTTCCTTTTCTGATATAATGATCATATTTTTATACAGAATATAGTGTGTGCGGACCGACACATGTTTGTTATTAATGAATAATGTGTACTGTACCTGTAAACCAATGCACACTGACTCCTGAGAGCTAGGCATGGACTGCTATGCTAAACTACCATTTACAGGTGAGCTTTATGTAATCGCTAGAAGTAACTAATTGATAAAGGTACACCTAATGGCTTTGACCACGGGACTTAAATACAAGTTCCCTGAAACCATATAAGTAAAGGAAGTCTAAAAGAAACAGCAACAGGCCCAACTATCTTGGGCAATGTATGTATCATTACAAGACTTCCATTGAAAAAAAACGGTACAACGCTCATTCATTGGCAGGGTTTTTTGCAGAGTTTTTGCTGCCAATTTTCGGCTAAGAAAACTCAAATATCGGGTGTGGTTGGTAAAGGGATATAAGGGTTAGTGGGTGAGGGGAAAGGTAGTTAAAAAACAGTGAAAAGCAAAATGTTCAAAATATCAAAACAATGATGTGAGGAAGGTGATTTACTTTGCCAGTTTTTTACATGCAAGACATTCAGGACGTATACATATCACTTTTTTCATGCTTTTTAGTGTAATCACCCTCTATGCAAATCTTTGTGAACCTCTGAAGAAATGTTACTATGCATTGAATAAAATGATTTTACCGTAGATGTATCGACCCATGTTCAAGTTTTTATGCTGCAACATTTGGTGCTGTGGGCTTATAAAATCCAAGATGGCCGAAAAGCCCACATTTGCGCCAGAATCCAGGAAAACCGTGCAGTTTTTGCGCACACCAAAATGGTCGCCTGACCTGCCACCCACCAGCGCGAGCGTGATGGGCCAGAAGCGCCATGAGTGAAACGTGGTGCCAAAGGAAAAACAGCAGTGCCTGTTAGCTCAAAAAGCGCTTTGAAATCACCTTTGTTTCTCTGAATGCAAGCTCAAAATGCCTATTTCAAACAAGGCATGATATTAAAAAATCTTACTGAACACCAGCAGACGTCTGGTAGAATTAAGTCTTGTGTGCATACCAAATCTGGAAAGATGAAGAGCCTAAAATAATGTTCATAACAAAACTGGCTGAGCTGTGGATGTCAGCAGCTTAAGTGAAATGGGATTTAAAGCCACTAAAATCGAAATGTTTAAAATAAATGAGTGAGCTACTTTTGAGTGTCACATAGGTTGCAACTGCTTAAATGTCAAGGTTTTGAACTTAGAATCAGCGTTCTAGCTGCATGTGTCAAAATTGTAAGTTTGATTTGAATGATGAAAAATGGGAACAAAAGTGACCTTTGGCTGAAGCCTGGCTTAAGGAGATTGAATTCTGCCCGGCAACTACCCCCGACAGGAGTTGAAACTTGCCCTGCAACTGCATTCACAGGCCTGGCCTGCCTTCTGCTGCCCCACCAAAAGGAGATTACACTTCTCTGATTGAATCAAGGGAGGGGTACCTTGGACTGCAGGAAAACAGAACAATGAACTTCCCTTTGCTCCAAGCAATTGCTAAATCAGGGGTCGTAAATGGCTTCCTCTTGGAAGGAAATGGAAGGGGCACTGCCTCTGTGAGCCAGCTGAGCTTGGAGGCCGGGACGAACCAGAAATTCCCCCATGTGCTTTAGGACCTAAACACGCCCATCTGGGCCAGAGCATAATTTTAGAAAGATGGATAATTCATAGTACAAAATTGTCAAAATTATATCAATAATATCATTATTCCTGTGATTTTTCTGTGCACATTTTAAGAGGTGTTAGGACTCTGTGGTATGTTCTGGGGGGTAGTAGCGGAAAATAGGGTATTACTCCAAATGTCTGTATGTTAAAAATCTGACACTTCATCATCTGATACCCATATTCCTTGCGCACGTTTGTGTAAATTCTCGAAAAGTTTAGAGATTGTGTTCTGGATGAAAAGGGCAGAATTCTGTCAGAAGTGAACACAACATCTTACAAAGACAGGGATCGGGTGGTTTGGCGCTACAGAAAATATGTTAACTGGACATATAATATTAGAACAAATTTACATAGATAAATATGCATTGGAATCAAAAATAGATTTATGTACAAAGTGACAAGGGGAGTGTTCTTTCTGTATGCGACAGAGAATCCTCTAGCCTATCAGGATCCTCAGAGGGTTGGGCATAGAAAGACAGCCTTCCCACCCATTTTCAAAAGACTTAAAAAGAGCCACTGAGACCCAGGTAGGGACTTTCACTTTCCACTTCAAACTGATTTCTTGCAAAGCGCTTTGCCAGAAGACTCCAGAACCAGAACTTAGAAAACCAGACTCCAGACTCCAGAACTTTGAAGCAGAAGGCTTACTGCAAGCTAAAAGTATTCTCAGCTGGCCTTCCAATTTTGCAAACTGATTTACCCCAGACTTTCAAGGGGCACATCAGAATTCAACAGCCAGGCTGTGCTGTTTGATTCTAGCCAAGAACTTTTGCTAGAACCAGAACCAGACCCAGAAAGCAGAGCTTTATCCAGAACCGCAGACCATACCTGACCAGACCGCTGTGCAGTGCCAAGAACTTTTGCAGAACCAAAGACCCAGACCAGCAGAGCAGAGCTGACCCAGATAGCTGTGACTTCAGAACCACCCGTCAGAAGTACAGTCTATACCTGACCAGATCTGTAACGAGGCCCATTCCTTCCAAAATTAGCAGTGAGTATCCTGAAAACTGTGCAGAACTAAACTCTTAGTTTAAAGTAATCCTATTCAAACTATTTCAACCTGTCCAAACTTCACCATAGAAATCGTGTGTCCATTCTGTGATTTCAAATCTGTGAAAGTGTAATTTGTCCTTCTGAGCTTTACTTTAATTTGAGAAACTACCTCCACTAAATCGTCCGTATCTTTTGAACCATATGTGCTAGGAACGAGATTTAACTTGCATTCTAAAGCTAAGATCCTCAGCTTTCCAACAAACACACATGTTACTTCTCCTTATAGTTCTTCCGTAAGCGTGCTTTACGCACTTGGAAAAAGTGCCACAAATTGCAATTTAGCTCAGTTTTACCACACGTTAAAAATAGCTGCTTCTTGTTTTCCATTGCTGGAATTCGTTTTCAACCTTATTATCCCTCATGAATCATTGCTAGTGTTGACCTGAACTAATTCAAAGTAGCTGTCACTTACCCTGAATCTCCTAGAGGGAATTAAAATTATTTTTAGCATATTTCACTTCATTGCAAATCACATTAAAAGTATTTCTGCATGTTTTTGTTTTAAAAGCATACCGGTTGCTCCAAGCTTGCTAGGGGGGAACTAGAATTTGTATTGCTTTTGATTGTATTCCTGAAAACCTGTGTGCTCTCTTTTCCATCTCTTTATATTGCATAGGGGGGCGTGAATTGTCAATAGAAAAAGTGATCATGTTATCTCTTGTTGAAACCATATCAGTTTATTGCTGTGCTGCCTTCTTTCCATCATTGCTTTTCCTTGAAACCATAAAAGTATTCTCTGCTACCTTATCCTTTCTATACTAACTCCTCACTGATTGAAAAGAGTGTGCAATTGTAACATTACCCAAAGTTGATCAACATTATATTCATAAGTGTGCTATCAAATATTAATGTATTCATAAAAGTGTGATGTATATATCTTGTTTAATTTTTCAAATACATCTTTTAATTTTCAAAACAAACCTACTTCTTGACTCAGTGAGGTCAGGGGGATTGAAAGAAAGGGGCGTTATACAAGGGTTTATCATCCAGATCTATGAACTTGTCATAAAAATATATAAATAAGGGCTTCCCTTGGGCATCCCAGACTAGGCATTGACTTAGTTGAAGTGCTGAATTGAAGTCACTTAACAACACTTTATACTTTTTCAACTGCATTCCCATTTCCATGAAGTACTTGTATGTTTTCTGTAGACCAACACCCGAGCTGCTACTATCAGGGCTTGACCTTGTACCAGACAAAATCTTGGTGGAAACATTGCAGACTGAGGGGGTTATTACAAGGTGAGCAGTTAAGGATACCGGGCACCGGTAAAGAGACCGGTGCCGGTATCCCTTACCGCCCTATTCCAAGGTCCCTTGGCGGGGACCGTAAGGAACGTGTGGTCTGACCACACATCTCTTACGGGTCCCGCTAAGGGACCTGGGTGCTAATAACGGGCTTGCAAGTCACGAGCCCGTTATTAGGGCCCTCCCCATTCCCATTGAGCCCTATGGGGGCTCAAATGGGAATGGGGAATGGCATGTTCAATGGGGACTTACCGGTCCCACCAGGGTCGGACTACACCGGTAAGTCCCCATTGAACTACACCGGTGCCGGACCCGTTATTGGTGGCAGTCATGGCGCAAATAGCACCATGACTACCACCAATCTCGGAATGAGGCCCTAAGCCATTGAATGTCACTGTTGAGTAGGAGAAAGTTCAGGGGGCAAACCAACTCCCTGATGAACTTGATGGGGGTGAAATACAGGAAACACAGTAAACTGCAGAACTTGTTAGGGCAGTCAGAGGGAGAGTGCTTCCAAAGAAGAAGAGTGATTTGGTTACTGAGCTGTCACAGGATCTAATACTCATGGAAGCAGTGGGTGCACAATGAACTTCATTTCCAGAAGCAGCACTTGCACCTTCCAAGGAAAAATGTGCTTCCCTTGCAGGGTACTGAAGAAAATCGGTATGTTTTACTTTACTTTATTTAGTTTATATAGCGCATCATAAGCCCGTAGGCGTGAGAGTGCATACAAGACACACAACATAAAACAAAAATATGGCAAGTGCCCGCAAAGGGCTTCCCATTGATCGATAAAGTACAGGCATGACATGTAGCCATATGTCATGGCAAAGGGAAAAAGGGGAAATCACAGATTTAAACATATCTAAAAGGGGGGTCAAAAGGAAAAACACCAAGCATCAAGGCCTATTACAGGAACATATCACAATTAGTCGGTCCTCTGGGAATATAATTACAGCGGTTTATGAAGGTAGGGAGGGAGCTACCTCCACAGCCCACCCGGACACAGTCCGTATTAGGTTCAGTGCACCAGTCATTAAGGTCCAAACTGCGCAGAATCATCAAATCAGACCAACAAACAGCAACAGGACCTATTAACTAATCAATCAGCAGGGTGAAACACAGGGGGTGCTGGCAGGGGTCAAATATTTTGAAATCTATTATACCATTGAGGAAGAAAATTAGAAGGAAAAATGTTTGTTTTCCTCCTAACCTCCCCCCCCCAACATTACGCAGCACACTCAATGATCCATGGGAGTGTACTTCAAATGGTCTTCTCTTTCATATATATGGCCATCATTCCTACATTACCTCCCTGGCAAATCACCTCCTAATCCTAAAACCTTGCTCATCCAGAATCCATGTTGCCACCAAGGAAACACCCCTAGTAAGATATCATCTCATTGACACTAATCTTCATGACAGCTCCCCTGTTTACCAGAAACAGGCATGCTGGAAAATGCAATTACAGTGAAAGGTCATCAGTTTATTGTTAGCAACTGCAAAGAATGTCTGGGTGAGATAGTCCATATTCTGTACAAAGGTATGTGTAAGAAGAGGTTAAAATACGTTCATGTTGTTGTGTTGATTTGCAAGGCAGCCCTTTCTCTTAATCTGGGAACCACCCTTCAGCTCAGGGTTTACACAGGATCAAAACCAGCATTACAAGCATAATAGGAAGGAGTTCTCAAGGATGAACAATCATAATCCATGAACTTCCTTAGCCAACCCTTTCCTGCTTAGTCTCATTCACCTCATTTTAACACACAGATCTTACATCTCCAACTTGTACCGCCAACATTGCTCATGCAAAACAACAGATTAACCATCATCCCCAGGATTGAAACTACTGTAAAACTGCACAACAGTGTCCGCATAACCAATGTAACCAATGCATTTATTGTAAAATGCATAACGAGTCAGGTGGGCTGATTCATGGAATTATTTGCGCCGAAAAAACTGAGATTTGTGCGCCATTCTGCCCGCAAATCCCTGTTTAACAAATGGGGATTTGCAGGCAGAATGGCGCACAAATCCGCGTTTTTCGGCGCAAATATTTCATGAATCAGCCCCAATGCATGTTATAAAACTTCAAATCAAATTGATATGCAGTGTGTGCATTCTTAAAGCAAAATTCAAAAAGGTGCCGTCACTGGACATTAGTTGTGACCCCAAAAATCACAAAACACTTGAGCAATCAGCTCTGTGGAGAGGGTCTGCCAATAGCTTCTCCTCATTCATCATCTTTGGTACACAGAGTAAATCGGCACATGTCTGTAGAGTAGAGGAGGGCAGGTAATGGCCAAAGAAATACAATGGTACCTACAAAGCCATTTAAAGGCCCACAGGCACAAGTGGTGTGGCATCACAATGTGCTGCGATATTTTGCGTTTGTTTAGGCACCAACTCCTGTAGAAATTATAATTGCACATTTCATATTACATTTTTTATAAGCAATATCACTTTGCATTTACACCTATAAATACAAGAAATACTCTGGCAGAGAGGTTTGCGCCAAACCTAAAGCGGCTTCCTTTCTACCAAGTTTAGTGTTAATCCTCTGCATTACCAAGTCTATCATTTTCAAGGGAATACAAGCATGTGTACATTTATTCGCAAACAGAGACATCACTATGTACCGGTTGCCATCTTGGGGGTGACATTCAGAGCCAACAATACAGGACAGTGGATATTATACGACACGTTGACTATGTCTAAATCACATACATGCTAGTGTGGCTCACATCTAGCATCCCACTGAGGGAAGTGGAGATATGCAGTTAGTGTTCTTCAATATACACTGGCAACAGGGTTAAACTAAATAAATGCGTGGGAGGTGGTTCTTTTTCTTTCCAGGATCATATTGCTGGTAAAACTGGCCATTGGTAATGCATGTGCATGTAGGTTGTGTGTATGCAAAGTATCTGACATATGCATGCACTTTGCAAATTCAGATGCAGTAAAAATACATTGCATTTCTATTCAAAGAGAGCAATTTATTTGTTTCAATTACACATACAACAGGATCTGTGGCCTATTTACATCAAGTCTCTCAAATAAGGGTATCCTATTTTTATGCATGTGTAGTAAGAATGGGAAATTGTAATGCGCTTGTTTTTGAAAACTTTCAAATCTATACGTGAGTTAACGCAGGGCGCAATGGTGCGTGTCATAGTTAGCGTTGTCATGATAGTTATATTGTAAGGCTCACAAAACCCTGTCTTATTTTTCTTTATAGTATTAACTCGCCATGAAAAGAGGACACCCGCTAATTTGGTTTCATAACGTCATACTCAATAGCAATGCTTGACGTGTACTGCATAAATGTGTTAAATGGGAAGTCATTGACAGAGCGTGTTTTGTTTATGCAAGCAAATTCTCAAATCTCATATGCTTTGCATGTAGTCTCTTGAAAAAGTGTTCAGTCGGTTTTCCAAGGTTATATCAATAGACATGTTGAATGTTCTTATTAAAATGTTGTACACTTGCCACTGTTCGCAGGAAGATAAATGACAACACATACTTATAGTGTTGTTATTATTTAGCTGATCGTGTTCTTAGAAATGCCATTTCTCATTGCACTTTTCAAGCAACAATATTAAGTCAGAAGAAGAGGGAAGTTAATACTTTTCACAAAACCACTTGGCTCCTGAAAAGGCAGAATATACTATGTTTCTACAATTCCTAAATTCACATCCTGCCCATAGTCCTTACACGAACTGGGTAGGCCTTTTTCAATAGGGAATCATTAGTTATTGAAAGTTCTGGAGCATGCACAAGACATACATGGTGTATGTCTTTACTTCTGCTGCATTCACTTTGCCATACATTTACTTTGTCGCTGTTACATCTTTATATCTGTTCTTCTTCTACCTTTCACTTCCACCATTAACTTTATCATTACAGGGGGAGACACATTCTAACCCCCCCCCCTTTTTTCTAGCCCATATTCATCCCGTTGCCCTCTTCATCCCAACCCTAACTTTCCAGCTAGCCTTAACCAAATCCATTGCCACCGTTACAATGTCAAGATGCAGACAGAGTAACACCAGTAAATGCAAGAAGAAGTGAATGTCTGACGAAGTGAATGTAGGAGAGGTAAGTATGAAGAGGTGTTCTGAAAGATGAGCATTTGAGCTTCGGGACAGTCATGGAATCATTTACTAGATGTAGCACATCTCACCAGAAAATAAAATAAAAATCATGAGCAGGCAAGTGACAAGAATAACAATATGTTAAAGGTTTGGAAATACACAATATTGGGGGCCATTATGACTTTGGTGGTGCGGTAATATTGCGTTGGTAATTCCCTTTACCGGCATGTTACCACACCAGTAAAGTACAAGTTTGCCGTTGAGGTGGCCGGAATGTTCTCCAGCTAAAAGCTGGAGATCATTACCCAACCGAAATGGCAAGAAATAGCTGGTTGTACCGGCCCTGGTATTACCAATGCCGGTAAAACTGGTAATCCCCACAAAGAGCCCTATCAGAGCCCTATGGGACTCCATGGAATTGGGATTTACCACTGTTACCAGTACTCGTAATATGATGGACATTTCACCGACCACGGGCTGGTAATGGTAGTACCATTTGCTGGTATCCTGGCAGTAATCCCGCAGGATGCCAGCAAATTCATAATGACCCCCAATGTACTGATCCTTGCTTCAGATGATGAAATATGCAAACAACAAAGGCTCTGCTGAACATGCTGCACTAGACCGCCTATATCAATGATTAATTCTATTTCATGTTACTGTCATACATAGCTAACTGTACACAAATGTGGTTACCAAAATAGCAAACATAGTTCTGCTGCCTAGAAATTATGTTGATTAAACCACACTGTGTAAATCTGTATGAAGACAATATGTAACAACAGAGATGTTTCATCACACCCACTGAGCAACACACACAAACATTGCAAAAATAGTAAAACTAAATAATAAGAATGTGCTCAGTAAGCAGTTTGTTTATAACTGCACCTGATAGGGAGCAACACCAATTGTTCAACTGTGCAGTCACTCAGCAAAACTGTAGATTTACTTTGTTTTAATTTGTGTTATGCCTGATGAATCTCACATAATGATGTATTGCTATGGAAAGAATACTTCCTCATAACTGGAATTGTCATTTACCTTCTCTCTGCGCTGTTCACCCAGTGTCTCCAGTTGGTGCAATTTGCATATCTCCTCCACCAGTCTTTTGAGGAATATGTTTGCCACTCTGCAAACCTTCATGAAATGGTTTAGATGTGTGTAGTTCCTGTACTGGACACAGGGCTAGACACATGCCAGGCACGACTGATGCCCTCTCAAACTTGCTTCACACAGAAGGCAAAGATGGATCTTCAGAGGGGGTACAAATCTCCTCCGAACTGATAAAAAAGCCAGTTCAAGAATCTTAGCTGGTTTCTAAGCCAGTTTTCATGGTTATTTGCAGTGATACAACATCACAGAGACTTTTATATCCATGACATTGACACAGGTGACAGCAAGACAGTGAAAATAATTATTCACTGAAAAGGTAAGGAACACCATTGAAGTAGAAGCCTCTAAAATGTTGGCCGTAGAAGTAATTGAGTCAGAAAATTAGCTGCACATCTTGTGCTGGTACCCAAAAGGTCAAACAATGGAACAACTGAAAACTGTTCTGTGTGAACTGCAGAGGCCTCCGTTCTGTGACAAAGAATGATGCTCGCCTTATATACATAGCACAGGAGTACATTGATAATTTGGGCACTGTTAAGTACATGAGTAACTTTGAACTCATGGCTGGCTACTGGAAGGTCAACCTGTCTGACAAAGCAATGTGGAGATCAGTTTTGCCTACCCCAGAAGAGTACCATTGCCTTAATGTCATGCCTTTTGAGTTATAAAATGTCCTTATGGCCTTTCAGAGGATGGTAAACCAGGTCTCATCTGAAATGGAAGACGTCTGCATAGCCTATTTAGATACTGTTGCAATATTTATCCACACCAACGGAGACCAACTATCCCATCTGAAACAGGTATTGCAAGCAATTCATAATGTTGCCCTGAGTATGAATGGCTCCAAGTGTCATATAGTGCAGGACAATATGAGTTAACTAGGGCACAAAATAAGGTGGTAATAAACGGCCTCCCCAGGCAAAAGTTGAAGTGGCACACGTTTGGGAGATTTCTCATGACCGGGCAAAAGCATTCCTTTCCCTCTCAATTTAGTATCAGAAATTCATGAAGGTGTATGGGACCATTGCCCACCCCTTAAATGACCTGACATCCAAAACGATGCCAAAGGAACGAACACTGACCTCTTTTTTTATTTTTTATTTATTGAAATTTAGCTGAAATCAATCAACTTTTTTTCAATTTATCAGACATTTTGAACATAATTAAATACAAAAGATAAAACATTCTACATTATTTACATGAGCATATATATCGAAGTTTCCAGTGATTAAAATGTTTAAACCAAACAGACAACACTAGGTTACAGAAAGGAAACATTCTAACAGGCCGATTCATGGAATAATTAGCGCGGCGCAAGTGGGCAAAAACGTGCGAATCGCAGTGGAATAGCGAAGATCGCAGTGCAAGTGCAAAAATCGCACGAAAAGCAGCGCACATTGATTCATGGAAGGCCTTGCGCGAGAAAACCATCGGATGTGCGATAAAAAAGTGTGTGGCGCACGTTGGCGCACAGGCCATCTAACTGTGTGCGCCAGGTCACAGCGAAAATCGCACAGGCCACAGCGAAAATCGCACATAGCGCGGCGCACGCAACAAAAGTAGGCGGAACACGGGGCGTAACACTCGGAATGGGGAACAACTTTCCAAAATGTGGGCGTCACGGGGGAAATACAGGGTACAAGTGCGCGGAACACCCACACGCTCGCCTACAACACATATTTATGGAATAGAATAGGGAAAAAAAGCGCACGCTCAAACCAGCGCACAGGCACAAACACGGCCGCCACAAGAAAGCAGGCGGTAGTGTCTCTGCGCCTGTAAGAAATGTGCGCCAAAAGGTGCGCCAAAAAATAGCACCTATATACAGCCATGATGAATGTCCTATACTGTGGCCCTCCAGGACAAATGACGTGCAAAGGGGTACCCACAAACACGGACACCCGCTGACAAAAAATACGTGTGCGTGTATACCGGGGTGCGCGGGAAGTCTCACACGCGATTTGTCAGGGTACGTGGATTTCAGGGGTGCGCGGGAAGTTCCACACGCGATTTGTCAGGGTACGTGGATTTCAGGGGTGCGCGGGAAGTTCCACACGCGATTTGGCCGGGTACGTGGATTTCAGGGGTGCGCGGGAAGTACCACACGCGATTTGTCAGGGTACGTGGATTGCAGGGGTGCGCGGTTAGTTCCACACGCGATTTGTCAGGGTACGTGGATTGCAGGGGTGCGCGGGAAGTTCCACACGCGATTTGTCAGGGTACGTGGATTTCAGGGGTGCGCGTGAAGTTCCACACGCGATTTGTCAGTGTACGTGGATTTCAGGGGTGCGCGGGAAGTTCCACACGCGATTTGGCCGTGTACGTGGATTTCAGGGGTGCGCGGGAAGTTCCACACGCGATTTGGCCGGGTACGTGGATTTCAGGGGTGCGCGGGAAGTTCCACACGCGATTTGTCAGGGTATGTGGATTTCAGGGGTGCGCGGGAAGTTCCACACGCGATTTGGCCGTGTACGTGGATTTCAGGGGTGCGCGGGAAGTTCCACACGCGATTTGGCCGGGTACGTGGATTTCAGGGGTGCGCGGGAAGTTCCACACGCGATTTGTCAGGGTACGTGGATTTCAGGGGTGCGCGGGAAGTTCCACACGCGATTTGGCCGTGTACGTGGATTTCAGGGGTGCGCAGGAAGTTCCACACGCGATTTGGCCGGGTACGTGGATTTCAGGGGTGCGCGGGAAGTTCCACACGTGATTCGTCAGGGTACGTGGATTTCAGGGGTGCGCGGGAAGTTCCACACGTGATTCGTCAGGGTACGTGGATTTCAGGGTTGCGCGGGAAGTTCCACATGCGATTTGGCCGTGTACCTGGATTTCAGGGGTGCGCGGGAAGTTCCACACGTGATTTTGCCGGGTATGTGGATTTCAGGGGTGCCTGGGAAGTTCCACACGCGATTTGTCAGGGTACGTGGATTTCAGGGGTGCGCGGGAAGTTCCACACGCGATTTGGCTGGGCACGTGTATGACAGGGGTACACGGGAAATTCTACACGCGATTTGGCTGTGTGCTCCCAGGTATTCCCTGTACACCCTCCACGGCCCCTGCAGGCAGCACACACCACAGGGGACTACCCTGCACACCTGCTCATGTCACCCAGCACCCCCACCCCCCAGCATCCAGGGGCACCCTCCACCAGGCCCCCACTCATGTCTCCCACCACCCCCACCCCCCAGCATCCAGGGGCACCCTCCACCAGGCCCCCACTCATGTCTCCCACCACCCCCACCCCCCAGCCACCAGGGGCAGCCTCCACCAGGCCCCCACTCATGTCTCCCACCACACCCACCCCCCAGCCACCAGGGGCACCCTCCACCAGGCCCCCACCCATGTCTCCCACCACCCCCAGCCCCCAGCCACCAGGGGCAGCCTCCACCAGGCCCCCACTCATGTCTCCCACCACCCCCACCCCCCGGCAGTGCAGGGGCACCCTCCACCAGGCCCCTACCCATGTCCCCTATCACCCCCACCCCCCAGCAGTGCAGGGGCACCCTCCACCAGGCCCCCACTCATGTCTCCCACCACCCCCACCCCACAGCAGTGCAGGGGCACCCTCCACCAGGCCCCCACCCATGTCCCCTATCACCCCCACCCCCCAGCAGTGCAGGGGCACCCTCCACCAGGCCCCCACTCATGTCTCCCACCACCCCCACCCCCCAGCAGTGCAGGGGCACCCTTCACAAGGCCCCCACCCATGTCCCCTATCACCCCCACCCCCCAGCAGTGCAGGGGCAGCCTCCACCAGGCCCCCACTCATGTCTCCCACCACCCCCACCTCCCAGCCACCAGGGGCACCCTCCACCAGGCCCCCACTCATGTCTCCCACCACACCCACCCCCCAGCCACCAGGGGCACCCTCCACCAGGCCCCCACCCATGTCTCCCACCACCTCCAGCCCCCAGCCACCAGGGGCAGCCTCCACCAGGCCCCCACTCATGTCTCCCACCACCCCCACCCCCCGGCAGTGCAGGGGCACCCTCCACCAGGCCCCTACCCATGTCCCCTATCACCCCCACCCCCCAGCAGTGCAGGGACACCCTCCACCAGGCCCCCACTCATGTCTCCCACCACCCCCACCCCCCAGCAGTGCAGGGGCACCCTCCACCAGGCCCCCACCCATGTCCCCTATCACCCCCACCCCCCAGCAGTGCAGGGGCACCCTCCACCAGGCCCCCACTCATGTCTCCCACCACCCCCACCCCCCAGCAGTGCAGGGGCACCCTTCACAAGGCCCCCACCCATGTCCCCTATCACCCCCACCCCCCAGCAGTGCAGGGGCAGCCTCCACCAGGCTCCCACTCATGTCTCCCACCACCCCCACCTCCCAGCCACCAGGGGCAGCCTGGTACAACCTGTACCTCCCATGCACCTGGTCATCAGGCATCCCGAAAAGGCTGGTTCTGGGTGTGAATATTCTGGCCCTGACTATCCTCCTCCTCCTCCTTTGGTAGGCCACGCCCACTGCTGCTAGGAACGGTATGTTCATCCTGGGTCTGAGCTTGTTATTTTGTTAGCGCGCAAATTAATGCGTTGCGCGTGTTGTAGGCGAGCGTGTGACCCGCGCACCCCTGGAATCCAGTACCCAGTCCAATAGCGTGTGGAAATTCCCACGCACCCCGGGATACAGGTGCGCTGACGTACTTGCGTGTGTAAATGTCCGCGCACCCCTGATATACACGTACATAGGCCAATCGCGTGTACGCGCACTTTTGTCCAATTACACGCGATGACACCCTGACGTGCTGTCCAATTACACGCGATGACACTCTGACGTGCAGTCTTTCCACGTGTGCTCTGTCATCACGTGCTGTGTGGGAAACACCCGTGCGGGTCACGTCACAGACGCGCTTACGCGAAGAGGGCCTTTGGTCCAATAGAATCGCGTATGCGTGCTGACGCGCTTACGCGCTAAGGGCCTTTCCTCGATTTTCACGCTGACGTGCAGGATTTTCACGTGCCAAATCACTCCGTACCAAGCTGGCCACGGGTAAGCACACGGAAGACCACGCTCCTGCCCAGAAGGCCGAACTACTGCCCCCCAGAGCCCCGAGCACGCTCCCACCTGCCATCTGCTGCTGCCTGACTGCCTGCTGCCCACGTGCACTGCCATTTGCTGCCTGCACATCAGCCAGGAGTGCTGTTGCTGTGACCACCCCTGCTGGAACCGAAGACTCCCGACTGGAATTCCATCGCTCCACAGCCCAGCCCCAGGACCCAGTTGCCCACCCACTCCTGCCTCTGGGGTTGTCATGTCGGGGCAAACACCATCTGTGACCACTGACAACCCCCGGCCAGAGAGGCAGAGGGGCACCAGCTTCAGTGCCACCGAAGTTGGTGTCCTGGTGGAGCAAGTCCTGGGGCAGTATGATGCCCTCTTCGGAAGTTCCCGCGCCGACAAGGAAGGATGGACTCGGATCTGGACTGACATTGTGACTGCCATCAACGCAGAGGGGGTGGCAGTCCGGGACTTACAACATGTCAGGAAGCGCTGGGAGGACTTCAGGTCCAGGACCCTGAACAAGGCCCGGCGCCTCTTGAAGGCAGCGGATGCCAAGGGGCGCCGGGGCCACTTGTCGGAAGAACAGATGGGGGTCCTGGAACGCATATCCCCAGCGCTCCACGTCCAGGTCCTAGAGAAGCAGACCCGTCTGGAGTCGAGCGGTGAGTGTACATGCATCCTGATTGTGAGCAGTGCGTGTGGTGATTATTCAGTATTGTGCAGGTTGCACATCTGTTTGTATGGGGTCGAGTATGGGTGGGGGTGTACAGGGCCATGGGGCTGACACATGCGAGGGCTGTAATGTGTGAGACATGGATGGTGCTTGTGTGTGTATGCTTGCATGGCAAATGCAGTTGTGCGTGCACACATGTTTGGATGAATGTGTATGCAAGTAGACATGTCCGTGATGTCAAGCATGTATGTTGTTTTCGGCTGCATGTATGAGCACTGTGTACATGTGCATGTGTGTGTATTTGACAAGGGTGCAACAGTGATGCAACATGGATGCATGTGACAGCGGTATGTGGAAGCCTGATTGGCAGATGTGACATGGATGCCCGTCTGAACAGTGCAACACTTGGCAGAGGTGTAGACATGCATGCAAGTGTGGTGGTGTGTGTACATGTGTGGTGCACTTCCTGTGTTGCATGTGATGTCTGGCTCCCCTTTGGCTGCTGATGCTTTTGTATGTGTAGGGATGGTGGTGGCAGTTGCGATATGGCTGTGGTATGGCTCATGTGTGCGAGTTGCTATGACATGTGTGTTGGGGATTGTGATGACATGTCTGAGGTTTGCCAATGCCACTCATGTGCAACTGTCATGTGTGTATGTGTCCATTGTACAGTGCCCTGATGCCTGTGTTTTGTTTCTCCCTGTCTGCAGCGTCAACTGATGAAGAGGGCGGAGAAGATGCTGTGGAGCACAGCGGCGGAGATCCGACCGCCAGCCGGAGACGCAAGGCCCGGCTCCCCTCCCGTGTTGTCATCTCGTCGGGGAGTGAGGAGTCCGGTGCTGCGTCCCAGGCCGCAGCTGCCGGGGGGAGGTCCAAGAGGCGGAGGTTGCAGTTGGACTCCTCGGCAGCAGAAGGGGCAGCTGGGACCCCACAGGGCCCAACAGGGGAAGATGGCACGGAGTCATCCAGGTTGGTGGGGGGTTTGGTGGAGGAGGAGGCCGTGCAAGCACCAGAGACGGGGTCTGGAGGTGGGGATCCCACTGGTGCTAGTGGTGCAGTGCAGGACCAGGGACAGGAGGCAGCACAGGCCGCCGCGGAGGTGCCTGTGTGCAATCCTGTCCCCGATCCTGTCCCTGCATCATCTTGCACCAGCAGGGATGCCTACGTCCAGACCCGTTTTCAGGCAGGGGATGAGCTGACGTCAACTGGCCTTCCTCTGCCTGCGGACGTGGCCATCCAGGTCCGGGTTGAGCCTGTCCTGGCTGGTGTGGCGTTGCGTCAACGGGCCATGCGAGGTGACCTGCAGTCTTTTCATGGAGAGACTGCACGTCATCTCGAATGGCTCGTTGACCACGTCAGCCTGCTGGGACAGGTCACCCAGGCCGGATTCCGCCGTCTGATGGGGCTTGCTCCGACCCCCTCCTCAACTGGACCCCCTACGCGCCAGTCGTCCTCTGTGCCATCTTCCCACCCATCAGTCACCTGGGTGCCCTGTGGAGCTGCCTCTGACGGTGCGGCCAGGCTGGTGGAGGAGGCATCCCTGCCACAGTCGGGAGTCAGAGGTCCAGCAGGGGTGGCCACATCAACAACTGCACCCCAGCCGGCGGAGGATGTGCAGGCAGCAGGAGGCAGTGCACGGGCAGAGGCAGAGCAGCAGCAACATGGTGGGAGACATGAAGGCTCGGGGCTTTCGACATCGGAGGGGCAGGCATCGGCCGGAGGGCAGGGGGACCCAGGACAGAGAGTGTCTTCCGTGTGGCAGCGGTTGGGCCACGCCATAGGTGCGGAGCGGCGGCGGGCGGAAGAGGCGCGGCGCACAATGGTCAGGGCGGAGAACTCCATGCGGAGGGCCCTGAGGCGGACCGAGTGCCTCGAGGCAATCTGCAGGGGGTTGGAGGAGGACACAGCGTCGTCCCTGCGGACCCTCGGGGCCATGGAACTGGACCGCCTCCGGGACATCGAACAGGAGTTCGATGATGCCCTGGCCAGGGACACCACGGAGTGAGCCGCTGGACTTGCCCGCCGCCTTTGTATATAGTTCTTTAGTTTTAGGTTTCCTTTGTTTCTTATTATGATTTGGAGTCGACGGACACTGCTCCACTTTTTATAGTTGATTTTTAGGTAGGTTTTTTAGTAGGTTTCCTTTGTTCAGTTGGGCTCATGGACCCTTGGTAGTTTTTTACATAGTTCTTTATTGCATGGAGATTTTTTTACATTTGACTTTGGACAAAAGTTTTTTGGATTCTGATTTTCAGTTTTTTGTTTTTATACGGACATGCAGCTTATTTTTTCTCATTCACATTGTAGTTTGTTTCCTTTCTTTAGCATTCTTTATTTTTTTCAATACAATTTTGTTTCCATACTTCACTGTGTGGTATCATCTCATTGGTTTCATGCATGTCATGTTGGGTGTTTTCCCATTCAATTGCAATCATTGTGTGTGACGGACATGGGTTCATTAGCTTCATGAACATTGGGGGTGTAACATGTGATTTCCATTTCCATGTGGGTGAATGGGTTACTTGGTAGGGCTTTTTGGCTGTGGAGGCTGACCATTACACACATGATTGGGGATTGTGAGGACCTGGTGGGGGCTGCCCATGGTGGCAGGGGGGTGGGGGTGGTGGGAGACATGAGTGGGGGCCTGGTGGAGGGTGGCCATGGTGGCAGGGGGGTGGGGGTGGTGGGAGACATGAGTGGGGGCCTGGTGGAGGGTGACCCTGGATGCAGGGGGGTGGGGTTGCAGGGGGACATGAGTGGGGGCCTGGTGGAGGCTGCCCCTGCACTGCTGGGGGGTGGGGGTGGTGGGAGACATGAGTGGGGGCCTGGTGGAGGGTGCCCCTGCACTGCTGGGGGGTGGGGGTGGTGGGAGACATGGGTGGGGGCCTGGTGGAGGCTGCACCTGGTGACTGGGGGGGTGGTGTGAGACATGGGTGGGGGCCTGTTGGAGGCTGCCCCTGCACTGCTGCTGGGGGTGGGGGTGGTGGGAGACATGAGTGGGGGCCTGGTGGAGGCTGCCCCTGCACTGCTGGGGGGTGGGGGGGTGGGAGACATGAGTGGGGGCCTGGTGGAGGGTGCCCCACAGTGCAGGGGGGTGGGGGTGGTGGGAAACATGAGTTGGACATGAGTGGGGGCCTGGTGGAGGCTGCCCCTGGTGGCTGGGGGGTGGGGGTGGTGGTAGACATGAGTGGGGGCCTGGTGGAGGCTGCCCCTGCACTGCTGGGGGGTGGGGGTGGTGGGAGACATGAGTGGGGGCCTGGTGGAGGCTGCCCCTGCACTGCTGGGGGGTGGGGGTGGTGGGAGACATGAGTGGGGGCCTGTTGGAGGCTGCCCCTGCACTGCTGCTGGGGGTGGGGGTGGTGGGAGACATGAGTGGGGGCCTGGTGGAGGCTGCCCCTGGTGGCTGGGGGGTGGGGGTGGTGGTAGACATGAGTGGGGGCCTGGTGGAGGCTGCCCCTGGTGGCTGGGGGGTGGGGGTGGTGGTAGACATGAGTGGGGGCCTGGTGGAGGCTGTCCCTGCACTGCTGGTGGTGGGGGTGGTGGGAGAAATGAGCGGGGGCCTGGTGGAGGGTGCCCCTGCACTGCTGGGGGGTGGGGGTGGTGGGAGACATGAGTGGGGGCCTGGTGGAGGCTGCCCATGGTGGCAGGGGGGTGGGGGTGGTGGGAGACATGGGTGGAGGCCTGGTGGAGGCTGTCCATGGTGGCAGGGGGTGGGGGTGGTGGGAGACATGAGTGGGGGCCTGGTGGAGGCTGCCCCTGGTGGCAGGGGGGTGGGGGTGGTGGGAGACATGAGTGGGGGCCTGGTGGAGGGTGACCCTGGATGCAGGGGGGTGGGGGTGCAGGGGGACATGAGTGGGGGCCTGGTGGAGGCTGCCCCTGCACTGCTGGGGGTGGGGGTGGTGGGAGACATGAGTGGGGGCCTGGTGGAGGCTGCCCCTGGTGGCAGAGGGGTGGAGGTGGTGGGAGACATGGGTGGGGGCCTGGTGGAGGCTGCCCATGGTGGCAGGGGGGTGGGGGTGGTGGGAGACATGAGTGGGGGCCTGGTGGAGGCTGCCCCTGGTGGCAGAGGGGTGGAGGTGGTGGGAGACATGGGTGGGGGCCTGGTGGAGGCTGCCCCTGATGGCTGGGGGGTGTGGGTGCAGGGGGACATGTGTGGGAGCCTGGTGGAGGCTGCCCCTGCACTGCTCTGGGGTGGGGGTGATGGGAGACATGGGTGGGGGCCTGGTGGAGGCTGCCCCTGGTGGCTGGGGGGAGGTGGTGATGGGAGACATGAGTGGGGGCCTGGTGGAGGCTGCCCCTGCACTGTTGGGGGTGGGGGTGATGGGAGACATGAGTGGGGGCCTGGTGGAGGCTGTCCCTGCACTGCTGGGGGGTGGGGGTGGTGGAGACATGGGTGGGGGCCTGGTGGAGGCTGCCCCTGCTGCTGGGGGGTGGGGGTGGTGGGAGACATGAGTGGGGGCCTGGTGGAGGGTGCCCCTGCACTGCTGGGGGGTGGGGGTGGTGGGAGACATGGGTGGGGGCCTGGTGGAGGCTGCCCATGGTGGCAGGGGGGGTGGGGGTGGTGGGAGACATGAGTGGGAGCCTGGTGGAGGCTGCCCATGGTGGCAGGGGAGTGGGGGTGGTGGGAGACATGAGTGGGGGACTGGTGGAGGGTGGCCATGGTGGCAGGGGGGTGGGGGGGTGGGAGACATGAGTGGGGGCCTGGTGGAGGGTGACCCTGGATGCAGGGGGGTGGGGGTGCAGGGGGACATGAGTGGGGGCCTGGTGGAGGGTGCCCCACAGTGCAGGAGGGTGGGGGTGGTGGGAAACATGAGTTGGACATGAGTGGGGGCCTGGTGGAGGCTGCCCCTGGTGGCTGGGGGGTGGGGGTGGTGGTAGACATGAGTGGGGGCCTGGTGGAGGCTGCCCCTGCACTGCTGGGGGGTGGGGTGGTGGGAGACATGAGTGGGGGCCTGGTGGAGGGTGCCCCTGAACTGCTGGGGGGTGGGGGTGGTGGGAGACATGAGTGGGGGCCTGGTGGAGGCTGCCCCTGCACTGCTGGGGGGTGGGGGTGGTGGGAGACATGGGTGGGGGCCTGGTGGAGGCTGCCCATGGTGGCAGGGGGGTGGGGGTGGTGGGAGACATGAGTGGGGGCCTGGTGGAGGCTGCCCATGGTGGCAGGGGGGTGGGGGTGGTGGGAGACATGAGTAGGGGCCTGGTGGAGGGTGGCCATGGTGGCAGGGGCTGGGGGTGGTGGGAGACATGAGTGGGGGCCTGGTGGAGGGTGACCCTGGATGCAGGGGGGTGGGGGTGCAGGGGGACATGAGTGGGGGCCTGGTGGAGGATGCCCCACAGTGCAGGGGGGTGGTGGGAAACATGAGTTGGACATGAGTGGGGTCCTGGTGGAGGCTGCCCCTGGTTTCTGGGGGGTGGGGGTGGTGGTAGACATGAGTGGGGGCCTGGTGGAGGCTGCCCCTGCACTGCTGGGGGGGTGGGGGTGGTGGGAGACATGAGTGGGGGCCTGGTGGAGGGTGCCCCTGCACTGCTGGTGGGTGGGGGTGGTGGGAGACATGAGTGGGGGCCTGGTGGAGGCTGCCCCTGCACTGCTGGGGGGTGGGGTGGTGGGAGACATGAGTGGGGGCCTGGTGGAGGGTGGCCATGGTGGCAGGGGGGTGGGGGTGGTGGGAGACATGAGTGGGGGCCTGGTGGAGGCTGCCCCTGGTGGCTGGGGGGTGGGGGTGGTGGTAGACATGAGTGGGGGCCTGGTGGAGGCTGCCCCTGGTGGCTGGGGGGTGGGGGTGGTGGTAGACATGAGTGGGGGCCTGGTGGAGGCTGCCCCTGCACTGCTGGGGGGTGGGGGTGGTGGGAGACATGAGTGGGGGCCTGGTGGAGGGTGCCCCTGCACTGCTGGTGGGTGGGGGTGGTGGGAGACATGAGTGGGGGCCTGGTGGAGGCTGCCCCTGCACTGCTGGGGGGTGGGGTGGTGGGAGACATGAGTGGGGGCCTGGTGGAGGGTGGCCATGGTGGCAGGGGGGTGGGGGTGGTGGGAGACATGAGCGGGGGCCTGGTGGAGGCTGCCCCTGGTGGCTGGGGGGTGGGGGTGGTGGTAGACATGAGTGGGGGCCTGGTGGAGGCTGCCCCTGGTGGCTGGGTGGTGGGGGTGGTGGTAGACATGAGTGGGGGCCTGGTGGAGGCTGCCCCTGCACTGCTGGGGGTGGGGGTGGTGGGAGACATGAGTGGGGGCCTGGTGGAGGGTGCCCCTGCACTGCTGGGGGGTGGGGGTGGTGGGAGACATGAGTGGGGGCCTGGTGGAGGCTGCCCCTGCACTGCTGGGGGGTGGGGGTGGTGGGAGACATGAGTGGGGGCCTGGTGGAGGCTGCCCCTGCACTGCTGGGGGGTGGTGGGAGACATGAGTGGGGGCCTGGTGGAGGCTGCCCCTGGTGGCAGGGGGGTGGGGGTGGTGGGAGACATGGGTGGGGGCATGGTGGAGGCTGCCCATGGTGGCAGGGGGGTGGGGGTGGTGGGAGACATGAGTGGGGGCCTGGTGGAAGCTGCCCCTGGTGGCAGGGGGGTGGGGGTGGTGGGAGACATGGGTGGGGGCCTGGTGGAGGGTGCCCCTGCACTGCTGGGGGGTGGGGGTGGTGGGAGACATGAGTGGGGGCCTGGTGGAGGGTGCCCCTGCACTGCTGGGGGGTGGGGTGGTGGGAGACATGGGTGGGGGCCTGGTGGAGGCTGCCCCTGCACTGCTGGGGGGTGGGGGTGGTGGGAGACATGGGTGGGGGCCTGGTGGAGGGTGCCCCTGCACTGCTGGGGTGTGGGGGTGGTGGGAGACATGGGTGGGGGCCTGGTGGAGGATGCCCATGGTGGCAGGGGGGTGGGGGTGGTGGGAGACATGAGTGGGGGCCTGGTGGAGGGTGACCCTGGATGCAGGGGGGTGGGGGTGCAGGGGGACATGAGTGGGGGCCTGGTGGAGGGTGCCCCACAGTGCAGGGGGGTGGGGGTGGTGGGAAACATGAGTTGGACATGAGTGGGGGCCTGGTGGAGGCTGCCCCTGGTGGCTGGGCGGTGGGGGTGGTGGTAGACATGAGTGGGGGCCTGGTGGAGGCTGCCCCTGCACTGCTGGGGGGTGGGGGTGGTGGGAGACATGAGTGGGGGCCTGGTGGAGGCTGCCCCTGCACTGCTGGGGGGTGGGGTGGTGGGAGACATGAGTGGGGGCCTGGTGGAGGCTGCCCCTGGTGGCTGGGGGGTGGGGGTGGTGGTAGACATGAGTGGGGGCCTGGTGGAGGCTGCCCCTGGTGGCTGGGGGGTGGGGGTGGTGGTAGACATGAGTGGGGGCCTGGTGGAGGCTGCCCCTGCACTGCTGGGGGGTGGGGGTGGTGGGAGACATGAGTGGGGGCCTGGTGGAGGGTGCCCCTGCACTGCTGGGGGGTGGGGGTGGTGGGAGACATGAGTGGGGGCCTGGTGGAGGCTGCCCCTGCACTGCTGTCGGGTGGGGGTGGTGGGAGACATGAGCGGGGGCCTGGTGGAGGGTGCCCCTGCACTGCTGGGGGGTGGGGTGGTGGGAGACATGGGTGCGGGCCTGGTGGAGGCTGCCCCTGCACTGCTGGGGGGTGGGGGTGGTGGGAGACATGAGTGGGGGCCTGGTGGAGGCTGCCCCTGCACTGCTGGGGGGTGGGGGTGGTGGGAGACATGAGTGGGGGCCTGGTGGAGGGTGCCCCTGCGCTGCTGGGGGGTGGGGGTGGTGGGAGACATGAGTGGGGGCCTGGTGGAGGCTGCCCCTGCACTGCTGGGGGGTGGGGGTGGTGGGAGACATGAGTGGGGGCCTGGTGGAGGGTGCCCCTGCACTGCTGGGGGGTGGGGTGGTGGGAGACATGAGTGGGGGCCTGGTGGAGGGTGGCCATGGTGGCAGGGGGGTGGGGGTGGTGGGAGACATGAGTGGGGGCCTGGTGGAGGGTGACCCTGGATGCAGGGGGCTGGGGGTGCAGGGGGACATGAGTGGGGGCCTGGTGGAGGGTGCCCCACAGTGCAGGGGGGTGGGGGTGGTGGGAAACATGAGTTGGACATGAGTGGGGGCCTGCTGGCAGGTGCCCCTGGTGGCTGGGGGGTTGGGGTGGTGGGACACATGCATTGTTGATCAGTAGTGCAAGGTGACATGTGGGTTGGCTGGGGGGCATGCCCATGGTGGATGGGCTGCCTGCGGGACATGAGCATGGGTGCAGGGTAGTCCCCCGTGATGTGGGCTGCCTGCAGGGGCCGTGGAGGTTGTGGAGCGTACACCTGGGAGGACCTACACGGCCAATTCACGTGTAGTACTCCCCAGAACCCATGAAATACACATTCCCTGCTGAAATCGCGTGTGCAACTTCCCGCGCACCCCTGAAATACACGTACCCTGCTCGCACTGGGACAATCGCGTGTGGAACTTCCCGCGCACCCCTGAAATACACGAACCCTGCTCGCACTGGGACAATCGCGTGTGGAACTTCCCGCGCACCCCTGAAATACACGTACCCTGATGAAATCGCGTGTGGAACTTCCCGCGCACCCATGGAATACACGTACCCTGCTCGCACTGGCCCATTCGCGTGTGGAACTTCCCGCGCACCCCTGAAATGCACGTACCCTTCTGAAATCGTGTGTGGAACTTCCCGCGCACCCGTGAAATACACGTACCCTGCTGAAATCGCGTGTGGAACTTCCCGCGCATCCCTGAAATACACGTACCCTGCTGAAATTGCGTGTGGAACTTCCTGCGCACCCCTGCAATACTCGTTCCCCGCTTGGCATTTGCTGTTTGCCAGCCCAGTGAACTGGTCCAGGGTTAGCGCAGCCCTTTGCGATGATTTAGCGATTTTGATGGCTTTTCCTTGCGCGAGGGCGTTCTTGGGGGCGTTACTGGCGCTGCTGCAGGGTCGCTGCGATTCTCTGCGCCACGGCTGCTTTGGAAGCCTAAAATCCATGAATATGCTGTGCGCGGAAATCGGTTTTAGCGCACGTGCTTGGCGCAGTCAATCGCACGGGGACACTCTGCGCCAGCCGCTTGCGACACTTTTCTGCGAAATTCTATGAATTACCCTGTTAATTTAGTTATACAATTCATCTTGCGATATAAAGAAATAATTACAGAAATAATTTAAACAATATTAGGAATCTCCACTTATACAAGCATTATAGGACTTTCATGAATGCTTTTCTATGATAACCCTTGATCAGAGAAAGATTAACTGATGCACAGCCGTTCCGTATTTATCAAAAGACTTGACAATAAAAAGATCTATAACATGTTGCCATTCTGTAACATTTCATCAATAGTTTTTACAAATTCCATTGATCATTAAAATGAAGAGCATTAAGGAAGTTCACTCATGCTATGAATATGCTCATATTAGCAGAATTAAGTAGAAAAGCCCATTTGAGGTTTGGCTGTATATGTGCAACTGTAGTCATGTGCTTCGAGTATAACTTATTTCTTAATGGAATCAAAGCTACACATTCTATAATGATATGTTCCAAAGCTTCTCTTTGTGTTAAATCACTGCAGAATCTATAGAAGTTCTCTGTCATGCCAATGTGTCTATGTTGGGCCAGAATATCACGAGTACGCCAGAGATTAAGTCGCATTCTCAGAATTGCCATGCGAACTTGAGGAGAAGGAGATTTTGACAAATAGACATCCACAATCCCCATTTTCTTATCAACATACAATTTTCTGGTGAAATGCTTATATTGTAAACATAACACGAGAGTCTCAATCCAATCATGGAGAACGATTTTCTTTTTTGCTCTTAGAGGATTCTGTATGAGTGTTTCAAGTTCAACATCTGCCACAGCCATAATTTGATAAACATATTTGGTCCATTTCAGGATAAACAGATGACTCGATGTGAACAAATATATAGATAAAGTAGAAAGAATCGACCTTTCATTGGTGTTGACAAGACATTTTAGCAGAAAAGCACATAATTGCTAATGATATTTTGCACTTAGCAAAGTGAGACCTAGCTCATATCTCAAACATGGACCAGGCGTGATTGTGGTACATTTAAAATTTGTCTCCAAAATTTGGCTTCTAATTTATCTAAATTTTTATTGTTGGTAACAGCTCTTGCCTCTAACCCATACAGTAACACCGGTGTTGCTTTTTGTTGCCAAACGTGTAATGTTGGGTTGATAGAGAATTTGCCATATTTATGGAGAATTAATTTAGTTTGAGATATTGCTGAGGTCAATTTATTTTGCAATGTCTGTTGATGTTCTATGGCCGATGAGTTTCCTTCAAATTGAGAATCCAAGTATTTGTAGCTGGGAACAATATTTAGGGTGGTATCCTTGAGCATCCAAATATATTTGCTTCTTCTGTTAGTTGGTTTAGGAGTATATGCTACTATCTGGGATTTATTTACATTCATCGACAACTCATTCTCATCAAAGTAAATGGCGAGTGCAGATATTAACTTTTGTAGACCTGTTGGGGTCTTTGAGACAAGGACGAGATTGTCAATATACCATAGTGCTTGTATAGCAATTGAATTTATTTTAGGTGAATCAGATGCTATAGTCAGGAAGGTATCTTTTACATCATGGATGAAAAAGTTGAAGAGGGCTGAAGCTAGGCTGCACCCCTGCTTCAGCCCTCTTGATGTTCCAATAACTGCAGACAGCATGCCCATAATAGTCAAACGGACCTGTATGGACGTCGAACAGTGTAAGGCGAAAATGATGTCAATCAGATGTTGAGGACATTGAACTTTAATCAGCTTCACTCTGGAGACTGAGTCAAATGCTGCATTTAGGTCAATAAATGTAAAGAACAGAGATGTTTTGGTGTTTTGCGCTTGTTCTTTTAATGCATTGAGGATCATAAGATTAACTGCCGTCCCAAGGCCAATAACAAAGCCTGTTTGATTTCGATCACAGCAGTTACTTGACTGTGTCCATCTGTTAAAGTCCCTTAGGACTAGCCGATTAAAGATTTTGCCTGGAGAGTCCAAGAGAGCTATCGGTCGATAGTTCGATGGTGTTCCACGATCCCCCTTTTTAAAAATTGGGACTATTACAGAGGTATGCCAAGAGTCCGGGATTTTCTGAGATCTGAGAATCCGCTGGAAGATGTTATTCAAAATTATTGCCCAATGTTTAGGATGTTGTTTTAGCATATAGTTGGTGATGCCATCAGGTCCGGCAGCTCGTGATGATGAAGACTTTATTATTAGTTCTTCTATTATGGCCTCAGAACATTCCAGAACCCAAGAGGTTGTGGATTGCCTTTTATACTGGAAAGATTCGATGGACTTGTCAGCATTTAACGCTGTGAAGTGTGAAATCCATTGATTTTCAGATACTCCATGTAATTGGGTCTGCAATTGATTGGTATTTGCGTTTGCATTTAATAATTGCCAGATTTGAGAGGCATTTTTATTCGATGTTGCTACCAAAAATGCCTCTCCATCTTGCTGAAATAATTTGCCTTTATGGGATTTGACCAAATTTCTGTAACATGATTTTATCACTTTGCAAACTTTGATCCTCTCTGTCCATGGAAGGTTTCTTGTTGTTCTTAGTGCTTTTCGATATTCTTGTTTTGCCTGGTGCATTATAGGATCAAATGTGTGATTATACAATCTTCTGGTTGGAATAAAAAGGTTTTTATATAGTGACAAAGCATCCACATAAGAGTTTATTTGATTAGATGTATCTTGCATCTTCAGGGTTTCATTTAGCGATGTCTTCAGGGACCACTTGAAGCAGGATTTAGCGTTATTAATGGTTAATGCTTGAGACATCCATTGTCAGTCTTGCAGATCGTCATGACTATACCTTAGCCAGATTAACATTAACATATGGTGGTCACTCCTCGATTGTTTTATTATCTTAAAATTTGTTGACAGCATAAATTGTGCCTCCGATAGGTATATATAATCGATGGTACTTGACAAGGCTCCTCTCTGCCATGTCACCTGCGATGGAATATCACCAGGAAGTGATCCATTGGCCATTCTCATGCCTACATGCGTCAGAAAGCTAGTCCATTTATTAATCTCTTGAGTTTTTTTCCCTTTAGTGGATTTGATTGAATCGAGATTGAGATCCCTAGCTAATATGACTGATGTTATACCTTTTGTTTTTTGCAATCAGTTCGAATAGCTCTGACAGATCCTTATAGAAGAGGCCTTCAGATATGGCTGCTGGATTTCTATATAAGTTAATTAGTGCCAAATCTTGGGAGTCAACTGTGATTTTAACAAGTTGGGTGTAATTATTCTGGCTTGCCCAAGGTTGTAATTTTAGTCTCGAACTGGATTTTATGGCAACTAAAAGGCCTGTCGTAGGTCGACCCTTTTGCGCCGTGACCGCTGGAATAATGGATACTTCATGATTGTCCCATATTTCCTGAAGGGCTACAATATCTGCTTCGATGTGGTTGTTGTTCTGTTCCGTTAGTAAGTGAGTGTAACCCCTCGTGTTCCAGCTTACTAATATCAGAGAACTTAATATATCTTTACTCCCCTTTTGCTGCAATGATGGTTATGCTTGAGGTAAGGGAGGGAGTCCTGTTGTAGCTTGTTCAAAGGAGCAGTGGACACACTGGCACTCAATAATGGAAGATTTTGTGCTTGCTTGTGTTTCAGTCGATGTTTCACAGTTTTTCCTTTTTGGATCTTGGGCCAGCAAGGAGCCCATTCTAAAGAGTTCCATCCTTGCTTGCCATAAAGTATTCATCACTAGACCGGATTTCATCCATAGTCGAACTATGGCTAGATTCACATCACAGATGAATTCTACTTGATCAATATCCGCTGAAGAGAGGTCTTCTAGTTCCGGCACATCATTAAAGATGTTAAGAACACTTGCTCTTGATAAGTTATATTGCTGGTGTGGGGCTGCACGACATTTCAATATCAAGGTATGATAATTTGAAAAGGCCTTTTTTTTTAAAGATCCATCTTTTGCTGTTTGGTTGAAGGATCTTCAGATATGGTTTGATTTTTAAAAGAGGAGTTTTTCATCAGGTTGCTCGTCTTTTGTCGTGGTAAAGGGTCTCGTACAGGAATACTGTCATCAGAGAATGTAACTTTTTGTTGTATCTCTCTCAGTTGTGCAGGGAAATTCAACATCTGGGTTTGTTTTGCGAAGTAGGTTTCAAATGCAGTCTTAATGGTCTCATTCTGTTCATTGCTCATGCAAAGAGAAGGCATTTCTCTTAATGACATTGGAGCGGAGGACTTCTTAGCGCTAAGTTGACTTAGTTCGTCTCTGCAACTTGCTGGTATTTACTTCTTAAGGGGTTAAGTTCACAGCGTGAAGTTGTATCTCTTTTGACGGTGCTAGCATCCTCAGTTCATTTGACCGTTGAAGAAAATATGCATCCACCACAGTTTAAATTTCATCAATCTGATGATGGTTATTTTTTGTGGGAACTGCTTGGTGTACTACCGCGAACGGGGGAGCAAGGTTCGAAGTATGGGCGACTCCTTCACAAGATCTTGGTAGATTTGGTTTGTTGTGATGATCCGGATTCACTAAGTCAAGTGCTGAAACAAGTTGATTTAATGGAGAGTGGTTCATTGGTAATTGAGATTGAGTTTGCATTTGATTTGGAGGCACTAGCTTTTCAACCAATAGTTTAACTCTGGCCGGTAGTTCGGCAAGTCTTCTGTTAGGTCTTCTATAGGAGTATGTGATGGAGGATTAGTCGCTTTGATGATTCTTTTAGTTGGTTGAAAAGGTTTAGTAATAAGGTGTCTTGCTTTACCTTTGGGGTGAGGTTGTTTAGTGAAAACATCATACGTTACTTTATTAGCCTGATGATTAGTTTTTGTCAGATTGTTGTCAACACTTATCCATGAGGAGTTTGGATCCACTGTTTTTGGGACATCTGATTCGATTGGACAAATGATACGCTCAAAGGCAGGAAGACTTGTTGGGACCGTTGAGGGTATTGACAAGATTTCCACACTTCTAGACATGTCATTTGTAAATAAGTCTTCGTGTTGAGATCGCTCTCTCTGATGCGGATGTGCTTGAATCCATGCTGTGATTTGATCTCACTTTTCAGATTGTGAACTGATTTTTTTCTCGAGCGTTTCAAAAAGCTTGAATAAACTTTGAATAGTGGTGTTTACCGCCACCAACGTGATTTCCAAAAGCCCTGATTTTGCTGGAGTTACATCTTTTTCTCTCAAGGAGGCACGGTGTCTCGGCATATGTAGTATATATGAAGCAGCCACGGAAATGGAAGAGTCCATTGAGCAGCGCTGATGATAATCTGTAGCAGCAGATCGTGGAGACGAGCTCTTTCCTCGTGTAACGGTATGAATCGACATCTCTGAGAATACATCTTCATTATCTTCATTGTTTTCAGCCTCTGAGATTTCATCTATTTGATCTAATTGAGGTTTCGGTAACTTGTCTTGATCAGATTGCTTAAGCGTTTGTAGCATGGTGTTATCAGACAACAGGAGTTCCTCGCGCCTCTGGGGTTCCACATCAAACATCTTAGGGTTCTCTGAAAGTTCGAGTTGTGATAAAGGATGCATGGGATCCTGGACCGTAAGTTTCAGAGGAGTTTGTGTTTTATCGTGATTCTGTGTGGTAGTCTCACAAGTACCATTTGGACCTGAGAGAGATGGCATGCCTGCTTCAGTAAGGTGACCCTTCTGAGGAGTCGAAATGGTAATGTTTTGTGGTGTATTTTTCAAAGAGGGGCAAAATTGCCTAATGTCCTTACTCGCAGCTGGAGTTTTCAGTCGAGATTTAGCTCGCAGCGTTAGCGTGATTGTTCTTGATGATGATAGTTTTTTTAGATTGCTTTTCGGTTTAGTCGAGTCAGCTTGCAAAGGCGAGTCTATTTGTGTTACTAAATTCGGCATATAGGATTTAAGAGTGTAAGGTAGCAGACTCATGACAAGGATTCAAGTAATGTAACTAATGCAAGTCAAGATGATAGGTTGCTACAAGAATAGGATAACTATGCCAGGTACTGTCAAAAAATGTTAACAAAGTTAGCAAAGTGTCATAAGATAACATAAAATAAATGCAAGTAACATAAACATTTTAGCCTTGTCTTTTGTTAGAAAAGATTAACATAAACATGAATTCAATAGTCCCCTGGCCCCAAAGCCGCAACTGCGCGGCTAAGCGGGAATTGAGGGGACTTGCTTGGGTGCGCGCGGGCGGTGCACGTGCACAGCAGGTTTTATAGTCCCGCCTCTGTAGGCAGCCAAGCCTAAGGAACAAACACACAGAAAGTTTTAGAAAGTTCTTTAGCACTGTAAGTGCTAATATAAAAGTCAATATAGGATGATGGAGGGTTCACCTTCTGGTAAATGGAGTCCTTGACAGGCTGTACTTCCAAAAGAATCCAAAGAGAAAACGCTTCCAAAGTAGTAGCAATCTCCCGCGGCAAAGCAGGACTTGAGGGGACTTTCTTGGGTGCGCGCGTGCGGTGCGCGCTCACAGCAGGTTTTATAGTCCCACCTCTGTAGGCAGCCAAGCCTTCTGGTAAATGGAGTCCTTGACAGGCTGTACTTTCAAAAGGATCCAAAGAGAAAACGCGTCCAAAGTAGCATCAATCTCCCGCGGCAAAGCGGGACTTGAGGGGACTTGCACGACTTCTTTCTGCCAAGCAGATCTCAGAATGTAAAAGATGGCTTGTTCTGGGCTCCAGTCCAAAAGATCCCAAACTATTATCAGGAATTAATATTTCAGACAGACAGCTGTGAATTTGGAATTGGAACAGTTTTAGTACAACAGAAATCAGAGGAGGAAGAACAGCTGACTGGCAAAAAGAGAACTATAGGACACAATTGATAAAGAGGCATTTTCCATGGTGTGGATTGTTCATAAATTGAAATCATTCCTTTGTGGGCCTCACTATACTGTCCAATCTGACCATGGGCCTCTCAGGTGGGTAGAGGTTATGCAAGGAGAGAATCCAATTCTTATGTTTTTGGCCACATTAATACAGGCATTCAATCTATATAAATAAAACATAATGTTCTGTTATAACTCTCCAGTGTCAATGTCCATAGTAAGTACTTATTGATCAGCCTGACCATTAGAAGGACTTAAGTCACCATTAACAAATGGATTACTGACAACAGCATGCTGGAATTACATTAATTCGAACTGCCATGGGCTGTATTTAAATAATGGCACTGAAGATTCATATTATATATAACTGTGTATCCTTATCCCCAATGCATGGTAGTGGTACTTTGGTAAAATGTATAGAACTATATATAGTTTTTATATTCAACTGGCTTGCTGTGACTACTGCAACATTCCAAGCTTTTCTGTATTTTTGTCTGGGCTGGTTGTTTCACCCACAACACATATTTGACCCAACCGTGGAGACACCTTTGTTCAATGCTGGGAAGGCTTTACATCATATTCGTAGTGGGTTTTGTGTGAACTTGTGCTTCAAATGGACCTCTGCCAAAACAATGGGGTGATAATCACAACAATATTTTTATTCAAGGCAGATAGATGAGAGGAACACATAGTGTAGCTAGGAGAGAACATGTACTACAGGATAAGGGTGCTGAAGTTTTGAAAAAGTCTAGGCCACACTTTCTTCCTGTGATCACTGCTAACTTCCTGCAGACAAGGCATTCTGGGAGCTGACATCAGAAGGCAAACACTGTGTTACAGCAACAAGGATTGTCCCCTTACAGAAGGCTTGATATTGACCAATCCACTTTAGCACATTTTCTATGGAGGGGTGAGATTCACCACTTAATTAAATCATCTTTGGACTCATCTTCTAGAAACATTCTGAAGAATCTGCTATAAATACAATTTTGCTGGAACCATGTTGATGTAAAGTCTGCTTAAAGTCGTGCTAGCTTCGACAGCACATATACTAAAATTGGAATGATACAGAGAAGATTAGTATGACCCTTGTGCAAGGATGAAACGCACATTAGTGAAGCGTTCGATATTTTAAAAAAAAAAAGGAAAAAGAAAAGTCTGCTTAAAGTCTGCAGCCAGTGTGTTGAAGATGAGTGTGCAGATCTTCCCACTAACTACTTCAAGGGAACAATTGAAACAATCTGCTGCTTGGAAAGCCTGCTCACGGCTTGAACACTGTTACCCCATATAAAATCATTGAGTTGTTGCACGTAAGTATTCAAAACCATTCATATTATCATTTAAAGTAACATAAGAAAAAGGATATTCATCATCTATTGGGTTGCAAGTAGAGTCATATCAAAGGATGGAATTTTCAAAGAACCATAAAATAAAGAAAAAAGAGACAAAACAAAAATCCCGGTTAGGAAATGGCAAGGGTAGTTAAACATGTCAGCTACATGTACATTAGTGGCGGGTTCCCATGTGTGATCCAGTACCTCAAATCATTTCCAATAAATCAGTTTGCCCTTCATCTCATATTCAGGCTTGTTATTGACTAATATAGGGGCTGGTGGTGTTATATTGATGCGTGTGCCAGGCTGGACAGGCTTGAATAATGAGACGTGCAATACTGGATGTATGCATTAGGAAGGTGGCAGGTGCAATTTCATGGCTACTGGACTGATCATCGCAGAAACTGGGTAGGGACCAAGGAACCTAGGGTGAAACTTCCTGGGTACCTTCAGTTGAATGTGTTTGGCGGCTAACCATACTTCATTGTCCACCCGATACTCAGGAAAGTCTCTCTGCTTACTTTCTTCAAACCCTTTCTGGGTTTCTTTGGCTGCTTGTAAATGCCTTGTGGCTTGCTTTAGGGTTTGACTGATGGTATCGTATAGCTATCATGCCCTGGGGTCTCCATCATGGCCCCCAGTGTCGTTCCTACGGCCGCTGGAACCTACCCTGGTGCTTTTTCGCAATGTCGATCTGTCCCTGGGCCAAAAGGGACTACGATTTCCATCAAACCCAAGGCTGTCCAGTTATGTGGGGCGTAGCGAACGTGTCTTCCGCGTCATTCAGAAAGAAGCTATTTACTGTTGCCAGGAAACCTTCATGGCACCACTAAAGCGTCGCTCTCTACGGCCCGGCTTAGTCGCATTCCTCTGTTTCCTGCGTTCTGCTCCATTACTCGACTCCAGGATTGCTTAACTGGACTTTACCTCAGTTTTTGCCCCTGTCTGTTTCTGGCACTCAGGCTCCTCTGACTGATTTCCTAGTTCATTTTGACCCCTCGGCTATGTTTCCTGACATCTCCCTTGTCTGCTACCATCTTATGTTTGGCGCTTCACCCCCTTCTTCCAATGTGCTACCGCAGCCCCTTCCACAGTCTTCTCAGTTTTTCCTTATTGCTACACACACACATGCTGCCTACATGCTCGCTTGTCACTTCCCAAGCCTTTCCCTACTAACTTGCTAATGGACGCTTTGCTGCACTTTCTCCTCCGGCTGCCTTCTGGATTCTTTGCTGTGGATTACTTAGGGTTCTTTTATGGACGCTCTGCTGCTCCACAATGCTCCCACTTCTTGGAATCGCACCACCCACCTGTTGGACGCTTTGCTGAATCCCACCACAGGCCAACCACAGGACACCTTGCTGACATTTCTTGGGGATCTTCTCTAGGACGCTCTGCTGCTATCTACTCATCTGCATCCCTGTCAAATTCAGCAATACCCCCTTAGACGCATCCTCGTGCCATACGGGTCAGGGTTCCTTGTGACAGTCACACCTTTCTGGGACCTGGGCTCTTCTTGACATTCCACCTCCTCAGCTCTCCAGCAATCGGATGCTTGCTATCCTGCAAGTAGGTTTCTGGCACTTCTACTCAGGACACCGGGTAAGAGTGGGGTATCTGAGGGTGGTGCGGCTGAAAGATATCTTGCCCGTGTGGCATTCATGATATCCTTTGTGTCTTGTTCTCCTTAGTTCTGCTGTTGCTCCTGCCTTTTCACTCAAGTCCTTGGCCTGTCGGGTTTATATATAGTCTTGCAGGCTGCGCTCTTGGGGGGGAAAGTCTTTCTTCCGTCCCCAGTGTGAAGCTTGAGTGCCCTGCAGGAACTCAAACCATTTTTCTGATTCCAAGTCTTAAGTACGACCATAAATCGTGACAATAGCACTGCAAACCCTGGCATCACAAATGGTTCTAGGGGATCATAAGTAGACGTACAGGGATATCTACCATGTATGATGTTGAATGGGATGTAACCTGTGGAAGCATGTACTGAGTTGTTGTATGCATACTCAGGAAGCCACAAAAGTCTAACCCAGTTCTGGGTGGTCTGGGGGAGCATCCAACAGAGATAATGCTCCAATGTTTGATTTATCCTCTCTGTTTGCCCGTCAGTTTGGGGATGATGACTAGTAGATAACCATACCTCAATGTGTGCAGTAGCACACCATCCTTCCAGAATTAGGACACAAATTGACTCCCGCGATCTGAGATAACCACTGAAGGGAAGCAATGTAATCTGACTATCTGCTCCAGGACAGTGCGGGCTAGTTTACTTGTGTCAGGGAGTTCTTTGAGTGCAATAAAATTTCCCATTGTAGAATACAAGTCCATGACAACTAGTATGGTGTTGTAGCCATCACACAGGGGAAGGTCTGTGATAGAATCAAGGGATTCAGTATGTCATGGTGTGGGAGGTACTGCCAGAGGTTGAAGAAGGCCTGGGGGTTTCTGTTTTTGCGTCTTGTTTTGTGTGCATACATCACACATTTAGATGTGTCGTACTGTGTCTTTGCGACAGATGGGCCACCAGAAATGTAATTGTGTTTTGGCAAGGGTTTTGTGACTCCTGGATGTCCTTAAATCAGTGCAATGTGGTAGTCCATGAGCACTAATGATTGCAATGCTGTATCTGATAGGTATAACCAGCCTTGTCGATAGGGGAGGCCTTCTCAGTCTTCCTGCTGGGGGCCCTGTGAGGCCCAAGCCTTTAGTTCTTCTGGTGTCATGACTTTTTCTCACTGCTGCAAGTAACTCATCCCGGGGGGTTGGGGTTTCAATTGCACCTAACAGTTTGTTTGTTGGGATGATGGCCTCTGGTTCAGGTGAGCCGTAGGCGCTGTCTTCTTCCTCCCACAACACAGCCGAGACAGAGTATCAGCCTTGCCATTGCACACAGTCGCGATGATTGAGCTTTAGCTGTTTTCAGGTACTACACGTTTCGGTAGTCTGTGATAACCGTAAAAGAATGTCTTGCTCCTAGTAGATGGTGTCTCTATTCTCTGAAGGCTGCCTTGGTCGCCAGCAGTTCTTTGTCCGTGATTGTGTCATTCAACTGCGGGGGGGAGCACTTCTTGGACCAAAAGCCCACATTTGAGACATCGGCCTTCACCACATACGAGAGGTCTGGTCTTGGGTGTTGTACAATGGGAGCAGTAGTGAAGCACTGCTTCAGGGTCAGAAAAGCCTGTTCAGATTCTGTGGTCCAGGTGAACTTTTGATTCTTTCGGCGCAACGTGGTAAGTGGGTGCACCAGATGAGAGTACCCATGGATTAAGCATGGTAGAAGTTTGCGAATCCTAGAAAACTCTGGGCGGACTTTACAGAAGGGGGAGAGGGCCAGCTGAGGGTTGCTACCACCTTGTGTTTATCCATACAGATCACCTGCAATGTTAACACAAAGCCCAAGAATTCGACTTCCGAGATGTGGAAAGAGAACTTCTCTAATTTAGCGTATAGCTTGCACTGGCAAAGTTTTTCTAACACTGCTTTCACATGTTGGATGTGGTCTTGAGTCCCAGTGGAGTAGATCAAGATATTGTCAATGTATACTATTGCACAGATATCCAGGAGTTCATGCAGAACGTCATTCATGAAGTAGTGATACACCACTGGTGTGTTGCAAAGTCCAAATGGCATCACCTGATAGTCATAGAGCCCGAATTCGGTGCAGAAAGTGGTCTTCCATTCATGTGCGCTTTTGACGCGCAGCAAGTGATAAGCTCCTCTCAGGTCCAGTTTGGTGTAGATGCAAGCATCTTTGACTTGGTCCAGTTGTACAGATATAAGTGGCAGTGAATATCTGTTCTTAATTATGATTGGGTTCAATGCCCAGTAGTCAATGCAGGTCCGTAGGTCCCCCTCCTTCCTTGGTACGAGGAAGAGGAGAGAAGCCCGGGGGACATGGATGGCCGGATATAACTGTTGGCTAAGTATTGGTCAAGATAGGTCCAGAGGTGGGGATTCTCTTGTTCCGTCAGGGTGTATATGCGACTGCAAAGTACGTGTGAGTTTGGAATAAGGTCTGGCAGGCGTAAGACCTATGTGGAGGCAGAGTGTTGGCTTGTTCTTTATAAAAACACATTGCATCCCCAAAATGATTTGAAATTTCGGAACACTACTAAGATCGAAGGTGATGCTTTTGTGATATCCGTCCTGACAGAGTAGTACAACATTCTCCTTGCACTGGGTCACCTGGCCCGATGACAACTGCGTACCGTTCACAGCAGTGACTTTGTCCATGACAGCCTTTTGCTGTGAAGGGATCCAAATCCTGCGGGCCTTGTTGTGGTCCATTTAATTGCCCACAGCCCCACTATCCACATACGCCTCCAGAGCATGCATATGTGTAGGTTACCTACGGCTGATGAGCACCAGAGGTAGAGCCAGATGTGAGGCCATATACTACTTTTCCGTGCTCGACAAGCAGGCCTCTACTCTTGTCGGGCACTGCAGTTTTCCGAGGAACAGTTGTCTTCACTCTTGTCCATGTCCCCTATTGACTTTCGGGGTGGTTTTGCGCAACGTAATGGCCAGCCTTACCGTAGTACAAACATAATTGTTGCTGTCTTCTCTTCTCTCTCTCTTCCCTGGTAAGGAAGCCTCATGTGCCACCTAGCTGCATCGGTTCCAGAGTGTTCTCGGCTTGACGTCCTGACAATTCATTTGGCCAGACGTAAAGAGAAGGACCTTCTGAGCGGGTAGGGTCAGCACTCTGGTTTTATAACCGGTGGTCTAACTGTAGAACCAGATCCAGCACACCCTTCCGGCGGATTCACAACTTGGGCCAACATTTCTTTTAACTCCCCTCTGAGTCCTCAGTGAAACAACATTGTACCTTTCTCCTCTGGCCAATTGGATTCTGCTACCAACCGGTTAAAAGAAGCTGCATAACCCAGAAGGTCTTGACCAATCTGATCTAGTGACAGAAGTTCAATATTGAGAGTCTACCCTTGTGTCCTGCGGGCAAACAACTTTTTGAACTCCAGGTGAAAACCCGAGAAGTTATGCAGAATGGTGTCATCCCGATTAACCAATGGGATTGACCAATTTGCTGCGTGTCCCTCCAGGTATGACAGGACAAATGCCACCTTGGATTGATCATTGGGGAAGGCTCCAGGCTTGCACAGGAAATTAACTCTGCACTGATTCATGAAAACTGCAAGCAAGTGAGGGTCCCCGGTAAACCTCTCTGCTGGGGCTAATGGCACTGTGCCTGAAAATACTCCTTGGACGGGGACTGTAGGGACAGCAGGGGGAGCTCCCCCAGGGAGCGGGCCTGTCCAGCTTGTGCCTGTAGCCGTTGCATTGCTAGCTCTTCGGTGTAGTCCATATCCACCACCAGCTCTCACTGCAGGGTATTGGTTTCTGAATGGCCGCATGGACCTCTGCCAAGAGCTCATAAAGGATTGTGCTAGCTTGTCCATCTTGGCAGAAACCATGATGCTCAGGCAGAGTAAACAACGTGGACTTTGCATTATGTAACACTTACCTTGGTCTCTGCAGGAGCGCCTGGACTCTACGGTGCCTGTTCCCCACTACTCGCCACCCCACACCTATGTAGTACCAGAAATACACCACCCGCGTTTGAGATGGTAGGAATGGGATGTGTTGTTGGGATGTGTTCATAGAGTTGTTACCCAGGATTGCCAGGAATCAGGTATGGAGATCCTAAGGACAAAAAACATGGATTAGTGTTTCTGTGGGCGAGTAGACCCCATTGCTACCCACACCCAGGGAAGGCTGAACTCACCTGTTGAGCAGTACAGGTGTGAAGATTCGTGGTAGTATCCATGCCAGTTGCATCACTGGGGCTGCCCGGACCCGCTGTGGCTAGCTGGAGGGTATTAGTCTCTTGGTTGGTAAAGTGTCTTGGTAGTGGTAGTCTTTGGGATCACTGGTCTCAGAGGCTGAAAACCCCTTCCTTCCCCTATTTTTCACACATCTTTCCTTAGTTGTTTGCTTTTCTGCACACCTTTTGCTACCCTTGCTTTTGGGTAATGCAGCGACTTAAGTAACGGGTTTTACCACTTAATTTCTTACCTCTTTTCAGGTGTGTGGCGACCCTGGAGACTGGGGAGGTCTTGCTGTGCAGTGGAGCCTTCTTTTGAGAAGAGCATAGGATTGAGGGACAGGCGCGGTAAGGGTAAGTAAGAGAAAAGTCCTTCTGCAGATCTTTGTACTTGCCCTGCTTTCTGCTGTTTTGTGTGCCTCATGCATTGACTTAATCCTTCCTTTCTTTTTGTTTGAGGAAATGGAGGAGCTGGACACTGGAAACCAGGAGCCGGCGGTAAGTGTTGCGCTGCAGGGAGCAGAGTAACACAAAGCGAGGAGGACTGGCATGGTTGTGATTTATATAGCAAACACACCCATACATCTAGGTTGTATGAGCAGCAGATTGTCTATGGATCTTTCCGGTGGCCATAATGAGGGTAGTTGAGGCTACCATATATGGTAGCCATCTTGGAGGTCCGACACCCCATGGAAAACATAACCTGAAAACACTGACAGTGGACATGGTCATTGTGAATGCCAACCAAGCAACAACAGGGTCTAGCCTTACCTCTTCCTTCCTTGATGTGTGTGTCTGATAAAGTGGTGGGGGGTTGGTTTGCTTGTGATCATGACACTGCCTACTTTTTAACTTTGGCCCTTTATATTTTGATGCCAAATAAGTATATATGTGTTCAAGGGCAGCTTTTTCATTCCATGCCCTACTCGTGCCAAGATTTAAAAAAACTTTTCTGCAGTCCTATGAACCCCTGAACCCACTCACAATGATACAATGATACTTTCCTGCCATATAATGTTGCAGCGCCGCAAACATATGTTCTAAGAGTACTCATACTCATTCTGAAATTCAACCTTATTTAATGCACTAGATATAACGAACACTGATTTAGTTGCGTATTACTCCGAAATCCTCCCCATGCCCCACCAAAATCCCTCCCGCTTCCCACAAACCAAAATTCAAACCCTGCCAACCCCTTAAAAACACTTTTACTCACACACTCATCCCAACACAGCCTCTGTCCACACAACTGGGAAATCAATGTCCCACACCAAAACACTTCTATCTACACAACTATTAACAAAATCATCAAATCAAAACACAGTAATTTACACAAAGGTGTAGATACTTCCTCTGTCTCCTACTCTCGAGACAAGGGAATCCATCCCTCCCCATGCCCCCTTTATATAGGATGGTTAGATACCGGGTTCTTTCTCTACAGGACTGTCACCTCAATTACAGCCCTGTCTTTCCTCTTCTAAGTGGATATATCCCACATCAATTCCTCTTTTCTATTACTCCTATGAGGTAATCTTTTCCACCGGTGGGGGATATTCAACACACTAATACTCAAGACGTATATCATGTCACCACGGGACCTTTTCTCATAATCAAACTTACGCAAACTACAACTGCCACCCCTAGTGTTCTTCCGAGCTCCTCTGATGCAGTGTCCTCCTCCAATTGATCGCACAGCTGGGCACAGCTCCCAGGATCAGTCAGGCCTTCTGGCAGCCAAGCACCTGCGGAAGTCCACAGAGTGTGCACATAGACTGGTGACTAGAGATGGACGCCGCAACAAAGGATGTATAGCGGGGAAGCCCCCAGCCTCACAGAGGATCTAGAATCACGTTGGGGTCACCACATTTTGGAGGATAATCCCAAAAACTGATTGATACACCATCTTTTATAGCATAAAACAGCAAATTAGCATAAGCAAAGTATATCAGATACAGCATAATCCCACGTTCACATTGGCTAACACCTATTCAAAAATCTAACCATACCCTATAGTTTATTACCACATTGGTCATGCATATATAAATACAACCCCTTACAAGATAACATAATTGTGCAGTCAGCAGAACACACTGTGATGTGATTGGTATACTATACTATAGATTGTTGCAATAATGGTCTCTCCTTAATGGTCAAGACACATTTGGCCAACTCATGATATGCATTACCCCGAGATGACCCAATCAGGGAGCTAGGGTAAACAATGAGGTCAAACCTATCTCATAATACAATGGTTTCCTCATGAGACTAGACATATTGGCACTCCAAAATGGGTTCTTTGACATTGCTGCTGTATTCTTTGACACACCTCTTATGACTCCTGTCTGAGAACATGTTGCATCCCTCACAGGCCTCCTACTCTAACTCTCTTGGGAACCAGGTGCTTTATAAAAAACACTGTTTACGCACCGCTCTTGAGGATGAATTCCTCGTATTTATTTGCTCTATTTATTAAAACACAGGTAGTTCAAAGAGACTGGCCACTTTTCAATGGGGACACTATTACTCCAAAGCAAGCTTGACACTGTGCCTGACACCAGGGTCTGTTCTTATAAGATTCATCCTTCACAGCTGTAGCACTAATCTAATCATCCAAAACCAACAGTCCTTTCCCGGCTCCTGTGAGCAGCTCGACCTGGCACACTTAACATCTGTCTGTACAGCATGTCACCCTTCTTCCCTAACCTTGGCTGTGTGATCATTTGATGAGGGGACGGATGCATAACCTCTAATTAAATGGACAAAGCAAAAGCTTCAAAAGATGGCCTAATTCTCTAACTAACAGAAGCTTCGCTTCTAATGAGGCCTCATCCAAAATGGCAAAACTCTTGCTCCCATGGCACACAGCCCTCATGTTACTAAAGCACATTTAACCTATTTCACTGCAGCATACTTCAGCCTTACTTCAATCAAAGCACAACTAAGTCACTACTAGCTACAACACTATTAAACATGCCTTGGCTCTAAAGTCTAAAGATAATAAACAATGGGCCTCATTATGACTCTGGCGGTAGCCATCCCGGTAAATACTGGCACCACTGCTGCCGGAGTCATGAATTTACCAGGTGCCCGTGAATGGCCAATTACTGGGGCATTACAGCCCCAGCAGACCCGGTATTTGCCCATTCCCGGGTGCCGGTAAATATTACTCCCCATTCCCATTTGAGTCCCATTGGACTCAATGGGAATGGGGAGGACGGATGCACCGGCACCATTCATGAATGGTGCCGGTGCATCCGTCGAGGTCTGCGAGCTGGTGCCGTTCCACTCGCCAGGTCAGACCTGGCGGGCTGAAAGGCACCCGCTTGCAGACCGCGTAGTTTGCCGGTCCGGTAACAAGCTTACCGGTACCACTGTTACCGGACCAGGAACCTTGTAATGAGGCCCAATGTTTTTACATTGTTGCTCCTTATTTCATTGTGTAAGGGCCTGTGGTGCTCTCTAAAATGTGTCAAAGCTAACTACAATTGACACTTGTGCAGAACTGCCAAACCAAGTGGCAAAATACTGATACTAAATGACCAGCTCTTCTTGCTAATACAATTTACGCAGTTGGGATTGGGACATTGAACTTGCATCCCAGCACTGTATATCATAAAATACATATGATTGAATTTGAATGACAACAAAGACCATTTGCCAGCAAGCCCCTGGTTTTCATTCTCAGAGTGACCTTTACACTCAAATGTCTACTGTGTGCTTTCTTACAGGGGTGGAATGTTAGTATTTGTACGAGTTTGTTTGTCCTTTTAGTACATATAAAGTGGCATAAACTTCACATCACAATTTTATTTTGATACCACAGTACTATTGTTGTTTTGGATGATTCCTTGCTGGATCACAACCCTCTTGAAGAGGTTAGACAATGTTCTCATATAGAGGCAAAGGAGGAGTTCAATCCATGTTGTGACTATTTCACCATTGGGATTGTTATCACTGTTATAGGATTGTGGGGCTAAGTAGGAGTTTAGGAACCATTATTCATCCCAGAGAAGAACAGTAGTAATTTCGTGACAGGTCGTCTTTGTGGGGCATGACCCTCCTGTTAAGGCATATCCTCTTTTGAGTACGATGTCCCAGTTAAACAGGCTGAATGAATAAGAAGCCTGGGTTGAGCCAAATATACTGAGGTGCAACCACTAGTTATGTAGATTCTTATGGTGAGCAGAGCACTGAAGTTTTGAGACGATTGCTTGTGGATTCTTGTATCAACTCTTTGCAGATGATACTCAAATCATATTATTTTTCCTTAACTCTCCTCCGATCTCTCTACCAATATGTCCAACTAGCTCTCTGCCATTAAATATTGGATGGCTGTGCACTCTCAGAAGTTAAACCCCTCCAACACAAATATGCTCTTCTTTCCTGACAACAATCTCTCTCTTATCACCTCCTGCCTATCCATTGCCCTCCTGACACTTTCTCGTACTCCTCTTCAGCTAGAAACTACTGCATCATTCATGATCCTTCACACACCTTCTCTGCTTTCATCTCCAAAACCACAATGGCGGCTTGCCTCAATGTTAGGCGGAAACCTGTGCAGTTCCCTCTGGGACCACTGCAAATGATTTAGGACTACAGGTGTTTGGCAGTAAACCCACTTGATAGCAGTCTGTATCACACAGATTCACTTGGTAGCTGTGGCTGAGCAGTCAGACTTCCCTCAAGAAGAGTCAAGCAGTATGTGGAGTATACAATATAGGGCAATTCTTCACAGTAAGACAAGCAAACACGCAACAAGGCTTGGTGTAAAGATATTAAGGTATTTATTTATAACGGAACATCTATGGAAAACACTATGGCGCTATCACGGCAAACACTTCAATCACAATTACTCTACGAAGAAGAAACGATCAATCCCCCTAACAATATTTCGACAAGTCCAGGTTCTACCAGCATCACTTATTTACAGACAGAGGTGTATGCTTCAACCTAGATGGCACTCTAATATTAGTTAGGACGGGCGAGAAAAATAAGCAGGTTATGAAATCAACATAGTTCAATACTTCACGGGACAAAATGCAAGGCAAGAAGGCAAGAAGGCAAGAACCACAATAGATCAGAAAGTTCAGAGGCGAGGCCCACTCAGAGAGAGGCAAGGCGATATGTCCCAAAAAGTCTCTTAGTGGAAATGCGTTTGAGTCTTTATAGCAAATTGTTATCGGCAGATTGAACCAGTTCAGAACAATACGTGAGAAAGCTTGGAGGCGACCCAACAGAAAGGAGAGGATTAAGACACCTCACTCGAACCGATCGAAAGGGAAGCCAGGCGGACACGGTACCTTGTTTGTGGAGAGACAGCTCCGGCGGGGGCAGTTGTTCCTGGTGGTGGATGCACGTCGGGTCTTTGCCAAGAGTAGAGATGATCTCGTCGTCGAAGAAAAGTGAAGTCCGGTGCACCACCAGGGAAGAGACCAGCCGCGTAGTGCTCCGTCACAAGGCACCACCTTTTGGTCGTGGTAGAGGGGTAGTGGCTATCCGGTTGCCGAGGTGCTCTGCACGGGCAATTCGACCACTGCGTCCTGAGGGGAAGAAAAAGTAAAGGGGACTGGTTGTTCCCACCAGTCAGGGGAAGAGACTCTCCGCAGGGAGATCTCCTCTGTCGTCGGGAAGTGGTGAGTCGTGCAGGTCGGCTCAGCGTTACCCTCGTCAGATTCTTAGGTCCTGTGGCGACTTCTGAAGATCCAGTCCCAAAAGCCCTGCTTTTATGCAGAAAACCCCCATTCATTCAGCCTAGCTGTCAATCAACACACACTAAGTGGTGAGCGGGGAGGCTCACCACTTGGGCCAATCACACCAGAGTGCGACCGGAGTTGGCAAGGCAACTCGGTCCAGGGTGCCTAAACCCCCTCCCACACCCCTGTGGTAACCCAGACAGAACGGCACCACTTTGGAGGGTCTCTGTACAGAGGCCCGCCAAAAGTGGAACAAAGGGCTCAACCTTTGGTTTAGGAGTCACAGATACGAACACAGACGCCATTTTAAAAACCGAGTTCTAGCAGAAAATACCATCCGATAAACTTATTTAAGATAAGTAGACCGGTGGTACGTTAGAGATTAACGAGGAAAAGTATCAATCTCCAACAATGGGGAGAATCCCATAGGGTTATGTTCGGGGTCGAACATAACAAGTAGTTTCCACTGCCACCAGCCAAAACTCGACGAGGGGGGAGGGGACAGTGCCCCCTCGAGTAACAGATCTAGGAGTAATCGAATTACCCCTACTAGCACGTCCACAATAAGATGGTTTGCACTAGTTCTGTTAGTAAATTTAGGTCTAGTAAAGCCAATGGTGACTTTACATGCCCGGGGAGACAGTAGTCAGTCCCCGGGTAAGGAGTCTATGGTGGAGGTCCGCTAGGACGCCCCAGTGTTACGGCACGTAGGGTGCGGTGTAACACACATAGAAAAACATATGAGACCCTATCGAGTAAAATACCCCATAGCCCATAGAACACATTGACATTCAAAGGAATTACACACATTCATGTCCAAGAGTGGGAGGAAAAGAGTCTCACTCTTGGCAGGATGGAAAAAAAAACAAACTCCAGAAATCCAGCAAAGCTGCTGGGGGACTCACTAGGTTAGGAAATTCAGCCTAAACAGAGAATTCTCCCTAACACTCAATCAGCTAAATATTAGAAAAATCAGGCACCAACTTCCTTTCAAAAGCTCTAAGCATCTCTTAACTACTTTTGCCCTCTCTAAACTGGAGTAACGTACCAGCGTCCTCTTTGATCTACTATGCTTACTATTAACTTTGCTACCAGGACTCTCTTTGAACTGCCTCACTTTACACCTCAAATCGTCATCACAATAGGGTCAGATTTATATTTCTTCTCACACGTCTATCCATGTTAAGGCCCCATCAAATCTATCCTCCTCTATCCAACTCTACAAGCCTTATCACAATCTCTGGTATACCTCCTCTGCTACCCTTGTGGCATCTCACCTGCTCTGTGCTTCCTCCTGCATACACTCTTTCTCTCTTCTTGCTCCGCTTGCATGGAATTTTCTTCCCCCAGACATCTGAGCAACACTTGACGCTGATATGTTCAAAATGTTACCTTCTTAACCATCTGCTTTATATTTTTCACTTGCCTTTATCCTGCCTCTGTCCATTACTTTCTCTGCCTCCACTCTAGTACTTCAGCCATCATAGTCACATCCCTAACACAGCTAGCTGTACTACTTACCTGCACTTAAAAATGTCTAATGTTGATTGTCCATAATCTATGTTAGTCCACCAATCTATTGTCCCTGGTGATTGTTCCATATGCTCCCCTCTACAACCTAGTCAGAATGTCACTCAAACTCACCATATTTTAAGAAACTCACTATTTCCAGTCAAATCTGATCGCTTATCATTTGTTCACTCTTTTGTGATCAAAAAGTTATTGTTCTGTCCTGTATATAAATAAATACATACATATATATATACAATGGTATTCTTCCTTATCTGACTACCCCATTTATAATCTGCGCATTGCCAAACCTCCCTCTTCCTGATCCCACACTCCAATGTTAATCTGTTGAAATACCCCTACCTCCATCTTTCTTGACCCAGTACTCTATTAGTTATCTGTAACATTCCCACAACCTCCCTCTTCTTCATGCCACTAGCAGACTATGAAGTGTTACATTAACCCCAGTCTCCCTCTTCCTCATGCCAGTACCCTATTAGCTATCTGTTAGATTGTCATTACCCCTCTCTTCCACATGACTGTACTTAAAGACTCAAACCCTCTCTTCCTCATCCCAATACTCCAGTAATGGTTTATTACATAACTACCACCTCCCTCGTCCTCATCCTAGCACCACATTACTAATCAGTGGTCTTATCCCCACCTCCATCTTACTCACTTGGGTACCCCAATAGTAATTCATACCATGATCATGGCATTACTTTCTGCTCCCTTGTCCTCATCGCAGGTACCCAAACAGTAGTCTATGCAATTACCTCTACCCCCTTCTTCCTCAGCACAGTACACAAGTAGCAGTATCTCCATTCCCAAAATGTCCCTCTTGCTCTTACAATTATCCCATTAGAAATATGTCACATTAAGCCCATCATCCTCTTCCTCATCCCAGTACCACATTATTAATCTGTTACCTTTTCATTACCTCCCTCTTCTTTATCACAGTACTCTGATACTCAAACTCTCCCTTCCACATTCCAGTTCCTCACTAGTAAGTATTCCACTGCATAATGCTCACCTCCGTCATCATTGTCCCAGTATCACATTAGCATACTGTGGTATTGTCCACACCTCCATCTTCTTTGCTCCAATATCCAGTATGAATTCATTGCATGACCATGGCATTACCTACAGCTCATTCTTCCTCATCCCAGCACCCAAATAGTAACCAACAATGACCCCCACCTCTGACTTCCTTAAGACAGAACGCCAATAGCAATCTGGTGCTTTCCCACAACTTCCCTCTTCTTCATGCCACTATCCCATGGGCAAATGTTACAATACACCCAACTTCCTGTTCTTCATCCTAGTAGCCCATTAGTAATCTGCGGCATTCCCACAACCACCCTTTTTCTCGTTCCACTACCCATCTACTATTATGGTACATTAACCCCAACATCCCCTTCCTGTTCACAGTACCCTATTACTAATCTGCTACATAACAAACACCTCCCTCATCCTATTTCCAGTACCCCATTATTTTTCTGTGGCAGTATCCACACAACTCTCTTCCTCACCCCAGTATTCAATAGTAATCAAATGCATTACCATGACATTACCTTCATCTCTCTCTTCCTCCTATAAACCCAATAGATGTATTTGCAAATAGCTGTACCAACCTCTTTCTCAGAACAGTACCCTAATAGTCTTTGAAATTGCACAACCCCCTCTTCGCATGCCCTTTTCCCATTTGTAATATGTTACCGTTGATGATCACTTACCTCTACATCACTGCATTACACCAAAATGGAACACTTTTTCTTCCTCTTCCCGGTACCCCATTAGTATTCTGTGGCATTATTCCCACCTCGATCACCCTCATTCCAGTATCCAACAGTCATACATTGCATTGCCATGGGATAAACTTCAGCTCATTCTTCCCTAACCCAGTGCCCAAATAGTACCCTATGATTACCTCATTGCTTCCTCAGCACAGTGGCTAAATAGTAGAATATTATATTCCCACAATGCACCTCTTCCTCGTGCTACTATCCAATTAGAAATATATTACATTAAGCCCAACTTCCTATTTCCTATCCCAGTAGCCCATTAGTAATCTGTGAAATTCCCACAATTCCCCCTTCCTCATTCCACTACTGATATGTTACAACAATCAACTCACCCCAGCAGCCTATTACTAATCTGTTAAATTATCACTACCTCATAACTTCTCAACACAGTACTCCAAGGCTCAATCTTTCCTTTCTTTATCCCAGTACCCTATTAGCAATTTTGCTTCCAAAACTCCTAAAGCAAGGGAGTGCTCTCAGATACTAACCCCCACTATATAATCCTCTGAAATGCCCTATCAAACTAACCAATACCAAAAAGTGCAGTCTCACATCAAAACTCTATGATTACAAATAAACATACGAATAAATATCTCAGTCCAGATACTAATAAACAATAACATAACTAAAATACAAACACACTTTGGGGTTGATTCATGGAAATAATGTGCGCCGAAAATTCCTGCGCAGAGATGCCAAAACGTGCGAATCGCAGTAAAAGTGTGAAAATCGCAGTGCAAGTGCGTAAATCGCAGGGAAACCAGCGCACATCGATTCATGGAAGTCCGTGCGCGCGAAAAACATTGGATGTGCGCTAAAAATGTGCGCTGCGCACGCCGGCGCACAGGTCATCCAACAGCGTGCGCCACTGCCACTGCGAAATCGCACATAGAGCGGCGCACATCACAAAAGTAGGCGGAACACGGGGCGTAACACTCGGAATGGGGAAAAACACGTGAAAATATGGGCGTCACGGGGGAAGTACAGGATGCAAGTGCGCGGAACGCCCACACGCTCGCCTACAACCCGTATTCATGGAATCGAATAGGGCAAACCAGCGCACGGTCAAAGACGCCCACAGGGCCAAACAAGTACGCCACAAGAAAGCAGGCGGTAGCGCCCCTGCGACTGAAAAAAATGTGCGCCAAAATGTGCGCTAACAAAAAGCACCCATATACAGCCATGATGAATGGGCCATACAGTGGCCCTCAAGGACAAATGAGGTGCAAAGGGGCACTGACAAACACGGACACCCGCTGTGTGAAAAATAGCGTGGGTGCGTGTTCCTGGGTGCGCGGGAAGTTCCACACGCGATTGGCCTGGGTACGTGTACTTCGGGGTGCGCGGGACGTTCCACACGCAATTATCCTGGGTACGTGTACAACGGGGTGCGCCGGAAGTTCCACACGCGATTGGCCTGGGTAGGTGTACTTCGGGGTGCGCGGGAAGTTCCACACGCGATTGGCCTGGGTACGTGTATTCCGAGGTGCGTGGGAAGATTCACACGCGATTTCAGCAGGGTACGTGTATTTCGGTGGTGCCGGGGAATGCTACACGTGATTTGGCCATGTGGGTCCTCCCAGGTGTTCCCTCTACACCCTCCACGGCCCCTGCAGGCAGCCCACACCACAGAGTACTACCCTGCACCCCTGCTCATGTCCCACAGGCAACCCATCCACCATGGCCATGCCCACCAGCCAACCCACATGTCACCTTGCACTACTGATCACCAACACATGTCTCCCATCACCCCCACCCCCCAGCCACCAGGGGCAGCCTCCACCAGGCCCCACCTCATGTCTCCCATCACCCCCACCCCCAGCAGTGCAGGGGCAGCCTCCACCAGGCCCCCACTCATGTCTCCCATCACCCCCACCCCGCAGCAGTGAAGGGACAGCTTCCACCAGGCCCCCACTCATGTCCAACTCATGTCTCCCTGCACCCCCACCCCCCAGCAGTGCAGGGGCAGCCTCCACCAGGCTCTCACACATGTCCCCCTGCACCCCCACCCCCCAGCCACCAGGGGCAGCCTCCACCAGGCCCCACTCATGTCTCCCATCACCCCCACCCCCCAGCAGTGCAGGGGCAGCCTCCACCAGGCCCCCACCCATGTCTACCACCACCCCCAGCCCCCAGCCACCAGGGGCAGCCTCCATCAGGCCCCCACTCATGTCTCCCATCACCCCCACCCCCCAACAGTGCAGGGGCAGCCTCCACCAGGCCCCCACTCATGTCTCCCATCACCCCCACCCCCCAGCAGTGCAGGGGCAGCCTCCACCAGGCCCCCACTCATGTCTCCCATCACACCCACCCCCCAGCCACCAGGGGCAGCCTCCACCAGGCCCCCACCCATGTCTCCCATCACCCCCACCCCCCAGCAGTGCAGGGGCAGCCTCCACCAGGCTCCCACACATGTCCCCTGCACCCCCACCCCCAGCAGTGCAGGGGCAGCCTCCACCAGGCCCCCACCCATGTCTACCACCACCCCCACCCCCCCAGCCACCAGGGGAAGCCTCCATCAGGCCCCCACTCATGTCTCCCATCACCCCCACCCCCAACAGTGCAGGGGCAGCCTCCACCAGGCCCCCACTCATGTCTCCCATCACCCCCACCCCCCAGCCACCAGGGGCAGCCTCCACCAGGCCCCCACCCGTGTCTCCCATCACCCCCACCCCCCAGCAATGCAGGGGCAGCCTCCACCAGGCCCCCACTCATGTCTCCCATCACCCCGATCCCCCAGCAGTGCAGGGGCAGCCTCCACCAGGCCCCCACTCATGTCTCCCATCACCCCCACCCCCCAGCAGTGCAGGGGCAGCCTCCACCAGATCCCCACTCATGTCCAACTCATGTCTCCCTGCACCCCCACCCCCTAGCAGTGCAGGGGCAGCCTCCACCAGGCTCCCACACATGTCCCCCTGCACTCCCACCCCCCAGCCACCAGGGGCAGCCTCCACCAGGCCCCCACTCATGTCTCCCATCACCCCCACCCCCCAGCCACCAGGGGCAGCCTCCACCAGGCCCCCACCCGTGTCTCCCATCACCCCCACCCCCCAGCAGTGCAGGGGCAGCCTCCACCAGGCCCCCACTCATGTCTCCCATCACCCCGATCCCCCAGCAGTGCAGGGGCAGCCTCCACCAGGCCCCCACTCATGTCTCCCATCACCCCCACCCCCCAGCAGTGCAGGGGCAGCCTCCACCAGACCCCCACTCATGTCCAACTCATGTCTCCCTGCACCCCCACCCCCTAGCAGTGCAGGGGCAGCCTCCACCAGGCTCCCACACATGTCCCCCTGCACTCCCACCCCCCAGCCACCAGGGGCAGCCTCCACCAGGCTCCCACCCATGTCTACCACCACCCCCACTCCCCAGCCACCAGGGGCAGCCTCCACCAGGCCCCCACTCATGTCTCCCATCACCCCCCCCCCAGCAGTGCAGGGGCAGCCTCCACCAGGCCCCCACTCATGTCTCCCATCACCCCCACCCCCAGCAGTGCAGGGGCAGCCTCCACCAGGCCCCACTCATGTCTCCCATCACCCCCACCCCCCAGCAGTGCAGGGGCAGCCTCCACCAGGCCCCCACCCATGTCTACCACCACCCCCCAGCCACCAGGGGCAGCCTCCACCAGGCCCCCACTCATGTCTCCCATCACCCCCACCCCCTAGCAGTGCAGGGGCAGCCTCCACCAGGCCCCCACTCATGTCTCCCATCACCCCCACACCTCAGCAGTGCAGGGGCAGCCTCCACCAGGCCCCCACTCATGTCTCCCATCACCACCTCCCCCCAGCCACCAGGGGCAGCCTCCACCAGGCCCCCACCCATGTCTCCCATCACCCCCACCCCCCAGCAGTGCAGGGGCAGCCTCCACCAGGCTCCCACACATGTCCCCCTGCACCCACACCCCCCAGCCATCAGGGGCAGCCTCCACCAGGCCCCCACTCATGTCTCCCATCACCCCACCCCAGCAGTGCAGGGGAAGCCTCCACCAGGCCCCCATTCATGTCTCCCATCACCCCCACCCCCCAGCAGTGCAGGGGCAGCCTCCACCAGGCCCCCACTCATGTCCAACTCATTTCTCCCTGCACCCCCACCCCCCAGCAGTGCAGCGGCAGCCTCCACCAGGCTCCCACACATGTCCCCTGCACCCCCACCCCCCAGCAGTGCAGGGGCAGCCTCCACCAGGCCCCCACTCATGTCTCCATTCACCACCAACCCCCAGCCACCAGGGGCAGCCTCCACCAGGCCCCACCCATGTCTCCCATCACCCCCACCCCCCAGCACTGCAGGGGCAGCCTCCACCAGGCTCCCACACATGTCCCCCTGCACCCACACCCCCCAGCCATCAGGGGCAGCCTCCACCAGGCCCCCACTCATGTCTCCCATCACCCCACCCCCCAGCAGTGCAGGGACAGCCTCCACCAGGCCCCAACTCATGTATCCCATCACCCCCACCCCCCAGCAGTGCAGGGGCAGCCTCCACCAGGCCCCCACTCATGTCTCCCTGCACCACCACCCCCCAGCCACCAGGGGCAGCCTCCACCAGGCCCCACCCATGTCTATCACCACCCCCACCCCCCAGCAGTGCAGGGGCAGCCTCCACCAGGCCCCCACTCATGTCTCCCTGCACCACCACCCCCCAGCCACCAGGGGCAGCCCCCACCAGGCCCCCACCCATGTCTACCACCACCCGACCCCCCAGCAGTGCAGGGGCAGCCTCCACCAGGCCCCCACTCATGTCTCCCACCACCCCCACCCCCCAGCAGTGCAGGGGCAGCCTCCACCAGGCCCCCACTCATGTCTCCCTGCACCCCCTCCCCCAGCCACCAGGGGCAGCCTCCACCAGGCCCCCACCCATGTCTACCACCACCCCCACCCCCCAGCAGTGCAGGGGCAGCCTCCACCAGGCCCCCACTCATGTCTCCATCACCCCACACCCCAGCAGTGCAGGGGCAGCCTCCACCAGGCTCCCACACATGTCCCCCTGCACCCCCACTCCCAGCCACAAGGGGCAGCCTCCACCAGGCCCCCACTCATGTCTCCCATCACCCCCACCCCCCCAGCAGTGCAGGGGCAGCCTCCACCAGGCCCCCACTCATGTCTCCCACCACCCCCACCCCCAGCAGTGCAGGGGCAGCCTCCACCAGGCCCCCACTCATGTCTCCCTGCACCCCCTCCCCCCAGCCACCAGGGGCAGCCTCCACCAGGCCCCCACTCATGTATCCCACCACCCCCACCCCCCAGCAGTGCAGGGGCAGCCTCCACCAGGCCCCCACTCATGTCTCCCATCACCCCCACACCCCGCAGTGCAGGGGCAGCCTCCACCAGGCTCCCACACATGTCCCCCTGCACCCCCACCCCCCAGACACCAGGGGCAGCCTCCACCAAGCCCCCACTCATGTCTCCCATCACCCCCACCCCCCAGAAGTGCTGGGGCAGCCTCCACCAGGCCCCCACTCAGGTCTCCCATCACCCCCACCCCCCAGCAGTGCAGGGGCAGCCTCCACCAGGCCCCCACTCATGTCCCCTATCACCCCCATCCCCCAGCAGTGCAGGGGCAGCCTCCACCAGGCCCCCACTCATGTCTCCCACCACCCCCACCACCCAGCAGTGCAGGGGCAGCCTCCACCAGGCCCCCACTCATGTCTCCCATCACCCCCACCCCCCAGCAGTACACGGGCAGCCTCTACCAGGCCCCCACTCATGTGTCCCATCAGCCCCACCCCAGCCGTGCGATTTGCCTGGGTACGTGTACTTCGGGGTGCGCGGGAAGTTCCACACGCGATTGGCCTGGGTATGTGCACTATGGGGTGCGCGGGAAGTTCCACACGCGATTGGCCTGGGTACGTGTACTTCGGGGTGCATGGGAAGTTCCACACGCGATTGGCCTGGGTACGTGTACTACGGGGTGCGCGGGAAGTTCCACACACGATTGGCCTGGGTACGTGTACTTCGGGGTGCGCGGGAAGTTACACACGCGATTGGCCTGGGTACGTGTACTACGGGGTGCGCGGGAAGTTCCACACGCGATTGGCCTGGGTACGTGTACTTCGGGGAGCGGGAAGTTCCACACGCAATTGGCCTGGGTACGTGTACTACGGGGTGCGCGGGAAGTTCCACACGCGATTGGCCTGGGTACATGTACTTCGGGGTGCGCGTGAACTTCCACACGCGACTGGGCCTGTGAGAGTGGGGTACGTGTATTCCAGGGGTGGCCGGGAATATTTACTCGTGACTGGACCTGGGAGAGCGTGCTACGTGTATTCCTGGGGTGGGCAGGAAGATTCACACGCTCGCCTACGACGTGCCAAAAAATAAATGGTCCAATCCTGAAACACGTACGCCAGCATGAAGCAGGCGTACGTCGACCCGCGCAGCATAAAAGTGCGCGCAAACAACAAACAAGCTCATATGCCAGGATGAATATACCATTCCTAGCAGCAGTGGCCGACGGTTACCAAAGGAGGAGGAGGAGGATAGTGAGGGCCAGAATTTTCACTCCCAGAAACAGCCTTTTTGGGATGCCTGATGACCAGGTGTATGGGAGGTACAGGTTTCCACCACACATAATACTGGACCTGGTCAGTGAGTGGGAGGATGACCTCACATCACCCACCCTGTGCTCCCAAGCACTCAGCCCCCTGAAGAAGGTCCTCAATGTACTGCACTTCTTGGCCACAGGATCATTTCAGCGGACAAGTGCCATAGTGGGTGGGGTGTCACAGGCCACGCAGTCACGCTGCCTACACCAGGTCTTGAACATCATCACTGCACGCCCATCAGTCCGTAGGCACATATACCTGCCCAGGACACCTGCGGAAAGGCAGGCTGCCACCCTCGATTTCTGCGGTGTGGCACAATTCCCAAAAGTGCTAGGTACCTTTGACTGCACCCATGTGGCACTACGTCCCCCAGGGCATCTGAGCACATCTATAGGAACGGCAAGCACTGGAATTCCATCAACGTGCAGGTATTATGTAATGCTAAGGGAATCATCACCTCAGTATATGCCAACTATCCAGGGTCCACCCACGACAGCTTCATTTACCGAATGTCTACCCTAAGCCAGGACCTAGAAGCTGGGCGGCATGGCGATACATGGCTGCTTGGTGAATATGAATGCCACTGCACATGCATGAATGTCAGATGCAGAGTTATGTCACTACCCCACTAATGATACCCATCACCTCCTCACCAGGGGACAGTGCCTACCCTCTGAGAACCCACATGATGACGCCAATTCGGAACCCCATCACGCCTCCAGAGTTAAGATACAACACAGCCCATATTGCAACCCGTGGCATAGTGGAGCGCACATTCGGAGTGCTCAAGTCACGCTTTCGCTCCCTTGACCGTTCTGGTGGGCAGCTGTTATATGCACCCCCAGTAGTGTGCAGGATCATAGTGGCAGCATGTGTCCTGCACAATGTTGCAACGCGCCGGGGCCTGGCTGTGTACATGGTGGTGCCCCCACATCCCCAACCACATGCACGCCCGCTGCGCATGGGAGGGGAGAGGGCACGGGGTGAGGCAGCCCCTACGCAGCTGGTGGCTAATTACTTCACATAGAAATCACACCCCAGTGGAGTGTGCACAGCCCTGGCACATACCATCTGATAAGCAATGATGAAACGACCTGACAATTAAGACGAACAAAGGGACAGTCAACTGTCAGAACCATAGCAGCCTGAGATTGTTCATGTGGAAGTGTCACAATGTGTGCATCCCTACCTACACAAACACCACCAATGCAGTGTCATCAAAAGACACTTCCATGCTGCAGAAATGAATACCCACTCGCAAAATACTACATGAAAACAGTGCCATGTCACCCAACCCCTCCCCGGCACGGCCACACAACACACCATGGCATGTCATGCAATGTGAGAGGAAAGAAATTAATCCCCACAACATGCCCCAAGTGTCACCAGCTACAGTGTCCCTAATGGAAACATGTCCACACATGAAATGCTCACAGTAATGCAGGACCTACAACACACATTACCAAATACTTACCATGAATACCAATCACCTACACAACCTACAACCTACCTTAAACATGACATTACAGACTTAAAAATTTGCTAGCCTCACTACCTGATGATGCCAGCCCTCCGAACACTTCCAAGTATACAGTGTTAGCGCCACGCAAGAGTGTAGGTGCACTGTTTACAACATGGACTCCAGTTCCAAGGTGGACCGCATTGTAAAGACATGAGGAATGGACCTGCAAATTAGGAGGATGAGATGGATGCAGAGGCACATATCAATATACCATGCAGTGTACAATACAACAACAATATGCACTATGAATGTATACACAGTATTGACTACAGACTTCCCACACAGCTCATGGGAGTCCAATGTCACCATGTACGTCAATGTCACTTGGGCACACCCTTTGCAAGCCCATGGAAACGGGAAGCAGGAGGGGTGTGTGTCACAAAAACCAAAGCATCTGAACCAAATTCATGACAAGCCTGCATGTGCCTAGCCACAATGCAGCGCATGCCCACAGGAGCCACACAAGGGAGCCACACTGTCCCAAAAAAATAAAAAATAAAAAATAAAATAAATTTTAAAAAATCAATAATGGCCATTAATGGGTCCAGGGGTGTGGGGGAGGCCACCCAGGAGGTCCGAAGACAGGGTGCACACCAAAACCCACCTGTGTGGATCTTGCGGAAAAAAACACCTCCATGGGCTCATGGCCTACACGGCTACCCTATTGTGGGAGTATCACTGCTGTCGCTCTCCTCACCCTCTGCAGCTGCATCAGGAGGTGGTGGCACTATGGGAGGCAGCCCACGCAAAGCCCTAGTCTGTTCCTCCATGGCTGCAAGCATGCGGGTGTGGTAGGTCTCGTTCTGGAGGATGAGTGTGTGGAGGTCCCCATGCAACAACTCACAGGATGCCCGGACCTCCGCCCTAGTTGCATGCATCTCAGCTGCGAGCGTACGTGTGAGACGCTCCAGCTGCTGTTCTGTCCTTCTGTTTGTTGAAGCCTCAAGCTCAACAAGAGTCGTCCTGAGGTGAAGGAGTTCCACCCTTAGGGCTTCCCTGTGGCCCTGGGACTCTATGGAAATGGCTTCCTGCAGAGTCGCCAGTGCCACCCGCCTGTCCCTGTCGGACCCCAACATGTCCTCCCTGTGTGACTGGCAGATGGAGTCGGTTGCCTGCTGTAGTCGCTCCATCAGCCTTTCGGGGGGGACAATGGAAGTGGCCACCCTATCCATGGCCTGAGCCATCATCTCTGATGATGCTGCCTGTTGGGTTGCCATACCGTATATGGATTGCTCCCATGCTGTATTTCCAGGTGGCTGACTGCCACCACGTCGGCGGGCACCACACCTGTCTGGGGCAAGGCGAACTGCGCCTTGCTTTGCCGGCACTGCCTGAGGCTGCAGGACTGCATTCCCCCTCTGATCTGCTGGCCCAGGAACAGGATCAGATGTCGCGGAGTGTGACCCTGCATCCGTAACCACCAAAGGCGTACCTGCCAACACTGACATCCCCATTGAGGGTTCTAACCCTGGTGCAGGTGGGTCGGACAGAACAGAATCCCTCCCAGGAACACTCACGTGCGACGGCACATAGGTCTCATCATGCGAATCGACACCTGAATACAGCTCGGATGAGGTGCAGCCAGAGACACCCCTTGAGAGCACGACCTGCAGCAGTTGTGGGTTCTCACCCACCACCACACCACGTCCCTCACTGGTGGTTGGTCGGCCCTCAGAACCCTCCTGGGTCTGCACCATCTCCACAACCCCAGCAGTATCAAGTGCGTCATCCCCTGCAAAGACATAAAAGAAAAGAAATGGAAACAGGCATTATCACTATGGCAGACAATTAGGGCTGAAAGGCTACAGAAACAGTACTTGATTGACACATGCTCCACATGACTAAAACCCTCCCATGCATGCACCGTCACTGTGTGTGAAGGGGAGGCAGATGGCACACATTGATGACACCAAGATGGAAGATGAACACATTTGCTGCATGCTGCCTAGCAGTGGCATCACACATTGGCCAGTGATTGGCATGTCAAATACACATGCCATCACACAGATGGCATGTACCCTAGCCATGAAGTGAAGAGAGAGAGGAGGTCACCAATTGTTCATTCAGTCCAGTTTGCTCATTTAATAGATTTTTTCATTGAAATGGTTCAAATGTTTAACCTGCAGCTGCCAGTCCAAAATGGTCCTATAGCACAGGGACATATCTAAACTAATCATGTCCAGGAAACTAAGCCAGTCCACTGTACCATAGCCATGTCAGACATGTGACAATAGGACTGAGAAATCCTGAGTAAACGTGGTGGTATGCAAACAATCTGCCTGAATAAACAGAGGTAAATAAGCAACAATGTTGTGGCAAGATGACACTCCAAGGGCAACTGGCGTGGTGTTGGGCTGGATGTCTAATGTTGGCAGAAGGGATGCTGCTATACCCAAATGCTGGTGCCAAGAATGTATAGGAAGAGGCACATGGGTGACCCAAACCACTCAGGCACACACACCCTCACCTGGCACCTAAACGGAAGCCATCCCACACACACCATGCACATGGATGACACACACATGCATGTGCACTCACCGGACAATGCCTCGTAATCTGCCAGTTCTCCCACACCTTGGATCTGTTCCTCCGTGACGTAGGTCCCAGCAACCTGCTCATGTGGAGTGAGTTATATGTCGTCTGCTGGAGACCCACCTCCAGTCACTAAAGTTGCGGCATGACTTGAGGCCAGCTTATTCTTTGCCCTGCGCGTCAGGTCATTCCAGCGCTTGTAGCATTCATTAGCTGTGCGCCTCACGATTCCAAGGGCACTTATGATGTCCGCAATGGTCTGCCAGTGTGCCTGACGTTGTGCAGGTGTGGTATTGGATCCTGCAACAATCACCATTTCGTGCTCATGTGCGGACACATACTCTACAAGTGCATTCAGTTCGGCCTCATTGAAGCTGGGCTTCCTTGACAGGCCGGACTGTGAAGCCGTGTCTGGGGCATCAGCCTCTACTGGACGAGCACTCTTCCTCTTCCGCTTGGAAGGTGGTGGGGATCCTGAGTGTCCTACGCTGCTCTGGACACTAGGGGCAGGAGCGTGGGATTGCACACTCAGCATGGGAGTTGGTGCAGGCATTAGCTCAAGTGTGATGGTGTCAGGGGGAATGTCAGCATGATGGACTTGGACTGACACTGTCCTGGCTGGGTGTGTGAGAGGTGGGGTGGATGGAGCCGCAGCTGACCCTGCAGCCTCCCAGCCTGCCTACACGGGGCAGCAGATGACCTAGCTGCCCCTGATCCACGTGGCCTGATGACACCAACGTTCACCGGCGCACCTGGCCTAGACCTACTGACCTGGAAGTCAGCCATGGAGTCACCCTGTGCCAGGTCTGGTTCCACAGTGGGCTGGTCCAACAAGGGCTGAGCATGGATGGTGTCAGCCACGTTAACCTCAACCAGGGGGGGGGGCATGGGTGTCCCTGACTGCTCATCCACACATGGGGGGCTAGGGGCACCCTGCAAGTCACGGCCACGTCCCCTACTGGATCCACCACAGCCACCACTTGGGGCTCGGCCACCTTTGCCACCCTTACGGCTTGGTCGCCTCCCAGCCAGGGCACTGATGTTATTGTGCGTATGGGAGTCGATGTGAACTATTGTCCTGGTCAATTGGGGGTCAAAGGGGTTGGGTACCAGATGGTAATTGTACCCTAGTGCTCTAGCAAGGCTGTATGTCACCCCTGGGGAAAGATGACGGGTCAGGCAACGCACAGGCACCCCAAAAAAGGGAAGTAAGGTGCACACAACCCCTCCTAGACCACGTGCGTGGAAAAATAAACCTGCACTACGCTGTGGCACCCAGAAACACAAGAATGAACGTATGCGTGTCACACGCAGCCTAGAATGAACTCTGAAGGGGTACGCGACACACGGGGCAAGCACAGATGTTAAATACGTGCGCGACTCACCGTCTGCCAGGAACAAAAGCGTGAAAAATATGCGCGTGTGCGCGTTGGCAACACCCCCGCCAAAAGAAGAATTGTACGCTGTCTGAGGAGACAGGACAACAGTAGAAGGGAACGCTGTTTGAGGAAACAGGCCCGGGAAAAAGAGGAAAAGAGAAAAAGCTGTCAGAGGTAACAGGGAGTACGAACTGGAAACGCTGTGAAGTAAATCGCGTGTGAACCGACAAGAAGTACAGATTTCACCCACTCGCTCTCCACGAAAAGCACGTACAAGGAAATGGCGTTCTACACGTACCCTTTTATACACACGTCACAGACGCGCATACGTGATGAGGCCATTTCCGCCAATTACGCGCTTTGACACTCGGGCGTGTATCTCTTTTTTTTTACACTCGCCATTCTCTACGGCCAGGCACGTGACATCACAGCTGCGCATGGTGGCCTTTGGGCCAATGAAATTGCATATGCGAGCACACGTGGTAAAACTGCACGTCCGAGTGTCATCGCGTGTAATCGGAGGGAAGTGAGCGTACACACGATTGGCCTGGGTACGTGTATTTCTGGGGTGCGCAGGAAGTTTCACACGCGATTGGTGGAAATCCACGTGTGCTCTGTCATCACGTGTAATGAGGGAAACACCCGCGCGCGTCACGTCACAGACGCGCTTATGCGCTAAGGGCCTTTGGTCCAATGAAATCGCATATGCGTGCTGACGTGCATACGCGCTAAGGGCCTTTCCTTGATTTACACGCAGACGTGCAGGATTTTCACGTGCCAAATCACTCCGTATCAAGCTTGCCACGCGTAAGCACACGGAAGACCACGCTCCTGCCCACAAGGCCGAATTACTGCCCCCCAGAGCCCCAAGCTCGCTCCCACCTGCCATCTGCTGCTGCCTGACTGCATGCTGCCCACGTGCCCTACCATTTGCTGCCTGCACATCAGCCAGGGGTGCTGTTGCTGTGACCACCCCTGCTGGAACCGAAGACTCCCGACTGGGATTCCATCGCTCCACAGCCCAGCCCCAGGACCCAGTTGCCCACCCACTCCTGCCTCTGGGGTTGTCATGTCGGGCACTGCAACATCTGGCACCACTGACAACCCCCGGCCAGAGAGGCAGAGGGGCACCAGCTTCAGTGCCAGGGAAGTTGGTGTCCTGATGGAGCAAGTCCTGGGGCAGTATGATGCCCTCTACGGAAGTGTGCGCGCTGACAAGGAAGGACGGACTCGGATCTGGATGGACATCGTGACTGCCATCAACGCAGAGGGGGTGGCAGTCCACGACTTCCAAAATGTCAAGAAGCGCTGGGAGGACTTCTGGTCCAGGACCCTGAACAAGGCCCGGCGCCTCTTGAAGTCAGCGGATGCTAAGGGGCGCCAGGGCCACTTGTCGAAAGATCAGATGAGGGTCCTGGAACGCATTTCCCCAGCGCTCCACGTCCAGGTCCTTGAGGCAGACCCGTCTGGAGTCGAGCGGTAAGTGTACATGCATCATGATTGTAAGCTGTGCGTGTGGTGATGTGCCAGTAGTGTGCCGGTTGCACATCTGTTTGTATGGGGCCGAGTATGGGTGGGGGTGTACAGGACCCTGAGGCTAACACATGAGAGGGCTGTCATGTGTGAGACAAGGATGGTGCTTGTGTGTGTAGGCTTGCATGCCAAATGCAGTTGTGTGGGCACACATGTTTGGATGAATGTGTATGTAAGTGGGCATGTTCGTGATGTCACGCATGTATGTTGTTTTCAGCTGCATGTATCAGCACTGTGTACATGTGCATGTGTGTGTATTTGACAAGGGTGCAACAGTGATGCAACATGGATGCATGTGACAGCGGGATGTGGAAGCCTGATTGGCAGATGTGACATGGATGCTCATCGGAACACTGCGACAGTTGGCTGAGGTGTACACATGCATGCAAGTGTGGTGGTGTGCGTGCATGTGTAGTGCACTCCCTGTGTTGCATGTGATGTCTGGCTCACCTTTGCCTGCTCATGCTGTTGTATGTGTATGGATGGTGCTGGCAGTTGCGATGTGGCTGTGGTATGGCTCATGTGTGCAAGTTGAAATGACATGTGTGTTGCCGATTGTGATGCCATGTCTGAGGTTTGCAAATGCCACTCATGTGCAACTGTCATGTGTGTATGTGTCCATTGTACAGTGCCCTGATGCCTGTGTTTTATTTCTCCATGTCTGCCGCATCAACTGATGAAGAGGGCGGAGAAGGTGCTGTGGAGCACAGCGGCGGGGATCGCACTGCCAGCCAGAGACGCAAGGCCCGGCTCCCCTCCCAGTTTGTGATCTCGTCGGGGAGTGAGGAGTCCGGTGCCGCGTCCCAGGCCGCAGCTGCCGGGGGGAGGTCCAAGAGGCGGAGGTCGGAGTTGGACTCCTCGGCAGCAGAAGGGGCAGCTGGGACCCCACAGGGCCCAACGGGGGAAGATAGCACGGAGTCATCCAGGTTGGTGGGGGTTTGGTGGAGGAGGAGGCCGTGCAAGCAACAGAGAAGGGGTCTGGAGGTGGGGATTCCACTGGTGCTAGTGGTGCAGTGCAGGACCAGGGACAGGAGGCAGCACAGGTCTCCGCGGAGGTGCCTGTGTGCAGTCCTGTCCCTGATCCTGTCTCTGCATCATCTTGCACCAGCAGGGATGCATACGTCCAGACCAGTTTTCAGGCAGGGGATGAGCTCACGACAACTGGCCTTCCTCTGCCTGCGGACGTGGCTATCCGGGTCCGGGTTGAGCCTTTCCTGACTGGTGTGGCGTTGCATCAACGGGCCATGCGAGGTGACCTGCAGTCTTTTCATGAGGAGACTGCACGTCATCTTGAATGGCTCGTTGACCGCGTCGGCCTATTGGGACAGGTCACCCAGGCCGGATTCCTCCGTTTGATGGGGCTTGCTACGACCCCCTCCTCAACTGAACCCCCTATTCGCCAGTCGTCCTCCGTGCCATCTTCCCACCCATCAGTCACCTAGGTGCCCTGTGGAGCTGCCTCTGACGGTGCGGCCAGGCTGGTGGAGGAGGCATCCCTGCCACAGTCGGGAGTCGGACGTCCAGCATGGGTGGCCACATCAACGACTGCACCCCAGCCAGCAGAGGATGTGCAGGCAGCAGGAGGCAGTGCACGGGCAGAGGCGCAGCAGCAGCAATGTGGTGGGAGCCATGATGGCTCGGGGCCTTCCACATCGAAGGGGCAGGCATCGGCCAGAGGGCAGGAGGACCCAGGACGGGAAGTGTCTTCCGTGTGGCAGCGGTTGGGCCACGCCATAGATGCAGAGCGGCAGCGGGCGGAAGAGACACGGCTCACGATGGTCAGGGCGGAGAACTCCATGAAGAGGCCCCTGAGGCATGCCGAGTGCCTCGAGGCAATCCGCAGGGAGTTTGGGGGGAACATGTGGACAGCCCTGCGGACCCTTGAGGCCATGGAGGAGGAGCGCCTCCGGGACATTGAGCAGGAGTTCGATTATGCCCTGCCCCGGAACATCCAGAAGTGAGCCGTCGGACTAGCCCGCTGCCCTTGTAAATAGTTCTATAGTTAGTGTTAGGTTTCCTTTGGTTTAGCATTTTTTTTGGACCTTTTGGACAATGGGCCACATTTTTGTATATAGTTATTTTTTTTAGGTAGTGTTATTAGATAGGTTTCATTTCTTCGGTTGGGATCATGGACCCTGGATTGTTTATCTGTACATAGTTGAATTTTGGATTTTCTATTTTTATTATGTTTTCGCCATGGAGCAATGGTTTTCGATTTTAATTTTCCATTGGATTTACTTTTGTGGACTGTGACTTTGGACACCTTTCATTTGCATTATGATTTGTGGTTTTGCATTATTTCACAGACCTGCTGTTTTTTTTTTTAAATTTCTATTATTGTTTGTTTATTTTTGATTCAATTTATGTTACTTTTAATACATGTTTTTTCTTCAAAGTTCAATGTGTAGTATCATCTCATTGGTTTCATGCATATCATGATATGGGTTTTGACATGTGAGGGACATGTGTTCATTTCCAAACTTGCAATTGGGCTTCTATCATGTTTTTGCCATTTCTAAGTGGGTGGATGCAATACCCGGGTGGGTGTTTGGCATTTGGAGACTGACCATAAGGGCCAGGGATCTACATTGTGGTGACAAGTTGGCTGGGGGACATGAGTGGGGGCCTGGTGGAGGCTGCCCCTGCACTGCTGGGGGGTAGGGGTGGAGGGAGACATGAGTGGGGGCCTGGTGGAGGCTGCCCATGCACTGCTGGGGGGTGGGGTGATAGGGGACATGAGTGGGGGCCTGGTGGAGGCTGCCCCTGCACTGCTGGGGGGTGGGGTGGTGGGAAACCTGAGTGGGGGCCTGGTGGAGGCTGCCCCTGCACTGCTGGGGGGTGGGGGTGGTGGGAGACATGAGTGGGGGCCTGGTGGAGGCTTCCCCTGTACTGCTGGGGGGTGGGGGTGGTGGTAGACATGGGTGGGGGCCTGGTGGAGGCTGTCCATGCACTGCTGGGGGGTGGGGGTGATAGGGGACATGAGTGGGGGCCTGGTGGAGGCTGCCCCTGCACTGCTGGGGGGTGGGGTGGTGGGAGACATGAGTGGGGGCCTGATGGAGGCTGCCCCTGCACTGCTGGGGGGTGGGGGTGGTGGTAGACATGGGTGGGGGCCTGGTGGAGGCTTACCCTGGTCGCTGGGTGGTGGGGGTGCAGGGAGACATGAGTGGGGGCCTGGTGGAGGCTGCCCCTGCACTTCTGGGGGGTGGGTGTGGTGGTAGACATGGGTGGGAGCCTGGTGGAGGCTGCCCCTGGTGGCTGGGGGGTGGGGGTGATAGGGGACATGAGTGGGGGCCTGGTGGAGGCGGCCTCTGCACTGCTGGGGGGTGGGGGTGGTGGGAGACATGAGTGGGGTCCTGGTGGAGGCTGCCCCTACACTTCTGGGGGGTGGGGTGGTGGGAGACATGAGTGGGGCCTGGTGGAGGCTGCCCCTGGTGGATGGGGGGTGGGTTTGATATGGGACATGAGTGGGGGCCTGGTGGAGGCTGCCCCTGGTGGCTGGGGGGTTGGGGTGATAGGGACATGAGTGGGGGCCTGGTGGAGGCTGCCCCTGCACTTCTGGGGGGTGGGGTGGTGGTAGACATGAGTGGGGGCCTGGTGGAGGCTGCCCCTGCACTGCTGGGGGTGGGCGTGATAGGGGACATGAGTGGGGGCCTGGTGGATGCTGCCCCTGGTGGCTGGGGAGTGGGGGTGATAGGGGACATGAGTGGGGTCCTGGTGGAGGCTGCCCCTGCACTACTGGGGCGTGGGGGTGGTGGTAGACATGGGTGCGGGCCTGGTGTAGGCTGCCCCTGGTGCCTGTGTAGTGGGGGTGGTTGGAGACATGAGTGGGGGCCTGGTGGAGGCTGCCACTGGTGGCTGGGGGGTGGGGGTGATAGGGGACATGAGTGGGGGCCTGGTGGAGGCTGCCCCTGCACTGCTGGGGGGTGAGGGTGGTGGTAGACATGGGTGGGGGCCTGGTGGAGGCTGACCCTGGTGGCTGGGGGGTGGGCATGATAGGGGACATGAGTGGGGGCCTGGTGGAGGCTGCCCCTGCACTGCTGGGGGCTGGGGGTGGTGGGAGACATGAGTGGGGGCCTGGTGGAGGATGCCCCTGCACTGCTGGGGGGGTGGGGTGGTGGTAGACATGGGTGGGGGCCTGGTGGAGGCTGCCCCTGGTGGCTGGGGGTGGGGGTGCAGGGAGACATGAGTGGGGGCCTGGTGGAGGCTGCCCCTTCACTGCTGGGGAGTGGGGGTGATGGGAGACATGAGTGGGGGCCTGGTGGAGGCTGCCCGTGCACTGCTGGGGGGTGGGGGTGGTGGGAGACATGAGTGCGGGCCTGATGGAGGCTGCCCCTGCACTGCTGGGGGGGTGGGGGTGGTGGTAGACATGGGTGGAGGCCTGGTGGAGGCTGCCCCTGGTGGCTGGGTGGTGGGGGTGCAGGGAGACATGAGTGGGGGCCTTGTGGAGGCTGCCCCTGCACTTCTGGGGGGTGGGTGTGGTGGTAGACATGGGTGGGGGCCTGGTGGAGGCTGCCCCTGGTGGCTGGGGGGTGGGGGTGATAGGGGACATGAGTGGGGGCCTGGTGGAGGCTGCCTCTGCACTGCTGGGGGGTGGGGGTGGTGGGAGACATGAGTGGGGGCCTGGTGGAGGCTGCCCCTGCACTTCTGGGGGGTGGGGTGGTGGGAGACATGAGTGGGGCCTGGTGGAGGCTGCCCCTGGGTGGATGGGGGGTGGGGGTGATAGTGGACATGAGTGGGGGCCTGGTGGAGGCTGCCCCTGGTGGCTGGGGGGTGGGGGTGATAGGGGACATGAGTGGGGGCCTGGTGGATGCTGCCCCTGCACTTCTGGGGGGTGGGGGTGGTGGTAGACATGAGTGGGGGCCTGGTGGAGGCTGCCCCTGCACTGCTGGGGGGTGGGGGTGATAGGGGACATGAGTGGGGGCCTGGTGGATGCTGCCCCTGGTGGCTGGGGAGTGGGGGTGATAGGGGACATGAGTGGGGTCCTGGTGGAGGCTGCCCCTGCACTGCTGGGGCGTGGGGGTGGTGGTAGACATGGGTGCGGGCCTGGTGTAGGCTGCCCCTGGTGCCTGTGTAGTGGGGGTGGTTGGAGACATGAGTGGGGGCCTGGTGGAGGCTGCCACTGGTGGCTGGGGGGTGGGGGTGATAGGGGACATGAGTGGGGGCCTGGTGGAGGCTGCCCCTGCACTGCTGGGGGGTGAGGGTGGTGGTAGACATGGGTGGGGGCCTGGTGGAGGTTGCCCCTGGTGGCTGGGGGGGTGGGCATGATAGGGGACATGAGTGGGGGCCTGGTGGAGGCTGCCCCTGCACTGCTGGGGGCTGGGGGTGGTGGGAGACATGAGTGGGGGCCTGGTGGAGGCTGCCCCTGCACTGCTGGGGGGTGGGGTGGTGGTAGACATGGGTGGGGGCCTGGTGGAGGCTGCCCCTGGTGGCTGGGGGTGGGGGTGCAGGGAGACATGAGTGGTGGCCTGGTGGAGGCTGCCCCTGCACTGCTGGGGGATGGGGGTGGTGGGAGACATGAGTGGGGGCCTGGTGGAGGCTGCCCCTGCACTGCTGGGGGGTGGGGGTGGTGGTAGACATGAGTGGGGGCCTGGTGGAGGCTGCCCCTGCACTGCTGGGGGGTGGGGATGATGGGAAACATGGGTGGGGGCCTGGTGGAGGCTGCCCCTGGTGGCTGGGGGGTGGGGGTGATGGGAGACATGAGTGGGGGCCTGGTGGAGGCTGCCCCTGCACTGCTGGGGGGTGGGGTGATGGGAGACATGAGTGGGGGCCTGGTGGAGGCTGCCCCTTCACTGCTGGGGAGTGGGGGTGATGGGAGACATGAGTGGGGGCCTGGTGGAGGCTGCCCGTGCACTGCTGGGGGGTGGGGGTGGTGGGAGACATGAGTGCGGGCCTGATGGAGGCTGCCCCTGCACTGCTGGGGGGGTGGGGGTGGTGGTAGACATGGGTGGAGGCCTGGTGGAGGCTGCCCCTGGTGGCTGGGTGGTGGGGGTGCAGGGAGACATGAGTGGGGGCCTTGTGGAGGCTGCCCCTGCACTTCTGGGGGGTGGGTGTGGTGGTAGACATGGGTGGGGGCCTGGTGGAGGCTGCCCCTGGTGGCTGGGGGGTGGGGGTGATAGGGGACATGAGTGGGGGCCTGGTGGAGGCTGCCTCTGCACTGCTGGGGGGTGGGGGTGGTGGTAGACATGGGTGGGAGCCTGGTGGAGGCTGCCCCTGGTGGCTGGGGGTGGGGGGTGCAGGGAGACATGAGTGGGGGCCTGGTGGTGGCTGCCCCTGCACTGCTCGGGGGTGGGGGTGGTGGGAGACATGAGTGGGGGCCTGGTGTATGCTGCCCCTGCACTGCTGGGGGGAGGGGGTGGTGGGAGACATGAGTGGAGGCCTGTTGGAGGCTTCCCTGGTGGCTGGGGGGTGGGGGTGATAGGGACATGAGTGGGGGCCTGGTGGAGGCTGCCCCTGCACTGCTGGGGGGTGGGGGTGGTGGGAGACATGAGTGGGGGCCTGGTGGAGGCTGCCCCTGCACTGCTGGGGGGTGGGGGTGATAGGGGACATGAGTGGGGGCCTGGTGGAGGCTGCCCCTGCACTGCTGGGGGGTGGGGATGATGGGAAACATGGGTGGGGGCCTGGTGGAGGCTGCCCCTGGTGGCTGGGGGGTGGGGGTGATGGGAGACATGAGTGGGGGCCTGGTGGAGGCTGCCCCTGCACTGCTGGGGGTGGGGGTGATGGGAGACATGAGTGGGGGCCTGGTGGAGGCTGCCCCTTCACTGCTGGGGAGTGGGGGTGATGGGAGACATGAGTGGGGGCCTGGTGGAGGCTGCCCGTGCACTGCTGGGGGGTGGGGGTGGTGGGAGACATGAGTGCGGGCCTGATGGAGGCTGCCCTTGCACTGCTGGGGGGGTGGGGGTGGTGGTAGACATGGGTGGAGGCCTGGTGGAGGCTGCCCCTGGTGGCTGGGTGGTGGGGGAGCAGGGAGACATGAGTGGGGGCCTTGTGGAGGCTGCCCCTGCACTTCTGGGGGTGGGTGTGGCGGTAGACATGGGTGGGGGCCTGGGGAGGCTGCCCTGGTGGCTGGGGGGTGGGGGTGATAGGGGACATGAGTGGGGGCCTGGTGGAGGCTGCCTCTGCACTGCTGGGGGGTGGGGGTGGTGGTAGACATGGGTGGGAGCCTGGTGGAGGCTGCCCCTGGTGGCTGGGGGTGGGAGGTGCAGGGAGACATGAGTGGGGGCCTGGTGGTGGCTGCCCCTGCACTGCTCGGGGGTGGGGGTGGTGGGAGACATGAGTGGGGGCCTGGTGTATGCTGCCCCTGCACTGCTGGGGGGGTGGGAGACATGAGTGGAGGCCTGTTGGAGGCTTCCCCTGGTGGCTGGGGGGTGGGGGTGATAGGGGACATGAGTGGGGGCCTGGTGGAGGCTGCCCCTGCACTGCTGGGGGGTGGGGGTGGTGGGAGACATGAGTGGGGGCCTGGTGGAGGCTGCCCCTGCACTGCTGGGGGGTGGGGGTGATAGGGGACATGAGTGGGGGCCTGGTGGAGGCTGCCCCTGGTGGCTGGGGGGGTGGGGGTGATAGGGGACATGAGTGGGGTCCTGGTGGAGGCTGCCCCTGCACTGCCTGGGGGCGGGGTGGTGGTAGACATGAGTGGGGGCCTGGTGGAGGGTGAACTGGTGGCTGGGTAGTGGGGGTGGTGGGAGACATGAGTGGGGGCCTTGTGGAGGCTGCCCCTGGTGGCTGGGGGGTGGGGGCGATAGGGGACATGAGTGGGGGCCTGGTGGAGGCTGCAGCTGCACTGTTGGGGGTGAGGGTGGTGGTAGACATGGGTGGGGGCCTGGTGGAGGCTGCCCCTGGTGGCCGGGGTGTGGGGGTGATAGGGGACATGAGTGGGGGTCTGGTGGAGGCTGCCCCTGCACGGCTGGGGGGTGGGGATGGTGGGAGACATGAGTGGGGGCCTGGTGGATGCTGCCCCTGCACTGCTGGGGGGTGGGGGTGGTCGTAGACATGGGTGGGGGTCTGGTGGAGGCTGCCCCTGGTGGCTGGGGGTGGGGGTGCAGGGAGACATGAGTGGGGGCCTGGTGGAGGCTGCCCCTGCACTGCTGGGGGGTGGGGGTGGTGGGAGACATGAGTGGGGGCCTGGTGGAGGCTGCCCCTGTACTGCTGGGGGGTGGGGGTGGTGGTAGACATGAGTGGGGGCCTGGTAGAGGCTGCCCCTTGTGGCTGGGGGGTGGGGGTGAGAGGGGACATGAGTGGGGGCCTGGTGGAGGCTGCCCCTGCACTGCTGGGGGTGGGGGTGGTGGTAGACATGAATGGGGGCCTGGTGGAGGCTGCCCCTGCACTGCTGGGGGGTGGGGGTGATAGGGGACATACATGGGGGCCTGGTGGAGGCTGCCCCTGGTGGCTGGGGGGTGGGGGTGATAGGGGACATGAGTGGGGGCCTGGTGGAGGCTGCCCCTTAACTGCTGGGGTGTGGGGGTGGTGGGAGACATGAGTGGGGGCCTGGTGGAGGCTGCCCCTGCACTGCTGGGGGGTGGGGGTGATAGGGGACATGAGTGCGAGCCTGGTGGGAGGCTGCCCCTGGTGGCTGGGGGGTGGGGGTGATAGGGGACATGAGTGGGGGCCTGGTGGAGGCTGCCCCTGCACTGCTGGGGGGTGGGGGGGGTGGTAGACATGGGTGGTGGCCTGGTGGAGGCTGCCCCTGGTGGCTGGGGGGTGGGGGGTGCAGAGAGACACGAGTAGGGGCCTGGTGGAGGCTGCCCCTGCACTGCTGGGGGGTGGGGGTGGTGGGAGACATGAGTGGGGGGCCTGGTGGAGGCTGCCCCTGCACTGCTGGGGGGTGGGGGTGATAGGGGACATGAGTGGGGGCCTGGTGGAGGCTGCCCCTGCACTGATGGGGAGTGGTGGTGGTGGTAGACATGGGTGGGGGCCTGGTGGATGCTGCCCCTGGTGGCTGGGTGGTGGGGGTGGTGGGAGACATGAGTGGGGGCCTGGCGGAGGCTGCCCCTGCACTGCTGGGGGTGGGGGTGATAGGGTACATGAGTGGGGGCCTGGTGGAGGCTGCCCCTGCACTGCTCGGCGGTGGGGGTGGTGGGAGGCATGAGTGGGGCCTGGTGGAGGCTGCCCGTGCACTGCTGGGGGGTGGGGGTGGTGGTAGACATGGGTGGGGGCCTGGTGGAGGCTGCCGCTGGTGGCTGGGGGGAGGGGGTACAGGGAGACATGAGTGGGGGCCTGGTGGAGGCTGCCCCTGCACTGCTGGGGGGTGGGGGTGGTGGTAGACATGGGTGGGGGCCTGGTGGAGGCTGCCCCTGCACTGCTGGGGGGTGGGGGTGGGGGTGGTGGTAGACATGAGTGGGAGCCTGGTGGAGGCTGTCCTGGTGCCTGGGGGGTGGGGGTGCAGGGAGACATGAGTGGGGGCCTGGTGGAGGCTGCCCCTTAACTGCTGGGTTGTGGGGGTGGTGGGAGACATGAGTGGGGGCCTGGTGGAGGCTGCCCCTGCACTGCTGGGGGGTGGGGTGATAGGGGACATGAGTGCGAGCCTGGTGGAGGAGCCTGGTGGAGGCTGCCCCTGGTGGCCGGGGGGGTGGGGGTGATAGGGGACATGAGTGGGGGCCTGGTGGAGGCTGCCCCTGCACTGCTGGGGGGTGGGGGTGTTGGTAGACATGGGTGGGGGCCTGGTGGAGGCTGCCCCTGGTGGCTGGGGGTGGGGGTGGTGGGAGACATGAGTGGGGGCCTGGTGGAGGCTGCCCCTGCACTGCTGGGGGGTGGTGGTGAGGGTGGTGGTAGACATGAGTGGGAGCCTGGTGGAGGCTGCCCCTGCACTTCTGGGGGGTGGGGGTGATAGGGGACATGAGTGGGGGCCTGGTGGAGGCTGCCCCTGTACTACTGGGTGGTGGGGGTGGTGGTAGACATGAGTGGGGGCCTGGTGGAGGCTGCCCCTGCACTGCTGGGGGGTGGGGGTGATAGGGGACATGAGTGGGGGCCTGGTGGATGCTGCCCCTGGTGGCTGGGGAGTGGGGATGATAGGGGACATGAGTGGGGTCCTGGTGGAGGCTGCCCCTGCACTGCTGGGGCGTGGGGGTGGTGGTAGACATGGGTGCGGGCCTGGTGTAGGCTGCCCCTGGTGCCTGTGTAGTGGGGGTGGTTGGAGACATGAGTGGGGGCCTGGTGGAGGCTGCCCCTGGTGGCTGGGGGGTGGGGGTGATAGGGGACATGGGTGGGGGCCTGGTGGAGGCTGCCCCTGCACTGCTGGGGGGTGAGGGTGGTGGTAGACATGGGTGGGGGCCTGGTGGAGGCTGCCCCTGGTGGCTGGGGGGTGGGGGTGATAGGGGACATGAGTGGGGGCCTGGTGGAGGCTGCCCCTGCACTGCTGGGGGGTGGGGGTGGTGGTAGACATGGGTGGGGGCCTGGTGGAGGCTGCCCCTGCACTGCTGGGGGGTGCGGGTGGGGGTGGTGGTAGACATGAGTGGGAGCCTGGTGGAGGCTGTCCCTGGTGCCTGGGGGGTGGGGGTGCAGGGAGACATGAGTGGGGGCCTGGTGGAGGCTGCCCCTTAACTGCTGGGTTGTGGGGGTGGTGGGAGACATGAGTGGGGGCCTGGTGGAGGCTGCCCCTGCACTGCTGGGGGTGGGGTGATAGGGGACATGAGTGCGAGCCTGGTGGAGGAGCCTGGTGGAGGCTGCCCCTGGTGGCCGGGGGGGTGGAGGTGATAGGGGACATGAGTGGGGGCCTGGTGGAGGCTGCCCCTGCACTGCTGGGGGGTGGGGGTGTTGGTAGACATGGGTGGGGGCCTGGTGGAGGCTGCCCCTGGTGGCTGGGGGGTGGGGGTGGTGGGAGACATGAGTGGGGGCCTGGTGGAGGCTGCCCCTGCACTGCTGGGGGGTGGTGGTGAGGGTGGTGGTAGACATGAGTGGGAGCCTGGTGGAGGCTGCCCCTGCACTTCTGGGGGGTGGGGGTGATAGGGGACATGAGTGGGGGCCTGGTGGAGGCTGCCCCTGTACTACTGGGGGGTGGGGGTGGTGGTAGACATGAGTGGGGGCCTGGTGGAGGCTGCCCCTGCACTGCTGGGGGGTGGGGGTGATAGGGGACATGAGTGGGGGCCTGGTGGATGCTGCCCCTGGTGGCTGGGGAGTGGGGATGATAGGGGACATGAGTGGGGTCCTGGTGGAGGCTGCCCCTGCACTGCTGGGGCGTGGGGGTGGTGGTAGACATGGGTGCGGGCCTGGTGTAGGCTGCCCCTGGTGCCTGTGTAGTGGGGGTGGTTGGAGACATGAGTGGGGGCCTGGTGGAGGCTGCCCCTGGTGGCTGGGGGGTGGGGGTGATAGGGGACATGGGTGGGGGCCTGGTGGAGGCTGCCCCTGCACTGCTGGGGGGTGAGGGTGGTGGTAGACATGGGTGGGGGCCTGGTGGAGGCTGCCCCTGGTGGCTGGGGGGTGGGGGTGATAGGGGACATGAGTGGGGGCCTGGTGGAGGCTGCCCCTGCACTGCTGGGGGCTGGGGGTGGTGGGAGACATGAGTGGGGGCCTGGTGGAGGCTGCCCCTGCACTGCTGGGGGGTGGGGTGGTGGTAGACATGGGTGGGGGCCTGGTGGAGGCTGCCCCTGGTGGCTGGGGGTGGGGGTGCAGGGAGACATGAGTGGTGGCCTGGTGGAGGCTGCCCCTGCACTGCTGGGGGATGGGGGTGGTGGGAGACATGAGTGGGGGCCTGGTGGTGGCTGCCCCTGCACTGCTGGGGGGTGGGGGTGGTGGTAGACATGAGTGGGGGCCTGGTGGAGGCTGCCCCTGCACTGCTGGGGGGTGGGGATGATGGGAAACATGGGTGGGGGCCTGGTGGAGGCTGCCCCTGGTGGCTGGGGGGTGGGGGTGATGGGAGACATGAGTGGGGGCCTGGTGGAGGCTGCCCCTGCACTGCTGGGGGGTGGGGTGATGGGAGACATGAGTGGGGGCCTGGTGGAGGCTGCCCCTTCACTGCTGGGGAGTGGGGGTGATGGGAGACATGAGTGGGGGCCTGGTGGAGGCTGCCCCTGCACTGCTGGGGGGTGGGGGTGATAGGGGACATGAGTGGGGGCCTTGTGGAGGCTGCCCCTGCACTTCTGGGGGGTGGGTGTGGTGGTAGACATGGGTGGGGGCCTGGTGGAGGCTGCCCCTGGTGGCTGGGGGGTGGGGGTGATAGGGGACATGAGTGGGGGCCTGGTGGAGGCTGCCTCTGCACTGCTGGGGGGTGGGGGTGGTGGTAGACATGGGTGGGAGCCTGGTGGAGGCTGCCCCTGGTGGCTGGGGGTGGAGGTGCAGGGAGACATGAGTGGGGGCCTTGTGGAGGCTGCCCCTGCACTGCTGGGGGCTGGGGGTGGTGGGAGACATGAGTGGGGGCCTGGTGGAGGCTGCCCCTGCACTGCTGGGGGGTGGGGTGGTGGTAGACATGGGTGGGGGCCTGGTGGAGGCTGCCCCTGGTGGCTGGGGGTGGGGGTGGTGGGAGACATGAGTGGGGGCCTGGTGTATGCTGCCCCTGCACTGCTGGGGGGAGGGGGTGGTGGGAGACATGAGTGGAGGCCTGTTGGAGGCTTCCCCTGGTGGCTGGGGGGTGGGGGTGATAGGGGACATGAGTGGGGGCCTGGTGGAGGCTGCCCCTGCACTGCTGGGGGGTGGGGGTGGTGGGAGACATGAGTGGGGGCCTGGTGGAGGCTGCTCCTGCACTGCTGGGGGGTGGGGGTGATAGGGGACATGAGTGGGGGCCTGGTGGAGGCTGCCCCTGGTGGCTGGGGGGTGGGGGTGATAGGGGACATGAGTGGGGGCCTGGTGGAGGCTGCCCCTTCACTGCTGGGGAGTGGGGGTGATGGGAGACATGAGTGGGGGCCTGGTGGAGGCTGCCCCTGCACTGCTGGGGGGTGGGGGTGATAGGGGACATGAGTGGGGGCCTTGTGGAGGCTGCCCCTGCACTGCTGGGGGGGTGGGGGTGGTGGTAGACATGGGTGGAGGCCTGGTGGAGGCTGCCCCTGGTGGCTGGGTGGTGGGGGTGCAGGGAGACATGAGTGGGGGCCTTGTGGAGGCTGCCCCTGCACTTCTGGGGGGTGGGTGTGGTGGTAGACATGGGTGGGGGCCTGGTGGAGGCTGCCCCTGGTGGCTGGGGGGTGGGGGTGATAGGGGACATGAGTGGGGGCCTGGTGGAGGCTGCCTCTGCACTGCTGGGGGGTGGGGGTGGTGGTAGACATGGGTGGGAGCCTGGTGGAGGCTGCCCCTGGTGGCTGGGGGTGGGGGTGCAGGGAGACATGAGTGGGGGCCTGGTGGTGGCTGCCCCTGCACTGCTCGGGGGTGGGGGTGGTGGGAGACATGAGTGGGGGCCTGGTGTATGCTGCCCCTGCACTGCTGGGGGGAGGGGGTGGTGGGAGACATGAGTGGAGGCCTGTTGGAGGCTTCCCCTGGTGGCTGGGGGGTGGGGGTGATAGGGGACATGAGTGGGGGCCTGGTGGAGGCTGCCCCTGCACTGCTGGGGGGTGGGGGTGGTGGGAGACATGAGTGGGGGCCTGGTGGAGGCTGCTCCTGCACTGCTGGGGGGTGGGGGTGATAGGGGACATGAGTGGGGGCCTGGTGGAGGCTGCCCCTGGTGGCTGGGGGGTGGGGGTGATAGGGGACATGATTGGGGTCCTGGTGGAGGCTGCCCCTGCACTGCCTGGGGGCGGGGTGGTGGTAGACATCGGTGGGGGCCTGGTGGAGGCTCCCCCTGGTGGCCGGGGTGTGGGGGTGATAGGGGACATGAGTGGGGGTCTGGTGGAGGCTGCCCCTGCACTGCTGTGGGGTGGGGATGGTGGGAGACATGAGTGGGGGCCTGGTGGATGCTGCCCCTGCACTGCTGGGGGGTGGGGGTGGTCGTAGACATGGGTGGGGGTCTGGTGGAGGCTGCCCCTGGTGACTGGGGGTGGGGGTGCAGGGAGACATGAGTGGGGGCCTGGTGGAGGCTGCCCCTGCACTGCTGGGGGGTGGGGGTGGTGGGAGACATGAGTGGGGGCCTGGTGGAGGCTGCCCCTGCACTGCTGGGGGGTGGGGGTGGTGGTAGACATGAGTGGGGGCCTGGTAGAGGCTGCCCCTTGTGGCTGGGGTTGGGGGTGAGAGGGGACATGAGTGGGGGCCTGGTGGAGGCTGCCCCTGCACTGCTGGGGGTGGGGGTGGTGGTAGACATGAATGGGGGCCTGGTGGAGGCTGCCCCTGCACTGCTGGGGGGTGGGGGTGATAGGGGACATAAATGGGGGCCTGGTGGAGGCTGCCCCTGGTGGCTGGGGGCTGGGGGTGATAGGGGACATGAGTGGGGGCCTGGTGGAGGCTGCCCCTTAACTGCTGGGGTGTGGGGGTGGTGGGAGACATGAGTGGGGGCCTGGTGGAGGCTGCCCCTGCACTGCTGGGGGGTGGGGGTGGTGGGAGACATGAGTGGGGGCCTGGTGGAGGCTGCCCCTGGTGGCTGGGGGGTGGGGGTGATAGGGGACATGAGTAGGGGGCCTGGTGGAGGCTGCCCCTGCACTGCTGGGGGGTGGGGGGGTGGTAGACATGGGTGGTGGCCTGGTGGAGGCTGCCCCTGGTGGCTGGGGGGTGGGGGGTGCAGGGAGACATGAGTGGGAGCCTTGTGGAGGCTGCCCCTGCACTGCTGGGGGGTGGGGGTGGTGGGAGACATGAGTGGGGGCCTGGTGGAGGCTGCCCCTGCACTGCTGGGGGGTGGGGGTGGTGGGAGACATGAGTGGGGGCCTGGTGGAGGCTGCCCCTGGTGGCTGGGGGGTGGGGGTGATAGGGGACATGAGTAGGGGCCTGGCGGAGGCTGCCCCTGCACTGCTGGGGGTTGGGGTGGTGGGAGACATGAGTGGGGGCCTGGTGGAGGCTGCCCCTGCACTGCTGGGGGGTGGGGGTGATAGGGGACATGAGTGGGGGCCTGGTGGAGGCTGCCCCTGCACTGCTGGGGAGTGGTGGTGGTGGTAGACATGGGTGGGGGGCTGGTGGAGGCTGCCCCTGCACTGCTGGGGGTGGGGGTGATAGGGTACATGAGTGGGGGCCTGGTGGAGGCTGCCCCTGCACTGCTCGGCGGTGGGGGTGGTGGGAGGCATGAGTGGGGCCTGGTGGAGGCTGCCCGTGCACTGCTGGGGGGTGGGGGTGGTGGTAGACATGGGTGGGGTCCTGGTGGAGGCTGCCCCTGCACTGCTGGGGCGTGGGGGTGGTGGTAGACATGGGTGCGGGCCTGGTGTAGGCTGCCCCTGGTGCCTGTGTAGTGGGGGTGGTTGGAGACATGAGTGGGGGCCTGGTGGAGGCTGCCCCTGGTGGCTGGGGGGTGGGGGTGATAGGGGACATGGGTGGGCGCCTGGTGGAGGCTGCCCCTGCACTGCTGGGGGGTGAGGGTGGTGGTAGACATGGGTGGGGGCCTGGTGGAGGCTGCCCCTGGTGGCTGGGGGGTGGGGGTGATAGGGGACATGAGTGGGGGCCTGGTGGAGGCTGCCCCTGCACTGCTGGGGGCTGGGGGTGGTGGGAGACATGAGTGGGGGCCTGGTGGAGGCTGCCCCTGCACTGCTGGGGGGTGGGGTGGTGGTAGACATGGGTGGGGGCCTGGTGGAGGCTGCCCCTGGTGGCTGGGGGTGGGGGTGCAGGGAGACATGAGTGGTGGCCTGGTGGAGGCTGCCCCTGCACTGCTGGGGGATGGGGGTGGTGGGAGACATGAGTGGGGGCCTGGTGGAGGCTGCCCCTGCACTGCTGGGGGGTGGGGGTGGTGGTAGACATGAGTGGGGGCCTGGTGGAGGCTGCCCCTGCACTGCTGGGGGGTGGGGATGATGGGAAACATGGGTGGGGGCCTGGTGGAGGCTGCCCCTGGTGGCTGGGGGGTGGGGGTGATGGGAGACATGAGTGGGGGCCTGGTGGAGGCTGCCCCTGCACTGCTGGGGGGTGGGGTGATGGGAGACATGAGTGGGGGCCTGGTGGAGGCTGCCCCTTCACTGCTGGGGAGTGGGGGTGATGGGAGACATGAGTGGGGGCCTGGTGGAGGCTGCCCCTGCACTGCTGGGGGGTGGGGGTGATAGGGGACATGAGTGGGGGCCTTGTGGAGGCTGCCCCTGCACTGCTGGGGGGGTGGGGGTGGTGGTAGACATGGGTGGAGGCCTGGTGGAGGCTGCCCCTGGTGGCTGGGTGGTGGGGGTGCAGGGAGACATGAGTGGGGGCCTTGTGGAGGCTGCCCCTGCACTTCTGGGGGGTGGGTGTGGTGGTAGACATGGGTGGGGGCCTGGTGGAGGCTGCCCCTGGTGGCTGGGGGGTGGGGGTGATAGGGGACATGAGTGGGGGCCTGGTGGAGGCTGCCTCTGCACTGCTGGGGGGTGGGGGTGGTGGTAGACATGGGTGGGAGCCTGGTGGAGGCTGCCCCTGGTGGCTGGGGGTGGGGGTGCAGGGAGACATGAGTGGGGGCCTGGTGGTGGCTGCCCCTGCACTGCTCGGGGGTGGGGGTGGTGGGAGACATGAGTGGGGGCCTGGTGTATGCTGCCCCTGCACTGCTGGGGGGAGGGGGTGGTGGGAGACATGAGTGGAGGCCTGTTGGAGGCTTCCCCTGGTGGCTGGGGGGTGGGGGTGATAGGGGACATGCGTGGGGGCCTGGTGGAGGCTGCCCCTGCACTGCTGGGGGGTGGGGGTGGTGGGAGACATGAGTGGGGGCCTGGTGGAGGCTGCTCCTGCACTGCTGGGGGGTGGGGGTGATAGGGGACATGAGTGGGGGCCTGGTGGAGGCTGCCCCTGGTGGCTGGGGGGTGGGGGTGATAGGGGACATGAGTGGGGTCCTGGTGGAGGCTGCCCCTGCACTGCCTGGGGGCGGGGTGGTGGTAGACATCGGTGGGGGCCTGGTGGAGGGTGAACTGGTGGCTGGGTAGTGGGGGTGGTGGGAGACATGAGTGGGGGCCTGGTGGAGGCTGCCCCTGGTGGCTGGGGGGTGGGGGCGATAGGGGACATGAGTGGGGGCCTGGTGGAGGCTGCCCCTGCACTGTTGGGGGTGAGGGTGGTGGTAGACATGGGTGGGGGCCTGGTGGAGGCTCCCCCTGGTGGCCGGGGTGTGGGGGTGATAGGGGACATGAGTGGGGGTCTGGTGGAGGCTGCCCCTGCACTGCTGTGGGGTGGGGATGGTGGGAGACATGAGTGGGGGCCTGGTGGATGCTGCCCCTGCACTGCTGGGGGGTGGGGGTGGTCGTAGACATGGGTGGGGGTCTGGTGGAGGCTGCCCCTGGTGACTGGGGGTGGGGGTGCAGGGAGACATGAGTGGGGGCCTGGTGGAGGCTGCCCCTGCACTGCTGGGGGGTGGGGGTGGTGGGAGACATGAGTGGGGGCCTGGTGGAGGCTGCCCCTGCACTGCTGGGGGGTGGGGGTGGTGGTAGACATGAGTGGGGGCCTGGTAGAGGCTGCCCCTTGTGGCTGGGGTTGGGGGTGAGAGGGGACATGAGTGGGGGCCTGGTGGAGGCTGCCCCTGCACTGCTGGGGGTGGGGGTGGTGGTAGACATGAATGGGGGCCTGGTGGAGGCTGCCCCTGCACTGCTGGGGGGTGGGGGTGATAGGGGACATAAATGGGGGCCTGGTGGAGGCTGCCCCTGGTGGCTGGGGGGTGGGGGTGATAGGGGACATGAGTGGGGGCCTGGTGGAGGCTGCCCCTTAACTGCTGGGGTGTGGGGGTGGTGGGAGACATGAGTGGGGGCCTGGTGGAGGCTGCCCCTGCACTGCTGGGGGGTGGGGGTGGTGGGAGACATGAGTGGGGGCCTGGTGGAGGCTGCCCCTGGTGGCTGGGGGGTGGGGGTGATAGGGGACATGAGTAGGGGGCCTGGTGGAGGCTGCCCCTGCACTGCTGGGGGGTGGGGGGGTGGTAGACATGGGTGGTGGCCTGGTGGAGGCTGCCCCTGGTGGCTGGGGGGTGGGGGGTGCAGGGAGACATGAGTGGGAGCCTTGTGGAGGCTGCCCCTGCACTGCTGGGGGGTGGGGGTGGTGGGAGACATGAGTGGGGGCCTGGTGGAGGCTGCCCCTGCACTGCTGGGGGGTGGGGGTGGTGGGAGACATGAGTGGGGGCCTGGTGGAGGCTGCCCCTGGTGGCTGGGGGGTGGGGGTGATAGGGGACATGAGTAGGGGCCTGGCGGAGGCTGCCCCTGCACTGCTGGGGGTTGGGGTGGTGGGAGACATGAGTGGGGGCCTGGTGGAGGCTGCCCCTGCACTGCTGGGGGGTGGGGGTGATAGGGGACATGAGTGGGGGCCTGGTGGAGGCTGCCCCTGCACTGCTGGGGAGTGGTGGTGGTGGTAGACATGGGTGGGGGGCTGGTGGATGCTGCCCCTGGTGGCTGGGTGGTGGGGGTGGTGGGAGACATGAGTGGGGGCCTGGCGGAGGCTGCCCCTGCACTGCTGGGGGTGGGGGTGATAGGGTACATGAGTGGGGGCCTGGTGGAGGCTGCCCCTGCACTGCTCGGCGGTGGGGGTGGTGGGAGGCATGAGTGGGGCCTGGTGGAGGCTGCCCGTGCACTGCTGGGGGGTGGGGGTGGTGGTAGACATGGGTGGGGGCCTGGTGGAGGCTGCCGCTGGTGGCTGGGGGGAGGGGGTGCAGGGAGACATGAGTGGGGGCCTGGTGGAGGCTGCCCCTGCACTGCTGGGGGGTGGGGGTGGTGGGAGACATGAGTGGGGGCCTGGTGGAGGCTGCCCCTGCACTGCTGGGGGGTGGGGGTGGGGGTGGTGGTAGACATGAGTGGGAGCCTGGTGGAGGCTGTCCCTGGTGCCTGGGGGGTGGGGGTGCAGGGAGACATGAGTGGGGGCCTGGTGGAGGCTGCCCCTGCACTGCTGGGGGTGGGGGTTGTGGGAGACATGAGTGGGGGCCTGGTGGAGGCTGCCCCTTAACTGCTGGGTTGTGGGGGTGGTGGGAGACATGAGTGGGGGCCTGGTGGAGGCTGCCCCTGCACTGTTGGGGGGTGGGGGTGATAGGGGACATGAGTGTGAGCCTGGTGGAGGAGCCTGGTGGAGGCTGCCCCTGGTGGCTGGGGGGTGGGGGTGATAGGGGACATGAGTGGGGGCCTGGTGGAGGCTGCCCCTGCACTGCTGGGAGGTGGGGGTGGTGGTAGACATGGGTGGGGGCCTGGTGGAGGCTGCCCCTGGTGGCTGGGGGGTGGGGGTGGTGGGAGACATGAGTGGGGGCCTGGTGGAGGCTGCCCCTGCACTGCTGGGGGGTGGGGGTGGGGGTGGTGGTAGACATGAGTGGGAGCCTGGTGGAGGCTGCCCCTGCACTTCTGGGGGGTGGGGGTGATAGGGGACATGAGTGGGGGCCTGGTGGAGGCTGCCCCTGTACTGCTGGGGGGTGGGGGTGGTGGTAGACATGAGTGGGGGCCTGGTGGAGGCTGCCCCTGCACTGCTGGGGGGTGGGGGTGATAGGGGACATGAGTGGGGGCCTGGTGGATGCTGCCCCTGGTGGCTGGGGAGTGGGGGTGATAGGGGACATGAGTGGGGTCCTGGTGGAGGCTGCCCCTGCACTGCTGGGGCGTGGGGGTGGTGGTAGACATGGGTGTGGGCCTGGTGTAGGCTGCCCCTGGTGCCTGTGTAGTGGGGGTGGTTGGAGACATGAGTGGGGGCCTGGTGGAGGCTTCCCCTGGTGGCTGGGGGGTGGGGGTGATAGGGGACATGAGTGGGGGCCTGGTGGAGGCTGCCCCTGCACTGCTGGGGGGTGAGGGTGGTGGTAGACATGGGTGGGGGCCTGGTGGAAGCTGCCCCTGGTGGCTGGGGGGTGGGGGTGATAGGGGACATGAGTGGGGGCATGGTGGAGGCTGCTCCTGCACTGCTGGGGGCTGGGGGTGGTGGGAGACATGAGTGGGGGCCTGGTGGAGGCTGCCCCTGCACTGCTGGGGGGTGGGGTGGTGGTAGACATGGGTGGGGGCCTGGTGGAGGCTGCCCCTGGTGGCTGGGGGTGGGGGTGCAGGGAGACATGAGTGGTGGCCTGGTGGAGGCTGCCCCTGCACTGCTGGGGGATGGGGGTGGTGGGAGACATGAGTAGGGGCCTGGTGGAGGCTGCCCCTGCACTGCTGGGAGGTGGGGGTGGTGGTAGACATGAGTGGGGGCCTGGTGGAGGCTGCCCCTGCACTGCTGGGGGGTGGGGATGATGGGACACATGGGTGGGGGCCTGGTGGAGGCTGCCCCTGGTGGCTGGGGGTGGGGGTGATGGGAGACATGAGTGGGGGCCTGGTGGAGGCTGCCCCTGTACTGCTGGTGGGTGGGGGTGATGGGAGACATGAGTGGGGGCCTGGTGGAGGCTGCCCCTTCACTGCTGGGGAGTGGGGGTGATGGGAGACATGAGTGGGGGCCTGGTGGAGGCTGCCCATGCACTGCTGGGGGGTGGGGGTGGTGGGAGACATGAGTGCGGGCCTGATGGAGGCTGCCCCTGCACTGCTGGGGGGGTGGAGGTGGTGGTAGACATGGGTGGAGGCCTGGTGGAGGCTGCCCCTGGTGGCTGGGTGGTGGGGGTGCAGGGAGACATGAGTGGGGGCCTTGTGGAGGCTGCCCCTGCACTTCTGGGGGGTGGGTGTGGTGGTAGACATGGGTGGGGGCCTGGTGGAGGCTGCCCCTGGTGGCTGGGGGGTGGGGGTGATAGGGGACATGAGTGGGGGCCTGGTGGAGGCTGCCTCTGCACTGCTGGGGGGTGGGGGTGGTGGTAGACATGGGTGGGAGCCTGGTGGAGGCTGCCCCTGGTGGCTGGGGGTGGGGGTGCAGGGAGACACGAGTGGGGGCCTGGTAGAGGCTGCCCCTGCACTGCTCGGGGGTGGGGGTGGTGGGAGACATGAGTGGGGGCCTGGTGTATGCTGCCCCTGCACTGCTGGGGGGTGGGGTGGTGGTAGACATGGGTGGGGGCCTGGTGGAGGCTGCCCCTGGTGGCTGGGGGTGGGGGTGCAGGGAGACATGAGTGGTGGCCTGGTGGAGGCTGCCCCTGCACTGCTGGGGGATGGGGGTGGTGGGAGACATGAGTAGGGGCCTGGTGGAGGCTGCCCCTGCACTGCTGGGAGGTGGGGGTGGTGGTAGACATGAGTGGGGGCCTGGTGGAGGCTGCCCCTGCACTGCTGGGGGGTGGGGATGATGGGACACATGGGTGGGGGCCTGGTGGAGGCTGCCCCTTGTGGCTGGGGGTGGGGGTGATGGGAGACATGAGTGGGGGCCTGGTGGAGGCTGCCCCTGTACTGCTGGTGGGTGGGGGTGATGGGAGACATGAGTGGGGGCCTGGTGGAGGCTGCCCCTTCACTGCTGGGGAGTGGGGGTGATGGGAGACATGAGTGGGGGCCTGGTGGAGGCTGCCCATGCACTGCTGGGGGGTGGGGGTGGTGGGAGACATGAGTGCGGGCCTGATGGAGGCTGCCCCTGCACTGCTGGGGGGGTGGAGGTGGTGGTAGACATGGGTGGAGGCCTGGTGGAGGCTGCCCCTGGTGGCTGGGTGGTGGGGGTGCAGGGAGACATGAGTGGGGGCCTTGTGGAGGCTGCCCCTGCACTTCTGGGGGGTGGGTGTGGTGGTAGACATGGGTGGGGGCCTGGTGGAGGCTGCCCCTGGTGGCTGGGGGGTGGGGGTGATAGGGGACATGAGTGGGGGCCGGGTGGAGGCTGCCTCTGCACTGCTGGGGGGTGGGGGTGGTGGTAGACATGGGTGGGAGCCTGGTGGAGGCTGCCCCTGGTGGCTGGGGGTGGGGGTGCAGGGAGACACGAGTGGGGGCCTGGTAGAGGCTGCCCCTGCACTGCTCGGGGGTGGGGGTGGTGGGAGACATGAGTGGGGGCCTGGTGTATGCTGCCCCTGCACTGCTGGGGGGAGGGGGTGGTGGGAGACATGAGTGGAGGCCTGTTGGAGGCTTCCCCTGGTGGCTGGGGGGTGGGGGTGATAGGGGACATGAGTGGGGGCCTGGTGGAGGCTGCCCCTTAACTGCTGGGTTGTGGGGGTGGTGGGAGACATGAGTGGGGGCCTGGTGGAGGCTGCCCCTGCACTGCTGGGAGGTGGGGGTGATAGGGGACATGAGTGCGAGCCTGGTGGAGGAGCCTGGTGGAGGCTGCCCCTGGTGGCTGGGGGGTGGGGGTGATAGGGGACATGAGTGGGGGCCTGGTGGAGGCTGCCCCTGCACTGCTGGGGGGTGGGGGTGGTGGTAGACATGGGTGGGGGCCTGGTGGAGGCTGCCCCTGGTGGCTGGGGGGTGGGGGTGGTGGGAGACATGAATGGGGGCCTGGTGGAGGCTGCCCCTGCACTGCTGGGGGGTGGGGGTGGTGGTAGACATGAGTGGGAGCCTGGTGGAGGCTGCCCCTGGTGTCTGGGGGGTGGGGGTGCAGGGAGACATGAGTGGGGGCCTGGTGGAAGCTGCCCCTGCACTGCTGGGGGTGGGGGTGGCGGGAGACATGAGTGGGGGCCTGGTGGAGGCTGCCCCTTCACTGCTGGGGTGTGGGGGTGGTGGGAGACATGAGTGGGGTCCTGGTGGAGGCTGCCCCTGCACTGCTGGGGGGTGGGGGTGATAGGGGACATGAGTGCGAACCTGGTGGAGGCTGCCCCTGGTGGCTGGGGGGTGGGGGTGATAGGGGACATGAGTGGGGGCCTGGTGGAGGCTGCCCCTGCACTGCTGAGGGGTGGGGGTGGTGGTAGACATGGGTGGGGGCCTGGTGGAGGCTGCCCCTGGTGGCTGGGGGGTGGGGGTGGTGGGAGACATGAGTGGGGGCCTGGTGGAGGCTGCTCCTGCACTGCTGGGGGGGTGGGGGTGGTGGGAGACATGAGTGGGGGCCTGGTGGAGGATGCCCCTGCACTGCTGGGGGGTGGGGGTGATAGGGGACATGAGTGGGGGCCTGGTGGAGGGTGCCCCTGGTGGCTGGGGGGTGGGGGTGGTGGGAGACATGAGTGGGGGCATGGTGGAGGCTGCCCCTGCACTGCTGGGGGGTGGGGGTGGCGGGAGACATGAGTGGGGGCCTGGTGGAGGCTGCCCCTGCACTGCTGGGGGTGGGGGTGATAGGGGACATGAGTGGGTACCTGGTGGAGGATGCCCATGGTGGCTGGGGGGTGGGGTGGTGGGAGACATGAGTGGGGGCCTGGTGGAGGCTGTCCCTGCACTGCTGGGGGGTGGGGGTGATAGGGGACATGAGTGGGGGCCTGGTGGAGGCTGCCCCTGGTGGCTGGGGAGTGGGGGTGATAGGGGACATGAGTGGGGGTCTGGTGGAGGCTGCCCCTGGTGGCTGGGGGGTGGGGTTGGTGAGAGACAAGAGTGGTGGCCTGGTGGAGGCTGCCCCTGCACTGCTGGGGGGTGGGGGTGGTGGTAGACATGGGTGGGGGCCTGGTGGAGGCTGCCCCTGGTGACTGGGGGCGCAGGGGGACATGCGTTGGTGGGCAGTAGTGCAAGGTGACATGTGGGTTGGCTGGGGGGCATGGCCATGGTGGATGGGGTGCCTGCAGGACATGTGCAGGGTAGGCCCCTGTGGTGTGGGCCACCTGCAGGGGCCGTGGAGGGTGTAGAGGGAACACCTGGGAGGACCCACATGTGCAATTCACGTGTGGTGCTCCCCGCGCACCCCTGTAATACACGTACCCTGATGGAATCGCGTGTGATACTTCCCACGCACCCCTGAAATACACGTACCCTGCTGATTTTGCGTGTGATACTTCCCGCGCACCCCTGAAATACACATACCCTGCTGCTTTTGCGTGTGATACTTCCCGTGCACCCCTGGGATACACATACCCTGCTGTTTTTGCGTGTGATACTTCCCACGCACCCCTGAAATACACGTACCCTGCTGCTTTTGCGTGTGTTACTTCCCACGCACCCCTGATGCACACGTACACAGGACAATCGGGTGTGGAATTCCCGTGAACCACTGAAATACACGTTCCCCGCTTGGCGTTTGCTGTTTGCCAGCCCTGTGAACTGGTCCAGGGTTAGCGCAGCCCTTTGTGATTATTTGGGGATTTTGAAGGCTTTTCCTTGTGCAAGGGCGTTTCCGGGGGCGTAACTGGCGCTGCTGCAGGGTCGCTGCGCCACGCTGCGCCACGGCTGGTTTTGGATGCGAAAATCCATGAATACGCTGTGCGCGGAAATCGATTTTAGCGCACGCGGTTGGCGCAGACATTCGCACGGGCTCGCTGTGCGCCAGCCGCGTGCACCACTTTTGTGCGAATTTCTATGAATTACCCTCTTTATTGGAACTTTGAGTAAATAGTCTTTCTTTATCACCAACAGATACAAATAGGACTACTGAAACTGCACACCAGAGAAAACAAAGACATACAAGGAAGAAAAGATGTAACTCTCCTCTTGCAAAGTACAAATACACCAATCACAAACATAACTATCATTCCATCATCTCTGTCAAAAAAGAAAGGTGAAGAATTACCACCTGAAACAATTTCAACACATGAAGAGCCTGCAACATGGAAACCATATCTTCCAATGTCAATGTAGTCCCAATAAAAAAAATCCTAAAAATGAATTATGCAAAAACTATTCCAGCATGGAGTCCTCACCAATCCCATAAAAACACATCTGAAAAGCCATGTTGCTCACTTGTGAATTACCAAAGAAAAGTGGTCTTGGAAGCAATAATTGGCAACACATTCAGTCTCAAAAGACAATTAATTATATTAGTGTTCAATGATATAAAACAATTACAAAAAATAATTAAAAAACAACAAACAAAAGTTGAAACATGTGCAACGTTAGTGTAGATACCTTACATAACTTTTGAGCTGGTTACTGTTGTCATATGATATGATATATGATATGATATTTTATTTATATTGCACTCGTACACAAGTGTTTCAGAGCGTGACCAAGCAAACACACTACTAGCACAGAACCCTACTTTGATGAAGAATATACAGCCAAGAACACATACATCCAACCTACTTAACTATATATGGCAGAGGCTTTGAAATCCTAGGAAATAAAATCAAGAAACAAAATGAAAGATTAATTTCATAATCTACCCAAACAAATATTCAACCAACTCTCCCTCTGGTCCGACAGTTAATTCTCTCTACAAGTGCTTGTGCAGCTCAATAGCAATAATTAAAAAACTTTACTCATTTATGTTAGTGTTGAAGCTACTTTTGGCAAAACTTTCTAATTGAAATTATTCCACATTTTTGCAAGAAAAAAAGCAGACAACCTTTCAGATGTTGTAGCCGCCCCCACAGGTCTAGTTGCCTACATACAAGTGGTGTAACTTTACACTGACTACTACTCCCAGTTAAACCCAAAAAGAAATAAGAATATCACAAATTGTTTGCAGAAGCTGCAGTTGAAGTATGCAGAATTCTACAACAAATTATAGCTGTTCTAATAGATGAAGTAAGCATGATTTCTAACTGAATGCTTCCCTTAATTCACCTAAGAATGCAAGAAGTCCTTAAGAATGGATATGAAGAACTGTTTGCAAAGAATGGCATATCACAATGGCAGCATAGCAAATAATAATTGAAGTTGTCACATTCACTTTCTCTACAAATAACTTGTACAGAATAAGCGTTTATCAGCAGACCCAACAAATGATCAATTTCTGAAGAGAATATTAATTTCTGTGCTTACTGAACACGCAAAAGAAACCTTCAAAATTAGACCTTTAGAATAACCTTATGGACACAACACATCAGTCCATTAAGTAATAGAATAATGAACACTTCAAAATCAACACTGCTTGTATGTAATGCCAACCCTTGCAAACAGTTACCCAATGTATAACACAGTGCTAAAAAATGAAAGCCATTCTATAGTTCACATCAACTGCATAGGAAAATTAGATGTCCGTAGCATATATATGATATGATATGATAGTTTATTTATATAGCGCCTATAAACAAGTGTTTCAAAGTGCTTCAAGGCAAGGGAAGGAACAAGGGAAAAATACAATGGCCCTCATTACAACCCTGGCGTTAAGGGGTTAACGGCGCCGCAAAAGGTGGCAGCGCCGTTAACCCCTTAACACCTGATTACGAGGTCCCTTTGTGGGTTGGCTTTTTGCAGGCGTTAAAATCCAACCCGCAAAGGGACCTTGGAGCTAAGTACGGTGCCACAATTTGCGGCACCGTACTTAGCGCCTTCCCCATTTCCATTGAGCCCTATGGGGCAAAAATGGGAATGGGGAAGGGCAATGGCGGTATGGGGAATTACCGCCCCGCTAACCTCGGAATGGGGCGGTGATTCATCATTCCGCCATGGCGGAGTCGGTAAGTTACCGGCATGGACCATGGTGCTATTAGCACCATGGTCCAATGCCAGGGTTGTAATGAGGGCCAATGACATTCTAACAGGCCATGAACAGTATGGATGTGAAATTAACTATCGTACTTGACCTGATGACATTTCAGATAGTGCAAAAGCTAAGACATAGCTAAGGAAGGGAGGAGGAGACTGGGAATGAAATGAAAACAGACAGTCGACTACCATACTAGGCCTGAAGGCATTTCTGGTAGATACTGAGAAAACAAAAGGTGAAGGAGAGGGGTGCAGAAAGGGTGAGGAGGAAAAAAACAAGCGACTATCGTACTAGGCCTGACAACATTTCAGATAGTGCTGGAAGGGGGTGGGGGAAACAAGTAAGGGGGAGAGAAGACAGTTGAGGTTGCTATCATACTATGTCCAGGGACAATTCATATAGCGTAAGTGCATAGAAGAAAGGGGAGGAGGGGAGGAGATAGGAAAAGGGAGAAAGGGAGAGAGGAGAGAACAGAGAGTAAGCAGTCAAAAAGAGTGGAGAAGCAAATGGGAGAGCAAATACAATTGCAGAAGTCAATAGTAACACCTAAGTTTGCAAGCCAGGAAACCAGATGAAGATGGGAGCCGCGTGATTCAGGGCCACCATGAGTACAAGATGCAAAGGAAGTCCAGCATGAGAGTTGAAAAAGGGTGACAGACCATGAATCAATAAAGTCCATAAAAGTCAAATCTAGCATTGGCCACAAGACAGTGATGGTGAAACGAGAATGTATCAGGACAGACTCCTGCATAAGTCGGCTGGTGGGGTGCGGGACCTGGGTAGAAGAATCAACCAAACACGCAACACCTGTGTGCACGAAGGGGGTGGGGGCACACAGAACTGAACGGAATGACACTCTCTATGTGTCAACTAGTCATGGCATGCCTAAATGTTCTAGAATAATCTGTATCAAAAAGTATTAACTCTCTGCCTCAACTGCAGAGTACTACGTAGATGTAACCTTGATACAGATCAATGTTTAGTTAATGGAGAAATGGGTACAATGTTTGGCTTACAAACACAGTCAAATGAAAATAATATCCAATTTGGCTTCATTAATTGTGACAAACGTAAAGAACTAATAAAACATCCTCCCTGCACCACAGCATGTTTCTTTCTTTTTAAAAACACGTATGTGCAGAGAAGAATTCTGTCTTTCTATTGCATATGCTGTTACAACTCACATGTCACAAGGTCTAACCCTCAACCATGCAACTGTAGACTTTGGCTACACAGTCTTTAAAGGAGGTGTGAGAAATGTAGCACTGTCACGTTTGTAAACTCACAGGCCTATGTTTACTAAATTTCAATGAAAACAAATTCAAGCATCCCTTGGTTCCTTGAATAGAGCAGACTCCATGCTTTGTATACTTCACAATTGGATATGTACGCTATACCTGAAAAATAAAAACCGTCAAAAAGAGAACTAGTATAAACTGAAACTCCATCTGACCTCCACATGATTGCCATAAAAAACAATTACACAAACCTCAAATCCACCATAGTACACATTCTCTGGCCCGTTTCAATTTTAGAACATAAACAGAGTGGATTGCTATGTATATGTAGCAATCAATCTACTTTTCCAAATGCTGCAACTTGTGTACAATAATTAATTGAATGACTCATAAAAATATGTTTGCAATGCCTCCTCATGCACAGAAATGCCAAACACAATTCTGACACTACCTACACTGTATCATGGATAAGACAGAAAGTGGACTGATTTTCAGGAATTGTTAAATTCACCATAATACACAAGAATACCCCATTACCTCCTGATCTACTTGCTAACTAGAAGGGCTGCAAATGAAATCCAACAGATAACAGCCTCTATCTAAATCTGCCTGCCTCTACTCTCCGCCCTTTGCAACTCATCCAGAACAGGACTGCGAGACTTGTCCTTGACCTCAAGCCCAGGGACCATATCTCTCCAGGACTGAAATCACCACACTGGCTCCCAGTAACTGCGAGGATTAAGTTCAAAACCCCCTGCACTGTCCACAAGGCCTTCTGGGGCCTGGGGCCTGAATACCTTCAACTCTCTCTTCCTAAATATCTTCCTTCTCTAGCTCTTCGCTCATTCGCCTACAACTCCCTCAGGGTCAGCCGCTTCTCCAAGCAACGAGTTGGGGGTAGATCTCTCTCCGCAGCAGGGCCTTCCTCTGGAACAGCCTTCCTGCCTCCCTGAAACTTGAGGAGAACCATCTCCGGTTCCGGAAGCACCTCAAAACCTTCCTCTTTGCCTCCTCTTTCTCTCCCCCTCTCCCCTGCTGAAATCACTGAAACTGCGCTGAATCTGCATTCGGGCCACTCACCGATCTCGGTCCTTGGCCCAGCCACTCTACCCTGCACTGCCTCCCTGGCAACCCCTGCACTGCGGGACTGTCTCTGTATCCCTACAGCCCCTCCTCCCAGCACTTTTCTGCACTTACCTTGCACTTGCCACCAGCTGGCCCTTATTATTTATCATGTATTCTACTAACCCTGTACTGCACTTTCCTTATTATTTATCTTGTAGTCTACTAACCCTGTACTGCACTTTCCCCTCTCCCTTTCCCCCTGCACTTTTCCCTTCCCCTCTACCCTTCACTTGCACGATCTGAATAACACCTGGCCTAGTAGGATCGTTGTCTGTCTCCTGTTGTCCCCCCCACCCGCACCGCCACGTCTTGAAACACTTGTGTATAGGCGCTTTACAAATGCCATATCATATCATATCATAACATACACGTGGAAACATACATTCCATATCTACATCTGTGTTTCACAAGACCATCTACCCAATGAACAATGTGTCTATGTATCTATACCACATTGTGATACTATACTATTTCAACAACTTCTAAATGATACAAAACATGGCATGTTTTGACCAATTTTCATTTCAGACATTCTCTCAAAAATATAAATAGATACACATGGCCAATATGTTATACTACTGCTTTTAATAAACAAGCCAGATGGCACAAATAATAACTTTAATCTACCCACTTCTAACCTCCCCAAGGACACTTTCATGAGCAACACAAGTGTAAATGTGATTTTTTTTACAAATTATTCTACCGCAGTGTCCACAGACAAATGTCATAAATCACAAACCCAACATGGTACATGTGTCAAAATATTTTGACGCAACCCATGTTTCTTGACTGGCCAATCAGCAACCTTATATAATGTCTACAGATGTCACACATCTCTCTGATTGGTTCAGAGGTGTCCGAAGACATCAAATGAGGAAGTGTGTCCACAGGACAGACCGAGATAACACTAATTTACTTGACCTATTCTTTCCACATTTTAAAAAAAAATAATGCTGGATGTATTACCACCACATTTGAATTTGCAAAAGCACACTTTTGTATTTGTATTTGTATTTATTTATTTATAACGCACAGCCATCAGACCCGGAGGCATCAGGGCGCAATTTGTACAGAGTTACAGAAATGCATATATACAGACATAAAATTACAAGACATTAAACTTTAACAGAAATATTAACAGTGTTCACATCTACAAAGGTTACAGTGGTTTCAGCTGTGAATATCCCTAAAGGTGTGCAGAAGAGCAACAGATCAAGCAAGTAAGATAGGGGGGCTGACCCATCTTAAAGTTGGTGGAATAGCCAAGATTTGGTATTTGCCTTGAACGTGTTGAAGGAAACTTCAGCTCTGATTGTAGCGGGGAGGGAGTTCCAAAGCTTAGAGGATAGGACAGGGAAGCTCGAGCCCCCCGCTTTTTGCAGTTTAAACCTGGGGATCGCGAGACAGTGGGACTGGGCAGTTCTTAGTGGTCGGGAAGTGGAGTGGAGTGACAGCCGACTGCATAGGTAGATAGGGGCGAGTGTTTTTAGAGAAATTCTCTGCTTGACAGGTAGCCATTTTAGGTTAGCTCAGGATTCAGAAATGTGATGGTTTCGGGGGATGTTTAGTGCGGCGCCGATAGCATTGTTCTGGGTTGTTTGGAGTTTATTCAGCTTCGCTTGGCTGGTGCCTAAGCAGAGAGCACTGCAATAATCAATTTTGGCCATAACGAGGGTTCTAGCAAGTGTGACACTATTAGGGGTGGTAAGAAACGGTCTGCAAGCTGCAATAAGTTTGCAAGTGTATGCTGAAGCAGATCTGACTGCATTTGTTTGTCTGGCTAGAGATAGTGTGGCGTCGAGGTAAAAACCTAAGGTTTTAGTATCTTTCGAGACTCGAATGGTGTTGCCATCAATGGTGAACGATTGATAGGAAGGCTCTAGTTTGTTCAGACGTTGTGCGGTGCCCAGGATCAAGAGCTCTGTCTTGTCGTCATTAAGGCATAACTGATGTTGGGCCATCCAGGCTTGGATGACCAGGTAGATGTCATTAAGGGCCTTAGTGTCAGCTAAATAATCTCCTGTAATAGGAATGAGTATCTGAGTGTCGTCCGCGTAATTAGTGTAGGAGACACCCAGATAGTCAAGCACATCAAAGAGGGGTTTCGTGAAGATATTATAGAGTGTGGGTGACACACAGGATCCCTGAGGTACACCACAGTGAATTGGGGAGAGGTCCGCAGCTGCAGATGGGGCAAAGACCCTCATGGATCTATTACTCAAAAAGGATTTGATCCAGGTCGCAGCCGAGGACGAGAAGTTGGCAGCAGAGTGGAGGTGTCTACATAAGATCTGGTGGTTGACCAAATCAAATGAGGCAGAGAGGTCGAGAAGTAGTAGCATTGCTAGTTTGCCCTGATCTTTCAGTACCTCAATTTGGGTTTTTAGGTCTATTAAAGCAGTCTCCGTCCCGTGTCTGGGGCAGAATCCAGATTGTCATAGACCTAGTAGGTTGTTAGGTATCAGGCCACTCCTCACTCAGGTTTGGTGCACATCCATGCAACAGTTTCGGCTGTAGGCACAAGCAAAATGATTTGAACGTCAAGTCAATCCAGATTTGATAGCTTTTGGGCCCTCACCCCTACAACTTCCCCCTCCACTTGATGAAACTACACCATACTTGGCAAAATCATTCACAGTTGTGTATCATTTTTCTAATGTTATGTTCAGATTCATTGAATGGCACCAACGTTACAAGCCACTGAAAAACTGCTGTTTCTATGGGAAAGCCAACTTAACCATAACTACAGGGTTGCTATATATAATTCAACTGTAATTCAATGAAAACACTACAAAACAGCTGCTGCAATCTCTCCCCTCTGCCAATAAAATGAAGTATGGCTAAGAATGCTTGACATTCTTTCTTTCTGCCATAAAAAAAATTGAACATGCCTAAGGCTGCTCTGGGATGCTCCCTGTCCACCTACAAAATGACTAGCTATAAGAATATTTTGACTTGTTCACTTCCTCTGCTAAAATGATGTTTGACTAAGAATACTTTGGTATGCTCTCTTCCCTCCTATAAAAGGAAAGTGTATCTAATAATGTTTTTGACCATACTCCCTGCACCAACAAAATGACAATGTGCCTAAGAATGCTTTAGTGTTCGCCACCTTCCACCCACAATGAATGTGCTCCAACCCCAAACCCTTAGACCTGGAAAATCCTAATAGCTATGCCATATTATCAATTTCAAACTACTCTAACCTGATTTACACTGCAATCCTACAATACCACCTAACTAGACAGATTCCCTTCCCTAGCTAGATCTCTGTGGATTTGCCCCTACCTTCTAATATACCGACCACCAAATGTCTTGAAGTCTACATGTGTTTCTTTATATAGACAGAAGGGGAAACAAGAGGACCTCTGAAGACTCTAGCCATCCCCAAGGACCAGGCATGAAGGGGAACAAGGGGGGGCACTCTTTATATAACACAATATGGATACAAGGGAACCTGCTGCATAAATGCGAGAGAATCAACATCGCAGGTAAGAACACTCCGTGGGGCGCCGCAGGCGGGCTTCACCCTGTGGGCCCCCTTTGAACACATGGCCTGTGCATCAAGGATAAGCGAAGAGGGGAGCTGAATTCAGGGTGTTCGTCTCCAGAAGACCGCAGTCGCTGGGAACAGCGCCGTGTGATGTAATCAAGGTAGGTGAGCAACTCCCACGTTTACTTATGGGACCTTCTGAAATCAACCCGATCCAGAGAGGCACTTGCATGGCCCCAAGGCGGTTTCAAATTACCCCTTGGCCAGCAGGTATGGAAACAAGGATGTGTAATGGAGGGGTGCTCCAAAAAGAGCCAATCAAATGGTAAGTGGTGGTGTCCCTGCAAAGTAACAAGCCCGCAGAGTGTCCACAACAGTGTTTGTGAAGATTATTATCGGGCTGGTGCCATGTGAATGTCTCCCTTCGCACTAGTTTAGGGTGTCTTGTGTTCCTTCTTTTCTGGTGCTGACCAATGGCAGACAAATAAAGACCCAGAGGTCTGCACAATTATTTTATTACTAATTGCAAACTGTTTGTGGGGTGGGCCAGGAAGCAATGTGGTGTCACACAGGGAGGGAATGAGTCCAGAGAGGGAAGGTCTGTTTGCTCCAACCATGTCTAACTAATGTATGCCTAGCTATAGGGGTATGATGTAGTCTAACCAGTCAGCTTCCTGAGAACCAAAAAGACATGAAGTTTGAAGTGCTACTGTTTCTAACTGTATACACATTGTATTAGCAGTACAAAAGACTGTCCGCTGAGAGCCAGTTTGCCAGCTCCTATCAACCAGTTCTGTTCCACTGTGCTGTTTGATTTGTGCTTGCCCAGCTGTGATAAACAGCATTACTTCTTGCCTGGTGTGCACTCCTTTTTGGATTACTACGGGTACCTTATCTATTACGAGCCCTAGGGGACCCCCAGTACACCATTGTAAAAAGCATATGAAGCAACAATGTCCAATGTCTTTGTACTGAGACACAAATGACTCAAAAGTACTACACAGAGAAAGCTCCCAGATTTATACATGTGATTAGCATTACTAAAGCCATTAAAAAGATATGTAAAATATAGAACAACTAATGTTTGAATAACTGTGTTGCCAGGATAGGTGTTCTGGTCTTCTTAGGGCGTATACACTTTTCAAGCGTTAGATTTCTCAGACTGCACATTAAGGTACTGCAACTGTGTTGTATCAAACGGTTGAAGGAGCCCATGTGAGTCTTGCAGATATAACGCACATATAAATGAGTCTTTGCTCAGTCAGGGTCATTTTCGGGAGCCATGGCACGCTTAGCAAAGAAGGAAACTGTTCCTTGCTGTTTATTGTTATACCACTATCAGACACACTTTAGAGAAGAGATGTTGATGCCCTTGTTCTACGTAAGTTCAGGGCAACATGCATTTTCAAATTGTGAATAGAGTTTAGATGACTGTGAGTAGCAAAGCATAATTCATCCCAGGTCATGTTTTACCTCAGGTACTCGTCATTTCCAGAGATCTGTGAGTGAATTTATACCACCCGAGAAAACATGTCTAGACTGAATTAATTTTCCAAAATATTTAATTCTGTATGAGTGAGCAAACGATTATGATGATTCAAAGCTGTGGTTGTGACGAGGAGCACATGAGGAAGGCATAAAAGGAGAGGAATGCTTCACGTTTTGATCATATTGAAGTTTATCTCTACTGACTTTTACAACATGCAAACAGCTCATCAGATAGCAAAGCATGGGGGGCATGTCTATAATGAACTATTTCTGGAAGTTTGTTTCCAAGTTTATGCCAGTGCACATTTGAGGAGTGCCCCTACGCTATGCTTAAAACATTGATTGCAGTTGAGATGATTATGCTGTGCAATTGCGCCTGGCATGTTGGAGATCACCATTTGTAATTATCTTGAAGCTAGTTAGGTGTTGATGCATGTAGAATATTTTGTGGTAAAACTAGTATATATAAGATTACCCTCGCTGACAAATAGTGTTATATGTAATTGTCCTGGGTTATTGGTGTGAACCATGGCTGCAGAGCTGAGTAAAATAAGTGGCCATTTTGAGGTATTCTCGGCTGTTCTTGGAATAATATTTTGCAAAAATCAATGTGTGTTCCAGTTTTGGTGTGGGCAATTTTGGCAAGAAGTGTGGCTTGATCCACATTTGTAACAGTACATACACCATACACAATGGCTATGGGTCCCAGATTCTCACAAAGAGGATGCTAAAGTGGGCATTTTTGGGATTGGGCAACCCAGATTTTTCTTAGGGATTAAGGACAATTTTACATCTCAAACAAAGGAACAAAAACCATAATCAGGGAAACAATTGTTGTGATGGATTCCTTTATCACTGCTGTAGGTTGATAATCATCTGTACATTTACTGGTGTTCAGGCTATTTATTAAATCTGCAGTTTGTTGATGGCGACTAGTTTGAACATCAAATCCGGTGGATACAGATTTCCCCTCAAGTACGTTAGAAGGTATGGGTGACATGTTTCGAGTATCACAGATGTAAACTGCATGTGTGCAGGAAGGAAAGAACAAGAAGACAGTCATTCTCTGTGTACGCCCCCAGCTTCAGGAACATCCTCCCAACCAACCCTAGACTCACCCACTCACTTCTGCATTTCTGGAAAAAGCTAAAGATCCTGAAATGGATCCACCTTAACTCCTAGATTTACATCCTCTCTCTCTCACTATCTAACCTGCGATTGAGTGATCTACTCTCCTTGTTTCTTCCACTAGTTTATTATAAATCCCTTGCTGCCTAATTACCCTCCCACATCACCTGTTGCAAGATCCCAGTTCCCTTGTATTGATCCTGGACAATTACTAGCTACATGAAATGTGGACACCCCACCCCTTTCCCTGAATTTGTGCACCTTCACACATGGGACGGTTGCCTGAAATCGGTGAAAAATCAATGTGGTCGTAGACGGACCGGTCCCGCCACGAGGAAGAAAACTCGAGGTGCAAGACCTAGTATGCACGATTTCCAAGATATTTGCACTGCAATGCACTCCAATGAATTGCCCCACCCCAGGGTGAGGTGACAGGTGGGGAGGGAGCACAAAATGTCCCAGTATGCAGCAGCACACCAACTCCCCAAAGCAGAACGAGGAAGAGAAAAAAAAGAACAGAAGGAAAACAAAACTGTAAGCGGAGAAACAATTAACGTATTATATTAAGCCTTTCGGCTCATCTAAATGACTCTTTACACATCCCTGCATGTAAATTGCTCCGTCTCCAACTTCGTTTGTAACTTTTCTAAAAACCTCATAAGTGCTAATGTCAAGTTTTTACAATCACTGTTATGCATTTGACGCCACCACTCTTCTGTACTATAGGTCGGACATTTGTCCATCTCTTTCCCCAAATAGAATATTCTCAGATTGCTTAAGCATGGACAAAAGAGGATCAGGTGTTTTAGGTTTTCCTCTTTGTAGTTACAAAATCTGCAGTTGATCTTTTCAAAATGAATCATTCTTCTCTGTTTCAGAATTTCTTTAGTTTCAAAGAGATTTAGTCTGAATTTTAGATACAACTTTCTCAGACATTTGCACGGCCACATGACCATGTATTTCGGGATGGTGTTGAAACTTTTAGCTTCAACAGGCAAATTTGTCATACATTTGTGGGTTGCTCTTTTTTCTACAGTTCCGATCCAGTCTAGTTGTAACAACTTTTTCTTGACTCCATTTGGGTTGAACCATAGTATTTTTTCATCTGTCGCCAGCTGGATACAGTTATTGCAGACTTCTCTTAACTTGTTTTTTTTTCTTCCTTTGAGCTCCTCTAAAAATTCGAATGGAGGTAATTCTGCTTCATCCAAGGTCTTCCTGTATAGGGTTAGCTAGTTCCACATTATTTCACAGCATTCGTCTCTAGCAACCCCAAAGTGTTACTTGATTAGATTAAAGACTTACACAATACCTTGGAGACACATGGAAATCAAGTATCCCAAAGCACATAATTTAAAAGCAGTGTGTGCTACTTTGTATCTACCCCACACAATATCAAATTTCGTTACCAGGTGTCCTTCACAGGTCATCGCTCTAACCAACCTTGAGGTTTTCTAAACAAAACATCCATCTTGTTCTCTGGCAGCCCCATCAATACAGTCACTTATCACGACTTCAATGTCTAATCAAACCTAAGAATCAAAACTAAACATGACACCTTTCAATAATATATATATGCTGAAGCATCAATTCAGATGTAAGTAGGCACTCTGCAACCTCCATGCAGTTTCAAAGTTGTGCAATTCCTTGACGCTTGCTTGCTGCATACAGTGTGACAACTCGAAAATCTGTTCCCATTATCCAATGCTATCTATGTGTGGCTCATGCTTAATAATGCCTTATTGGCTTGCATATAATGTGGCAAAAACACAATACGTTACCTACGGTTGAATGGTGCAAAGTCCACAGTTGTCTTAGTGTGCTTCATGATTGATAATGGGAGCCAACTATTCGAGTTTGCACACTCAAGTTTGCCATTGTCAATGTCTATTGCCCTAACCTATTTGGAGTTCTGAACAGTAGTCTCCCACAGCTTTTGGTGAAAGGTGATGTTGATATGCTTGCCTCCATAGACTCGGGGTCAAAGTTGGAAATAGTGTGTCAAAAATACTTCTATTTTGACCTCTGTTTTTAGATTGAGCATCTTAAAGTATTTGAGTTTCCACATTCTTCTGTGTGTGGTAATTGAGAAACCACCTTTCAACACAATCGCTGACAGACCTTTCATGGTTCGACATGGTGTATCTATGTGGAGTCATTCTTTCATGAAGCTCCTGATACGTCTGACTAACATACCTTCCAATCAGGCATTTGTGTCATTGTATGAGACATACAACATTGGATGACTTGCTTTTTCATTCCCCTGCTATCTGTATTGTTTGGTTATTTAGGGTTGTTATGGCAGATTGAGTACAGATGCGCCGACACATTTTTCATGAGGCATGTTCCAGGTCTTATATTTTCTTGATATTGTGAAAATGCATTTCTGGTCAGGGGCTTTGCTAATCTCTTGGTTACTTCTCTGCAATGAAGGGAGCTTCCTTGACAGTGGGCCTCATCCCAATTGAGGCAGTCTGTAAATAAGGGGGCCAGCTGCCCCGAACCAGCATCGCCAGTAAGATAGCTCAGCAAGTTGAACACTCGCTGATGCGATCTGAGCGTCATCTGCAGGTTGCAGGTTCGAATCCCGGCAAGGCTGAAGGCCAACACAGCCTTTCATCCTTCCGAGGTCGATCAATGTGTACCAATTTTGGTTGGGTGATATTGTATGTAAATATGTTCTCTGTAAACACTTTGGATTAAGGTGCTATATAAATAACACATCATTATCCTTTCCAGACCACCACACTCCCACTCTGCCATCATGGGCCGTTGCGCCTGGCAGGTCTGACCTGCTTGGCACAACGGCCCCAATAGATGGATTTGTCACGTAGCACTTGCTCTGTTAGCAACGGTGCTGGTGCTTCCATATCCCTATTCCCATGGAGTCCCAATTGGACTCCATGGAAATGGGGACTTACACTTTCCACCGTCTGATATCCCAGGCTGCAGGGACTTGTAATGTTCTGGTGGTACCAGGATATCAGGCAGCATACATGCTGTTACGAGTTTGGCGTTACCGCCAAACTTGTATTGATGTCCAAATTCTCTGTGATCACCATCTGTACTGAATATTGGCTGGAAGCCGCTAACCATTTCTTTCAGCTGTACTGTTTGATAAGTGATCACCAAGAAGAGTATTTGTTCTGAAGTTCCATTGTCTATGTATTGCCTGTCAATTTGTCTTGGCTCAGCAACCATTTTGTAAGAAGGATGTACAGAGGATGGACAGTTGAGTGTCCCACGCCTTTCTGTTTGAAAATATGTACAATGGTACCAGAAGGCATCAATTGAAATAATAGACCTTTTTGTGTGGCTGGTATAGAAATATGCCCTGTCTATGTTTATGTTCTTGTCTGTGGAGTTTCTTGTATACTTCTGTCACTAGTGTGCTGATTTACCAACTGAGTAGTGGAAACCATTTAGTGATTCAGGAAGTTGTTTGAGAGGATTGTAGGCTTCTGTGAAAATCAAGAAAATTTGATTATTGTATCATAGGTATGTTAGTGGATTCAGGGTTTGCTTTTGCAGGAACTGTTTTTTGAGGTCTTGCATGAAAAGGTTGGCATACTGAGGTGCTTTTAATTGTGCCCTTGGCTGTTATGGGCTTTTGTAGAAAATGCCTTTCATTGAAGTAGCAATTATGTGTGAGTATGAATCCCATGTGAACAGTGATTACCTTCATTAGGGTGTCTCTCTTCCTGCAACATTTTTGCAGCAATCTTTGACTTGGAGCTTTTCTGTCTAATAGAAAATGTATTTGATTTTCAGGGGCAATTTAATAGAATGCCATGTGATGGCCAAGGATCTGCACACCTTTGTCTCTCCTTGTACCTGAATTCCAGTCATCTACCATTATAGTGTGAAATATAATTGTTAAAAGAGCCATGTTGTGATGTTGTGTAATTAGTGAATGAAACTTCTATAGTGAGATTTCTGCACATGGTATTGTCAACATGTTTATAGCACTCTTTCTAATTTGACACATTGATTCTTCCCTATATTGTGTAGGGTCATTACTCTTGAATGAATTGTCATTTAGGCTGGTGACACTTTAGAATTCATTTTATAAAAATGTGTCATTTGGCGGTGGAGAGCCATTACGTTTGCACTCCAACTTAATGCCTCGCTGGTGCCAGCTTTACGTCATTTGCACAGTGGCGTTGAAAGGTGCAGGGCAGAAGGCGGCATACACATGTGAGTAAACGCTGCATGGCATACTTTTAATTGTGAGCCATGATTGTTTGTCCATAAAGCTGGTGGTCCCATAGTGATCTGCAGCATTTGCACCAGCATTACCTTCCATGCCAGTGCAAATGCTGAACCATTTGTAAGGAGGAGAGTACTGGGGGCAGTGGAAATATAAGTTGCGTTTTGCACCTCCTTTCTGCCATATAAATGAATGAAAATGGAAGGCGTACTACCCTTATTCAAGGAGTTTACATTTCCATTTACATGTTGCTCTATGTTGAATCCATTTGCAATCTTTAGACATGAGGAATGCGGTACAATGTATTCAAGGCTATTGAATGATGGCTCATAAGCACTAACACCATTGGTAAAATTCTGGTAAGTGGATGTGATCAAATGAGAATATGGTTTTTAAACAGGTATGTCAAGGAAGAAAATATGATTTATGTTGTGTGACCCAAAGCAGCCTGTTTCTGCTATTTTAATTTTGTGTAAAGATTATCAAATCAGAGTACACGTTTTTTCATGGGACCACAAACATGAGTTGGCATAACAAGGACCATATTGCTTTCCATGGCCGATCATGTGTTAGTAAGTAGGATCAAATTTGAAACTACAGTATTTTTGTTGAAAATGTATTCCAAAATTTGCATGATGAATTCATTGATGGACATAGACAGTGCTGCTGTGAGGGAATCCCATAGTCTACATTCAGTGAGGGGAAGCTCCAGGTCCTCACTGATCAGGTTGCACACCATTGCAAGGAATTTTATGGCAGCATGTAGAGGAAAGCATCTGGGCAGTGGAAGACTGCAATCTGGCACTCAATTAGTCATAAGGTGCCTGCTGTAGGCATGTCCCCAGTGATGCGGAGGACTGCGGCAAATGGTGGAATTATCTTCGGGCCAGAGTGTAGGGCCACCTCTCTCAACACAGGCAAGAAGCCATGGCCACAGGAGGTGGCACCATGGAGCCCCTTGCCCTCACCCCATTGAAGGAGAAGGTGGGCACCATCCTCGACATGGAGGGGATTGAGGGAGTCAGTGGAGTGGGGGTGGGTGCCATAGGCCAAGAGGCACAAGGTGAGTCTCCCCAAATGCACAGTGCAAACGACCAACCAAAGAAAGTGTCCCTTAGCATCAATCGTCCCAATGGTCAGGGACAGATTCCAGCAGTGCCAGCATCAGGCCTAGGCACTCAGGGTGACCGGCTGGGGTGCCACATAAGGCCTCTGTCATGCCAGCCCTGGAGGAGGCCTCCAAGGGAACCCCTGATCTGGCACGGAGTTTGAAGGTGCGGCATGCGCCCTATCGAAGTGTAATGCACCCTGGATCCCTGCTAGTGCTGGCTGTACCAGCAGGAGTGCAGTGTGCAAGTAATCACAACACAGCGCAGCTGTCAAACCAGCAAGTGCTTGGCCATGTAAGGCAGCCACATGCCAGTATGGCAGCCGAGCTCTGTGGCAATGTAGGAATCCCTGCACCTGCATGCAATCAGAGCGTCAATCACCAAACCAAACTGGTCACCACTGCTGACTCCACAGCAGTGTTCCATGGAGCCATGGCAGTGCCCTGGACGATGCAACAAAAATTGCAGCCCCAGGTGTGTGGTGCCAGGGGAGTGGGTGAGGGTCACATGATCACATACAATCGATTGGCCATGAGTCAGACACACTCAGCTGTAACCAGGCCTCCCCTGCTGTGGTCACATGCAATGGCCCATGTACAACTACACACTTCTGGCCACATGGGTAGGGTGTCCCTCTGATTGATAGTATGGGTGACTTGTGAGTCAATGCATGGGAACGCACGATGCCTGACAGCATGTAATGTGTTCACCTACTGGCTATCAGCCAGCTCGGGATTAGTCAGAGGAGGATGCCTGGATGGCCCATCAAGGGCCGGGCCTATAGGACGTCAAAATCCACCACAAACCCTGAAGGGCCAGCTGAAAGGATGGATATTCGCAAGGGACAACATGTCACACCAGGTCCAGGCAAAACCAGACCTGCATGTGCCAGCTCAGGCTCTGCACCCACCCCATGAGAGACAGGAATCACAACACCATCTGTACCTCAACAGCCGAACAAAGGGCCTGTGACGGATGACACAGCTTCCGGCAGGTGTGCTGACACCAGTGTGGAACAACCTACCTGACAGGCACAGGGCGCCCGAGCATCACCTGGCCAAGATAGCATGTGACATGGACAGCAGGCCCAGTCATCATAGAGAGACATGTACAGTCCCTCCTATGGGTTGCTTTGTTTCAGCCCACGCCCTCCCCATTGCCGACAACCCATTTCCTAGCCCACACCTGACCACACCATAATGCAGAGGCTAGATGCTATGGAAAGACGCCAGCTGTTAGGCAGAACTATATGCAGTACCCTTTGGGAACACCACACTCAATTAAAACTACAAGTGACACTACAAATTCAACTTTGGTACAAGCATGTACTACACAGTAAAAGTGGTAGCGATGGTTGAGCAGCCAGACTTATCTCAAGAGCAAGTGAGCAGTATCAATAGTTACACAAAGGACAGCAATTAGTATGATTCAAACAAACACTGACTCAAGGTTTCTGAGTAAAAGAATATTCATTTATTTGCACATCAGTTGTATAACATCTCACTAAAGTAAAGCAGTTAAAAAATCATACTCTTAATACACCACACCACTCCAAATAGTTTCCAGACAAGCTAAGCGCACAAAATGAAGTGGGAGCCAAATGGCACTCTAGTAATTTAAAAGGGAGGGAAAGACAAAGTTAGGCAGAAATTGAAAGAAGAACTACATTGATGGAATCAAATCAAAAAGGCTTAGGGCCAAAGTCAATGGGACAAAAGTCTTTTGCTCAAGATCACACAGTTCAGTGTAGTTTGCGTTTAAGTCTTTGCCAAGAATTCCGGACGAAGTTGGTCAGCAGAAAAGTTAGTTCAAAGAGTAGAGAAGGACAAGCCCTCGGATTGGAGAAAGAGTTCACACACTTTCCCTGCGGCTGAACGAAACAGAAAACCGGATTTGCACAGTACCTTTAAATGGAGAAGAATCTGTAGCTGAGGCGGTCGTTCCCAGCAGTTCCTGTAGGCTCACGGTTCCTGAAGCGACTGTCAGACTGACATGAAGTAGGAAGACTGGAGGGTCCTGCACTGCCCAGGAAAGAAACCAGCAGCAGAGCAAAGCAACAAATAAAAGGTGCGCTTCTTAAAACCCAAGCAGGGTCTAACCTTCCTGGCTATCCGGCCCACTGTAGCTCTCTACAGCGAATTCCTGGCTTGTAGTTTGGGTGAAATGGTTGGTCCCACCAGCTCAGGGGAAGACAATTCCTGGAGGATCTCCTCTGTCACTGGAGTTTGAAGATTCGGACCTGCAGCAGGTTCAGTGGTGGTAGTGGTACTATTGTGTCAGATCCTCATTGGTTCTTTCATTCCACTGGCGACTCTGCCTTTCCAATCACAGAGACCTGCTTTTTATGCAGTTTTCCCCCATTCACACAGCCTGGCTGTCAATCACACAGCAGGGTGGCTGTCCTGGCAGGACAGTCACCTAGCCAATCAAATAGGAGTGTGAGCTGGGTTACCATGGGGAACCCATGGCAGGGATCCTAAAACCCCTCCCTCACATCATGCTTACCCAGACATTCAGGCGCCTAAGGAGGGCTTCTGTGGAGAAGCCTGCGAAAAGACAGTGAACAAGGGGACCAAACCTGGTTTGGTGCGCGGAGTAAAACACGAGAAAGACATTTTCAAAAAGAAATGGCGAATAAACCCAGCCGGAACCGTATAAAAACGTATAGGGTCTAGTGAGTTTGAGGCTACCAAGATAGCCTAAGGCAATGCCAAGGTTATTTAAGATAACCGCGGTAGGACAAATAGGTAGTTACCACTGCCACCAGCCAAGTCTTGATGAAAAGGGAGCAAAACAATGCTCCAAGAGAAACAGAAAAAAAGGGATAAGTATTAACCCTTTCCAGTACTCCATGTAAGATGGTTTGTACTGGGTCTGTGGATTTTTAAAAGACTAATAAAGTCAATGGCAACTTTACATGTTCTGGGAGTCATTAGTCAGTCCCAGAAAATTGGGTCTGAGTTGGGAAGTCTAAAATACAACCCTGTGTCACTGCACTGGAGGTGCTGTGTAGCACACAGTAAAAAGGTGATGTCTGTGGAGTAGGTGGGGCTCCACAGTCTATGAACACAAGAAAATGTTAAACACACACTGCAAAACACATGTAAGAGTGGGGAAAAAAGGCTCACACTCTTACCAGGTGAAAATAATAAATCCTAGAAATCCAGCAAAGCTGCTGATGTTCTGGATAGGTAAGGGAAATTAGGCATTCTGGAGAATTCTCCATAACACCAGGTTCAAATGGAAGTTATCACAAATACACACTCCCTCCACCTCCAGGCCATACGGGACTGCATTCAGGTGAGCATAACTGGGCACAGGTGGCTGCTTTGACTGCCACACTAACAGTCTACGGGCAGTGCATCAGACAACTAACAGAAGGCATATTCTCTCCTTCCCCCAGATGTTCATTGTCTCTAGAGCTCTGGTTCTCTCTAGGCTGGACTACTGCACCAGCCTCTATCTAAATCTTCCTGCTTCTACTCCCCGCCCTCTACAACTCATCCAGACCAGGACTGCAAGACTTGTCCATGACCTCAAGCCCAGGGATCGTATCTCTCCAGCACTGAAATCTCTGCATTGGCTGCCTGTGGCTTCAAGGATTAAGTTCAAGACCCTCTGTATTGTCCACAAGGCCTTCTGGGGCCTGGTTCCTCAATACCTCCAACTCTCTCTTTGTAAATACCTTCCTACTCAAGCTCTTTGCTCCTCTACCTCCAACTCCCTCGGGGTCAGTTGTTTCTCAAAGCAACGAGTTGGTGGTAGATCTCTTTCTTCAGCTGCGGACTCCCTGTGGAACAGCCTCCCCGTCTCTCTGTAACTTGAGGAGAACCATCTCTGATTCTGGAAGCACCTCAAGACCTTCCTCTTTGCTTCTGTCTTCTCTCTGCCTTTCCCCTGCTGATTCATGTCTGATACTACACTGGTCCCCTGGCTACCCTCTGATTTCGGGCCCAGGTCCCTGTCCACCAAGTTGCACACCCGCACTGCCTCCCGTCAATCCTTGCACTTGGGTCTGTATCTGTTACTCTACAGTCCCCCTTCCTGCACTTTTGGACACATGCTGTCTGTACTTACCCTTGCACCTACCAACTGCTGGCTGCACTTCTTGTTATTGTTTTACCCCACGTAGAGCACTGCCCCTCCCCTTTCCCCTGGCCCTTTTCGCTCCTCCCTCCCCTTCACTTGCACAATCTCAATGTCACTTTGCCTAGTAAGATCGTTGTCCCTGTCCTCCCTCTGCTCCCTCTTGCTTGCCTCTTCGCGCCTTGAAACACTTGTGTACAGGCGTGTTACAAATGCCATATCATGTCATATCATGTCATATATGCCTTTGCTGAGGCAAGGCAACAAAACAAAACATGGAAATCATTACGGAACTCATCCGGGGGTCAGAGTCAGTTCCATCAATTTCGGCAACATCTACAGATGTTTCCTTGCTGTGCGCCCTGAGGCATCGTACATCATGCACTCTTGGCCCTAAATCACCGGGGGAAGCCCTGAAGGGGAAGAGGCCACCCAAGACTCTGTACAAGTAGTTAGCACGGTTGTTCTGTTGGGGGTTGTTTAAGGTTATGGGAAGGGGGTAGTGTGCTGGGGTGGTATTTATGGATAGATAGCGTGTTGGGGTGGTGTTGAGGGGTGATGGAGGGGATAGTGTGTTGGGGTGGTGTTGAGAGGTGGGGAGGTTGGATAGTGTGTTGGGGTGTTGGTGAGGTTTTGGGAGGTATAGTGAGTACACTACCACATTAAACATTTTTTCTTCTGAATCAATGCTAGGACATTCCCCATTGTGCCCATTTTTTTAATCATTAATGTTTGAGTACATACATTGGTGCATGGTATGTGAACTGTGGATGTAATTTCCGCCGGCTGTAATTCCGCTGACTGTAACACAGTCAACCATATTTGCGCTGACTCATGATACGGTAGAGCTGTAATTGGAGCTGTAAATCTGTTACAGACAGTTTTAAGTGTTACTGCCCAACTTGTGATGATGTACCATATGTTATTTCACCAGAGAGTCCTTGTTTGCTCCATATACCATAGCTTTTTGTAAAATTGCACAATATCTCTGAATTAATTTCACTTTAAAATATTTAGGTATAGTAACTCCATCTGAAGTTATGGCTCTCCACCGCCATCATGGAACTCCTTTACTTCATCATTCAGTGACCATCTTTGTGGTTTTTAATGGAAATGTAACATGTGTGGGCTAGACATAACTGATTTTCAGTAAATAAATCTGGCCATCAGCAGTCCGGTTGGTAAACCCACTAATAGCTATTAGCCCGTCAGTTGGAGACTTTTATGACATTAGGGTTGCAGAGGACGTTGCTAACAGCCCTAAATGTTGTTATGCCTTTAACCTGGTCAAGGCCCATTACTTAACAGAAAAACCCCTCAATGTGTATTGCTATATTAAAGATTGTGTTCAGTCTCTCCTGCCACTACTCTTATTTGGAACAACCTAGCTATTAATTGCAACTTTCTAAAACACTCTTTTGGGGTAAACAATTAGAAACTCTTAAAAATTGTATGTACAATATGGGACAAAGTCCCCCACCTGAACTTGCTAATGTATGGTGGGGTTGCCAAATGGGCCCAGTGATTACACAAAGAGTGTGATGCTAGACCCGGGGTTGTTATGGGGACTATCCCTTAGTTACCTCCACCATGCCATTTGCAGAAAGCAAGGTATCATCATATTGCCACCATAGACACTTCTGTTACGCTCACCTGACTCCCACGGAGGTGCTGGCCTGGTTCACGCTGCTGTGACCTCTTCTAAGGTGATGCGCAGGGTTCGGAAAACGGACTGGACCGGGCCCCCAAATCTGGCTTGTCTGGCTCGCAGAAGTATCCTTCTGTAGGCGAAAATAGGGGATTAACTGTCTGCGGGGTAATGCAATCGGCCTCCCACTTTCCCCTCTCACCCTCCTCGAAACCCTTCTGTGATTCCTCGTAGCGTCTCACCTTAGGGTCTGGAAGGACGAGCTCTCCATCCTGCTTCTGATGCAGGGGCGCGTTGGTATCCAGTTACTTCACTGGATTTTCGGATTGGTGAGAACCAAACTTGCTTGTCTTCCAGGTAAGTTTTTTTGATAAGAGGTTCCCCTTGTGTCCATGCATTAATGTACTAATGCTAGTGTCTTTTTCCCCATAGGGGCCGGGGTACGGAATGCCAGGGAACACGCACCGACCCGAGATGAGAGGTGAAATCCTTGTAGAAATCAGGTAAGTCTTTAATGAGCGTTTTTTGGTAATGTCTTTTCATTCGCTCATTAACGCTGATGTCTCTTTTTCCCCTTAGGGGCCGGGGTCCGGAAATGCCAGGATGCGGCACGGACCCGAAATGAAGAGGGAATGAATCAACAGGTAAGTCTTAACATGGAGATTTAGCTTTCCTTATTCCCTTCTCTCTCACCTTTTGTTCTGGTCTTTTTCTCCCTAGGCGCTGGGGCGTGACTGCGAATCCGGATGATCGTTGCTGAACATGGAGGCGCCCTGTAAAGGTGAGTGGAATGCGGCGCTGCAGCGATCGACGCGATGAGCTTTTAAATAAAAGTGTTCCTTTTAAGGATTATCGGCGAGATGTCTCCGGGATGCGGATTTAGCAGGTAAGGACTTTTCCTTCTTCTGTTCTCTTCTTCTCTCCCTTTGCAGGTGATCTAGGATGCTGGCAGGCGTGGCAGAAGTCAGGATGCAGGAGCAGACCAGCTGCTAGATGCAGAACAACGCGAAGCACGTGTGGCTGTTCGGGTGGGGTTTAAATAGCCTTGGAAGAAGTTCCAGGTATGTATCCTTCCTCCAATCTGGTATGTATCCTTCCCCGACCACGCCCAGATGGTAAACTAGTCCCACAGGTAAAGTAGTTCCTTTCAGGCCTCAAGGAGGCCGGGATCCTGCAGCATGGTCTGCATCAGGTAAGGGCACCCAACCACTCCCATAATGAGCCTGGCGCCCATGGCGCCAGGTCTGATTTCTTTTATGAGCCTGGTGTCCTTCCTTGGGGACTGGATGTCCACTTTCGGGGACGCAGGGCTTGAACCAACTCCCCGTGAGCGGGCATCATGACACTTCTGGCCATTTAAGGGAATCAAGACACAGTGGATCCACAGAGCTGGCAGAACGTTTGCTCTCAGCTACACATATCCCTACCGAGAGAAAGAATGGGACTTGAACAAGGTTGGGAATGTCCAAAGGCAGATGGCTTGTCATCTACCAAGGCTCCTCTCTTGTATAGTTAAGAGTAAATAGACTCAGGCAGTACAATTTGAAGGCAAGGCTAGGGTGTGACAACCAGTGAGAGGAGTGCCCAGGGGTAGAGAATAGCCAGACACCAATTCTCTAAATGATAGTGATTTATAATCTATATAGTGCATTTACCATAGTGCTGTACATAGAACATATTTCCATACAATTATCAATCAACCAAAGTTGGTATTGATTTATCGACCTTGGAAGGGTGAAAGGTTGAGGTGGCCTTGCCAGGATTCAAATCTGTGACCTGCAGATCACACACAGATTGCAACAGCCAATGCTCAACCTGCTGAGCTATCTTACAAGCTTCAGTGAAACATCTGAGTTCCCTTACCCTCGAAATAGGCTTTATTGCAGGGCCAAGGTGCAGCAGGCAGAGCAAAGGCCACCAAATGTGAGGAAGAAAACAATCCCAGGTACCACAGAAGGGGACTTGCCTTCTGCAGGTAGGGATGGCATCCCATCCCCCTGCCAGATACCCAAAGAGACACACCTGAGTTCCTTCACACTTGAGAGAGGCTGTCTAATGAGATCAGAGTATGTGACAGAAGGAAGAGTTCATAGGAAGAGCTCATTCTGAAATCAGAATATTATTTATCGAATATGGTGCACAATTATCTAGTTAAACATTTTTAGAATGTTACACTCATGTGTATTGTCCTGCTGTTGTTTGATTCGTTCCAATAGTATATCAATCATGGTCCATTGAAAGATGAGATCTCACACAAAGTTGCAAAATGTGACAATCAGTATTTTTTCAGAATCAAATGTGAATTATGAATTAACTCTTTGTAAATTACAGAGACAAAAGTGGAACTTGTTGCATTTGGTTACATTTTTGTTATAACAAATCCTAAAATAGACAATAATTCAACCCCAGGGTTGGAAGTCTCAAAAAAAGATAATACTATGAGATGTAGTACATAGAAGAAATATATCTTTGGAGGTTTGAGGAGATTTAGCAATAAACAATTATGCAAAATCCAACGTTCCTGCTATGAAGGTAGTGAATGGCATTGCCATATGACAGATGATGAATGGGAAACAGGTCCTCATGGATCTATTAGAGATACCCATGGACTGCTAAGGATCCCCCTTCACACATGAGAGTGAATGCAATGATTTGCAGGCATGTATATGAAATGTGAGCTCTAACCGATTATGTCAACATTGTGTACTAGGCTGACCAGCCTGGCAAATCCCTTCTGTCACTGATTGTGTAGGTGTTCATCTTTAGTGGACGTTCTTGACAAATACAAATGGAAATCACTGAGAATCTAGGTGGACTGGTCTGTTAAACGCACATTTAGAGAAAGGCTTTTCCATATTTGGCGAATTGCTCTGTCATTGTGCCAGGTTTTGGAAACCTGTTGTATTAGTGGGGACTGCACCTCTGTTTAATGGAGGGGTACAGCATTTGTGTGGCGACCAGATGTGGTCCAAGCTTGTTGAACCAGTAAGATGATCACATATCAGGAATGCTTGTGCTATGGTCAATATTTGATTGACCAATTATACAGACATAGGGCCTCATTCCGAGATTGGAGGTAGTTATGGCGCTATTTGCACCATGACTGCCTCCAATTACAGTACCGGCACCGGTCTTGTTCAATGGGGACTTACCGGTGTAGTCCGACCTTTGCGGGACCGGTAAGTCTCCATTGAAAAAAAACATTCCTCATTCCCATTTGAGCCCCCATAGAGCTCAATGTGAATGGGGAAGTAGCTAATGACGGTACCACAATTTGCAGTACCGTTATTAGCTCTGAAGTCCCTTAGCGGGTCCCGTCCAAAACGCCTGGCAAAACCAGGTGTTGAAGGAGGGACCCGCTAAGGGAACTCGTAGTAGGGTGGTAAGGGATTACTTGCATTGGTCTCCTTACCGGTGCCCGTTATCCCTTACCGCCCCACTCAGAATGAGGCCCATAGACTCTAATGATATGATACTGCAGTTTATGTTGCAAGTCACCCCAAACAAACAGGGACAGTGTTTACTAGCAACCAATTTGCACAGAATCAAGAATGCAGCCTCATACAGCTGCAAGCAGTTCAGGGTGGACGCTAACTATTTATGGCTTAGATCTAGTTGTTGTGACGAGATCTGAAAACTGTTGTCACATATGCATGCCATTAAGGCCCCTGTATTGATTAAATTCTACTTTGACTGATAGGAATATGCCACCATGGTTCACATATTGAATAACACAGTGTGAGATGCTTGAAAACATACTTTATACTGGTAGACTGGAGACAATAAGGCCAGTAACTGTTGGCTTGTGTGATCCATGCTGCACTATCCTGTGAATACTGTTGACATTGTGTCTCGTGTTGCTTAGTAATTGCAGAAATGCATTTTTAATATTTGTCAAATCAGTCTAGCAAGAGCAGAACATGGCCATGTCAGAGTGGTTGACTGGTTATAAAAATAGTTTGTTCTGCGATGAAATGTTAAAACCCCCACCAAAACTTGCAATGGAAGTAGAAGATCAATGTTTGGTTTCCACACAACTTTTTATTCGATTCTATGTGTAATAATAGCCACCATACTCATTACACCACATTACATTGCTCATGAAAATGTGTAATACTGGCAAAGCATGCCCAATAATAAATACGTGCATATGGTAACAAAAAGGAGATGAGTGTATACTTAAGCATTATCAAACTAAATGTGACATTTGTAAAATATTTAAACTTAGAAATCTATTTACTGAGACATTCAGATTAGTGCCCACTTTAATCACAGCCTTATTTAATGGCACTGCCATAAATGCCTAGTGAGGGCATATGTTTTCATGTTTAGACGTGCATACATATTATTGCTATTATTCAATAGCTTAGTGTTATATACATGTGTCACAAAGAGTTGGGGCACTGTTGTTCTGTGTCATTTCACCATGTTTAAATGATCCTGGATGCATTCGTCCACTGAGATACTTTAATGTTATCAACTCCTGCTACTCCAAAGTGGCATTTCATCATGTAGGTTGGAAGTTTACTGACTACATCTCTGATCTGTTCCTAAATGTTCTAGATGTACAACTTTCTACAAGTGTATCTTCCTTGAAATCTATTGCTGTGCTGTAATGACCTCAAGAAGACTTAGATTACTGTAAATCTATTTTCTCAATCACTTTGGCCAAAATAATTTAACTGTAAACTGAACTAACAGAAGTGTTGCCCTTTTTCAGAAAACAGCCTTATGTGGTCTGGGAAACATTTTATAAACGGGGTTGTGCTGTTTTAATTAGGAATCAATTTGGTGGAGACTAGGCGTGTACTGGATAGTCAATCTACTGTTCGGGTGAATACAGAATAGTTAAACCAAGTATTCAGGCGAAGCCGAAATACTTGGGCCGAATAGTTCAATTCCATAATGTGCCTCCAGCAGTATATCATATACTGCTAGAAGTATGATTCCCCCAGCAGTACATTGAAGTTTAATATACAGATGGAGGCAAGTTATAGAGATAGTGCATCACTTTCTATGGATACATGAATATTTTTTGATTGGTTTAATAATTAAACAAATCAGAAGTTGTTCATTTACCAATAGCAAAATGCTACATTCCCATAACGTGCCTCCAGCAGTATATTACATATTTCAACCTGCACACCAGTGAAGTGACGGCATGTTACCACTACCTCCTCTGGTGTGAAGAATATATTTTCTCACGTAGAGTCTCCACGGATTTCCTTTGTAGACTCTCTGTGAGTAAAACCATGTTGACAAAATACTGCAGGGGGAAGGCTGCAGCAAGTAGCCTATTGACTGCTGCAGCCTTCCCCAAGCAGGTTTCAGCTAATTTAGCATCTCCAAAGGAAATGTTTGGAGACTCTTCATTAGAAAAATCCCTTCTGCACACCAGATAGGGTGGTGATATTGCCACCTCTTTGGTGTACAGTATGGATTATGCTCACAGAGAGTCTCCGATGATTTCCTTTGTAGACTCTCCGAGAGTAAAACCCTGTCTGCAAAATTCTGCCTGGTGAATGCTGCAGCAGCCAACAAGCAAGTAGTGTATTGGCTTATTGTCTGCTGTAGCCTTTCCCAGGCCGTTCTTTGTTCACAGAGCATCTCCAAAGGTAATCCTGGGAAACTGTCCATGAGCAAAATCCTCTCTGCACACTAGATAGCTGTGCATACATAGCACCACCCCTTTGGTTGCAGAATGGACTTTGCTAATCGAGAGTCTACAACAATGTCCTTAGTAGACTCCCCAGGTGCAAAAGCGTGTTACCAAAATACTGATGGGGAAAGGCTGCAGCAACCAACAAGCAAGCAGCTTATTGGCTGCTGCAGCCTTCCCAGTCTGTTTTTTGCACACAGTTCATCACCCAATGCAATCCTCGGAGACGCTCCATGAGCAAAAGCCATTCTGCACATTAGAGAGGGTGTGTTTGCTTAAACCACCTCTCCTGTGTGCAGAATGGATGTTGGTCACAGAGAGTCTCAAATAATTTCCTTTGTAGACTCTCCATGAATAATAAAAAAAAAACTGTCTGAAAAATACTGCTAAGGGAAGGATGCAGCAGCTAACAAGCAAGTTGAGAATTGGCTGTTGCAGTCTTCCCCAGGTATTGTTTTACTCATGCAGCATCTCCAAAAATTAGTACTGGTAGACTTTCTGTGAGCAAGTGATGTCGAGGGAAGGCTGCATCAGCCAAGAAGCTATTTGTTTATTGTCTTCTTCAGCCTTCCCTTGGCAGTGCCAATCTCTGTAATTGGCTATCGTCTCTCAAAGAGAGAGATGATAATCAATTCGGAAAGTGGACTTCGGCTTCAGTGAGTGTGCCAGGAAATGTTAAGTTGAAGCCCAATAGCTGAATATCAGCTGAAGTTCTGCCGAATACTCACTCGAAGTTGAAGTGCGGTACACCCCTAGTGTACTGATAGACAGCAGCATTATGTTGCCCAGCAGTTGAGATAATAGGCTTTAGTTGAGGATACATAGAATATTGCAATGCTTTACTTGAGGGAGAGGCAACAATTAAATAAGACTTTGTTGAGGGAGTTGTAGAAAATTCAAATATACTTTGGTTGTGGGAGCGGTAGACCATCAAAACAGGATTCAGTTTAGGGAAGATAGAACATTAAAGTAGGCTAGGCCATGTTTTGTGCCTAGTATTTACTTTGAATTAAATAAATGAACGAGCAATTTCTCGTCAGATTTAAGAGAATATGCCCACAGAACTACAAAGTGGAAGTAGTTGTCCCAAGTGCCTGAATTTAAAAGTGATGTCTGTGTAGCCAGTACAAATACTTTCTGCTTTCATATACATCAGTTGGCGAATAAAAAGTCTTATAAATCTTGTTTTCAGTGAAAAGTATTATAAATCATTGAGCCAGTGAAAGTTCTTAGATTTATTTTTCCAAAGAAAACTCTTATAAAATATTTTGGATGTTATAAGTATTGGAAATCAATGTAATATAGAGAATGCATTCAATTGATACAACTAGGTCTGTAATCTTGCTTGCACAGACAATTCTTTGAAGTCTTGGGAGGCAGGAGGAACATGTATTCAGTGGATGAATCTGTGGGTGTCTTCTCAGTACCCGGGAGGAGGAACACCCCCACAGAGAACATTGCATGACATAAACACTGGTGGTATTGCTTCAAAAATTGGGGCCATTGCGTCAGGAAAATTGGGCGGAGAATGTTGCAGGCAGGAAGATGTAATTGGTGTATGTACATAATTAATACTTGCATAGAAAAATCAGAGAAATTTGTTTGCCAATGAAATCTTTTTGAATTGTTTGCAATGAAAACACTTCAAATTTTGTTAGGCAAGAAATCATATTCACTGTTTGTAACAGAGGCTGACATTCTTATTTGAACAGTGTGCATGCATGGTACTCAGGTTACTAGCAATGACAATTCGTAGAAATTGTTGTGAAATAAAAAGTCTCAGAAACCTTTTTGTCAATGTAAAGTATGAGAAATCTTTAAAGGTAAAACAGTGCATGCAATAGATATAACTCAGTAAATTGTCTTTTTGTAGGCATTCCAAAGGTTTGATGCCCAAATAGAAGGTTTTAGAATTCTTGGGAATCAGATAGTATTCAGTGTCTGTAACTGAATGCATTGTATTTTCGCTGACAGTCCACATATTTCTTTTGCATAGAAACATCTTTTAATACTTGGGAGATTCCATTCAGTAATTGGCACTGCATTGGGCCTCATTACGAGTACAGCTATGGGGGGAAAAGAACAGGGGTAAACTGTTACTGCACCACCGTACTGCAAGTTAGATAGTAAGGTGGAGGAAAACACTCCCAGCAAAAGGCTGGACGGAAATCCTTCACCTCACCACTGAAAGTCAGCAGAATTGGAAGAATTACAACTGGGGGAATCGCTGCAGTGGTAATGCTGCCAAAATCCCCAAGTAATCAGATGGACTACAAACATGGGCACTTTCACTGCCCTATCAACACTTGTAATCCTATCAAAAACCTGTGAGACCAAGTGTTGATTACCATAATCAGGTTTGTTGGTATTTCGGTGGATTTATTGCTGAGCTAAAACCAAACTGCGTATTTAGGCGTATTGTGTTTTTGTGGACAATCCATATGTGTGTTGCTTGAGTAGAATAGCCATAACATTATTGGGAGACAGGGGAGAAGTACACTCAGTGTCTGAGTACATGGTCTTTGTGTGGCCAGTTCACATATTTGTTGCTTGTGAAGAACTGTATTAGAAATTATTTTTACAAGAGAGTGCATACAGAAAATGTATTTGATTGTGTGATACCAGTATTAGGGAGGAGAGCACCTCACTAACTAACGTGATGTCATAAACACCCTTGTCATTGATTGTCAGATTGATGAGAATTAGAGTGGAAAGTGTTGTGAAGGCAGATGTGAGATTCCATTCAGTGTCTGCAACTGAGTATGCTGTTATTTTGTGATTATCTCACCTACATTCTTTTCTACAAATATTTTAGACATTTTTCGGTAAAATGAACATTATAGAACTATTTCTGCCCTTGAGAAGTCTTTGAAATATTGGTAGGCAGGAGAGTGTATCCTGTTGATTTACCCAAGTGCTTGTTCCTTTTTTGGGCACCCAATATATCGATTGCAGGAGTAGAAAATTGTTGCCATTTTTGCAAGGAAGGAGGCTATTATATTTAGTACATTTAACTGTGTGTGTCATCTTTTTGTGGCAAGTCCTGATACTTGCTGCTTGTGTAGATGTATCAGAAGGTAGGTGGAAATTACATTCAGTGTTCATATCAGAGTGATTCAACTTTTTGTGCTCACTCAAATGTGTGGCTTGTGTATTATATCTTTGAGTTCTTGGGAAGCAGGAGGAAATTACAGAAGTCTTAGAAATCAATTTGCCAATGAAATGTCTTAGAATGAAACACTTGTTCGGCTCCAGTAACTCAGACCAGTAACTTAGACCAAGTGGACTGTGGTCTGAGTTACTGGAGCCGAACGAGTGTTTGCGGCAGGTTCTGGAAATTCCTCTGCGTACTACAGCATTGTGAATGGCCTAGTGAGCCGGCAAGTTCTACGCTGGCCTATGAGTGTCCATTTGTCACGACACCTCGGCGAAGATTCTCGAGCTGCACCATGGGTGCTTGTACAGTAGTTGTACTGTTTCCAGTGAAGGACTAATGTCCATTTTCCCGTTCACCTACCCTCGACTTGGAACCTGGGGATTGGTTACGGGCCCATACTTGTTAAGAACAGGGTAAAGTATTGTTTTTTTTAGCCTACGTCCTGAAGAAGGTCTCCGACTGAAACACGTGTCAACGCTTTTCTGTGAAAGATATCTGACCCTAATTCAGCATCGGATATACCATGACACCTAATATTAGGGACTGGGTCACTGTTTAATATATTAAAAGAAGAGAAACATTATATTTTTCAATACCCATTGATGCATGAAACACTTTGGGAGTTTCTTAGCGTGTGAATGTTTGAATGAATTTCTGTATGTGGCTATGATTGTTGGTATGAAATTGTTTTTTATCAATTATTATGATGTCTAGATGATTTTTTGTGTAATACATTTATGGAATAAAATTTGAATATGTATTAAAAGAGTGTCGTCCCATTCTACTGATCCAACTTTGGATATAAATATACTACACCTGAAGGATCAGGGATTTGAGTGCAGGACTACCCCTTTATTTTCCCTTTTTATGATTAGTATGCCATCTTTGTGTGGTCAGTTAACATACTTGCTGCTTTCATAGAAAAGTCTTGAAAAGTTGTGTTTGCCTATGAAAAGACTACTACTTGTTGGTTGCACATGAAACTCTTCTAATTCTAAATAACTTGGACGACATTCTATTCAGATTTTGTGGCTGAGTGCACAGACTTTCTTTCTTGCATAGACATGTCTTGTGAAGGAAATGTCTTAGAACTCGTGTTTGCAATGAAAAGTCTTACACATCGTAGTAGACAAGATAGTGTATTCAGGTCAATTAATGTAATAGAGTGTGCTATGTCAGTACCAGGTAGGAGATAATCCCAGGGAGAAATTTGCATGATAAATACATGTGTGATTGCTTGTCAGACTGATGAGAATTGGACCGCAACAGTGTGCGGATGAATCACCAGGGAGTTGAATATATTCAGTGGCTGTAACTATGTTAACTATTTGTTTTTTTGGAGCAGTCAGCTTAACTGGTTCTTGCTTAGAAAAGTTGTAGAATTCCTAGGAGACATGAAGAGATACTATCAGCATCTGTTGTGCCAACATGTTTGTGTCATCTAAAATGCAAGGATGAGGAAGATGCATTTGGCTGGTGGTCATTTGCATCAAACAGTGTAGCTATGATGGTTCCAGAATTCTGCATGGCAAATTTAAGTTGTTAATGTCATATTCAGTAGAACATGCCACACAAGACAGTAGTACCAGCCCAAATATTGCTAAAGTGCATCAGGGCCAGAGTTGCTGATTTCCTGTACTGATGAGCCAGTACAAAAACCGGACAAGGTACAGGGGAATGATGCACCTGAACGAACAACACAGATTGTACAGGAGCATGATCTGCCAGTAAAAACAGCGCTCAGTGGTGTGAGGCACAATGAGCTAAGACAAACCACATACAGTCTAGAGTATTATTATAAGTGAGTAGAAAAAGAACACTGTGTAGACGAGCAGGAGACCTTTAGCAAATGATCTCCACCTGTCACGTTCAGCCAGATAATAATGTTGATGATGAGCTACATAAATATTATGACCCATCTAAATATGATAGCAGCATAATATGAATAATGAATTCATAATTCTGAGTCAGAGGCCAGAGTTACATGTATGTGGGAAAAAGCCTGTGTCCACAAAGCAGCTCATGTTCTTGCTCCCCAGCACAGTCTCTCCACAGCAACAAATATCATTAAAGGAGCAGAGCAGAAAAGAAAGACTACACACTCATGTGACCAACTGATGGGCACATCACGGTGTACATTATGTCCTGTCCATCACGACAGGGACAGACATCAATGATCACATGCTATGCTGACATGCATTTAGTATCAGTAAGTAGTGCCTGAAAACAATGCTAATAATGTTGCTTATATTATTACAAAGACTGTGGGCTTTACCAATTAGCACAGTGTGACTTTGGGATCTGTATCGAGCCAAGATTCCTTGTGACTCTAGCTACTACTGCTACCTCTGCAGGATTCACAGTGAAGACAAAATGTGGGGTTCCTATGCATTTTATTGCCCTCCACCATTTGATATGTCTGAACCACAGTCATTGGGCCTTAAGTCATATTGATGGCTGTATCATTCAGAGAACAATTATAATTACAAGAAGAAGATAATGCACAAAATATGGTTGATGACTTTTGTCAATGTAGCAGGAGACAAGCTGTGTAGCCGCGCTGAATATCCGTGGCTCTTAGTGATGCTGGGCAGTGTTTTGTATGTGTTTTGGTGTTCCTAATTGGCTAGTGTTAATGTTGTAAATGTGTACTACTTTGGGATAGGTTGCAGTGAATATGTGTCAACCATTTTATTAGTTTTCTAAGAGTATAGTCCTCTTGCTCAGATTTTAATTTTGGAAAAGTATGAAACTCCCCATTTTGTCTACTTGTCTCATTTTGACTGCAGAACTCACACTGTGCAGTTCATGTAACCCGTGATATAATATGATTGGCATTCATCAGTTGTTTGTCATTGTTTTGTTGAATGTTTTATTTGACAATATGTGTTTTTTTAAAAATAAAATACAATAAACAAATAAATAATATGTTGATAATGGTGTTCTTGTTCTGTTTGTTTTTTTTACTGCATTTGTTAAGAATTAAGTGTCCTGTTGTATATGTAGAAAATGTGTGTGAATAATTGTTGGAAGTTGTTTATTAGGAAAGAAAGTGAATTTTGCCGTGAATGATATAGAATCATGTACTTCCTGCACTCAAAATAAAAGAAAGTTCACAGAGCAGTAGAAATGAGCAGTAGAAATACACTGACTTTATAATCACTCATGCTGTATATTAAAGTGCATTTTGGGGTGATATGAACATGTGTGTATTTTTAAAAGATTTTTCTTTGCTGGTGTGAGGGGATTTGAAAATGTGTTTGCTTTAAAAAAGATTTGCTTTGCTGAAGAAAGTTATTGTATAGTTATCCATAGGAGAATATGCATAGGGCCTGATTCATTTAAGGGTTTTATAATGGTGCAATCCCATAGGAAAACGCTCCATGAATCACGTATTGTCTTTATTTTGTTTATTGTTTTGTGAAACCTAGTGTTTAATTTCATGAAAGATATGTGTGTTTGGTTTTATTTTTAAATATGTATTCATAAGGAATATAGGAATGGTGTTAGTTGTGCAAACTGCTATTTTGTAAAAAAGAAATGTAATGTATTTTCTGGTGCAAATTGCCCTAATAAATGCAAGTGCAGTATATGCTTAGCAAACCAATTTTAGTACACAAATTAGAAGTTGTAAAATGTTGGGATGGTTTAATAGATGTTTCCATGTGCAACAGTTTAAAATAAGAAATAGGAAATACACCGATCTGTTTATGGTATTGTTACTGTACTGCTGCGTGATACAGAAATAGTGGCATCTGTGAGTGCCATTTTACTGGGCACACTGGTTCTACCATGGAGTTAAGGTGAATAGTTAGCATGCTCATAGTTACATGTCCAAGCAATGTGACAGCTTCAATAAAGACTGTGGGGCATTGTCTGATGAAGGAATGCCCTGTTCGCTCTGTGCTTATTGCTATTCGGACTGTGGCTCAGCATACAAGAGTAGTACTAGTGTCTTTATTTGGTTGTAAAACAGCAGCAGTAGGGATTTTTTTTTTTTTTTTTTTTTACAGTAGATTCCTGTGTGCAGATTATAAGCCATGCTTTAAAAGGGAGAAACATGATTGTCAGTGCACATTGTGCAAGAAAACAGTAAAATGTGGCCTTTGTAATGTTTTGTCACAAATATTGGGAACATGACTCATGATAAATCATGTGGTGTGAGTCTCCTGGGATGATGCCGATGATGCGTATTGGAAATTGTATGTTACGTGCATGGAAATTGGCATCATGTCAGTAGGTGATTCCACCAGTGCGATGCCCCCGACTTTGGCAACAGTGTCCACTCCACATGCTCTAATTTTACTGTCTGACAATGTTTAAGTTATGAATGTTATCTGTGATCTATGCTACCAATGGGTAGCTGCCGGAGGTGGTGTAAAATTAATTGGGATAAAATTAATACCTCAATAATGATTTTGCTTGGCCTGCAGCCTTTTTTGTCTTATATGTTGTCTTATATATTCACTGTAGATGTGAGTAGTTGTGGTGCAGAAACAACCTCCACCCATTAAAGGTGCTGTCAGCATCAGCCAGAGTCTTCAAACACCTGCAGCACTGTTAAACTCTTTTAGACGAGTCATTATAAGTGCTAAAGAGGTTCAGAGATGAGGCTTCATTTTTGTGCCATTTTCTTTTTAAAGTTGTCATTTTGGTTATTGTATGTTTTCCTCAAAAGTTGGAATTTGAATATGTCTAATATAGTGCAATAAAACACTAAAATGTGTCCCTTCTAATATTTTATCAGAAAGCTTGGGGACATCATCATGATAAATTATCTTGTGCAAGTCTTCTGGGATGATGTGGATGTTGCATATTGGAAATTGAACGAGATGGTCTGTCCCATACTGCGCGGCAGCCTATTTTGGCTTATGGGTGACCGTATATCTTCATTCTAGCTGTAAGCGGTGGTTGTGATGATCAAACTCCACCCATTAAAGGGCCTGCTAGCAATAGCCAGAGTCTTCAAATACTGGTAGCACTGGAACACGCTATCAGAGGAATTATTAGAAATGCTATTGAGGTTGAGAGAGCAGGCTTTTCATGAAGTGTCTACAGAGTTGCTGCTCCTATCCCTAGCAGTAACACTTGGATTAGCGAGAGGCTTTCACACAATCTTTTTCTTCTGATGCAATTAATCTGCCGAAAGTCTACATCCACTTCATCCCAGAGTGCTAATGATAAAATCTATATTTGCCGGGATGGTAAGGTGAGAACGTAATGAAACAGATCCCCTGAAGTTTAGCTAAAGCCACCTTAACTTTGCACTTCAGAATGCTGAAACTGCTCCATTACCATTTCTCTGGGATTTCTCAATTTTTCCATAAAATGTGTTGTTCCATCTCCATTTTTGCCTCTGAGTGAGACTGGAAAAGATAAAGATAGTGGGAGGAAATGGTTCCATTTGTTTCCCATCATTAAAGTAAGGGTCACCCCTCATGCATTCCCCAAATCATTGGCTCCACAATGAATTAGTATGACGTCTGGGTGCTCAGACTTAATAATTTTGGAAAAACCTCAAACTAACTCATTTCCCACAATCCAAACCATGTAATTGTAAAATCTCTCAATCCAGGGTCCATGTTAATATTTAGAGGCCGATTCATGGAACAAACGTGCACCGAAAATCTTTGCGCAAGCAGGCGCAAGCAGGCGCAAGGAGGCGCAAGCGCAAAAAAACAGGCACACGCGCACGTGTGCGATTCATGGAAGTCCCTGTGCGTGTTCTCCCCGGGATGTGCGCCAAACCTGCGCATGGCGCACACGTCACTGCAACATCCTGACTGATACAACCTCGGCGCATACACCAGAAAGTGGGCGGAACACGGGGCATAATGCGCGGAATGGGGAACAACGCGCGAAAATAAGGGCGTAACTGGGGATGTACTGCACGGAAGCAGACGGAACGCCCACACGCACTCAAACCACACATATATATGGAATCGAATAGGGCAAAGCCACGCACAGCCAAAGACACGCACAAGCCGAAACACGTCCGCAACATGAAGGCAGGCGGTAGCGTCCCTGCGCATTACAAAAGTGGCAACATACAGCAAGTGGGCCTGTGCGAGCGGGGCACGTGTATTTCGGGGGTGCGCGGGAAGTTACACACGCGATTGAGCGGGGTACGTGTATTTCGGGGGTGCGCGGGAAGTTACACACGCGATTGAGCGGGGTACGTGTATTTCGGGTTGCGCGGGAAGTTACACACGCGATTGAGCGGGGTACATGTATTTCAGGGGTGCGCGGGAAGTTACACACGCGATTGAGAGGGGTACGTGTATTTCGGGGGTGCGTGGGAAGTTACACACGCGATTGAGCGGGGTACGTGTATTACGGAGGTGCACGGGAAGTGACACACGCGATTGAGCGGGGTACGTGTATTTCGGGGGTGCGCGGGAAGTTACACACGCGATTGAGCAGGGTACGTGTATTTCGGGGGTGAGCGGGAAGTTACACACGCGATTGAGCGGGGTACGTGTATTTCAGGGTGCGCGGGAAGTTTCACACGCGATTCCATCAGGGTACGTGTATTACAGGGGTGCGCGGGGAGCACCACACGTGAATTGCACGTGTGGGTCCTCCCAGGTGTTCCCTCTACACCCTCCACGGCCCCTGCAGGTGGCTCACACCACAGGGGCCTACCCTGCACATGTCCTGCAGGCACCCCATCCACATAGCCATGCCCCCAGCCAACCCACATGTCAACTTGCACTACTGCCCACCAACGCATGTCCCCCTGCACCCCCAGCCACCAGGGGCACCCTCCACCAGGCCCCCACCCATGTCTCCCACCACCCCCAACCCCCAGCACTGTGGGGCACCCTCCACCAGGCCCCCACCCATGTCTCCCACCACCCCACCCCCCAGCACTGTGGGGCACCTGCCAGCAGGCCCCCACCCATGTCTCCCACCACCCCCACCCCCCAGCAGTGCAGGGGCACTCTCCACCGGGCCCCCACGCATGTCTCCCACCACCCCCACCCTCCAGCACTGTGGGGCACCTGCCAGCAGGCCCCCACCCATGTCCAACTCATGTTCCCCACCACCCCCACCCCCCAGCACTGTGGGGCACCTGCCAGCATGCCCCCACCCATCTCCCACCACCCCCACCCCCCAGCAGTGCAGGGGCACCCTCCACCAGGCCCCCACCCATGTCTCCCACCACACCCACCCCCCAGCACTGTGGGGTACCTGCCAGCCGGCCCCCACCCATGTCCAACTCATGTTCCCCACCACCCCCACCCCGCAGCACTGTGGGGCACCTGCCAGCAGGACCCCACCCATGTCCAACTCATGTTCCCCACCACCACCACCCCCCAGCACTGTGGGGCACCTGCCAGCAGGCCCCCACCATGTCCAACTCATGTTCCCCATCACCCCCACCCCCCAGCACTGTGGGGCACCTGCCAGCAGGCCTCCACCCATGTCCAACTCATGTCTCCCTCCACCCCTACCCCCCAGCAGTGCAGGGGCACCCTCCACCAGGCCCCCACCCATGTCTCCCACCACCCCCACCCCCCAGCACTGTGGGGCACCTGCCAGCAGGCCCCCACCCATGTCCAACTCATGTTCCCCACCACCCCCACCCCCCAGCAGTGCAGGGTCACCCTCCACCAGGCCCCCACCCATGTCTCCCACCACCCCGACCCCCCAGCAGTGCAGGGGCACCCTCCACCAGGCCCCCACGCATGTCTCCCACCACCCCCACCCCCCAGCACTGTGGGGCACCTGCCAGCAGGCCCCCACCCATGTCTCCCACCGCCCCCACCCCCCAGCAGTGCAGGGCCACCCTCCACCAGGGCCCCACGCATGTCTCCCACCACCCCCACCCTCCAGCACTGTGGGGCACCTGCCAGCAGGCCCCCACCCATGTCCAACTCATGTTCCCCACCACCCCCAACCCCCAGCACTGTGGGGCACCTGCCAGCAGACCCCCACCCATCTCCCACCACCCCCACCCCCCAGCAGTGCAGGGGCACCCTCCACCAGGCCCCCACCCATGTCTCCCACCACCCCCACCCCCCAGCACTTTGGGGCACCTGCCAGCAGGCCCCCACCCATGTCCAACTCATGTTCCCCACCACCCCCACCCTCCAGCACTGTGGGGCACCTGCCAGCAGGCCCCCACCCATGTCCAAATCATGTTCCCCACCACCCCCACCCCCCAGAACTGTGGGGCACCTGCCAGCAGGCCCCCACCCATGTCCAACTCATGTTCCCCACCACCCCCACCCCCGGCACTGTGGGACACCTGCCAGCAGGCCCCCACCCATGTCCAACTCATGTCTCCCACCACCCCTACCCCCCAGCAGTGCAGGGGCACCCTCCACCAGGCCCCCACCCATGTCTCCCACCACCCCCACCCCCCAGCACTGTGGGGCACCTGCCAGCAGGCCCCCACCCATGTTCAACTCATGTTCCCCACCACCCCACCCCCCAGCAGTGCAGGGTCACCTTCCACCAGGCCCCCACCCATGTCTCCCACCACCCCGACCCCCCAGCAGTGCAGGGGCACCCTCCACCAGGCCCCCTCGCATGTCTCCCACCACCCCCACCCCCAGCACTGTGGGGCACCTGCCAGCAGGCCCCCACCCATGTCCAACTCATGTTCCCCACCACCCCCACCCCCCAGCACTGTGGGGCACCTGCCAGCAGGCCCCCACCCATGTCCAACTCATGTTCCCCACCACCCCCACCCCCCAGCACTGTGGGGCACCTGCCAGCAAGCCCCAACTCATGTTCCCCAGCCAACATGTCATCACAATCTAGATCCCTGGTCCCTGTGGTCAGCCTCCAAATGCAAAACAGCCACCTGAGTATTGCATCCACCCACTCTGAAATGGCAATTACATGACAGAACACCAATTGCAAGTTTCGAAACAAACACATGTCCCTCACATACACCCAATGGGTGTCAGTGAATCTCAAAACCCATATCATGATATGCATGAAACCAATGAGATGATACTACACAATGAAGTTCGATAAAAAAATATGTATTAAAGGAAACATAAATAGATTCAAAAATAAAGAAACAGAAATGGGAATGTACAGAAATGAAAAGAAGCATGTCCGTGAAAAAAAGCAAAAGCAAAAATCATAATCCAAAGTAATGGTGCCCAAAGTCACTGTCCACAAAAGAAAATCCAATGGGAAATATTAATTGAAAGCCATTGCTCCATGGGTAAATTGTGAAAGTGAAATAAAATCCAACAGTGAACTATGTACAGACGAACAAGCCAGGGTCCATTGTCCCAACCAAAGAAATGAAACCTATCTAACAACACTAACTAATAAAATAAACTATATACAAAAATGTGGCCAATGTCCAAAAGGTCCAAAAAAATCAAAAAACAAAGGAAACCTAACACTAACTACATAACTATTTACATGGGTAGCGGGCTAGTCCAACGGCTCACTGGATGTTGTCATGGGCCAGAGCATCATCAAACTCCTGTTCAATGGCTTGGAGGCGGGCATGTTCCCTGGCCCCGAGGTCTCGCAGGGATAAAGCAGTGTCCAGCTCCAACTCCCTGCGAAGACCCTCAAGGCACTCAGCCCGCCTCAGCGCCCTCCACATGGAGTTCTCCGCCCTGACCATTGTGAGCCGTTCCTCCTCTGCCCGCTGCCGCTCCGCACCTATCTGCTGGCCCAACCGCTCCCACACGGAAGCCACTCCCATTCCAGGGTTCTCCTGACCTCCGGCCGATGCCTGCACCCCTGATGTTGATGGCCCCAAGCCATGATGCCTCCCACGTCGAGCCTGCCGCTGCCTCCGACGCAACTGCCTGTGCCAGCACAACGGCATCCAGGCTGATGGAATCCACCGACGCCGTCGTGCACGTGCCCTGCCCGATGATGCCGTCACATCCTCCATCTGCTGGGGTCCAGTTGCTGGTGTGTCCACCCCTGCTGGACCTCCGACTCCTGACTGTGGCAGGGATGGGATCCCCACCGAGCCGGCTGCATTGGTCGGGGCAGGTCCACAGGGGGCCCTGGTGGCATCTGGGCCAGAAGACGGCATGGAGAACGACTGGTGCATAGTCTCCACAGAGGAGGAGAGGGTCGCCAGATTGGCCGACACATGTAGGAAACCCCCGACCATGGCCGTTCCCAACTGGGCCACGTCGGCACAGTGCTCTCCGTGATGACATGCATGCTCCTCCCGGGAAGCACGCACCTCATCATGAATTGCACCAGTGCGCAACGCGACACCAATCAGGACCTTCTCCATACGGCCAGGGGTCCCCTCGTCCTCAGGTGGAGGGGAGTCAGATGACATGGACATCCCCCCTACCTGCGGACGGGCCTGGGATGGGGCATCCCTGCTGGTGCATGGTGGTGCAGTCACAGTGTCAGGGACAGTGACATGCACAGGCCCCTCCACGGCGACCTGTGCTGCCTCCTGCCCCTGCCCCTGGACTGCAACACTTGCACCAGCAGGGATGCCCCCACCACGCCCCATGTGCGCCTCAGTAGCGGCCTCCTCCTCCTCTGTGGAAACCACCAACCTGGATGGCTCCACCCCGTCTTCCGCCGTTGCAAGCCCCTGTGGGGGCTCACCCACCCCTTCCGCTGCAGCCGTGGGGGCATCCCCGCCGCTTTGCTCCACAGAGCCGTCTCCGCCCTCTTCTTCACGTGGCGCTGTGTAGAGGGAGACATAGAACACACGCATCAGGGTACTGTAACAATGGTCCTCTAGACAGGAAGCAATAGCAGATGAGTGGCACTGTCAAAGATCACTTCCATCATGTCCCTCCACAACACATGGCTCAGTGCAGGTAAAACACATGCGGTAACAGGCATGGCGCATGCTGTGGACATTAGCATACATGTCCAAGGGATTCTTGGAACATACTATATTGTTTTGGAACTCACATGCATCATGGGCCATGCCTATCACATGCACACACTTCACCCTAGTTTCATCCATCTGGCCTCGTACACCACAGACACAGTGGATACAAGGATGACTAGGCTGGATCAGTGAACCTGAACATTGTGACAGACATGTGTCATGCATCCCTGGCATTCACAAGTCACAGACACACAGGTCAGACACACAGACATGGACAGCATACATGTACATGGCATCAGCACCCATACCTCACCCCCACCCATGTCCAGGAACAGAGACTGGCATGCTTTCATGTGGCCATTCCGCATAGGGCAACCCATGTTGCATTTGAACACATGCACCAACCGTGTGGTTCACACATTACTGGTCTCACATGCATGATGTCCCTGCACACACACATGCATACATGGCCTATGTCACACATACAGGCAAGTATCAGACAACCAGCACACTGTGACATGCCCTGTCTCACACAGCAATGCTTGGCCACTTACCGCTCAACTCCAGACGGGTCTACCTCTCAAGGATCTGGGCATGGAGTGCTGGGCCTACGCGTTCCAGGACCCTCATCTGGATGGGACTCATGCGGCCCCGGCCCCCCTCCACGAGGCGCTGGGCCTTCAAGAGGGTCCTGGACCTGCAGTCATCCCAGCACTTCTTGACATGTTGGTAGTCGCGGACTGCCACTCCCTCCGCGTTGATGGCAGTCACGATGTCCGTCCAGATCCGAGTCCATCCTTCCTTGTTGGCGCTCTTACTTCCAAAGAGGGCATCATACTGCCCCAGGACTTGCTCCATCAGGACACCAACTTCGGTGGCAGTGAAGCTGGTGCCCCTCTGCCTCTCTGGCCGGGGGTTGCCAGTGGTGCCAGATGTTTCAGTGCCCGACATGGCAACCCCAGAGGCAGGAGTGGGTGGGCAACTGGGTCCTGGGGCTGGGCTGTGGAGCGACGGTATCCCAGTCGGGAGTCTTCTGTTCCAGCAGGGGTGGACACAGCAAATGGACCCCTACAGATGGCTGATGTGCAGGCACCAAATGGCAGGGCACGGTGGCAGCAGGCAGGCAGGCAAGCAGGCAGCAGCAGATGGCTCGTGGGAGGCTGCTTGGGGCTCTGGGGGGCAGTAATTCGGCCTTTTGGGCAGAAGCGTGGTCTTCCGTGTGCTTACGCGTGGCCAGCTTGATACGGAGTGAATTGGAACGTGAAAATCCTGCACGTCTGCGTGTAATTCGAGGAAAGGCCCTTATCGCGTATGCACGTCAGCACGCATATGCGATTTCATTGGACCAAAGGCCCTTAGCGCGTGAACGTGTCTGTGACGTGACGCGTGCGGGTATTTCCCTCATTGCACGTGATGACAGAACACACGTGGATTTCCACCAATCGCGTGTGAAAGTTCCTGCGCACCCCGGAACACACATACCCAGGCTAATTGCGTGTGGAACTTCCCGCGCACCCCGAAACACACATACCCAGGCCAATCGCGTGTACGCTCACTTCCCTCCGATCACACGCGATGACACTCGGACGTGCAGTTTTACCACGTGTGCTCTGTCATCACATGTAATGAGGGAAACACCCGCGCGCGCCACGTCACAGACGCGCTCACGCGCTAAGGGCCTTTGGTCCAATGAAATCGCATATGCGTGCTGACGTGCATACGCGATAAGGGCCTTTCCTCGAATTACACGCAGACGTGCAGGATTTTCACGTGCCAATTCACTCCGTATCAAGCTGGCCACGCGTAAGCACACGGAAGACCACGCTCCTGCCCAGAAGGCCGAACTACTGCCCCCTAGAGCCCCGAGCACACTCCCACCTGCCATCTGCTGCTGCCTGACCGCCTGCTGCCCACGTGCCCTGCCATTTGCTGCCTGCACATCAGCCAGGGTTGCTGTTGCTGTGACCACCCCTGCTGGAACCGAAGACTCCCGACTGGGATTCCATCGCTCCACAGCCCAGCCCCAGCACCCAGTTGCCCACCCACTGCCTCTGGGGTTGTCATGTCGGGGCAAACACCATCTGAGACCACTGACAACCCCCGGCCAGAGAGGCAGAGGGGCACCAGCTTCAGTGCCACCGAAGTTGGTGTCCTGGTGGAGCAAGTCCTGGGGCAGTATGATGCCCTCTTCGGAGGTTCCCGCGCCGACAAGGAAGGACGGACTTGGATTTGGACTGACATCGTGACTGCCATCAACGCGGAGGGGGTGGCAGTCCGTGACTTCCAACATGTCAAGAAGTGCTGGGAGGACTTCAGGTCCAGGACCCTGAACAAGGCCCGGCGCCTCTTGTAGGGCAGCGGATGCCAAGGGGCGCCAGGGCCACTTGTCGGAAGAACAGATGAGGGTCCTGGAATGCATATCCCCAGCACTCCACGTCCAGGTCCTTGAGAGGCAGATCCGTCTGGAGTCGAGCGGTAAGTGTACATGCATCCTGATTGTGAGCTGTGCGTGTGGTGATTTTTCAGTAGTGTGCAGGTTGCACATCTGTTTGTATGGGGTCGAGTATGGGTGGGGGTGTACAGGGCCGTGGGGCTAACACATGCGAGGGCTGGAATGTGTGAGACATGGATGGTGCTTGTGTGTGTAGGCTTGCATGCCAAATGCAGTTGTGTGGGCACACATGTTTGGATGAATGTGTATGTAAGTAGACATGTCCGTGATGTCACGCATGTATGTTGTTTTCAGCTGCATGTATCAGCACTGTGTACATGTGCATCTGTGTGTATTTGACAAGGGTGCAACAGTGATGCAACAAAATGGATGCATGTGACAGCCGGATGTGGAAGCCTGATTGGCAGATGTGACATGGATGCCCATCTGAACACTGCGACACTTGGCAGAGGTGTACACATGCATGCAAGTGTGGTGGTGTGTGTACATGTGTGGTGCACTTCCTGTGTTGCATGTGATGTCTGGCTCACCTTTGCCTGCTCATGCTGTTGTATGTGTATGGATGGTGCTGGCAGTTGCGATATGGCTGTGGTATGGCTCATGTGTGCGAGTTGAAATGACATGTGTGTTGGGGATTGTGATGGCATGTCTGAGGTTTGCCAATGCCACTCATGTACAACTGTCATGTGTGTATGTGTCCATTGTACAGTGCCCTGATGCCTGTGTTTTATTTCTCCCTGTCTGCAGCGCCAACTGATGAAGAGGGCGGAGAAGGTGCTGTGGAGCACAGCGGCGGGGATCCCACCGCCAGCCGGAGACGCAAGGCCCGGCTCCCCTCCCATGTTGTCATCTCATCGGGGAGTGAGGAGTCCGGTGCCGCGTCCCAGGCTGCAGCTGCCAGGGGGAGGTCCAAGAGGCGGAGGTTGGAGTTGGACTCCTCGGCAGCAGAAGGGGCAGCTGGGACCCCACAGGGCCCAACGGGGGAAGATGGCACCGAGTCATCCAGGTTGGTGGGGGGTTTGGTGGAGGAGGAGGCCGTGCAAGCAACAGAGACGGGGTCTGGAGGTGGGGATCCCACTGGTGCTAGTGGTGCAGTGCAGGACCAGGGACAGGAGTCAGCACAGGCCGCCGCGGAGGTGCCTGTGTGCAATCCTGTCCTTGATCCTGTCCCTGCATCATCTTGCACCAGCAGGGATGCCTACGTCCAGACCCGTTTTCAGGCAGGGGATGAGCAAACAACAACTGGCCTTCCTCTGCCTGCGGACGTGGCTATCCGGGTCCGGGTTGAGCCTGTCCTGACTGGTGTGGCGTTGCGTCAACGGGCCATGCGAGGTGACCTCCAGTCTTTTTATGAGGAGACTGCACGTCATCTCGAATGGCTCGTTGACCACGTCAGCCTGCTAGGACAGGTCACCCAGGCCGAATTCCTCCGTATGATGGGGCTTGCTACGACCCCCTCCTCAACTGAACACCCTACGCGCTAGTCGTCCTCCGTGCCATCTTCCCACCCATCAGTCACCTGGGTGCCCTGTGGAGCTGCCTCTGACGGTGCGGCCAGGCTGGTGGAGGAGGCATCCCTGCCACAGTCGGGAGTCGGACGTCCAGCAGGGGAGCCACATCAACGACTGCACCCCAGCCGGCGGAGGATGAGCAGGCAGCAGGAGGAAGTGCACCGGCAGAGGCACAGCAGCAGCAGCAACGTGGTGGGAGCCATGAAGTCTCGGGGACTTCAACATCGGAGGGGCAGGCATCGGCCGGAGGGCAGGAGGACCCAGGACAGAGAGCGTCTTATGTGTGGTAGCGGTTGGGCCACGCCATAGTTGCGGAGCGGCAGCGGGCGAAAGAGGCACGGCTCACAATGGTCAGGGTGGAGAACTCCATGCGGAGGGCCCTGAGGCGGGCCAAGTGCCTCGAGGCAATCTGCAGGGGTTTGGAGGTGGACACGTCGACGGCCCTGCGGACCCTCGGGGCCATGGAGGAGGACCACCTCCGGGACATTGAGCAGGAGTTCGATGATGCCCTGGCCCGGGACATCCAAAAGTGAGCCGTCAAACTAGCCCGCTGCCCTTGTACATAGTTATGTAGGTAGTGTTAGGTTTCCTTTTTTTTGGGATTTATTTTGGACCTTTTGGACATTGGCCACATTTTTGTATATAGTTTATTTCATTAGTTAGTGTAGTTAGATAGGTTTCATTTCTTTTGTTGGGATAATGGACCCTGGCTTGTTCGTATGTACATAGTTCACTGTTGGATTGTATTTTTCTTTCACATTTTAACCATGGAGCAATGGCTTTCAATTTTATTTCCCATTGGATTTTTTTTGTGGACAGTGACTTTGGACACCATTACTTTGGATTATGATTTTTGTTTTTGCTTTTTTTCGCGGACATGCTTCTTTTCATTTTTGTACATTCCCATTTCTGTTTCTTTATTTTTGATTCTATTTATGTTTCCTTTAATACATATTTTTTGATCAAACTTCAATGTGTAGTATCATCTCATTGGTTTCATGCATATCATGATATGGGTTTTGAGATTCACTGACACCCATTGGGTGTATGTGAGGGAAATGTGTTTGTTTCGGAACTTGCAATTGGTGTTCTGTCATGTAATTGCCAATTATGAGTGGGTGGATGCAATACTCGGGTAGGTGTTTTGCATTTGGAGGCTGACCATAGGGACCAGGGATCTAGATTGTGATGACATGTTGGCTGGGGAACATGAATTGGACATGGGTGGGGGTCTGCTGGCAGGTGCCCCACAGTGCTGGGGTTTGGGGGTGGTGGGAGACATGGGTGGGGGCCTGGTGGAGGGTGACCCTGCACTGCTGGGGGGTGGGGGGTGGGAGACATGGGTGGGGGCCTGGTGAAGGGTGACCCTGCACTGCTGGGGGTTGGGGGTGGTGGGGAACATGAGTTGGACATGGGTAGGGGCCTGCTGGCCGGTGCCCCACAGTGCTGGGGGCGGAGGCGGTGGGGAATATGAGTTGGACATAGGTGGGGGCCTGGTGGAGGGTGACCCTGCACTGCTGGGGGGTGGGGGTGGTGGGAGACATGGGTGGGGGCCTGGTGGAGGGTGACCCTGCACTGCTGGGGGGTTGGGGGGGGGCAACATGAGTTGGACATGGGTGGGGGCCTGCTGGCAGGTGCCCCACAGTGCTGGGGGGTGGGGGTGGTGGGAGACCTGGGTGGGGGCCTGCTGGCAGGTGCCCCACAGTGCTGGGGGTGGGGATGGTGGGAGACATGGGTGGGGGCCTGGTGGAGGCTGCCCCTGTTGGCTGGGGGTGCAGGGGGACTTGCATTGGTGGGCAGTAGTGCAAGTTGACATGTGGGTTGGCTGGGGGGCATGGCCATGGTGGATGGGGTGCCTGCAGGACATGTGCAGGGTAGGCCCCTGTGGTGTGAGCCACCTGCAGGGGCCATGTAGGGTGTAGAGGGAACACCTGGGAGGACCCACACATGCAATTCACGTGTGGTGCTCCCCGCGCACCCCTGTGATACACGTACCCTGATGGAATCACGTGTGGAACTTCCCGCGCACCCCTGGAATACACGTAGCCTGCTGATGTTGCGTGTGAAACTTTCCCCGCACCCCGAAATACACGTACCCTGATGAAATCACGTGTGGAACTTCCCGCGCACCCTGAAATACACGTACCCTGATGAAATTGTGTGTGGAACTTCCCGCGCACCCCTGAAATACACATACCCTGCTGAAATCGCGTGTGGAACTTCCCGCGCACCCCTGAAATACACGTACCCTGCTGAAATTGCGTGTGGAACTTCCCGCGCACCCCTGAAATACACGTACCCTGATGAAATCGCATGTGGAACTTACCGCGCACCCCTGAAATACATGTACCCTGCTGAAATCACGTGTGGAACTTCCCGCGCATCCCTGGAATACACATACTCTGCTGATGTCGCGTGTGAAACTTCCCCCGCACCCCGAAATACACGTACCCTGTTGAAATTGCGTGTGGAACTTCCCGCGCACCCCTGAAATACACGTACCCTGCTGAAATCGCGTGTGGAACTTCCCGTGCACCCCTGAAATACACGTACCCTGCGGAAATCGCGTGTGGAACTTCCCGCGCACCCCTGAAATACACATACCCTGCGGAAATCGCGTGTGGAACTTTCCGCACACCCCTGAAATACACGTACCCTGCTGAAATCGTGTGTGGAACTTCCCGCGCACCCCTGGAATACACGTACCCTGCTGAAATCGCGTGTGGAACTTCCCGCGCACCCCTGAAATACACGTACCCTGCTGATGTCGCGTGTGAAACTTCCCCCGCACCCCGAAATACACGTACCCTGATGAAATTGCGTGTGGAACTTCCTGCGCACCCCTGAAATACACGTACCCTGCTGAAATGGCGCGTGGAACTTCCCTCGCACCCCTGAAATACACGTACCCTGCGGAAATCACGTGTGGAACTTCCCGCGCACCCCTGAAATACGCGTACCCTGCTCGCACGGGGCCAATCGCGTGTGGAACTTCCTGCACACCCCTGAAATACACGTACCTTGCAGAAATCACGTGTGAAACTTCCCCCGCACCCTGAAATACACGTACCCTGATGAAATTGCGTGTGGAACTTCCCGCGCACCCCTGAAATACACGCACCCTGCGGAAATCGCGTGTGGAACTTCCCGCGCACCCCTGAAATACGTGTACCCTGCTCGCACGGGGCCAATCATGTGTGGGACTTCCCGCGCACCTCTGAAATACACGTACCCTGCGGAAATTGCGTGTGGAACTTCCCGCGCACCCCTGAAATACGTGTACCCTGCTCGCACGGGGCCAATCGCGTGAGGTACTTCCCACGCACCCCAGTGATACACGTCGCCTGCTTGCCGTGCTGGTACAGGGTTAGCGCAGCCCTTTGCGCTGGATTGGGGATTTTGATGGCTTTTCCCTGCGCAAGAGGCGTTCTTGGGGGCGTAACTGGCGCTGCTGCAGGGTCGCTGCGCCACTCTGCACCACGGCTGGTTTTGGTGGCTGGAATCCATGAATACGCTGTGCGCGGAAATGGATTTTAGCGCACGCCACTGGCACAGGGATTTGCACGTGCACACTGTACACCAGCCGCGTGCGCCACTTGTGCGCTGAATTCTATGAATTACCCCCATAGTTTCTCACAAAAAGCCAGCAACCAAAACCATCAACTGTCTCCAATCAGCCAAACAGTTTTCAAACCAGCCATTGTATCTGCAGTAGTTCTCTGTTTCCAGGAAAATTATTCCTATTTTGAATTTCTAGTAGTTTGTATGAGATGGGTATGTATGATGTGTGTGTGCTGTACTTTCTAATTGGTTGATGATGCAGTTGTTAATATTTGTGGCTATCCAACAGCTTCCCAGCGTACTGCACTTCTAATTGTGGATAGATCCTCACCTCACCCCCCGTTGCAGCTGCATCTTTATTCGTGCAAGCAACATGTTGTATGTTTGTGGACATGTGGTAGCCGCGGCTATGCGAAATTTAGGTTGGGGTTGCATCATATATGAATTGAGTGTTTTGGGGGATTGTAAGAGACTAGGGGAGTGTAGGAGCACTATGAAGAGTGGATGGGGGCTGGTAGGCATGTTGGGGACAGTTTTGGGAGTTCGATGGAGGAGTTGTTGGCAGTTCCTAGCCAAGCATACACAGATATGGGGCTGGATGTAGGATAAAGTAATGGCTGTGTCAGCATATCCCAGCATAGCGAGATATATTACAAAGCAGGCGGGCACTCAAAATAATATCTGACTACATAGATGAGTGCATGGCCTCTGGTAGAAGAAACATCCCAGTCCTTTCATTCACTCACCATAAGAAAAAGCAGCAATTGTAGTTGACATCACTGGGATTACAGGAAGTGGTGATGCAAAGGTCAGAAAAAAGAACACCGTTTGATTCCGGTGTGGCTCACAGAACAGTCAAATATGCCACTAAACCTGTTTTATATGCCATGAATTGAAAAGTGTGCACAGTAGCTAATCAAGCATCTAACTCACGTGTATCCACAAAGGAGATGAAGAGGGCCCATCATTCTTAAGATCACACGTGGGCCCACAACTCTGTCAGCAAGTAGCAGTTCCCTAAGTATAGAAAGTATGACCAGCTAAAATGACACTCAAAATAATGCACCTTCCTGAGAAAGAAGGGGAACCCATGGATCCATGGGCTGCCTGGACAGATCAGTCCACCTGTCTGGCCAGTGCAAATACTATTTCCAGAATGCAAAGTCAAACCCTTGAATCCATCATGCCCTCCAAACCTTCACAGGCCGGCCCATCTGAAAAATCAGTCAAGCGACACCAACCAGTGGTAACAGGGCATTTGCCTGTGGTTGTTGGCCAGGATGCCATTCATCACATTATTCCCTCTCAACTGATTAAAAATCCATCCATGTGATGGATGACATGACTGAGGATTTCATAGTCATCTTATAGGACAATGATGGAGGCATATGTGTTACGGGTGTGTGACTAGATTCCCTGGTCCATGAAGACATCTGTACTCAGACATGTGAGACATGGTAATCAGCTGGACCAGGGCATCATACAGTTCATCCAGTAGCGGAGTCAAAATGTGCTGCATGACCACAGAGAGGGTAAATGCATGTATATTATCTATCGCCATGAGCTGGAAGCAAGACTATGTAATCAGGAGGACCTAGCCAACTATCAAGGACAAAGGTTTTTCCGTCACAGGGCATACAAGAATTGTTGATCAGCTTTTTTCACTGCTTTGACGAAGAGTTGGCAGCTTGTTGATTACAATTATACTGTAGAGTAGTAGAATTAGGGAAGGTACACACAGCATTACACAGGGATTCAAACTCTGCCACATTGGAGCGAATGGAACACTACCTGCACTCATGCAGTTCATGTTGTCTGCCAATGCAACTACCCCATACCTCATTGGACAAAATGAATGAGCCTGCCATGGGCAGCCCTTGGTGTCTCTCAGGCAGACTCTTTCCTAGTCCTCCTTCTATAACACCAGGGTAAGACAAGAGAGAATACTGTTTCTTTTGGGGAGGAGGAGAGGAGTGAGAAATGTCATATGGGTTGATTGGTGGAATGGAGAAGAGAAGCAAATAAGAGGTCTTTGGGGAGAGGTAGAGAGTGGAGGTGTGTGTTAATGGGTGTATTGGGGGACGCAAAAGGACAAATCCATGAATGCTTCAATGTACAAGTTAGAATAAAAGTATCATAGCACATCTATGCTTATGTGCTGTTATGTTTTGGGCGGATAGCTCAGGGCAACATGCTCACCTTGTAAGCAAGACCACAAGGAGCAACACAGGCTCGATCCCCGGGCCCACGCTTAGAAACCTCTGGGTATTAAGCACGTTATAAATAACATATATCATATCATGTGGATGGCCACCTATATATTGGTGTCAGCTAGGGACTATATTTTGAGCATACAGTATGTGGCTGTGAATTTGTACATAAACTACATGGCCTGCCAGGACAACATTGTCTGTCCCACATGGGTGCGTGCATATATGCATCCATATTCAGGAGTCATAGATGTGTGTGCCTTGATTGCATTTGTGCTTCTGAAGTCATCATGTTGTCATTTATCTGTAAGATGTTTGCCACTCTCTCACTACCTAACACAAAGCTGTTATCAACTCCAAAAAAGCTTACTTCAGTCATATGGTGGAGGGGGCTCTGAATAAACCGAAGGCCCTATTTGACCTTGGTCAGTCGCTATCCACCCCTGAGAAAGGACCTGTCCAGGTGTCTCTTTCATAGGACCTCTGCAACTCCCTTTCAGCATTTTTTGTGACTAAAATATCTACCATTCAGGACAATATAAAAGCTGAGGCTCTTTTGCCTCTGTTCGACAGGGTCCGTATTCATCCCCCTGCAGCTACCGGTGCGTGGTCCACATTTCCCCTTTTCTCTTGCTCTGATGTATTGGCAGCAATCCATCAACTAAAATCAGCCTCCCCGGCCAATGCTATACCTTTGTCACTGAGCTGATTGCTCATATTACTACTGCAGTCAACGCTTCATTTGCTACTGGAGTGGTCCTGCCTTCCCTAAAGCATGCATTGGTCATTCCCTTGCTAAAAAATACCTCTTTGGATCCAGAGGTCTTGGCTAAATACTGTCCCATTTCATTTCTACTGTTCCTAATGAAGGTTTTGGAAGCACTTGTTTCCCCCCTCCTGTCCAATTTCCTGATGTCTTCCTGCTACTTTGATCTGTTCCAGTCCAGGTTCAGACCTGGGAGAGGGACCAAATCTGTATTCAATTCAGTACTAGACGACCTGGTGAGCCTGGTTGATCAGGGGGGTGTTGGATCAGCTCTGCTGTTATAGCTCTCAGCTGCTTTCGACATGGTTGACCACTCTACCCTGATCTCCCGTGTTTCTGCGGCCGGCCTGTCTGGCTAAGTCTTAGACTGATTCAAGGCCTTTCTGACTCAGGGTTTGACGTTGTCCTGTATCCTGTTCACCGTCTATATTAGACCCCTTTTGCTCCTCATTCAGTCTCATGGATTTCGTTATTATTCAAATGTGGATGATACCCAAATTCTGGTCCGTTTGGACCTTAAACAATCTGAGTCAGCTGTTTGCCTTGAAAAGTGTCTCAAGGATTTGGAAACATGGATGAGGACAAATTGGCTAAAGCCCAACGGTACTAAGATGGAGGTCTTAGTAATGGGTACTACATCTCCCCACTCATTCTGGACTGTTGATTTCTGGCCCTCCTCTCTTGGCCCTCTCCCCATGTCTGTAATGTCGGTCAGACAGAAACTTGGAGGTTAAACTCTCTGCATCCCTCTCCAAGAATGAGCAGGTTGCAGCAGGGTGCAAGTCCGGCCGCTTCAAGCTCCGTAATCTCCAAAAGGTTTTCCCTTTTATTCCTGTAGCATGTCAGGCCTCAGTGGTCAAAGCCTTGGTCCTTAGTGTACTGGACTACTGTAATTCACTATTTCTGGCTCAACCCGGTTACCTGATTAAGCGACTAGAGTTACTCCAGAATGCTGCGGCCAGAGCTATTCTTCACCCTCCTTTTGGAGCCCACATGTCTCCATTGTTAATGCAATTGCACTGGCTTCCCGTTGCAGACCGGATTTCTTTTATGTCCATTTGTATGGTGCACCAAGCCTTTTATGGTCTTGGAGTTCAATACTTGCAAGTGAAATTTCTGTGCTATTTCTCGCGCCTTGAAACACTGTTTATAGGCACGTTATAAATGCCATATCATATCATATCATATCATGTGCCTAATCATTCTCTGTGCTCCCAGTGGCCTCTTCTGGTAGCGGTAACACGGTATACACTAGCTCGATCAAGAGGACGCACCTTTTCGGTGGCAGCACCCAAAGCCTGGAATGACCTTCCTCTTGCTTTATGTGGAACTGCTGATCATCATCCCTTCCGCCGGCTACTAGAAATGACACTATTCTAGAATTCAGTCTCATCATTAAAAATTTTTATCATGCTATTAGCGCCAAGATGCCTTAGAGCGTACATGCACTCAACAAGTTTTGTTAACATAACATAACATAACAGACATGCCCCAGAATTCATAATCATGTAGCAAAGCTGTAGTATTCCCCAAGTGTCTCTCTCTTGGGAATCCATGCTCAATGAATGCATCAAAAGGCCTTTAATAGAGGTGCTAAACCTGTACCCACAGAAGCCAGTATGTCCTGAGTTTTCTCAAATGTTCTATGGAGCCAAAATATTGTGACTTCCTATAGAGTAAAGATTAAATACCAGGTGAGGGTTTTAACTGGACACACATGCACTGATACTACGATAATTTCCAAGCAGATTTGGAATATAATTACATCTACATTCAGAATGATGCATTCACAAAACTGTTCCTTATGATTTGGGATTCCAACACATCCTTTTGGAGAAGGTTTTCCATCTTCATCATAATCATTGCCAATTACCGAAGGTGTTGTTTCATTGTGGGGGTGGGAACATTTTACCTTATGCACAGATTGTTAATGATGCAACACACAGTGATGATGTAGCAAGCCTTTTCAGGTGCATACCTGAGGGCTCCTTCTTTTCTTTGACGACAATGAAGCCTGGCTTTCAGCACTCCAAATATTTGCTCAATGTTGTCCTTTAATGGGCCACATTTTGCCATTGCTCATATAGGTCTGTGGTTTTTGGAATGGTGTCATGAGCCATAGCTGGAGCGGATACCCGGCATCAACTGTTGGGATGGGGGTAGAAGGCGAGCCAGTGCTGCATGCTACTTTTTTGTACATTCACAGTTATAGTGCATGGGTTCCAAACTGGCAAGACTTATCCTTGGCCTCAAGCCAAGGGCCCGTATTTCCCCAGCCCTTAAATCTCACCACTGGCTGCAAAGATCAAGTTCAAGACCCTGTGCATTGTGCACAAGGCTTTGTGAGGCTGGGGCTTGCACTACATCCAATTCCCTCTTACAAAATACTTTCCTTTTGAGCCGTTTGCTCAGCTACCTCCAACTCTCTATGAGTTAGACACTTCTTCAAGCACAGAGTGGGGGTAGATCTCTCTCCTTTGCAGGTGCCTCCCTCTGGAATGGCCTCCCTAACCCTCTCAAACGTGAGCCGGACCAACTGAAGTTCTGGAAGCAGCGCAAAACATTCCTCTTCCACTCTGCTTACTCTCTCTATCCCTCCCCTGCTGACCTAACTGGCCTACCAGTCTGCTGTACAAACTGGTTACTTGGCTAACCTCAGAGTCCCACTTCAGCCCTCCACCTCAAGCAGGGACTCACTCTTGAACACCTCAGTCACTCCCTTGTCACTCTCCATTTTTCACTTACCAAGGAGACATGTCAGTTGGCCCATGAGTGTGGCCATGAAGGCATTCAGGGTACAGTATCACAGTACCATGAAGTCCTGTGTCGACCTAGGGATCCTGGTGACACAGGGTGTGGAGGTCATGTCTGCATCACATGCAATCTGTACATTTAGGGTTTGCTATTGTTTACAGTTCTAGAAGGCATGCTTCCTCCCGATGGGTGACACACATGGCATATCGCACATGTGTGCAGTTCAGGAAACCATTGCTGTTTGGGAACTGAGCAATGATGTAAAATCATCTTTTTATATCATCTGTTGCCCCTTGGATTTTGGATTGCCATGTGAGCTGTTGCATGGTGTAGGGGAGCTATTACCAGATTTGTGAGTATGTGTGGAAATGTTGGCTGTATCAGGTCATGAACCATGTCAACAGTACATTAGGAGGAGCCTGTTTCAAAACAATGGTGTGTAGCAACCAACTTGAAATGGTGTGACATGGCAGTGTGTATGTTTCCTTTGCATTCAAGGTCTCTCTCAATGTGTTGGACTAAGTAGATAATGGTTGGCTGGTGCAGTTAATACAATCTCCTTATTTTTTACTTTGTATGCCCCAATGGGGGCAGTCTGACCCTCGGTATGTGTAGCCATAATGTTGTCCTCCTTACTTGAAGGAACATCTGTTGCATGAATGTTATCATGCCTTACTCAGTAAGGACTGCTCCACAAGATACAGCAGGAGGGTTCCACCATGTTGGCTGGTACTCTGAGTTTTGTCTGATGTGCAGGTAGGCTTGTCATGTCCACAGTAGATCAATTTGATGCTGGGAGAAGCAAGGGTGTGGTATGGCCTAGTTATGTGAACACTAACATGATTAATGCTGTGTGCTTGGAGTTGTCATTTAGCTGTTAAGTAGAGGTGTGTGAGGTGTGAAAACTACTGGAGCAGGGTGGACCAACTCAGTGGCAGTGCATTATCTTGGTGCTATGTTCTCTCATCACGTTATATCTGAATTGAGAACATAACATAGATTAAATAATAGTAGGTTAGTATATGAAAGCAATGCTACATATTATTATGAAACACCTTTGTGAATTTGAATGAATAAATGTCATGTTGTTTTTAGTGAACGTTTCTTCTATTTTGAATTTGTTTGGGAATTGTATTTTGAAGTTATGTGAAGAGCTTGTGAGGTATTATTTAAGAAGTGTATAGTGGGATGCGGATTACACCTTTATTGATTAGGTTTGATAGGGTAGTTTTATGGTGCTGCTAGGGGTGTTAGCCATTCAAACTGTAGTGATAATTGCAATGGGTAGTGGAGGGAGGATGGGCATGCTGATTTGTTTTGTTGAGTAGTAGTTTTCATTTTATTTTAAAGGTTCCTTTTTTAATTATGGTGGCCAATTTGGAACAATATTTTTTGTTTGCTGTCATCTAAAAAGGGAAGAAGTGTCTTTTTGATTTAAATAGTGGTGATATATATATTTTTTCTGATTGGAGGTGTATTCCACTTCAGTAATAGATATTGTCTGGAATTAAAAAAAAAAAGAAAATTATCTGCACCCAGTAAAATCCAAGGGTGCAAATAATGTTTACACTTGGGTTGATGGGCAGACACAAGCTTTTCTTTTCTGTGGCTTTGAGTGAGTGCCTTGTGCCACTTGGCCGTACAAATCCTTGTTTGGGGGGCCATTAAATACCATCTCCAAGTTATATGTTATATTGAAAATATAAAGAAACACAATAAGTGAACTTAATCATTTCAAATTTTGTTTTATGCAGCTTTTTTTGTAAGATGTAATCAAGAAAACCACAACACCAAGCTATAAGAAAGGGTTGTCTGCAGGGAAGTAGACTCAAGCAGTATAATTTGTTTTAAAGTAATGCTTTTAAATCTCTCGATAGAAATATTGTAGATAATGCAACAATTTCTAGTATTGAGGATAGTTTTAAAAATGTTGAAGTTGAAATAAAAGATATACCAACACAAAGTTTTGCTGGTACAAATAATGTTTTTATTGAAAGTAAACAAAGAAAAAATGTTTAAAAAAAGAAAGAAATGTAGCGAATGTGCTATCAATTTTAAATAGAGGAATAAAGATATATATAGGAAAATGTATCACTCCCCAGTTTTTACAAACCTTTGGAGAAGTGTAAAACCAAAATCTAGATATGTGGTAAAAACATTTTTTGAAACAGAAAAAAGCATAAGTAATCATTAAGAAAGCTTTTTATATGAAAAGACAATTGTTAATTTTCATATTAAATAAACATAAGAAATTGCTTACAATGACTACACATTCTATACAAATATGTAAACAGTTCATGTGCTTATACATAACAGCTTTTGTGACGTCTTTGGTGAAGAGTGGAAACACACTTCTCATACCGAAAGATTTTTTAATCAGGAGACTTACTTTCAAGGAAAGAATGTTCCACTAGCTATTGATGAATGTGGGCATAGCTATGAAGTCTGAAATGTTGTGATTTCTGAAAAAGAAGACATTATATAGTGTAATAATATGGAAATAGAAACTGTAGGTCAGTCAAAAATGAAACAAAAGAAGCATTGTGAGGTATGGACTTGATATTTTTGTGCAATATTGATCCGTTTTTTTGCAAATTTTAAAAGAGATTTTTGCAGTTTTGCACAAAAATGATAATGTTCAAAGACAGATCAAAATGCTACAAGGAATAGATGACTGTGAAGTTTGTGAAAAAACACGACTTTTGGGTCACTCTCTAGCTTGTTTAATGATAGTAGAGGTAAGAGTCAGTTTCATCATATACAGATGCTGACTGCACATCATACTAAAAGAATATACCTTCTATTTAAACTGTATGAGTTCAAAACTCCAAGTCTATCTCTTGCATTTTTAAATGAAATACATTTGACTGGAACTGTAGAAAGATTAGTTTCTACAGTGCATATTATAAATATGATGCATTTAGAAGTGTATGTGTACCTAGATGACACACTTACTGGAAGTGCAAATGATGATTCTATGCTTTCAAAGGATCAGATTTTTCAACAGTATAAAATAAGTATTGCAATGTTTGAGTTGTCTTCTACTGAAAGACCAGACATTGTTTGTCTATCTTATAGAGGCACATTTTATAAGTCTCAAGTGCAACTAGTGTATTTTGAGAACAGAATTAAAGAGGGCCTCAGTATGACCCCAGCGATAGCCATCCCGTTAAAAATGGCACAGCCTGCCGCAGGAGTTGTGTTTTAAAAAAAATACTCCCCATTCCCATTTGAGTACCATAGGTCTCAATGGGAATGGGGAGGATGGAAGCACCGGCACCATTAATAACGGTGCCGGTGCTTCCGTCAAAGTCTGCGACCGGGTGCCATTCTTTTGTACTCTGCCAGTCTGGTAACAATGGTGCCGGTGAGACTACTGGCACAGTTGTAACCGGATGAGCAGGTCGTAATGAGGCCCAGAGACTGTAGATGCTTAGAAATAACTTTATTGGTATTTGTTTGTAGAAGAACGACTTGACACAAGTGAGTAACTTTACGTTTGTAGACACTGTGTTGGATTTTATGATCAAACATGAATTGCGCCCAGAAGTGTCTTAAAAGATATGATAAGTCCTGATATCCCTGTTTTACTTCAAACATGTAATATGTTTGAAGTGAATACATTGTAAACTGTTCATCCTTTCCAAGTTATTGTTAGTTTGCAAACAAAGATGTAAAAAATATGCCTACCTAAGAAGTCATTAGTGCAAGGTGTGAGAGGCAAAGTTGTGTAATTAGCCCAGAATTTTTAAGAACATGTTAATACTCTAGGAGTGAAGCATGACATTGCAGATTCTTTGTTTGTTTTATTAAATGGCGTTGCCACTAAAAATATGAGCATTTGGCAACACCTCATCGATATTGAAAAAGTAAAAAATGCATTGACATTTCTATTGGAGCACAATGATATATACAAAGGCAGTCTGACTGTACCAGACTTGTCTATGCTTGATGTTGAGTCAACAAACAAAAGCAGTAAAGGTCAGTTTCAGTGTCTATCTGTTGCAGAAGGGAATAGCTTGCATGAACATTACACTATTCATCCTCTACACTCATGTGAAGTCATGGATGACAGTTAAGAATTGTATCAAATGAAAACAACGAAATGTGCACCAATTAGTATCCAAGAAAAGATATTAGAAGCCCATTGTTTCCCTATGTTTTTTCCAACTGGTACTGGAGGTATATTGGTGATTGGAAGGTACAAATCTCTGCTTCAGAATATCGTTGCAGGAGAATGTATTAAGAAGATTCACCATTTAGCACCAATGTTGAATATATTTTTCACTTATTGTATGAAAGTGAATTTACAAAATTATCTTATGCTGTTGCTCATACACTTCAGACCGGAACTAGATTTCTAAATCTTTCTGCATGTGAGATGCCTCAACAGGTGAAAGAAAAAAATGAGGTTTTAGAGGGCAAACCTATGAATATGCTTGCTTTAATGAGAGGAATTAAAGAATATTGGTATAGGAGAAACTCCGAGGTCAGATGCATGATCAAAAACTTGGGATCTCCAACCTGGTTTGTGACTTTAAGTTGCGCTGAGTATGGCTGGGATGATCTTGCAGTGGATTCAGGAAACTATTGCAGAGAAAGACAACATAGAACACATGGCACCAAGAGAATTGTATTTTATGGACCCTGTAAGTGTATCGCAGTTTTTTCATCACAAATGTGTAGCTATTGTACACTATACATGTAATAAATAAAATGGTACACTAGGACCTTTGGAACATTTCTTGTGGGGCAAAGATTACCAGGCATGTGGGTTCCACATATGCATATGCTATTGTGGATCAAAGATGCTCCTCAGTTTGGTAAGGGAAGTGATGGCTGTGTGATGGAGTTCATTGAAAAATATGTTACTTGTTCTACTCCAGCTCTGCTGATCTATGGAACAAGGTGGAAAGGTTTCAAAAGCATGCATGTGGAAAGTACCCGCAAAAAAAATAAAAAAGTAAAGACAAGTACTACACTCATTGCATATTTGGTTTTACAAGGCCTGTGACACCAGTTGGTCCAGTGAATAGTTAAATGTCATCTGTTTGACACCATGCCACTGGTAAATCACAGAGAAATACCTATCATTCAAAAAGAAATAAGGAATGCCAATTCATTAATGATTACAATCCTGTCATTGCACAGCTATAGAATCAAATACTGGTGTACAGTGTATTGCTGATGATTAAACAGCTGTTGCTTGTGATGTGTACAGCATACATGACAAAAGCAGAAAAGAGCAATGCACCTGAAGTATGGGCGGCCACTTATAAGCTTTAGTTTGAAGATGCTTTCACATAGATAGTGTGGTAGCCATGCAACCTCAGTTCGGCTAACTAGTTTGCCTCTGTATGGATGTAGTGTTAATGTAGTTTGGTTAAGTCTTGGACCAGCTAGTATTAGAAATCGGCTATTGAAGCCTTTGACAGAAATTGAGCAGTTAGCTGAAGCAGCACCTGACAGTACAGAGAATTTGAAAACCGACTTGATTTATACATATTATCCAAATCGTTTTCAAATGTTTGGGGATCTTTGTTTATATGAAGTAGCACAACACTGCTCATATTTAAATATTGAAGCAAACAGTGACATAGGACGGTTTACAGTACATGGATGTAGTGGTTGTCTAGTGAGACCTGAAAAGGCCAGTCTCATTCATCACATGAAAATGTCTTGCCAAACTGCAGAGAAAATAATATTTTTTTTTTATTTTTTGTCTTTTGCAGTTGTTCTTCCCATGGTATGCAGACAGTGATTTTTTGCAAAGAAAATGCTTAATTACATATCCAAAGTGTGAGCAGTACTTGGAGTTAATGGAGAAATAACTCCACCAAGAAGAACATCTGGCAGCTGATTGGCAAAAGAGATTACTGAGGACAGCCAAGATTCTGCAGCAGGAAGTCAACATGTACTTGTTGAGCCAATTATTCAAACTGATGTCGCACTTGCTACAGAGGAAGTAGAAATGGCAATGCAACAAAGTAAAGTTGCAGATGTGATTTGTGATGAAATTGTTAGTAAACTCAATATAGAGCAAAACAAGGTTTATTATAAAATTAAAGATAGCTTCTTACATGGTTTACTGCATGACAAGCGTGAATGCTCCTGTGTGCAATACAAATCTGTATTGTTGTATGTTAGTGGACAAGCAGGAACAGGTACATCATTTTTAATTAATGCAATAAGAGCTATGAACCGATATGTAACAGATTCCTCTTTGTCATGTATTGTAACTGCTCCAACAGGTTTGGTAGCATTTAATGTAGGAGGTGTTACTTTACATCGTCTGTTGATGTTACCAGTGGAGCATAACAACAAACTAGAGTATCTGAAACTTCTATCAAGTGCAGCACACGATGTAGGAAAAGTGCTTAGAAACTTTAATACCTTGATTGTAGATGAAGTAAGCATGGTGGTAGCTTTCATTCACTTGCAAATGCAAGTTTTTGGATTTGAAGACTGACTACAACATTTTGTTTGAAAGTAAACATGTACTTGTTTTTGAAGACTTGTTACAATTAACTCCTGTGAAAGGTCGTACAGTTTTCAGAATGTTGCAATCTAAGGATGCTCAAAAATGTATAGGAAGTATTGGTAATTTTAAGCTTTGAACTTACCATTAATATAAGTCAATCTAAAGACTTAGAGTATGCAGAAATGCTTAATAAAATTTGTATAGGTGTTCTTGAGGAAAATGTGAAAGCAGTCTTACATGGAAGACTGATTTGTAACATGTTACACGAAGATTTCAGTCCGTCTATTATCACGTTGACTCTTAAGGAAATACACATTTCTTGTGTTGCTTTGACGTGCACACTTGCAGAGTGTAACAAGTGTAACTCTACAATGCTGTCAGAGAGCAACATATTCTAAAGCTAAAATTGTGTGATGTTTTAGAGGGTCATATATGCCTTTGGAGTTGGATAAGAGAGCAATAGCTCAATTAGGTCAGCTTGAGATTTCAAATTCTAAAACAGCAGGTCTGGAAGCAGTTTTAAAACTGTGCATTAATGCACGAGTAATTTTAAAGAGGAACTTGAATGTCGAAATTGGTCAAGTCAATGGAGTGAAGGGAAGGAATGATTGCATTTCACACTTTTCCTCACAGTAAAAATATTGAACATGTTGAAGTTGAGTTTGATCATGTAGAAGGAACTCACTTGATTTCTCAGAGCAATGTGTGTGTCATGCTTTTTAAGGATCCCTTTGTGAAAAGAGCACAGTTTCCATTGTGCTCTGTTTATTCAATAACTATTCATAAGTGAGGAAGAGTGTCTGGTGTGTAGCCCGTAGCCTGTGCCTGCACTGTGTGGACCCGTGATAACACTGCAAACATTGAGAAGCATTTCCCACACTTTGTTTTGACTCGTGTTGCAGAGTCTGTTTTCTGGACCATGTTTCGATACTGCCATTGCTGCCTTGCTGAGTCTGTTTTTGGTGACTGCTGCCAGACACTCCCCCTCCTGCCGACGCTCGCTCTAATACCACTTCTATATCGGAGCGTGGCAGAGTGAGGTAGAGTGTCTGGTGTCCGGTGGCTGATGGATGTGGCCATGAACTTGCACAGCTCTTCTAAGTGGCTTGCAAGTACCCAGAACCCTCGCTTCTCCACGCTGCCATCTTCATCTCTTTCTCTGATGGACACTGGAGACGGAGCATCTGTCACATGGGGCAGGTGAGTAATAAATCAGACTCTTCATTAATTGGCACTAACTCTTCTACTTTAATCTGCTCTTTGCTGGCAACTGTACGTTGTGAGGACACTTGCTTCACAAATTCTCTGAACTTATCAAAATCAGCAATTTCTCGAGATGCCTTGTGGGACACAGGGTCCTGTGTTTACCTGACTAACCTTACCGGCACCGCAAGTGTCTGTTCTAACCAGCAAGACCTTATATCAGAATCAGAAACAGGCTCACTTCTCATTGACCATTGGATGGTACAAGCATCCCCCTTTTTGGAACTCCCTCAATTAACAACGGTCTTCTCGGGAGGACCGTTTACACTGGACATCGAAACATTGGCCTGTGGAGGTGGTCGGCCAAAACCTGAGGTCCCTCGTTCTGAAGGAGAGAGTTCAGTTGTGCCATTTGTCCTTGACATTTCTACCACAACAAAGGCACAAGTTCACACGCCTGTTAATGTTGACGATTTATGGCCGATAACTCCTTCTTCGCCAGCCTCACAGCTTGACAACCATGGGGGGTCCATTGCACCGGTCATGCCCTCAGGGGAGGCAGACCGTAATCCATCTAACCTTGCCCCCTTGAGGGAGGGTCTGTCAGACAGTGATTCAGTAGCTTTGGAGACCAGCTTGACTGCATCGGATAGGAACACAGAGCCAGATCTCGCTGCAATGGAACCTGATGCTGTGTGTTACAACAACAAGGGCTCATGCCCAAATCCCTGGAAAGGAACAAGGGACTCGTGGATGATGGACGTGAATTCCAACTGTAAAGCTGCTAAGGCTTGCAAATATCACAAACTCCACAGGCGGAGTTGTGAGACCACCCCTACAGTCTTATCTATGTTCTCTAAGAAAAACAATCTGCTGCCTCAACATTTGGGACTTTGCCTGGGGATGTTTTGGATGTTTATTTATTAGAAGGCATTGAGACTTGCTGCTGGCCTCTGAAACATTTGAAGCCCATAGAAGGGGGGCACTACTACACCTATTACAATTGTACCCTTTAACTTCAAGGCAGTCTCTTTGACCTGAGACCTTCAACTAAGCTTCCACTGATTCCACTGTCAGGAACCACCTGGCGTCTGGGTTTGGAGAAGCCTTTCAGGGTGGATAACAATTACCAGCCCTGGTCTAGATCGCACCGGGATTTGCAAATGCAGGGGGATGATACATTGGCTGCTGACTTTAGCCTACCTGAGGGCCTACTTATACATCCTGATGCTGTAAGGAAGGAGGTTGGTGTAACAGAAATGCAGGCATTGAGACCCGAAGTAGTGAGACCACGAGCTGACTCTGATAATTCTGAGTCACAGGAAGAGGAGGATCGGGCGAGCTTGACGAGGGTCCCTAGTTCTGGCTTGCCTGTACACTCACCTGGTCAACCGAGTTCTAACACTGAGCCAGTGAGTCGGCCCCTGGAGCCAACAGCGGTGTCTAATCCTCTGGCTCCAAAGGAAAAGGTTGATCTTTTGTCTATTATGTCAATCCTCAATATTGCCCTTGCCCCATTTACTAAACTGTATGAACAATTGGATGACACCCTAAAGGACAATACCACCCTTTTAGCCATTACCCACTGCAAGCTAATCTTCCAGGAGGGCTTCATAACTGGCAAGGAGAGGCAGGGTTTGACACCGGGTTGCATTGGGATCTCCACACATGTTGCACCACAACTTGCCAACAAGGTGATGCTGTCTGCCTCCCAGTCGCTCAGACAACAAATGTATCCCTCTCTGTGGACCTGACAAAGGATTCTACATTTCCTGTTTGTCCTACAATCAATCCCTTTACAGGTACCTCGACTACTTAGAAAACAACAAAAAGCCTATGTACTGTTGGGGAAAAGGTTCTGCATATTCCAACAACAGAGGAGGATGGAGTGGGTGACAATCAGCCTTTTGCCATTATCTCAAATCAAAAAATGGGGCAACCAAAGACGACCGTAAATTCCAAAGCCTGTGAACAATTTGTAGTTGTGAATAAGGTGACAAAATGACCTTCAGCTGAGAGGAAATGTGCCCCGAAACGAGCACCAAGAAAGATGGTCCCAATTGTCTGAGACTCGCAACTAGGAGGGGTGTCGGACAAGAGGGATGCCACACGGGAGCTAACTCCTAGTCCAAGTCCGGGTGGGTCACTCTGGGGTGAATATCGAGCAACCTCTGACCTTACAACAACAGAACCTTCTAGCTGCAAGGGGTAACTCATATAGGGGCAATGAGACACTTGACTCTAGACCTTTTCCACTGTTCCAGGACCCTTTAAAGGTTGACAGGTTACCGTTGGGTTCAGAACTTAAGTTGAATGTGACCTTTAAACGTGACTCTTCGTTGCGACAAGTGGGAAGTATCCACCGCCAAGAACCCACCAAAAGACCCAATCTGCCCACCTCCGATTGGTCCTGGTTGGCCAATACGTTGGCATCTCATTCCTCATTTAATCAGACACCAAAGAAGAGACCTTTTGGCGATCTCCACTTCAGCCATTACATACAGACTGAAATATAAATTTGGCTGAATTTGATTTAATTAATCTACAGGAAACGTGGCTAAGGAAATGATCTATATTTTTTTGACCTGTCCATTGTTCCAGCAGAGAAGGGTGACTTTGGGAGGCCATCGTGTTACGCTCACCTGGTTCCCACAGGGGTGTCGGGCGGAACTGGACAGCCACGGTCTCCACCAACGTGATGCGTAGTGCAGAGATGACTGACTGGACTGGCCCACCTAGCTTCATCTTCTTGACCCGTCGAAGTAGTCTCCTAAAGGCAGAGAAAGGGAATTAGCCACCGGTGGATCTGAGTAATAGCCCCTCACTGCGTCCCCATTTATCACCTCTGATATTCCCATTCACAAAGCTCACATTATAGTTTTGAATGATGAGCCCTCCATCCTGCGAGGAACACAGGGGCGCTTTGATGGCCAGTTACTTCACTGGCTTGAGGATATTGGAAGAGTTCTAGACAAATCTTGGCTCCAAAACTACTAGTGAATGACCGTAAGCACATAGTTCTTAAGAGTTCAAAAATGTCTGAATAATCGCTCTTGTCCAATTCCTTTGTTTATCTTGCAGCTTAGACCCAAAAGAAGATCGTTCTGTGGCAGCTAAAGCGTTGAGGTAAGAGTCTGTGCTGTCCGTTAAATGATGCCAAAGTTTAACTTGCTGCTTTCTCCTTCCTTACAGGTGCGGCGTAAGAAGATTTGGCGTGCTGGTGAATAATACCTCCGGAGGTAAAATCAGGTAAGTATATGGGGGCAAGCGATTGTCCTTGTTTGTTTCCCCTCGGCTCACCTTGTTGTTTTCTTGTCCCCCTTAGGTGCTGGAATGCGGCAACATTATGATGGAGGCAGCGCCGGATCATAGAGATGCTGCGAGGAACGGTGAGTATTCCTCCACAACCACACCCGAGTAACAAAATAGTCCCTAGGTAAAGTAGTTCCTTCCAAGCCTCACATGGGCTTGGATCTCTTGCAGCATGGTCTTCATTAGGTAAGTTTTAACATATGAGCCTGGCGTCTATGGTGCCAGGACTGTTCCCCCATATGAGCCTGGCGCCATAGACGCCAGGACTGTACCCATATAGCCCCTAACAATGGTTGCTGGGCTTTCTCTGGGTAACATGATTCCTGCTTCTGGGGTTGCTGGACTTCGTCTGGATGCCCGGGGTAGGCATCATGACACATCGGCTGGTCTGCTTATGGCAGTGAAACTGGGCATCACCTTGAAACTTCTGAAATAAGTGTCACCCAATTCCCTCATAAAAGAAAATGTGATCACATGGGAACCTGGCCAACTATTGCCAGGAATTGGCCTGTGCTCCAAAATTTCGATCCTAAATGTATACTGGAATCCTGCACTGATATCGGATGACTCATTTATTGATATGATCTCTTCTAGACTGGATAACTTCTATCTAGACCAGGAGTCCACATACTTTATCATCTATGGTGATTTAAATATCGCTCACATTGCTCAAACAAAACAAAGTCACCTATGGAACCATGACGACCCAAAACATGCCAGACACGACAAGTGGGCCACACTTATGAACTCCAGAGCCATGCACCTTCTTAACGGTAACACTAAGGGGGATATTCCTACACAGCCAACATGGCAAGGGTGGGGTTCTAACTCCACCCTAGATTACATATATGTATCTACCAATTTTCTACCCTTTATGCCCAGTTTCCAAGTCATTGAAACCACCCAGAGTGACCATAATCTGCTCCTTCTAGAATGGGGAACTTCTGGCTCAATAGTTGAAGATTTTACACCAATTTTGGTCGACTCTTGTAACAATGGACTGCGGTTAAGCATGTCATCAGCCAAAATCAGAGACGTTGCAATACATTCACAAAAAATCAAGCCACGGTTGACTATTCTCCATTGCTGGAAGACTTCAGTGTTAATCCAACACCTCACGGGTTCACCTCAAAGCTTGGGGCACACGCGTTCGACCCAGTTTTGGTAGCAAAAAGAAGACTGGTTTGAAAAATGTGGCAGATTGTCAAGCGAAGTAATTCATCAAAGGCTCTCAACAAAGCAAATTTGGCACAGCTCAACTATAACAACTGGCTTTGTTCGAGTCAACACCTAAGATACCAGAACAATGCCGAGGCTATGTTAAGAACCTTGGCGGGACGAGATTCCCAGGCCTTTTGGTCGTTCATTAAACCAGAAGAAACTTCCGTAAAGGTGGGCCAGTCAAACCATATTAATGAGGAATCTTGGGCAAATCACTACACAAGGCTTTATACACTGACTATCGCTAAACGGGCTATGGAGTTACATTCTAAGAATCAAGACATTTGGGTCACGAACACTAACATTGATGAAATCATTAAGCGCATCAAGACATTAAAGATCTCCCGAGCACCGGGCCCTGATGGCCTGATGAATGTGATGCACCGTGAACATCCGGAAGACTGGGCTGCCTTCATAATGTCCTTGCTTGAGCAGATTGCCGGTAGCCACCAAATACCGAGTTCATGGAGGAGCGCGATAGTGGTCCCAATTTATAAAAATAGAGACGGGAAAGACCAAGCAAACTATTGCCCTATCGCCTCCTCGATGTTATAGGGAAACTTTTTGGCATGATACTCCAGGATTATTTCCACGATTGGTGCAGGACCATTCATAGTTACGATCACTTTCAATGCTGATTAGTTAAAGGCTTGGGTCCGGTCGTTAATATCCTCTTGTTGCAGCTATTGAAAGGAAACACCAGGCAATGCAAAATAAAAATACACATGGTGTTTGTGGAACTCGTCCAGGCATTTGTCTGGATGGACAGAGGGTTGTTATGGTCTAAAATGAAGAAAAATAATTGTCTGGGAATTATTTTGGAACCAATTCAGGCCATACACTCTGACAGTCAGATTAAACAGAGAAGGACTCCTGTCCAAAGAAATCAGGACTATGAGAGGGGTAAAACAGGGGTATCAATGGTGCTAACCCTTTTCAACTTTTTTTTGGAAGATATGCCTGAAGCTTTTGACACAACAAGATTGTTTCCTCCAAAGGCATGTGGTGTTCACCTTGCATGATTACTATATGATGATGATGTAGTGCTCATCGAACAGACAGCAGTGGGCCTATAGAGACAACTTGTTGCCCTCCACAACTGCATCTCTAGGAATGGGCTTGAGATCAACAAATGCAAAACCAAAACTTTGAGTTTCGGTATATCAACCAAAGGCAAAAAACTGATTTCCTTGAAGATTGGTGGTGAGAAAATAGAGCATGTGGACTCCTTTAAATATTTGGGAGTCTGGCTCAGTAACTCAAAAACAGAAGATCTGATGAAATCCAACCTGTTGAGAAAATGAAAACCTTAACTTGCGAGGCATGCACAATAAATAGAAAATGTGGGTGTTTCTCCATTCTGCCGGTTATCTGATTCTACAAAGCGAAAGTTATCCCCACGATAGTCTACGGAGCTGACGCTATGCTATCCATCTCTGAACCTTTCTGGACTCGCTTGGAGGGTTATTTTTGAAAATAAGTCCTCAGGGATCCAAAATCTACCCCAATTGCCTCACTTTGTCGAGAACTGGGTCACTCTTCTTTAAGATGTGAAGTCATCTCGGCAAGTGTTTCACAAATTCAAGACCTCCAATTCTGGATCTAGTCCATAACGAAATTAACCAATTTAATAACCAATTTCTACATGATTGGTCCCAAGACATGACTAGCTGTCTACAAGTGATAGGTAGTCGACTCAACCAACTTCTCACTAACCCAAAGCGGTAAAAATAAAGTTAAAAAGGTTCAACTGGATTCAAATATTACAAGTGGCAAATAGGTCTAAACTGACGGCCCACTTGTCTTTGGAGGGTTCAAAATTAGACTATGTTTCCCCCTGCCTGAAGCAATTCCCAGATAAAAGAATATGGGATAAGTTCCTTTGAGCACGGTTGAACTTATATCTGAAAAAAGAGATCCAAGCAATCCGAGGCCTGTTGGAAGAATAGTGTTGTCGATTTTGCAGAAATCCCGAAGAGCATGAAACATTGGGCCTCATTATGACCCAGGCGGCCACAGAATGAACGGTGCCAGTAAGGGACTGGCACCGTTCATTCCGGGCCGCCTTATTACGAGTTCTGCAGCAGGTCCCACTCTGGAACACCTGGTCAGACCAGGATGCTAACAACGGGCCCGTCATTAATGGGCCTGTTGTTAGCATCGTCCCCATTCCCATTGAGCCAAATGGGAATAGGGATGTACTGCGTCCGGGTCCCGCGAAAGGGATTTACCGGCCCCTCCAAGGTCAGAATGGTCTGGTAAGTCCCCTTTTGCAGGTCCCAGACCTGGTACCCGGTATGGGGGTAGCCATGCCGCTGAAAGCGGCATGGCTACCTCCATACTCGTAATGAGGGCCATTGACTCATATTGTTATAGGATGCCTTGGGCTGAGAGACCTGCGCACAATATATTTTAGGCATCTGTTTCCAGACTTTGAAGCATCTGATCATGCAGCTTGGTGGCCCTTGTTGATAGATAGTTCAAAACCTAAGTAGGTAATTGCTCTTGTTCAATTTCTTGAGAGTTTGTCCTTTGAATCGGGCTCAGTGAACTGATGTAATTTAATTTTATCTGAATCATATTCATGTCTCTTACTTTTTTTTGTTTCCTGTTTATATTTCTTATTTGTCAAATAAGAGATATTGCTAAAAAATGGTTAACAATTTAAATGTAATAAATACATAAAAAATAACTATTTATAAATCACAAGGGTTGACTTTAGCAGCAGCACTTATTGACATTGGTCATACAGTGTTTAAGGAAGGCATGTCATATGTAGATCATTCACGTGTGAAAAATATAGGTTTATTTTTAATCAACTTTGATGAAAGGAAAGTGACAGCTGACATTTCTCGCATTGAAGGATATAACAGGCTGCTTGTAGCATATGCTGCTCACTTGAATCTTATATCTGTAGCTGCAAAGCACTCATACAGGAAACATAAGGAGTCAGTGAATGCACATTCAAATTAAATCAGTCCTTGTAAGAATAAAAAGCAATGGAATTTAAGAGAGTTGGAGAGGTGTTCAACTATAATATACTCTCAGTGCAGCTTTAGTAATGAAACAGGAATTGAATGCTATTGGAATACAGCTTTGTGTATGTTGTTTCAAAGGACTCCATTGATGCAAAAAATAGCTTCTACAGTTGAGAAGCATGTGTTGAACTTTCATTTCTTAAAATATCTGTAGATGAAAATTCATATAGTTTACATTCAGCATGTCAATCTGAAATGTAGTAGCTGTTTCAAGTAGAAATCAGCAATTTTCACAAAATACACAGGAAGGTAGTGAAACATTTTTAATGACTGTCCTTTTTGAGTTATTTGTAAAGAAAAATGTTAATGTAGATAGGTATGTAGCAAAGTGTTACAAGTGGAATGTATTTGTCGTGAATGTAAGGAAGGTTATTCTACTCCAGATATCTGTGCAAGGTTTGTGTATCTGCATGTGCCTGATCAGAAAAGTTTAAACTGAACTGATCTGCAATGAGTGTGGTTGTAATTAACAATCAACACTGAACAATCTAGTGTTTAATAAGTATGTATTGATTACATTTCAAATATAAAGTGTAGATGGTAGGATAGGAAAATTAACACATCAATAATGCATTTTATAATTAGTGAAGTTTCTGGTAGTAAGAAAACTTATTAAATGTGTGCAATTATTTTTCATGCGCGGGCATCCATTTAATCTTGACATTTCACGACATGGGCATGTACAGAAGTAGATTGGCGTGTTTGCAATGACTCTATAGTCACACACCAAGCTAGATTGCCAAAGGGTTTAAATAATGTTTACTTAATTTTGTTAGAAGCAACTTTTTAAAATATATGTGTAATATTCTTTGTGAAAATAAGCATGCAAAATAAAAGTTTGTAATGGGAAAATAGGCTAATAAGTGTTTTATGTAAAGTAGGACAAGGATTGTTAGTAGGATGTTTTTTAAAAGCAGTACTACAAGATCTATAGGTAATATTGTGAAGATTATATAATTTTAGAAGAGAAAATAGCATTCTGCAATGTTCACTGTGGTTGTATTGTGTAAAACACTGTGTATTTTAATATGTACAAGTGTTCCCTAAAAGTGTGAGGTTACATAAATGGTTCCATGTTCATTATTTTGAGTGTGACGGAGTGTAGAAGCACATGACTGTTTACATATGAAACAAGTAAACAGTAGGTTGTAGATACAAAAACATATAGTGCAATTAAAATACTAAATCTAAATAACTTACTGAAAAAGATAGTTTGTTAAATGTATAAATATGTTTTATGTGCAGTTTGGAGGTATTAGAAAAATCAGAGAATCTAGCCAGTCATTAAACTGTGCATCTTCTTTCATTTTCTATGGTAGGTTTAATATTATTGTGATTGTCATCTAAGGTTTGCAGGTGGCCAGAAAAATGATTTATACCAAATTATGAAAGAAGTTATGTAAATGCAATGTAGATTTCATTTTTATAATTTACAATACATTTTGATATAGTAACAAAAGGTATTCCACACTGTGTAGCAGTACCAGTGCTAACAGAAGTTTATATAATAATGTATATTTATATGTTTTTTTAAATATGATGTCTATAATATAAAATGTGATTATGAACTTCTCATATGTGTAGGTGGCCCAAAAAGTATGGAAATGACATGTGTTATGTTATTAGCATAGTTTTTGCTAAGTGTTAATATTTTCATTCACAACAGTTTGTATTATCTACCTATCATTTATAACATAGGTGTGCCTATAGTTTAAAAGATTCGTATTAAAAATAATGTTACAGTGTTGGCATATCTTCTTTTATTTATTTGTATAACTGAAGACATAGTTTTGTTATTTGTCTTGGTTTCCTGGTGAAGTTTGCATAAAGTAATCTCTAAATTAGTCATCATGTAGCATAAAGTAATGTTTATATAGTATTGTAACATCTGTGCATTGTGGTGAAATTACTTTATTGGTTTGCGAACTATGGATGTTGTATTGAATTCTTTTTCAAATTTGCTGATGCAAAAACTAGTTTGTAATGACTTTGGGCTTCATTGCGGTGACCGTTAACCCTTACTGCCTTATTACGAGGTCCCTTTGCGGGTTGGTACTTTAAGGCCTGCTTTTAGCAGGTGTTAAAAAAACAACCCGCAAAGGGACCTTGGTGCTAATTACGGTACCGCAATTTGTGGTACCATAATTAGCACCTTCCCCATTCCCATTATGCCCTATGGGGGCAAAAATGGGAATGGGGAAGGGCCTTGGTGAATGGGGAATTACCGCTCCCACTCACCTTGGAGTAGGGCGGTAATTCCGCCATCCACCAAGGCGGACACAGTAAAATACCGGCGGCAATCATGGCGCTAATAGCGCCATGGTTACCGCCTACCGTGTAATGAGGCCCTTCATGTTAAATATTTAAAATCTTTTTGTCTAATGAGAAGTTTATTTTCCTTTATAGCATGCTTAATGAACACAACTTGGTAGTAGTTGTGTACTTGGAATACAATCAGTATGTATTTAGTATCATTATGTGGGATGTATTGACCCACTCTGCTATGCTATGCGGCATCACTCTGATAGTATGGTGCAAGGAACTGCAACAATGGTGGCAAATCTCTTGTGCGCATCAAAAACCTACAAGAAACCTACAAAACCATGTTCTCAAGCACACAAAAAGATGGATGTCCAACCTGACACCCATGGTGCTAATGTGGTGGAATAGAGCACACCCTACAGAAAATGTGCCAGTGGGCTCCTTGACCAGCAAACAGAGGTCAGAGAAAGAAGCAGCACTTTGCAACACAAACACTTCTCAACATCAGAAATCTTTCCTGGCGCTAAAGTTCATGTAATCTAATGAAGCATTGCAAACATACAAAGTCCTAATGTGATGTGCAAAACATTCTTCAGAAAAACTGGATTGTATGTAAACTGACAGCCCCTGTCACAATCTGGGTGCAGTACCCTGGGCTACCTGAATGACAGCTGTCAGATGAGTTTCTGATGAAACTTTAAAGTGATCTAAACTAAAAAGTCTGCCAGATTAGCAAACATAAAAAGGATTGTGCCTAAAAAGAAAACAGATCTCAGTTGCTTTTTATCCCACAGAGTTAAAGCTGAGAAAGTAATGTGTTTATGTTTGACTCAACAAGTATGGTTTTTCCTGGATTTTAATTAAGAATAAATTAGCTTGGCTGAGCTGCAACCCTTTGGAAGTGGACAAACAGGTTTCTCCCAGGGGGAGGGATATCCGCTCAGCTGAAACTCACGGGGAGGTTCTAATTGTGGGTTATCCCAGACTCTTGTCTACATAAAGAGAATGAACAATAGCAGGCCCTTCTGCCCAGGAAACAGAGTTATGAGAGGGTCGTAAATGGATCCTGGAAGGGCAAACAAGGAGGGGGATGCTCCTAGACCCCAGAGAGAGGAAAAGGGGTGTACCATTTGCTGTTAAGCATGAACAAAGAACACTTTTTAAAGACTCATAACTTGTGATTTAAAATGGTGAAAAATATACCAAGGACATATCTGTTAGTCTAATTTTTGGCTGCACGTTTTAAGATGCGGCAGAACCGTGTTACATGTTCTGGACAGGAATGGCAATATATGTGGTTTTATGTGATATGTATGAATTCTAGAATTGGAAACACTTACCCACACATTCCTATGTCAAACACACACATTTGTGGACATTTGCATAAGGTTTGGAAATTGTGTTCATAGCAAAAAGGACAAAATTCAATAGAAAGATGAGACAAGACCCAACACCTACGGGATATTGAGGAACAGATGCTACAAAAAATATGGCATCTTTTTGTGTGATTTGTGTAAATGTGACCAATGTAGAAATGTGTACGATTTTGAGACCAGTAGCTAAAGGGAGGTCTCTGAGGATTGTAAAGCAAACCATAAAATGTGACATCATCCGGCCTTGATCCAATCACTCAAATGCAAGGCAGAGATGAAGTTTTGATCCAATCCCAGCTTGCAGGGGCAAGCTTAGCAAAGCCAGTCCACACACCCATTTTGTGATGCCATTTTAAAGGATAAATAGAGACAGCTGACAACACATAGAGACTCACAGATCCACTCACTTTCCTGATTCTGGCAAAGCGCTCTGATCCAGCATTCTACATCCAGCTTTAACATCTTCCAGATCCAGATGTCAAGACTCTTGCAAGCAGTAGAGAACTATTGACTTTCTGCAAGGCCTACATCTTCAGACTTTTTCTTGCAACCCAGTGAAGCACTGTGGTGAGAGAAAGCCTTTTGAACTAGTATCCTGAAATTCTCTGGCTTGCTACCACTAGGCTTGCCTGAGGAACTCGCTATCCAGCTGATTGAAATATCCACAGACTAAGAGGGCTGATCCTGTGCAAATCCGGTGACCTGCCTAGCTGACCGGATCCAGTGCCTGATGTGCTGTACTTCCTAGACCAGATCCAATCCATGACCAGAAATGATGGTCCAATTTAATAACTTATCCTGTGAGTATTAATAGGAAGAACTGTGACCCAAAGTATATTTGCATTGTCTTATCCCTATCTCAAACCTATCCCATTTTTAATTCAGAACCACAGTGTTGCTAGAACTATCTTTGCGCTGACCCTTTTCTCATCTGAAGAAGTAGACTATCCACAACAGGAGGGTTATGCTGATCACGTGACTGTAAGATCCATCTGTGCCATTCGCTTTTTCATAGTTATAATCCATTGTCTGTCATTTTCAAAAGTGCATTTCTGTTTTCCATTCTTGCGCCTATTTTTCAAAAATGACCTTTACTAAAATCTCTATAACTCCCTCTGTTTTTATGATATAATTGAAATTTCAACTCCTACTTGTGCCTAACACCCTTAGCTAGCCATTGAACCCAAACAGTGTGATTCTCCCATTATAGTGAATATCAGGAAAGGAAAAGTTTGTCACATGTTTACATTCTGAGACATTTTACACGTGTGAAATAGCTTTAAATTGTTTCCGACTTGGTCTTTGAGATTTCCATTGTTGTCTTTGAGTAAACCATTGCTTGTGATTGTGTGCAACAGTTCAAAGCAGCTCCCATACGAATTTATAACAATGTAAGTATTTTTTTACCACATTTTGTGTTTAGGTTCAGTCAATTCCAAAGACAATTTCAAAGCCATTCTGACAGCGGCAAAGTCAATTCCGCTTTTCTCTTGTGTTTGAAGGGGGAAAGTGGGACTGATATTCTGTTTGATTTGTGCTATTCCTGAAGACCTGCTCTTTTCTCCCATCTCTTTACATTGCCTATTGGGGGGTTGAGGGGTGTTGGAGGGGGATCTCCTAACCATAGTGCCATCTGTTCTACACCAATTCAAAAGTATTCTTTTCTGCGCTGCATTTGTTTTTGTGCTCATTCCTTGATTCATAGTGTATTAAAGATATCATTCAGTGCTCTGTAGCCCCATTTGTGATTGTTGTTACCTATTAAAATATATTGTGATTTAGTTTTAAATACAAAAATAAATATTTACCTTTGCAAACTAGCCTGATTCCTGGTTCAGTGTGACCGGGGTGGTTCCAGGAGAAGGGTGTGATACGAGTGGTATATCGTTCACAATATTGAACTTATAAATAAAAATAAATAAGGGTTTCAATTGCGCACTAAATGCTGGGCTTGACTTGGGTGTGTGCCTGATTGAAATCACTTACAGCTTGGGGGCTCGTCTGTGGAATCCTGAATTAGACATACCACTCGTGATAGTCTAACACAGCGTGCTAGCCGATGAGGTACATACACCTTGTTGGGTTGCCATACTGTACTACACTGTAGAAGCACCCCTCAAAATAAATACTCAAAGGAATTGGGCCTGTTTGCAAAAGTAAAAGAACCCTGAGAAAGTCAGAAGAAAATTAATATTTCCGGAATGGCGACCCCAGTGGAAATCAATATTGCTCAAGAATACCCACTGCACAAATTGTTTGTCAGGGGTGAATGGCCAGAACAGGATGAACAATTATGTCTATAGGGAATAAAACAGTGAATCACTGAAATCAATCTTGATACCTGGCAGGACAAGGGGCCATTACATCAAGCACTTAGCGAATTGCATATGACCCCTAAAATAAAAGAGGAGCCATGCAAAATTGCCTATATAGCGGCCTACCTGTAACTCCACATCGGTGTTATACAGGAACAGTACGCAGACCATGTAGATTTCACAAAGAGACAAGGGGAAGCACTGCAGAAAATCCAGACTGATCTGGACTCTGCAGAGCAAAGGCTCCAGACTAGCCAAGAACCTGAAACAGAGGCTAGGCAGTATGCCGCCAAACTCCAAGATCTGGCTCTCTTACTGCAAAAGAATGCAGAGCAAGATGTCCAGACACAGAAACTGCAAATAGGGTGTCAGGAAAGGTTGGACTCTCTACAGCAGAGTCAACAAAAGCTGGAGCAGCAATTAACCTTTAACAGAGCATGTGCAGAACAGATGGTCACTTTAGAGAACCGCCTAGACAAATTAAAAGAGGAAAATAATACATTAATTATTAAAGACCTAGAATCCCAAGCAGAGTTTGATGAAGAGCTCCAGAAAGCTGGGACACTTAAAAAGCAGAGGGATGACCTGGCTGCACAGAGGGGCACTCTAAGTCAAGAGAGGGTTGCCTTAGGCCAGGAAGTCAGCCATTTAAAAAGAAAGTTGGAAGTAAGATGGGGAAATCAAACCTTATTATAAAACGCTGTTAGAGCACACCCGGCGGGTGGAGGATGCTTTGGCAAAAAACAATCAGACTAATAAGGACCAAACTCAGGAGGTGAGTCTCCTGCAGCAAACATTGGCCCAATACTCCCAATGCAGGCAGGAAGCACAGAGTGACAATGAGGCTCTCTGTGAAAAGAATGACAGGCTCCACCAATGGATCGCCATGCAAGAACAAATCATAGAGAGCTGTAAGGCCTTAATAGAGGAACAAAAGGGTCAGATTTCGGCATGTCAACAGGGAGTAGGGGCTGAAAGAGATGAGGTAAAATGGGAAAGAGAAACCCCTGAGCATAACCTCAGGACCCCTGGCATCAGGGACTTCAATCCCTTCAGTTCAATGGACTATGCCACCCTCATGTCCACTGGCTCATTTGAACCAAGGGCCACAGGGATGGTAGACATCAATAGAATGGGAGATATGGGACTAACAGATCAGAGCCTCCCAGCAATGGATGGGCGGGCATCTATATACAAGTTCCCAAATATTAGGGCTCTCTGATCAAGGAGACTCCAGTGAGGGGAGAATCAGAGAACTGGATCCTCAGAAATATCACCTACCAAGAGATCAGTCAGTCAAATTTGGTGGGGAATTCCATGAGACTAGGCCCACAAAGATCATTTTAAAACCTCTTCCCAGATACGAGGAGTGGGGGCAACCCGGCCAATTCTGGGAGCAAGGGCGAGTCAGAAGACTCTTCTGAGCGCCACAGGTTTCAAGAGACTAGGCCCCCACATTCTGCCAGCCATTCCCAAGCCCGCAGAATCAGGGAGAGCCTAGAAGATCAGAAGCCACCCCTGGTAGCAGTGCCTCAGAGTCATAGGATGAGTGGACCAGGGTGACTAGAAATAAAAAGCCCACCAAAATGAAGAGGGTCCTTCTGAAAGATCCCCTGAAGCAAATCAAGGCTATTAGGAGCGTCATAACGCCCTACCATAAAAATGCCAAATATTCCATTTGGGAGCACCTCGAATTGTTTGAGCAAATGTTGGCGGCTTTCCACCTGAAGGACAACCAAAGCTGTATTCAGTATGTCAAGTGAACATTTTCACCTGAATACTCCAACTTCTTTGCGGGCTGGAGGATCAGAACCATTCAACATGGTCCACCTATAGGGCGGCCATCTTAAAGCACTTCTCAATACATAGAAACCCTCAAGAGGCCCGCAAAGAGGCCTACAATCTGCAAGGTGGGGAAGACCAGGCCCCACGAGAATTTGTCCAACAGCTGAAACTTGCCTTTGCGCAGACCACCAGGAGGGTGTGCACAGACATTAGGGAATTTATCAATAACTTCTTTCACGCCCTCCCTAAATACATTATGACCCAGCTGGTGAGGGACTTTCATGAGAAAAGATCACTAGACTGGGTCATTGAACAAGCAATTGACATCTACAAAGTGCAGAAGCCAGTAGAAAATAAAAGTGCCAATAAAAGCCCAAAACCAAGCAACACCCCTACTGCTGCTAAGGTGGCAGAGGTGAAGGTTGCCCCCATTTTAGATCTGGAGATGGGGGGCCTAAAAACATTCCTGCACAAAATCCCACCAATCAAGGACCCAGAAGCCCACAGGCCAATCCCAAACAGGTAGTCAGGGAGGTAACCCCACAAATGGGACCCCTAACTCCCCTGTCCACATCAGCCCCTGTTACAAGGGCAATAGACCCATCCTGGGCTATGTGGGGACTCCCCCAGCCCAAGGGGGGATCCAACCAGGCAGCTGCCAACCCTCCTCACTTTTCCCAGGAGGGCAGCAATCCCCCAAATGCCGGGATGAATTTCTTTCCCCGGTACCCGCCAAACACCAACCCCCAGAACAACACTTCTTTCTTTCCCCAATTTCCTGAGCCCAGACAGTCCAAAAACGGGAGAGGGGAGGCCAAGGATGGAGGGGTACCAAAACTATCCCAACCAAGGGTATTATGGGAGAAGGGATAGCTACCCTTCCCGTGATCAACCAAGGGTAGACCAGAGGACCCCGTACCAGAAAGAGCGGGTGTCCCAACTGGAGCGCCAGGTCTAGAACTTGGCATATGATCTGGGTTGCATTCTGAGGGCTCAACAGAACCCTCAGATGAGCAGGGCAACTCAGAACTCCTCAAATCAAGAGTCTGGTGCTCCAGAGCAATGATGGGAAGAGAACCCCGACAACCCACCGGTTCCCAGGGAGGAGGCACAAGGGGAAGGGGGGTGTAAAGCCTTAGAGGAAGCTTCCTTCCCCACATGTGAAAAGCCCCTGGAAACCCAGGAACCGGAACCAGAATCTCCTGCCCCCGAAAGTCTGCAACCTAAGGAACAGAGGGCGGGTAGGAGAAATAAAGAGCCTAAAAATACCTATTTTGTGGGGGAGGTTTGAATTTTCCAATTTGAAGGAGAAGGGTCCTCAGAGGATTCTGGGAAAAGGATATTCTCCTTCATGGATGGGGGAACTCCTCCCGAAGAAAAATGGGTCCCAAGAAAACCTGATCAAGACTGGGTAAATGTGGGGACTGAGTTTAAACTGCCCAACATTGAACCCCAGAATGACCAGCAAGAAAGTCACCTTGTTCAAACCAATACTGGTGACTGCATCCAAAAAGGGAGGGGAGCAGCCCAGAATCAGAATGAGGGGAGCCCAGAACTCCCCCCATCTCCAACTGTCACCGTTTTCTTACAGTTTTCCAAGATCCCAAACAAAATCCTTCCCAAATCACCCCTCTGTCAGAATCCAAAGCAAAGAAATGAACCCACCAATTGGCCAAAAATGTGCATTATCTTTGACCCCTTGAGGAAAAGGAGGGAAGATTTTATGTCCCGGTCCAAACACAGGGGTAATGTACATTTTTGGCACTGGTGGACACTGGATCCCAAACCACCCTTCTGTCAAAAAGGGCCTTTGATCGGCTGAATTCAGGAAGGAGGGAAATATACCAAATCCCTCTCACCCCTCTTCCTGGACAACTTCAGAACTTCAATGGAATTAAATTCCTGTAGAGGGGACTGCAGATTTAGACATTAAAATTGGGTGACACAAGGTGAAACACCAGTTCATAGTTGTGACTCCAGAGGAAAACACCATGTTTACTAGGGAATGACATCCTGCGTAGATTGTCTCCCCTTATAGATTGTGTAAACAAGGTCATCTGGACCCAGACTAACCGACCAATACAATTAAAACATAGTGTCAACCATGTTAGTTTTAATGGCACATGAAAAACCTGACCAAATTGAATTCCATTTCCAAAATAACCAAATCCCTGACATGACAGTAATTGCAGTAGGACAACAAACTGGTGATGGGAAGTCTGCTCTATTTCCTGAATTCAACCTTCCTTCCAGTTTCAAGTGGCATTCCACACTGGAACTGGAAGGGAATGCTCTGAAATTCTATGCAAATTCACAATCAGAAAATCCCACACCTATATTCCAAAATGATGAGAAACCAGCTCAAAGCTTGGCTGACATTCAGAAAATTGGAGAGAAGTTGTTCATCCCTATCCAGTTAAATGAGGGGAAGGATTCTGTTCTCACCGGAGTGTGCATGAACAACGGTAAGAGCTTCATCAGCGAGGCCATGTTACGAAAACTCCCAAAAGATCCAGCCATTCCCACATTTAAATTGATAGACAAATGGGAAATGGACCAGGAAACACTCAATTCCAAACATTTCCTGCCTAGCAGATATATGCTCAAAATTTCCATGGGCAACAAGGCCATAGTCCATAATTATTGGGTCATGCGAGATGTCCCTGCTGCATTTTACTTAGGCAGTGGCATTCTCAATCGCTTTGCCATTATTTTGGATCTAATACACTTCAAAGCCTGGTCCCGATTAGCGGGTAATCCCATGGACTTTGATGACCCAGAGAAAGCATTTTGGTCAGCTGAACTGCTGCCATATGCAGTTGAAATTCAGATTGGAAAGGAAGAATCCCAGCACGGACCCAACTATTCCCACTTAAAATTTAAAAGAGGACAGAAACTGAAAAATCCTGACGCCTATGTTCACCTCAATGCCCATTTTCAACAGCAAGGGTTGGGGTCAAACCCAACACCACTATTCAATACAGAACACAACACCATTTCAAGAGAGGTGTATAAGAGCGACCTAAAGAGTATCACTCTGGGCGCAGGCACCATTATTGGTATGGTGGTTTATGACCAACATTTTTCCATAGATTTAGTTAATGAACTGATAGGACCGATCCCCAATGACTGTTTTGACTGTGATAGCGACAATGACACAACACCAGACAGGATCTTCACCCGGCATGGGGGGAATTTCCTGGTGTACTCTTCCTGCCCTTATGGTAAGGAAGATGTGACCTGTGACTTCGGGAGGGATGAGGTGATCTTTCAAGTACACCAGGACTGCCTTCCCCACCTGAAGGCATCAGTCCAAGTCAATACTTTGACCAGGGACTTATCCACCCAGCTGGAGGAGGCAGCTGAGATAGTCAAACCAGAAGTCTGTCCATGCTTCAGGCAGATGGTTGAAGAGAGAGTCAACCAAGCTGTTGCCTGTGAGACTCAGGAGCAGAAGCAAAAATTGAAACAAGTTTTCTTAGATTTTCAAGATCTCTTTGCAGTGGACTCATATGACTGTGTCGCACCGACATCCACACAACAACAATTCCCACAGACCCTGGCATGACTCCAGTGTGAAGCAATATAGCTTGCCTCTCGCATCAATGGAGTCCATTACTGAAATAATTAAGAACCTTGAGTCCCATGCGATAATTTGTCCAGTCCACAGCACCTTCAATAATCCGGTGCTGGGGATTTTGAAACCAAATGGCCAGTGAAGACTCTGTGCTGACCTAAGGGAGCTCAATAAACAGGTCCATACTTCCCGATGGCCTCTTCCCTACATTGACCAAGGGCTGGCCCAGATCCAGGGGTCAAAGGTATACACTTCCATTGACCTGACCAATGGGTACTGGACTGTACCTGTCAGTAGGGAGGACCAATACAAGCTGGCTTTTACCTTCGGGGGCAGCAGTACAGTTGCACCTGGACTCTCTTCGGATACATCAACTCCAGCAATTAAATTAACATCTTTCTGCATAAGGCCATGCCCGACTTGGGTGAAAGGGGCAACCTGGCCTATGTAGATGATGTTCTAATCAAAAGCTCAACTGTGGAGGAACACATAGCGGAGATCTGTTATGTTCTGACCCAGTTGAGGGCTGCCGGAGCAAAACTCTCTTTCCAAAAGGCACAGTGGTGCAGGACCCATGTCAATTTCATGGGGCATGAGATAACTCCTGAGTGTATAATAAAAGACCCCACAACTCTGCAGGAACTAAAGAGCCTCCTTGGACTAACTAATTACAGCAGAAAGTTCATTGAGGATTACGAAGAGATCCCAAGACCCCTGATCTATTTGTTAAAGGGGGGGTCAAGTGGGAGTGGGGTCCAGAACAAGCCAAGGCAGTAAGACAACTCAAAATAGGCCTCTCACCAAGTGCCTTGCCTAGCTTACCCTGTCAAAAACAAGGAGTTCTTCTTGGAGACTGGGTTCTCAAATACATGTTTGACTGCAGTATTATGCCAAAAGCATGACAAGGTCAATAAAGTAATCTCCCATGCGAATAGAACTTTATCCTCTGTGGAGGAAATATTCAACGATTGTGAGAAGGAACTCCTGGCAATGGTGTGGGCATTGAAGAATTACCAACCGTTTATCCGGGGCAACAAATCATAGTGGAGACTCCACACCAACCTTTGCAATATCTTCAAAGTGACAGAATACAGGACGGAAATGTGAGTAATTCCTGAATTACTTCCTGGATTCTGTAAATTGAAGGCTTTCCTGTGGAGGTCAGATATGGCCAAAACAAGAAGAGTCTGCTTGTGCAAGGTCTGGCTGACTTGCATGATTGTCCCAAAGAAAACTGTCTTGAGGACGAAAGTCTTAAAAACAAGGACAACATGGATGCATACCTTAATTCCCGACACAAAATCTATGAAGAAGACAAGTGTGAGAGAATGCCCACTGTCTATGTGGTTGGGTGCTCCTACCATTTTGACAACAACGTGGAAAAAGAACTTGTGGCCGGCGTAGGGAATGAATGGCTGAATGATGCCCCAGAACCCTTCGCTGGGTACAGAATCGGTCCCCGGAGTAGCCAAGTGGCAGAGCTGATTGCTGTGCATCAAACCATCCTCACTGCTGTCCAACACAAACTCCACAAACTGGTCATAATCACTGATTCAGATTATGTACGGAACGGGTTTGTGGAGCACCTGGTTAACTGGAAAACCAGAGACATGCTATGTGCTAATAATAAACCTTTAAAACACAGAACATTAATACAAAATAATGATGATCTGGTCACCTCGAATGGGATGACCATCTACTGGAAAAATATTAAGGGTCATTCTAAAGTAGAGGGACCAGACAAAACTGGAAATTACCTAGCTGATCAGCTGACCAAGACCAGAGCCATCCAAGGGGATCTACTTGAGATCAAGTCCCTGCTGGGGGAAATCCAAGTCACTGCTATCACTAGGTCCCATTCGAATGCTCATCACAATGAACTCTCAACTGCACAATGGAGTAAGGAGACCCCAGATGCTGATTTGATTACGGCTCAGAAAGGGGATCCAATAATTGGTGCGTTTTATCAACACATTGAGGACCCTGAGAACTTCCCCCTGATGGATACCGATTACATTGGGAAAGAGGACCTCAGAGTGTTGATGAAATGTCCAAAAATGTTCTTGGTGAAATATCTCCCGTCCCAAATTGCAAGGCAGAAACAGCACCTGCCCTGATGATCAATCACATCTTCTCTCATTTTGGACTACCCCAAAGGATTGAGTCAGACTGAGGTAGCCACTTCACCAGTGAAGTGATGACAAAGATGTGGGCGATACTTGAGTCAAAAGGAAACTACACATTGCCTACCGGCCATCCTCTAGTGGTGGAGTTGGGAAGTACAATAAAACTATTTTGAGCATATAAAAAAACTGTGTGCAGATTCTGGGCCAAGTTGGGATTTTCAATTACCCCTTGTCCTTATGGCTATCAGATCTACCCCTGCTTCTGCAACAAAAATGTCTCCATTTGAGCTGATGACTGGAAAAAGGATGGTGCTACCCCAGCAACTGCTCTACAGAACCCAAGAGCACACCTTGATAAATGCCTCCACAACTCATGAGTATGCTGAGAATCTTAGAAAACACCTTCAACATGCTTTTGCCTATTCTCGGCGGAATCTAGAAAGATCTGCAGACAGTATGAAGACCCACTATGATCTTAAGACAACTAAGAAAGAATATCAAGTAGGAGACTGGGTCCACTTGTACAATTTCCAAAGAAACCAAGCCAACAATTGCAAATTCCTCCCAACTTGGTGGGGTCCTTTTGAAATTGTGGACAGAATCTCACCAGTCGCCTACAGAATCTGCATCCCCAAGGGCAGTTTGACAGAATGGGAAGACAAGTGGGTCCACATAAACCAGCTGAAGATTTGCCATCCCAGGCATGCTTTGCAGCAAATAGAGGAGCCAACCGGAAACCCAGAGGAGGAAAATCCAGAAACATAAAAGAATCACTAAATGTTCACTGTGTATGTGCGAGAAGAGTGTTAAGACCATTAGTGAACATAGATGGGGAAGATTTCCAATTGTAATCAATGCAAGTGTCTTTCCCACTGCTGACATCCCCAGGTGACATGTGGGCACAGTAGTGGGAACATTTCCATAACCATGCTATGTTCTATTTTCTACCATTTGAACTAAAAATCATCCCAAGGATTACCAAAGAGGACCACTCGGGGACCGGGAGGACACATCCAAGGAACCCAGAGTGCCGCTCCATACTCCCAACCAGAACCAGCAATATTCCTGACCAGAACCGGCAAGGAGAGCGTGTCGGTTCAATCATTGACAGGAGAAGCCACTGAAGTTCTCCACATGGACAGAAAAAGAACATCCCAATCTCCCGACTTCCCCTTGTTGGGAGGTCAAAACCAAGTCGGAAGGGGGCTCTGTGGGATGTATTGACTCACTCCACTATGCTATGCGGCATCACTCTGATAGTATGGTGCAAGGAACTGCAACAATGGTGGCAAAATTCTTGTGCATGCCAAAAACCTAAAAAAAAAACTACAAAAAAATGCGTTCTCAAGCGCACAAAAAGATGGATGCCCAAACTGTCACCCATGGTGCAAATGTGGTAGAATAGAGCACACCCTGCAGAAAATGTGCCAGTGGGCTCCATGACCAGCAAACAGAGGGCAGAGAAAGAAGCAGCACTTTGCAAATGAAACTTCAAAAGGTGCCTATAAATGACATTTGCTTTGTGCTAAAAACTCCAAAATGCATATAACACAACACTTCTCAACATCCAAAATCTTGCCTGGCACTAAGGTTCATGTAATCTAATGAAGCATTGCAAACATACAAAGTCCTAGTGTGAAGAGCAAAACATTCTTCAGAAAAACTGGATTATATGTAAACTGGCAGCCCCTATCAAAATATGGGTGCAATACCCTGGGCTACCTGAATGACAGCTGTCAGATGAGTTACTGATGAAAATTTAAAGTGATCTAAACTATATAGTCTGCCGAATTAGCAAAGATAAAAAGGATTGTGGCTAAAAAGAATACAGGTCTCAGTTGCTTTTTATCCCACAGAGTTAAAGCTGAGAAAGTGATGTATTCATGTTTCATGCAACAGGTTTGTTTTTCCTGGATTTTAATTAAGAATAAATTATCTTGGCTGAGCTGCAACCCTTTGGAAGTGGACAAACAGGTTTCTCCCAGGGGGAGGGATATCCTCTCAGCTGAAACTCACGGGAGGTTTAATCGTGGGTTAACCCAGACTCTTGTCTACAGAAAGAGAAGGAACAATAGCAGGCCCTTCAGCCCAGGAAGCAGAGGTGCGAGAGGGTCATCAATGGCTCCTAGAAGAAACAAACAAGGAGGGAGATGCTCCTAGACTCCAGGGAGAGAAAAGGGGGCATGCCATTTGCTGTTAAGCATGAACAAAGAACCATTTTAAAGACTCATAACTTGTGATTTAAAATGGTGAAAAATATACCAAGGACATATCTGTTAGTCTAATGTTTGGCTGCATGTTTTAAGAGATGGCAGAACCGTGTAACATGTTCTGAACAGGAATGGCAATATATGTGGTTTTATGTAAAATGTATGAATTCTACAATTGTGAAAATTTACCCATGTTAAACACACACATTTGTGGAAATTTGCATAACATTTGGAAATTGTGTTCATAACAAAAAGGACAAAATTCTGTAGAAAGTTGAGACAAGACCCCGTAGCGACAGGATTTTGAGGAACAGATGCTACATAAAATATGACATCTTTGTGTGTGATTTGTGTAAAAGTGACCAAGCTAGAAATGTGTACTTGGTATAAAATCCGATTTTGAGACCAGTAGCTAAAGGGAGGTCTCTGAGGATTGTAAAGCAAAGCATAAGATGTGACATCATCCGGCCTTGATCCAATCACTCAAGTGCATGGTGGAGATGAAGTTTTGATCCAATCCCAGCTCGCAGGGGCAAGTTTAGCTAAGCCGGCCCATACACCCATTTTGTGATGTCATTTTGAAGGATAAATAGAGACAGCTGACAACACATAGAGACGCACAGATCCACTCGCTTTCCTGATTCCGGCGAAGCACTCTGATCCAGCATTCTACATCCAGCTTTAACATCTTCCAGATCCAGATGCCAAGACTCTTGCAAGCAGTAGAGAACTATTGACTTACTGCAAGGCCTAAATCTTCAGACTTATTCTTGCAACCCAGTGAAGCACTGTTATGTGAGAAGGATTTATGAATTAGTATCCTGAAATTCTCTGGCTTGCTACCACTAGACTTGCCTGAGGAACATGCTATCCAGCTGATTGAAATATCCACAGACTAGGAGGGCTGATCCTGTGCAAATCCAGTAACTGGCCTATCTGACCCGATCCCGTGCCTGATGTTCTCTTCTTCCTAGATCAGATCCAATCCATGACCAGAACTGATGGTCCAATTAAATAACTTATCCTGTGAGTATTAATAGGAAGAACTGTGACTTAGAGTATATTTGCATTGTCTTATCCCTATATTATCCCTATCTCAAACCCTTCCCAATTTTTAAATTCAGAACCATAGTGTTGCTAGAACTATCTTTGCGCGGACCCCTTTCTCATCTGAAGAAGTAGAGTATCCACAACAGGCGGGTTATGATGATCACCTGACTGTAAGATCCATCTGTAGCATTCGCTTTTTCATAGTTATAATCTATTGTCTGTCATTTTCAAAAGTGCACTTCTGTTTTCCATTCTCGCGCCTATTTTTCAAAAATGACCTTTACTAAAACCTCTATATCTCCCTAAGTTTTTATGATAGAAACGAAATGTCTCCCGTTATAGCGAATATCGCATAAGGAAAAGTTTGCTGCAATTTTACATTCTGAGAAATTTTACACGTGTGAAATAGCTTTAAATTGTTTCTGACATGGGGGCGTGGCTCAGTGAGCCATGTGAAAGGCTGTGCTCTGGTGGAGCTCCCATGATCCGGATACTGATCGTTGCTGAAAAATGCATATACAGCGGCATTAAAGCTCTGGAACACCTTGTATGAGCTTATGAATACGGCACACGGGTGCGCTGCAACTCTGGAGACCGCGCGGGACACTGAGAACCAGAGATATGATCCCTGCCGAAGTCGCATATCCCAGAACGATGGCACAAGATGGCGGACGGGGCTCAAACAAAGGGGCCAGCTGGCTGCGTGAACGAAGCCTAGAGTCGGCGGGGAACATGCCTGGCCGCAAGGCATACTGCAGGGGAAGCTCGGCTCTGGGTTCATGAGTCAGAGGGTGTCAGGATCATGACCCGCACCAGACACGAAGCGGTCGTGATCCTCGTTATACTGCCTTTGCCTTATATGCCTTCCCCCTTTGCCTTGCTTTTGGGGGAACACGGCACCAAGCAGCTATGCAACGAGGCTGGCAGGAAAGCAGCCCGAAAGAGAGATGTGCCCACAAGGAGACCCAGGCAGCTCAGGGTAGGCCGTCATCGGGACGCCATTGGGGCGCAGAACATGGTGATTGGAGGGCAGGCCCTCAGCGGATCCTGCAGAAGGAGGACACCTGAAGTGGTGCAACGGCAAGGTGCATAGGGGGGCCAGAGAGGGTGCCAGGCAAGTAGCGGCCTGGAGCGGCGCGGCCCGGGGAAGCCACCCACTACACCTGAAGGCAGCCCACCTCGCTGAGGCTGGCCACAGACATATCACTGCACTGTGCCACCCAAACCAGTGCACGCGTTGCACCCATGATAAAGGGGACACTGCCAGACAAGCCGCCAGCACGCATCAGCAGTAGCCATGAGCCCGCGGACCTCTGGGTGCAATAATCAGCGAGGCCCCGGCGCCGCTCACACGTCTGACGAGGGGCAGGCATACTGGGACCCAACCGAAGACCTGGGGCCCCTGGGCAAATGTGCGCTTGGGGGCATGCTGAGAGGCCCCTTTGTGTGGCATCTGGGCCTGCGGCCACACATGAAAGAAATTAATAGACTAGCCATTATGTGACCTCACTAAGGTGGGCCGGGTGAGGTGGACACAAGAGTTGGCGCATGGTGATATCCCCAGGCCCCTAGGTTTGGCGGGGGTAGAGGAGGAGTGAGGAGCACTCTGATGAGAGGGCCGCAGTACGCTGCCCATGGGCGTAGGATGCGCCTGCGACTTGGCGGAGCCCACCGTTGAGGCGTACTGGAACTGTAAAGTCACTCAGAAGAGCTTCGTGGGCATGGGGGAGCAATCATGGACTTGACACACTAGGAGGTGGGGCGTATTGACCAGGAGAAGAGACACGCCAGCGCACAATCACGCCGGAGGACACAACCCTCCCTGGGTGCAGATTTGGCAGCACAAAGGAGCCCCAACACAACACGCCTCGGTTCCCCTGCCGCCGAGAACGGGACGGGGGCAGGCCAGAGACTACACACCATAAACTAGCACTCGCACACCCAGATGCCGTCAGGATGGCCAACAAACTGCCTACCCACCCACGATCAATGAGTATGCCAAAACATCGCCGGTGGTGGAGGGGGCTAGAAGCAAGGAAAGGACTCCCACTGTGGGCATAGCCACCACGAGCTAAGATCAGGAGATCCTGGCAGCAACTGCAGACCTGAAAGTCGCTTGGGAAACCAAATTGGAAATGGCCATGGTGGAGCTGAAAGCGACGCTGGAGCTCAGAGTTGGGGCTGTACACGAGGAGGTGAATCTCCTCCGGCAAGATGTCAGAGCTTTGGCAGAACGCATAGGGGACCTGGAGAAAGAAGTGGCCCCGAACAAGGCAGCATGCACATCCCACAAGTCCGAGCTCCATGCCCTGCAACAATGGGAATAACATATGTATTGTAGGATTGCCTGAGGAGGTTGAGGGACCCAACCCCCACCGAGTACATCAAATCGATGCTGCTGCAGGAGATAACTGGAGGAGTGCTGACCCAGGCTTTGCGGTGGAATGCGTGCATAGGGCTCTGATGAGGAACCCACCCCTGGGAACCCCCACCAGACTGGTGATTGCAAGGATCCTGAATTACTGTGACCAGGAAAAAATCCTGGAGTACTTCCGCAAGGGAGGAACGATACAATGAGGGTCGGCTAACAAAACGGCATACCCGAACTACAATCTGCAGGTACAACGCTGACGCATGAACTTTGGGACAGTCAAGAGAAGAATGCGAGACGCGGGCTACAAATATATGCTGATCTATCCCTTCAAACTGAAGGTGTTCCACAAAAATAGAACATTGTTTTTTGATACCCCCGAGGACGTGATAGAATGGCTGGACATGCAGAGCTGTCCCCAAGAATCGGGCATCCAGATGGAAGACGGCGCAGATAAGTAGCATGGGGACCGTGGCACCCAGGGTGTCGCAGTCTCAGACATTGGGACTAGAATATAGGGCAGGAGAAAATGGCAATTTAATAAACGGAGTGCGAGCCCTATGGAACAGGCTCTCACACCCCCACGTATAGATTAGTTAGGTCACCAATATATCAGTGACACCATGCCGGGTACCTGATCTCAGCATTCCGAGGCAGGACCAAACGCAGGGGAGCCTGAGATCCAAGTAGGGAGCTGGGCACCAGTTGGGGCGGGGCAGGGAGGAGGGAGGGAAGGGTTGTGTGCAGTGGTTTATGGTTGAGCAAGGGCGGGTGGGGGGGTTAGTTGTGGAGTTACAGTTGGGAGAGGGAGGGGTACGAGCCCAAATCCATTCAACACTAGACTGGAACAGAAACCCGGGAAGGGGGGAGAAGGGACAAACCATGCATGGCTATGGGTAGCCTCACGAACGTAAGAGGCCTCAATAGCTACCTGAAAAGGAATAACGTGATGATGTACCTGAGAAGGCTGAAAGTGGACATAGCTTTATTACAGGAGACCCACCTTACTAGGGATAAACTGGAGTTGGTCTAGAGGAAGTGGAGGGGGCCCACCACCTGGCCCACATACTCAGCATTTGCAAGGGGGGTGGTCACATGGATGGCACCCCATGTACCATTTCAGCTGCTTCAGTCTACGGTAGACCCAGACGGCAGAATGTTGGTGGTGCGGGGGATGCTAGAAAACAGGGACGTGAGCATCATTAACTTATACGCCCCCAACCAGGACATGGCGGCCTATTTCAGGGCCCTATATGGCAAAATTAGCCCCTTATTGGGTGGTGCCATCATCTGGGGAGGGGACTTTAATTGCACATTGAACCCCAAACTGGATAGGTCAGATTATAAACTAGATAGACCTACCCCCGCTGCAAGGACATTACAGGCCCTACTGTGGGACTTTGGGCTAGAAGATGTTTGGAGACAGCAGCACCCAGGAGACAGGCCGTACTCGCACTATGCGGCCCCCCATAACATATACACAAGACTGGATTACTTGTTTGTGGCCTCGGAGTTAGTAGTAGAAATGATAGGCTCTGAATACAAGGCTAGAGTGCTTTCTGACCACTCCCTCCTGGTGTTGGAGTGGGGGTACTAGCCACCAAGGGTGAGAATCCCGACGTGGAAACTCAGGGCCGAAGCCCTGCAGGATGCAGGATTCTGTGAGGACATGAGGGAGGCAATCATTGAGTACTTTGACTTTAATACAGGGAGTGTGCAGTCAGAGGGTTCCTTATGGGAGGCGTTCAAAGAGGTACTAATGGGCGCAGCCATATCCAAGTCTAGAGGACTCCAAGGGGGCATAGAGCGGGAGTTACAGGAGACAGAGACGGAGCTAGAAGAAATAATGCAGTGGGGGAGCACCTCACAGGATGATACCGCACGGGTGAACCTATTGCAACAAACTAGTAGGGAGCACTGGGACATACTCCGTAAGTTAAATTATAAAAAAACATGTTGAGGGGCAACATGCGGGGGGAGATAAACCGGGAAGGCTGCTGGCATAGCTATATAAAAACGAAACACCATGTCTAGTGGTCAGGGAAATAATGGGTGAGGAAGGTCAGACCTGGGATACACAAGAGGGAGTCAATGAAGGGTTTCTCAGATTCTGTAAATGCCTATACGAGGATAACGGGGAGGAGATGGGGCAGGAGATCCAGGTGACACTGGAATACATAGGGTTGCCTAAGCTAACCGATCAGGAGCGGGAGTACCTAGACGCTCCAATCACATTAGACGAACTAGAGACAGTGCTTCAACACCTACCCACGTGTAAGGCTACGGGGTTGAATGGGCCCCCAAGTGAATTTTACAAGACGTATAAGCAAGAGGTTCTCCCCCCACTGCTTGCCATGCTAAATGAGGCGTTTGAATGAGGGGGGCTGCCGGAGTCTCTGAGGAAGGCTGTGATAATTTTGCTCTTAAAACCAGGCAAGCCAAGCACGGACTGTGGATCATACCGACCCCTGTCAATGCTCAACCAAGACAGTAAAATCCTTACGGCCACGCTGGCAAACAGGCTCAAACAGGTCATTGGCAAACTGCTACACCCCTATCAAACAGATTACGTTCCAGACAGGAACATAATGGACAATCACAGAAGACTCCACCACATAATCGAGCAGTCAGAGCTGGACCCAGGCAAAATGGTGATAGTCTTGTTGGATGCCATCAAGGCCTTCGACTCTGTGAGGTGGCCATGGTTGTTAGCGGCGCTGAAAGAATATGTATTGGGGCCGGGGTACCTGAGGTGGGTCAAAATGATATACAGCTCCCCAATCGCCAGGGTCAAAACTGGTGCAATTATCTTGGATAAATGGCAACTTTGTGGGGCACAAGGCAGTGTTGCCCCTGGTCGCCCATGTTGTACATTCTCACTCTGGAGCCTCTGGCAATCTGCCTCAGACAACAGTATGGGGAGGTTGGAATCCCTGCGAAGGGAGGGACGCACCTTACATCACTGTATGCGGATGACATCCTGCTGTACCTGTGCTTCCCAGAAGAAAATCTGCAATATGTCCTGGAAGTGATGGAACGTTACGCTACCCTCTCAGGCATAGCAGTCAACCCCAAGAAATCAAGAATGTTCCCCTTGGGGAGAGACAGGAGGGCCCCAAGGGGAACATGCTTGCCTCCTTGCCCCCTTTGTTTGAGAGAGGTGGTATGGTTGCCTAAATCTAAGTTGCAAGAAAGGGTGAGACTGTTGAAATTGGGCTGGGAAATATGGAACAAGGCATGGCAGGTGGTGGGCAACCTGACCCCATGCTCCCTGCAGGTCATGATGACTAGGATGGGTAAGGCGGTGCTCCATATGAGGCGAGACTGGGAGGAATAGATGGGAGTACCCATGTTGGATGGACAATGGGATAGAGTTCAAAGGTATCACAAGAAGGTGTCCCGAAATGCAAGGCTACAGCAGATCCAGTTATATGTCACTCATAGGGCATATATGACCCTGAGCAGGATTGCCAGGTTTGGTAGCTCAGTAATACAAAAGTGCCCACAGTGCAGGGAGGTGGAAGCTGGGTGGATACACATGTACTGGGCTTGCCCGAAGGTGGGTAGATTTTGGTCAGAAATAAAGCAACGCCTATCTGAAAAGGGGATCACTCTGGAGGTGGAGTCAGTTTGGGCATGCATGCTGGGGGTATTTGCCAGACCCCGTAACCTGATGCACATTAGTAAGTTGAAACATTTGGCCTTCATCCTGGCCAAACAGAGAATCGCCATTGGCTGGAAGGCAGCCCAACGGCCAAAAATAGAGATTTGGTGGGCTGACCTCCTGAAGTGGGCAGATGCAGAAAAGGAGGGGAGGAAGAAGCAGGACCCTTGATAGCTTGGAGGCAACTAGTGGCCACCACGGCAGGAACCCATCAGGCGGATCTTAGTGAAGAGGACACGGAGGGGACTACAGAGGAAGACAAGCAAAGAGATATGCAAGCCAGTGGCATCGGAACAGCGGCTCAAGTTAAGTGGGCAGGAAGGGGGAGGATGGTGATGAATAACGAGTGAACATAATGAAGCAAAACTCAAATGTGAATGTCCTCAATGTTTGTAACATTTGGTGTGCTGTTAACAAAATAATAAAAATTGTTTTAAAAACAAAAATTATTTCCGACTTTGAGATTTCCATTGTTTTCTTTTGACTAAACCATTGCTTGCAATTGTGTGCAACTGTTCAAAGTGGCTCCCATAGGAATTTTTAACAATTTAAGTATTTTTGACCACATATGGGCCCTTATTCATGGATTATTTGCACCGAAAAAAACGGGATTTGTGCACCATTCTGCCTGCAAATCCCCATTTGTTAAACAGGGCCTTGGTGTTTAGGCTCAGTCAATTCCAAAGACAATTTCAAAGCCATTCTGACAGCGGCAAAGTCAATTCTGATTTTCTCTTGTGTTTGAAGGGGGAAGGTGGGACTGATATTCTGTTTGATTTGTGCTGTTCCTGAAGACCTGCTCTCTCCTTCCATCTCTTTACATTGCGTTGCATATTGGGGGGTTGAGGGGTGTTGCAGAGGGAACTCCTAACAATAGTGCCATCGGTTCTACACCAATTCAAAAGTATTATTTTCTGTGCTGCATTTTTTGTGCTCATTATTTGATTCATAGTGTGTTAAAGATATCATTCAGTGTTCTGTCACCCCATTGGTGATTGTTGTTACCTATTAAAATATATTGTGATTACATTTTAAATACATAAATAAATATTTACCTTTGCAAACTAGCCTGATTCCTGGTTCAGTGTGACCGGGGTGGTTCCAGGAGAAGGGTGTGATACGAGTGGTATATCGTTCAGAATATTGAACTTATAAATAAAAATAAATAAGGGTTTCAATTGCGCACTACATGCTGGGTTTGACTTGGGTGTGTGCCGCATTGAAATCACTTACAATTATGAGCATAACAACATAAATAATGTTATATTTATTTTGTTATGATGAACACCATAGGATCACTCCAGTGGTAATAGAGCACATTATAAATGGACTTTACCATTAATATTACATAAAAATAAATATTCTCCAGAGTTCAAATATGGAAGACAGAGGCAAGCATGTATAACGGTATTTGATAAGACTTTTGATAAATATATATGTGTAATGTATATATGCACATACATAGAATTGTTTATTTTTTTAATGATGTTATTTCTACCCGCAGTTGTGTTATTTATTTACTTATATATTTATGTATGTATTTAATTATTATTTGAAAGAATCTACAGTTTGAACACAAAATTCAAAATTTTGTTTCAAAAGAAAAAGAAAACAGAAAAGATCTCTGCAGGCCCTCCAGAAAACCAGCACAAAGAACTAATTAAATGTGGTATACATCTGCATTCAGAATCATGTTGAGATTCACAATTGCACACACAAGTTTTATATTGTTTCCGGAAATGCTCCTGACCCACCACCCATCCATGGCCCTCATTACAACCCCGGCGCTAAACCAGGGCGCTATTAGCACCATGGTTGGTGCCGGTGTTGTAACGGGTCCGCCATGGTGGAATGGGGAAATACTGCCCCATTCCAAGGTTGGCGGGGCGGTATTTCCCCATTTCACCATGGCCCTTCCCCATTCCCATTTTCGCCCCATAGGGCTCAATGGGACTGGGGAAGGCGCTAAGTACGGTACCGCAAATTGCAGTATCGTAATTAGCACCGAGGTCCCTTTGCGGCACCCTACTTTAATGGCTGGTAAAACCAGCCGTTATGGTCGGGTTCCGCAAAGGGACCTCGTAATCAGGCGTTAAGTGTTTAACGGCGCTGACACCGGTTACGGTGCCGTTCAACCCTTAACGCCTGGGTCGTAATGACTTCATGTCTTCATCTAGGGGGGCGAACTGTCCAAGATGTATTGAGCGTTGATTAGCTGTCTGTTTACATTCAATTAACAGATGTTTAGATGTTTCAATGGACAGTCCACAGAAGCGGCAGAGATTATCTTTTATAGATTTATCATTTCTTTGCCAAAGAATTTCTTTGGTTTTTAGAATGTTCGCCCAAAACCTAAGAAATTGCTCTCGATGATAACGGGATGGACAATGCAGTACATAACGTGCTGGTTCATTTAGTTTCCTGTGTTCGCCTTCCAAGAATTGTGTTGATTTCAGCTTATGTCGTGATTCATAGTTAACAATCCAGGCCCAATTTTCGAATTTCTTTTTGGCATGCTGCGGGCGGTCTAGGAGTTCTTGATTATGTATGTCTGCAGCCGTCAAGAATGCCAGTAACTTGCGGAACTATGTATTGAGCAAATTTTGGCTGTGTGGAGCATACTAATTGGCAAAGATTTTATATGCCGGTGCCGGTGACTTTAAGGCCATTTTACGCATTGTCACAATTGAGTACCAAACCACTCTGATGTGCAGTGAGTATATGGCTAATTCATGTCTCAATATAGTTATCAATGTTGTTTGTGGCAACCTCAGTGCTTGTCGCCAAAAGCGTCCTTCCAATACATGCCATGTTTGCTCACTTATTTTCCACCCAGCCTCAGCCCCAAAGGTTATAATTGGGACCACTTTTTGTAAGTAGAATCAGGTTCCAGAGGAAACTTTCCATAGTTCCTGTTGATTTTTGCAGAGCAAGCTTCATCACTGTTAATTCTTTAACCCATTGCTGTTCACAGATGGAATTGTTGAATTGGATCCCTAGGTATCTTGGAATCAACAGAAGAAATATGTGTTTCAGCGATTTTCCACCTAAACGCTTTATCTTTCTTGTTTTTTACATTTCCAATTGACACAATTTTTGTTTTTGAAGTATTTATTGTTAATTAGTTTAGGACCATGTACTTTGGTAGACTCACTAGAAGGCGCTGGAGCCCAGTTTGGGTTCTGTCCATCAGCACCAAATCATCTGCATAGATGATGCATTTAATCGGAATTTGATTTGTCATGGATGAGAAACAGGGAACCTGCTCAAGATGGTTCGGGTGATCAGCCAGGAATAATGTGAATAGCTCCGCAGCAAGCGGGCATCCTTGTTTGAAACCTTTGTGGGTCAAGATAGTATTGGATAGCAGGCCACTGTTGTTTAGTCAGACTTTGATTGGTGTATGTTCGTGGAGGGCAATGATTGGTTCGAGGGTGGATGTCAGACAACATCATTTTGTCAGGTTAGCCCACAGTAGGCTACGGTTCACACCGTCGAATGCCTGTTTCATATCTATGAATGCAAAGTTCCCATTTTTCTTTAACGTTTCCAGTATTAAGATCATCAAAATTAGCAGGTTTACGTCGACCCCCACACCCTTCGTGAAGCCGGTTTGCCATATGTCAGCGATCTGCGAAACTTCAGCCCACTTTGCAAGTTTTACACGCAAACTTGACCCAAAGATTTTAGCAATCGTGTCCAAGAGGGCAATTGGGCGATAGTTGTTCGGATCGTCCCAATTGCCCCTCTTGTGAATTGGCATCACTATAGCAGTCGTCCACGATTCAGGCAATTGTTTAGACAATCCAATTCTCGTGAACAAGTTTCCGATATAAAATACGCTCACTCACTTGGATGTTTTTTGAGATCTACGTTTGAAATCAAATCTGGTCCTCTGCGCACGAGGTCTTTAAAGCATTAATAGCTCGAACAATTTAATTGTGCACAGTGCCTTAAGTGGCACTACAAATCGAGCCGGGGCCCATCGAGGGGGCGTGGCCTAACAACGGGGTCTTGATGGGCCGTTAGGCCACGCCCCCTTGACGAGCCCCGGCTCAATGGGCTACTGGCACCCCTGCCAGGCAGCCTTTTGTAGAGATTAGCACCCTCTCCCCTATGGGGGAGAGGGTGCTGATCTCTGCATTTATTTTGTATAGGCTTGCCTGGCAGGGGACAGCGCCTCGCCTATTCAGCCTTAATGATGGTGCTGCCCCTCGCCAGCTGGGGAGGGGCAGCGTCACCATTAAGGCTGAAAGGGTGAGGCCACTGGAAGCAGAGGCCTTTTTCCTAAAGACTGAAACTCCCGCGAATCCGCGGGAGCTTCATTATTTAGAAAGCAAGGCCTCTGCTTCCAGCGGCCTCACGTTTCTCCATAATGGTGGCGCCGGCCCACGTGCATCCCTTGATTAAAGGGATGCCTCGCAGGTGCGGCGCCACCATTATAGCTGAAAGGCATTTTTTTCTGAAGCCTGAAGCTCTCACACACGAGCGAGAGCTTCAGGCTGTAGAAAAAAATGCCTTTTCGTGTAGTGGCCGGGGCTGCCCGGGGAGATTAGTGGGCCCCGGCAGGGCCCCGCCTCAAAACGAAATTTCGGAGCCTGCCGGGGCCCAGCCCCGGCAGGCCCCGGCCCACTTAAAGCCCTGATTGTGCACCATCTGAACATCCCACTGGGTGTCATCAGCACTGGTCGTTAGCAAAGCCGCAGTTTCGGATTTTGAAAGACCAAGGAAAAGTGCATGTCCCATACGTCTCCTGGTATGGTGTTTATTATATTTGGAGTACATTTTGAAAGGTCCATATTCAAAATCTTCCAAATATCACGTGTGTTTCTTGTCATGAGTAGGCGTGACATATGCTCAGCACGATCTTGATCAATGGCAATAGCATGTGACTTCGCCCAGTTTCGATAAGTCACGTGTCTTGCTTTTACCGCATCTTGGACATCCGATCTTGGTAGATGTTTCCTTATTTTTCTCAGGTCTTTCCGCAGAGCCTTTTTAGCTTCATGTAGCACCTTGCTGTATATATGTCTGTGAGACCGCCCATAATGCATTGACGATTTTCCAGCAATGGTGAAATCTGTCAGCAGTGGAATGTAATCAGTACCTTGAGTGGCTGGAATATTCATTAGCTTCGTCACAAGGCCTTGGATCTGATTTCCATTTAGTCAAAGACGGTTAGCCCTAGAGTTGGTTTCCAAAGCGTCCTTGGTTGGACTACTAGGCAAATTCATGTCTATCATAAAACGAAGTTGCAGGAGACTGTGGTCACTATATTTCATTATCAGAATTTGTAGGTCTACAATCTTTTTTTCAAGGTTCCTAGATATCCATATATAGTCAAGGATACTATGTGTTTTGTCACAATACCATGTTGGATTTGCGGGAACATCTCCTTTTGTTGTACCATTTAGCATGGATAAGTCACGCAAGTCCATGGCGTTTTGCCATCTTTGCCCTCTTTCCTCGATCACATCGTCCGGCAGTCGCTGATACATCTGCAAAGATTCGTCAAACTGGAACCAGGTGCAATTTAGGTCTCCACAGCAAATAACTGACAAATTGTTATGAGCTAGCATAGCATTGTCAATTAGCTGTGAGATTGCATTTATGAAGACATTTGTGCTGATCTTTGCTGGATTCCAGTAACCATTTATGATCAATAGGTGCTTCCGGGCTAGGGGGCTTTTTTCCATTATGTGCATGATGGTACCTTGCACGTATGGATTTGGATTTACTAACACAGGAACTGACCATGTTTGTGTTATTCACACCATTGTTATTAGGCCTGAGCTTGGGCGACCTTTAGCATTTTTTTCCGCAAGATTTAATAGGATGGTGAACCCATCACACATAAGTGATTTTCAGAGCCATGTTTCCTGTAAACAAATGATGAAAACACTTTTCAAGGGAATTTTGAAGTCATTGAATAAGTGTTTAAAACCGCGTGTGTTCCATGATAAGAATAGAAATGGACACTCAGTGTTAGTCAGTCATGGCTAATGCTGGTTCCTGAGCTGGTTTTGATTTGATTTTTTGGAGGATAGATTTTTTTGCAGATTTTGTTCATGTTTTAGGTTCTTGGTAATACTCATAGACTGCCTTAGCACGGGGGAATCAACAGGTTTCGTATGTCATTTGCTTTCTTCTATTGTTTTTTCTGTTTGAGAAAGTTCATCCTGATCAGATTCAGAAGAAATTTCAAAAACAAAGAACAACAGCTCATCGCTGGCTCATAAAAGTGTGCTACGTACGCTTGCTGAGTTGATATGTAGGAGCACCTGATCCGAAGATTCTTCCGTAGCATATTCAACAATCCGTATGTCGTCTGATTCAATTGTGCGTAGCAATGGCACAGCTTGGTTTCACTTGCACCGATCCAATTAGTGGGGCATATGCTGCGACTTGATATATGGCAGAGTAAGTGTTACTTTGACCCCAGTCCCAGAGTTACTGAATTATGTATTTAAGATTTGACACAGGATTCTATATTATTTCTGTCAATGCATTACTATTACCTTGTTTGGGTTTGACCAGTTACAGCTACCCTAGTGTACTCCGGGTTTACCATTTTACTAATTCTAACTGTCCATTGAGTGTCATTTTTTTACCAGACTACTAATGCTTCCACTTTTTCCAAATCCAGTTGGTACATGTTCTTTCTTTTAAATTTGGTACAAGCTAGCTGTTTTGAACTTTTGCGCCAAGTTTATATTTACAGCAACCTCTGGTATTGTGCATTGGTTGTCAGACGATTGTCTGCTTACCGAGCCTCCACAGGACGGTTTCTACTTTTGTATTCACTCTCTTGCTTTGCACATAGGGTTTGAACCTAATATATTAGTTTCTACACCCTGTTGCTGTTTCCATTAGCTGGTTGTGACCTCCGGTAGGTTTTTCAACAGGTCATGTGACCTTGTAGCCACGGCCATTGATAGAGCGTGCCACAGTTTTATACTGAACTCTCTAAATTAATTGATTTGAGATCAGTAATCTCTGTACCTTCCATTTCTTGTTTAGGTGTCAGGACGAGACTGACCCATGGAACTTTGTAACATTCCAGCACCATCGATCATTGATGATTCCAGTTCCTATGTCACCCTGATGAATTTCCACATAATTAATTTAAATATGAAGATGGAAAGAAACATGTCGGTTTTCTATATGGTCTACCTTTGATGCGGCTAAAAATGTCAATTAATATGACTTTCTGAAGGTCTTAATCTGAAAGGACATTCTAATGATATTCTAGCAATATAGTGCTTGTCACTTACTAGATTTTGAACATGGTGCTATAATATTTTGTGCAATAAGTTTATTTGTTTTTATGTATAGTCTGTGTTTTTCACCTTTGTTTTTGCGGTATGAATTACAGATATGTATGAGTTTAGTATGAATGGAGTGATTGGTGATTTGTATGGGTCTGGTTGTGTTGCTTATTGTTCCAAGTATTTGTTGTGACAATCACGTATTAGTTTTTTTCATGAAATGTATTTTATGACTTCAATGTTTTATGATAAATTAGGAGTTTTTAGAATTCTTATGATATACTTTATTAAATTGAACAAAAAAGTTCTATTAAATTTAGGATCTGAATTGAATCTTTTCATCTCCTGTCTTGTGATGTGGTCTGTACTTCTTTAGAGGCACTATTTGGCTAGTTGTACCATCCAGGGTCTAGTTTTGCCTGTTCACCTAAACAAGATTTTTTTACCTCGGTCTCCTAGTTGCTCTATATATACACATGTTTTTTCCAATCACGACCCGGTGTATTTTTTGGCTTGGAGTCCCTCATTGTTTGTTGACACATTTGAATAGTTTCATGATGTTTGCTCGATTTAGGTTTACTTCAGCGTCATCACTTTGAACGTTTTGTAAGCATAGTTTACGACAACAAAATGCTCCTTTAGTGAGTTTGTTCTCATGCACCCTCGTTTTGAAGTGAACACGCTGGTTTCGCTGATTTGAAGTAAGTTTCGGATTCATCTGCGGTTCAACCTCGGACACTAAATTTACCTTTGCAGTGGCAGCACTAATGGTTTGGTGGTGCTCAGCCGAGGGTTTCGTTACTCTTGATGTCACATTGTTTGGATTCTGGGTGTGGGCCTGAGTTGGAGCAAAAAGATTGCAACATGAAGCACTAGAGGCGTCTTGATCGTCCTGGATCGAATATGTGGATAAGTCACATAGGTTTATTGAAGTGGATGCAGTTGTGATGATACTTGTCTCAGAATCAGAAATTACTCTTCTTTGTTTTAAGGCCTTTTTTTTTCTCTTGAATATAGTGAACATGAGTAGCCTTATTTTTTGCAGATTCTGACTTTTTCTTTTGATGGCCATCATTACGTTTGAATAGACTTAGGGGGTAATTCATAGAATTCAGTGCACAAGTGGCGCACGCGGCTGGCGCACAGTGTGCGCGTGCGAATCCCTGCGCCAGCCGCGTGCGCAAGAATCCATTTCCGCGCACAGCGTATTCATGGATTCCAGCCACCAAAACCAGCCGTGGCGCACAGTGGCGCAGCGACCCTGCAGCAGCGCCAGTTACGCCCCCAAGAACGCCTCTCACGCAGGGAAAAGCCATCAATATACCCAATCCAGCGCAAAGGGCTGCGCTAACCCTGTACCAGCACACCAAGCGGGCTACGTGTCTCACTGGGGTGCGCGGGAAGTACCTCACGCGATTGGCCCCGTGCGAGCAGGGTACGCGTATTTCAGGGGTGCGCGGGAAGTTCCACATGCGATTTCATCATGGTACGTGTATTTCAGGGGTGCGCGGGAATTTCCACACGCGATTGGGCCCGTGCGAGCAGGGCACGCGTATCTCAGGGGGGCACCGGAAGTTCCACACGTGATTCCATCAGGGTACGTGTATTTCGGGGTGCGCGTGAAGTTCCACACGCGATTCCATCAGGGTACGTGTATTTCGGGGTGCGCGTGAAGTTCCACACGCGATATCAGCAGGGTACGTGTATTACAGTGGTGCGCGGGAAGTACCACACGCGATTCCATCAGGGTACGTGTATTTCAGGGTGCAGGTGGAGTTACACACGCGATTTCATCATGGTAAGTGTATTTCAGGGGTGCGCGGGAATTTCCACACGCGATTGGGCCCGTGCGAGCAGGGTACGCATATCTCAGGGGTGCGCGGGAATTTCCACATGCGATTCCATCAGGGTACATGTATTTAGGGGTGCGCGTAAAGTTCCACACGCGATATCAGCAGGGTACGTGTATTTCAGGGTGCAAGGGAAGTTACCCACACGATTCCAGCAGGGTACGTGTATTTCAGGGGTGCGCGGGAATTTCCACACGCGATTCCATCAGGGTACGTGTATTTCGGGTGCGCGTGAAGTTCCACACGCGATTCCATCAGGGTACGTGTATTTCGGGGTGCGCGTGAAGTTCCACACGCGATATCAGCAGGGTACGTGTATTTCAGGGTGCAGGGGAAGTCACACATGCAATTTCTGCAGGGTAGGTGTATTTCAGGGGTGCGCGTGAAGTTCCACACGCGATATCAGCAGGGTACGTGTATTTCGGGGTGCGGGGGAAGTTACACACGCAAAATCAGCAGGGTACGTGTATTCCAGGGGTGCGCGGGAAGTTCCACACGCATTCCTTCAGGGTATGTGTATTTCAGGGGTGCGCGGGGAGCACCACACGTGAATTGCACGTGTGGGCCCTCCCAGGTGTTTCCTCTACACCCTCCACGGCACCTGCAGGTGGCTCACACCACAGGGGCCTACCCTGCACATGTCCTGCAGGCACCCCATCCACCATGGCCATGCCCCCCAGCCAACCCACATGTCAACTTGCACTACTGCCCACTAACGCATGTCCCCCTGCACCCCCAGCCACCAGGGGCACCAACCATCAGGCCCCTACCCATGTCTCCCACCACCCCCACCCCCCCAGTCACCAGGGGCAGCTCCACCAGGCCCCCACCCATGTCTCCCACCACCCCCACCCCCCAGCCTACCAGGGGCAGCCTCCACCAGGCCCCCACCCATGTCTCCCACCACCCACACCCCCCAGCAGTGCAGGGGCACCCACCACCAGGCCCCCACCCATGTCTCCCAGCACCCCCACCCCCCAGCCACCAGGGGCACCAACCACCAGGCCCCCACCCATGTCTCCCACCACCCCCACCCCCCCAGACACCAGGGGCAGCCTCCACCAGGCCCCCACCAATGTCTCCCAGCACCCACATCCCCCAGTCACCAGGGGCAGCCTCCACCACGCCCCCACCCATGTCTCCCACCACCCACACCCCCAGCAGTGCAGGGGCACCGACCACCAGGCCCCCACCCATGTCTCCCACCACCCCCACCCCCCAGCCACCAGGGGCACCAACCACCAGGCCCCCACCCATGTCTACCACCACCCCCACCCCCCCAGTCACCAGGGGCAGCCTCCACCAGGCCCCCACCCATGTCTCCCACCACCCCCACCCCCCCAGTCACCAGGGGCAGCCTCCACCAGGCCCCCACCAATGTCTCCCAGCACCCACACCCCCCCAGTCACCAGGGGCAGCCTCCACCACGCCCCCACCCATGTCTCCCACCACCCACACCCCCCAGCAGTGCAGGGGCACCCACCACCAGGCCCCCACCCATGTCTCCCACCACCCCCAACCCCCCAGCCACAAGGGGCAGCCTCCACCAGGCCCCCACCCATGTCTCCCACCACCCACACCCCCAGCAGTGCAGGGGCACCCACCACCAGGCCCCCACCCATGTCTCCCACCACCCCCACCCCCCCCCAGTCACCAGGGGCAGCCTCCACCAGGCCCCCACCCATGTCTCCCACCACCCACACCCCCCAGCAGTGCAGGGGCACCCACCACCAAGCCCCCACCCATGTCTCCCAGCACCCCCACCCCCCCAGTCACCAGGGGCAGCCTCCACCAGGCCCCCACCCATGTCTCCCACCACCCCGCCCCCCAGCAGTGCAGGGGCACCCACCACCAGGCCCCCACCCATGTCTCCCACCACCCCCACCCCCCAGCCACCAGGGGCAGCCTCCACCAGGCCCCCACCCATGTCTCCCACCACCCCCACCACCCAGCAGTGCAGGAGCACCCACCACCAGGCCCCCACCCATGTCTCCCACCACCCCCACCCCCCAGCCACCAGGGGCACCAACCACCAGGCCCCCACCCATGTCTCCCACCACCCCCACCCCCCCAGTCACCAGGGGCAGCCTCAACCAGGCCCCCACCCATGTCTTCCACCACCCCCACCCCCAGTCACCAGGGGCACCAACCACCAGGCCCCCACCCATGTCTCCCACCACCCCCACCCCCTGTCACCAGGGGCAGCCTCCACCAGGCCCCCACCCATGTCTCCCACCACCCCCACCCCCCAGCCACTAGGGGCACCAACCACCAGGCCCCCAACCATGTCTCCCACCACCCCCACCCCCCAGCAGTGCAGGGGCACCCACCACCAGGCCCCCACCCATGTCTCCCACCACCCCCACCCCCCAGTCACCAGGGGCAGCCTCCACCAGGCCCCCACCCATGTCTCCCACCACCCACACCCCCCAGCAGTGCAGGGGCACCCACCACCAGGCCCCCACCCATGTCTCCCAGCACCCCCACCCCCCAGCACTGTGGGGCACCTGCCACCAGGCCCCCACCCATGTCCAACTCATGTTCCCCACCACCCCCACCCCCCAGCACTGTGGGGCACCTGCCAGCAGGCCCCCACCCATGTCCAACTCATGACCCCACCACCCCCACCCCCTGCACTGTGGGGCACCTGCCAACAGGCCCCATCCATGTCTCCCACCACCCCCACCCACCCAGTCACCAGGGGCAGCCTCCACCAGGCCCCCACCCATGTCTCCCACCACCCCCACCCCCCAGCAGTGCAGGGGCAGCCTCCACCAGGCCCCCGCCCATGTCTCCCAGCACCCCCACCCCCCAGCACTGTGGGGCACCTGCCAGCAGGCCCCCACCCATGTGCAACTCATGTACCCCAGCACCCCCACCCCCCAGCACTGTGGGGCACCTGCCAGCAGGCCCCCACCCATGTGCAACTCATGTACCCCTGCACCCCCACCCCATAGCACTGTGGGGCACCTGCCAGCAGGCCCCCACCCATGTCCAACTCATGTTCCCCACCACCCCCACCCCCAGCACTGTGGGGCACCTGCCAGCAGGCCCCCACCCATGTCCAACTCATGTTCCCCACCACCCCCACCCCCCAGCACTGTGGGGCACCTGCCAGCAGGCCCCCACCCATGTCCAACTCATGTTCCCCACCACCCCCACCCCCCAGCACTGTGGGGCACCTGCCAGCAGGCCCCCACCCATGTCCAACTCATGTTCCCCACCACCCCCAGTCACCAGGGGCAGCCTCCACCAGGCCCCCACCCATGTCTCCCACCACCCACACCCCCCAGCAGTGCAGGGGCACCCACCACCAGGCCCCCACCCATGTCTCCCACCACCCCCACCCCCCAGCCACCAGGGGCACCAACCACCAGGCCCCCACCCATATCTCCCACCACCCCACCCCCCCAGTCACCAGGGGCAGCCTCCACCAGGCCCCCACCCATGTCTCCCACCACCCACACCCCACAGCAGTGCAGGGGCACCCACCACCAGTCCCCCACCCATGTCTCCCACCACCCCCACCCCCCAGCCACCAGGGGCACCAACCACCAGGCCCCCACCCATGTCTCCCACCACCCCCACCCCCCAGTCACCAGGGGCAGCCTCCACCAGGCCCACACCCATGTCTCCCACCACCCCCACCCCCCAGCCACCAGGGGCACCCACCACCAGGCCCCCACCCATGTCTCCCACCACCCCCACCCCCCAGCCACCAGGGGCACCAACCACCAGGCCCCCACCCATGTCTCCCACCACCCCCAACCCCCCAGGCACCAGGGGCAGCCTCCACCAGGCCCCCACCCATGTCTCCCAGCACCCCCACCCCCCAGCACTGTGCGGCACCTGCCAGCAGGCCCCCACCCATGTCCAACTCATGTTCCCCACCACCCCCACCCCCCAGCACTGTGGGGCACCTGCCAGCAGGCCCCCACCCATGTCCAACTCATGTTCCCCACCACCCCCACCCCCCAGCACTGTGGGGCACCTGCCAGCAGGCCCCCACCCTTGTCCAACTCATGTTCCCCACCACCCCCACCCCCCAGCACTGTGGGGCACCTGCCAGCAGGCCCCCACCCATGTCCAACTCATGTTCCCCACCACCCCCACCCCCCAGCACTGTGGGGCACCTGCCAGCAGGCCCCCACCCATGTCCAACTCATGTTCCCCACCACCCCCACCCCCCAGCACTGTGGGGCACCTGCCAGCAGGCCCCCACCCATGTCCAACTCATGTTCCCCACCACCCCCACCCCCAGCACTGTGGGGCACCTGCCAGCAGGCCCCCACCCATGTCCAACTCATGTTCCCCAGCACCCCCACCACCCAGCACTGTGGGGCACCTGCCACCAGGCCCCACCCATGTCTCCCACCACCCCCACGCCCCCAGTCACCAAGGGCAGCCTCCACCAGGCCCCCACCCATGTCTCCCACCACCCCCACCCCCCAGCAGTGCAGGCGCAGCCTCCACCAGGCCCCCACCCATGTCTCCCACCACCCCCACGCCCCAGCCACCATGGCCAGCCCCCACCAGGCCCCCACTCATGTCCCCTATCACCCCCACCCCCCAGCCACCATGGGCAGCCTCCACCAGGTCCTCACAATCCCCAATCATGTGCGTTATGGTCAGCCTCCACAGCCAAAAAGCCCTACCAAGTAACCCATTCACCCACATGGAAATGGAAATTACATGTTACACCCCCAATGTTCATAAAGCAAATGAATCCATGTCCGTCAACACAATGGTTGCAATTGAATGGGAAAACACCCAACATGACATGCATGAAACCAATGAGATGATACCACACAGTGAAGTATGAAAACAAAATTGTATTAAAAAAAAAAGAATGCAAAAGAAATGAAACAAACTACAATGGCAATGAAAAAAAGATAAACTGCATGTCCGTTTAAAAAATTAAAAACACCAAATCCTAATCCAAAAAAATGTTGTCCAAAGTCAAATGAAAAATAAAATCAATCCAATGAAGAACTATGTACACAACTTCCAAGGGTCCATGAGCCCAACTGAACAAAGGAAACCTACAAAAAACCCTAACTAAAATGCAACTATATACAAAAAGTGGAGCAGTGTCCGTCGACTCCAAATCATAAGAACAAACAAAGGAAACCTAAAACTAAAAAACTATATACAAAGGCGGCGGGCAAGTCCAGCGACTCACTCCGTGGTGTTCCGGGCCAGGGCATCATCGAACTCCTGTTGGATGTCCCGGAGGCGGTCCTGTTCCATGGCCCCGAGGGCCCACAGGGACGACGCTGTGTCCTCCTCCAACCCCCTGCGGATTGCCTCGAGGCACTCGGCCCGCCTCAGGGCCCTCCGCATGGAGTTCTCCGCCCTGACCATTGTGAGCCGCGCCTCTTCCGCCCGCCGCCGCTCCGCATCTATGACGTGGCCCAACCGCTGCCACACGGAAGACACTCTCTGTCCTGGGTCCTCCTGCCCTCCGGCCGATGCCTGCCCCTCCGATGTCGAAGGCCCCGAGCCTTCATGGCTCCCACCATGTTGCTGCTGCTGCTCTGCCTCTGCCCGTGCACTGCCTTCTGCTGCCTGCACATCCTCCGCCGGCTGGGGTGCAGTCGTAGATGTGGCCACCCCTGCTGGACGTCCGACTCCCGACTGTGGCAGGGATGCCTCCTCCACCAGCCTGGCCGCACCGCCAGAGGCAGCTCCACAGGGCACCCAGGTGACTGATGGGTGGGAAGATGTCACAGAGGACGACTGATGCGTAGGGGGTCCAGTTGAGGAGGGGGTCGGAGCAAGCCCCATCAGACGGAGGAATCCGGCCTGGGTGACCTGTCCCAGCAGGCTGACGTGGTCAACGAGCCATTCGAGATGACGTGCAGTCTCTCCATGAAAAGACTGCAGGTCACCTCGCATGGCCTGTTGACGCAACGCCATACCAGCCAGGACAGGCTCAACCCAGACCTGGATAGCCACATCCGCAGGCAGAGGAACGCCAGTTGACGTCAGCTCATCCCCTGCCTGAAAACGGGTCTGGACGGAGGCATCCCTGCTGGTGCAAGATGATGCAGGGACAGGATCGGGGACAGGATTGCACACAGGCACCTCCGCGGCGGCCTGTGCTGCCTCCTGTCCCTGGTCCTGCACTGCACCACTAGCACCAGTGGGATCCCCACCTCCAGACCCCGTCTCTGGTGCTTGCACGGCCTCCTCCTCCACCAAACCCCCCAGCAACCTGGATGACTCCGTGCCATCTTCCCCTGTTGGGCCCTGTGGGGTCCCAGCTGCCCCTTCTGCTGCCGAGGAGTCCAACTCCAACCTCCGCCTCTTGGACCTCCCCCCAGCAGCTGCGGCCTGGGACGCGGCACCGACTCCTCACTCCCTGACGAGATCACAACATGGGAGGGGAGCCGGGCCTTGCGTCTCCGGCTGGCGGTTGGATCCCCGCCGCTGTGCTCCACAGCACCTTCTCCGCCCTCTTCATCAGTTGACGCTGCAGACAGGGAGAAAAAAAACACAGGCATCAGGGCACTGTACAATGGACACATACACACATGACAGTTGCACATGAGTGGCATTGGCAAACCTCAGACATGTCATCACAATCCCCAACACACATGTCATTACAACTTGCACACATGAGCCATACCACAGCCATATCGCAACTGCCACCACCATCCATACACATACAACAGCATGAGCAGCCAAAGGTGAGCCAGACATCACATGCAACACAGGAAGTGCACCACACATGTACACACACCACCACACTTGCATGCATGTGTACACCTCTGCCAAGTGTCGCACTGTTCAGACGGGCATCCATGTCACATCTGCCAATCAGGCTTCCACATACCGCTGTCACATGCATCCATGTTGCATCACTGTTGCACCCTTTTCAAATACACACACATGCACATGTACACAGTGCTGATACATGCTGCCGAAAACAACATACATGCGTGACATCACGGACATGTCTACTTACATACACATTCATCCAAACATGTGTGCCCACACAACTGCATTTGGCATGCAAGACTACACACACAAGCACCATCCATGTCTCACACATTACAGCCCTCGCATGTGTCAGCCCCACGGCCCTGTACACCCCCACCCATACTCGACCCCATACAAACAGATGTGCAACCTGCACACTACCGAATAATCACCACACGCACTGCTCACAATCAGGATGCATGTACACTCACCGCTCGACTCCAGACGGGTCTGGTTCTCTAGGACCTGGACGTGGAGCGCTGGGGATATGCGTTCCAGGACCCTCATCTGTTCTTCCGACAAGTGGCCCCGGCGCCCCTTGGCATCCGCTGCCTTCAAGAGGCGCCGGGCCTTGTTCAGGGTCCTGGACCTGAAGTCCTCCCAGCGCTTCCTGACATGTTGTAAGTCGCGGACTGCCACCCCCTCCGCGTTGATGGCAGTCACTATGTCAATCCAGATCCGAGTCCGTCCTTCCTTGTCGGCGCGGGAACTTCCGAAGAGGGCATCATACTGCCCCAGGACTTGCTCCACCAGGACACCAACTTCGGTGGCACTGAAGTTGGTGCCCCTCTGCCTCTCTGGCTGGGGGTTGTCAGTGGTCACAGATGGTGTTTGCCCCGACATGACAACCCCAGAGGCAGGAGTGGGTGGGCAACTGGGTCCTGGGGCTGGGCTGTGGAGCGATGGAATCCCAGTCGGGAGTCTTCGGTTCCAGCAGGGGTGGTCACAGCAACAGCACCCCTGGCTGATGTGCAGGCAGCAAATGGCAGTGCACGTGGGCAGCAGGCAGTCAGGCAGCAGCAGATGGCAGGTGGGAGCGTGCTCGGGGTTCTGGGGGGCAGTAGTTGGGCCTTCTGGGCAGGAGCGTGGTCTTCCGTGTGCATACGCGTGGCCAGCTTGATACAGAGTGATTTGGCACGTGAAAAATCTGCACGTCAGCGTGTAATTCGAGGAAAGGCCCTTAGCGCGTAAGCGCGTCTGCATGCATACGCATTTTCATTGGACAGAAGGCCCGTCAAGCGCAAGCGCCCCTGTGACGTGACGCGTACAGACGTGCATGCGCATTTCAGCGCGCGTGAAAAACTGCACGTCCGCGTGTAATACGAGGAAAGGGCCATGCGCGTATGCACGGCAGCACGCATATGCGATTTCATTGGACAAAAGGCCCTTAGCGCGTGAGCGCGTCTGTAACGTGACGTGCGCAGGTGTTTCCCTCATTGCACGTGATGACAGAACACACATGGATTTCCACCAATCGCGTGTGAAAGTTCCCGGCACCCCGGAACACACGTACCCAGGCTAATCGCGTGTGGAACTTCCGGCGCACCCCGAAACACACGTACCCAGGCCAGTTGCGTGTACGCACACTCCCCTCCGATCACACGCGATGACACTCGGACCGTATCCGAATACAGGAAACACGCGCACGGCAAAAGACGTGCACAGGCGTCAACGCGTCTGCCACACGAAGGCAGGCGGAAGCGTCCCCGCGCACAGCATAAAAGTGCGCGCAAACAACACACGCGTATATACAGCTACGATGAATGCCTCATTTGTCGCTGCACTGATCGTGGGACACCGCAGGAGGAGGAGAATAGCCAGGGCACGCATTTTCGCACCACGGACAAGCCTTTTTGCGATGCCTGACGACCAGGTCTATGGCAGGTATAGATTTCCACCCCATATCATCCTAGACCTGGTCAGGGAGTGGGAAGATGACCTCACATCCCCCACCCTTTGCTCCCAAGCATTGAGCCGCTTGGAGAAGCTGCTCAATGTCCTGCATTTTTTGACCACTGGGTCATTTCAGCGGACCACTGCCATAGTGGGGGGGGTCTCACAGGCCACGCAGTCACGCTGCCTACACCAGGTACTGGCAATCATGACAGCGCGCCCCTCAGTCCGCAGGCACATATACATGCCCAGAATACCCGCAGAAAGGCAGGCCGTTGTCCTGGATTTTTTCAGGGTGGCACACTTCCCCAAAGTGCTCGGTGCCATAGATTGCACCCATGTGGCCCTACGTCCACCTAGGGCCATTGAGCACATCTACCGAAACCGCAAGCACTGGCATTCCATCAATGTACAGGTGGTATGTGATGCAAAGGGAATCATCACCTCTGTCTATGCAAACTACCCTGGCTCCACCCATGACAGTTTCATATACAGAATGTCCGCCCTGAGCCGGGCCCTGGAAGCTGGGCAGCATGGCGACACATGGCTAATAGGTCAGTACAAATGCCCTTGCACATGCATGCAAATCACACACAGACAAATATCCAAACCCTAATAATCTCAACTATTATCATCTCCCCAGGGGACAGTGCCTACCCTCTGAGCAACCACATGATGACGCCAATCCGGAACCCCACCACACCACCCCAGGTAAGATACAACGCCACCCATATTGCAACCAGGGGCATAGTGGAGCGCACATTCGGAGTGCTCAAGTCACGTTTACGCTCCCTTGACCGCTCTGGTGGGCAACTACTCTATGCACCACCAGTAGTGTGCAGGATCATTGTGGCAGCATGTGTCCTGCACAATGTTGCAACACGGCAGGGCGTCCCGGTGGACATGGTGGTGCCCCCACATCCCCAACCACAGGCGCTGCCCATGGGAGGGGACAGGGCACGTGGCAAGGAAGCCCGGACCCAGCTTGTGGCCACATTCTTCACCTAAACTCCCACCCCTGCGGAGTGCACACAGGCCTGGCACATACCAGGTGACAATCGATGATGACAAAGAGACAGTCAACTGTCACAACCTTACCACCCTGAGATAGTTGCCATGGAAGTGCCACATCGTCTGCATCCCTAGCTACTTAAACACAAGCTATCCTGTGTGACCAAAAGGCACACATATGACATATGACATGATATGGGCCATACACAAGTATTCCAAGGCGCAATGAGGCAGGGAGGGGGGAACAAGGGAACACAGAGAACGGTACTACTAGGCCAGGTGTCATTGGGATCGTGCAAGTGCAGGGGTAGGGGGAATGGAAAAAGTGCAAGGGGAAGGGTGGGGGGAGTCCAGTACAGGGGAAGTAGCCCAAAAAAATAATACATAGGTCGCCTGGTGGCAACTACAAAGGTAAGTGCAGACAAGTGCTGGGAAGGGAGGGCTGTAGGGATAGAGAGACAGTACTGCAGTGCATGGGTTGCCAGGGAGGCAGTGCAAGTGGAGAGTGGCTGGGCCAGGGACTGAGGTCGGTGAGAGTGGCCCAGTTGCAGCTCCTGTGCAGTTCCAGTGGAGAATTCTGCAAGGGAGAGGCAGACAGTAAGCAGAAGCAAAGAGGAAGGTCTTGAGGTGCTTCCAGAACTGGAGATGATTCCCCTCAAGTTCAAGTCAGGCCGGAAGTCTGTTCCAGGGGGAGGGCCCTGCTGCGGAGAGAAATCTACCCCCAGCTATTTGCTCTGAGAAGCAGATGACACGGACATGCAAGGTGTGCATCACACACACCTGCAAACCAGGCCATGGCCATCACTGTCATGTCACTCAAACCCTCCCAAACATCAACATGACATGGCACGCAATACCCATACACCAATGCAGTAACGATAAGGTACACATTGACATGTCCTAAATGCACAGTGGCATCGGACACTGCTGCCTGACCCGGAATCAGATGAAATGACAGACCAACAACCTCACACCCAAAATAAGTAATTTCCAAATGCATTACAACAGTCGTAGACGTAACATCACAATGAATGCCTTTCTACATGCACATTATGCATTGCAAAATCAACACTGCAGCTCATGTGTGCAGTGTCCTACTCCTGCATCACACTGCTCAGCGCACAGCACAGTGAAAAGCCAATGTGTGTGATGCACACCCTGAGCATCACATCTAAGTGACAGACCACGTCAAACAGCAAATTAGGCATGTACTGGATCCATGATCGGTCACAGAACATGTGCTGCCGGGACACAGTGGGCACCAGAAAGCAAACAGTGTACACGTGGATATGCAAGGGTGGGAGTACATGTAGTGCATCAGAGTGCAAGTGTGTGGTTCTGCAAGGACATGCACTCCACATATGCATGTGCACTCAAGTGACCATCAGTGTTCCCTACACATCACATGTGAACATCCACCATGTGTACACCCCAGCATGTCAAACCACAACTATCCCCTCGCACCTGAAAGGATAACACAACACATGAACAGGCATTGATCAGCAGAACACAACATGTACATGGGATACCACCATTACTATGTCAGAGTTCCCATCACACTGCAGGGCAAGGCAACTATCAACAACAAACCCCCCCCTCCCTCACAAATGACCATGACCCACTGAACAACTGCACCTGGGTCATGGAGCCTCCAAACCTCAATTCCACCTGGCCACAGGATCACCTTTACCCTTCGTCACCATCTCCCACCTTGTGTGTAAAAAGATGCCTGAACCCTCAGAATCCACACTCATTTCCGAAATCACAAAATCCAAGGCATAAAAACGAACCCAAACACCCTCCAGTAGATGACTTGACGTAGCAGTACCTCACAAAGGCCAAGTACTACCACAATGATGCAACAACCAAGGTAGCACAGCAAAACAATGTCACGACAGGATGTGAGACATGTGTGGTACATGACATAGGATGATGCACCATGAATGGATGTGTACCTTCAGAGGTCCCCTGTACAGGCGCGGGAGTGTCACGAAACAACCACCCCCACCATGTCCCGGGTGCCTGCAAGGTCAAACTCACACAGGCCCCTGAGACCCTGGTGGGGAAGGAGGTTCAGGGATATGCAGTCGGGACAGGTGTTGACACACTGGATGACTGGAATGAGCGGCAGGAGAGGGGAGGAGGAATGACACATGAAACTAGGGAATGCACGAAAATGTACAACCTGCATGTACACATACACAATCCAAACAGACTTGGACATCATTATCATGGCCTTCTGTAGTCCAGGCTCAGGAGTGGTACGAACCAACCACCCCCTCTAGGGTTTTGGCGCCTGCAAGTTCGGGGCTTACACAGGCATCCGCAACCCCAGTGGGGAAAGAGGGTCAGGGAACGTTGCTTGGATAGGCACGGGAAGCAGGAACACCGGGTAGAGGGTACAGGTTTCAAAATTGCATAGGATCACGGGTGATTAGGGAGAAAAAAACATACCAAATTGAACCACACATACATCCATGCATCAGTACACTCCCCAGCAAGCCTATGCAGAGCAGTTTGTAAGAAAAACAACAAGACACTTAGCTCTGGTTTTGAGTGCTGGCCTCCTGCCTGCGCACTCTCAGGTCCGGTTACAGGAGCACTGCAATGCTGCAAAGAGAGACACAGTCAACAACCTGTACGTGCCAATTGCACAAAAACACAACACCAAACATGCCCCATAGCAACAGACTACTCTACAAACAGACAATCTGTGGTTGATGCTTCGTACCCATATATAACATCACCCCTGTGACGGGTCATACACAGTCAATGCAGTAAGGCAGCCGCTGCTGGGTGCGTGGAAAATGGAACACCAATGTGTCACAATTATCACAACATGCAATGCTCCCTGGGTAAGCAGACAGACCCATATAGCAAGCCATGACTACAGAGCAAGTTGCGTACCACCATGACCAAAACAAAGTTGGCAGTGCATTTATCATGAAGTACGTGGAAAAGACATGCACTGCACCCGAGTATGTCCCTTGCTGCATGTCCCTGTGAGCTGCTCCTTTCCATGTCTCGGAAGGCTACATGGTTGATACAAGTGCCTCAATGGACCTTGGTGTACCGGAGGGTATGTGCCACTGCCCCTGCATGTGTCCCAGACAACCCTACTATCAGCAGCCATCAGTCCACAAACACATCTGAGCTGCATTGCGTGCTTCAACACCAATATTCGTCTAAGCTCACCCTCAGTGCTGTGACTAAGCCTGCATGTGCAACTCGCCTGGTGCAAGCTTTGCTGTGTCGTGGCCCCCCTGTGATGCTCACCTTGCCTGGAGTTCCTTGGAACATGTCAGCAGTTCTAGGATGTAGGTCTGCAATCACTGTGCCTCTGCTTCTCCACACATGTGCATGTGGGCACCAACAAACGGGTCCAGAATTCCGTCGTCCAATGGGACATGTCTGCTGGCAAAGGTGCTCTGGAGGCTCATCCCCCTGCAGAAAGGGCATGAAACACATGATTAATGCTTCAAAGTCATCTGTGTGTGTCTCATCAGGCATCTCATTACTTGACCATGTCAGAGAGTCACATCACAAATCACACCATCAGTCCGTCTTTCACCTACAAAGTGTGGAACACTATCTACAGCATGAATTGCAACAAGCACATGTACAGGAAAGAAATGAAACATACTACACAATGCATAGCAATCAATGTCCACATTAATCATGACACACCCCATCTAGCAAAAGCTGAACAGTGGACAATGACACCTAAATCATCCCCACTAGGGGTGTCAACACAAGTCATACAGCACCAGACATGCCACAGATATGACAGTCCAATGCCCTTGTGTAAAATGCTGTAACACCGAACCATCCTTGCGAGCCCATGGATAAGGGAGGCAGGAGTGGCATATGTGAGTCAAGGAACCCAAGCAGCAAACACATACACAAGACAACCATGATGGGCCCAGCTGGAACAGACAGTGGATGCCTTCAAAAGCCACAAAGCACCGCACCGTCACATGAAAGCACAATAGACTAGCAATTTTAAACTAAATCAACTATTAACTAATTACACTAACTATGGAAAACCTACATTACCTATTTAAACTAACTATAAAACAGAAACTTAACTAACTAAACTAAAAGAAAAATCAAAAATGGCCACATACGACCCGGGGGGAGGGGAGGCACCCAGGAGGGGGGAGGTACAGGGTGCTGCTCAACATCCACATGCGATGATGCTGAGCCAAAAAAAAATCCTCCATGGGCTCAACACCTGCACAGCACGACCGATGTGGGAGATAGTTGGTCGTCCGAGTCTGGCTCATCCTGGAAAGGAGGACGTGGCACAGTAGCCTGGCCACGCCTAGCCGCAGCTTGCCCCTCGTCAGCAGCAAGTCTGCCGGCGGGTGAGCCTGGTTCTGTTTGGCGATGTGACGTAGGTCTGCATGCAGAACCTCCCGTGATACACGTGCTTCCTCTTGCAAGGTAGCACGTGTAACACAGAGTTCCTCCTGCAGCCTGTAGCTCAACTGAGATGGTACACTCAAGCTGTGCAAACCTCTCCTCTGCCCGCTGCCTCTGGGACATCATAAGGACACCCAGAGTGGATCTGAGGGAAGCATACTCCTCCCTCAAGGCATCCATGTGCGCCTCTGCGTGAGCAGCAATTGCTTGACGCAGAGATGACATTTCAGCCTGGCGTGCCCTGTCTGAGGCCGCCATGCCCAGCCTGAGCGAGCGGGCCCTGGACCGTGCCGCCTGCTGCTGGAGAAGCACCTGCCTAGCAGTGGGGAGCACAGATCGGGCCACACGCTCCATGCTCTCAGCGATGTTCTCCATTGCTGCCCCCTGCCGTTCGGAATTGGCAGTCATGTCTTGCTCCCACTCAGTATACAGCGGTTGCGCGCGGCGACCGCGTTGCCGGGCTTGACCCCTGCGGGACCCAAGGACCGGGGGTCCTCGCTGTGTTGGCACCGCCTGCGGCTGCACAACTACATGCCCCCGTCGACGTGATGTCCCAGGCACATCAGTGACTGGTGTGGAGGGTGACCCTGCGTCCCGATCCACCACGGGCGGAGGAACCAAGACTGTCTGATCCCTCAGTGCAGGGGTCGCAGACACAGGAGTGTCCACATCAGAATCACTCACCCCTGACACATGGACTTGATGGTCATCCAACTCAACATGGACGTCAGAGTCGTCATCAAGGCTGGACTCATAGGCAGCCAGAGACAAGATGGACTGCAGCACTTGGGGGTTTCGTGGCCTACCACCCCACGACCCCCACTAGTGCCGGGTTGATGTGGCGTTACCAAACCTGTGTCTGGCATGACAACACCATCCTCTGCCTCCATTGCGTCATCACCTGAAAAATAGAGAGGAAAAGGTCAATACACATGTCAGAAGCACACGACACACACACACACCGACAGCAAAGGCATCAGGCAGACATGTGACACACAACATATGACCTGGCATGCATGCTGGGTCTTCTTTGAATAGCTTCTGTGATCAGACCTGTTGAAAGGTGGCAGTTTCCATGGAAGTGGGTCTATGCAGTGCAGAAAATGTGTACGCCACTCACTACCTACATGTACAAGCACTACATGGTGCGTGCCAGGAAATGTGAATGCAGTGCAATGTCAAAATCAGACATCACGTGAATTGTGCATTCAATGTGTACCATGTCTAGAAGCCAAGCACCCCTCCACCCCAGTACCAAAGCAGGGATGCCTAGCATGGTATCAAAAGGCTGACCATACACCTGTGTATTGACAGGCAGTGTTGACTGGCATCAACAGCTTAATGTGATTCAAATTACAACACTGCAAATGATGCTGGGACAGTGGGCAGGACACATGATGGAAACTCCGGAGGCTGCCCACGTGTGAAGAAGACACAACAAGAGTTGGACAGAGTCATTGGCCATTGAACAGGCTGAGGCCTGTGAGCCACACAGATTGTCAGAGCCTAAACATGTGTGCAACTTAGGACTGAGCCACAGTTGACATGGGAAGGCTGATGAGATGGCAGGCAATGTATGTAACCAAGGACTTATATTACAGTGATCATCCAGTCAAGGACACATAGGGGCATGCGTGCAATGCACATGGAGCATGAATGGGCACTCATGTCCCTGCGGGATATCTGACCCATGCACAGTACAAGTGAGATTCCCTGCATCGAGTACTAAGGCTGTACCACATGGCATATGTCTGGCAGATTCTACGCTGGAAGTTAGCATCTACACAGGACACATGAACAAGAAACTACACATTGGCAAGATTGGAGCAGACCAGTGCAAAGGTGGAACTGGGGTGCAGAGTGGCGGAGGAGGGGCAAGGGAGCATGCCTACATGGAGTCCCACATGCAGGCAGAGGAGACATGCATGACGGTAGCATTGCATTACTTACACATCAGGACCATCTACACGTCACATGTAGCAGCAATCATGCACAACACATCCCACAAGTGAAACACACACGTCCTCAACAAACACGCATCAAGACTCACTGGACTGGGCATCAAAGTCCAGCTTCTCTCCCACTCCTTCGACCAGGTGGTATGAACTCCGCAACGAGAGCCTCATGCGGAGTGAGTTCTTCCTCCTCTGGTGCAGGCCCACCGCCAGTCACCAGAGTCAAGTTGTAATTTGAGGCACGCTTGGCCTTAGTGCTGCGCTTGATGTCATTCCAACGCTTTTTGCACTCCTGCGCCGTGCGCACCTCATGGCCGAATGAACTGACATGTTCCGCAACATGCTTCCAGTGGGTGTTACGTTGGGCAGCCGTGGTCTGACAATTGGCACCCACTAGCATGTCACGGCTGTGGCCCCGCACGTAGTCCACGAGGAAGTCCAGTTCCTGCTTACAGAAAGGCTTCTTCCTGGACGTGAAGGAGGTCGTGGCTGTGTGTGGGGTCCCAGCCTGTGCTGCAGGTGCAACCGTCCTCCTCTTGGACCGTGGCGCAGACCCTGGCTGGCTAATGCAGCCCTGACCAGCATGGCCAGTGGGTTTGGTGGATTGAGCCAAGGGAGTGGCAGGTGGAGGGATGACCAGAGGCATGACTTGTGTCAGTGGCAGCTGGATGCCCACTAATGGACCCTGCGCAGCATCATCAGCTGTGGCAGGGTGGTTGGCCGCAACGGTCCTGGTTGGCAGACTCACAACCGGGGTGCTGTTGGGTGCATCTGCCCCTGCACTTGCCAACACCCGGCTGTTCGGGGCAGCAGATGACATGACTGCCCCAGGGACACGTGTCTTGGTCTGAGCAGCCCGGCCTGCCCCTATGGTTTCCCCCCTGGCCTGATGGAGATCTACCAAGGGCTCTTCAAGTGCCAACGCAGCCTGCGCTGGCAGACCCTGAGCCTGGGTGGCGGTGCCCACAGCTGCACCTGCAGCTACCACCACCCTTGGGCCCGTGGCAGTCGATGGAACGGACTGCCGGGTCATATGGGTGCCAGTGCCAGATGCAGGAGCTGCATCCCCCGGAACCACAGGGGGTGGTGGCATGGCTGCACCGACACATGGCACAACATTGTGCTCAAGTGGCGCACCCCTGCCTCTTCCCCCTCTGTGGCTGCCCTGGACACCCTGAAGTCCCCCTACTCCCTGGTCACCACGGCCACGTCCCCGACCACGCCCGCCACGAGGAGTACGCCCAGCTGAGGCGCCCCTCACCTTTGGTGGCCTCCCAACCATGGCACAGATGTAGTAGTGCTGGCACAGATGGAGTGGTGCCAATGGGAGGTATACACCACAATTGACCTGGGCAATTGGGGTGTAGGGGGTGGGAAGCAAGATGTTAACAGCCCCCCTGCACCTGCAAGGCTGTATGTGACCCCGGTGATGTGGTGACGGGTCACGCAACGCTCAGGCACCCCAAAACTGCAGTAAAACCGTGCACGCAACCCTGCAGCCTACGTGCGTGGATTCAACCTCCCGCAGTACGCAGTGGCACCCAGTAACACGAATAACGCGTACGCGTGGGACACGCAGGCTACTATGACATCAAAAATGGGTGCGATACACAGCGGCACCCACAGTGGGAAAAATAGCGTGTGTGACTCACTGTCTGACTAGCGCGATGCAGAAAAACACGCGTAGCCAATACCCCCGCCAAAAGAAGAGATACGTCCTTGATAGCTGTGAAGTTGTGATGGTGCGCAAAACAACAGGAAGCAGCAACACACGTCGGTCTCCACGAAAGGCACGTACAGCGAACTGCTGGGCCCGCTCACCTTTAACCCGTGCTGAGGGAAATGCACGCGCGCGTCACGTCACTTACGCGCATAGGCCCTTTCCTGTATCACACGCGGACATGCAGTTTCCACGCGCGCTTACGCCCATGGCCCTTTCCACGTATTACACGCAGACGTGCAGTTTCCACACGCGCTTATGCGCATGGGCCCTTTCCACGTATTATACGCGGACGTGCAGTTTCTACACGCGCTTACGCGCATGGGCCCTTTCCTCGTATTACACGCAGACGTGCAGTTTTTCACGCGCGCTGAAATGCGCATGCACGTCTGTACTCGTCACGTCACAGGGGCGCTTGCGCTTGAGGGGCTTTCTGTCCAATGAAAATGCATATGCGTGCAGACGCGCTTACGCGCTAAGGGCCTTTCCTCGAATTACACGCTGACGTGCAGATTTTTCACGTGCCAAATCACTCTGTATCAAGCTGGCCACGCGTATGCACACGGAAGACCACGCTCCTGCCCAGAAGGCCGAACTACTGCCCCCCAGAACCCCAAGCACGCTCCCACCTGCCATCTGCTGCTGCCTGACTGCCTGCTGCCCACGTGCACTGCTTTTGCTGCCTGCACATCAGCCAGGGGTGCTGTTGCTGTGACCACCCCTGCTGGAACCGAAGACTCCCGACTGGGATTCCATCGCTCCACAGCCCAGCCCCAGGACCCAGTTGCCCACCCACTCCTGCCTCTGGGGTTGTCATGTCGGGGCAAACACCATCTGTGACCACTGACAACCCCCGGCCAGAGAGGCAGAGGGGCACCAGCTTCAGTGCCACCGAAGTTGGTGTCCTGGTGGAGCAAGTCCTGGGGCAGTATGATGCCCTCTTCGGAAGTTCCCGCGCCGACAAGGAAGGACGGACTCGGATCTGGACTGACATCGTGACTGCCATCAACGCGGAGGGGTGGCAGTCCGCGACTTACAACATGTCAGGAAGCGCTGGGAGGACTTCAGGTCCAGGGCCCTGAACAAGGCCCGGCGCCTCTTGAAGGCAGCGGATGCCAAGGGGCGCCGGGGCCACTTGTCGGAAGAACAGATGAGGGTCCTGGAACGCATATCCCCAGCGCTCCACGTCCAGGTCCTAGAGAAGCAGACCCGTCTGGAGTCGAGCAGTGAGTGTACATGCATCCTGATTGTGAGCAGTGCGTGTGGTGATTATTCGGTAGTGTGCAGGTTGCACATCTGTTTGTATGGGGTCGAGTATGGGTGGGGGTGTACAGGGCTGTGGGGCTGACACATGCGAGGGCTGTAATGTGTGAGACATGGATGGTGCTTGTGTGTGTAGGCTTGCATGCCAAATGCAGTTGTGTGGGCACACATGTTTGGATGAATGTGTATGTAAGTAGACATGTCCGTGATGTCACGCATGTATATTGTTTTCGGCAGCATGTATCAGCACTGTGTACATGTGCATGTGTGTGTATTTGACAAGGGTGCAGCAGTGATGCAACATGGATGCATGTGACAGCAGTATGTGGAAGCCTGATTGGCAGATGTGACATGGATGCCCGTCTGAACAGTGCGACACTTGGCAGAGGTGTACACATGCATGCAAGTGTGGTGGTGTGGGTACATGTGTGGTGCACTTCCTGTGTTGCATGTGATGTCTGGCTCACCTTTGGCTGCTCATGCTGTTGTATGTGTATGGATGGTGGTGGCAGTTGGGATATGGCTGTGGTATGGCTCATGTGTGCGAGTTGTAATGACATGTATGTTGGGGATTGTGATGACATGTCTGAGGTTTGCCAATGCCACTCATGTGCAACTGTCATGTGTGTATGTGTCCATTGTACAGTGCCCTGATGCCTGTGTTTTGTTTCTCCCTGTCTACAGCGTCAACTGATGAAGAGGGCGGAGAAGGTGCTGTGGAGCACAGCGGCGGGGATCCGACCGCCAGCCGGAGACGCAAGGCCCGGCTCCCCTCCCGTGTTGTCATCTCGTCGGGGAGTGAGGAGTCCGGTGCCGCGTCCCAGGCCGCAGCTGCCGGGGGGAGGTCCAAGAGGCGGAGGTTGGAGTTGGACTCCTCGGCAGCAGAAGGGGCAGCTGGGACTCCACAGGGCCCAAGAGGGGAAGATGGCACGGAGTCATCCAGGTTGGTGGGGGGTTTGGTGGAGGAGGATGCCGTGCAAGCACCAGAGACGGGGTCTGGAGGTGGGGATCCCACTGGTGCTAGTGGTGCAGTGCAGGACCAGGGACAGGAGGCAGCACAGGCCGCCGCGGAGGTGCCTGTGTGCAATCCTGTCCCCGATCCTGTCCCTGCATCATCTTGCACCAGCAGGGATGCCTACGTCCAGACCCGTTTTCAGGCAGGGGATGAGCTGAAGTCAACTAGCCTTCCTCTGCCTGCAGACGTGGCTATCCAGGTCCGGGTAAGCCTGTCCTGGCTGGTGTGGCGTTGCGTCAACAGGCCATGCGAGGTGACCTGCAGTCTTTTCATGGAGAGACTGCACGTCATCTCGAATGGCTCGTTGACCACGTCAGCCTGCTGGGACAGGTCACCCAGGCCGGATTCTTCCGTCTGATGGGGCTTGCTCCGACCCCCTCCTCAACTGGACCCCCTACGCGCCAGTCGTCCTCTGTGCCATCTTCCCACCCATCAGTCACCTGGGTGCCCTGTGGAGCTGCCTCTGACGGTGCGGCCAGGCTGGTGGAGGAGGCATCCCTGCCACAGTCGGGAGTCGGACGTCCAGCAAGGGTGGCCACATCTACGACTGCACCCCAGCCGGCGGAGGATGTGCAGGCAGCAGGAGGCAGTGCACGGGCAGAGCAGCAGCAGCAACATGTTGGGAGCCATGAAGGCTCGGGGCCTTCGACATCGGAGGGGCAGGCATCGGCCGGAGGGCAGGAGGACCCAGGACAGAGAGTGTCTTCCGTGTGGCAGCGGTTGGGCCACGCCATAGTTGCGGAGCCGCGGCGGGCGGAAGAGGCGCGGCTCACAATGGTCAGGGCGGAGAACTCCATGCGGAGGGCCCTGAGGCGGGCCGAGTGCTTCGAGGCAATCCACAGGGGGTGGGAGGAGGACACGGCGTCGTCCCTGCGGACCCTCGGGCCTCGGGCCAGTATGATGCCCTCTTCGGAAGTTCCCGCGCCGACAAGGAAGGACGGACTCGGATCTGGACTGACATCGTGACTGCCATCAACGCGGAGGGGTGGCAGTCCGCGACTTACAACATGTCAGGAAGCGCTGGGAGGACTTCAGGTCCAGGGCCCTGAACAAGGCCCGGCGCCTCTTGAAGGCAGCGGATGCCAAGGGGCGCCGGGGCCACTTGTCGGAAGAACAGATGAGGGTCCTGGAACGCATATCCCCAGCGCTCCACGTCCAGGTCCTAGAGAAGCAGACCCGTCTGGAGTCGAGCAGTGAGTGTACATGCATCCTGATTGTGAGCAGTGCGTGTGGTGATTATTCGGTAGTGTGCAGGTTGCACATCTGTTTGTATGGGGTCGAGTATGGGTGGGGGTGTACAGGGCTGTGGGGCTGACACATGCGAGGGCTGTAATGTGTGAGACATGGATGGTGCTTGTGTGTGTAGGCTTGCATGCCAAATGCAGTTGTGTGGGCACACATGTTTGGATGAATGTGTATGTAAGTAGACATGTCCGTGATGTCACGCATGTATATTGTTTTCGGCAGCATGTATCAGCACTGTGTACATGTGCATGTGTGTGTATTTGACAAGGGTGCAGCAGTGATGCAACATGGATGCATGTGACAGCAGTATGTGGAAGCCTGATTGGCAGATGTGACATGGATGCCCGTCTGAACAGTGCGACACTTGGCAGAGGTGTACACATGCATGCAAGTGTGGTGGTGTGGGTACATGTGTGGTGCACTTCCTGTGTTGCATGTGATGTCTGGCTCACCTTTGGCTGCTCATGCTGTTGTATGTGTATGGATGGTGGTGGCAGTTGGGATATGGCTGTGGTATGGCTCATGTGTGCGAGTTGTAATGACATGTATGTTGGGGATTGTGATGACATGTCTGAGGTTTGCCAATGCCACTCATGTGCAACTGTCATGTGTGTATGTGTCCATTGTACAGTGCCCTGATGCCTGTGTTTTGTTTCTCCCTGTCTACAGCGTCAACTGATGAAGAGGGCGGAGAAGGTGCTGTGGAGCACAGCGGCGGGGATCCGACCGCCAGCCGGAGACGCAAGGCCCGGCTCCCCTCCCGTGTTGTCATCTCGTCGGGGAGTGAGGAGTCCGGTGCCGCGTCCCAGGCCGCAGCTGCCGGGGGGAGGTCCAAGAGGCGGAGGTTGGAGTTGGACTCCTCGGCAGCAGAAGGGGCAGCTGGGACTCCACAGGGCCCAAGAGGGGAAGATGGCACGGAGTCATCCAGGTTGGTGGGGGGTTTGGTGGAGGAGGATGCCGTGCAAGCACCAGAGACGGGGTCTGGAGGTGGGGATCCCACTGGTGCTAGTGGTGCAGTGCAGGACCAGGGACAGGAGGCAGCACAGGCCGCCGCGGAGGTGCCTGTGTGCAATCCTGTCCCCGATCCTGTCCCTGCATCATCTTGCACCAGCAGGGATGCCTACGTCCAGACCCGTTTTCAGGCAGGGGATGAGCTGACGTCAACTGGCCTTCCTCTGCCTGCAGACGTGGCTATCCAGGTCCGGGTAAGCCTGTCCTGGCTGGTGTGGCGTTGCGTCAACAGGCCATGCGAGGTGACCTGCAGTCTTTTCATGGAGAGACTGCACGTCATCTCGAATGGCTCGTTGACCACGTCAGCCTGCTGGGACAGGTCACCCAGGCCGGATTCTTCCGTCTGATGGGGCTTGCTCCGACCCCCTCCTCAACTGGACCCCCTACGCGCCAGTCGTCCTCTGTGCCATCTTCCCACCCATCAGTCACCTGGGTGCCCTGTGGAGCTGCCTCTGACGGTGCGGCCAGGCTGGTGGAGGAGGCATCCCTGCCACAGTCGGGAGTCGGACGTCCAGCAAGGGTGGCCACATCTACGACTGCACCCCAGCCGGCGGAGGATGTGCAGGCAGCAGGAGGCAGTGCACGGGCAGAGCAGCAGCAGCAACATGTTGGGAGCCATGAAGGCTCGGGGCCTTCGACATCGGAGGGGCAGGCATCGGCCGGAGGGCAGGAGGACCCAGGACAGAGAGTGTCTTCCGTGTGGCAGCGGTTGGGCCACGCCATAGTTGCGGAGCCGCGGCGGGCGGAAGAGGCGCGGCTCACAATGGTCAGGGCGGAGAACTCCATGCGGAGGGCCCTGAGGCGGGCCGAGTGCTTCGAGGCAATCCACAGGGGGTGGGAGGAGGACACGGCGTCGTCCCTGCGGACCCTCGGGCCATGGAACAGGACCGCCTCCGGGACATCGAACAGGAGTTCGATGATGCCCTGGCCCGGAACACCACGGAGTGAGCCGCTGGACTTGCCCGCCGCCTTTGTATATAGTTCTTTAGTTTTAGGTTTCCTTTGTTTGTTCTTATGATTTGGAGTCGACGGACACTGCTCCACTTTTTGTATATAGTTGCATTTTAGTTAGGGTTTTTTGTAGGTTTCCTTTGTTCAGTTGGGCTCATGGACCCTTGGAAGTTGTGTACATAGTTCTTCATTGGATTGATTTTATTTTTCATTTGACTTTGGACAACATTTTTTTGGATTAGGATTTGGTGTTTTTAATTTTTTAAACGGACATGCAGCTTATCTTTTTTTCATTGCCATTGTAGTTTGTTTCATTTCTTTTGCATTCTTTTTTTTTTAATACAATTTTGTTTTCATACTTCACTGTGTGGTATCATCTCATTGGTTTCATGCATGTCATGTTGGGTGTTTTCCCATTCAATTGCAACCATTGTGTGTGACGGACATGGGTTCATTTGCTTTATGAACATTGGGGGTGTAACATGTAATTTCCATTTCCATGTGGGTGAATGGGTTACTTGGTAGGGCTTTTTGGCTGTGGAGGCTGACCATAACGCACATGATTGGGGATTGTGAGGACCTGGTGGAGGCTGCCCATGGTGGCTGGGGGGTGGGGGTGATAGGGGACATGAGTGGGGGCCTGGTGGGGGCTGGCCATGGTGGCTGGGGGGTGTGGGTGGTGGGAGACATGGGTGGGGGCCTGGTGGAGGCTGCCCCTGGTGACTGGGGGGGTGGGGGTGCTGGGAGACATGAGTTGGACATGGGTGGGGGCCTGCTGGCAGGTGCCCCACAGTGCTGGGGGGTGGGGGTGCTGGGGAACATGAGTTGGACATGGGTGGGATGCCTGGTGGAGGCTGCCCCTGGTGACTGGGGGGGTGAGGGTGCTGGGAGACATGGGTGGGGGCCTGGTGGTGGGTGCCCCTGCACTGCTGGGGGGTGTGGGTGGTGGGAGACATGGGTGGGGGCCTGGTGGAGGCTGCCCCTGGTGACTTGGGGGTGGGGGTGGTGGGAGACATGGGTGGGGGCCTGGTGGTGGGTGCCCCTGCACTGCTGGGGGGTGGGGGTGGTGGGAGACATGGGTGGGGGCCTGTTGGTTGGTGCCCCTGGTGGCTGGGGGGTGGGGGTAGTGGGAGACATGGGTGGGGGCCTGGTGGAGGCTGCCCCTGCACTGCTGGGGGGTGTGGGTGGTGGGAGACATGGGTGGGGGCCTGGTGGAGGCTGCCCCTGGTGACTGGGGGGGTGGGGGTGCTGGGAGACATGGGTGGGGGCCTGGTGGTTGGTGCCCCTGGTGGCTGGGGGTCGGGGTGGTGGGAGACATGGGTGGGGGCCTGGTGGAGGCTGCCCCTGGTGACTGGGGGGGTGGGGGTGCTGGGAGACATGAGTGGGGGCCTGGTGGTTGGTGCCCCTGGTGGCTGGGGGGTGGGGGTGGTGGGAGACATGGGTGGGGGCCTGGTGGAGGCTGCCCCTGGTGACTGGTGGGGTGGGGTGCTGGGAGACATGGGTGGGGGCCTGGTGGTGGGTGCCCCTGCACTGCTGGGGGGTGTGGGTGGTGGGAGACATGGGTGGGGGCCTGGTGGAGGCTGCCCCTGGTGACTGGGGGGGTGGGGGTGGTGGGAGACATGGGTGGGGGCCTGGTGGTTGGTGCCCCTGGTGGCTGGGGGGTGGGGGTGGTGGGAGACATGGGTAGGGCCTGGTGGTGGGTGCCCCTGGGCTGGGGGGTGGGGGTGGTGGGAGACATGGGTGGGGGCCTGGTGGTGGGTGCCCCTGCACTGCTGGGGGGTGTGGGTGGTGGGAGACATGGGTGGGGGCCTGGTGGAGGCTGCCCCTGGTGACTGGGAGGGTGGGGGTTCTGGGAGACATGAGTGGGGGCCTGGTGGTTGGTGCCCCTGGTGGCTGTGGGGTGGGGGTGGTGGGAGACATGGGTGGGGGCCTGGTGGAGGCTGCCCCTGGTGACTGGGGGGTGGGGGTGCTGGGAGACATGGGTGGGGGCCTGGTGGTGGGTGCCCCTGCACTGCTGGGGGGTGTGGGTGGTGGGAGACATGGGTGGGGGCCTGGTGGAGGCTGCCCCTGGTGACTGGGGGGGTGGGGGTGGTGGGAGACATGGGTGGGGGCCTGGTGGTTGGTGCCCCTGGTGGCTGGGGGGTGGGGGTGGTGGGAGACATGGGTGGGGGCCTGATGGTGGGTGCCCCTGCACTGCTGGGGTGTGTGGGTGGTGGGAGACATGGGTGGGGGCCTGGTGGAGGCTGCCCCTGGTGACTGGGGGGGGTGGGGGTGGTGGGAGACATGGGTGGGGGCCTGGAGGTTGGTGCCCCCGATGGCTTGTGGGTGGGGGTGGTGGGAGACATGGGTGGGGGCCTGGTAGTGGGTGCCCCTGCACTGCTGGGGGGTGTGGGTGGTGGGAGACATGGGTGGGGGCCTGGTTGAGGCTGCCCCTGGTGACTGGGGGGGTGGGGGTGCTGGGAGACATGAGTTGGACATGGGTGGGGGCCTGCTGGCAGGTGCCCCACAGTGCTGGGGGGTGGGGGTGCTAGTTTGTTTCATTTCTTTTGCATTCTTTTTTTTTTAATACAATTTTGTTTTCATACTTCACTGTGTGGTATCATCTCATTGGTTTCATGCATGTCATGTTGGGTGTTTTCCCATTCAATTGCAACCATTGTGTGTGACGGACATGGGTTCATTTGCTTTATGAACATTGGGGGTGTAACATGTAATTTCCATTTCCATGTGGGTGAATGGGTTACTTGGTAGGGCTTTTTGGCTGTGGAGGCTGACCATAACGCACATGATTGGGGATTGTGAGGACCTGGTGGAGGCTGCCCATGGTGGCTGGGGGGTGGGGGTGATAGGGGACATGAGTAGGGGGCCTGGTGGGGGCTGGCCATGGTGGCTGGGGGATGGGGGTGGTGGGAGACATGGGTGGGGGCCTGGTGGAGGCTGCCCCTGGTGACTGGGGGGTGGGGGTGGTGGGGAACATGAGTTGGACATGGGTGGGGGCCTGCTGGCAGGTGCCCCACAGTACTGGGGGTGGGGGTGGTGGGGAACATGAGTTGGACATGGGTGGGGGCCTGGTGGCAGGTGCCCCACAGTGCTGCGGGGTGGGGGTGCTGGGAGACATGGGTGGGGGCCTGGTGGAGGCTGCCCCTAGTGACCGGGGGGTGGGGGTGCTGGGAGACATGAGTGGGGGCCTGGTGGTGCGTGCCCCTGCACTGCTGGGGGGGTGTGGGTGGTGGGAGACATGGGTGGGGGCCTGGTGGAGGCTGCCCCTAGTGACTGGGGGGGTGGGGGTGGTGGGAGACATGGGTGGGGGCCTGGTGGTGGGTGCCCCTGCACTGCTGGGGGGTGGGGGTGGTGGGAGACATGGTTGGGGGCCTGGTGGTTGGTGCCCCTGGTGGCTGGGGGGTGGGGGTGGTGGGAGACATGGGTGGGGGCCTGGTGGAGGCTGCCCATGCACTGCTGGGGGGTGTGGGTGGTGGGAGACATGGGTGGGGGCCTGGTGGAGGCTGCCCCTGGTGACTGGGGGTTGGGGGTGCTGGGAGACATGGGTGGGGGCCTGGTGGTTGGTGCCCCTGGTGGCTGGGGGGTGGGGGTGGTGGGAGACATGGGTGGGGGCCTGGTGGAGGCTGCTCCTGGTGACTGGGGGGGTGGGGGTGCTGGGAGACATGAGTGGGGGCCTGGTGGTTGGTGCCCCTGGTGGCTGGGGAGTGGGGGTGGTGGGAGACATGGGTGGGGGCCTGGTGGAGGCTGCCCCTGGTGAGTGGGGCGGTGGGGGTGCTGGGAAACATGGGTGGGGGCATGGTGGTGGGTGCCCCTGCACTGCTGGGGGGTGTGGGTGGTGGGAGACATGGGTGGGGGCCTGGTGGAGGCTGCCCCTGGTGACTGGGGGGGTGGGGGTGGTGGGAGACATGGGTGGGGGCCTGGTGGTTGGTGCCCCTGGTGGCTGGGGGGTGGGGGTGGTGGGAGACATGGGTGGGGGCCTGGTGGTGGGTGCCCCTGGTGGCTGGGGGGTGGGGGTGGTGGGAGACATGGGTGGGGGCCTGGTGGAGGCTGCCCCTGGTGACTGGGGGGGTGGGGGTGGTGGGAGACATGGGTGGGGGCATGGTGGTTGGTGCCCCTGGTGGCTGGGGGGTGGGGGTGGTAGGAGACATGGGTGGGGGCCTGGTGGCGGGTGCCCCTGCACTGCTGGGGGGTGTGGGTGGTGGGAGACATGGGTGGGGGCCTGGTGGAGGCTGCCCCTGGTGACTGGGGGGGTGGGGGTGGTGGGAGACATGGGTGGGGGCCTGGTGGTTGGTGCCCCTGGTGGCTTGTGGGTGGGGGTGGTGGGAGACATGGGTGGGGGCCTGGTGGTGGGTGCCCCTGCACTGCTGGGGGGTGTGGGTGGTGGGAGACATGGGTGGGGGCCTGGTGGAGGCTGCCCCTGGTGACTGGGGGGGTGGGGGTGCTGGGAGACATGAGTTGGACATGGGTGGGGGCCTGCTGGCAGGTGCCCCACAGTGCTGGGGGGTGGGGGTGCTAGTTTGTTTCATTTCTTTTGCATTCTTTTTTTTTAATACAATTTTGTTTTCATACTTCACTGTGTGGTATCATCTCATTGGTTTCATGCATGTCATGTTGGGTGTTTTCCCATTCAATTGCAACCATTGTGTGTGACGGACATGGGTTCATTTGCTTTATGAACATTGGGGGTGTAACATGTAATTTCCATTTCCATGTGGGTGAATGGGTTACTTGGTAGGGCTTTTTGGCTGTGGAGGCTGACCATAACGCACATGATTGGGGATTGTGAGGACCTGGTGGAGGCTGCCCATGGTGGCTGGGGGGTGGGGGTGATAGGGGACATGAGTAGGGGGCATGGTGGGGGCTGGCCATGGTGGCTGGTTGGTGGGGGTGGTGGGAGACATGGGTGGGGGCCTGGTGGAGGCTGCCCCTGGTGACTGGGGGGGTGGGGGTGGTGGGGAACATGAGTTGGACATGGGTGGGGGCCTGCTGGCAGGTGCCCCACAGTGCTGGGGGTGGGGGTGGTGGGGAATATGAGTTGGACATGGGTGGGGGCCTGGTGGCAGGTGCCCCACAGTGCTGTTGGGTGGGGGTGCTGGGAGACATGGGTGGGGGCCTGGTGGAGGCTGCCCCTGGTGACCGGGGGGTGGGGGTTCTGGGAGACATGAGTGGGGGCCTGGTGGTGCGTGCCCCTGCACTGCTGGGGGGTGTGGGTGGTGGGAGACATGGGTGGGGGCCTGGTGGAGGCTGCCCCTGGTGACTGGGGGGGGTGGGGGTGGTGGGAGACATGGGTGGGGGCCTCGTGGTGGGTGCCCCTGCACTGCTGGGGGTGGGGGTGGTGGGAGACATGGGTGGGGGCCTGGTGGTTGGTGCCCCTAGTGGCTGGGGGGTGGGGGTGGTGGGAGACATGGGTGGGGGCCTGGTGGAGGCTGCCCCTGCACTGCTGGGGGGTGTGGGTGGTGGGAGACATGGGTGGGGGCCTGGTGGAGGCTGCCCCTGGTGACTGGGGGGTGGGGGTGCTGGGAGACATGGGTGGGGGCCTGGTGGTTGGTGCCCCTGGTGGCTGGGATGTGGGGGTGGTGGGAGACATGGGTGGGGGCCTGGTGGAGGCTGCTCCTGGTGACTGGGGGGGTGGGGGTGCTGGGAGACATGAGTGGGGGTCTGGTGGTTGGTGCCCCTGGTGGCTGGGGGGTGGGGGTGGTGGGAGACATGGGTGGGGGCCTGGTGGAGGCTGCCCCTGGTGAGTGGGGGGGTGAGTGTGCTGGGAAACATGGGTGGGGGCCTGGTGGTGGGTGCCCCTGCACTGCTGGGGGGTGTGGGAGGTGGGAGACATGGGTGGGGGCCTGGTGGAGGCTGCCCCTGGTGACTGGGGGGGTGGGGGTGGTGGGAGACATGGGTGGGGGCCTGGAGGTTGGTGCCCCTGGTGGCTGGGGGGTGGGGGTGGTGGGAGACATGGGTGGGGGCCTGGTGGTGGGTGCCCCTGGTGGCTGGGGGGTGGGGGCCTGGTGGAGGCTGCCCCTGGTGACTGGGGGGGTGGGGGTGGTGGGAGACATGGGTGGGGGCATGGTGGTTGGTGCCCCTGGTGGCTGGGGGGTGGGGGTGGTGGGAGACATGGGTGGGGGCCTGGTGGTGGGTGACCCTGCACTGCTGGGGGGTGTGGGTGGTGGGAGACATGGGTGGGGGCCTGGTGGAGGCTGCCCCTGGTGACTGGGGAGGGTGGTGGGAGACATGGGTGGGGGCCTGGTGGTTGGTGCACCTGGTGGCTGGGGGGTGGGGGTGGTGGGAGACATGGGTGGGGGCCTGGAGGTGGGTGCCCCTGCACTGCTGGGGGTGGGGGTGCTGGGAGACATGGGTGGGGGCCTGGTGGAGGCTGCCCCTGGTGACTGGGGGGGTGGGGGTGGTGGGAGACATGGGTGGGGGCCTGGTGGCAGGTGCCCCACAGTGCTGGGGGGTGGGGGTGCTGGGAGACATGGGTGGGGGCCTGGTGGAGGCTGCCCCTGGTGACTGAGGGGGGTGGGGGTGCTGGGAGACATGGGTGGGGGCCTAGTGGTTGGTGCCCCTGGTGGCTGGGGGGTGGGGGTGGTGGTAGACATGGGTGGGGGCCTGGTGGAGGCTGCCCCTGGTGACTGGGGGGGTGGGGGTGGTGGGAGACATGGATGGGGGCCTGGTGGTTGGTGCCATTAGTGGCTGGGGGGTGGGGGTGGTGGGAGACATGGGTGGGGGCCTGGTGGAGGCTGCCCCTGGTGACTGGGGGGGGTGGGGGTGCTGGGAGACATGGGTGGGGGCCTGGTGGTGGGTGCCCCTGCACTGCTGGGGGGTGTGGGTGGTGGGAGACATGGGTGGGGGCCTGGTGGAGGCTGCCCCTGGTGACTGGGGGGGTGGGGGTGATGGGAGACATGGGTGGGGGCCTGGTGGTTGGTGCCCCTGGTGGGTGGGGGTCGGGGGTGGTGGGAGACATGGGTGGGGGCCTGCTGGCAGGTGCCCCACAGTGCTGGGGGGTGGGGGTGCTGGGGAACATGAGTTGGACATGGGTGGGGGCCTGGTGGCAGGTGCCCCACAGTGCTGGGGGGTGGGGGTGCTGGGAGACATGGGTGGGGGCCTGGTGGAGGCTGCCCCTGGTGACTGGGGGGGTGGGGGTGGTGGGAGACATGGGTGGGGGCCTGGTGGCAGGTGCCCCACAGTGCTGGGGGGTGGGGGCGCTGGGAGACATGGGTGGGGGCCTGGTGGAGGCTGCCCCTGGTGACTGGGGGGTGGGGGTGCTGGGAGACATGGGTGGGGGCCTGGTGGTTGTTGCCCCTGGTGGCTGGGGGGTGGGGGTGGTGGGAGACATGGGTGGGGGCCTGTGGAGGCTGCCCCTGGTGACTGGGGGGGTGGGGGTGGTGGGAGACATGGGTGGGGGCCTGGTGGTTGGTGCCCCTGGTGGCTGGGGGGTGGGGGTGGTGGGAGACATGGGTGGGGGCCTGGTGGAGGCTGGCCCTGGTGACTGGGGGGGGGGGGGTGGAGGTGCTGGGAGACATGGGTGGGGGCCTGGTGGTGGATGCCCCTGCACTGCTGGGGGGTGTGGGTGGTGGGATACATGGGTGGGGGCCTGGTGGAGGCTGCCCCTGGTGACTGGGGGGGTGGGGGTGGTGGGAGACATGGGTGGGGGCCTGGTGGTTGGTGCCCCTGGTGGCTGGGGGTGGGGGTGGTGGGAGACATGGGTGGGGGCCTGGTGGTGGGTGTCCCTGGTGGCTGGGGGTTGGGGGTGGTGGGAGACATGGGTGGGGGCCTGGTGGAGGCTGCCCCTGGTGACTGGGGGGGTGGGGGTGGTGGGAGACATGGGTGGGGGCCTGGTGGTTGGTGCCACTGGTGGCTGGGGGGTGGGGGTGGTGGGAGACATGGGTGGCGGCCTGGTGGTGGGAGCCCCTGCACTGCTGGGGGGTGTGGGTGGTGGGAGACATGGGTGGGGGCCTGGAGGAGGCTGCCCCTGGTGACTGGGGGGGTGGGGGTGGTGGGAGACATGGGTGGGGGCCTGGTGGTTGGTGCCCCTGGTGGCTGGGGGGTGGGGGTGGTGGGAGACATGGGTGGGGGCCTGGTGGTGGGTGCCCCTGCACTGCTGGGGGGTGTGGGTGGTGGGAGACATGGGTGGGGGCCTGGTGGAGGCTGCTCCTGGTGACTGGGGGGGTGGGGGTGGTGGGGAACATGAGTTGGACATGGGTGGGGGCCTGCTGGCAGGTGCCCCACAGTGCTGGGGGGTTGGGGTGCTGGGAGACATGGGTGGGGGCCTGGTGGAGGCTGCCCCTGGTGACTGGGGGGTGGGGGTGCTGGGAGACATGGGTGGGGGCCTGGTGGTTGGTGCCCCTGGTGGCTGGGGGGTGGGGGTGGTGGTAGACATGGGTGGGGGCCTGGTGGAGGCTGCCCCTGGTGACTGGGGGGGTGGGGGTGGTGGGAGACATGGGTGGGGGCCTGGTGGTTGGTGCCCCTGGTGGCTGGGGGGTGGGGGTGGTGGGAGACATGGGTGGGGGCCTCGTGGAGGCTGCCCCTGGTGACTGGGGGGGTGGGGGTGCTGGGACACATGGGTGGGGGCCTGGTGGTGGCTGCCCCTGCACTGCTGGGGGGTGTGGGGGGTGGGAGACATGGGTGGGGGCCTGGTGGAGGCTGCCCCTGGTGACTGGGGGGGTGGGGGTGGTGGGAGACATGGGTGGGGGCCTGGTGGTTGGTGCCCCTGGTGGCTGGGGGGTGGGGGTGGTGGGAGACATGGGTGGGGTCCTGGTGGTTTGTGCCCCTGGTGGCTGGGGGGTGGGGGTGGTGGGAGACATGGGTGGGGGCCTGGTGGTGGGTGCCCCTGCACTGCTGGGGCGTGTGGGTGGTTGAGACATGGGTGGGGGCCTGGTGGAGGCTGCCCCTGGTGACTGGGGGGGTGGGGGTGGTGGGGAACATGAGTTCGACATGGGTGGGGGCCTGCTGGCAGGTGCCCCACAGTGCTGGGGGGTGGGGGTGGTGGGGAACATGAGTTGGACATGGGTGGGGGCCTGGTGGCAGGTGCCCCACAGTGCTCGGGGGTGGGGGTGCTGGGAGACATGGGTGGGGGCCTGGTGGAGGCTGCCCCTGGTGACTGGAGGGGTGGGGGTGCTGGGAGACATGGGTGGGGGCCTGGTGGTGGGTGCCCCTGCACTGCTGGGGGTGTGGTGGTGGGAGACATGGGTGGGGGCCTGGTGGAGGCTGCCCCTGGTGACTGGGAGGTGGGAGACATGGGTGGGGGGCTGGTGGTGGGTGCCCCTGCACTGCTGGGGGGTGGGGGTGGTGGGAGACATGGGTGGGGGCCTGGTGGTTGGTGCCCCTGGTGGCTGGGGGGTGGGGGTGGTGGGAGACATGGGTGGGGGCCTGGTGGTGGGTGCCCCTGCACTGCTGGGGGGTGTGGGTGGTGGGAGACATGGGTGGGGGCCTGGTGGTTGGTGCCCCTGGAGGCTGGGGGGTGGGGGTGGTGGGAGACATGGGCGGGGGCCTGGTGGTGGGTGCCCCTGCACTGCTGGGGGGTGTGGGTGGTGGGAGACATGGGTGGGGGCCTGGTGGAGGCTGCCCCTGGTGACTGGGGTTTTGGGGGTGGTGGGAGACATGGGTGGGGGCCTGGTGGTTGGTGCCCCTGGTGGCTGGGGGTGGGGGTGGTGGGAGACATGGGTGGGGGCCTGGTGGAGGCTGCCCCTGGTGACTGGGGGGTGGGGGTGGTGGGAGACATGGGTGGGGGCCTGGTGGTTTGTGCCCCTGGTGGCTGGGGGGTGGGGGTGGTGGGAGACATGGGTGGGGGCCTGGTGGTGGGTGCCCCTGCACTGCTGGGGGGTGGGGTGGTGGGAGACATGGGTGGGGGCCTGGTGGAGGCTGCCCCTGGTGGCTGGGGGTTGGGGGTGGTGGGAGACATGGGTGGGGGCCTGGTGGTGGGTGCCCCTGCACTGCTGGGGGGCGGGGGTGGTGGGAGACATGGGTGGGGGCCTGGTGGAGGCTGCCCCTGGTGACTGGGGGAGATGGGGGTGCTGGGAGACATGGGTGGGGGCCTGGTGGTGGGTGCCCCTGCACTGCTGGGGGGTGTGGGTGGTGGGAGACATGGGTGGGGGCCTGGTGGAGGCTGCCCCTGGTGGCTGGGGGGGTGGAGGTGGTGGGAGACATGGGTGGGGGCCTGGTGGTTGGTGCCCCTGGTGGCTAGGGGGTGGGGGTGGTGGGAGACATGGGTGGGGGCCTGGTGGTGGGTGCCCCTGCACTGCTGGGGGTGGGGGTGGTGGGAGACATGGGTGGGGGCCTGGTGGAGGCTGCCCCTGGTGGCTGGGGGGTGGGGGTGGTGAGAGACATGGGCGGGGGCCTGGTGGTGGGTGCCCCTGCACTGCTGGGGGGCAGGGGTGGTGGGAGACATGGGTGGGGGCCTGGTGGAGACTGCCCCTGGTGACTGGGGGGGTGGGGGTGGTGGGAGACATGGGTGGGGGCCTGGTGGTTGGTGCCCCTGGTGGCTGGGGGGTGGGGGTGGTGGGAGACATGGGTGGGGGCCTGGTGGTGGGTGCCCCTGCACTGCTGGGGGGTGTGGGTGGTGGGAGACATGGGTGGGGGCCTGGTGGAGGCTGCCCCTGGTAGGCTGGGGGGCGGGGGTGGTGGGAGACATGGGTGGGGGCCTGGTGGAGGCTGCTCCTGGTGACTGGGGGGGTGGGGGTGGTGGGAGACATGGGTGGGGGCCTGGTGGTGGGTGCCCCTGCACTGCTGGGGGGTGTGGGTGGTGGGAGACATGGGTGGGGGCCTGGTGGAGGCTGCCCCTGGTAGGCCTGGGGGGTGGGGGTGGTGGGAGACATGGATGGGGGCCTGGTGGAGGCTGCCCCTGGTGACTGGGGGGTGGTGGTGGTGGGAGACATGGGTGGGGGCCTGGTGGTTGGTGCCCCTGGTGGCTGGGGGGTGGGGGTACTGGGAGACATGGGTGGGGGCCTGGTGGTGGGTGCCCCTGCACTGCTGAGGGGTGTGGGTGGTGGGAGACATGGGTGGGGGCCTGGTGGAGGCTGCCCCTGGTAGGCTGGGGGGTGGGGGTGGTGGGAGACATGGGTGGGGGCCTGGTGGAGGCTGCCCCTGGTGACTGGGGGGGTGGGGGTGGTGGGAGACATGGGTGGGGGCCTGGTGGTTGGTGCCCCTGGTGGCTGGGGGTGCAGGGGGACATGCGTTGGTGGGCAGTAGTGCAAATTGACATGTGGGTTGGCTGGGGGGCATGGCCATGGTGGATGGGGTGCCTGCAGGACATGTGCAGGGTAGGCCCCTGTGGTGTGAGCCACCTGCAGGTGCCGTGGAGGGTGTAGAGGGAACACCTGGGAGGGCCCACACGTGCAATTCACGTGTGGTGCTCCCCGCGCACCCCTGAAATACACGTACCCTGATGGAATCACGTGTCGAACTTCCCCCGCACCCTGAAATACACGTACCCTGATGGAATCGCGTGTGGAACTTCCCGCGCACCCCTGAAATACACGTACCCTGATGGAATCACGTGTCGAACTTCCCCCGCACCCTGAAATACACGTACCCTGATGGAATCGCGTGTGGAACTTCCCGCGCACCCCTGGAATACACGTACCCTGCTGATTTCGCGTGTGTAACTTCCCGCGCACCCCGAAATACACATACCCTGCTGATATCGCGTGTGGAACTTCACCTGCACCCCTGAAATACACGTACCCTGCAGAATCGCGTGTGGAACGTCACGCGCACCCCGATATACACATACTCTGATGGAATCGCGTGTGGAACTTCACGCGCACCCCGAAATACACGTACCCTGATGGAATCGCGTGTGGAACTTCCCGCGCACCCCTGAGATACGCGTACCCTGCTCGCATGGGCCCAATCGCGTGTGGAAATTCCCGCGCACCCCTGAAATACACGTACCCTGATGGAATCGCATGTGGAACTTCACGTACCCTGCTCGCACGGGCCCAATCGCGTGTGGAAATTCCCTCGCACCCCTGAAATACACGTACCCTGCTGGAATCACGTGTGTAACTTCCCCTGCACCCTGAAATACATGTACCCTGCTGATATCGCGTGTGGAACTTCACGCGCACCCCGAAATACACGTACCCTGATGGAATCGCGTGTGGAACTTCACGCGCACCCCGAAATATACATACCCTGATGGAATCGCGTGTGGAACTTCCCGCGCACCCCTGAGATACTGAGATATGCGTACCCTGCTCGCACGGGCCCAATCGCGTGTGGAAATTCCCACGCACCCCTGAAATACACGTACCCTGCTTGAATCGCGTGTGTGACTTCCCCTGCACCCTGAAATACACGTACCCTGCTGATATCGCGTGTGGAACTTCACGCGCACCCCGAATTAGATGTACCCTGATGGAATCGCGTGTGGAACTTCACGCGCACCCCGAAATACACATACCCTGATGGAATCGCGTGTGGAACTTCCCGCGCACCCCTGAGATACGCGTACCCTGCTCGCACAGGCACTATTGCTGTATGTTGCCACTTTTGTAATGCGCACGGACGCTACCGCCTGCCTTCGTGTGGCGGACGTGTTTGGGCTTGTGTGTGTCTTTCGCTGTGCGTGGCTTTGCCCTGTTCGAATCCATGAATACGTGTGGTTCGGGTGCGTGTGGGCGTTCCGTCTGCTTCCCTGCAGTACATCCCCAGTTACGCCCTTGTTTTCGCGAGTTGTTCCCCATTCCGCGCGTTACGCCCCGTGTTCCGCCCACTTTCTAGTGTATGTGCAGAGGTTGTGCGCTTTCACTGTGCGCGTCGCGCACGTCTTTCGGGATGTTGCAGTGACGTGTGCGCCATGCACGGGTTTGGCGCACATCCCGAGGAAGACACGCGCAGGGACTTCCATGAATCGCACGCGTGCGCCTGTTTTTTCCGCTTGCGCCTGCTTGCGCCTGCTTGCACGTAGATTTTCAGCGCACGTTTGTTCCATGAATCGGCCCCTTAATCTTGGTGGAGTGGATAAGTTTCTTATGAATGTCTTAGTCTTTGAGGGACCATCCAGTTTGAGTTCTTTGTCGATTTACCACTTGCAGTTTTTCCGGATGTTTTGGTTGCAGCCGTGTTTATGGTAATTGAGGTTGTTTTTGCCGTGCCAGTAAAGATACCAAAGGATGAAAAGTGGTTCTCGGGCACAGCCGTTTGTGTTTGAATATTATCCTGAGGGGCTTCAACACTGACATCAATGATTCCGTCATCATGAGTTTGGCTCCCTGGATCACCTAGGCATTTTGCCTTTTTGTTGGTGTTTTTCAGTTCCAGGAAGTTTTGCGATGGATTTACTCCAACCAAAGTAGTAGTTTTTTTCATTTTCTGTTGGGGGTCCACCACATCCACATTTGTCCGAATGACATTTTCCATCAAGTTTAAGTTCTGATCTGATGTAGCCCGAGCTTTCTGCACATTAGAAACGTTCATATCAGTTTACATTGTGCAGATGCCGTCGCAGCCGAGGGAGACAGGACATTGACACTTTCACATCAACTTGATAACTTCTAGCAAGCCTTCGACCAATTGCTGGTGTTGGCAACTGTTTCGGGTGGCAAAGTCGCATTGCCTTTGTTGCCATGCCACTGTGCGCTCGGCCTCTGCGTGTATTTTTTATTTTAGGTACGTATTGGACCTTTCAGTTTGTTCCATTTTCTGGGTCAAGTTCAATAACATTGCACCTTGATCCTGAATCCGTTCACTTAGGGCTTCATATAATTTCACAAAAGGTATCATCGCCAAGGAAGAAGCCACCAAAACATTGTTATGGATTTGCATGGCCGCAGCCGAGGAGAGAATGGCCTTTGCTGTTGTATGGCCGGTATTTTCTGTACCACTTGCAGAGAGACTCGAGGTGTCCTTGATTTGTGCGTGGGCTTCAACTGTATGGCCAGTTTTTTGTGCCGACACAAGTCCTTCGGCACTATTACTTTTCCTCGTGGGCGCCATGGGCGTGCTTGTATTTGACTTGGTGAGCTTGAGGACTTGAGGCGGCAAGGTAACTTTTTATGAATTCATTGTTGCCGCATGCGTGTGTTTAGAGCAGGATTTTTCCAGACATGCCAAAGCAAATTGAGCCCTGCAAATTCGGGGCTGTATGTTGAAGCAGAGAATTTTGGTTTTGTTCCTTGACTGGTGTGGTCCGGGGTTTGTGTGTGGAGTCTCGGATTTAGAGATTGCCATCAGCATGCAAGACGAGGTTTGCCGATGTCATAGATGTGGTACTCGCAGCAGCTGCATACAGCCATGGCAGTTTTTTCCTTGCAGAGTGTTAGCGAGTTCGCTACTCACGATAGTTTAATCCGTCAAGGCAGTTTATATTTCCCATGTGGTGCCAAACCCTCGTGAGTAGCGTGAAATTGAATCTGATGGGAATTTTTTGTGAGAGAACTTAAAGGTTCTTGTGTACTACCCACCCAACCAGCTGTCGCATCAGAGTTACTTGGAGGAGCACTCAGCCCACCTGTTTTCTGTGGGATTTCTGTCACCACTAAAGGACAATCGACTACGCTACTAACAGGAGGTTGGTCCTGCTCTGGATGCTCACACATTATTGGCGGTAGGCCATTTGGGCTCTTCGGGCTTGTTGGTGTGGTTTGTTCAGGTTCTTTAGAGGCGAGTGCAACATTTGATACAGCCATCAGGTATGCGTCTGTAATCTCAAATGGTGAATAGAAAAGCTCCAGAGTTGCAGGACTGGAGATATTCTCTCGTAGCTCACAAATCGATTGTGAGACAGGTTCCAAATTATTTAGCGATAGCAAGGGGATTTGAGGTGGCGCTACCGCATGTGACAAGACAAGCTGTTCAAGGTTGATCGAGGACCCGAGATCACTGCTACAGTCAGACAGACACGGCCTTAGATGGATCAGCAAGGGGAGTACAGTCCGGTCTGGCAGCAGCCGCAGCAGGCTCATTAAACACTTCAGCCGTAACCAGCAACGGTCCGGCAGGATTGTTCGTCGGCAATGCAACAATCTGTTTGCTTACCTTACCATCTGTGGTTGCAGCCTTATTCAAGGCAGTCCAGGGATTCAGCATGCAGTGCTGCTGGAGTGTTTTGTGGCGAGTCTGTGGCCCTGTTTTCTTGTTTGCGCTGCAAGCCATGAATGCACCCTGGATCGGACTGGGGCAGACTGGGAACTCGGCGCCGAACTCCACGCCGCACTCCATGCCCACAGTCAGTTTCAATAGTCAACACAAATGCAGGACTTCAAAAAATATGTCGTGCAGCTCCTCAGGGAAAAGACACAATGAGAATGGCACAGAATGGGAACTCTGTGCCAAACTCCTGACCAGATATACCGAACTTGCTTTCCTTGAATGCAGAGTTTGCAACTTCCAGCTCATCTGTGCACTATGTTCTGACTAAGTAGAACAGTCCACTTGTTTTCAAACTGAAATCACCCTGCCAAGCCGACTTCACAGTTGGACACATGAATCTTGATTTGGGTTACACTTCTGAATGGAGCCCATCCGACGAAAGTGATTTTTCACCATTTCATGAATCAGGGCCTTGGTGTTTAGGCTCAGTCAATTCCAAAGACAATTTCAAAGCCATTCTGACAGCGGCAAAGTCAATTCTGTTTTTCTCTTGTGTTTGAAGGAGGAAGGTGGGACTGATATTCTGTTTGATTTGTGCTGTTCCTGAAGACCTGCTCTCTCCTCCCATCTCTTTACATTGCCTTAAGTATTGGGCGGTGGAGGGGTGTTGCAGAGGGAACTCCTAACCATAGTGCCATCTGTTCTACACCAATTCAAAAGTATTATTTTCTGTGCTGCATTTGTTTTTGTGCTCATTACTTGATTCATAGTATGTTAAAGATATCATTCAGTGTTCTGTCACCCCATTGGTGATTTTTGTTACCTAATTTGTGATTACATTTGAAATACATAAATAAATATATATTTACCTTTGCAAACTAGCTGATTCCTGGTTCAGTGTGACCGGGGGGGGTTCCAGGAGAAGGGTGTGATACGAGTGGTATATCGTTCAGAAAATTGAACTTATAGATCAAAATAAATAAGGGTTTCAATTGCGCACTACATGCTGGGCTTGACTTGGGTGTGTGCCGGATTGAAATCACTTACAATTATGAGAAAAAACATAAACAATGTATTTATTTTGTTATGATGAACACCATAGGATCACTCCAGTGGTAATAGAGCACATTATAAATGGACTTTACCATTAATATTAAATAAAAATACAAATTCTCCAGGGTTCAAATATGGAAGACAGAGGCAAGCATGTATAAAGGTATTTGGTAAGACTTTTGATAAATATATATGTGTAATGTATGTATGCACATACAAAGAATTGTTTATTTTTTTAAATAATATTATTTCTACCCGCAGTTGCGTTATTAGCAATAGCAGGATTTATTTTGCGCTGCTAAGCTGAGCAACATCTGGAGTGCTTCTATTTGAGGATAAACACCTCTGTTAACCGCTGCTACAGGCAACAATTGGTAATTTTGTGCAGTGAAACTGCATAAAATCCTTTACAATAGCTATTGTAATATATTATTGCAGTATGTGTTCAATTTAATCTATTTTTGTAATGTAAACGGTGGCCCTTAATAGGGACGTTTTGGGGGGCGGAAAGAGGGGGTGGAATAATATATAAAGATGAAACATATAACAAAGGGAATTAAAATAAACCCCAACATATGTTTTTTTTAAATATTTTTGGGGGGGTTAGAGAAAAAGGGGAATTATGCCACTTAAAAAATAATATGAAGCATGACAGTTAATCTGGTGTTCAGCGATTAACTTCAACTATTGCTCAATTGTGGCATCTACCTTGACTACCCATTCGCAACATCCTTTACACATGATTTGCATCCTGGAAAGGTTGGGTGTTGGTAGCAGAGGAGTCAGTGTAGTTTCTTTTGTGATGTTCATGGGCTTTAAAATATTCATCATCGATGTTGTCCCAGTGGACTCTCACCAGATGGGTGATCATTATCAAAGTGTCTATACTTTGAGATGGGATATGCGAAGGCCCACAGCAGACTCTTATTGCAGAAGGTGCACAGTACCTCCTCCTCCTCTTTTCTGGAGCAGTGTTCCTTCACTTTAAAGAAGCACCAACTGTCTGGAGTTTTTTTACATTCCTGTGTGCTTCTTCCTTGGTGGTGAATGATTGTCAACCCAAATGATTACGTCATCCTCACTGCTCCTACTGTAGTGACCGGCATGTGGTAATTGCCAAACAGGGGAGGCAAATATAAAATAATAAAAATTACAACACAAAAAAGACAATGCTACAAAAAATTTAAATGTTTCTTACAAAATAAATAAGTAAATAGACAAACTAAACAAATCACACGACAAATATAAATTGGATTTTGGGAAAACTGGGTAAAAAGGATGAACAGTTAAAAGGGTAAAGTGCCAAAAGTGCTTGACATCACTAATCATCACAAGAGCAACTGGCATTAAGCAAGGCCTCAGTCATGGTCAGTGTGCCTGGCCAAATATATGTTAACAAATGAATGGGTACTAGTCATGAGCATCAGCTATGGACCGTGGTCATAACCTTCATCCATGTGCACTAACAGGCTACCAACCATAGATTTTGGCCTTTACCAGTGGATACAGTTTTCAACTGGATTAGTACTAGCCATGGACACAATATTGGCCACTGGCCACAATCTTTGGCTGTGCCCACTATATATTCTAACATATAAATATGCCACTAGCCATGGCCTTTGACCTTGAGCAGTTTGTACATGTTGTGGCCTTGTCCGCTGCATATTTTAAAATAATAAAATGCAATAAGCAGTGACCTTTGGCCCTGCTCCATGTGTATTACACAACACTTACCAGCCACTAGCTTTGGCTTTTGACTGTGCACACTGTATATTATATACATTAACCATGCACTTGCCATGGTCTTCAACACAATACTATCCAGTGGCCACAGCCTTTGGCTGTGCCAACTGTATATTCTGACATATCAATGGGCACTATCTACTGCCTTTAGCCATGGCCACTAACAACAGTTTACAACGTTGCCCACTGGATATTTTAAAACAGTGATGGGCTACTAGACCTGGCTTTTATGTACACTGATATTTTTGAACTCTAACCAACCACCAGCTATGGCCTTTGGTGCTGGTGCTGGCCAGTAACCCCAGTCATTGTTATGGCCAAGTCCATGGCTTAAATTGTTATTCAGGTACTCAAAGTTTTCATGAGCTAACTTATAAATTATGTTATGTCTAATTCCATTATTGATGTAATCAGTTACATACAATACAATTCGTGTTGTCACCCAGTGATGTGATTTGTAATGTCATCATTGTTCTCATACAACATGTAATTAGTGATGTCATCAGTGATGTGATCTGTGATGTTACATAATCTGTGCAAAGTTATGGTGGCTTTAGCTGAATTTCCAGGGTTTTGTTGCATTAAGTTCTCACCTTAACGTCCCTGCACTAACGTGATTTCCGTGAATATATATATATATATATATATATATATATATGTACGGTGAAAAAACATTGTTAAAGGGACGTTATGGTTACATTTCACTAATAAAAACCTATGAAATTCAGTGAAAAAATGTGTTAAAGTGACATTATGGTTACAAGTAAAACCAAAAAACTCAAAATTCACCAGTTATGGTAATCTAAACAACCATAACTCACGCGACCATTGTTCACTGTTAACACTAACACCCAGTACATCAAAGATGACATAACATTGTCATTGATGACATCACTGATGACATAACATATTACATTAATTGTGATATAAAGTTCCTACAAGGGGTTGTGTTTACAACGTTGCAAGCAAGATGTCAGAGGTGATAAGGAGCCATTTCATGAAGTACTTCATGTATTAAAGAATGTACTCATCTAAACAAAATATTATATTGGAGTGTTGTTGTTAATACAGGAGTGTAATCATACATACAGATTGGCAATGGCTGCAGCATGCAACGTAGAAGTGCAATATTTTAATCTGGCAATTTTCGATAGCAAAATAATGAATGTTACCTTATCAGAGTTTTGAGTAATATTAAACATGGAATAAATAACAATTCAAGACTTACAATACACTTTTGTTAATACAAACAATACATATGAAGACCAACAATGCATACAAACCAGAGACACATACAGGGAAACTAAACTAAGGAAGAAAGAAACAGCATCACCGGAAATTGTTAATAACATTAAAGTTGATCGTCATGTACACAAATGAACTGTTTGTTTGAGGCCTGCTTATTGCCCCATGTATGTGAACCATGAGCTGAGGCCAAACCGTAAGGAAAGTACTAAAAGAACATACAACAAGTTTAACGTCAAAAATATATATCACCTTTTCAATTTTAAAATTCAGACTGTCAGTAAACAGCAACACCTGGCCTAGATATGCCAGTGAACAAAGCTGTGTGTCATATGCGTAACAATGAAAGTTGACAGAAAAAGAGGTGATGAGGAGTGCGAGGAATGCACAGTGAATGTTAAAATGCCAGGGGGAGAGTATAGAGCCCTGAGGGACAGCACAGGTGGAGATGGAAGTAGGAGAGGAGCAGGAGCCCAGGATGACTTGGGAAGAGTGGTTAGTGAGGAAAGAGGACAACCAATCCAGTGCCCGTTCTGAAATACCAAGTATCGTGGGGCATTTGTATGTGGATGGTATGGTTAACTGTGTCAAATAAAGACAAGAGATCGGGAAGGATAAAGACAGCTGGGGAGTTGGAGTCCAGAGATGCAAGCAGTTCTTCACAGGTGTTCAGAAGAGCAGTTTCTGTGCCTCCCAATGCTCCTAATCCAGATTGATGGTCGTGGAGGCCTCCAACAAGTTCAGTGTGAGAGTTTGTGATGTCATCTTTGATGTCCCGAGTGTTCATCTTAGCAGTGCACAGTGGTGGCGAGAGTTATGGCTGCTTAGATTACTGCTGCTTAGATTACCGTAATGGGCGAATCTTTGAGGTTTTTCAGTTTTACTTGCAACCATTATGCCCCTTTAACAACGTTTTTTCATTGAATTTCATAAGTTTTTGTTAGTGCAACTTAACCATAACATCCCTTTAATAAAGTATTTTCAGTGAATTTCATGGGTTTTTAACAGTGCATGCTAATTTCCTACAATGCACTAATATCATACTTACCCAAAAATAGCAACATGTGTGTCCAATATACACATTTTCATCTTAAATCTCTGCAATGTCCCACTTCTAGCATCAAATTAACACTTCTATGCACTTTCTGCAACTTTTGCCACTGTTTTTGTGTCCATTGACATTCACAAACATCTGATGTCATTGCACACTTTTCAGACAGTGTTACATGACCACACGCTTGCGCGCGCTAAGATGATGTGTTCGGGAAGAGGTCCATGCTTTGCAAACAGGTCCATGCATCGTGAACAGTTTGGAACTGCATTTTCAGCTCAACTAGGAATATTGAAGCTCAAAATGTACCCTTGCACAACTCCTACACCTATTCCTGCTCATTATCCATTAACAATCTAGCACACAGCCCATACTTGGAAGAATATTAGTAAAACTGCTATATATCTTAAAAATGGCATCAGCTTGTGCCATGCCTCCTCCCCAAGAGCCACCACCAGGTGGAGGACCTACACAACGAAAGAAGCACAATACTTCAAAAGACAATCAAGAAGACCAGAACGATGAGGTAGAAAGTGCCTACTTCTAACACCCAGAGAGAATCATGAGTGTGGCAGTTCTTTACCACTGTTGGAAAAGAACTGGATGGCAGAGTTTTAAGGTGAAACTTTCTAAATTGGAGAAAGATGTTGCTACATTGGGGTAAGTATGACATTAGTAAGTTGTAGCAAATAAGGGTGCACTGGAAAAAACCCATGAAATTCACTGAAAAATCTTTTTTAAGGGACATTATGGTTAAATAGCACTAATAAAAAACTATGAAATTCAATGAAAAAACGTTGTTAAATGGGCGTTAAGTTTACAAGTAAAACTGAACCCCCCAGGAAATTTGCCATTTATGGTAAGCTAAGCAACCATAACTCATGCCACCACCATGCTCTGTTAAGACAAACACCGAGGCAGCCACCTATACATTTAAGTGTACACCCTTTCACCATACACACACAAAGGCAGCCACCTATACTTTTAAGTGTGAACCCTTTCACCTTACACTCACACACGCACATGTCATGGGGTTGAGCGGAGCCCTATTACTTCAAAAAGAAATTGTTTCTTTTTGAAGTCACTCCTTCATTAAGAAATTATTTCTGTTAAGGACTGAACCATGATGGAAATAATTTTTTTTATGAAGGATAGAGTGACTTCAAAAAGAAACAAATTCGTTTTGAATTCATAGAGCTCTCCCTCCCCATGACAGGGAAGATTCCAGCCTAGAGGCGTCCATGTCATGGGGCGGCTCGAGCCCTCAGACGTCAAAAATAAATAGTTTATTTTTGTAGTCACTCTGCCTTCATAAAGACATGATTTCTATTAAGGTGTAACAGATATAATTCCTTTCTGAAGGCAGAGTGATTAAAAAAGAAACATTTTCCTTTTTTGTTTTAGTCCAAGACCATGTGATGGTAGGTGTCCCCAAACCACGGGGGGAACGGGAGCCCTGTTATGCTAGTGCAAGTAGTGAATTTTTCACCTCAATGGAAAGAAACAGTCTGGTCGCATTACAGAGGCTTGTCTTCAGTGCACTCTTAACAGTCACAGATTTGACTCATCACTGTGTTCATGAATATTAGCTGAGGCAGATGAAAGCTCAGTTGTTGGTGGGGTCCATATAAAAAGCTTCACAATCAAAACAGTAACACAGAAAGAGATGTACTAAAGAAACAGGACAAACTATGTGGCTCATTTTAAGATAAGAAGATGCCGTGTGTTATATTACTAAATTAAATTGAATGATTTCCCAATTTACAAACAGCCAGTTCATATAAGAAATTGCAATTGTATGGTAACCTTATTAAATAATTTAGGTTTAAGCTATACGTGGAAAGTAATTGGTGTTTCATAATGAGCCTAATATTGACATAAATACGATTTTTCTGAAATGAATCATGTGGCACTTTCTGACTGGTTATAATATAGGCCAATGGTCTTTTAAGTATTTGTGCCTTAAGAAAACCTGGGTGAGCAAAATTTGAAGTGGTTATCTTGCCCTAGAAATTGTTCTTCATGTATGGATTTCAGGTTACATGTTTTCCAGTAGCTGCTTTTACTCCTAAGTGGCACAAAACAGAGTGTGATTCTTGAAAGTTTTTGTAGAACTATAGTGAATATGTATACATTTTGTTAATATTTTGCCCCACTTACATTGGTGGTAGGTTGTCATGCTTGGCTCCCTACATTGTTTCTGATAGACGTATGATTTCTAGGGTGGCTGCTGTGGTTTGAACGTTTCAAATGTTCAGGAAGTGTGTATGGTATTGCCCACATGTGTAGATGCTGTTTGGTGAAGAAGTTAGATTTTATTGAAATCTTTGAATTGGTTGTATACATTCTCTCTTGTAATGTTTTGTAATTCAGTCTTTTATGAATTGTGGACTGTGTTGTGTGTTATTTGTGTGCTTCTCCTTTTTGTATTATGCATTGCAATTAATGTGTCAAGCTTTGATGGATACATGTATGTTATCCATTACACTTCCAAAGACTCGGCAAACTGCAACAATATCAAGTTCCGCAATGAAGAGTCAGTGAGACCCATAGATCAGCATCAATGTGGGGTCCTAATCCATCTACAGCCGCTCATGCATAACGAGATATAGAGCTTACTAAATGACAACCTCATAGAACCCACCACATGTCTCATGCCCTGGAATTTGCTAAAGAAAAGGTTCATACTTGCCCAAAACCCACCATGAATTAAATCCATATATCTGTCAACATGTGCCAGGAAAACAAATCCACTTAAATGGAATGGCACTAAGGAATGCACATACATGAAACGGCCGGCTACTTGAAGGATTCAGGAGCCTTCTTAAAGCTGGGAAGTAATCAAATAGTGGTTGTCACCAAACAGTACTGGATTAACAATTTGGATACATCATACCCTTTCCGCTGCATTTGAGTGTGTCCATGTATAAAGCACTTAGCTTTCCTACTCCTCCACTGAGGAGAATTTTCAGGATACTATCAAGAAAGTGCTATGTCAAAGCAACAAAAAACGTGCTATGTCATACACACAACTGTTTGACATACAGTGATGATTTTCTGGTATATGCTGAGATGTTAGAACATCATGACACTGTGCTAGTGTAAGTGTCAAAAATTATAAATAGGGGTGCCTAATTGGGTCTTCATCTAACAGGCTTTCATAACACTTTATAGGAAAAATTGATCAAGATTAATTTGTACAGAACAAAAAAAAGAAACCTTTAGATTTGTGTTTCAGACTCCTCCATTCAATTTATTGTACTGGTTCATTTATTAATTCCAATTTAATGCATGAGTTAGCATTTAAAAACCCTATATGCAAATGTTGAAAAAACATATCCTCATAAACATGTTTTTGTGTTTTTCTCCTCTATATCATTCAAGTTAATCCATACATATCTCACATTCATGCACATTAATTATATCTATATCAGCTTCCATATCTTACCCACTTCTCTACGAGCTAGTATTCACTTAAGTTAATCAATGTTTAACAAATAGTGGATCTTTCTGTTGACACGTGTTTCAAGCAGAGCTCATTGACGAAATGTTTATGCCAAATCCTACTCCTGCCATCATCAGGACGAAAGTATCTATATGAATGACCTGCCTTCCTTCTAAAACTCTGGTGTTCAGGAAAGTCTACAACCCATTAGAACATCTGTCTGTACAACATTATTTCAGAATGACTTAATCATGTAGAATAAATTCAGAGTTAAACTAATTGAAGTACACTAGTGCGCTGGAAAGTGCCCAGTGTGTATTCATGTGGCCAGATATTCACAGTGTATGTGCCTAGAAAATAGAAAGACATCTTTTATTAGGCTACCCTAAACTTTACTACACCCCTTCATGAATGAATATACATTTGTGGTCTGGGGCCGATGCTAAATAAGCAGTGTGACATCTAGTGTAAGTGTGCCAGGAACCAGCGAAGGATGAACTAATGTTCGATTTAAAGGTATGAAGTGTGAATTTGGAAATAGTGAACTAACGTTTTCTTGCCACATCTTCTTGAGCAAATGAGTGCTTCTAGATAGTAAAAAGGTGCAGGCCATAGTGGAAATTCTGGCATCACTGATCTGAGTAATGTTTGACCATTTCTTGGGATTGCAACTGAATGCAGCTGATACTTAAAATGGCTTACCACTACAAGCAATCCTTTGAGGGAATTAACAATAATGGATTTCAATATTCGAAATAATGTACACTGAGCTAATAGTCGATGCCAGTCCTGTTGGTGTGGGATCCATACTAGCCCAGCACAAGCAGGATTCCACCAGACATGGTGTAATATATGCAAGGTGAATCTTTTAAGAGGTGGATAGAGCATTTTAACAGAAAAAGAACAAAGACATAGTGATGATGTAGGCTTGCAAACATTTCATATGTTAATCTTTAGAAATCCCTTTACCATTGTAACAGATCAACAGGCAGTATCCTCCATTTATTGTAATTGGTTATTTATAACACACTTAATACCCAGAGGTTTCTAAGTGCTGACCCGGGATCAAACCTGTATTGCTGCATTTGGGATTGTTTTCAAGGCAAGTGCGTTGCCACTGAGCTATCCTCCTGAGATGGCAATCACTAGTACAATTTGCCTCCATCGATAGAACACTTGGGTCTAAGGTCACAGCACTAAGACTTTTATATAGTTCATAGGCATAGAAAAGAATAGGATCTTGCAGATTTTATGAAAAGACACCCTGCACCAATCATGTTAGGTGAAGGTTCCTTGGTAGTAGAATGTGTGGATTTACTCAGGCTATGATTCCCGGGCCCTTATCGCTGACACAAGTGATTGAGCAATTGAAAGCTGACCCGACAGTGGGAAAAGTCATTGACTACATGTCTTCTTGCTGCCGGTAACTCATCTCTGAAGCCAGTATGTTCCAAGAGTGGTTTCATAAAATCAATCTGCTACCGTCAAGACGAGCAAGACGTGCTTTGCATGCCATCAGATGGTAGACTCTTAAGAGCGTCTTACATGGTGATTCAAACACAATTATGCTATCAGATTCTTAACCATGCGCACTCAGGCCAGCATGGGCTGGTAGCCACTAAGAGGCAAGAACACAACACTATGTGGTTCCCAGGCCTAGAAAAGTTGGTAAAGACAACAATTGAGCATGCCATCTATGTGAATGCACCATTACACTGTGCCCACCTGAAACTCAAGCAGTGAGTTCAATAAAATGTTATGTCTGGGAAAATGCTGCTTCCAATTTCTGTGCATCTGTTTAAGACAAGTAACTGCTAGTGCTCATTGATGAATTCTTTCAGTTCCCATTAGTGTGGCTGATTCCATCAACATAATTGAGCTTCCTTGCTGAGAAAGTCAATATATCCAGAGCCCTATGAACCATCGAAAGTAATGACATGTACAGATTTAAACTCCATTGATGCAGGAAGGAAATAACAAGAAGGAAGGCCTTATCCATCTTCAATCCAAAACTCTAGAACCTCCTCCCCATCAACACAAGACTTACCACATTGCTTCAATGTTTTGGTAAGTAGCTCAAGATACTCCTGTTCAAGGAACCTTAGTCTGGTGATGTGTTTTCTCTATTGGTTGCTTGTAGAACCTTTGCTGCCAACATGCCCAACTTCCCCCTCCCTCATTGATGGCTCCAATCTCCCTTATACTGATCCCTTGTGAACTGTTTCCCTCATTGCGCACTGCCCCCATGATTCTGAAGCACCCTGTTGCTTAATCAAGCTAGTTCTGCACTTAACTAATACTGCTACTTATCTGCCACTTTAATCTTCCTAGAGATATGTGGGCTTTGATTGGCCCACTGAACATGTGCAAGACGATCAGAGCCATTGAAGGCCACCTAGTATTCGGGTGCAATTTCGGGATGGCGAGAGGTTCTGTGAAAATTTGGAAGGACTCTGAATATCCAGGTCCAGCTCCAGCTCATCACATGGGATTTATTTTTCAGAGTTTCACCAACCCTTGCTAAGGTTCCTATCACCTAACATTATGGTCTCGCTTCAAAAACGTGCTAGCTAAATATGCATTGGTCCAAAGAGCAAGATGTAAAGTGAACATGAAATTATTAATCAACATTTTCTAAAATCTGTGTGTTCATACATTACAGGTCTTGGAAACTGTAGGGAACAAACTAATATATTAATGGTTTACCAAAGCAAAACAATAGGTCTGTCGTATTTCTTTTTCTTGAATAAGATATGAATTTCCTCTACTCCAAATGTCAAGATATAGTAAGACGATGGAGTAAAAAGGGCCCATTGTGTTCCTATTCCGCTGGGGATCAATGTGAGTTTGTAAAACTACTGCTGGCAGTGCCACTTGTAGAGCAGGCATCAAAATGGCATCAAACTTTGTACCAGCTCTGACTCATTGAATATGAGGGAGGCAGACATGTAAATACCTGCTCAACATTGTAAATGTTTTAAGCATTGCCCGTATAAAGTGTAGTTTTTCGGCAAGCACATATTGAATGTCATCTTCGATGTGTCTGCATATTATTTAGATCAAAGTCTATGAACAAACATTCGAGCTCAAGCACAAATTACAAAGGAAGATCAAAAAACGTTTTACTATTCAGATTACCATTGATCTTTAACTTGAGAAAATAGATTTTAAAATGTGCAGCCTGCATCGCACGTTAGTCGTAATAATTCAGAATTTGGACACAGAATTGAATGCATTCCCCCTTTAGCATTAGAACATTTTCATTATCTATAATTGAGTGAAAGGGAGCCTATTCCCTCCATACAGACAATGCATCATGATTAACCACAGGGACAGTAACCTTTTCAAGGAACGTTTTCCTTCAATAGCACGTTATTAAAATGTTACTTTGCTAACAACTCTCTGAAATACTTTAATTTCAGTTTAGACTGTAGGACCATTAGAAGTACACCACCTGCTCCTAGATATATTTGTATAAAAGAGACAGACACCTTTTCATCCAAACTGTATTTCATTTGATTATTGATATTTAAAATAGTCAACGAATATTTGAACATCAAACATTTTCTAGAAATATGTTAGTGCAGTTCCTTGATGTAAGACCTGCTACTGCAATGTGTGTCTTCAGTCTGGACCACCACCGTCGAGGACAATTTCTTTGAACATTTTCCATAATGGGGAATGCACCTGGGTGTTTTGGTATTACCACATATATCTGGGAGCACAACCATGCAAACACAGCAACCACTCACTATGAATGCACCAATCGGAGATCTCCTTTTGTGATTGATAGTCGCTTTAGCGCATGCAGAACAAAAGCCAAAAGAGGAGTGCTTTCCTTATTTTGCCTTTGTATTACAAAAGGCTCCTGCCTTAGATACACTGACTCCCTGGCTCTAAATCGTTTTCATCGCTGGAAAGGATTCAAGCAGTGTAATATCATAACAGCACACATTTTGTTTAAAAAACTTCATACACAAATTATACCATGGCCCAATAATTGTGTCAAACAAAGTTCCCATAGCAAATTCCAGACTCTAATGACCTCTGGTCTGGTACTGTTCAGCAGTTGCTGACAAGCTCCTACATACACAGTGCTAATACATTGAAAAGGTGATAGTGCTTAAAAGTGCAAACAAATGACTGTAGACTAATCTACAGACACACACCAAACACTTTCACAATGACAATACATTCCTTCGTGTCAACATAGACACACTGTACATGTTAAGAGCATTTCTTCAAAGTTGTTATTTCCAAATAGACATGGCACTTATTCCCCGTTAACTTTTAATACTGATCGTCCACAGTTTCTCTAACCCACAGTATTCATTTGGAAAGCATACCTTGTGCATTAATGCATGTGGGGTATATCCAATACACACATGCCTATTCAAAATGATAATTTAACTAAACATTCTGCTTTACATATGCTGATGAGATACACTTCTATGTATTGTACCAAACGCGTGTTGATATACTCACTAATAAGCCCCTGTAACATGGTTTCATGCTTCTTTTATATACGTTCCTGTATTTGGTCTACAAATAAATGGCAAGCGCGAGGATATCCCAAAAGACACACACACATACAGGAATTACCTATACATTTCTTGCTTCAATATCACTATGGATTCTCTTTAAGTTGAAGCTGTACCACTATTACCTTTATGAACACAATGGAAGGTAATAATGCAGAGACGCTTCTAAAAAAGGAAAACCAGAACAAATGTCTCATAAAAAGCTTACAATAAGCAGCCAAGTTTAAGTTCCCTCCCACATAATGCCCACCCAGCCAAATCCCCAGTTCCATGTTTGAAACATCGTGACAGTGCTGGTTTTTGCTTCCAATTGCATGCTGGAACTTGTAGTTCGGTTTTTCCCATTGCAAGGGGTGAGGGGGACCTACACGTCCCAGCATGAAGTGTGAAAAGAAAATCAGGGCTGGTTCAAAGAGTCTGGATGGAACTGGTAAACTTGGCAGTTATGGATGGCCCTGCCCAGCAGAGTTCCCAGCATGCTCCGGCGGAGTCACTGTCCCTCCCTCGAGGGAAAACTCCATCGCACCACGGCCATAGATCCAAGATGCTGTCCCTGGGCCTCTTCCTCACACATGGGTCAAACGCTTCCCTGTCTAGTGACGGTTCCAGAGCATCCCATTGGGCAGAGCTCCAGGATGGACGGGATGTTGCCTCCACCCTTGGGCACCTACCTCACATGTGGGTCAGCCGCCTCACACTCAGTGAAATTCTGGGGATTCCCCAGTGGATTCCCTATCCCTTCCTGGAGGGAAACAATCTATCGCTCCCCAACCAGACATCAAGGAATTTGCCTGCCTCTTACAGGAGTTGACAGTCCCTCTGCTCTGCAGCGGTCTGAAGGCATCCCAGCAGAGTCCCCGTCCCTCCCTGGAGGGAAAACTCGAATACACTCAGCTAGAGTTCCAGGATGTCCGGAATGCTGCTCCTTCCCTTGGTTGCCTATCTTGCATGAGGGTTAAATGTCCCCTTGCTCAGCGGGGGTTCTGGAGCTCCCCAGCAGGTCCCTGTACCTTCCTGGAGATAAAAGCTCTAACACACCCTGTCTAGAGCTCCAGGACAGCCAGAGGTGCTGCCATATCCCTTGGAAGCCTGCCTCACATGGAGATTAACCATCCTCTTGCCCAGCAGCGTTCCCGGTGTCCCCCTGTGGGGTCCCCCTCACCCCTGTAGAGAAAGGCTCTAACATGCCCCGGTCAGAGCTCCAGAAAGTCTGGGGGGGGGGGCTGCACACTACCTTGGGTACCAGCCTCACTTGTGCGTTAGCCACCCCCTTCCCTGTCCTTTGCCAGTGGGCCAAGGGCCCTTTGCGAGCAGACACACTAGGAGGCATGACACTAGTTGGCAATAGGAATGAATGGAAGGAGCAGATAGTCGTGTTTCTCTTGAAGTCCAGATGGGAGCCAATTTGACATTTTTTTCCAGTGGGGTCTATGAGGAGGCTGGAAACTGTTGCCCAGACCTCCCCCTCTGCCACCTAGGGTAAGAAGATTACAAGGAATCTTAGTCACCTTTCCTCAGATGCCAGTAGATAATGTCTATGATTCCTGTCTGTGCTCCATCTGTTCACTGTCCCACCTGGACTCCATGTCGAAACCCTGTTGAAACCACCAACCTGGCAAAGGGCCATTCCCCAGAAGATGTAGGAGCAGTGCTAAGTTGCTGGTGGCAGGATGGGCTGCATGTTTTCTCTTGATCTATTCAATAGGCCTACCTTTCCATGGTCAACCTCTTGACTGTTGCCTTGCAGTTGCCCGTGGGGGCCTGCCTTTCCTTTTCCAGGGGTCCCTCATGCTCAGTCACATGCTCAGTCACACTGGAATGTGTGGCCTTACTAGATAGCTGCTCTCCAAGCCCAGCTACCTGGTAGTTGGTCATAGGAATTAACTGATGGACCACGAGACCTTGCTGCTCTGGAATTCAAAATGGGAGCCAATTTGAAATGTTTCTCCAGTTTGATCTATAAAGAGGCTTGGATGCTTTTGCCCAGACATCCCCTCTGTCACCCAGGGCACACATATTACAAACAAGCTTAGTCACCTTCCCCTAGATTACTGTAGACAGTGTTTATGGGCCATGCCTGTGTTCTACTTGCTCACTGTCCCACACTGCCTCTGTGTTTAGACCACCTTGCACCCACCAACCGAGCCAAGGACCATTCCTCAACAGATGTCCAAGAAGAGCTATCCTGCTGGGTGGGAACCCTGCATGAAGCCTGTGGATCTCTTCCGGGGGAAACCTCCTGTTTGCTGACTCCTGGATGAAGGACTGGTCGGCCTCCGTTCCTTTGCCAGTGCACCATGGGCTCTTCCCACCCAGGTGCATCAAAATGCATGGCACTACCCGATGACTGCTGTCCGAGGCAAGGCTGTCTGGGAGTTGGCCATAGGGATGAATGGATGGACCAGAGGGCCGTGCTGCTCTGGTAGACCGAATGGGTGCCATTTTTTAATGTTTACCCAGTTGGATCAATAAAGATGCTGAACTTTTTTTTTCCCAGACCTTCTCCCCTGTTGCCCAGGGTATGTAGATTACAAGAAAGCTTAGTCAATTTCCCCCGGATTTCTGTAGACAGTGTTTAAAGGACCTGTCTATGCTCCACTTGCTTGCCATCGCACCTAGGCTCTGTGTCGAAACATGTTAGCACCCACCAACCCAGCCAAGAGCCTTTCCTCACCAGGTGTTCCCAGAGAGCCGGCCTGCTTTGAGTAGCCCTGCATGAATCATATGCAGCTTTTTCAAGAGGACTACCTTTCCAGGGCCAACCCCCTGTTTGTTGCCTCCAAGGGTTGGGGCACCGGGGTCTGCCGTTCCTTTGCAAGGGCACCAGGGGCCCTTCTCACCCAGGCACACCAGAATGCATGGCATTACCAAATGCTCCCTTTCCGGGCCAGGACATCTGATAGTTGGCCACAGGAACAAATGGACATGACCAGATGGCTATGATGCTCTTGAGTCCAAATGGGGCCAATTCACAATTTTCTGCTAGTCTGGTCTACACAGAGGCTGGACAGTTATGCCCAGACCTCACCCTCTGTTAGTACAGTTTTTCTGAAGTCCAACTAAGGGCTTAGTAAAACCATTCAACTGAGGCAGTACAAGACTCCACTCTTAGTATAAGGCTCTACCACCTGAGTTCAGGGTAGCGTAGACAGAGCAGCCAGGCTTATTTTAGGAGGGAGAGAGGGCAGTAGACACAGTGCAAGTGAAATTGTAATACACATGATCCAAAGAAACACTGAAACACTATGTATTGTAAAAAAAAAAGGATTTATTTAAATACAGGTAGGCCCAGATAAATCTAGGGGTAAGTAAGTACTAAAACGTTATAAGAAATCACAGCATAAAACCACAACGCTATAATTGAAATCCACAGACCCAAGTATAGACCTTATTTGGAACACCTGGCAGTAGCTCTAGGGAAGTCAAAACATTGTTATACACATTTAGTATAGATCAAGCCTATTCTTTGGGAGTAAAAGTCCAATGGTTACGTTCAGATTACATTCAGTAATACAAGGGCAGTAGACCCTTCCAGTTGTACAGTGACTCTTGGAACAAATCTGGATAATATAATTTTGGTGAATAGTGAAACACTTATCTTAGGTGCAGTAAAAACCTATAACTACTTTTGTCATAACACACAGTTATACCAGGTGAGTAAAACCTAAGGATGTAATGTACAATTACAGATGCTTTTGAAATCAGGGAACCCCAGATTGAGGTAAGCAGTAACTCTGGTAACTTATATGGGATGGCACACAGCTAATACAAGGTAAGTAAAAGCCACATACTTTAACTTCACAATGAAGGGGAAAGTAAAACACAATGTCAGACTTTACTGAATAGTTATTCTAGGCAAGCACCAACCTAATGTAGACTTACTAAGGATAGGCTAGCAGCAAGTCAGGGGTAGCAATACCCAGTTGGGGGACACTCATACAGTCATCCTAACAAGGCTAACCTGGTGATACCGACAGTTGGAGGACACTCATACAATTACCCTACAGGAATAATCACTTGAAACCAACACATTACTTTTGTAAAGAGGCACAACCTAATCACATGAGAGTAAAATACCTTCACATCTACTTTCTATTAGACTGGCAAAACTGTGGCTAAGGAAGAAAAGATGTTAACCATACTTTTAAGAATAGTGCATCATACATTAGAGATCAGTAAGAAGTTCTGTAACTGTTCACTCTTAGAATTACAGTTACCAACCAACTCTTTACAAGTAAGTAAAACACTTGATTTCTTTTCTAGGCAGAAGTCCCTAGCCCTTGAAAGTCTTTCCCTTATTCTTGGGGCATGAGTGTTCTCAGTGGCAGAAGTGGGTTCACTAGGATTAGTGACCAACAGGCAGTGTTAGAATAAGTTATTTAGGAAAACTGGGCAAATAGGTGAGTACTTTACTTTTTGAGTTAGAATAGGATGCAGGGGCTTCACAGAAGATACCCCAGCAGGATTCTAGCAGTGGGACTGGGTGCACTGGATGAGGGACCTCCCAATCACAGAAAACACCCCAGGACTACACAGAAATCCCAAAAGGCTTAAGATAAGTATATACCCAAGCCAACACAGTACCTCAGCAATGAAGAAGGGATTGCAGCAGGAGAACTTCAGTGACTGCAGCCAAATACCTGGTCAGTGGATTCCTTGTCCTGGAGACTGAACACAAGTCCTCATAAGGGACTTTGCAGCAGGGATCGATGAAGAAGGCTCTAGGCAACATTTCCCTCGTGGCTGAATGTTGTTCTGTGGATTTGGCGCCTTTTGAAGAAGCGGAGAAGACAGAATATCGTGGTTGAATTCTCATTGTTACAAAGGTCCAGCACTCTTATGAGGGGACTATTTGGACTCGATTCATGTCTCTGGAGATACACCAGGATGGCCACGAAGTTTCAGCAAGATTCGGAATTCGGAAGACCGTGCCCCGCACAGTGGCTGGAGTCCCCAGGGTTTTGGGGTATTGCAAGAACACAAGGTCGCAGCAACCCATGGGATGGCTCACAATGCTGGTCCAGTGGGTCTCACCAGGCTCTGGTTTTTGGTCATCATTTTCAGAGACCCCAGGTCGATTGGAAGGAAGGGCTGCAGCAGGCTCCGGTTACACAGCAGGCTCTCCCATCGCTGGAAATCATCTCCACTGTTTTACCTCCGTCATTCTTTTCAATTTTCTGTTCCAGTGGTCGACATGACTTCAGCTTCCAGGTTTCCAGTATTTATCAGGAACTACAGCATAACCTCTACATTCTCTCCCCACATTTTACAAGAAAGGGGTGTCTGGTTATCCAATCAGGACAGCCAGCCCCTCACTGGGATTTGTCCCAGTTGAAGCAAGGTGTAAGACAAAGGATGGGGAAGTTTTGGACTCTGCCCCCACTTCCTGTGCTCACAGACTGACTGGAGCCTGGGCGGGGTGTCTAGGGGAATCATGCGGAACACAAACATTACACAAAGGAATTTCCCACCCTGGATGTCAGGGGAAGGAACACGAAATTACAAGAAACATTAAAATGGCAGAAAAAGAAGACAGGGGCCATTTATGTAAAATGAGAACCCTTAGTTGCCTTTACTGCAGCTGTGATCACAGCCTGCGGTAAAGGTGCACCAAATTAGTAAAAGGTATCACTGACACCAGCCATTAAAGGTAAGCTTGGCACTGTAACATAATTGTTACAGTTTTAATGTGAAAGGGGATACATTATATCTCCCCAGCACTCCACATAAGGTGGGTTGTGCTGGTTTCACAGAATAAAATGTAAAAGGGATTCAAAGATCCTTTCTACCCATGGGAACTGTAGTTCACTCAAGGTTAGCACAAGAAAGTTACATGGGGAGCCCCAACCAAAAACAACAGGCACTTATTGCCATTAAGTGGTTAAACATGATAACATTAAAAAGACACTATGGAGAGTCTTTAAAATGACCCCCATGAAAAGAGTTAAAGATTAGGTGAGTGTGGAAAAAGGTTCCCACTCACTGAGGTATTAATGAAAAATATCCTACTAGAAAAGCAAAAAGTTCTGGAGTTGAACCAGGAAAGGAAGGTTTACCAGCTCTGTGGAAATCTTACCTAACACCTTCTGTCACCCAGGGGATACAGATTACAAGAATGCTTATTCACCTTCCCCTCGATTACTGTAGACAGTGTGTTAGGGTCCTGTCTATGTTGCACTTGGTTTTCGCTGCCCCACCCAAATTCTGTGTCAAAACCACAGAATCCCCCCTCTCCCTGAAACCAGAACAAGGAGAATACCCCACAAGATGCCCCAGCAGAGTTTTGCCTTCTGGGGGTACCTGCCAGCCCATGAAAAAAGTATTTTTGGTGCGCTTCAGAGAAGTGTACCTTTATGGGCAGCAGGGAGGGGGTCTTCCCAATAATAGAACCTTGTCTCACTTGCATACAGAAGGCAGAGCGGCCTGACCACATGCCCCCCCCTCACTCCACAGGATCAATTTGGCACACTTGGTCTATCTAGGGTTGGTCTGCTTGGCCTCAGCCATTGTTTCAAGTAAGTAGCTTCTACCTGCCTTGGGGCTGTGTCAACTCTATGGCATGGCCCCTCAGGTATGGTCTCATATGTGGGTGGCTCTCACCGCCAGGCAGAGCAGGTACCGAGCAGCCCAGCAGGTCCCTAGCGGTCAAATCAGAGTGATGTAAGCCATGTCCACCTTGTTGTGTTGCAGGCCCCGTAACACATGCTGTTGCCCATTCTCCAGCAGTTCCAAATGACAGATCCATGGGGTGCCAACCCACTGTCACCACTTGGTGTTGGAATGTGGCAAAACCCATCTCGCTTTAGTTTTTACCTGGGCCCTGCCTCTCCTCTCTCCACTCCCCACTTTGGTGGAACAGGCAGGCTGTCAGTGCCCATTTGGGTCACATGTCCACCCCCAAAATCCCTGAGTGTTGGGGAATGCTCTCATGCTCAGATACCGCAGACCACCAATGGTGTGAAGGTTGCACACGGCTCCGATATTGCCATTTCCCAGCAGGTGCAACTATCTGGTTGATCCTGCAGGTAGCATGTACTTGTCTCAAAGATTAAGCCATGTGCTTGTAGGAACACATGGCCGGTACAGTGAAATTGTGAATGGTTCATTAAATCAATTATGGTTCTTTTGATCGCTGCTTCAATTACTTGGATAACTGTGGTAATTCTAGAGATAATACATGCCAATGAGTGCTGACCTCCTGGGATACGTGCATTAATCAGACCTTGGTACCTCTTGATAACCTGTGGCCAATCGCACCTCACCATGAACTGGATGATACATTTTGATGTCTGCCCAATTACCTTTTGATGTATCTGTGCCCATCATGGTGACCAAAGGGTAACAGGGAATCAGGGTTCAATTCAGTAGAGGGAGCCTGAGAAATGCCTATCACATACACGAAAGGCAGCAGGCGCACAAAATGCAAACTCCTGACTCGTGGAGATAGTGACAAAACATAACAAAACAGCCCTCTTTCGGCGGGCCTGTAATGAGAATGAGTACACTTTAAATGCTTCATGAGGATCCATTGGAGGGCAAAGCTGACATCACAAGGAGTGTTAGTGTAATTGTGGCCAAAAGTTTGAGCAACCAATTAGGATCATTCAACATATATTTGAATATAGAATGATGTAGTCCCACCAATCAGCGCCTGTGACCTGCCTTAAAAATGTAACCAACGTGTATGTTAATTTGACAAGTGTTGTATACAAAGTTCAGCCGCGGTGAGTGGCGCTGACAGCTCACTTTATTCAGGGCTGTCTGAACCATGCTTCCCAGCTGTTTGAGTCCAATACATTTGAGTTACTTGTTGCTTGGTGCACGCTCCTTTTTTGGAATACTTTTTCTTCCCTTGGATTACTTTTGATGGTGGTTCTCTGGTACAATAATTCAAACTCCAATCGTATATATTAAAGTTGCTGCAGTTAAAAAGCTAATAGATGGATCTTGGGATCGAGCTGGCGGTCCACCATGAAGCGACCTGCCGCCTGTCCCAGCCCATGCCTCTATGCGTCCTCTTGATGCTCTTCAGGGAGTATATGGTTGGGTTAAGGGTTACAGAGTGAACACTTATGAAGGTATGAGGAATGTGTTTATTTTGGAGTCTATTTATGATGCCTGCTCTACTGAGCTGAGCCAGCACTTGGCTGACTCTAAGGAAATTGATCCAAAGAAGTTGGCAAGGGCTGCTGACTTGCGGGTTGCCAACAGGGCTACTCACAAGGATTCTGGGGTAACTCAGAAGAAGCATGAGGGAAAGCAGCACAAAAATGACAACAAGGAGAATTCAAATACCTCCAATCCAAAAGAGGGCCCCAAACATAACAAGGGTAAGCCACAGGAAAACCAAGTCAGGCTAGTGTACCTTCTGGGGACAAACCAGAAGGAGGTCAGAACAAACCCCCATTCATAAAGACATTTGGTAAACGTTATGCTTGTGGGTCAACTGAACATGTGAAAGGGGATCCCAGATGTAAGGGTAAACCTTCAGGGGTCCACACTGTCTCCTTAGCCTTCTCCCCAGTGGATGAAGTACCAATGACAAGTGGAAACTTTCACCTACTGGCTGAGGAACCCATGAACGTCTCAGTCAGTGTTTCTATAGTATCCCTGGGTCTGTGGGAACAACATAATGTAGATGTTTACAAGTCTATTCCAGACAATACTAAAGAGCATTACAAAGACAGTGTTCTTGTCAATGGTCAGGAGACCCCTGTCATTCGAGACACTGGGGCCAGCATAACTGTAGTTGATGAATCATTTTCAAGGTTGAGGATTTCACTAAGGCACCCACAATCTTAACAATGCTTGCTGGAGGCCCTGTCCAAATGCTTCCACAGTTACCAGCTCTCATCCAGTGTAATGATATGACTGTCGAGATACCTGTAAGTGTGCAGAGTGAAGTACCTGGGAGAGTCCTGTTGAGGAATGACTTAAAAACTCTTGGAGTTGTATTAAGCACCCCCCAGGCCTCCCAGCAAAAGGAAAAGGAGCAGATTAAGAAGGCCAGCGAGAGTACTTTAAGGGTCTCTCCAGAGGAGATTATCGAGGAAACAATAACTCCCAGTTCACAGGAGTTACTGACTGCAATTTCTAGGAAGAAGGAGGAAAAGGGGCAACCTAAAACCTCCAGGAACAAACCAGCAAGCACTCCTGTGCTACCAACAAGGACTTCCCCGAAAGGATTGTCCAAGATAACACCTGTGATCCCTCCACCAACTGAGGCTGAGTGTGTGGAACAACTGTGTGTGGTTGAATCAGCTACTGAGGAATCAGAGCTGGTAGAGGACCTTGCTCCTGTTGGAGATCTGGATCCTGCAGACCATCCTGAGCTTCAGTCTTTACTGGCAGAAGGTGGACCCTGTACAGCAGACTTCAGCAGAGGTCAAAGAGAGTGTCCTACTCTTTAAGGTCTTGGTCAACAGGCAGCTTCCCAGCTGGATGAGCAAGATCCAGGGAACCATAGGCTGTACTTGTGAAGATGGTCTCTTCTACAGTGAACAGAATGAGTCTGTCCGAGGGGACTACAGAAGACTTGTAGTGCCTCTTGAAAGCGGACTCCAGTTCCTACAGTTAGCCCATGAGAAACCTTTGGCTGGTCACTTAAGTTTTAAGAAGACCAAGCAAAGACTATCTTTATATTTCTACTGGCCTAAGTTGGGCTCTGATGTAGATAAGTTATGTAGGAGCTGTCACACTTGCCAAACCTCTGGCAAGAGTGGAGCCAAGAAAGTGGCACCCTCGGTGCCTCTCCTAGTGGTGGGAGTTCATTTTGAGAGGGTAAGAATCAACATTGTTGGTCCCTTAGACCCTCCAACATCTTCAGGTATAAAGTGGTTGGAGTAGACCATGATACTAGGTATCCTGAAGCTATACCTATGAGGACTGTTACAACTCAGGCTGTTGCTAAGGCCCTACTTGCTATTTTTACCAGAGTAGATTTTCCTAAGGAAGTTATCTTTGACAAGGGATCCAATTCTATGTCCTAATACATGCCGGAATGTGAAAAACCTGTTTAGTAACTTACAAGTTCTCAACTGCCTACCTTCCTCAGACAAATGGATTGGTAGAGAGGTTCAACCGTACAATGAAGAACATGATAGGTGCTTTAGACGAACCCCTTAGAAGAAAATGGGACCTCCTACTGCCATGCCTTCTCTTTGCATGTAGAGAAGTTCCTCAGGAGGGAGTTGGATTTAGTCCCTTTGAACTTCTTTATGGCCATTCAGTTAGAGGCCCTTTGGCCCTATTTAAGGAGGGGTTGGAGAGTGTTCCTTCCCCCAAGCCAGTGAGAGCCACTGACTATGTGCTAGGTCTCCAGAGGAGAATGTCACACATGATGTCAGAACCATCAGGTAACTTAAAAGCAGGTACGCCTCTGATTAAACATTGGCATGACCAGAAGGCCAACATGGTTGAGTTCACTCAAGACCAGCACATTTTAGTTATGGTTCCTACAAGGCAGAGGGCCTTACAGGACAAGTGGATATGACCATTCAAGGTTTTGGGTAAACTTGGAGAGGTCAACTATCTGGTGGATTTAGGAGACTTTCACACCAACCGTTTAAAGGCTTATGTCTCAAGACCAGAAGTAGGGGCTTTGCTTCTAGCTTCAGCCCAAGAAGCGGGGGAGAGTGAACCTCTACCTGACCTACTCAGAGGCCAGACTTTAGATGAGACAGTAGAAGGATTGAATCTCTCTTCTAACTTGATACCTGAACAACAGGAGGAGTGCAAGTGTCTGTTAAATCAGTTTGCCTCCCTGTTTTCACTATCACCAGGCTTGACCCCTTGGGGCCAGCATGATATTCAAACTGGTGACTGTTTACCTATCAAAAACAGAGGTTACAGGATGTCAGATCACGTAAGATCCCACAAAAAGGAGGAGGTCAACAAGATGGTTGATCACGGGGTAATAGAGCCCTCTACCAGTCCATGGTTGTCATGATGCCCGCTCCCGCGGAGCCGGTTCAACGCCTGCGTACCCGAAAGCGGACATCCAGTCCCCAAGGAAGGACCCAGCAACCCCATATAGGGGCCCTTTGGATAGTGTCCTGGCGCCTATGGTGCCAGGCTCGTAAAAGACATCAGTCCTGGCGCCATAGGCGCCAGGCTCATTATGGGAGTGCTTGGGTGCACTTACCTGATGCAGACCATGCTGCAGGATCCCGGCCTCCTTGAGGCCTGAAAGGAACTACTTTACCTGTGGGACTAGTTTACCCTCCGGGCGTGGTCGGGGAATGATACATACCTGATTGGAGGAAGGATACATACCTGGAACCTCTTCCAAGGCCCACCCGAACAGCCACACGTGCTTCGCGTTGTTATGCATCTAGCAACTGGACGCTCACCGTGTCTGCTCCTGCATCCTGACTTCTGCCATGCCTGCTTGCATCCTGGATCACCTGCAAAGGAAGAGAAGAAGAGAACAGAAGAAGGAAAAGTCCTTACCTGCTAAATCCGCATCCCGGAGACATCTCGCCGACAATCCTGAAAAGGAAGACTTTTATTTAAAAGCTCATCTCGTTGATCGCTGCAGTGCCGCATTCCACTCAACTTTACTGGGCACCTCCATGTTCAGCAACGATCACCCGGATTCGCAGTCACGCCCCAGCGCCTGGGGAGAAAAAGACCAGAACAAAAGGTGAGAGAGAGAAGGGAATAAGGAAAGCTAAATCTCCATGTTAAGACTTACCTGTTGATTCATTCCCTCTTCATTTCGGGTCCGCCCCGCATCCTGGCATTTCCGGACCCCGGCCCCTAAGGGAAAAAAGAGACATCAGCGGTAATGAGCGAATGAAAAGACATTACCAAAAAACGCTCATTAAAGACTTACCTGATTTCTACAAGGATTTCACCTCTCATCTCGGGTCGGTGCATGTTCCCCGGCATCCCGTACCCCGGCCCCTATGGGGAAAAAGACACTAGCATTAGTACATTAATGCATGGACACAAGGGGAACCTCTTATCAAAAAACGTACCTGGGAGCCAAGCAAGTTTGGTTCTCACTAATCCGAAAATCCAGTGAAGTAACTGGATACCAACGCGCCCCTGCATCAGAAGCAGGATGGAGAGCTCGTCCTTCCAGACCCTAAGGTGAGACGCTACGAGGAATCACAGAAGGGTTTCGAGCAGGGTGAGAGGGGAAAGTGGGAGGCTGATTGCATTACCCCGCAGACAGTTAATCCCCTATTTCGCCTACAGAAGGATACTTCTGCGAGCCAGACAAGCCAGATTTGGGGGCCCGGTCCAGTCCGTCTTCCGAACCCTGTGCATCACCTTAGAAGAGGTCACAGCAGCGTGAACCAGGCCAGCGCCTCCGTGGGAGTCAGGTGAGCATTACAATGGTCTAGTCCAGTTGTTCTAGTACCAAAAGCAGGATCCAAGGAGTTGAGATTATGTGTGGACTATAGAGCTCTTAATGAAGTCACCAAGACCGATGCCCGCCCTTTACCAAGGACAGATGAACTGGTGAATAAACTTGGTTCAGCCAAGTACCTCAGTACATTTCAACTCACTTCAGGCTATTGGCAAATAGCACTGACAGACAATGCCAAGGAGAAAACTGCATTCTCCACCCCAGCAGGCCTCTACCAGTTTAAGGTAATGCCTTTTGGACTAGAGAATGCACCTGCTACCTTCCAAATGATGGTTAATCAAGTTCTGAATGGGATGGAGGACTTCTGCATGGCATACTTGAATGACATTGGAGTGTTTAGCCCTACTTGGAAAGAACATGTTGACAATTTAGGATATGTTTTGCAGGCTCTTGAGCAGGCCCATCTGATCATAAAGGCTAGTAAATGTCAAATTGGTCAAAGTAAAGTGGTCTACCTTGGACATGAGGTAGGAGGAGGTGAATTCAGGCCATTGCCTAGCAAAGTACAAGCTGCACAAAACTGGGCCACCCCTTCTACTCAAACCCAAGTGAGAGCCTTCCTAGGTATCACTGGGTACTATAGGAACTTCATTGAGAACTATGGGACCATAGCTTCTCCCTTGAATGTGATCTCCTCTCCCAAATTCCCTAAAAAGGTCAGGTGGAATGAGAAGTGCACTCAAACATTTGAAGGCCTAAAGAAAGCCCTTTGTCAAGCCCCAGTCCTACGAGCTCCTGACAGACTATAACCAAACCATCATTTTGCAGACAGGTGTTTCAAATACAGGTATAGGAGCAGTCCTTAGTCAACTGGATGAGAAAGGTAGGGAGCACCCCATGTGCTTCATCAGCAGGAAACTGAAGGAACCATAAACAAGGTGGTCAACCATTGAGCATGAATGCTTTGCTATTGTGTGGTCATTGTGGAAGTTTAGACCATACTTGTATGGATCTACTTTTGTGATTCAAACTGACCACAAACCCTTGAGATGGTTGATGCAAATGAAAGGGGAAAACCCAAAACTATTAAGATGGTCAATCAGCCTGCAAGGGTTGATTTTACTTTTGAACACAGGTCAGGGTGTAATGCTGATGGTCTCTCCAGGATGTTTGACCAACTGTAGTAAGGAGATTCATCCAGGAGTGGATTAAATCCTGCTGTCCCTTAGTATGGGGGGGACAAGTGTTAGGGAGAATTCATCAAATCTGCTAATTTCCCTTACCTTTGAGACCCCCAGCAGCTTTGCAGGATTTCTAGGATTTGATTTTTTTTGCTGGGAAGAGGGCAAGCTTTTTTCCCCACTCGTCCATGCATTTTGTGTGTGTTTTATTTTGTGTTCTTTGGTAGTGGATTTTTTTAAAACAACCTCCATGGCATCACCTTTTTCTGTGTGTCACACAGCACCTTTAGTGCAGTGGCACTGGTGTGTCTTTCAGACTCCCCAAGGTTTCAATACCTTTCCTGGGACTGACTACTGTCTCCCGAGGCATGTAAAGTTAAATTGACTTTACTAGTCTCTTTAAATTTACTGACCCAGCACACCCTATCTTGCTATATAGTGCTGGAGGGGTTGCTTAGCTTCCCCTGAATCAAAACACTCATGTAACAGTAAAATGTTACCTTTTCCTATTTTAAATGGCTGGTGGTAGTGGTTTAGATCAACTACAGTGATTTTTCGCAACGGTAGCTCAAAATCAGGGGTATCCATGTTTTTGAATATGGCGCCCCAGACCTATCTGTAAAAACAGACTCCGGTCATCTTTTTTCACCATTTCTTTTAGGAAAACTCCTTCTTGTGTTTGTCTCTGTGGGCCAAACCAGGTTTGGTCCCTTTGTTCATGCCCTTTGGTGGGATCCTGTGCTGAAGCCCTCCTCTGGTGCCAGAGTGTCTGGGGTGGACAGGATGTGAGGGAGGTGCCCGAAACTCCCTGTGCTTAGTCTCCTAGGAGACCTGAATGCACTTTGGTGTAATTGGTCGGCTGGCTGTCCGGCAAGGACAGCCACCCTGCTGTGTGAGTGACAGCCAGGCTGAATTAATGGGGGGAAAACTGTTTAAACACAGGTCTCTGGGACTTGGAAAGCAGAGTCGAACACTGGAATGAAAGAACCGAAGAGGAGAGGAAGGAAGAGGACTGCTTCAACTCCTGGATGACCGGTGAAGCCCTGCTGCAGGTCCGAAATGCCTGAAACTCCGACGACAGAGAAGCCCTTCAAGGTTAACTTCTTCTCTTGAGTTTGGTGGTGTAGGATATTTTGTGTAAATTTGGAGTTTGCCGGTATTTTTCTTACCGCCAAAATATGAGCTGTAGTTTGGTGGTAAATTATCCTTGCATTTAGATTGGGTTTGGCCTCATATCATTCTAGTGACCATACCTTGTTATATTATATTGGAGAATATAGTAATATAAATTATTTGCGGTATTATGCGGTGGTATGTTGTTTGCAGTATTTAGTGGTCAGCATAGTTTTCTTCCCTATATTATGACCCCATCATATAACAAAACCTTCCTTTCTATTAGAATACCTCTCAGTGATATATAGAAAGCCTTGGACCTATGCATACAATGAAACCCAACAATTTTATATAGAGCGCTACCTACAGTTTGTGGCCGGTATCACTGGCTTATCTACACCAGCGATGTATGCGCCCGTAGGCATTGCTGACTCATGGTTCTCCAGCAATCTATATATTTTATATTAGATTCCCTCCAACAACACGCAAGGAGGGCACACCCGCACACACCAGTTCATCACTGTGTATTCTGGGTTGTTATTCTATCTGCATGGGCACATTGACAAATGTATTACCAAAGAGAATGAATCTCCCCTGTGTCCTCATATAAAGTACCAAATGCAAAACTGACACTTAACAATGCGTTTTTATATTCTGATTATATTATATGCAAATACAATTCACAATTATCAGTTCTTACCAAGGACATTACACCATCATCTGTAACACAAGAAAAAAACAGAGCAATCAAGCCTTTTAAAAACATGAGTTACTTTTTAACATTCTAAACATGACGAAGTAAAATGCAGGGGATTTCCTTTGCTATCCTGCCTACACGACATTCTAATTCAGTCATCCATATGACCGTACACTTTGACCTCACTTCAACTTATCTGCTTAGCAGAAGTATTTGTTTGAAGTTCTCCCACACAACCTTGCTTTGCTCACCTCAGAAAGACAGGCCCAGTCAGCAAACTGCTCCTGTAATCTTGGGTGCCTGGAATGCACGGCAAGTAATTCTCAAGCCAGTGCTCAGTGACACCAGGCACTTCTGTCTTCAGAGCCCAGTCAACACAAACTGCCTTCTCTCTATACGTTTTCCCATTAGAAAAACTCAGAGCCTTCCCACATTTGATGTGGCATATCTGCAGACACTTTCTTCCAATCATATTAGCAGAAAATGTGTTATGTTACCACCCTCACATTCCAAACAATGAGAGCTTCAGAGCATAATAACTGTATCTCTTTGGTTTCCTGTTGCCTTCTTCTCTGCTTTCTGCACTAACACAGAAAGAGAAAACAAAATGCCTGTGCACATTTAAAAATGAATTCCAAAATATGTATTTTCACCTCATTATAATGTTAAGGAAGTTAGAGTTAGTGTTTAGGTATTGTTCATTAAAGTTAGTCAGTTATATAAATAATGTAGTCTTCTATGTATGAGGTATTCAAGAGAAGAAAATTAAACAAATAAATAAATAAATGGTGCACTTTACTCTCTGCAGTTTCACATTGGGCTTTTGCTGCGTATGAATTCTATCCCTTGCATGCCACCAGCAACATATTCACATGTTATATTGCCAACACAAAAATGACTATATGTGTGTGCCACATTACTGCTGGAAACACAACAAAAAGAATTCCATCACATTTAGTAAAGCGCTATATATTCCTATAAAGCGATATATATATATTACTACATATCCCCTCCTTTTCCGACAATTTGGCAATACTCAAATCCACAATTGGAGGAAATCCAAATTGTGCTCCTCTTTTTGCTTTCATCATAGCAATTCAATAAAATGAACATTTACATTTTTCATAATAAATCACTGCTCAATCACCATCAAAGCAAAATTCATCTCAAATGGGTCCATAAATTCTTATAAAATATTATATACGTTTCTTTCCAACAGAAGTGTCCATGTGTTCAAATGTCTTTGTTCAATTGTGAAATCAACATTTCAAGTCAATAATAAAATAATAAAATAAAATAAATAAATAAAACAAAGAATTATAAAATGAATTCAAATAATGAAATAAAATAATACAATTGTGGTACTCCATCGCCCATCCTTCCAGTCACATAGGGGATAATCTTCTCCACTCAGAACGCTGCAGAGTCAAGATGTCCTGATCATTGGCTTTTATCATTTGGTTCATTCGGTGCAATTCTTTCATTCTGGCACTCTTGGATGGTTTTCCAGTGAAGTCATCACTTTTGGCGTCCCGGTTACTTTGTCTTCAACTCCATATTTCGGTCCGGAGGCATTGCTTTATCTTCAGCCCGTGGACTCCATGGACCTCATTACACGGAATGCGGAAATGGTTTACCGGTACTGTTAAGGGCACTGGTACCGGTAAACCCTTACTGCCTTTCTACGAGGTCCCTTTGCGGGACCCAACCTCCACAACTGCTTTTACCAGCCGTTAAGGAACGGGCCCGCAAAGGGACCTCGGTTCTTATTACGGTACCGCAATTTGGGGTACTGTAATTAGCTCCTTACCCATTCCCATTGAGCCCTATGGGGGCAAAAATGGGAATGGGGAAGTGCATTGGTGAATGGGGAATTACCGCCCCCGCTCACCTTGGAGTAGGGCAGAAATTCCGCAATCCACCAAGGCGGACACAGTAAAATACCGGCACCAACCATGGCGCTAATAGCATGGTTACCGCATACCGTGTAATGAGGCCCCATGACTCCATTATCTCTTGTGTCCTCTGGTCCTGTGATCTCCGACCTCAAAATATAGGTTAGTCATTCTAAATCAAATAGAAAAGAGACAGATTAAGTACATAGCACAATACCAATTTCACCCGTTTTACCAAACCAAAAAATAAAATGTAGTCCAAACCACTTTGCCCTTTTTCTTCTGGTTTCTGAAACTAAGCACATGTTAGAGTGAAAATAAACATATACACAAAACATCATTATGCATTAAATATATTTCAACTTTGTATTAAAATAATACCATCTGCTTCAGCCCCCTTTTGTCAATGTTTACCATATATGGCATTTTCATCTACTTTTATTTCTAATAATACTATAACTATGTATATTTTTTATGATGTGGGGTACTATGAACACAGTCACCACCGTGTCTTCCGTTCCATGTCTCCAGGATACTTAAGCTGTTTTTACTTGCTCAAGTATCTTGACCTCATGTTTGGGATGACAGGGCTTAATTTGGTTAACATGAACAAACTGCTCTGTTACCGTTTCACCCTCTGTCTTCAATATTTTGTACACCACTGGAGACACCTTATCTACAATTTGAAAAGGCCCTTGCCAGGCCGCCATAAATTTATAATTTTTCTGTTTACCTTTCCAAAATGAAATGTATATACCTGATCCCCTACATTATACTCTTTCACGGATGTCTTTCTATCATAATATTATTTTGCACTGTCAGCAGCCCTTTCCAAATTCCGTTACACAAAAGCAAATGCATGTTGTAAATGCTTCCTCAGTTCTTCAACATATTTGTGAACTATAGATGCACTTACAAGTGTCTGTTCATGTGTCCTGTATAATAAATGTTGTGGAAGTAAGATTTTCCTTCCTGTTAATACCTCATGAGGACTGCTACCTGTTGCTTTGGCAGGAGTTGATCTGATTGCCATCAAAATCAGTGGTAAACGTAAATCCCAGCTGGAACCTGCCTCTGCTACAAATTTCTTTAATATCTCCACAACAGACCTGTTGCAACGTTCAATTTTCCCAGAAGAGGCAGGTCTGTATGCAATATGCAGTTTTCTTTTCAGCCCCAGTGTCTGCCAAACCTTACTCATTAAAGCACTTGTAAAATGACTTCCTCTATCTGATTCTATTCTTTGTGGTAACCCAAATCTTGAAAATATATGTTTTACCAGTAATGTAGCTGCGGTTTGTGCACTACAATCTGGTGCAGGAGTACACTCTATCCATTTTGACATCAAACAAACCACACTCAAAAATATGAAGTTCCCCCTGTTTGACCTTTTTACAGGCAATACATAGTCTATTTGCAAATCTGACCATGGAGCTCTATGTATTGGTGAAGCAGGTTTAAATTGGGCACATACTAGACTCCCCCTAGTATATAATTCTATATCTGGACATATGTGGCCACTAAGCATAATCTTTCAGTATCTCTAATGTTGTTTGTGAACCTCTTGTCCTGCAGTTATGGCATCATGTGCATGGTGTAGCATTAGCCCTCTGAATGCAAGGGGTACCACCCACTGTATTTGTCCTATTATGGATTCTCTAATCATGAGTCCATCCTGTAGTCTGATTCATTTTTTATTCTTTAATTGCACCCTCAACTCTTCTTTTCCCGTACAATCATTTTCAGTTAAAGGATTTTGTTCGGGGTCTATCAAATTATTATTATAGATTCCCAAAATTGGATCATCTTTTTGTGCCTTAATCAGGTCTTGATCTGGTGTATCATAACTCCATTGCACTACGGGTTGTTCTACCTCTTTTGGAGCCCCAGAGCGTGTAACTGTATCAATCTGTATTTCACCAATTAAGTGTTCAATAGGTAGCAATTCTCCCATCACAGCCCCAATTTTGGCTAAATAATCTGCTTTATCATTTCCCTCCTTATCCTCTCCTGGAGTTTTTAAATGTCCACAAATTTTCCTCCAATATATTGATAAATCATTCTCTGACACTAATTTGTCAATGGCCTGTATAATTTTTCCATGTTTGAGGGGCTTTCTATTGTATGTAATCATGCCTCTTGCTTTCCAGCCAGGCAAATATTCCACAAATCTATTTTGTGCATAATCAGAATCAGTCACCAGGACAATTTCACTGAATTTATTATCAACTGCAGTAGTAATTGCTCTATAAATGGCTGCCAATGCCGCTACCTTACTACTCCTAGCCCCAATTCTCATCCCTATACAAGGAATGTCTTCACATTTCAACCAGACATTTCCAATTCCTGATACCAATTGTTTATTACTGTCATTTTCAATGTGAAAGGCACAACCGTCAAAATATACAGTTGGCAAATCCTTGCATGTCTTTTCATCAAAAGCTTTGTGTGGTGATTGTTCAAACTCCTGCAAGCTAGATTCCACCTCTACTTCGTTTGATACAGGTTCAGCTGCACAGTCATGTAAATCTGACAAATCCTTGAGCAACTGGGCTCTTTTTATTTTGGCCATACCTCCCATCTACAGGAAAGCCTTGCAATGCCAATGTCCATGAAGTAATTCTGGACTGTGCTAGGTTGCCTGACCTAATCCTTTTACTCTCTAAAAACTGGAATGGTTGAGGATTTGTCTCAATGATTACCTTTTCTCCTTGAACAATGGGACGGAAATGCTGTAACGCCCACACAGTGGTCAAAAGGGCCTTTTCAAATTCACTGAATTTAATTTCAACTTGAGAAAATGCCTTACTTGCATAAGCAATGGTTTTGTGATTTAAATCATGTTTTTGAGATGATAATACTGCTGACATACAATGTTCAGAGGAAACCTATTTCTATAAAGAAATCTCTGTTTTTTATGGGATATGCTAAACATGGTGCCTTTATGTGACATTCCTCTAATTTAGCAACTGTCTCAGCTTGCTTCTTTTCCCATTTCCAGGGTGTATTCAACTTCAATAGTTTAGTTAAGGGTTGAGTAATTTCAGCATCATTTTCAATACATTTCCTGTTATATCCCACCATTCCCATAAACATTTTAAACCTTTCACACTTATAGGATCTTTCAATTTCTGTATGGCCTCATCCTTTTTCTTTTGTGGATTTAGTTTATGTTCACTTACTTCATGGCCTAAGAAATTCACCTTCTTATTGCACCATTGTGCTTTCTGTAAAGATACTTTGGCACCTGCCTTTTGCAATTGGCCAAGAACATGACTAATTTCATCAAAATGGCTTTTTAAGCTTTCATTTTTTATCAGGACACCATCCACATAAACTATAGTTCCTCTTTCCACTGCATCAGGCATAGCCTTTCTCAAAAATATGCCAAATTCACTCCCACTATTGTCGTACCCGAATGGTGTTCTAGCCCATGTGTATTGTGTCTTATCAAATGAAAATGAAAATAAATTATGAATATCCTCTGCCAGTGGCACACACCAATATCCAGATGTGAGATCTAAGGTAGTAAATTCCTTTGAGCCATGCACCTGAGCAAGGCCTTCATCAATGAACGGCAGAGACCATCTGGACACTGGCACTCTTTTATTTAATTCCCTCAAGTCTGCACACAGACGCATTGACCATTTGGCTTTAACACACCCAGAATAGGAGTGTTGGATGTAATATGAATGGGCCTGATATCTCCCCGAGACTCCAAGTGTTTAATTATCTCTGTCAATGACTCTAAACATGCCAGTGGTAATCTATATTGGCACACACACACTGGATTTCTACCACACCCCTCCGGTAATGTGGCAACATGTAAATTTGTTAGGCCAAAATCATATGCATCTTTAGCAAAAACATCTTTAAATTCCATAAATATGTTCCTCAATTCATTTTTATCTTCATCGCTATGACATGCATCTGCCAAAAAAATCTGCTCTACCATTTTTGAAAATTCTGGGAAATCCTCCAGTGGAGGAATCCCGGTGGTTTCTTCCAACTGTGTGGCTGTGTCTCTCTGTGAAGTTGCTACTTTTAAATATTTTGGCATATCAGCCTCCATTTGAAGTTGCTGATTTTCTATTTAATTTTCTTTTAAGTTAAATACTATACCATTCTCTTGGTGACAACACACTGGGCCTCATTACGACCCTGGCGGTAAGGGGTTAACGCCAGCGTTAGCTGCGCCGACCCCTTACCGCCAACTACGAGGTCCCTTAGCGCCATGGCGCTTTTAACACCTGCTTTTAGCAGGTGTTAAAATCCATGGCGCTAAGGGACCATGGAGTTAATTATGCCACCGTAATTTACGGTGGCGTAATTAACGCCTTCCCCACTCCCATTATGCCCTATGGGGCAAAAATGGGAATGGGGAAGGGTAAATGGGGATTGGGGACTTACCGCCCCGCCGACCTCGGAATGGGGCGGTAAGTCCGCCAACCACCATGGCGTAAACATAGTTTACGCCATGGTGGTAAAGTCACGGCCCAGGCGGTAACTTACCGCCTGGGTCGTAATGAGACCCACTGTCTCATTTGAACCATAAGGGTACACAGATTGAATTTTAAAGATACCTTTGGGCTGAGAATCCAGGTATTCTGGCAACACACCCTGTGCATCTACATATTTCTCAGGAATATTTCCAATTACCATGTTATTGAAATCTGCAGTATAATGGGATTTTTGCATGGCCATTCCTAATGAAGAATATTCCTCTAAATGAATATCCAGATGTCCTTTATTATTCACCATCATTTTGACAGATCCTTCTCCATCATCTATCAATGGAGTATACTCATAATCCAGGCCTTGTTGCTTCATGGACTCATTTAAACACACAAATGCATCTGAATCTTTAATTTGCTGTCCATTCTTGCAGTAGTATCCTTCCTCACCTGTAATTCAATTGCATATGGGATCAGTTGTGCGCAATGATAAGCCTTTCTTTTGTCTTCAAATTCAAGTGAAGGCCCACCTAGGCGGGGCCATATTTTTTGATTAAGGAAATCTAACACCATACACATTCTGTGCATGATATCATTGCCCATGTAAAAATCATGTTGTGTTCCACTCACTATCCACACGTTATGGTAGATTGTTTTCTGCCCAATATTAATCTTTAGCATGCATCTTCCTGCAGTTCGGTTTTCAAACCAGAGACATATTGTTTTTTAATTCCAAATTTAGGGATCTCCTCCCTCTCTATTATTTTCTGCAGTAATTTCTGATTTATAAAACTCCTTTCCTGTTCAAGCGCCAAAGTGGCACTTTAGAATGGTCATTTACACCAATGTGAACCCATGGTTGCTCATCTTCCATGTGTATTTCTGTAAGAGTGGTAATGTGTTTTTCTGTGTCTGTTTTAGGAATAGTATTCTGTTTGCATGTCTTTTCTTTTAAATAGAAGTACAATGTGTGCTCATCTATTTCAGTTTGCCATTTCTTCCTAGGATCTAAATAAATCTGCACAGATTGTTTTTCACTTTGCATTTTATCCTGACACATCAAAATGACAGTAACGCTAGGCACACAGCTATTCTGGAGGTATGCCTCCACTGCATCATTCGTTTTGGCCACAGTGTGGCATTCATTTATACTGCTGTTTTGTGATTTTATTTTCTTAGGTCTCAACATTTTTTTAGTTACAGACCACAGTACTCCATTCACCCCATCTATGACAGGAGACAATCTTTTCAGGCAATCTGTCCCCATTAGAAATGGAATTTCACAAATAGATGTGATCAATATTTCCCGTTTCATTCTGTGTTTTCCTACCTTTATGTAAACTTCGGTAACACCTATAATAGGTACCTCCTCACCGTTAAAATTATGCACTGGACCTTCACTCTGACGCATTGTGATCTGATCCTGTGGAGATCTCCCTTCATTGATACTTTTTACCAATTCTTTGGACATAATTGTGGCCTGTGCGCCTGTGTCAATCATTGCAAATGTATTGCATTTCTCTTCCACAGTGATGGGAGCATAATACCTGTCTTCAACTTCCTCTAATACACACAAAAAGTGTGAATTCTAACTGATTTCAGGGCTCACTTTTCTCAGACCTTTTTCACTTTTGGCTAAGCCTATTGGTAAAGGAAAGGACATTTTTCCCTCCTTTTTGTCCATTTTCGTTTGAGAAACCTTACTCATCTCCCCATATTCAGAGGTCCTTTGGAGTGTGGCCACTGTTCGCCCTTCCATCCGGCGATCATCAGAGTTCACACTACAATCCTCCAACTGAATGTACGTAGAAACATTACTTGGTGATTTGTCATTTTCTAATTACGGGGCATTTGTGGATATTTTGTATGGTACCAGTCTTTTTAACTTCCTCAAAAATCTGTGGCTCAAAGAACTCTTCGGGTGATTGATCTGTATCATCCTTTTGAGTATTTACTCTTTCTGCCTGTGTTTGGTTAGTGTTTTTATTTTCCAGGGAAAGTGTTCTAGCATCCCCACTTACTCCCTGTTCAATTGTATTACCCAAGCATGATTTATCTTTCTTAAATCTTTCCATTTGTTCATTTGGAATTTCAGGTTTTCCTTTTTCATTTGTGCAAATCTCCAACATTTGATTTAACTCTAGGTCAAACCAAACTTCTTTTTTAGGTGTATTTGCAAGTTCTGTCACATGTTCATTTGTCAGTATTTTCCTTTTTAAATCATTAAGCATCTCAGAATCATTATGTAAAACCAAATCAGGGCAATCTGTTTTCTTACATTGCAGTTATCATTAATATTTAGTCACTTATCAGAAATCACCCGGTCATTACTTTCTGCCCCCTCCTTTGATGACTGTTTTGTGCTGTACAGAGCTTTCCTATTTGTTCAGCCCACATTTTCACTTGGGCCTCGAGACACTGGAATCTATCCATTTCTCTAGAATCTTCTCTCTGCGGCCTAGGTCGGTATTGGTTGTTTTCCCCCTGATTGAATCTATTCTGATATCTCTGAGGAGAATGATTTCTATTGGTGTTGTTTCTGAACTCTTGATTCATATGTGGAGGTCAGCGAGGTGCACCCATCCTTTGGTTGTAGTCCCCTGGTGGTGGCGATTCATTGTATTGACGTTGGGTTTAATTCATATTCTGCCTCATGTCCTGTCTCTCATTTTGTGAGTATTGTCCCCTATGCTGATTCCCATTTTCAGTAAATTGATCCACATATCAAGGTCTATCTTGATGACCATATATCATGGTATTAGGATCAAATCTGCTTTGTGTCCCCAATGTCTGGTAGGGACCATTATTCTTTTGATCCTGGCTTTGTCTCTGATTATTATTCATACCTGACATGTCAGGCCGATATCCTGCTTGGGGTCTGTCTCCTAAGTACCTACGGCTAATGTAGCTCTCCCTATTACTAGGATCATGTGATTGAAACATCGGTGTAGGGAGTGACAATCTCTGTTGATTACCCCTTAGTTCAGTTGTCAAATTATTTTTACCCGGACTTTAAGCGGACTCAAGAGACATTTTGGCTGACCTGATCTCCATCACTGTTTCTGAGGATTCTTTATATGTTGGTCTAATGTCTTTCATTTTATCACTCTGTCTACCCTGACAATAGAGTACTTCATATAGTTTTGTACTTTGGTGAACAATCCAATCAAGGGACTTGTCACGGTCAAATTCATGGACTAACTGTGAAATAATGTCTTTCTGTAGCCCATAGAAGTAGGCAGTTTTAAATTCATTTGAATTGGGGTCAAAAGATACATCAAAGCGAGAAAAAGCTCTTTTTAAGTCTTGCAAAAATTGTCGAGGTGATGTATTAGGTCCAGCCGTAATTGTGTAAGCAACTTTTTTTGCCTCTTGTAATGATTGGAAAGGAGAAAAATTATGTCTAATCTCTTTTTTCAAACTTTGTCCATGTCTTGTTCTGCTGTTCATTTAACCCTCTAATGATACTGGCTGTGGGAGCATCCAGAGTTAAATGAAAATATTGCCTGTATTGTTCCTTAGGTATCTGGAGGGCTTTAAATATATCGTGCACCACTTCTCAGTGGTCCTCTATGCAGCACTCCCCCCCTTTTTTAAATGGTTTGATCAGAGCCTTGATTGATTTCATTATTTTTATGGGGCTACTATTTGCTATGCATGGAATTGTACTACTTTGTGATTCAACCCTGGTTTCAGGTGTATGGGATTGGTGGTGGCCCCCAATGGGTGTATCAAATCCCCCAAGGATGCTCCAACCAAGTTCAGTCACCAGCCCAGTCACTGGGGAACTAGTTCTCTGTGTAGAAATATGCTCCATTATGCTCAGCTCCATTGAATGTGGTGCCCTGTTGTTTGTCCTGGGACCTGGAAATGCACATTTGCTGTTCCAAATCCTTGCACTTTTTAAGGAGCCTATCTGCCTCCTTTCACAAATAATTGTTTCCATCACCCATTTTAGTAATCACATCTTGTATGTCGCTCATTTTCATTTGGTATTCATTGAATTCTTTGTCTCTCTTGTCTCTTTCTTGAAACATTCTAACTATTTCCTGTTCTGCATTTTGAAGATCACTTTCTTTCTCAAAACGTTCTTTTTGTAAAACCTGCATTTCCAAAACAACTTCATCTTTATCTTGTCTAACATGATCTACCAACGCTTTCAAGTGTTTTAATTCTTGCTCACTATCCTCAAACTGTTTCTTGCATTGAGACAATTGAGTGTTGAGATCTTTATATTTTGACTGCATGTACTTTTGACATACCTCCAATTCTTCTCTTAACTTTTCCTCTTTTTCACTTGCTCATCCAGTTCAACTCTTAATTTGCTAATCAGCTTGATATCATTTTCTTGCATTTGCAGAGACCTATTTAGTATAAACCATGTCTTGGCACATAGCCGTATCAGACAATCTTTCTCTGCATGTTTATCAGCTGCATTTAGTAGTCTCAAAAGACAGACTTGAATTATGCTGCCTTCTGCAAAAATGCTGTCTAATGGTTCTTTCTGTACTTCACCATAGATGCGGTCATGCCATTTTGTGGCATTATTTGATGACCATGTCCCATGTGCATATAGCTTTGCCTTCAGATATTGCACTAGCTCTGGGAATGTGGCCTCCATTTGAGACATTCTGAAATTCACTTTTAGTGTCACACTGCTATCATGAAATGGGTTCCCTCTAATGCACGTAGTGTGAGACACACTTGCCACACCCAGTAGGTGCTCTACAACCGCTTTCCCGGCCAATGCACCAAATGTGTAGATTATTTTGTGTAAATTTATGGTTTGGCAGTATTGTTTTCTGCCAAAATATGAGCGGTAGTTTGGTGGTAAATTATCTTTGCATTTAGATTGGGTTTGGCCTCATATCTTTCTAGTGACCATACCTTGTTATATTATATTGGAGAATCTAGTAATATATAATATTTGCTGTATTTTGTGGTAGTATGTTTGTGGTATTTAGTGGTGAACATAGTTTTCTTCCCTATATTATTACCCCATCATAAAACAAAACCTTCCTTTCGATTAGAATACATCACAGTGATGAGAGCCTTGGACCTATGCATGCAATGAAACCCAAAAGTTTTATACAGAGTGCCACCTACAGTTTGTGGCTGGTATCACTGGCATATCTACACCAGCGATCTATGCACCGGGAGGCATTGCTGACTCATGGACCTCTAGCAATCTATATATTATATAAGATTCCCTCCAACAACATGCAAGGAGGGCACACCCGCAAAAACCAGTTTATCACTGCTTATTCTTGGTTCTTATTCTACCTGCATGGGCAAATTGACAAATGTATTACCAAAGAGAATGAATCTCCCCTCCTGTGTCCTCATATAAAGTCCCAAATGCAAAAATGACACTAAACTATTTGTTTTTATATTCTGATTATATTATATGCAAAGACAATTCACAATGATCAGTTCTTACCATGAACATTACACAATCATCTGTAACACAAGAAAAAGAAACAGAGCGAGCAAGTCTTTTAAAAACATGAATTACTGTTTAACATTCTTAACATGACGAAGCAAAATGCAGGGGATTTCCTTATCTGCTTACCAGAAGTATTTGAAGTTCTCCCACACAACCTTGCTTTGCTCGCCTCAAAAAGACAGGCCCAGTCAGCGAACTGCTCCTGTAATCTTGGGTGCCTGGAATGCGCAGCGAGAAATTCTCAAGCCAGTGCTCAGTGACACCAGGCACTTGTGTCTTCAGAGCCCAGTCAACACGAACTTCCTTTTCTCTGTAAGTTTTCCCATTAGAAAAACTCAGAGCCTTCGCACATTTGATGTGGCATATCTGCAGACACTTTCTTCCAATCATATTAGCAGAAAATGAGTTCTGTTACCACCCTCACGTTCCAAACAATGAGAGCTTCAGACCATAATAACTGTATCTCTTTGGTTTCCTGTTGCCTTCCTCTCTGCTTTCTGCACTAACACAGAAAGCAAAAAGAAAAAATAAATGCCAGTGCACATTTACAAACGAATTCCAAAATATGTATTTTCACCTCATTTTGAACATGAGACTGCATTATAATGTTAAGGAAGTTAGAGTTAGTGTTTAGTAAATGTTAATTAAAGTTTGTCAGTTATATAAATAATGTAGTCTACAATGTATGAGGTATTCAAGAGAAGAAAAGAAAAAGAAGGGGGGAACTTTACTCTCTATAGTTTCACATTGGGCTTTTGTTGTGTTATGAATTCTATACCTTGCTTGCCACTAGCAACATATTCACATGTTATATTGGCAACACAAAAATGACTATATGTGTGTGCCACATTACTGCTGGCAACACAAAAAAAATGCCATAACATTTAGTAAAACGCTATATATTTTTATAAAGCACTATATATATTACTACAGTGGGAACAACCAATTCGCAAGCCACCTGGACACCGTCCTATTCTGGTCGAATTTTCTTCAGAGTGCTGTTGAAAACCGGATTGCCAGAGGGAAGGAAACTAGGGGAACTTTAAGGCACTTGCACCTTAAACCGACGTCTTGCTAAAGCTTTTGGCCTCTTCTCTGGTCAATGCAGGAGCCTCCCGACGTCCTCCTTCTTGTCCCAACGACTGAAGCTCAGGGATAGCAAGATCTGCTCTAACTGGCAGGAACAACGGCCTCAGGTACAGCTTTCTTCATTTAAAAGGTACTGTGCAAACGCGGTTCCGAAATCTTTTCGGCCATCGAGAAAGTGCATGAAACTTTCCTCAACTACAAAGGTTTGTCCTTCCCTAAACATTCGTCAAACTTTTCGCCTAGCCAAATCCTTTAAAAATCTGTGGCAAAGACTTAACCGTTACATACCAAAACTGTGCTATACTATGCAAAATACTCTGAACCATTGACTTTGGCCCAGGCCTATTGAGAAGAATTGCTGGTTGTATTTAACTTGAACCCTTTGCCCTGCCCATGATCGCATTTGGACTGTCTATTATTATGTCTATTCTTATAACCTTGTCTTTTCCCTCACTTTCTAAGTATCTTAAGTGCCATTTTGCTCATACTTCATTTTTGAGCAAAACTTGTTTAGTTACTTACCGGTTGGATTTTTGTGGTGTATTAGGGTGTGATATTGAGCTGCTTGTGCTAGTGTAATGTTTTATGAATGATTGAGTAATTAAATGTATATTCTTTTACTGAGAAACTTTGAGTAAGTGTTTACTTAAATCCCTGTATTGGTTGGTCCTTTGTGTAACTTGTTCTCCTGCTCACCCTTGAGATAAGTCTGGCTGCTCAGCCATCGTTACCACTTTACTGTGTAGTACAGGCATGTACGAAAGGTGAAATTGTGCTTGCACTTGTAGTCCTAATTGCCCCTAGTGTTTCCAAATGGTACTGCAGGTGATTCTGCATAACAGTAGGAGATGGCCAGATGGCCATGGGATCAGACAGACCATGGAAGAGGCTGTGGCATCAGACAGGCTGTGGAAGAGGCCTGTAGCCCATCCATGGGCAGGAGGAGTGTCAGGCCCTGGTGAAAGGGGCCGTGTGGCTGAAAGAAATTGTCATCTGTGAGCAGCCGGCATCACTATTGGTGGGCCGAGCGCCGTTGCGCTCTTCTAGAGTAAAGGATTGCGGAACTTGAAGTCCAGTGCCGGGGTATTGCGTGTGGAGGTACCAGAAAAAATATGATTTGATGCATAATTAGTGCAGTTATTGAGGGTCCCAAGGGGTCCTGGGTGGCACGCGCCCAGTTGAACCCCTGCGTTCCAGCTGTGCCATTAAGCTGGAACGCATGGAGTGTGCCCTGCGCCATTATCCCTACGTCAGAGTTCGACGGAACTCCTGAAGAAACTTACATTAGAGGAAAGGCCTCAGTAATGTTGCGGAGCGTGGTGACTTGTTGGTGCAATGAGGAAGCTGGAGATGCTCATCGGAGCTGCAGGGAAGGCGTTCAGTGTTTGTTGGACGAACAGGAGTTGCTAATTGGAGCTGCAGAGAATGCGGTTGGTGACTGTGACTGCAGTGTTTTTAACGAATTGGAAGTTCAAGCTCAGAGGTCGCCTGGTGATGGTACAGTAAGAGCATTATTGCAGTGGGGAACGCAGTGCTCAATAAATCGTTTAGACATGTTGGCATTATTAGGAGTTTACATGCAAGAGGCGTACAAATTTTTCCGTATAATGACATCTTATGGAAATTGTTGAAGCGTTCTTGTGGCAATGAACATGAATGGAGATAAATGTTATGAGGTTGCATGGGTTTGTTAGGTGCAGCTGTGTTGTTGGGATAGTGGAAAAGGCATTTTTAAGCACAACATTTTAAATGAGGACTGCACATGAAATATTTGAGATGTTGAAATGTCCACAGAGTTTCTTTGTAGATTATGCAATTGTACAGGGATGTTTATGGTGATTTTGCGTGCCCCCCAGCATGGTGACTGATCACCACCATGGCTGGTGGTGCAACACATCCCTATTTTAAGAAATGCAAATTATAATGCACATTTGTGTGTAGTAGTGTGTTGTGGACAGAGAGTTGGAGTTTGTGTCCAGGAATGCAAGTGTAGTTGTGAGAGTATGTGACGCAAGGGTGCATACACAAGGTAGTAGGTTGTGTAGCAAGTGTGTATGTGGGAGTTGTAGCCCACGTGTGATTGTGTATGTGTGATTGGGTTGCACATGTTTGAAGTTGCATGCATGCTTAGTGGGGTGGCTTTCACACTGTGGCCAGGTGTGTTTGCCGTTAGTATTTTTGAAAACCTTTGGAGGAACCCCATATTGTTGATTTAGTAGTTGTTTGGGCACTTAGTGTAGGAGTGCACAAATGAGTTAATCCCTTAGAGTAGCGTAGTTGGGTAGACTTCAGGGCAGGGGGCCCATGATGTAGTTGGAGATAGTTCAACGCAGGTTGTTGCGTGTGAGTTTTAGGGTTTTGGGCCCATGTGTAGTAGTGGTGCATTGTAGGTTATCGCACATTGTACCTCGGAGTTGAGGTTGATTTTTTTTTGGAGTAAAGTTCAGACTCATGGTAGGTTGTCTGTGGTGCCAGGCAATGCATTGTAGGGGGGTAGTAGATTAGTTTAGCTCGCCAGTTGATTTTGGTTATTAAAATTTGATTTTGAGGGTGGCACACAGATTTTAAGCCAGTGTTTTACACTATGGAGTTTTAGGTATTGTGGTTTTTCTGAAACCAGTTTTGGATCTCACTGGCAGGTGTTTTGATGATTTATTTATGCTTAAAGTAATTATTCTACAATTTTGTAGAGTTAGAAGTGCACATCACATGTTTCATCTTTTGTGTGCGTTTTGAACCGTTTTACATATTTGGAGTTTTTGCAATGCACTACATTTTTTCATCTTGTGTGTGTGTTTTGTGTGTGTGTTTTGTGCTGAGTTATTATTGGGAATCTTCAGCAAGTGCTGTATTTTCATCTTTTTGAGCATTTTGTGAAAAAAATGTCTTGTCTTGCACAGTTGTGTCTGAGCACTTTTAAAGCACCACGTCTTTGTGTTGTGTTTTTTGTAATATTTGTGCTGTAAGTGGCTGTCCTATCACATTTCCTTTCTGTTTTGTGTGGAGCGAAGTGGTAATGTGTTTAGTGTTGTGATGGTTGGTGGTTTAGGGTTACTTGTAAGGTTAATGAAATTCCATGTGTTTCTACTTTGATATTGGATGTAGGGAGGTTGCTCGCTTTACAGAGACAGGAGTGTCCTGTATTGGGGTGAGGTTGTGCCGGGACGTGGCAAGTCCAGGGTTTGGGTGTGGCAGGCCCTTACAGAAGGTGTATGTTTTTTTTGTATTGATGGGTTTTGGTTTGTTAGTGAAGCTTTTGCTCAGAGAGAGCAGGTTGTGCTTGGGGTGGCAAACCCAAGGTCCTGGGGGCCAGACCAGGACATAAGGTGTTTTATTTTCTCAAGGGTGAATTCTTTGTACATATGTATAGTTTTCCTTTTGTTTTTTTAAGGAGGGGGATGTTGTTGTAACCTCGTGCCTAGCTCTAGCCGAGCACCTAGCTGTATTCCACTGGTTGGTATTCCATCTGATGTGAGAGCTGTGTGTCTGTGTGAATGGGCAGTGGAGCTTGGAGTGTTCGTGTGAGGCATGGAATGGGGTGGGTGAGAGGGTTCCAGGATTGACGGGTGGGGACTTGCAGGGAGAGAGGCATGGGTAGCAGCAGCACATCATCTGATATCCTGTCTCACCTTCCCTACTTATACTGTAACTTATAAAGACGTCTTACCTTTTGATAACCCTGGCTCTGTGGTGGTTCCTGAGTATCCTGCATGTGTTTTGAACCACCCGTAGTTACTTCATAACGCTTATCAGACAATCTAATCTCTTTAGAGAAATGTGGGCTTTGATTGGCCTACTGAATATGGGCAAGACGATCAGAGTCATTGAAGGCCACCTACTATTTGGGTGCAATGTCAGGATGCCGGGAGGCTCTGTGAGAATTTGGAAGGACTCTGAATATCCAGGCCCAGCTTCAGCTCATCACATGGGATCTATTTTTCAGAGTTTCACCCACCCTTGCTAACAAACAATGCCAGGTTCCTATCACCTAACATTAGAACTTCAGAAACATGCTAGCTAAATAGGCATTGTTCCAAAGAGAAAGATGTGAAGTGTACATGGAATTATGAATTACAATGTGCTTAAACATGTGTGTTCATACATTACAAGTCTTGAAAACTGTAGGGAACAAACTAATATATGAATGGTTTACCAAAGCAAAACAATAGTTCTGTCATATTTATTTTTCTTGAACAAGATATGAGTTTCCTCTATGACAAATGTCAAGATATTGTAAGAAGATGAAGTAAAAAGGGCGCATCGTGTTCGTATTCCGCTGTGGATCAATGTGAGTTTGTATAACAAATGCTGGCAGGGCCACTTCTAGAGCAGGGCCCAACTCGTTCTGCGCCAACAGAGAGGCAGCAGGCGAACATGTCAATATTAAATCCGGTGTCACTGCAAAGGGAGGTGAGACGTCAAAATGGCATCAAACTTTGTACCAGCTCCGACTCCTAGAATATGAGGGAGGCAGACATGTAAATACCTCCTCAACATTCTACATGTTTTAACTGCCATGGAGTTTCCCCCCCAGTGCCAAGGCCTTTTTTGGTGATTTCAGTATGTCACCATGAAAAGCCTTCTAACATTTTCTCCTTCATTAACCCCTTAAGTGCCAAGGACGAGCTATCTCGTCCTTGGCACTGGGGACGTAATCCCAACGACGACATACCTCGTCCTTGGCACTTGAAGGGCATTGCCAGTTTAAAGTGTAGTTTTTTTGGCAAGCACATATATGTCATCTTCGATTTTTCTGCATATTATTTAGATCAAAGTCTGTGAACAAACATTCTAGCTGAAGCACAAATACGAAGGAAGATCAAAGGACTTTTTACTATTCAGATTACCATTGATCTTTAACTTGAGAAAACCAATTTTAAAATGTGCAGCCGGCATCGCACGTTAGTCATAATAATTCAGAATTTGGACACAGAATTGAATACATTCCCCCTTTAGCATTAGAACATTTTCATTATCTATAATTGAGAGAAAGGGAGCCTATTCCCTCCATACAGACAATGCATCATGATTAACCACGGGAACAGTAACCTTTTCAAGGAACGTTTTCCTTCAGTAGCACGTTATTAAAATGTTACTTTGCTAACAACTCTCTGAAAAACTTTAATTTCAGTTTGGACTGTAGGACAAATAGAAGTACATCGACTGCTCCTAGATACATTTGTAAAAGAGACAGACCCCTTTTCGTCCAAACTGTATATCATTTGATTATTTATATTTATAATAGTCAAAGAATATTTGAACATCAAACATTTTCTAGAAATATGTTAGTGCAGTTCCTTGATTTAAGACCTGCTGCTGCAATGTGTGTCTTCAGTCTGGACCACCACCTTCGAGGACAATTTCTTTGAACATTTTCCATAATGGGGAATGCACCTGGGGGTTTTGATATTATCACATATATCTGGGAGCACAACCATGCAAACACAGCAACCACTCACTATGAATGCACCAATCAGAGATCTCCTTTTGTGATTGATAGTCGCTTTAGCGCATGTAAAACAAAAGCCAAAAGAGGAGTGCTTTCCTTATTTTGCCATCGTATTACAAAAGGCTCCAGACATAGATACACTGGGTCGCTGCCTCTAAATCGTTTTCATCGCTTTAAAGGATTCAGGCAGTGTAATATCATAACAGCACATATTTTACTTCAAAAGACATACATGTAAAATCTCAAAAATGTCATAAACAAATTATACCATGGCCCAATAAGTGTGGCCAACAAAGTTCCCATAGAAAATTCCAGACTATAATGACCTCTGGTCTGGTACAGTTCAGCAGTTACTGCCAAGTTCTTACATACACAGTGCTAATACATTGTAATAGGTGATAGTGCTTAAAATGCAAACAAATTACTTTTTTGACTAATCTACAGACATACACCAAACACTTTCACAATGACAATACATGGAAATAGTAATGAATGGAAGGACCAGATGGTCATGCTCCTCTTGAAGTCCAGATGGGAACCAATTTGACATTTTTCTCCAGTTGGATCTATGATGAAGATGGACACTGTTACCCAGACCTCCCCCTCTGCCACCAAGGGTAAACAAATTACAAGAAATCGTAGTCACCTTCGCTCAGACGCCAGTAGATAATGTCTATGGAGGTCATTACAACCTTGGTGCTAAGTACACCATGGTGGATGGTGGATTTACTGCCCCATTCCAAGGTGAGTGGGGCGGTAAATGTCATGATGCCTACCCCCGGAGAATCAGGCCAGGCCCAGCACCCCCGGAAGCAGGCATCATGCCCTCGGGTAAAAGCCCAGAGGCCCCTTATAGGGACTCTTTGGACTCAGTCCTGGCGCCTTTGGCGCCAGGCTCATGTTGGACATCAGTCCTGGCGCCATAGGCGCCAGGCTCATAAAGGGAGGTGTTTTGTGCACTTACCTGATGCAGACCATGCTGCACGCTTCAGGCCTCCCTGAGACCTGAAAGGGACTATTTTTTCATAGGGACTATTTTTTCACTGGGGCGTGGCCAGGGAAGGATACATACCTAGTTGGGGAAGGATACATACCTGGGACTTCTTTGGAGGCTATTTAAGCCACGCCCAGACAGCAGCTCATGCTTCGCGTTGTTCTGCTTCCTGCAGCTTAACGCTCACCGTGTCTGCTCCTGCTCCTGGACTACAGCCACGCCCGTCTTGAACCTGGAAGACCTGGAAGGAAGGAAGAGAAGAGAAAGGTGAAAACCAAGGATTATTTCAAGCTTCTTACCTGCATCCGGAATCTTCTCGCCAGCATCCCTGAAGGAAGACTTCAATTTAAAAGCATCGTGTTGCTCGCTGCAGCTCCATGCTTCACTCACCTGTCCTGTCCTCGAGACATCTCCCGGCTCCATCGCGGCTGTCAGCATCGGACGCCACATCTCTGCACCTAGGGGAGAGAGGAAGAAACAAAAGGTGAGCAGAAGGACACATAGAAGGAAAGCCTGATTAACAGCCATAATACTTACCAGCTTTTCTTCCACATTTCGGGTCGGCGCCGCCCCGTTGGCAGGTACCGTACCCCTGCCCCTATGGGGAAAGGACTAGAGACATTTCAGAGGAATGATAAGGACATCTAGAGGGATCGCCCTCATTACTACTCACCTCGGCAGGTTAACCCCTCGACGCATCGCCTTCATTCTGCACCTGAAATAAAGGACAGATCACAGGTGAGAAAGACAGCATAAAGGGGGCCTCACTTGAACTTTGAACTTTCATACTTATGGCGCATCGCTCAGGAAAGTCAAGTGGATTTTGCCAGCGCCATTCTGAAAACCAGTGAAGTAACTGGACGAACGCGCGCCCCTGCACCAGAAGCAGGTTGGAGAGTTCAACCTTCCAAACCATAAGGTGAGCTTAAACCGGGTTTGGAGGAATAGAGAGGAACGGAGGGGGGAAGGGGGAAGCTAGCACACCATTCTGCAGACTGTTAATCCCCTTTCTCATCTGCAGAAGGATATTCCTACGGGCCAAGAAAGCACGATTTGGAGGTCCTGTCCAATCGGTGTTCCGGGTCCTGCGCATCACGCTAGAAGAGGCCGCAGTAATCCAGACTAGATCAGCACCCCCGTGGGAACCAGGTGAGCGTTACAGTAAATCCCCATTTGCCATTTTCCCTTCCCCATTCCCATTTTTGCCCCATGGGGCATAATGGGAGTGGGGAAGGCGCTAATTACGCCACCGTAAATTACGGTGGCGTAATTAGCATCATGGCGGATTAGCGCCATGGATTTTAACGGCTGCTAAAAGCAGGCGTTAAAATCAGAATCAGGTGTTAAGGGTTAACGGTGGCGTTAACCCTTAACGCCTGAGTTGTAATGAGGGCCTATGGGTCCTGTCTGTGCTCCACCTGTCCGCTGTCCCACCCGGACTCCATGTTGAAATCCTGTTGCAACAACCAACCTGGCAAGGGTACATTCCCCAGCAGATGTCCGAGCATAGCTGGCCTGCTGGGGCAGGTGGGGCTGCATGCATTCTTTGGATCTTTTCCAAGAGGCCTACCTTTGCGTGATCAACCTCCTGCGGTTGCTTCCCAGGGTGGGCGCCCTGGGTGCCTGCCTTTCCTTTTCCAGGAACCCCTCCTGCTCAGTCACACTGGAATGTGTGACCCTACTAGATATCCACCCTCCAAGCCCATCTAGCTGGGAGGTAGCTATAGGAATGAATTGATGGACCAGGTGACCTTGCTGCTCTGGAATTCAGAATGGGAGCCAATATGACATGTTTCTCCAGTTGGATCTATAAGGAGGCTAGACACTTTTGCCCAGACCTCGCCCTCTGTAACCAAGGGTACACTGATAAAAAAAAAAAGATTAGTCACCTTCCCACGGATTACTGTAGACAGTGTTTATGGGCTATGCATGTGCTCTACTTGCTCACTCTCCCACACAGGCTCTGTGTTGAAATCATGTTGCACCCACCAACCCAGCTGAGGGCTGTTCCTCAACAGATGTCCAGGCAGAGTTGTCCTGCTGGGTGGGAGCCCTGCATGATGCCTGTTAAGCTCTTCTGAGAGGACTACCTTTCTGGGGCAAACCTCCTGTTTTCTGACCCCTGGGTGGAGGACTGCAGGCCTTCCGTTCCTTTGCCAGTGCACCAGGGGCCCTTCCCACCCAGGTGCATCAAAATGCATTGAACTACCAGATGGCTGCTGTCCGAGTCAGGCTATCTGGTAGTTGGCCATAGGGTTGAATGGATGGACCAGATGGCCGTGCTGCTCTGGAAACGTGAATGGGTGCCAATTTTAAATATTTCCCAGTTGGGTCAATAAGGAGGCTGAACACTTTAACCCAGACATCCCCTCTGTTACCCAGGGTACACAGATTACAAGAAAGCTTAGTCACCTTCCCTGGCTTTCTGTAGACTGTGTTTAAAGGTCCTGTCTGTGCTTCACTTGCTTGCTATCACACATAGGCTCTGTGTATACACCCATTACCACCCACCAACTCAGCCAAGGGCCTTTCCCGACCAGGCATCCCAACAGAGACGTCCTGCTCGGAGTAGCCCTGTATGAATCATTTGGACCTCTTTCATAAAGACCACCTTTCCAGGGCCAATCCTCTGTTTGCCACCAAGGGTTGGGGCACCGGGGGTCTGCAGTTCATTTGCAAGGGCACCAGGGTCCCCTTCCCACCCAGACACATCAGAATGCATGGTTACCAGATGGTCCCTCTCCGGGCCGGGAGATCTGGTAGTTGGCCATAGCAATGAATAGACAGACCAGATGGTTGTGCTGCTCTGGAGTCTGAACAGTGCCCATTTGCCATTTTTCTCCAGTCTGGTCTATACAGAGAATGCCCAGACCTCCCCCTCTCTCACCCAAAGTATACAGATAAGAAGAATGCTTATTCACCTTCCCCTGGATTACTGTAGACAGGGTGTTAGGGTCCTGTCTATGCTGTACTTTGTTTTTGCTGCTCCACCCAGACTCTGTGGCAAAACCACAGTAACAACCCCCAAACTGGAACAAGTAGCGTCCCCCACAAGATGTCTCAGTAGAGTTTTGCCTTCTGGGGGTGCCCTGCCAGCCCACAAAAAAACCTTTTTGTTGCTCTTCAGAGAGGTGTACCTTTAAAGGCAGCAGGGAGGGGGTCTGCCCAACAAGAGACCCTTGTCTTACTTGCATGCACACCACAGAGCGGGCTGTCCATGTGCCCCCTTACTCCACAGGATCGATTTGGCACACATGGTCTATCTACGGTTGGTCAGCTTGGCCACAGCCGTTGGTTGAAGCAATTAGCTTCCACCCGCCTTTGTGCTGTGTCAACTTTATGCATGCCCCCTCAAGGATGGCCCCTTATGTGGGTGGCTCTCCCCGCCCAGCAGAGCAAATGCTGAACAGCGCAGCTGGTCCTTAGTAGTCAGATCAGAGTGATGTTAGCCACACCGCCTTGTTGTGTAGGCTCCGTAAGACATGCTGTTGCCCAGTTCTGAATGACAATTCTGTGGGGTGCTGACCGACTTTCACCACTAAGTGTTGGAATGCGGCAAAACCCAGCCCACTTTTGTTTTTGCCTGGGCCCTGCCTCTCCCACCCCCTGACTGTTGTGGAACAGCCGGGCCTCCAGTGACCATTTGGGTGACTTGTCGACCTGCAAAACCCCCAAGTGTTGGGGCATGCTCTCATGCTCTGAACCCACAAACTACTGATGGTGTTCAGGTTGCACATGGTTCCCACATTGCCAGTTTCCAGCAGGTGCAGCTATCTGGTTGATCCTGCAGGTAGCATATACTTGTATGAAAGATTAAGCCATGTACGTGTAAGAACAAACGGCCGGTACACAGTTCATTAAATCAATTATTTTTCTTTTGTTAGCTCCTTCAGTTACATGGATTACTGTGGTAATTATAAAGCTAATACATGCTAATGAGTGCTGACCACCTCAGGTACATGTATTTATCAGACCAAGACCAATCCGGGCCACCTTGGTAACTCTAAATAACCTGCGGCCAATCACACCTCCCTGTGAACTGACCGATACATTCGGATGTCTGCCCTATCAACTTTTGATGTATCTGTGCCAAACATGATGACCATGGATGACAGGGAATCAGGGTTCAATTCAGTAGAGGGGTCCTGAGAAATGGCTCTCACATACAAGGAAGGGAGCAGGCACACAAATTACAAACTCCTGACTCAGGGAGATAGTGTCAAAAAATAACAATACAGAACTCTTTCAGGGGGCCTGTAATGGGAATGAGTACACTTTAAATCCTTTAATGAGGATCCAATGGAGGTCAAATCGACATCACGAGGAGTGTTAGTGTAATTGTGGCCTAAAATGTGAGTGACCATTAGGATCATACAACATATATTATGATTTAGATGACTGATGTAGTCCAACCAATCATCACCTGTAACCTCCCTTTAAAATGTAACCAAAATGTATGATAATTTGACTAGTGTTGTATAAAAATGTCAGCTGCCGTGGGTGGCATTGACAGCTTACTTTATTCAGTTCAGTTCCACAGGGCTGTCTGAACCGTGTTTCCCCGCTGTTTGAGTTTGCGTTACTTCTTGCTTGGTGTACGCTCCTTTTTTGGAATACCTTTTCTTCCCTTCAATTACTTTTGATGGCAGTCCTCTGGTACAGTAATTCAAACTCCAATAGCGTATATTAAAGTTGCTGCAGTTAAAAAGCTAGTAGATGGATCTTGTGATCGAGCTGGCGGTGCACCATGATGTGACCTGCCGCCTGTCTCAGCTCATGCCTCTATGCATCCTCTTGAAGCTCTTCAGGGAGTATCCTTGGGTCCAAAGCATTTTGAATGATTACTATGTTCAAAGCAGGCCAGTCGCCTGAATACTAGGGATAATGGAATTTGACTCCAGTTCAATTTTTTTTGTTTTCGGAACAGGTTCATGATTCAGAGGGACAACATTCATATTGTGCCATTAGAAGTGAAATTCCTGGGCAGGCGCAAGACAAATCAATATAAAAGAATTTGCTCAGAATGCTTTTATTACTCAAGAAAGAAAGTTAGGCATTTGAAGACAATCAGATACCACTGTAGTTTCAACCATAAACGGTGCAGACCCGAGATCCGGCTGCATTATTATCATGACCCACCAAACAGCCGGGAAACCAAAGTCTTTAGATTACAGGCAGAGTATTGTTGCAAAGCTGAAACTTTGGAATTGATGGAAGGGCACGGCCAGGAGTGGAACTTCAGGCTTAATTTTACTCAGCAGATGAAACCGTACCCGGCCACGACACAGAAAGGATTGATAGATTGATAGCTCTTTCTCAATAAGGGGGTGGTGGTGCATGGCTGTTTTTTTGTTTGTTGGTGGAGCAATTTGTCTAGTTTATTCCGATAAAGAAAGAGACTCCTCCATACTAACTAGTTACATGACCCACATCGGACAACATTCATCTTCTTAGAGTGACAAGTGGCGCTCAGCCACATAAAATCGAGCAATAACAAATCTGTGATTCTTTTAGATATCAGGGGCAGTAAGTGTGCTATACTGAACAGATCAGCATGTGTCTACCCTTCTCTGAGAGGTGTGGGTAACCCTCTGAATTGCATTGATTACAGGGATTGGCCAAGTAATTCCCATTATGTGCAGGCCATAAGATTGAGTCGATTAGGTCCCTGCCCTTTTTAGACACTGTCCATCACTACTACCAATTGGATGGTTAGTTATGTCCTCAGATCGGCCCCGCCGGGGTTGGCAATGGTCCTGGCAGAGCACCGAGAAGACAATCAAGCTTGAATAGCTAGAGGAAGTAAAAGTCGTAATATGGTATCCATAGATGGACCTGTGGAAGGACCATCAACAGTGGAACAGCTGGAGGGAGAGCCATATGATTAATTTATGGACACCCTGTTACGATTTTTACTTACTCTAGATATATAAGCATGATTGTCCCAGACACACACACCCGCAGCCCAGGATGCCCCTTTTGCTTAGGTCCAGCCAAGAGGGCATGAAACCATTTAAGAGGTAAATGGGTGAGATCTGTGCAGTGCACCTGGAAGATTCAACATGATGAGCAGGTCAGTCTCCTGGGAAGGCAGATCCCCTAGCGGGAACGCCACCCGAGCACACTGGCCTCTGCAGGGCACATTTCCTCTGCACTACGACCCGTTTTGGGTCAGCTGGGAAGGCCCGAATGGGCAGGTGGCTCTCCACTCTGGCAGAGAGTGCTACAGCACCCTGGCAGCAGTTTGCCCATGGGGCCAAGGGAGAATGACTGCTGGTGTGCCCTCCTCCGGCAACTATCGCAGCCTTTCTCAGGGGTAACCAGGGCAGCAGTAAGGGACTCGGCCCCCTGCTCCAGGTGTGACTGTCAACTGGGGTCGACTTTCCTATGTATGCCTGGACTGTGTTGCGCATCTAGGTGGGCAGGGCCACAAAGGATGCTAGGGGTCTGTAGTGATGTTCGGTACCCACCTAACCTGTCTTGAAGGCGAGGGTCAGTGCATGCCAGCTGTGGTGGGAGCCCATTGCAGCATCAAGGTGGGCACACCACCAGTCTGTCTAGCCCGGTCTGTCAGGGAGGTGCAGCATGAGCGTGCGTAATAGGATGGTGAGCTATGCCTGGGAATGGCAGTCCGTAGCAGTGCAAATATGGGTATAGAAGCAAAATACTTATCAAACCATCTAGTAGCTGGTTCTATCTTAAGTTTCTTTCAAGATTTCTGTAGCTTGTAACCCCTAGTTTTATCTGGTAAATGGAAGGATTAGAGGTGTTGGGGTCAAAACGATCTGAAACTATTTTCAAACATTAAATGGGGAAGAAGCCATCTCACTGGTGTAGAGTCAGGCATTGAATGCGAGTGCCCAATAATCCACTGTTGGTAAGCAGAACTGGGGCTGCAGGATGAACTGAATGCTGGATTAAGAAGCCTGATGAAAATGCTAATCAGACCCCAGTAAATGTGTTGACTGATATAGACAGCAGGGCAATTACCATGGAAGTCAGAATCCGCTAAGGAGTGTGTTACAATTCACCTGCAGAATCAACTACCCCTGAAAATAGATTGTGCTGGAGCATCGGACCCATACTCAGCTGTCTCCAGCGGAGAGAGCCCAGAGGCTAACCGATGGTGAGTAGGAGGGCCACTGTGGTGCACATAGTAGCCCGGGGGTGAGTACACTGGTGGAGCCACCACAGTTGTAGACCTTGGTGGTAGTAACAAATATTCAAACAAGAATGTTGAAGGCGGAAGTGGATAAGGTTTCCATGTGAATAACAGTTGAACATGGGTCAGTTGGTCCTAAAATATGGGCGAGCGCTGCTTGGAAGAGATGGGCAATGGCATTCATAGCCCTTAGCTGATTACAAGGGAGTCATGTTCAGGTCTCCAAACTTAGAGTGGTGGAGACTGGCAACCTCATGGCATTCAGTGCAGTAATGCAAATGGTCCCAGAGAAGCCGGTGGAACCCTGGGGAGTATTCTCTTTTCTTTGGGAAGGGCAGGGCACCGTGGAATTGGTTCACCCCAAGAGAGGGGCCCAAGGATTGAAAGCATTGCGCTCCTGGCGGTGTCCGGTGAGCTCTCGCCTGTCCTTGAAAATCAAGGGGAAATGGTGTGAATCTCACACTGGTCAGTGCTCATATCTGTAGTAGGTCTCCAAGGTGAACAGCCTCTGGCAAGTTGGAACAATGTAGGTAAGGGAAGTTGGCAAGTCAGAGCTGTGACTTTTGGGAGAACGATTGGCTCTAGGGGCTTGGTTGGCCAGGCTGGGGTGACACCACAGCACTGTTGAGCCTCAGTTTGCCCAGGATATCCGGCCTTGTGGTCAGTGCATAGAGTTGCTTGCCTTGGGACTTGATTGTGGATATCAGCGGGCCTTCTCTCTTGCTCCTATTGCCCCACATGTTTGTGGGGAATGCAGTGTTAAATATTTCATAAACAACCTGATTCTGGGTCAGGGTTTTGTAAATAGCAGAGCAGATACCTCGCTGTGATCCACTGAAAAATCGTCCTCTGAGCCAAGCTTTCATGGAAAAAGCACAGAGATGGCAAACAGGGTCTCCTTCCTTCCTGCTGTGCCGCAGGGTGCACAGCAACATCCCACCTACCCTGGATGCACCTGTGGAATTGCGGGAAGGCAGGGGAGTGCTGTTCTCTCCCTTTGTGGGCCACCTAACAGACCAGCAGTAGTAGAGTCACAGGACCCAGCATGTGGGAGGCAGGGAAGAGAGGCTGCACCTTGGATGCAGATGGTAGCTTAAATCCCTGCTTAAATAGCTTAAATAGCCCATGTGACAGCAGCAGTGACAGAAAAGTCTCTGCCGCACAGGGGTGGCATTTAAGATATTCACCCCAGTATTCAAATGATGATCATCATAATTAACCCATGATGGTGGCAGATTAATATCTAAAAAAAAGCTATGCCTGAGTTTCGCAAAAGTGCATGGTGTTACTTATAATCAGGGCTGATATCGCACATGTGTCAACTCTTGTGAGACAGCTCTACTGTGGAAGGTGATGTGTATTCTGATCAGGCAGCAATAGCCCGTCAAATAGCAAGATAGGAACCTGGAGGGCCGGCCTCCTCTTTGATGTTTTAGTGAAGGCACCTGAGACAGCCACATAGCAGGCATCCGTCCTGGGCCTGGGCATCAAAGGAGCATACCCATTTAAAAGGAGTAGCCTCACAACAGGATGCTGCATCTCTAAAAGCCTTAGTTAACCATAAGAAGGGAAGGGTGATGGATTATGATAGTCAGGAGGCTCTGGCCAATGGAAGGATACTTCCACCATCTTGATTCTCAGTGTCCCTCTCTCTGTTTCCTGTCCGTTAAACCTCCTCTGAAGCAAAGCACTTTCGGTGTGACGTCAGAGGGGCAAAGTCCACTCCGTTGAAGAGCAGGGATTGTACAACTAAAGAAGGCTAGCTTTAGTCCAAACACCTGAGGATTTTTGCATTTAAAAGAAGTGGTCTGCCACCCCTTCTTCAGTTTCTCTCAGATCCTTTAAGACTACAGATTTGTTCTGAAAATCTCACTGGACTTTGTTTGGGAAAGTTGTACTTTCCAAAGCCCACTGCCCAAGGAGAAGAGAAAATCCACCAAGATAGAAGGAAAATCTGTTCCCTAACCACTCGCAGGACACTTTGGGAGTGACCTTGGCTGTGGATGAGGACCTACCACTCAGCAATGGAATATCTGGAGCTGGGAGACCAGACCCTAAACGGAACCAGAAGAACCTGTAGTTCCAATAACATGTGCTGTCACATAACACATTACAAATAATTCAAATATATAAGACTGTCTTTTAATTTGGTGATCAGTAATGCTTGTGCCGCTTGTGCCAACACGTGTTTCAACCTGTGAGGTCTTCTTCCGGGCAAAAACAATATTCTTGTTAAACTGCGGTCCCACTGACAAATGAAAGTGTTATTTGTTTGTCTTCACCAAAATATCTTCTTACTGAGGTACGCTTACTTAGGCGTATTGTAGTGGTCTCCACTTCCAATGTCAGGCCATCAATTAGGCTCATTCCTCTTCCCTCTACACCTCCCTCTTCCTCATCTGAGTAACTCATTAGTAATTCTATCTTTACAACCTCCTCTGTCTTCCTCATCCCAGTACCTTACTAGAAATTCATTGCATTTACTGCCACCTCTCTCATTATCTCCACAGTACTCCATTACACCTACCTCTGTCTTTCTCTTGCCAGTACTCCATTACCCCACCTCCCTCTTCCTTGTCTCACTACCCGATTAGTAATTAGTTGCATTAACTTGCCTCCCGCTTCCTCATCCCAGTACTCCAACAGCAATCTGTGACATAACTCGACCTCCCTCTTCTTCATCTCCAAACTCCATTAATATTATGTTGCATTACCCTGCCTTCCTTTTCCATTTCCCAGAACTCCATTAGTAATCAATGTTATCACTGCTAACTCACTCTTCCGTCTACCAGCATCTATTATTCCACTTATTGCTTCCTCGTCCCACTTCTCCAGTACCCTCTCATGTTTTCTCATCCCAATACCCTATTAGTAATCCATTGGATAACTCCACTCCCCTGTTCCACATCCCTGTACACCATTATTAATCCATTCATATGTAGTGGACAAAAAATATGAAATGCCTGATAAACCCCATGTTGTGTAGCTGAAGAACACATATTGATAATAAAAGGTGTGACATTGGTTATGTTATCAGAAGATAAAAAAAGGTAGAATTACAGGTGGTGGGAGGTATAGCATAACACAGCCTTGAAATTCAGTGAAAAGGCTTTAGTTAAGGGACAGTTAATCGGAATATGTTCAGTGCAGGCCAAATTCAGAGAAAGAAACGTTAGTTAAGGTGGGGTTAATGTTCTGATTTAATGCAACAACACCCCTGAAATTTGGCAGCTGTTGAAAAGCCATGCCACCTTAACTATGAAGCACCATCGTGCAGCCTTTATGCAAACTAATGACATCACAATGGCATGACTGATGACACCGAATATGGCATCATCAAGGCTATCACGAGTACAGCAGATTTCATGTGCAATTAAGATGCAGCATTTAAAAAGCATGTTTCTGCATATAAAAAGTTATTCATATAAAATGTTCAATGGCAAGCATACATATTTTTTCTGGGATTTCAGCAGAGGTAGTATTATGTGTGCTGGAAAGAAGGTTACTGCTCAGAAACTGTTAGTTGCTAGTTTGTCAGTGGGTTGTGCTTTCATGATCTACTTCAGTAAACAAAATATAAATTGTGTGTTTGTATTACTAGCAAAAAAGTACCCGTTCTCTGAACAGGTTTTGTTGATAGACATGACAACACTCTCATACATTTTTAAGAATCTGTAGGTTGCTGTTCCGATTCACTTACCACTTCATGTGCTTTGCACTCTGAAGTAAACTGCACTGAGAACGGACATTTGGGGCTCATTGACATACCACAAGGCAGACGTTGGGGGGAGGTGAGAGTTGGTGTGCTGCTGCACAATAGTTCCTAATGTGCTCCCTCCCCACCTGTTGCCTCACCCTGGCGTGGTGAAGTTTGTTGTGTTGAATTGTAGTGCAGATATCTCAGAAACCGGCAATCCTAGGTCCTTGAAATTTGTTTTTTAGGGTCCCATAGGGACCTCAAGTTTTGATCCTTGTGTCAAGACTGGTCCTTCTACGACCATATTGATATTTCCCCTATTTCAGGCAACTGTCTCATGTGTGAAGGAGCTGAAATCTGGGTAAAAGGGTGGGGTGTCCAAATGTCATGTAGCCAGTGTGGAGAAGGAAGGAAGGAAGGCATGGTATCAAACAGTAAAACAGACACAAGTGTTTACAGTTCAGGGGTGTTTATTTAACTTCAATTTGGTTTTATAAACCACCTATCTAATCCTAAATCTAAAGATGGGAGCAAGCTACGGCCATCAAACAATAATAATGCAGTCCTAGTTGAGTCTGTCAAAATGAAAGGGCCTATACTAATAAACCTATTGCCAATCCTTACTTCTAAATACAAATAATGTGGGAAACAATGTTATGCAAAAGTAAAGTGTTCAAGAAATGATATGTCATGATATTCAAGCCGTTGGCTTCCCTTATCCACGCTTTCAGCACAGGACAAGGCGGCATACTCGAACTTGGTACACTCTTTGTCTTCTTTAGAATGAGGATGCAGTTCAAAACTTCCACATCAGGGCATTCTGTGCCAAAGTTTTTTGACATGCAAAGTGTCTTATTTCAGAGGGCCTGATGCAACATTACAAACATTAAAGTTCCTTTCTTCTTAAAATTTCATGTATACAACTTATTGGGTGATTTACTGTTCAACCCATGTCCCCCTCAGCTGGGCTCAGACCGACTTTGACACAAAATCTTCAATTGGTCTCCCTCAACCATGCTCGGACCAAATATTTCACATCTACAACTTCTTGGGTGATTTACTGTTCACCCCGGGTCCCGCTCTGCTGGGCTCAGACCCACCATAACACAAAACCTTCAATGTAGTCTCCCTCTGCCAGGCTTGAACCAAATCTACTTCATCAAAATTGAAGACTTTCAACTGTGCACAGGACTTTGCTTGACCAGTCGCAGGACCACTTCGATTCACAATTATTTGTCCTCTTCTCGATATAACCTTTTTCTCCCTTTCACTTTTGCCACTTCTCAGCTGGATACCTTACAGAGACCTTCGATTGAGCACTTACGCGGTGCCAGAGCACGCTGTTAACGGTATTATATCTTTCTTTTAAAGTTCAGTCAGTCATCAGCAGTTCAACTTTACTTGCGTCTTTTATCACATGTGTTTTTACAATGTTTGTTCCAGCGCTTGCCATACAATTTTGCTGCTTGCAACCTTGGCTTCAACACAGAACGGTCTTATATCAGTCTCCCCAACTCACGGGCTGTGTTGATTGCACTGATGCTGCTTTGTTCTTTGACTCAGGGATGGTATCAAGGCAGCTGGTGATTCTCCTCGTCTTGATTATTGACGCGGGAGGGCCCTGGGTATCTCTGACACAGAATGTAGGATTCTCCAGCCTGGTTTCCTGGCCTTATGCTTTCTATTCTCAAGGTTTTTAGAAAGCAATGGTTCCTAGTCGAAAGGGTCAAGGGAATTTCCTGCCTAGCAATCCCCTTCTGTTTTGCCATCTTTCCTCTCTTGTTCAGCTGCTGTTTGTAAACAGCTGTTTCCTCGTGTGCTTTTCCTCACTCAGAGTGTGTTCTCATGCTTCATCTTTTATCTGTATGTTGTGAAGCTTAATGGAAGTGTGTGATGGTCAGTAATTGCATGACCTTGCCTGATCATTGTATTGGGACACTTCAGGTATACTGCTCGGGTGTTAGTCTGTTCCTAAATATCCTACCTGGTAGCATGGGATAAAGGTGTTACAGGGAATGTGATACTGCATCTCAACATCTGGTGTACCATTCCCACTCCCCAAAACCCCCTCACCCAGGTGATCCTCCCGCACTGGTCCACCCCCAGAAACTGGATCCAAAAGCCATGGCTGGGTCCTGGCCATCTGGATGAGAGATCCCTGGGGACTAGTGGATGAGACCCCTTCTGATTTCTCACAGTCCTAACAGCTAGCTATACAAGATTTGGAGCAGATTGGTGAAACATTGTGGAATTGAAAAAATAACAACTCTTTGCCAAGCCAAAAACCCACAAACAAATTCAGATTTTTGCTGAAATCTGGGAAAAGGGATGGTGTTTCCAAATGTCATGTAGCTAGTAATATCCTGAGGGTGTTATCAGGTTACTATGCACAATTTGGTGCAGATGTGTGAAACGCTGTGCAATTGTATAAGGTACAACATTTCGCCAAGCCACAAATCCACTAACAAAAGTTGACTTGTGCTGAAATCTGGGGAACGGGGTGGGGTGTCCAAATATCATGTAGCCAGTATTTTGCAGAGGGTCCTCACAGGTAACTATGCAAAATTCAATGCAGATTGGTGAAACCCTGTGGAATTCTATAAGGAACACAGCTTTGCCACAAACCCAGCCACCCAAAGATGTTCACTTTTTTATAAATATAGATTTGGTGTAGGACTTCTTGTGCTTTCCCAGTTAGTAGAATTTATTTACATTTTTATAATTCTAGAGCTGGACTTTTAAGTCTGTACAGTTTATGCACACAAGTGCAGATTGTAGAGTAATGTGTTGATATTGTATTATAAAAGGTGCTTTTACAGAATGCTCCAGAAAGGCAGCCTAAAGAATGTTCATTTAATCCAGAGAGTATATACACTGTACAGGAGTCCATGTTCTGCAGAGTTTTAATTCTACTTTTGTCTTTTCCTTTAATGTATTGGTTTAGAACTTGTCAAAAATATTTGAACAGCTGTTGGTACACATTGCAGATTAAACTGCAGCACAATTTGCAGACTGCATATAGTTTCTGGATATGAGGAGAATTTGGTTCAATATTTGTTTGGAAAGATTTTTGAATTAAAGAATATTTGTTCTTATGAGTTCCTTCTACTATCTCATAACCTTTACTATATGTTTCTACTGCACTTGGATTTCCTTGTTTTTGTTTGTAGTCTTCTTCAATGTAGTACAATATGGCGCTGGTAGTGTGATGTCACACATCTGCAAAAAAGTTGAAGAAGTTTTTAACATTGACATTGTACAAGTTTCTTTTTGGTTTTTTTTTCTAGATTTTTAAGGCATTTTTTTAATGAGATAAATTTGTTAGATATAGAAATAGAACTTTGTTGGTAGTGGAAACATCTCCAAATTGTAGTTTACTCTTAGAGCAGCTGTCATGTTGATCATGTTCACTTTACCCCACAGTGTCATTTTAAGTTTAGACCATCCCTCAAAATCTTTGACAAATTCCTTCAACACCAATGACATGGTCATTTCCATCATTTGACCCAGTTCTCTCGTGAGCCATATCCCAAGATATGTCATTCTCCTCGGACACTACTGGAAATCTTCCTCAATAAGACTTTCTTTTATACTTCTTCCTCAACCAATTTATTTTGTATCCCAAAACTTTTCCAAATTCTCCTAGTCTTCTCATCATGGCTGGAAGTGTAGCTCATGAGATCTTGCACTGCTAACAGCAGGTAATCTGCAAAAAGCCAAACTTTATGTTCCACTCCACTTCCATTCACCACTTTCTTTCTCCCATCATTTCTTTGAATCTTTGAATCAATGCTAGGAGTTCCATTGCAAGGACAAACAGCAACAACGTAAGATAACATCACTGCCTGGCTTCTCCATGTAACTCAAAGCCTTCTGAAAAATATCCATTATTCATGACTATAGCTGTTGGCTTGGTATACAACCATTGTACCCATCCAATGCACTCCTTTCCCAATCCAAACTTATCCAAAATGTGAATGATTTAATTCCAACCTATCTGGTCAAATGCCTTTTCGGCATCCAGAGATATGGCCACGACTTCATTCTTCAATGTGCTTCCTTCATGTAGGCTCAACAGAATATGTTGCATATTAGTTGATGCTTGTTTATCCTTCACAAACCCTTTTATTATTCATGCTTATGTTTCTTTGTTTGATTTCCTCTGTCATAGCCTTCTTATTTGCTATCGTTATCCTTATTATTTTCACTATATTAACTCATGCTGGTTTTATGAGTGATGCAATTAAGGCATATGTGTGTTGTATGTTTGTTTTTGTTTAAATGACTTAGGGGGTCATAACGAGGTTGGAGGTAATGGAAAAACGATGCCGGTAAAGGATTACCGGCACTGCATACCACTCTGGGCTCTTCCGACTCAAGAACCCGGTATTATCTGCGCCGCGAATACCGTGGTCGCTAATAGCGGCATGGGCGCAGGCATGCAACACTTTGGGCCAGCAATACCAGGATGCCGCTAACATGAGGACATCACAAGTCAGACAGACATGCAAATACCGGCATCATGAAGGCACTAAAACGGGATACCGGCATGCCGGCAATTCCGGCATTGCGAACCACCCGTAAACAGCTATGTGCAGTGTTCCCAACTGCCACATGTGCACACAATCAGCACAGGTGGAGGCCAAGGAGCCTGGCCCAGCACAAAAGGAGCACACCAACACACCACACCCCTTTCCACACCAAAATGATTCCACTAGTAGTAGCAATACTGGGGCTGGAGGACATGCTTGCATTGCTACACCAGCAACAACAACAACAACAACAACAACAACAACAACAGCAGGCACCACAGAGGAGACACAGGAGAAGGAGGGTGAGACAGGCCCATCAAGCCCCACCAGTGTAGCCAGTGGTACCACGCAGGCAGCCCCCAATTCCTCGCATCGGAGCCAGTCCATTCATCCTAACCCCTGAGCAGATCCACACCCTGTACCATCTGGACCAGGACACCATCACCACCATTGTGGACATGATACACAATGACATTGTCAGCCTTAGTGAAATATGCAGCACCATCCCCCCTCTACGGAATGTAGTGTTAGTGCTCCACTTCCTGGCCACAGGCACCTACCAGCGCACAGTGGGGCACATGCATGGTATATCACAAACCTTATTTTCTTGTATGCTGAACCACGTGCTAAATGCCCTCCTGAAGCACACAAGGGACTACATATCCCTACCACGGACTCCCCAGGAGATCTTCAACCCTAAATTTGGCTTCCATGCACTGGCAGGCATGCCAAATTGTATTGGTGCACTTGACTGCACCCATGTGGAATTGGTGGTCCCGCATGCAACAGAGGTGGCGTACCGCAAATCGTAAGCACTATCACTCAATCAATGTACAGATGGTATGTGACTCCAGCAAGATCATCACACATTGTTGTGCCCGATTTGCTGGATCAATTAATGACTCAATGGTCCTGCGCAACTCCACGCTACCACACTACATGGAGCGACATGCAGGACGACGTTCCTGGCTGCTTGGTAAGTTGCATGACAGGCACATGGCAGTGAAATGGGGGGATAGATGCACACACCACCATGGTGTCTTTGTTGTGGTGACAGCACAATGTGCACATTGCAAAACACCATGCCCCAAAGCATCCCAAAGTGAACATGATAACCAATTCCCATAGCAATGAAGTAAGCTGCACACCTATCACAACATGCCAAACTAAAGACCACCCCACATCCCACAACACATGCACCACCCCTCATCAGACCTCACCCTCCGTAGCACAATCCAGCAACATGCTATGAGTATTCACTATGTAAATGTCTGCAGCAAATCACCACACAGGACAAGTATCCATGAGAGTGCACTAAGCAAATCCACCAAGGGAATCCACTGCTAGTCACAGGGCCACCGCCACAGAAGTGCAGCATGTCACCATGGGAATAATCAGCGCTGAATGCCAAATAATGCAGAGACTACTGCCAACGCTGCCAGTTAGAAAATCATACAGAACACTACACATCACATATTTAACACAAACACAGCGGTATGCATCCACAATGCATGAGAAAAATCAAGGCAGTGTACACTGTGTATCATCTTGAAGTTGCAATCCACACCATAAGACCATGGCACAGAACGCATTGAGGGAAGAAAAAATGTGTGCATACAACCAGGGACATGTGCATGTGACCAACAAATATCTGCAGGCCTGTGTGATAAGTACAGCTGTCCATCATAAATCGACTAACACATACAATTTTCTTGCTCACATGCAGGTGATTGTGGCTATCCCTTGAAGCTGTGGCTCCTCACCCTTGTCCAAAACCCACAGAACAGGCATGAGGAGGACTACAATCATTCCCCTACCGGTACCCATGAGGTCATCGAGCAGACCTTTGGCCTGTTGAAGGCACGTTTTCGCTGCCTTAGCTGGTCGGGTGGGGCACTCCTCTTCAGGCATGAGAAGGTGTCCAAGATGATCATGGTATGTGTCATGTTGCACAACATGGGTATCCGACGGAACGTGCCCCTGCCCCCTGACATTGAACTGCAACCACCAGGTGATGATGAAGGGGATGAAGAAGATGTAGGCGTACATCATTGTGGTGCCGATGCACAGGACGGACGTGCTGTGCGTCAGTCAGTGATTGCACAATATTTCTAACACACATGGGTGCAGAGGGTGACATGAAAGTGGGCCTGAGTGCACTGGGTGTGTGAGTACATGTACACTATGCACTGTATAACAATAAATTACACATATGCAATGAGGAATGTCCACTCAAGTATTTGTTCTGCTACACAACGGGTGTATTTAACTGTTCAATAGTACAAAATGTTCAAACCCTCCACCCCACACACCCTTTCCCCCCACTCCCTCCCCCACAACTCCCCACACACCCTCTCTACCCTCCCCCTCCCCCCACAACTCCCCACACACCCTCTCCCCCTCCACACACAACTCCCCCACACACCCTTTCCCCCTCCCCCTCCTCCCACAACTCCCCCACACATGGTGCCCAAGCAAATGCTTCAGGTATCTGCATCTATTATCTTAATCAGGCTGCCCTATCTACATTCGTCCATTTCCCGCACCTGGTGGTGGCATGTCCGATCGCTGCAATGTGCACGCTGACCTACGAAGGGGGCTGGTTTGAGTGGAGATGGATGATGATTGGGTGCCCGCTTGCTCCAGTCTGGGGCCGGACGCTCAGCCTCCAAGGAATCCGCTATGCGGGAGAGGACCTGTCTCAGAGCAGACACCTCCTCGCATATATGCGTAGTGCTGGCCTCAATTGCCTGCCTCAGGGATGCAGTGTTGCCGCGTCCCTCCTGCCTTGCCTGGGCGCCATCTGAAACAAACTGCCTGACTAGGGCTGTCAGCTCCTCCTGGTGCTGCACTGTATGTTCTATCTGCTGCACCCCTCCCCGGACACCAGTGGAGGCTGCTCTGTGGGGCTCATGCTCCCTTGACCTTTCTCCCCTCCAGACTGCTCCGGTATGGTGTCATAGCAGGAGTACAAAGGTGTGACCTGGGGTGATGGTGCGGAACTGGGTGTGACAGGTAAGTCCGAAGGGTCATCGTCCACAGGGACACACACCTGGCCCTGGCTCTGCGCGTCGTCATCTGTCTGGGGTGCCATAGCTGCCGCCTCCCCAACAGAGCGGTTTGCAGCTGAAAGGGCCCTATCGGCCACTGTCTCCTGTGCAGAGGACACAGGTGTTGTGGGGACTGTAACAGTGGCCCTTAGCGGCACCAGTGCTGTGGCATCCTGTGGTGTTTGCCCCTTCTGTGCCTGTCGTGGCTTGGCGGGCCTTTCGATGTGGAATGCCTTTTGCATTCTTTTCTGGCCCTCTTCCGGAGAGTTGTTGCCTGTGGGGCTGAGTCCCCGGCCTCGCTGTCAGGATCTGAGCCTGTGGGGGACCGAGAGAGGGACGGCATCAGTGATGGTTCAACAAGCATCATGCATACATTGGTATTATTGCTGTTCTACACATTAGAGGGGTTTGTGTATTGGATTTTTGGCAATCACGTAGCTTGCTATATGGGTGAAGCATGCAGGCATCCATCAAGGTCACTCATGTTGGAGCTGGCATATGCTATGTGACATGCATTTCTGTTGTGGACTGCGTGCAGTGTGACATGTGCAGTTTTCATATTTGTGTGGTGTGTGTCAGGTATGGCATTGCCATGCTGCATGCACGTGGATGTGTCTGTGCTGAGGACGGCATCTAGGCAGGGATGTGTCAATGTGTATGCAGTGGGCCATGCATTGCCTCTTTGGACAGACAAATTGGTGGACTATCATCATACTTTGCATTACAGTGTTTTCTTAGGACACTCACCTCCATCCACGGATGAGGTGGCGCCACGTTCCATCTCGCCCACACCTTCTATTGCCTCGATGCCAATAGTGCTGGCACAGATTTCCTCCCACCGGTTTAGCTTGATGGGTGAGCTAGGACCACCGCCAGTAACCATGGCCTGGCTCCGGTTTGCCGACATTATGTTCCTGACTCTCAAGCACAGGTCGTCCCATCGCTTGCGCACGTCCTTGATTGTGCGGGGGTGTTCCCTACTGCACTGACTTTTTGGGCAACAAGTTGCCAGATCTCTTTTTACTTAATCTGTGCCTCTCTCTTGAAGTTCTTGGCAAAGGCAACCTCAGCATTATCTGCGAGCATTGTCAGCTTGTCCTCTGTGAAGTGCTCTTTGTGCTGCCGGGATGCTCCTTTTTTGACAGCCTTTATTTCTGCAGTCGGAAATAGGCTCCAGGTCCTGTGTAGTGAGGATGGCAATGGATTGTGTTTTTCAAGATGGCCGCCGTGCTCTTTCCAGTTCCTGTGCGATGACGCTACTTCCGGTTCCACTTATTAGCGGTCACCACTAATAGCGGTGGCCTCTAATAGCGGTGCCTGCTAATGCCGTATCCATTGATGCCAGTCACGTTATTTAGGCAAGGACGGTGGCGTTAGTGCTGTCTGCGCTTTCCGTGATGCCGCTAAGGGGCATTTTTGGGACTTTAGCGGCATGCCGCTACTGTCGATAAAGGCCTGCTGCTACGCTCGTGCACGCGATCTCGTAATAGCCCACTGTTAGCGGGCTCTTTCCTACACGGACACAGTCTTTGCTCCATGCTGGTAAGGATAGACACCCAGGGGCATATTCTAACTATAAATGTTAAGTATAATATAAAGACTACATTTGGGTTTATGGAATATTATGCAGGCATTTGTTAGATATGCTGTTAACCTGCTTTTTTGAGTAACAAAATTGTTATTACATTCAAACCAACCACTTCTTATTGTCTCATATGGGCTGAAGTGGTTGTGGCACCAGTGTGGTATAATATGCCTACTGTTGCATGCATACTGTTGTGAATGTTTTCTTTCCAAGAGAGATATGTGAGTTTGTGAAGTTAGTGAGTTAAAGTTATTTTTAATGCCATCTGCATTGTATTTTAAAAGCATTAATATTACATATTGGGCATGTGAATCTATTTGTATGTTTGAAAGATTGTCAGAATTGCAAAATTAGCATATTTTGCCATGATTTGCATTTTGAGAAGTTGTTTAAATGGAATTGCATTTCAATTTGTTATAGATACATACATAAATTGTTCATTAGGCACATGCTCTTGGGAAACATGGTTGCAGAGACTGAATGTATGTTTCCAAGTGTATGGAATGTGTATGATTTCATTGATAGGAATGCATTCTGTCTCTTGTTATTCTTATAAGTACATACAACATTCTTGTGGATTCTCCTGTCTGTCTATGGTGAATTTAACAATGCTCACACAGTGGTCCAATCACTGTTTTATCCCTGAGACACTGCAGATGGTGTCAGGGTCATTAGTGGCATTGCTGGGCAGGATGAGCAGTTTACTCCAGTGGTGTTTCTGAATTGAAAAGGAAGAGATTATTTGGTCTCTGTTTGGTTTGAAAGTCCTGCATTTGTTTTTCTCTCAAGAATTAAGGGGAGATTGGCTACAGTTTTTCTTTGCACTAGTTGTCATTTTAAAAGGTTCCTTTTTGGGGTATAGTGTATATATGCAGATGTGGAGTGTTCAGTGCACACAATCTGGTGTTTTCTATCAGCTTCATGATATCAGCTTTGACTTTGTTTGCATCAAAGTTGGCTAAGAATAGACCAGTGAATGCTCCAAGATGTGAAGGTGTTACATAACTCCTACCTTCTTTGAATACTGTGCTGCCAATGTCTACAAGTGCCTGGTCGAGGGTTAGACCATGTGACTTGTGAATTGTAACAGAATATGCAAGAGACAGAAAGAATTGTTATCTGCCTACATATATGTCTTTAAAAAGTTGGAAACGTGCTGCAGTGTGGGGAATTTCTTTAGTTTGTGAAAGTTTGTTGAAATTGATAATGACAAACTGAACATTATTAAATTTGGATATGTGTGAAAGCCAACACCTGTTCCAATTGCTCAATTGAGTAAACCTTGTTCTTCAACATGTTGCTTTAAGTATAGCTCTTCAGTTTAGGCAGAGATTTGCTACTTTTTCCAATCAAGTTGTGTGTGGGATACATTTGTCTAGGTTATTTAGTCGTAGAGTTGCTTGTTGAAACATAGGAAGTGTCATGCCATGCATTTCTAGTGTGTCTGTATAGCTGAAGTAGACGATGGGTTGCATCTCTTTTTGAACATTGTTTCATTAAATTGGTCACAGTTTGCAAGGTTGGCATTAAACACATGCATTGTTGATGTTGTTTTGTTAATTGTTCCATTACATCAGGGGAAGATGTGTTTTGTCCAAACAGCTCATTTATTAATATACTTTTCAAGGATAAGTATGTGTCTTCAGTAAGCAAACCAAATCTAATGTTTTATTTAAATGTGACTATATGTTGGATTTGCAGACTGACACATGTTTTGTGCACGTTCTTTGTAGCGAAAAATGTTGCCACAGATTGCCATTGCATATGCTGCTGAGTGTAGAGCAGCATTCTTTGAAGCGTAAATTGGAAACTATTCTTACTTCATCGTCCAACGATGTGAAGGACATGCAACAGCAAAAACACCTCATACAGACCTGGGTGCAGTTACCCACAGAATATTTATCTGTATTCCACAGCAATCTCTCACAGAAGACAACACTGGCAAATGAATATGCTTCAGTTACTTCACAATACTCCACAAAACTCGGTTCCATAAACATCTCTGATTCACCCAAATTGAACATTCCCACCACGCCACATTGATTAGTTTTTGCACTGGCAACAATAAAAATATCTCGCATCACCCCTATATGTGCCCCACCATCAACAACGCCTATCAAGTAATGCTCACACACAACCCCTGCCCTGACATGCTCAACAACCATCCAACAACAGGTTACATGGACACAAGGGACACTTCAACCTCATGCACACTTCCCTACATGCAAAGCCATGCAAAAATTCATGATGGTTCCTGAATATCAACATACATAAACACCTAACACATCCCCTCATTGCCTTGATATGATATAATATGATTGTTTATTTATATAGCGCCTATACACAATGTGTTTCAAAGCGCTTCAAGGCAAGGGAGGGAACAAGGGAAAATACAACCACATTCTTACAGGCCATGAACAGTATGGATGTGAAATTAACTATCGTTCTCGGCCTGACGACATTTCAGATAGTGCAAGAGTTAAGACATAGATAAGGATGGGTGGGGGAGAGTGGGAAGGAAATGGAAACAGACAGGCGACTACCGTACTAGGCCTGATGACATTTCTGGTAGAGCCGGAGAAAAACAAAAGGTGAGGGAGAGGGGTGCAGAAAGGGCAGGGAGGAACAAAACAAGCGACTATCATACTAGGCCTGACGACATTTCAGATAGTTTTGGAGGGGTTGTGGGGAGGAAAAAAACAGTAATGGGAGGGTGGAGGAAACAGACGAGGTTGCTATCATATTAGGTCCAGGGACAATTCTGATAGAGTAAGTGCATAGAAGAAAGTAAGGGGAGGAGATAGGAAAAGGGAGAAGGGAAAGGAGGAGAGAAAAGAGAGTAAGCAGTCAAAAAGAGTGGAGAAGCAAGAGTGGAGAGTGAATACAATTGCAGAAGTCAGTAGTAGTACATAATGTTGCAAGCCAGGATACAAGATGAAGATGGGAACAGCATGATTCAGGGCCACCATAAGTACAAGATGCAAAGGTAGTCCAGCATGAGAGTTGAGAAAGAGTGACGCACCATGAATGAATGAAGTCCATAAAAGTCAAATTCAGCATTGGCCACAAGACAGTGATTGTGAAGGAAGGCACCAGGTGGCGGGGCTTGCTAAGTGGTGAAAAAGAGCAGCAGGTAGGAAGGTACCAGGTGGGCGGGGCTTAGGCCATGTGACCTAGATCCACTTACACCTGCTCCCCTTCTGCAAAGGAAAAGAAGCTGGAGGGCTCCTTAAGTAGGGAAACAGAGCGGCAAGCAGGAAGGCACCAGGTGGGCGTGGCTTGCTAAGTGGTGAAAAAGAGCGGGAAGCAGGAAGCCACCAGGTGGGCTGGGCTTGCTAAGTGGTGAAAAAGAGCGGCAGGCAGGAAGGCACCAGGTGGGCGGGGCTTAGGCCATGTGACTTAGATCCACTTGCACCTGCTCCCCATCTGCAAAGGAAAAGAAGCTGGCGGGCTCCTTTAGTTGGGAAACAGAGCGGCAGGCAGGAAGGCACCAGGTGGGCGTGGCTTGCTAAGTGGTGAAAAAGAGCGGGAAGCAGGAAGGCACCAGGTGGGCGGGGCTTGCTAAGTGGTGAAAAAGAGCGGCAAGCAGGAAGGCACCAGGTGGGTGGGGCTTGCTAAGTGGTGGAAATGAGCGGCAAGCAGGAAGGCACCAGGTGGGCGGGGCATGCTAAGTGGTGTAAAAGAGCGGCAGCTTGGAAGGCACCAGGTGGGCGGGGCTTGCTAAGTAGTGAAAAAGAGCGGGAAGCAGGAAGGCACCAGGTGGGTGGGGCTTGCTAAGTGGTGGAAATGAGCAGCAAGCAGGAAGGCACCAGGTGGGCGGGGCTTGCTAAGTGGTGGAAAGGATCGGCAAGCAGGAAGGCACAAGGTGGGCGGGGCTTGCTAAGTGGTGTAAAAGAGCGGCAGGCAGGAAGGCACCAGGTGGGTGGGGCTTAGCCCAGGTGACCTAGATCCACTTGCACCTGCTCCCCATCTGCAAAGGAAAAGAAGCTGGAGGGCTCCTTAAGTAGGGAAACAGAGCGGCAAGCAGGAAGGCACCGGGTGGGCGTGGTTTGCTAAGTGGTGAAAAAGAGCGGGAAGCAGGAAGCCACCAGGTGGGCGGGGCTTGCTAAGTGGTGAAAAAGAGCAGCAAGCAGGAAGGCACCAGTTGGGCAGGGCTTGCTAAGTGGTGAAAAAGAGCGGCAGGCAGGAAGGCACCAGGTGGGCGGGGCTTAGGCCAGGAGACCTAGATCCACTTGCACCTGCTCCCCATCTGCCATTCACCACTCATCGCCAAAGGCAACATCAATACGCCTAGAGGGGTCAATCACACATGGACTACAACAATGTGTGGATGGTTGAATGGGAAGATGCAGGAGAGCAAGATACATGCCAACATATTCCAATATGGCATGACAGTTATGAAACCTATGTGCACAGATCTATTATATGCAATTTACTGACATGTCTCGTTCTTTCCACTTCCCAGCCTTGATGACAGAAGAAAAGGCATCTGAGGAATGATCGGACAGCAGTGAGGAGGGACAACACCATCTGCTGCACCTGCCTGTCCATAGCATACCTACCTATTATGTTCAGGAGCAGGAAGACTGGGGGAACACATAGCCCCCACACAGGTGGATGGCCATGCACAATCATCATCTAGACCCAGGTGCATGGGCCTATGAGTCTCCCCATCTGCTGAGGAGGAAATCCCACAGGTACTTACTGAGGACAGCATGCCCTCACACAGGCAGAGAAAGATGAGGACTATACCAGCAGTGGAGAGTCCACGCTCATGGTCCCACACCTGGAGGTGGCAGTGAAGACTTCAATAAACAGTTGCCGTGGATCCTGCAGGGAATCAGAGTGGGCTTTCAGGATGTGGCAAGGGAAGTGAGGGAATCAGGCGAGAGCTAGGTTGAGGGATTGAGAGGTGCCAGGGAAATTATTGCTTGGGTCAGACAAACACTGTCCGAGATTATGGTGGCTGTCTGTGGCACCCAGCAACATTTTCACTGCTGCAGACAGCCCCTTTGCCTCCCAGTCCCCTGTGTTCTCTCTCCCTTTTGCTCCTCCTACAGTACAGGGGCTAGCAGGGACACACTGCAGATGCCTCATTCTCCTTCTCATGCACCTCGCAAAGCCAGTGACCCTACTTGGTGAGGCGAAGGAAGAGGAGATTGAGACATTCCTGCTGGGGGACAGCCAAATCATTATTTTGATTCCTCATTTATTCTTCACTTACAATGTCGCTGTTTGGCATAATTTGTTTACATATGTAAAATCTTAATGTAAATGCAAATTTCATTGTTTCCTACATGAGTTGTGTGCACATTTTCTCAAGTGTGTAATTGGCAGCTATGTTGCTAGCGTGAGCGCTGATGACATCGACCCTGGGCATGATCAGGCCATGGGTGGCTTTTTCGATATTGTTGTATGGCCTAGAAACTTGTGTCATGAATGCTGATTTCCATGGCTTGGCTATGTGAGTGTGTGAGAATGCACATGTCCATCCACATGCACATTACATGAATTGTCCTGTGACTGAGTCAGGGTCCACTCTATCAGAAATGAGCTGTCAGGTCATGCAGCTGTGAAAAGTGACACACACATGGTTGTGATTGGCATCTGATCAGGTCTATTCAAAATGTCTGTGTCATCTTAAATCACAAAAGAATATGGCTGAGTCAGTATGTGCTGCACTGACACCGCTGTAAATGTATGGCTGATGCACATTGTGTTACTGGAGGGTGGGAGAGCCTGGCCTGGCTGTATCTGGGAACAAAACACTGACCTTGGTGTTTTCCAGCAGGTCAAAAAGCTAATTGGGACTTTGCTCCTTCTACCTTCTGGTTAGGGAGTTGATGTGCTCATTGGGGTGAGTGAAGGAAACACTGTTTGTTGAGGTGTCTTCCTTAACTGATCAGTGGTGAGACAGGGTACCTGTGCCTCCCTTGTTCTGAAAGTGTGGATAGCATTAGCCCATCAGAAGTTTCCTATGAATACATATGACATTCCTCGGCCTGGCATTTTAGGAGACAAAAGGCACTGGAATGGGTGTTACTCGGGCATTTGGCTGCTCCTCTTTAGGATTTTTTAAGACAACAGGTGGGAATCTAGCAAGTTTGCATTTCCAAGTGTATCCAATGATGAGCAGATGTCTGAAGGCCTGTGTGTGTGATGACTCTTAAACCTGGCCATTTACACGTTTGACATTCAAGTGTTGTGTGCACTGTGCTAAGGGGAGGGATGCCCACATGTGTCAATATGACAGGACCTTTGAATCTGATGTGAGGACTATTTTTTTTTTGCTTGCATGGCTCCATGTGTATGTGTGTTGCTGCATGCCATATGAAGGGACAGGGTGTATAGGGACTATGCTTTCCCTTTCCTTGGCTCTAGATATGTAGTTGGTGCCTACGTGTATTGCGATATATAGGGTCCCGCTTATGGAATTTATCATGAGGTCATGGTCATACACTAGCCATTTGGAGGCTCCCAGTTGATAATACATGGTGATATTGATGGAATGACTTGCCTATATGCCATTTGTGCATCATCATCAATACAATTGTACTGTCCATGTAAAGTCATCAGTGTAAATTATAATACAGTGCAGTCCCCCCAGCCACCTTCAAAATGTCTGTGTGTCGTACAAGGTGATAGATGCTAATCCTGTGCTCTTCATTGTGTAGTGCTATCATTTTTATTACCAGCTTGGCTCGAAGTCCTGTAAAGGCTCACTCCCCGACTTACACATGCATTTTCATAAAATATAATAAACCACTGTGGGGAATGAGGCTAGGAGGACAGGTTGCAAGATTAGATAAGTTTATATAAGGTTGGCATCCAGAGAACTCTGCTGCCCTGAGAGCACTCTGGCAAACATTACAATTACAGTGAGTTATAAAGGAAAACAGCATCATAGATGACGCAACCAACATAGGGTGCTACAACAGTGGAGGATTGGCTGGAATGTGAAGACACATATGTCTGTGTAGGTGCTGCTTCTTCTGGATTGGTTACCCAGATGGCGGGAGGGTGAGCGTCACAAGGTCCAGCTGCATGTGTCTGGGAGGGGTGAGGGTTAGGTCATGATGAGATAGAGTTGACACTAACTAAGCTGGCATGAGAAACTACCATGCTACATATAATAAACAACAATCATTAGTATACCTTTGAATACATCTAGAAAACCTATAAATTGCATCAATGTGGTTACAACATCTTTCATTGGGACTTTTATGGGGTACAAGGCATAGAGGCCTTGTCCTCTGTGATAACCTAGGCGATTGGGTGGTTCTTAGTACATCAATGCAAGTCGGGAGTGTAATGAAATGTGTTAGTTTTAGGGCACAATATACTGTGACAGAGGTCTGGGTTTATTGGGGGCACTCTGAGGTGGGCTGCACAGCAGGGTCACACTTCTGGTACATCAAGAGAATACCTTAGCAGGGCACCGGGTTGTATTGGCAGTCATTTTCCAACAGCGGGGCCAAGGGGGCAGGGGCAGGTTTGTGGAGATGGATGAGCAACAAGATATGGTTTGAGCCGGTTCACACACAGGACAGTGATCACAGAGGAAGAGTGAGATGATGCATTATGTTATTTGTTTCAATTATCCCTGGCGCATCCGTGAGAAAGGGAGTTGTGAAGCTTTCAGACAGGGAGGAAATGGTGGGGGCCATGAGCGCGCTGTGCGTGGTGCTGCAAAGGGGAGAGAAGCCTTTTTGTACTATCGAAGTGAGGGCTAGTCCAAAGATTGATTCGAGGATACACAAAATGGAAGCCAGGTGTATCCTGCAATAGCCCCACTTATGCTAATATTAGCATACGGGCAATGGAGGCGTCCTATCGCTATTGCAGAGCAAGTGGTCCATAATGTGCAGAATGTGCAAGGGGGGCCCAAATGACCACTCACTCCCACACATTCCTCCCTTTCGTTACATCTACGAACTAATCCTTACGGTTATTCTCATTCTGATAGTACTCTGCTTCTTGCACTGATTCATCCCATGCAGGTGTCCCTTTAATTGGCATCCAAGCCCTGCAAACACTCTGTAAGCTTTGACTTCTCCTGGCATATTCATCCGGTGTGCAGGTCATATATATTCCCCCATCCCCATCCAGGTCCACCCACACCTCCCTGTACCATTGTAATTCACGTTGCTCTTTTATGGTTGTATGGTATAAGTAATCCACCCTATCCCCCTGTTGATGATGCATGGCTGTCAGGCGACATTTAGGGGGACTGCGACTCTCCTGTTTGTATTTGAGCGTCTTTTACATTTGCTACCATTGTCGGTTTGCCCATTGTTACCATCATCATTGCAGAACTAGGCATTGATTTTACACAACATCGAAGGCCCATCTGGCACACACAGAAAAATAGCAGCACAAAAACAATGAATAGGACACAAATTTTCATCATCACACTGGCCAAGATGGTATCCAATTGAAGATGTCATAGAACCAGTTGCTTAGCTCTATTTCTCCTTCCTTCCGCATTTTCTCCCCCAAACTATGCACAGCCGAGATGACGTGGGAGAGAGTCCCATTGTCTGCATCTTCAGAAGGTACGAATGTGCAGCAGGCACTCCCGATTTTTTGGCAAACACCGCCGTCCATTGCTGTGAGGAGGTCTATGACGTACCAGTTCTGTATTGTCATTAGGCGCAAGGCGCAAAGTTCCACTTTTATAACATTGAACCCTTCTTCAGTGTCATTGGCCAGTTGGATCAGCTCCCAGCGCACGATCTGCAGCCATTTGTCGTTTGTCCATGCTTGAAGTCCTGGCACCAGGAGGGAAGCAAAGAATGTTTCACCAGAGTTGAAGAGCTTATGTTTATTTGGAATTTCAGCCAGGAGGTCTGAAGACTTGCTGGAGATTTAGTTGGATGACCGTCATTTGCGAAACACCCTGTCTTGTAATTCATTTTCAGACAGAATGTCGTATGTGGAAGGCTCTGTTGCTGTTGGCTGGGGTGCTGCCCATGTGTCAGCCAAATGTTTCCCCCCTTGGACATGGCTTTCTGGAATCACCATTAGCGCCAAATGCAGTGTGGCCAGGGCACAGATACCTCTCCAGGATGGTGGGAGGTGCAGGTATGCTTGTTTGCAACATACCCAATACATGTCCATGAGTACTGCTGTGCCCTTTTTCATGTCTGGAATGATAATTGTTTTGTTTCATTTTCTGTTCGAGCCCATGTGCACCTTTCCCTTGCCATGGAAACATAGTTCATGTTCAATTTCTTTCTGTGTTTTGATGGGTTTCTCGAGAGCTGTGACCCATGTGAGCTTTGCAATGTGTTAGGACCAGACCGGAGTGCATGTCTCTTTGACCCATTGAAAGTTCTCCTCAGTAAGTCCACACAATGCCTCTGCTTTGCACGTGATTGTCTCATCATGCCATTTGTTTTCTTTGAACCGTGTCCCTCTGATAACAAAAAATGGTTATTTGGTGCAAATCACTCCTTGTGGCTTACTCGTGCAGGTATTTTTCATTCTGCAGCATTTCTATTGTAACTGTGTGTGACTGGAAGGTGCTCCGAATTCTACACAATATGAGATGAACTAAACATTGGGCATCTGACAAGGGCACTTCTTGAGGTGTAAGGACTTTAGGTGTGCCCGAGGCATGCAGAATGAGAGAGCAGACATGTGTTGCTTGTTTGACTGTTGCACTCATGTTTGAGTACCATTTGTTTGATTGATCTGGGTGGCAGGGATCGTCAATTTCATCTAATCCCAGGCCATGGTATGCATCATGGCTTTTCCCTCCCGCCCCCTCTTCGCCTCCCCCCCCCCCTTTACTATTATCTATCATTTTAACTCTCCGGTATTTTATGGGAAAGACGTCTGCCCATATTTCATTGCTTACTTCACTAGCAACTTGAAAATACTGTGGTACTGGAGGGTCTTGGGTAATTGGAGTATCAGGGTTAAAGTACATTACAGTGCCTTGTGAGGTAGGTTCTGTGGTTGCATGTGCATTGGTATATGTCAGGTCAGGCTCACTGAACCATGAATAATCGCAATCATGTTCGTTAGTCTCATTATCTTTTTCGAAACCCATAGCAGAAAGTGAAAAAACAGGGGTTTTGACAGTCCAGTTTTTATACAGCTTGGTGAGATTATCATTTACAGAACCATAAGGTTTCCAAATTGTTGTAACTACAGCCCATATGAGGCTTGAGCCTTCCCGTAATAGGTTTACTCGACTCGCTCCGTCTTTCATATCCCCAAGTAAATGTCCATTACAAGCCAACACAAAATAACATCACAGAAAATACTATTGCTGAAAAACGCTAATCCACATTCGTAGTTATAGTACTTATGTATTCTATTATCTACTCTATCACTATCTACATATGGATCGTTGTTAGTGAGGGCCCTCCTTTCCATCATATTTCCACCTGAAGGGGTGATATAAAAGGGTTAAGTACATTGCAAACAACTTTTCATACTTCTATATACATATATATACATTTTCTTTACAAACATTACTGCATTAATACCTATTTTTTCAGCCATTCACTCTTCCTACCTCTAATTCGTTAATTTCTATTAAAATTCATACATGTTCTTTGAAAAAAGATGAGCTTAGTTAGAAAACATGAAAGGTAGTAAGTGACGGAAGGATGTAGAGAGAGAGAGAGAGAGAGAGAGAGAAAGAGAGAGAGAGAGAGAGAGAGAGAGAGAGAGAGACGTATACTCTACACTTTTAAAGCAATCCTTTACACATGTTTCTTTATCAAAATTGTCTTTGTTTCATACTTCTTAAAATTCATTACTTATTTTATTCCATTTTTTATATCTCTATTTTAACCACTTGCAACTTCTTGGATCTGTTATTGCTCACTTTGAGGAGTTGTGCTATCGTGTGCTCTTCTCACACCTGAGAGATGCACCCAATACTTTACGCCTTAACCTTCACTGCAGTGGGTGTGCAGTAAATAACTTTATAGGGGCCATGGAATCATGGGGAGTTCCATCTCTGCACGAAACTGCGCACATACACATTTTTTCCTGGCATCCATTGTCCTGTGGGACTGTCTTGTGCTGGTGTTGTTGTATCTGTTTCATTATTCCGTGCAAATGCAGGTGCTACTTGTCTTTCTATACTTTGTACCGCACGTGTCAGTTTGGTAAGGTATTCCTTAAATTCATCCCCCAGCACTGTGGCGGCTCTGTGAGCGTATAATGCTCGTCTTACTGGTGATAATGGCGTATGTATGCACCGTCCCGTCTCTTTTTCGTGCGGGCTCAAATGATGGTCCTTAATTGGTTGCATTCTGAGTTGGAACAGTGCTAGGGGCAATCAATATACCCAGTTCTTTTTAAGATTGTTACATAACTTGGACAATTTGCTTTTGAACAGGCCGTTGATTTGTTCCACCATTCCTTTAGCCTGCGGGTGATAAACCAAACATAATTTGTGCTTTACACCTAACAAGGTTGTCACCTCCTTGAAGAGATCATTCACAGAATGGGTGCTGTTGTCTGATCTGATTACATTGCTTATACCCCACATCGAGAAAACCTCTTGTACCAAAAACTTTGCTGCACACTTCACATCTGGGTGGGGGCATGGACCACCCTCCACCCACCGTAAGAAGGGACAAACTATTACAATGAGATACCTTGCCCCATTACACCTTTCTCCCATGTCCGCTCTCCAAAAGGCCCCACAGGACGTGGCAATGTTCCTTGTAGTGTTCTGAGAGTCATCCCTGAATTATATGTTTGGCATGTAGTGCATTCAATTGTTAATTTAGAAAGATGTTCCTGCAAATTGAGGACAAACCATTCTTCCCGAATCTCTGCTGCAATGTGTTGTTTTGTCACATGCGTTGGGAAGTGGGGCTGTTAAAATGCTACCATTAACAATTCTACTGGCATCACTACCTTCCCTGTCAGTTCTTGCCGCCATATTAAATCTTTTGGTGATCGTTTACATCCTCTTTTTCCCCATAACTCATGTTCTTCTAATTGTGCACGTTTTTGCAATTGTATAACTTGTAGAATGGGTTTGCAGTTGTATCCTTCCTCCTGTACTTCTGATATTGTTTTTTTACAATGCACTCTAGTGGTTGGGGAACATTGAAGTATGCTGCTTCTTTCACAGTAGCGTCTGCTGCAGCATTCCCGAGCGAGATTGCGTCCACATTGTTGGTGTGTCCCTGCCATTTTACCAATGCTACCACTGATGGTTCTGCTAGTGCTTCAATTAGGACATTTAATAGTGCTGCGTGCTGTACCGGCAAACCATCTGCCTTCCTGAACCCTCTCCATCACCATCGTGACAACCCTGAATGCACTGTTGTTGTCACATATGCTGAGTCAGCATATATTGTCACTGCACATCCTTTGGCTGTTTGTAGTGCTTCGATTAGCGCAATCAATTCTGCTGCATGTGCTGAGTAGTGTGATGGGAGGTGTTTATGCACTATAACTTCATACACATCTCCTTCTATTCTTAACACTGCTGCTCCTACATGTTTTTCTCCTGTCTCACTGGCAATCTATGCTGACCCATCCACGAAGTATATTTCCCCTTCCTCCAGATCATTTTCGCTCATTTTTGGGATATCATCTCCCTCCCCTCGTACGTGGCACAATCGTGTTCTTGCATATCTTCCACAGAACAGGGCTCAGTATTGAATATAACAGGGTTCACACTTTTACATCTAACTATATGGACGTTTGAGCTGGAGATTATTATTTTGTAAACTGTTGCTTTCTGTGTTGTGTCGATTTTGTTCTTTCTAGAATGGCAAATAATGAATGCTCTGCATACAAAGTTACTGAGCATCCCATTACAATTGTTGCACTTTTTTCTATTGCGAAGGCCTCTGCTGCGAGAGCTTGTTCGCATGCAAGGTGGCCCTGCATCACTGAGTCTAATGTGCCGCTGTAGTAGGCCAATGGCTTGTGACCTAGCGATGTGTTTATCCTGCTGTCACCAGTATTCCATTACAATGTGAAAAGAGGTAGAACTCCCAGTCATAATTGGGGTTCACTAATACTGGGGTGTGTGTGATGAGATCTTTCAATTTGAAGTATTGTGTCATCATTTCCTGAGTCTATTTTAATGGGGCGCTGCTCTTTTGTGCTTCTTTTAATGCTTGCAATAATGGACGTGTATATGCTGTGTAGTCCAAATTCCATGCACGGCAATAGTTACATATGCCGAGAAACTTATGCATGTCCTTCACTGTGTTTGGCATCATTGCATGGCGTATTGCTGCCGCTCTGTCTGGTATAATTCTTTTCCCATCTTATGTGCTCTCTCCTTGGATGGCGTTGTTTTGTATCATTTGGAGCTTGTAGATGTTTTGAGCCGATGTTCCTGCGATGAGGGCATTACAGTAATCTAATCTGATGATCTGGCCCCAATCATGGCTTAAATTATGCCACTGGTCCTTTGGAATGAGCCAGTGATGAAGAAATGCAGTGAGGCCAGGAGCTTAACATGTGCCCCAATGGGAAGTGAATGCACGGTGGTGATGTGCAAGTGGCCCCCCCACAGCATGTCCATGATGACCTGCAGAGGGAAGCGATTGCTTTGCAACATCTTTGTGTGGGCCATATTGGAGACGGTGACCCTGGTGCAGAAGACTCGCTCCCTCCATTTCGTCCTCGGCTGGGTTGTAGCAGCTGTAGCAGCATCATCGCATTCCTGGTTGTGGAGAAATATCGCCAAGTCACAGGGATGCATTTTGTGTGATCGAATCTGTGGAGTGGCCCTGTGTCATTTTCTGAAACACCATAGAGACTTTGTCTTAACCTTAACTATGGCTTGCATAGGTACAATTAACTTACCTTCACCCAATGACATTCAGCGATCTATATTCCTTAAACCATGTCTCAATAGTACCGCATATGCTCCTCTGAGGCTCCGCCACTTTTCCCCATACAGGATGACTCAGCCTCAGCTGTCAAAATTATGCCTAATGTTAAAAAAACAGACTCACTCCTTACGTTTGATTGCCTTACCAACTGGCACACAACTCCTAGTTGCCCTCTCAGCAACTATACAACATTACCATGCCCTACATTACAGAGAAACCTCAGACTTTGCTCCATATTTCCACAACCATTTAGACTAAAATCCTTTGTTAATAACACAAACATTAATGAAAAAAATTATCTTGACATTGCAGAAGCCTCCAAAATTGACAACTATAGTAAAACACAACTATCCCCACTTAGTAATACTACCAACACACTAAAAGTAGGGCTTATCAATGCAAGATCCCTTCAAGCACACAACTTGGACATATTGGACATCTTTTCTATCAATGACCTTGATATTATTGCTATCACCGAAACCTGGCTGAATCCTTCTTCAGGTCCCTCACTAGCTTTAGCCTTACCAGACAACTACTCCATTTTACGTTCTGACAGACCCTCTGGCAAAGGAGGTAGAGTCGCGTTTTTCTACAAGACAGTATTAGAGCTAAGAATGACCAATAATCAGCACCTACCATCTACTGCATTTCTCTCAGTTAAACTATCTACATCTGCCACATCTACCATCACTTTGCATCTGATCTACTGCCCTCCTGGTAAAACCACAACATTCAAAGATGACATCTCACACCTACTATCGACCAATACAAAATATAAGTCTCAATTCATAATTTTAGGAGACTTTAACTTAGGTCTGGACGACCCTAAAGACACTAAAGCTTCTGCCCTTAAGAACGTCACCTCAGATTTGGGGTTTACTCATCGTATTACCAGTCCAACACACAACAAAGGTTGTACGCTCGACTGGCTAGCAGACCTCAACTGTAGTATTAGGTTACTGGACAATACACCATGTGCATGGACTGACCACCACCTTACCACCTTTACCTTAGACAAAGTTATACCGCAATCTACACCTACACAAGCTCCAGCATTAATGACAAGAAGTATATGTAATCTTACAGTAGAAAATTTGCTACCACTATTACGGCCTATAACACACCATACTAATACCCTCTCAGACCAATCAGATTTAGTGAATCTCTACAATTACACTATCCTCAACAATATCAACATGATAGCCCCACTCAAATTTCAGAAATCAAAGCCCGTTGCCCACATCAACAACTGGTATACACCACAGTTAAAGACTCTCAGGAAAGAGAAACGTTCCGCAGAAACCATATGGAAACATTTCCCATCTAAATATAATAAAGATATCTTCACTGCGGCCTCATTCAACTACAAACTAGCCATTGTCCGGACAAAAAAAGAAAACTATAACTATTGAATAGCTAAAGCTAACTCCAGTACTAAGGAATTCTTCAATATACTAAAAGAATTGGAATCACCTGCCCCTATACCTGACTCCTGTACAGAGGACATCTTGTGGTGTACTAACATACAGAACGCCTTACAAGACAAAATGACTCTGCTACTCAAGAAATTATTCATTAAGAAAAATCTCATTGATAATGCCTTACCACAGGACACGCCACTCACCTCTAACTTTAATCGCCCACAATTCAGATTCAAACCACTATCCATCAATGAAGTAGAGAAGATTATATTTAAACTTAAACCTTCTAATTGGAAGGGTGATGTCTGCCCGGCTACGCTCATTATGTAAGCAGCCACTGCACTCACTCCCTTTATCACTACTTTCATCAACACATCATTTGACACCAGCTCTGTTCCCACTGATCTGATAGATGCATAGGTACTCCCATTACTGAAAAAAAACCTACGTTGGACCCGAACAATCCATCGAATTACAGACCTACCACAACGGTCCCTTTCCTGCTAAAAATACTGGATCGTGCAGCATACCTCCAGATCCCGCAGTACTTGGAAACCAATGATTTGCCGGTTTCAGACCCAGACATGGAACTGAACAGCACTTATTGATTTAAAGACACAAATCCAGGGATTAAAAGACAAAGGAAAATCTGCCCTCATCTTACTACTTGTTCTATCTGCAGCATTTGACTTAGTGAACCATGAAATCCTTTGTAAACACTTGTCACCTGCTGAACACTTCTCCGACCAAACTAACTCCTGGATTAAATCCTTGGTTACGAATAGATCCATGAGGGTCTTTGCACCGACTGCCTCAGCCTCTCCTACACCAGTCTCTTGCGGAGTCCCACAAGGATCCTGCGTTACCCTGACTCCCTACAACATTTTCATCAAGCCTTTATTTGATATGCTTGATAATCTGGGTGTCACATATACCAATTATGGAGACAACACCCAGATACTCATCCCTATCACTGGTGATTACACTATAGGTAGCAAAAAGTTGAACGACATATACAGTACCATAACAGTATGGATGGCCAAGCATGGCTTATGTCTAAACGACGATAAAACTAACTACTTCTACTAGGTTCACCAGCCAAACTAAATAAATTAGGAACTCCATTCAAAGCCTTCAATATTGACGGCAAAATTATCAAAGTAACAAATGATGTGAAAACACTTGGTATCTATAATGATTCGACATTATCTCTTAGGAGACAAACTAATGCCTTAGCATCTGCAACATCTTACACATGTAAGCTTATTACAGCCTGCCGTCCATACCTATCCTCAACCAACTGCATCTCAGTAGCAAGGGCCCTAGTATTATCCAAGCTAGTCTACTGTAATGTGCTCTACCTAGGAACGTCCCAACACAACATTAATAAAATACAAGTCATGCAAAATAATGCAGTCAGATCAGCATGTAACATACCTAGAAAACATCATATAACAACAGGCAGACAGAACCTAAAATGGCTGAACATTAAACAAAGAATAGATCTCAAATCACTCTCACTAACACACAAGTGCCTCCACAATCAGGCACCCTTATACCTCTGTGACACCTACTCATGACACACATCACTGAGACCCAGCAGATCTGCCAAGTCTCATTGTGTCGCCATACCTCGCTTTAACCAACAACGAGCAGGTGGGGTCAGCTTCCCAGTTATGGGCGCAAAAAAATGGAACACTTCCCATCTCCATAAGAGCAGAACCTTCCTACATGGTTTTTCGTAGCAATGTCAAAGTGTGGCTACTGGACGAGGTTCATAAACTATCCACTCATTAACTTTTGTTTCACAACATCATTACCTCAACTGTATCTATGATTGAAAACTGTATATTATCTTGCTACTGTACATCATTGACTGTTAACTGTAATACTGTATATTGTGTAAGAACAGCGCTCAGTTGCCCCTGGGCTTGACGCGCTATACAAATAAATAAACACAAATACAAATACAAACATATATTACATGGCCACGTTAGTGGCCATGTAGTTATGGTTAAGTTGGTGTTTCCATAGGAAGAGCACTTTTTGGGTGGCTTATAACTTTGCTCCCCCTGGACGAATCCACACCAAACTTTGCAAACAAAAGTATATGGCCCACTCTGAATTCTTTTCCAAAGTTTGGTGAGAATTCGTCCAGGGGGGGAAAAGTTATAGGGGGGTCCCAAAAATTATTTTTTTCCCATAGACTGAATGGGAAAAACATATTGCTCGCGCCTACAGCCCAAACCGCTGGATGGATTTTCACCAAATTTGGACCAGGAGCAGCGGCTTGGTCCCGAAAGTGTGCTTTTGCAAATTTGGTGAAAATCAGTCCAGTAGATTTTTTGAAAATGACCAAAAAGTAGGTAAAAAAAATGAGTGATATCTGTGTTCGGTCCGCGGACACACTTCCCTGTTCGCTCCGCGGACAGTGTCCCGATTGGCCAATCCGTTTGCGTGATGTCTGCGGACATGCAACGTGTTCGCTGATTGGACGGTGTTAAGCGTGAAGCGCGTCATATTTTCGGTAGCGCCCGCCATCTTGGATTCGCGGACGTCCGCGGACAGCGCGGTGAAAGTTTGTTCAAAATGTGTATTTAGTAGTGTGTTAGTGTGTAGAAGTGTTTGGGGAGGATGGAAGGGTATGAGATAGGTTAAATGTTATGCTTTTTTATGTGGTAGTCGTTCTTTTTGTGTTCGATTTGTCTGCGGACATCCCGGGTGTTCTGAAATGTTCTAAATAAACTGAATGGGCGGTGTTCTGAGGACTCAATATGTGTCCGTTTTGTTCGCAAGCAAGCTGAAACTGTTCTAAGAACACTTGCGGTGTCCTGAAATGTTCGCAAATAAACAAAATGGGGGAGTTCTGGGGATGCTGTCCGTATTGTTCTGTGGCAAGCTGAACTGTTCTAAGAACACTCGCGGTGTCCTGAAAGGTTCGCAAATAAACAAAATGGGGGTGTTCTGGGGACGCTGTCCGTATTGTTCTGTGGCAAGTTGAATGTGTTCTAGGAACACTCGGGGTGTCCTGAAATGTTTGCAAATAAACAAAATGGGGGTGTTCTGATGACGCTCTCCGTATTGTTCGTTGTCAAGTTGAAAGTGTTCTAAGAACTCTTGCGTTGTCCTGAAATGTTCATAGGGGGTGTCCTGAAGACGCTGTCCGTATTGTTCGATGGCAAGTTGAAAGTGTTCTAAGAACTGTCTCGGTGTCCTGAAATGTTCGCAGGGGGTGTGCTGAAGATGCTGTCTGTATTGTTTGATGGCAAGTTGAAAGTGTTCTAAGAACTCTCGCGTTGTCCTGAAATGTTCGAACATAAACAAAATGGGGGTGTATTCTAAGAACACACGCGTTGTCCTGAAGTGTTTTAAGAACTATCGCGGTGTCCTGAAATGTTTGAACATAAACAAAATGGGGGTGTGTTCTAAGAACACACACGTTGTCCTGAAGTGTTCAAAGAACTCACGCGGTGTCCTGAAATGTTCGTAGGGGGTGTCCTGAAGACGCTCTAAGAACACTTGCGGTGTCCTGAAATGTTCGCAAATAAACAAAATGGGGGTGTTCTGGGGACGCTGTCCGTATTATTCTGTGGCAAGTTGAATGTGTTCTAAGAACACTCGGGGTGTCCTGAAATGTTCGGAAATAAACAAAATGGGGGTGTGTTCTAAGAGCACACGCTTGTCCTGAAATGTTCTTAGGGGGTGTCCTGAGGACGCTGTCCGTATTGTTCGTTGTCGAGTTGAAAGTGTTCTAAGAACTCTCGTGGTGTCCTGAAATGTTCACAAGGGGTGTCCTGAAGACGCTGTCCGTATTGTTCGATGGCAAGTTGAAAGTGTTCTAAGAACTGTCTCGTTGTCCTGAAATGTTCGTAAATAAACAAAATGGGGGTGTGTTCTAAGAACACACGCGTTGTCCGGAAATGTTCGTAGGGAGTGTCCTGAGGACGCTGTCAGTATTGTTCGTTGTGGAGTTGAAAGTGTTCTAATAACTCTCGTGGTGTCCTGAAATGTTCATAGGGGGTGTCCTGAAGACGCTGTCTCTATTGTTCGATGGCAAGTTGAAAGTGTTCTAAGAACTGTCTCGGTGTCCTGAAATGTTCGCAGGGGGTGTGCTGAAGATGCTGTCTGTATTGTTTGATGGCAAGTTGAAAGTGTTCAAAGAACACTCAGGGTGTCCTGAAATGTTCGCAAATAAACAAAATGGGGGTGTTCTGAGGACACTGTCCGTATTGTTCGTTGTCAAGTTGAAAGTGTTCTAAGAACTCTCGCGTTGTCCTGAAATGTTCGAACATAAACAAAATGGGGGTGTGTTCTAAGAACACACGCGTTGTCCTGAAGTGTTCTAAGAACTATCGCGGTGTCCTGAAATGTTCGAACATAAACAAAATGGGGGTGTGTTCTAAGAACACACACGTTGTCCTGAAGTGTTCTAAGAACTCTCGCGGTGTCCTGAAATGTTCGTAAGGGGTGTCCTGAAGACGCTCTAAGAACACTTGCGGTGTCCTGAAATGTTCGCAAATAAACAAAATGGGGGTGTTCTGGGGACGCTGTCTGTATTGTTCTGTGGCAAGTTGAATGTGTTCTAAGAACACTCGGGGTGTCCTGAAATGTTCGCAAATAAACAAAATGGGGGTGTTCTGGGGACGCTGTCCGTATTGTTCTGTAGAAAGTTGAATGTGTTCTAAGAACACTCGGGGTGTCCTGAAATGTTCGCAAATAAACAAAATGGGGGTGTTCTGGGGACCCTGTCCGTATTGTTCTGTAGCAAGTTGAATGTGTTCTAAGAACACTCGGGGTGTCCTGAAATGTTCGCAAATAAACAAAATGGGGGTGTTCTGATGACGCTGTCCGTATTGTTCGTTGTCAAGTTGAAAGTGTTCTAAGAACTCTCGCGTTGTCCTGAAATGTTCGTAGGGGGTGTCCTGAAGACGCTGTCCGTATTTTTCGATGTCAAGTTGAAAGTATTCTAAGAACTGTCTCGGTGTCCTGAAATGTTTGCAGGGGGTGTCCTGAAGACGCTGTCCGTATTGTTCGATGGCAAGTTGAAAGTGTTCCAAGAGCACTCGGGGTGTCCTGAAATGTTTGCAAATAAAGAAAATGAGGGTGTTCTGATGACGCTGTCCGTATTGTTTGTTGTCAAGTTGAAAGTGTTCTAAGAACTCTTGCGTTGTCCTGAAATGTTCGTGGAGGGTGTCCTGAAGACGCTGTCCGTATTGTTCGATGGCAAGTTCAAAGTGTTCTAAGAACTGTCTCGGTGTCCTGAAATGTTCGCAGGTGGTGTCCTGAAGATGCTGTCCGTATTGTTCGATGGCAAGTTGAAAGTGTTCTAAGAACACTCGGGGTGTCCTGAAATGTTCGCGAATAAACAAAATGGGGGTGTTCTGAGTACGCAGTCCGAATTGTTCGTTGTCAAGTTGAAAGTGTTCTAAAAACTCTCGCATTGTCCTGAAATGTTCGCACATAAAAAAAATGGGCGTGTGTTCTAAGAACACACAAGTTGTCCTGAAGTGTTCTAAGAACTCTCGTGGTGTCCTGAAATGTTCACAAATAAACAAATTGGGGTGTGTTCTAAGAACACACGCTTGTCCTGAAATGTTCTTAGGGGGTGTCCTGAGGACGCTGTCCGTATTGTTCATTGTCGAGTTGAAAGTGTTCTAAGAACTCTCGTGATGTCCTGAAATGTTCGTAGGGAGTGTCCTGAGGACGCTGTCAGTATTGTTCGTTGTGGAGTTGAAAGTGTTGTAATAACTGTCTCGGTGTCCTGAAATGTTCGCAGGGTGTGTGCTGAAGATGCTGTCCGTATTGTTCGATGGCAAGTTGAAAGTGTTTTAAGAACACTCAGGGTGTCCTGAAATGTTCGCAAATAAACAAAATGGGGGTGTTCTGAGGACGCTGTCCGTATTGTTCATTGTCAAGTTGAAAGTTTTCTAAGAACTCTCACGTTGTCCTGAAATGTTCGAACATAAACAAAATGGAGGTTTGTTCTAAGAACACACGCGTTGTCCTGAAGTGTTCTAAGAACTATTGCGGTGTCCTGAAATGTTCGAACATAAACAAAATGGGGGTGTGTTCTAAGAATATACACGTTGTCCTGAAGTGTTCTAAGAACTCTCGCGGTGTCCTGAAATGTTCATAGGTGTGTCCTGAAGACGCTCTAAGAACACTTGCGGTGTCCTGAAATGTTCGCAAATAAACAAAATGGGGGTGTTCTGGGGACGCTGTCCGTATTGTTCTGTGGCAAGTTGAATGTGTTCTAAGAACACTCGGGGTGTCCTGAAATGTTCGCAAATAAACAAAATGGGGGTGTTCTGGGGACGCTGTCCGTATTGTTCTGTAGCAAGTTGAATGTGTTCTAAGAACACTCAAAGTGTCCTGAAATGTTCGCAAATAAACAAAATGGGGGTGTTCTGATGACGCTGTCCGTATTGTTCGTTGTCAAGTTGAAAGTGTTCTAAAAACTCTCGCGTTGTCCTGAAATGTTCGTAGTGGGTATCCTGAAGACGCTGTCCGTATTGTTCGATGGCAAGTTGAAAGTGTTCCAAGCACACTCGGGGTGTCCTGACATGTTCGCAAATAAACAAAATGGGGGTGTTCTGATGACGCTGTCTGTATTGTTTGTTGTCAAGTTGAAAGTGTTCTAAGAACTCTCGCGTTGTCCTGAAATGTTCGTAGGGGGTGTCCTGAAGACGCTGTCCGTATTGTTTGATGGCAAGTTGAAAGTGTTCCAAGAACTGTCTCGGTGTCCTGAAATGTTCGCACGGGTGTCCTGAAGACGCTGTCCGTATTGTTCGATGGCAAGTTGAAAGTATTCTAAGAACACTCGGGGTGTCCTGAAATGTTCGCGAATAAACAAAATGGGGGTGTTCTGAGTACGCTGTCCGAATTGTTCGTTGTCAAGTTGAAAGTGTTCTAAGAACTCTCGCATTGTCCTGAAATGTTCACAGGGGGTGTCCTGAAGATGGTGTTCATATTGTTCGATGGCAAGTTGAAAGTGTTCTAAGACCACTCGGGGTGTCCTGAAATGTTCACAAATAAACAAAATTGGGGTGTGTTCTAAGAACACACGCTTGTCCTGAAATGTTCTTAGGGGGTGTCCTGAGGACGCTGTCCGTATTGTTCGTTGTCGAGTTGAAAGTGTTCTAAGAACTCTCGTGGTGTCCTGAAATGTTCACAGGGGGTGTCCTGAAGACGCTGTCCGTATTGTTCGATGGCAAGTTGAAAGTGTTCTAAGAACTGTCTTGTTGTCCTGAAATGTTCGTAAATAAACAAAATGGGGGTGTGTTCTAAGAACACACGCGTTGTCCTGAAATGTTCGTAGGGAGTGTCCTGAGGACGCTGTCAGTATTGTTCGTTGTGGAGTTGAAAGTGTTCTAATAACTCTCGTGGTGTCCTGAAATGTTCATAGGGGGTTTCCTGAAGACACTGTCTCTATTGTTCGATGGCAAGTTGAAAGTGTTCTAAGAACTGTCTCGGTGTCCTGAAATGTTCGCAGGGGGTGTGCTGAAGATGCTGTCCGTATTGTTCGATGGCAAGTTGAAAGTGTTCTAAGAACACTCAGGGTGTCCTGAAATGTTCGCAAATAAACAAAATGGGGGTGTTCTGAGGACGCTGTCCGTATTGTTCATTGTCAAGTTGAAAGTGTTCTAAGAACTCTCACGTTGTCCTGAAATGTTCGAACATAAACAAAATGGGGGTTTGTTCTAAGAACACACGCGTTGTCCTGAAGTGTTCTAAGAACTATTGCGGTGTCCTGAAATGTTCGAACATAAACAAAATGGGGGTGTGTTCTAAAAACATACAGGTTGTCCTGAAGTGTTCTAAGAACTCTCGCGGTGTCCTGAAATGTTCGTAGGGGTGTCCTGAAGACGCTCTAAGAACACTTGCGGTGTCCTGAAATGTTCGCAAATAAACAAAATGGGGGTGTTCTGAGTACGCTGTCCGAATTGTTCGTTGTCAAGTTGAAAGTGTTCTAAGAACTCTCGCATTGTTCTGAAATGTTCCCACATAAACAAAATGGGGGTGTGTTCTAAGAACACACGCGTTGTCTTGAAGTGTTCTAAGAACTCTTGTGGTGTCCTGAAATGTTCACATAGGGTGTCCTGAAGACGCTGTCTGTATTGTTCGATGGCAAGTTGAAAGTGTTCTAAGACCACTCGGGGTGTCCTGAAATGTTCGCAAATAAACAAAATGGGGGTGTGTTCTAAGAACACACGCTTGTCCTGAAATGTTCTTAGGGGGTGTCCTGAGGACGCTGTCCGTATTGTTCATTGTCGAGTTGAAAGTATTCTAATAACTCTCGTGGTGTCCTGAAATGTTCACAGGGGGTGTCCTGAAGACGCTGTCCGTATTGTTCGATGGCAAGTTGAAAGTGTTCTAAGAACTGTCTCGTTCTCCTGAAATGTTCGTAAATAAACAAAATGGGGGTGTGTTCTAAGAACACACGCGTTGTCCTGAAATGTTCGTAGGGAGTGTCCTCAGGACGCTGTCAGTATTGTTCGTTGTGGAGTTGAAAGTGTTCTAAGAACTCTTGTGGTGTCCTGAAATGTTCGCAGGGGGTGTCCTGAAGACACTGTCCGTATTGTTCGATGGCAAGTTGAAAGTGTTCTAAGAACACTCTGGGTGTCCTGAAATGTTCGCAAATAAACAAAATAGGGGTGTGTTCTAAGAACACACGCGTTGTCCTGAAATGTTCGAAGGTGGTGTCCTGAGGACGCTGTCCGTATTGTTCGATGGCAAGTTGAATGTGTTCTAAGAACACTCAGGGTGTCCTGAAATGTTTGCAAATAAACAAAATGGGGGTGTTCTGAGGACGCTGTCCGTATTTTTCGCTGTCAAGTTGAAAGTGTTCTAAGAACTCTCGCGTTGTCCTGAAATGTTCGCACATAAACAAAATGGGGGTGTGTTCTAAGAACACACGATTTGTCCTGAAGTGTTCTAAGAACTCTCCGGGGTCCTCCTGCCCCTATGGCCGATGCCTGCCCCTCCGATGTTGAAGGCCTGAGCCATCATTGCTCCCACCATGTTGCTGCTGCTGTGCCTGTGCCTGCGCCCTGGCTCTTGCTGCCTGCACGTCCTCCTCCGGCTGGGTTGCAGTTGTTGTGGTGGCCACCCCTGCTGGAAGTCCAACTCCCGACTGTGTCCTCCACCAGCCTCGCCGCTGGGTCAGGGGCAGTTCCACAGGGTACCCAGGTGAAACATGTGTGGGAAGATGACATGGAGGACGACTGGTGTGTAGGGGTTCAGAGGAGGGGGTCGCAAGAAGGTCCAGCAGACGGAGGAATCCAGCAACGGTGACCCGTCCCAGTAGGTCAACATGGTCAAAGACGCATGCGAGATGACATGCAGTCTCTCCACAAAAAGACTGCAGGTCACCTCGCATGCCCCGTTGACGCAACACTATCCCACTCAGGACAGGCTCAACACGGTCCCGGATAGCCACGTCCGCAGGGAGAGGAAGGCCAGTTGTTGTGCGCTCATCCCCTCCCTGCAAACGGGTCTGGACGTAGGCATCCCTGCTGGTGCCAGATGATGCAGTGACAGGATCAGGTACAGGATTACACACAGGCACCTCCGTGGCAGCCTGTGCTGCCTCCTGTCCCTGCCCCTGCACTGCACCACTAGCACCAGTGGAATCCCCACCTCCAGACCCCGTGTGCATCCCTTCCACGGCCTCCTCCTCCACCAAACCCCCCACCAACCTGGATGACTCCGTGCCATCTTCCTCCGTTGGACCCTGTGGGGTCTCAGCTGCCCCTTCTGCTACCGAGGAGTCCACCTCCAACCTCTGCCTGTTGGACCTACCCTCCGCAGCTGCGGCCTGGGACGTGGCACCAGACTCCTCACTCCCCGACGAGATGACAATCTGGGAGGGGAGTTGGGCCTTGCGTCTCCGGCTGGTGGTGCGATACCTGCCGCTGTGCTCCACAGCACCCTATCCGACCTCTTCATCAGTGTACGCTGCAGAGAGGGAGAGATAAAACACAGACATCAGGGCACTGTACAATGGACTGAAATACACATGACAGTTGCACATGAGTGGCAGTGTCAAACTTCAGACATGGCATCACACTCCACGACACACATGTCATTTCAACTCACACACATGAGCATTTCCACAGCAATATTGCACCAGGCAGCAACAGCCATACACATACAACAGCATGAACAGCCGAAGGTGAGCCTGACATCACATGAAACACAGGGAGTGCACTAGACAAGCACACACGCCACCACACTTACATGCATGTCTACATCTCCTCCAAATGTCGCAGTGATGCGATCGCCATACATGTCACATCTGGCATTCAGCCTTCTACATATCAGTGTCACGTGCATCCATGTTGCATCACAGTTGCACACTGGTCAAATACACACACATGCACATGTACACGGTGCAGATACATGCAGCAGGAACCACCATCCATGTGTGACACCACAACCATGCCAACGTACATACACAGAAATTCAAACATGTGTGCTACCACACATGCATTTGCACAGCATGCTTACCAACACATACACCATCGATGTGTCTCACTCCTAAGAGGACTCATATGTGGCAGCCTCACGCCCCTGTTCATGCACATCCCTACATGGCCCTACGAAAACACATGTGCAACCTGCACACTAATGGCACACCACCAAACGCACAGCGTCCAATTAGTATGCATGTACACTTACCGCTCGACTCCAGATGGGTCTGCCTCTAAAGGACCTGGATGTGGAGAGCTGGACATATGCGTTCCAGGACCCTCATCTGGTGTTCCGACAGGTGGCCCCGGCTCCCCTTAGCATCCGCTGCCTTCAAGAGGCGCCGGGCCTTGTTGAGGGTCCTGGACCTGAAGTCCTCCCAGCGCTTCTTGACATGTTGGAATTTGCGGACTGCCACCCACTCTGCGTGGATGGCAGTCACGATGTCCGTTCAGATCCTGGTCCGTCCTTCCTTGTCGGCGCGCAAACTTCCAAAGAGGGCATCATACTGCCCCAGGACTTGCTCCACCAGGACACCAACTTCAGTGGCAGTGAAGCTGGTGCCCCTCTGCCTCTCTGGCTGGGGGTTGCCAGTGGTCTCAGATGGTGGTGCGCCCGACATGGCAACCCCAGAGGCAGGTGTGGGTGGGCAACTGGGTCCTGGGGCTGGGCTGTGGAGCGATGGTATCCCTGTCGGCAGTCTTCAGCTCCAGCAGGGGTGGTCACAGCAACTGCACCCCTGGCTGATGTGCAGGCAGCAAATAGCAGGGCACATGGGCAGTAGGCAGGCAGGCAGCAGCAGATGGCAGGTGGGAGCGTGCTCGAGGCTCTGGGGGCAGGAAAATTGCCTTCAGGGCAGGAGCGTGGTCTTCCATGTGTTTTCGCGTGGCCAGCTTGATACGGAGTGATTTGGCACGTGAAAAACATTCACGTCAGCGTGTAATTCGAGGAAAGGCCCTTAGCGCGTGAGCATGTCAGCAATTTCATTGGACCAAAGGCCCTTTGCGTGTAAGCGCTTCTGTGACGTGACGCGCGGGGGCGTGCATGGACGTTTCCCCCTTGACGTGGGCATAGTGGATTAGCGCGCGCACAAAAAAAATGCACGTCCCCGTGTGAATGCGTGTAATCCAAGGAAAGGGCCTACGCGCGTAAGTGACGTGACACGCGCCGGCGTTTCCCTCAGCATGGGTTAAAGGTGAGGTGGGCCTGCAGTTTGCTATACGTGCCTTTCGTGGAGACCGACGTGTGTTGCTGCTTCGTGTTGTTTCGCGCGCCATCACAACTTCACAGCTATCAAGGACGTATCTCTTCTTTTGGTGGGGGTATTGGCTACGTGTGTTTTTCTGCATCGCGCTAGTCAGACGGTGAGTCGCGCACGCTATTTTTCCAACTGCGGGGGCCCCTGTGTATCGCACCGTTTTTGATGTCATAGTAGCCTGCGGTCCCACGCGTACGCGATTTTCGTGTTACTGGGTGCCACCGCATCCTGCGGGAGGTTGATTCCACGCACGTAGGCTGCAGGGTTACGTGCACGGTTTTCCAGCAGTTTTGGGGAGCCTGAGCATTGCGTGACCCGTCACTACATCACCGGGGTCACATACAGCCTTGCAGGTGCAGGGGGGCAGTTAACATCTTGCTTCCAACCCCTTCACCCTAATTGCCAAGGTCAATTGTGGTGTATACCTCCCATTGGCACTACTCCATCTGTGCCGGCACTACTACATCTGTGCCATGGTTGGGAGGACACCAAAGGTGAGGGGCGTCTCAGCTGGGCGTACTCCTTGTGGCGGGCGTGGTCAGGGAAGTGGCCAGGGTGACCAGGGAGTAGGGGGACTCCAGGGTGTCCAGGGCAGCCGCAGAGGGGGAAGAGGCAGGGGTGCGCCACTTGAGCACGATGTCGTGCCATTTGTCAGTGCAGTGAAGCCACCACCCCCTGTGGTTCCGGGAGATGCAGCTTCTGCATCTGGCACTGGCGCCTGTGTGACCCGGCAGTCCATTCCATCGACTGTCACGGGCCCAAGGGTAGTTGTAGCTGCAGGTGCAGCTTTGGACACTGTCACCCAGGCTCAGGGTCTGCCAGCGCAGCCTGCAATGGCACTGGAGGAGCCCTTGGAAGATTTCCAACAGGCCAGGAGGGAAACCGTAGGGGCATGCAGGGCTGCCCTGACCAAGACACGTGTCCCTGGGGCAGTTATGTCATCTGCTGCCCCAAACAGCCGGGTGTTGGCAAGTGCAGGGGAAGATGCACCAAACAACACCCCGTTTGTAAGTCTGCCAACTTGGACAGTTGCGGTCAATGACCCTGCCACAGTGGATGTTGCTACGCAGGGTCCATTAGAGGGCACCCAGCTGCCACTGACAGAAGTCAGGCCTTTGGTCGTCCCTCCACCTGCCACTCCCTTGGCTCAATCCACCGAACCCACTGGCCATACTGGTCAGGGTGGCATTAGCCAGCCAGGGTCTGAGCCACAATCCAAGAGGAGGAAGGTTGCACCTGCAGCACAGGCTGGGACCCTACACACAGCCACGACCTCCTGCACGTCGAGGAAGAAGCCTTTCTGCAGCCAGGAACTGGACTTCCTCGTGGGCTACGTGCGGGGCCACAGCCGTGACATGCTAGTGGGTGCCAATATTTGGACTATGGCTGCCCAACGTGATACCCACTGGAAGCATGTTGCGGAAAATGGCAGTGCATTCGGCCATGAGGTGCGCACGGCACAAGAGTGCAAAAAGCGTTGGAATGACATCAACGCAGCGCTAAGGCTAAGCGTGCCTCAAATTACAACTTGACTCTGGTGACTGGCTGTGGGCCTGCACCAGAGGAGGAAGGCCTCACTCCGCATAAGTCACTTGTTGCGGAGTTCATACCATCTGAATCGGTCGAAGGAGTGGGAGAGATGCCGGACTTTGATGCCCAGTCCAGTGAGTGTTGATGCGTGTTTGTTGAGGATGTGTGTGTTTTACTTGTGGGATGTGTTGTGCATGATTGCCACTACATGTGAGGTGTACATGGTTCGGATGTGCAAGTAATGCAATGCTTCCGTGATGCATGTCTGCTCTGCTGGATGGTGGACATGTGGAGCAGACGGGGACTGTCAGCATCAACACTATTGCACCCTACTCACATGCTGGTTACCAGTATGTCCCTCCGATCCATGTCCCAGCTCACTGGCCCTTCTGCATGTAGTGTGGGGTGACCTTCCTCTCAGCCCAGGCACGATGTCATAGCATGACTGACGTGCATGTGTCCTCTGCCTGCATGCGTGTACTCCATGTAGGCATGCTCCCTTGCCCCTTCAACCCCCGCTCTGCACCCCAATTCCACCTTTGCACTGGTCTGCTTCAATATTGCCGTTGGGTACTTCCCTGTTAATGTGTCCTGGGTACATGCTAACTTCCCGCAACCAATCTGCCAGACATATGCTGTGTGGTACAGCCTTAGTTCTTGATGCAGGGTATCTCACTTGTACTGTGCAGAGGTCTGATGCCCCAAAGGGACATGAGTGCCCATTCATGCTCCATGTGTATTGCACGCATGCCCCTATGTGTCCTTGACTGGATGATCACTGTAATACAAGTCCTGGGTGACATACATTGCATGGCATTTCATCAGCCTTCCCATGTCTACTGTGGCTCAGTACTGCGTTGCACACATGTTTAGGGTCTGACAATCTGGGTGGGTCACAGGCCTCAGCCTGTTTAATGGCCAATGACTCTGTCCAACTGGTGTAGTGTTCTCTTCACACGTGGGTGGCCTCCAGACGTTTCATCATGTGTCCTGCTTACTGTCCCATCATCATTTGCAGTGTTGTCACTTGACTCACATGAAGCTGTTGATGCTAGTCAACACTGCCTGTCAATGCACAGGTCTATGGTCAGCCTTTTGATAACATGCTAGGCATCCATGCTTTTGCACGTGGGTGGAGGGGTGCTTTGCTTGTAGATATGCTACCCATTGAATGCACATTGCACGTGATGCCTGAAGTTGACCTTGCACTGCCTTCACATTTTCTGACACACACCATGAAGTACTTGTACATGTAGGTAGTGAGTAACATACACATTGGCTGCACTGCATAGACCCACTTCAATGCAAACTGCTACCTTTCAACAGGTCTGATCACAGAAGCAATTCCAAGTTGACCCAGCATGCATGCCAGGTTCTATTTTGTGTGTCACATGTCTGCCTGATGTTGTCGGTGAGTGTGTGTGTGTTGTGTGCTTCTGACATGTGTAGTGACCTTTTTTCTCTATATTTTTCAGATGATGACGCAATGGAGCCGGAGGATGGTGTTGTCATGCCAGGCACAGGGTTGGTATAACTACATCAACCCGGCACAGTGGGGGTCGTGGGGTGGCAGGCCACGAAAACCCCCAAGTGCTACAGGCCATCTTGTCTCTGGCTGCCTATGCCTATGAGTCCAGCCCTGATGACGACTCTGACATCCATGTTGAGTTGGATGAGCATCAGGTCCATGTGTCAGGGGTGAGTGATTCTGATGTGGACACTCGTCTGTCCGCGACACCTGCACTGAAATGTCAGACAGATCGGGACGCAGGGTCACCCTCCACACCAGTCACTGATGTGCCTGGGACATCACGTCGACGGGGGCATGTAGTCGTGCAGCCGCGGGCGGTGCCAACATGACAAGGACAACCGGTCCTTGGGTCCCACAGGGGTCAAGCCCAGCAACGCGGTCACCACGCGCAACCGCTGTATGCTGAGTGGGAGCAAGACATGACTGCCAATTCAGAACGGCAGGGGGCAGCAATGGCGAACATCGCTGAGAGCATGGAGCGTGTGGCCCGATCCGTGCTCCCCCCTGCTAGGCAGGTGCTTCTCCAGCAGCAGGCAGCACGGTCCATGGCCCTCTCGCTCAGACTGGGCATGGCGGCCTCAGACAGGGCACGCCAGGCTGAAATGTCGTCTATGCGTCAAGCAATTGCTGCTCACGCAGAGGCACACATGGTGGCCCTGAAGGAGGAGTATGCTTCCCTCAGATCCACTCTGGGTGTCCTTCTGATGTCCCAGAGGGAGCAGTCAGAGGAGAGGTTTGCACAGCTTGAGCGTACCATCTCGGCTGAGCTACAGGCTTGCCAGGAGGTCCAGCAGTTGTCCAGCCAGGCCTTGCAGGAGGAACTCCGTGTTACACGTGCTACCTTGCAAGAGGAAGCACGTGTATCACGGGAGATTCTGCATGCAGACCTACGTGTCATCACCACACAGAACCAGGCTCACCCGTCCGGCAGACTTGCTGCTGACGAGGGGCAAGCTGCGGCTAGTCGTGGCCAGGCTTCTGTGCCATGTCCTCCTTTCCAGGATGAGCCAGACTCGGACGACCATCTATCTCCCACATAGGTCGGGCTGTGCTGGCGTTGAGCCCATGGAGTTTTTTTTTTTGCTCAGCATCATCGCATGTGGGTGTTGAGCAGCACCCTGTACCTCCCCCCACCTGGGTCCCCCCCCCCCCAGGTCGTATGTGGCCATTTTTGATTTTTCTTTTAGTTTAGTTAGTTAAGTTTCTGTTTGATAGTTAGTTTAATTAGGTAAAGTAGGTTTTTCATAGTTAGTGTAATTAGTTAATATAGTTTAAAATTGCTTGTCTATTGTGCTTTCATGTGACAGTGTGGTGCTTTGTGGCTTTTGAAAGCATCCACTGTCTGTTCCAGCTGGGCCCTTCAGGCTTGTCTTGTGTATGTGTTTGCTGCTTGGGTCACATATGCCACTCCTGCTTCCCTTATCCATGGGCTCGCAAAGATGGTTCGGTGTAACAACCTATTACACAAGGGCTTTGGACTGTCATATCTGTGGCATGTCTGCTGCTGTAGAACTTTTGTTAACACCCCTAGTGGGGATGATTGGGGTGTTATTGACCACTGTTCTGCTTTTGCTAGATGGGGTGTTTCATGATTCATGTGTACATTCATTGCTATGCATTGTGTAGTATGTTTCTTATCTTTACTGTACATGTGCTTGTTGCAATTCATGTAATAGATAGTGTGTTCCACACTTTGGCTGTGAAAGACGGACTGTGGTGTGATTTCTGATGTACGTCTCTGACATGGTCCAGTGATGTGATGCCTGAAGAGACACACACAGATGAATCTAATGCATTAATCATGTGTTTCATGCCCTTTCTGCAGGGGGATGAGCCTCCAGACCACCTTTGCCAGCAGACATGGGCCATTGGACGTCTGGAATCTGGACACGTTTGGTGGTGCCCACATGCACATGTGTGCGCAAGCAGAGGCACAGGGATTGCAATCATACATCCGAAAACTGCTGACGTGTTTTAAGGGACTCCAGGCAAGGTGAGCAGCACAGGGGGGCCACAACACAGCAAACCTTCCACCAGGCCAGTTGCACATGCATGCTTAGTTGCAGCACTGAGGGTGAGCTTGGACGAATATTGGTGTTGAAAAGCACAATACAGCTCAGATGTGTTGGTGGAATCATGGCTAGTTGATTGTAAGGTTGTCTGGGGCACCTGCAGGGGCAGTGGCACATTCCCTCCGGTCCACCATGGTCCATTGAGGCACTTGTATCACCCAAGTAGCGTTCCGAAACATGGAAAGAAGCAGCTGACAGGGACAGACGGCAAGGGACAGACTCGGGTGCAGTGCATTTCATTTCCATGTAGAATTTGAAACATTCACTGCCTACTTTATTTGGGTCATGGTGGAACACGACTTGTTTGGCAGTCATACCTTGCTATATGCGTCTGTCTGCTTACCCAGGGAACATTGCATGTTGTGTGATTCATGACACATTGGTGCTCCATTTGCCACGCACCCACCGGCGCCTGACTTACTGCATTGACTGTGTATGAACCATCACAGGGGTAATGTTATGTATGGGTACGAAGCATCCACACCAGATTGTCTGTTTGTAGAGTAGTTTGTTACTTTGGGGCATATTTGGTGGTGTGTTTGTGTGTTATGGGCACGCACAGATTTTTAACTGTGGCTCTGTTTGCAGCATTGAGGTGCTCCTGTTACCGGACCTGAGAGTGCGCAGGCAGGAGGCCAGCACTCACCCCAGAGATAAGTTTCTCTTTGACTTCCATTTCAGTGAATTGCTGCTATGTTTATGATGAACAACTTTGGTATGATTGTGTATGTGTTAATGTGAGTACTACATTCTTGGCCATTCCCTACTTTCCTGTGTCAATCCTACTCCCCTCTCCTGCCCCTCATTCCAGTTATCCAGTATGCCAACGCCTGTCCCGACTACATATACCTGACCCTCCTTCCCCACCAGGGTCTCAGAGGCCTGTGTGAGTTTGACCTTGCAGTCACCCAGACCACGGTGGGGGTGGTTGGTTTGTGCCACTCCTGCACCTGTACACGGGAGCGGTGACAGTACACATCCGTTTGTGGTGCTTCATTCTATGTTATGTACCACACATGGTACACATCCTGTTGTGACATTGTTTTACTGTGCTACCTTGGTTGTTACGTCATTGTGGTAGTACTTGGCCTTTGTGAGGTACTGCTACTTAAAGTCATCTACTGGAGGCTGTTCTGGTTAGTTTTTCTGCCTGCAGGCTTTTTGCTTGGCTTCTGTGTTGGCCTGCTTTGAGTTCTCTTGGATGTAGTGTTTTTGCAAATCAAGGTGGACTCTGAGGGTGCAGGCAACTTTTTACACACAAGATGGGAGATGGTGACAAAGGGGAAGGGTGATCCTGTGGCCAGGTGAAATTCAAGGATGTAGGCTCCATAACCCCGGTGCAGTTGTTCAGTGGGTCATGGTGATTTGTGAGGGAGGGGTGGTGCTTGGTTGGTGATAGTTGCCTTGCCCTGCAGTGTGATGGGCACCCTGACATTGTAATTGTGGTATCCTATGTACATGATGTGTTCTGCTGATCAATGCCTGTTCATGTGTTGTGTTTACCTTTCAGGTGTGAGGGGATAGTTGTGGTTTGACATGCTGGGGTGTACACATGGTGAATGTTCACATGTGATGTGTAGAGGACACTGATGGTCACTTGATTGCACATGCATATGTTGAGTGCATGTCCCTACTGACCCACACACTCGCACTATAATGCACTACATGTACAACCACCCTTCCATGTCCACGTGTACACTCTGCTTTCCTTCTGGTGCCCACTGCGTCCCTGCAGCACATGTCCTATGACCAATTGTGGATCCTGTACATGCCTAATTTGCTTTTCGATGTGGTTTGTTGCTTAGATGTGATGTTCAGGGTGTGCATCACACGCAATGGCTGTTAACTGTGCTGTGCACTGAGCAGTGTGTTGCAGGAGGTGGACACAGCACACAGAAGCTGCAGTCTTGATTTTTCAATGCACAATGTCCATGTAGACAGGCATTCATTGTTATGTTACAACTTCGACTTTTGGAATGCATTTGGGTATGACTTCTTTTGGGTGGGAGGTTGTTGGTCAGTCATTTCATCTGATTCCATGTCAGGCATCATTGTCTAATGCCAATTTACATTTTTCACATGGCAATGTGTACCTTATTGGTACTGTGTTGGTGTATGGCTATTGCTTGCCATGTCATGTTGTGCTTTGGGAGGGTTTGAGTGAAATACCAGTGATAGTCATGGCCTGTTTTGCAGGTGTGTGTGATTCACGCCTTGCATGTGTGCCTTTTGGTCACACAGGATTGCTTGTGTTTAAGTAGCTAGGGATGCGCACAATGTGGCACTTCCATGGCAACAATCTCAGGGTGGTAAGGTTGTGACAGTTGACTGTCTCTTTGTCATCATCGATTGTCACCTGGTATGTGCCAGGCCTGTGTGCACTCGCAGGGGTGGGAGTTTAGGTGAAAAATGTGTCCACAAGCTGGATCCGGGCATCCTCGCCGCGTGCCCTATCCCCACCCATGGGCAACGCCTGTGCCTGTGGTTGGGGATGTGAGGGCACCACCATGTCCACCAGTACACCCTGTCGTGTTGCAACATTGTGCAGGACACATGCTGCCACAATGATCCTGCACACTACTGGGGGTGCATAGAGTAGCTGCCCACCAGAGCGGTCAAGGGAGCGGAAGCGTGACTTGAGCACTCCGAATGTGCGCTCCACTATGGCTCTGGTTGCAATATGGGCCGCGTTGTATCTTACCTGGGGTGGTGTGGTGGGGTTCCGGATTGGCGTCATCATGTGGTTGCTCAGAGGGTAGGCACTGTCCCCTGGAGAGGTGATAATGGTTGTGATTATTGGGGTTTGTGTATTTGTGTGTGTATGTGTGACATGCATGCATGTGCAAGGGCATTTGGACTCAACTAGGAGCCATGTGTCGCCATGCTGCCCAGCTTCCAGTGCCGGGCTCAGGGCAGACATTCTGTATATGAAACTGTCATGGGTGGAGCCAGGGTAGTTTGCATAGACAGAGGTGATGATTCCCTTTGCATCGCATACCACCTGTACATTGATGGAATACCAGTGCTTGCGGTTTTGGTAGATATGCTCAGTGGCCCTAGGTGTAGGGCCACATGGGTGCAATCTATGGCACCAAGCACTTTGGGGAAGTGTGCCACCCTGTAAAAGTCCAGGACAATGGCCTGCCTTTCTGCGGGTGTTCTGGGCATGTATATCTGCCTGCCGACTGAGGGGCGCGCTGTCATGATTGCCAAGACCTGGTGTAGGCAGCGTGACTGCGTGACTGCGTGGCCTGTGAGACCCCCTCCACTATGGCAGTAGTCCGCTGAAATGACCCAGTGGCCAAAAAATGCAGGACATTGAGCACCTTCTCCAAGGGGCTCAATGCTTGGGAGCAAAGGGTGGGGGATGTAAGGTCATCTTTCCACTCCCTGACCAGGTCTAGGATGATATGGGGTGGAAACCTATACCTGCCGTAGACCTGGTCGTCAGGCATCTTAAAAAGGCTTGTCCGTGGTGAAAAAATGCATGCCCTGGCTATTCTCCTCCTCCTGCGGTGTCCCACTTTGTTAAAGGGACGTTATGGTTAAGTTGCGCTACTAAAAACCTATGAAATTCAGTGAAAAAACGTTGTTAAAGGGACGTTATGGTTCAAAGTAAAACCGAAAAACCCCTGAAATTCGGCAGTTATGGTAAGATAAGCAACCATAACTCGCGCCGCCACCGTGCACTGCTAACATTAACACCCAGGACATCAAAGATGACATCACAAATGTCATTGATGACATCACTGATGACATCACGTGGCTGGCTCTCCCTTTTTTCCTTTCCTGACATATCTAGGCCACATGATTTTCTTCAGTAACAGTCAGGAACTAAAAATTGTAAATTACTATATTCGTAGACTTATCCTTCAAGTATGTTCTTAGAATAATTCCCTTATGGTCCAGTCATATCATATGAAACATTTACATAGGAGAAGTCACAACCTTGAAAGACAGCAACCCTTTTTGTGCATTAAAATTATCAGTATATTTATCAGCACTTTCTGATACTTTTGATGTTTTTTTATTACTGTACTTTCCCTGTATATGCTCATATTTTTATATGTTGTACTGACACTATTTTCCTTAGGGTCCAGACACATCATGTGATATATATATAGATAGGGTAAGTAACAGCTTTGAAACAGAGCAATCATTTCTCTGCAGAAAGGTAATCAGTTAGGTTATGAACACTTTCTGCTACTATTGCTGTTTCTTTTTCCTACTTCAATTCCCTTGTATATATTCATATTTGTATGTGGTGTTGTCTCTTTGTGATTTGTGTATAATAATGCAATTATGTAGTAAGTGGGTTTTATTACCTACTTATCACAAGTTTCACTGTACGCAAAACTCTAATATGAAAACAGTTATCATTTCAATATTCAACATGGCAACCTTATGAATATTGCACCTCCATCATGTATGCTGCACACAATGCCTATGTTTCTACATGAGTACCTTAGTATACTGGATTGAAGTTAATAATAGAATGCTATTTATATCAATGCATAGCTTAATGCACTGATTAGCACTTGATATTTATTCCAATAATCTTTGACACTTTTTTCATTAACATTACACTAAGAATCCCTTGTACAGACTTTTCATGAAAGGTAAATGCACATGTGATGTCATCAGTGATGTCATCAATGACATTTATGATGTCATCTTTGATGTCCTGGGTGTTAGTGTTAGCAGTGCACGGTGGCAGCGCGAGTTATGGTTGCTTATCTTACCATAACTGCCGGATTTCAGGGTTTTTTCGGTTTTACTTTGAACCATAACGTCCCTTTAACAACATTTTTTCACTGAATTACATAGGTTTTTAGTAGCGCAACTTAACCATAACGTCCCTTTAACCAAATTTTTTTACTGAATTTCATAGGTTTTTAGTAGCGCAACTTAACCATAACGTCCCTTTAACAAAGTTTTTTTTACTGAATTTCATAGTTGTTTAGTAGCACAACTTAACAATAATAACTTTGACTTTATGTACATATAATATGGAACATACTGAACCCTTTCTACTGAATTTGACAGTCCGCAGACATGTTTGGACAACAGTACCACCACCTAAAAACTCTGGGGAGGTATGTGTAATAGTTATATCATAACATAGGAACATTTAACAAATTCACAAAGCAGCACACATACAAAGTATATGTAGTAATACTTAAAAAATGTTACCCATATATGTAACACACTAACCATTCATGTAAATACAATATGTTTTAAAATGGAATATACCAAAAGAAGATAAAGTGGCTTCCACCATAATTACCTCACAGACGCTCCACAACCAACAGCAAGACCAGACGTATACACTACTGATTACAGATCTCACCAGACATAGTAAGTGGACTACTTTTTACTCATATATTTATAAACGTTCTATATTAGAAAAAAAAACATATTACTTTTTTGTTTTCTCACAGAAATGTGTAGTACTCTCGACTGGCTAGAGGAGCATTTCCCACGAGAGGAAATGTTAGAAAATAGTCCACCTAATGGTACACACTTTACTATATAAACCAATTAATAAATATTACTGTTGTATACATTTAACAAATACATTTTTTTATTACAGACCATACAAAAATTCCAAGCATCTCACAGCAACAATCAGAGGATATCACTCTACAGCAAAATTTTATGGATTTGAAAAACTCTGTGGAAAATTATGTGAAACCCCCAACAGCACACCATTGTCCAACCTGCACTTGTCCCCCCTCACCCTATCCCACGCAGTTAACCCCAAACCCTGTCTATGGACCAAAGCGTTTCGATGAGATTTCCTTCCCTTCTTCACATGATCCCAGTTATCTAGAAATCCCTAATTCTCCTGTTTATGTTTCCGTTTCTGCCCCACCTTCCCAGTCATAATTGTATATATATATGAAATAAAGTTACTTTTCTTGTATTGTGTTGTAATTACTTTCAGTTCCTTGTGATAAAACCAATTTAGGTGTCCACGGACACCGCGGTTGTTCGGAAATGTTCTTAAAGAAACGAAAATGTAACTGTCCTGAGGACACTACATCTGTCCGTAATGTTCTCATGCAAGTTGAAAATGTTCTAAGAACACTCGTAGTGTCCTGAAATGTTTGTAAATAAACGAAAATGGAGGTGTCCTTAAGAACACTATGCCTATTCGTAGTGTTCGATAGCAAGCAGAAACTGTTCTAAGAACACTCGTGGTGTCCTGAATTGTTCGTAAATAAACAAAAATGGAGGTGTGCTTGAAACGCTATGTCTGTACGTATTGTTAACAAATAAATTAAACTGTGCTAAGAACAAACGGCTGTCCGTAACTGTTCGTTTTACATGTGACACACTTTTAATTAGTTCAGGACCCGAACACTGTCCGCAGAACATCAACACGCATGCGCAAAACAATGTCCGTACATTGGGTGTCCTGCGGACGACCGCTACCTTAGCGAACATGCTCACAAAACAATCATGTGACCGCGCCCACACTCATCTCGTACTCTAAATGCGGACACAGTTCGTGTCCCCGACCAGTTTAAAAGTACATTTCCAAGTAATCCACAATATTTCTCATTAAAAAATCACCATACCACAAATCCCACATACTAATCCTAACTTTCCACATAGTTTTAGTGACTTTTTGAACCTTTTTTGATGTTCGATCTGTCTTGCGGACGACGCGCATGTCCGCGACCCGCGCACAAGCACCCCGATATAAGACCACGCCCTAGAGCGCATTCTCATTGTGTTTCTGACTATTCCACAGAGCACACTGCATTTTGCTGCATACTTTGCAGATTTTGAGATTTCCATCTCCAAGCCTATGACATCCATGGCTCGACTATTACCACATGGTGCTACATCTGCCTCAGCACCACCCCCACCCCCTCCACCACCATCATTTCCCCAAGGGCCTGAAGAGGGGAACAGGAGTGAGGATACAGAGGAGGAAGAAGAGGATGACGAGAATGAGGTAGAGGAAATCCCTAATACCCGCCGTCGGCGTGAATCTTGAGTGTGGCGGTTGTTTACCGTTAATGGAAACGGTCCTAAGTCTCATGCGAACCGTGTCACCTGTAATGAGTGCAAAATGGTATTCAGTCGTGGGAAGCATGCTTCGTGTCGCTTAGGGACCACTACCATGAAGCGACACCTGCGCTCATTCCACACTGCGGCCATTCGCAAGGTTGTACCTTGCAAGAAGCGTAGTAGGTTGATTGCCTCTACTTCATCCTCCGTTCCTGATCCTGTCACCACAAGAAACACCTCTGTGGGACAGCGTCTTCCTCAAGCTGCCTCACAGGCCATATAGAATTCTGATGACCCTTACCTTTCGAGGGTCACAGTTGTATGTGTGTACTGTGACACAGTACTTTGCAGGGGGGAGCGACTTCTGAGTGCTTTTGAGACGATCGTCTCAGAGCACCAGAAGACCTGATCACTACCCAAATAAAACCCACTCTACATCTTCCTCTCTCAGCTCGCCCTTTCTTATCCCTTTGGTTGGTGTCCCCCTCCCTTTACCCTCCTTTCCCTCCTCTCCTAGTGTGTCATGTATAAAAAAGAACAAAAAAAATACAAAATAACAAAAATCAAAAAAAAAAATAAGGCTCTTTTCAGAGCCACCTTTCACAGTTAAAAAATAGAAGTGAAGATACATAAAGCATAGCCATTTCCATTTCGTGAAAGTCTGCGGACGGTCCGCGAACAGAAAAACAATTGCATTGCTACCCTATTGAAACCAATGCATTTTTCTCTAACAGGAAGTGGTGGCTCTGAAAAGAGCCTTTGGGAGGTGTTTGAATGTAAAACATTTTAACTACGTAAGACATACTTCAAAACGAATGCTGTATTTCTAAAAAAGGTCGCAATGCATTTTGTACATTTCTCAGAAAAATCTGATTGCCAGAATAAGTAAGATGGACTCCATCTTTGCGAGAAATGTTTCATTGTTAAAAGAAGACATGCCAAAATCTCTTAGGAAGGCACAAACAGCCTTATTAATATTACGCCTTGCTTTCTCCATTTGTGGACCACATGAGAAAGAACGAAGCCACACTTGTCTCTGCGCAATCCGTGAAAAAATTATTTTAGAGTTTGGAAACATGTCCATTATCTTCTGAAGTCCTTCTTTCATTGCAAATTGCAAAGAAATTCCAGACACATGTCCTAAACTGTTCCCTCCACAATGAATTACAATTATGTCTGGATGTTCCTCTATCTTCAAAGTTGCACAGAGAGGTAGCAAGTCCAACCACTTCATTCCACGCACTCCATGCCAGTGCACTTCCACATGTGGGAATCCAAGATCTATAGATACTCCACAGCTTTCTGCATGCACCTTCAACCAATGAATCCACGAGTCTCCCAAAATCCATACAATCTGTGTTTTGAAACACTCAGCCATAGCTATCTGTTCTTCTCTCTGCAAAAACAATATCTGAGAAAACCTCTCCTAGCACAACACACTCACTAAACTTAACTGACCAATCCCTTGCTTCATCCAATCTCATTTCCATACCTCCCCTTCCCAAATTCCCCGGATGTAATACGCGGTGTCCTAGAACTACCGCCATGTCCGCGAACGTATTGTAACATGTACAGCCCTTCTACCATTTCGATTTCACTCTCTGTGCCATTCCCTCATTGGATGTAGCTAAGCAATCACATGAACATCCACCAATCAAATCCAATAACTCTACATGTAACTGCATCATCATAGAGCAGCACTACAAATGTACGGTGTTTCTCTCGGAGTACAAGTCTCATACCATTGACAACCACGAGCTACGAGAAATACTATACAAATCTCCAATATTTCTACTTGCAGCTTGGTCCATATCCATATACATGAACAGAAAGTACAGGTTTGCATATTTTCTACACAGTACATGAACACATTTTCTAACCGACTTTTACCTTCTATAATCTGAAAAATGAATGGACGACCATTGTTTCATTGTCCTAAAATGACCTGTCACTTACAAACCTTTATATCGTTTAATTTCTTCATACACACACACATGCAAATACTATTAAACTAACATTTTTGAAATAAAATATATACACGACATAATCACACAAAATAACATAGACACTCTATGATCAAATCTCAAACAATAATATTTGTACAAACACATAATTGGTTTTAATTTTTTTTCGTTTATATAAGTACTTACATACATTTATATAGGACAAGCAGACTATGACATTCACTCACTGTTACGTGCAAAAGCAGGCTATGACACATAGCTCTCAACTCACATGCTTTTGGCGGGTGTCACCCGCCTTGTAAAGAACTGACTCACCCGCCAAGCCTCCTGCACGCCCATTCATTCCAATGGGCATCTCACCCGCCAAAAACAAAATCAGGTGATTTCACCCGCCTTTGCGACACACATGGTTGAGAGCTATGATGACAATGACTCACTATTACGTGGAAAAGCTTAGTTACAAGAATAGTGGTATACGTTGGTAGATTATGAATTCCACAAACCATAGTAAAGATATTTTCTTTCCTACTCTTAGTCATAATATAGTTTTAATGGTTTTCAGGAAGGCGCTGAGCATTTCAATTTAAAAAAATCTATGTCTAAAATGAAAACAGTGCCATATAGCAACCAAATTACTAATTTCTTTCTTTTACAATTGCAGTGAAGCCCATTCTCCTGAATAGAAGCAGCCGATTTTGATTTACAAAGAACAACTAAGAAGCAAACTAAAAGTAAGTAGATTTGTTGAAGTTTAAAAGATATTATGCCTCCTATCGCAGTATTTGAATGTGTGTTGGCCTACGCCAAGTTGTCTAAAATATCATGTAAAAAGACTCTGCGGCAAGGTCTTGACCTTAACGAAAAATTGTGTAAGTCGCCATCTTGGATTTAGCCGCCATTTTAGGTTCTCTTGTAATGTGGAAGTCACCCTGAACATCAAAATGGAGGCCGAATGACATTCTGAGTGAGATTCTGGCCGTTGTGACCTCCGCACACATGAATAAATAATATGCCTGCAGGCCACTTGTCGGGGTCGCGAACTGAGACCTTGTCCTATCCCTGACCTATGTGTAAATGTACAACTATATCGGCGAAACTGATCAAATTGCATAAATTATAGGATTGACCTGGCAAGGAACCCTAGGCCTGGTCTTAAGAATGGTTAACCCGCGAGGGGGTTGGCCAGGGCTGGATAAAGAGTATAAAAAGCCCAAATATTCCAATGTATGCTCTCTCTACTAATGCATCGAACCTTCGTTGAAGTTCGTTACGTTACTCTGAGAGCCGAATAGCTATCCGTTTGTCAATTGACTTTTTGGTAACTGTTGTAGCTTTTAAATAAAGCACTTTGTATGTCCTTTGTAACCTGTGTTGGTGTGTTTCCTTTGGGCTTCCCAGCCTCATATCAATTTCTTTGTTTTCACAGTTGGCGCCCGAATAGGGACCCTCAAGATTGATGCCGGATCATTGGAGGTTGACGCAGACTATCGAACCGGGATCGGACGGTGTGATTCTGCGGGCCCGACCGAACGAGACGCGATACCTCGGCAGCACTGCACGATCCTATCCTTGGACGATAGTCGTGTGGTCTGACACGGCATCTTGACGAGGGTCCATTTTTGAGGCGGGCAGATTTGTCGAAACCACCAAACACAAGGTAAAATTCGTTAGGTAAGTTCTTTGATAAACCGTACTGTCCTCCTTAGGTTTGGTCAGGTGCAGTCGTGACCCGGCTCTTAATTTAACCCTGAAAATTTGAATTTGGCGTATTGCATCTGCAGACACAATTATTGACCAGGTAACACCCATTTTTTGTGAAATGCCTGGGAAATTGTCTAGCTGCTTTAGGGCTCTGTTCCGCAGCGATCGACAATCTTTGGAATTTAGCTGCCCGGCACCACAGGAGGGGTCGCCGGCATGTACTATGTACTGTAAGTATGGCATTGGTAGTATAGTATTTAATGATATTTGGCACAGACAGACGAGACATGCCTCCGAATTTCAGTGGCCAATCAACGGTAGTTTTGAGATCCCCCGTATTGAATGCTTAGAATCAATCTTGTTAAAAAAGAAGGCTAGACCTGCAGCCTTTGATGTTTTACAGAATTGGAAAAAAGAAGCGTTACAGCAGCTTAAAAGTAGGGACAAACATGCACGCCATCATAAAACAAACGCTGAAAAAGCGTTGTTATATGATAAAGAAAAACATTCAGAATCAGTTAAAAATATGGATAGGGCTTTTTCACTTGGAATTCAGAAAATTTACCCCTCTAGAGATTTCCATGTTTCTGAAGAATTTATTGAGAAATTGTTAAACGAACGCAGGCCTGATGCCTCAGCGCCACCTCCGTATGTTCCTATTTTGGGCACTCTGCTGTTGTTCCTGCCGTTATTCCTGTTCCCCCTGTACAACCTATTGTTCCTAGTCCCATAGTTGTTGTTCCTCCACCTATCGCACCGCCCCTTCCTTCTGCACCGAAAGTTGCACCTTTATTAAATTTACCTACACCTCCGCTCCCGAGTGGCCCCGTATTGACTGAAGTTGATCCAGGTGCAGGATCAAAGATCGTCACTCGTAATACTGTTTCTGCAGATAAGAAACAGGAATTGTTTGCATGGGCTAAGCATTGTATGGAGAAAGGTGATCAAGTTAATGTTTTTTCCACATTATCTAATTTGAATAGTTTTCCCGAGAAAAATGTTTTTATCGAAGGTTTGGGGACTCATTTATGTGTGATGTGGGGTAGATTACAAAATTCGGATCTTCCACAAGGAGTGAGAGATCTGAATGCTTTGGCACTTTCGAGGGACACAGAGCAGAAAGTATATGGGCATGTTGAAAAATTGTTTGAGTTTAGGAAAGACTTTGAAAAGTCACGAGATGAGGATGTCGAAGACGATAGAATATATGTACAGAAACGGTTCCTTCCGTGCTGTAGATCGGCACCTGAGGAAATACGAATATGACACATATAGTCAGTATACAGTAGAAATGCAAAGAAAGGTAATTCAGGTAATGGTACAGTACCTGCAAGAAGAATGTGTAAGAAAGAAGGTTAGTTGCCCCATAGAATTATTGGGGATTTGTAAAAGGGCTTTTTCGCCCGACACTTCTTCAGCTGCCTTAGCGCTCGACCTGGCTCTGTTGCTTAGTAAGCGGCCGGAAGTACCTATATCTCAGTTGCCTATGAGAGAGGTCCCTCCGACCTTTGTCCCAAAAGTTGAGATCCCCGCCAACGCTGGGACTGGTGCCCCCGCTGTGGATATCCCTGCACATTATGTATCACAATTCGTTCACGTCCCGTTTTCACGACATGAAGTGAACACTATTAGACAATCAGTTCCCGATATCAGGAAAAACCCGACGGGGTTTTACAAAGAAATAGAGTCCGTCTTGCAGTCCTCTGTGTTCACCTTGAGTGATATTGACTTGCTATTTCCTGTACTCCTACCCGTAGATGTATGGAACAGGTTCGGACAGTAGACGATGTGCCAGGGTTGGGAGATACGTGGGCTAATATGATTAGGATTGATGGGGAAAGACCAGCTGGTGAGAAACTACCACAGGTAATACTTACTTTGCCTGATAGAATTGTCGCAAAATTAAAAACTATAATTCCAGAGAAACTAATTATTTGGGACAAGCTTACGGCCTGTGTTCAAGGAAAAACTGAAGGTGCCACCGAATTTTTTAACAGATTCGAGCAGGTATTTTCTGACTTCAGTGGACAGGATTTAGTTACAGAGTCTGGGAAAAGGTTGTTCATGGACAAATTTGTACGTGGATTGTTGCTTGACATCCAGTCACAGATTATGTCCTCTGAGAGCGCTTGGCAGGCAAAATCTCAATCTGAGGTTTTGCACATGGCTCAGTATTATGAGAACCGTGTTAATAATGAGAAGGAAAAAATTGAAAAGAGGAAAGGAGATTTGAAAACCAAAGTATTATTACAGCAAATTGTTAGAAACCCCAGAGGAGGCACGACACAGACCAGAGGTCAGTATGTCCCAAAAGGAAATGCTCCTTTGGGTCCTGTGAATATTAATCAATGTGCTTATTGCCGCCAGGAAGGTCATTGGCGAGCCCAGTGCCCCGTCCTTCGCCAAAGGTCAAACAGTGCGTTTGGGAGTATGGGTAGATGACCTAGGGGCCGCCCTGGAGCAGGGGGCCCTGATAGAGGTCAGTTTTTACAAGATCCTCAGCAACCTTTTTCACGGGAAAATCAGACCTCGAGTGTGGACTCGAGGAACATATTTGATCACCCTTCTGCTGCCTACCTTTCTGAAGAGCTTCCTTCCGACGATACTCTATTTCATTAGGATTGCCCGAAGCAGGGTTTGGAACCTTCACCTATTCCCGTCAATCAGAAAGGCCCCTACGTTGAATTATTAGTAGGGAATAGGAAACACCAGTTTTTGATAGACACTGGAGCGCAGAAGTGCTTCATTGATCATTCTCGGGTTCCAAACATTCCACTGTCAGGGCAAACAAACGTTTCTGTAGGGTTTTCTGGTATACCAACTGTCTGTCCGGTTTCTGCACCGGTGTCTGTTTCTTTAGGTCCCTTTACGGACCATTGCCCATTTCTTCTCACTTCAAACTGTGGAGAGAATTTGCTGGGGTTGAATTTGTTAAAGAAATTGAATGCAGTAATTCATTGTTCTTCTGATGGAGTACGGCTGACGGTTTCACCACAGCAACTTCCTAATTCTCAGTTCCTGATTCGACCTTTAACTCCTGAGTTTAGCATTGTCCCGGAATGTTTATGGGCGGTAGACGACAATGATGTCGGGGTATTACAGATTGAGCCCGTTAAAATAGTTTTGAAACATGGAGTGAAACTGCCACGCATTCCGCAGTATAAAATATCAGTTGAGGGCGAGCGCGCTTTGAAATGCATTGTCTCTGATTTTGTGCATCGTGGGGTGATCGAGGAGATTACAGGTAGTCTGTGTAACAGTCCGATCTTGCCTGTATATAAGAAGGGCGACAATGCAATTCCATATCGGTTCATAATTGATCTTCGTGCTATTAACAGAGTCGTCGCCCCACAATTTCCAATTGTGCCTGATGTGACGACGATATTGACAATGATCCCTGCTACGGCTACGCACTTCAGCGTTGTGGATTTAAAAAACGCTTTCTTTAGCATTCCTATACATGAGGAAAGTAGATATCTGTTTGCGTTCACCTTGGGGGGACGCTCATTTACATTTACCAGGGCACCTCAAGGGTATACTGAAAGTCCTAGCATTTATAGTAGAGCTTTGAAAGAGCAGCTCGACACCCTTGAATTGCCACCTACTTGTACGCTGCTTCAATATGTTGATGATTTGCTTTTGGCTGCAGACTCTGAGAGTGCTTGTAAAGAAGGCACTGTACTGTTGCTCGTTCATTTAGCCAAAAATGGTCATAAAGCTTCGCTTAAAAAATGTCAATATTGTTGTCAGGAGGTCGCCTATTTAGGCTACCTCCTGTCAAAGGAGGGGAGAAGATTGACACCTGAAAGAACAAAACACATTTCCGGCATGTCTGTTCCAAATACACAGAAGGAAGTCAAAGCCTTAATAGGTATGGCTTCTTACTGTAGGTTGTGGATCCCAAACTTTTCGCTAGTGATAAAACCGATGTTGGCTTTGACGAAGAAGGGCATTTCTCTGCCACTGCCATGGAAATCGGAATATCAACGATCATTTGAGCTTCTCAAAACCGCGTTATGCTCTGCACCGGTTCTGGGTACTCCAAATTATGACAAGGCCTTTGTGTTGTTTGTGCATGAATGTGATGGATGTGCTTTGGCTGTGTTAACTCAGGAACACGGAGGGAAGAATAGGCCGTGCGGCTACTACTCCTCCGCCCTTGATCCTGTCGCATGCGCTTTGCCAAGATGAGTGCGCGCTGTCGCTGCTGCTGCCGCGTCTGTAAAACAGAGTGAGGGAATGGTCCTAGGCCATGATTTGATTTTGATGGTACCTCACTCTGTTGATATTCTATTGAACAAAACCCAAACGCAACACCTCACCTCTGCGCGGTTAACAAGGTATGAATTAATTCTGTTCGCCCCTCACATCCAAATTAAGAGGTGTTGTGTTCTTAATCCGGCTGAACTCTTACCTTTCCCGCAAAACACTGTTTGCGGTGACGAAGAATTACATGACTGCCTGTATACCACTGAACAAGAAACGAAGGGCAGGATAGATCTCATAGATACTCCTTTGGATAATGCAGAAGGGGAGCTGTTTTGTGATGGCTCCTGCTTCAAACTTTCAGATGGTACATCTACAGCTGCTTATGCAGTTACTACATTGAGTAAAGTTGTTGAAACTAAGAGAATTTCCGCAGGCCGCAGAGATTATAGCGTTGACCAGAGCTTGTGAACTCTCCCAAGGGCGTATAGTAAATATATATACTGATTGCCAGTACGCATTTGGGGTGGCTCACAACTTTGGAAGGCTCTGGTCGGGAAAGAGGGTTCCTGACCTCACATGGGACCAAGATCCAGCATGGCCCCTTGTTAGTGCAATTACTCTCGGCACTCTCACTCCCTAAACAGTTAGCTATCATGAAATGTGCAGCACATCGTAAGGTCATAGATGATGTGGGCAAAGGGAATGCTTTTGCGGACCTGATAGCCAGACAAACGGCCACAGACCTTAGCACGGACATGTATGCCTTGAGGGAAATGAGAGATGCTTACATAATGGATGAAGGTATTGGGTCTGTGCGAGATATTCAAACTGATGCCACAAAAGAAGAATCTAAAAAGTGGGCTGAAGGAATGGGGAAACTGGATGATGAAGGGTGTTGGGTCGATACATCCGAAGGAAAATGGTTGCTCCCTGATTCATATGTATTGGCAATGGTTACGAGGGCACACGGTCCTACACATGTGTGTGCCCAGCAGATCACGAAAATGTTAGAACAAGTTTGGGTGAATAACAAGATTCTGTAGACTGCGAAGAGGCATGTCCAGAACTGTATGATCTGCTTACAGCACAATGTGGGTAAGGGGACAGTAACTCCAAGGGGAAGCTTTGGGCCCCCTTCTGTTCCCTTCGAGGTCATTCATTTTGATTTTATTGAGATGGAACGATGTAACAATCTGAAATATGTTCTTGTAATTATTTGTGCCTTTAGTAAATGGGTCGAGGCTTTCCCCGTTAAAGATGCTACCACCATGACCACTGCAAAGATTATGGTAAAAGAATTCTTTCCTCGATTTGGGCTCCCGAGGGTAATTTGGTCGGATAATGGTCCCCACTTTATTGCAGCAGTCATTTTGCAGATATGCACAGCCTTACGTATTGAAAATTGATTTCACTCAGCTAGACAGCTTCAAAGTGCTGGGTTGGTGGAAAGACACAATGGTATCTTAAAGAATAAGCTTGCGAAAACATGTGCCGATACCAAACTGAAATGGCCAGATGCCTTACCTATTGTATTATTAGCTATGCATACCACACCTCATATCAAGACTGGGCTTTCTCCATTTGAGGTAGTGATGGGGAGACCTGCTAACATTTGGGGTCTCCCAAAACCTAAAGCCCTGAGAGAGGTGGAAAATGTATTGCTTGTAGACTACTGTAACCAGTTAACTAAAAACCTGTATTTCATTTATCACCAGGTGCACTCAGCTTTACCTGTACGGTTCACGGGCCAGGACACAATATACAGCCTGGAAGTTGGGTCCTAGTGAAGGCCTACGAGAGGTCTTCCTGTCTCGCGCCTCGCTGGCGGGGACCCACACAGGTGTTACTGGTCACCAGGACAGCAGTGCGGGTGGCTGGAAAGAAGCACTGGATCCACGCGACGCATGTCAAGAAACTTCCTCACCCGACGCCACACGTTACAGAAGAAGCAGAACCCCTCGCTGATGCTACAGTCTCTGATCTTGGAGTAGCAAACAGCGCTGTGAGTGCGTCAGAGAATTTCCCTGAACCCGAGGAGCTTGGGGAACAGTCCATTTCGTCTCCGCACTCTCTTGAAAAATCACTTCCGGAAAACACTGTTTCAAGCTCCGTGACTTCCGTCGCCTCCGATACGTCGCTTCCCTCAGGAAGTGACGACACCTTATTTCCGGATCAGACAATCTTGGGTACCACCAAGTACAACCTTCGACGAAGGAAATAGAACTATGGCACGGGTTTTTCCGTGCATGTGAAAAAAGGGAAGTGATTGGAAGTTTTCTTTTGTATAAGAAAGTTCTGTTGAACAAAAGGGATTATGCTGGCTAGGGTGGGGAAGGACTAAAAAATCGCGCGACCGTAGCGTCGCCAGCAATGAACATTGGGGTCATCGATTGAGGAACTACAATGCCTGCCACCTCCACTGCTGCTCCCCGCACTGGACCTGTGAATAAGGGGGTGACCAACTTGGACAATGAACAATGTGCCTGGGCCCCGAAAACGTACTGCTGTATTTTGATAATGATAATTGTTATTTTTGCAACTACTGCTGTAGGACTTTGGTATTTTGAGGAAATCTATCCTCTGAAACCTTTACTACCGACCGAGATCGTACCAACTGTTTTGACTCCCTCTGTACACCTTCACACTCTGTCCCCTAGAGACTCCCAACATAGACAAAAGTATCATAATAACACTCTAATGATAGTAATGAATGCAAGTCATGCCATTTTTAATAAGAGTAATTGTTGGATTTGTACTCATTTACCACAACATGGGAACAAGGGACTGGGATGGTATATACATCCTTTACCTTTAACGACTGCTTGCTATGCCTGTCTTAGAGCACTATTCTTTGGCCGATGGAATGATAGCATCTCAGGGAACTTTGATGGAACTAATCTGAATGATTTCGAGAAACGTGAATTAACTCCCCTGGGATGCTCGCTTTTTGCAAATAGAAGTAAACCTAATGTCGCTTCTATTAGGCCGTCTGATAAATTATCTCTTCCTTTTCAAACTCTAATTTCCTTTAAAATGGCTCCGATAGGCAATGAGGACGCCGTACCTCCTTCTTATTCTATAAATCATAGCCCTGACTCGGTCCCCTTTTGTGTACAAAGAAATGGCACTCGGTCAATGGGAGATTTTGAAGGTTGTAAGAACATTGTAAATTTGACTAGAGAAAACAGGCCTCTGTATGTAGGGGGGGCCTGTTTATTTTGTTTGTGGTAGTTTAGCATTCCCTGGTTACCCAAGGATTGGCAGGTAACCTGTTATTTAGGAATATTGTTACCCGGGGTATTTGTAGCTAGCACATTGGAGGTTTCTAAGGCTCGCCCACGACGAGACAAGAACGGAGATACCCCTGGGCAAGTATTGGGAGATATTGCGAAATCAGTTGTGCCCTTTTGGGGACAAATAACAAACTCTGAGAACATTAGGGGATTAGCAAGGGTACTGGAGAGAAGGATCAACCGGACCACGGACATACTCTACAATATGACCTTAGAGCAAAAAGCAATAAGATTGGTAGCACTCCAAAATCGGATGGCATTAGATGTCATTCTGGCAGAACGAGATGGAGTATGCAAATTAGTGGGGTCCGCTTGCTGTGTTTTCGTACCAGATTCCTCGCCGACAATTTTTAAAGCAATACAGAACTTGCATACTCTTAGTTCTGAAGTACATATCCCTGTAGGAGATTGGAATCTTAGCACCTGGTTCTGGGATTCTTTACGATCTTGGGGTTGGAAGGTGCTTTCTGTTATTCTAGCTATTTTGGGGATCCTGCTATTCCTTTGTTGCTGTTTTCAATGTCTTCCGAGTGTATGTGGAATGCTAGGGGGATGTTGTGCCCAAGCAGTGAGCACAATAGGGCATAGAATATATGCCCCAGATACAGCTTCTAAAGAGTTTGTGTTACAAGAGGTTCTGATGAACGACCTAATGGCTATAGATATTACAGACAATGATTCGGGATGTATGGATGATAACACATGGGGTTATTTTCAAAAGTATTAGAAATGATGTTAGCACTTGGCATAGGCCAAAAGGAGGGTCTGTCGAAGTTGAAAAGATATTATGCCTCCTATCGCAGTATTTGAATGTGTGTTGGCCTACGCCAAGTTGTCTAAAATATCATGTAAAAAGACTCCGCGGCAAGGTCATGACCTTAACGAAAAATTGTGTAAGTCGCCATCTTGGATTTAGCTGCCATTTTAGGTTCTCTTGTAATGTGGAAGTCACCCTGAACATCAAAATGGAGGCCGAATGACATTCTGAGTGAGATTCTGGCCGTTGTGACCTCCGCACACATGAATAAATAATATGCCTGCAGGCCACTTGTCGGGGTCGCGAACTGAGACCTTGTCCTATCCCTGACCTATGTGTAAATGTACAACTATATCGGCGAAACTGATCAAATTGCATAAATTATAGGATTGACCTGGCAAGGAACCCTAGACATACACATGTGATGTCATCAGTGATGTCATCAATGACATTTGTGATGTCACCTTTGATGTCCTGGGTGTTAGTCTTAGCAGTGCACGGTGGTGGCGTGAGTTATGGTTGCTTAGCTTACCATAACTGGCGAATTTCAAGGGTTTTTCGGTTTTACTTGGAACCATAACGTCCCTTTAACAAAGTTTTTTCACTGAATTTCATAGGTTTTTAGTAGCGCAACTTAACCATAACGTCCCTTTAACAAAGTTTTTTTCACTGAATTTCATAGGTTTTTAGTAGCGCAACTTAACCATAACGTCCCTTTAACAAAGTTTTTTCACTGAATTTCATAGTTTTTTAGTAGCACAACTTAACAATAATGACTTTGACTTTATATACATGTCATATGGAACTGACTAGATCTCTTCTTATGAACTTGATGTCCGCAAACTTATTTAATGTTCGCGGACATGTTCGGAGAACAGTACCACTACCTAAAAACTGTGGGGAGGGTGTGGGGGGGTATGTTTGATTGTTATATCATAATATAGGAACATTTAACAAATTCAAAAAGCAGCACACAAACACATTATATATAGTAATACATAAGAAATGTAACCCATATATGTAACACAACACACTAACCATTCATTTAAATACAATATGTTCTGAAATGGAATATACCACAAGAAGATAAATTGGCTTCCAACATAATTACCTCACAGACACAACAGAACTGAGAACAAGACCAGACCCACTGAATACATAGGACTTATCTTACCAGAAATAGTAAGTGTACTTCATTTTACTCATATATTTATAAACTTTCTGTATTAGATTAAAAAATATATTATCTTTTTTTTTTTTTCTCACAGAAATGTCTAGTACTCTGGAATGGCTAGAGGACAATTTCCCACATGAAGAAATGTCACAAGATAGTGAAACTAATGGTAAACACTTTATAATATAAACCATTTATTTATTATTTTTTTAATATAAATTTAACATATATATTATTTTTTTGTACAGAGCATACCAAAATAGAAAAAACTTCAGAAAACCCTGTTATGGATAACAGTCTTCACAATATAGAAGAAAAAATGGATGTATTGTTGGCTAATTTTAATAATTTAAAAACTTTTGTAGAAAATCATTTCAAACCAAAAACCTCGTACCATTGCCCCACATGTACTTGTCCCTCCTCACCATATCCCAGTCAATTATCCCCAAACCCTCTCCATAATCCAAAACGTTTTGATGAGACTTCCATCCCTTCGTCACCTAACACCAATCATGTTGAAACCCCAAATTCTCCTGTTTTTGTTTCTGTTTCTGCCTCACCTTCTCTGTCATAAATTATTACTATATGTTAAAGAAAGTTTAATTTTTATATTGTATTGTGAATAGTTTCCGTTTTCTTTTTTTTAAAACAATAAAAGTGTCCGCGGACAGTGCGAGTGTTCTGAAATGTTCGTACATAAACGAAAATGGAGGTGTCCTGAAGAACACCACACCTGTTCGTACTGTTCGCTAGCAAGTTGAAACTGTTCTAAGAACACACGTGGTGTCCTGAAATGTTCGTAAAGAAACAAAAATTAAAGTGTTCTAAAGAACACTATATCTGTCCGTAATGTTCGCTCTCAACTTAAAACTGTCCTAAGAACACAATTGGTGTCCTGAAATGTTCGTAAATAAATGAAAATGATGTGTCCTGAACAACAGTACAACTGTTCGTAGTGTTCGCTAGCAACATGAAACTGTACTAAGAACACACGCGGTGTCCTGAATTGTTCGTAAACAAACAAAAATTAAAGTGTGCTAAAGAACACTATACCTGTCCGGTACTGTTCGCTAGCAAGTTCTAAGAACTCTATTGGTGTCCTGAAATGTTCGTACGTAAACGAAAATGGAGGTGTCCTGAAGATCACTATACCTGTTCGTAGTGTTCGCTACCCAATTGAAACTGTTCTAAGAACACATTTGGTGTCCTGAAATGTTCGTACATAAACGAAATTACACGTGTCCTGAAGAACACTATATCTGTCCTTACTGTTCGCTACCAAGTGTAAACTGTTCTAAGAACACACGCGGTGTCCTGAAATGTTTGTTTCACGTGTGACGCACTTTTAATTACTTCAGAACCCGAACAGTGTCCGTAGGACATCAATGCGCATGCGCTAACCAATCTCCGTGCACTTGGTGTCCTGCGGACAGGCGCTTCCTTCGCGGACTAGTTCGCAAACGGATCATATGACCGCGCCCACGCTCATCGTGTGTCCTGAAATGCGGACACTGTTAGTGTCCCCGAACAATTTAAAAGTACATTTTCAGTTAATCCATAATATTTTTCAATAAAATCTCACCATGGCACAAGTCCCACATAGCAATCTTGAGTTTCTATATACCTTTTGAAACTTTCCGATCCTTTTTTTGTGTTCGATCTGTCCGCGGACAGTGCGCATGCCCACGAACCGCGCACAAGCACCCCTATAAAAGACCACGCCCAAGAGCTTATTCCCATTGTGTTTCTGGCTATTCTTCAGAACACAGTGATTTTTGCTGCCACCTGCAGACTACACCATCATCGAGATGGCATCCTTGGCTGCTGAACTGCCACTTGGTGCTGCACCTGCTTCAGCACCACCCCCACCCCCTCCACCACCACCACCTCCCCAAGGGCCTGAAGAGTGGAACAGGAGTGAGGATGCGGAGGAATAAGAAGAGGATGAAGAGAATGAGGTAGAGGAAAACCCTACTACCCGCACTAGGCGTGAGTCTTGGGTGTGGCGGTTATTTAACATTTATGGTAATGTTCCTAAGGCTCGTACGAACCGTGTTACCTGCAATGAGTGCAAAATGATACTCAGTCGCGGGAAGCACGGTAAGTACAGCTTTGGGACCACTACTATGAAGCGACACCTGAGGTCATTTCACTCTGGGGCTATTCGCAGGGTTGTACCTTGCAAAGAACGTAGCAGGTTGATTTCCTCTACTTCATCCTCTGTTTCTGATCCTGTCACCACAAGGACCACCTCTGTGGGACAGCGTCTTCCTCAAGCTGCCTCACAGGCCATACAGAATGCTGATGACCCTTACCTTTCGAGGGTCACAGTTGTATGTATGTACTGTGACACAGTACTCTGCAGGGGGGAGCGACTTCGGAGTGCTTTTGAGACTATCGTCTCAGAGCACAAGAAGACCTGCTCACTACCCAAATAAAACCCACTCTACATCTTCCTCTCTCAGCTCGCCCTTTCTTATCCCTGTGGTTGGTGTCCCCTCTTTACCCTCCTTTACCCTCCTCTCCTAGTGTGTCGTGTCTGAAAAACCAAAAAAAATACAAAATTACAAAAATCAAAAAAAAATAAGGCTCTTTTCAGAGCCGCCTTTCCCAGTTAAAAAATAGAAGTGAAAATAAATGAAGCAGGGCTCTTTGCATTTTTTAGAAGTCCGCGGACAGTTCGCGATCATTAAAAAAATTGGGTTGCTACTCCATCACAAACATTGTCATTTTCTCTGGAAAGAAGTGGTGGCTCTGAAAAGAGCCTTTGGGTGGTGTTTGTAAGTCAAAAATTGTAAATGCTCAACATCTACTTCAAAATCGTTGTTGTAATTCCGAAAAAGGTTGCAATGCATTTTGTACATTTCTCAGAAAAATCTGATTGCCAGCATAAGTAAGATGGACTCCATCTCTGCGAAAAATGTATGTACTACAAAACATAATATTTTCATTGTGAAAAGAAGACATGCCAAAATCTCTTAGAAAGGCACAAACAGCCTTATTAACATTGCGCCTTGCTTTTTCCATTTGTGGACCAAATGAAGAAGAACAAAGCCACATTTGTCTCTGCGCAATCCGTGAAAATATCACTTGAGAATTAGGAAACATGTCCATAACCTTCCTAAGTCCTTCTTTCATAGCAAATTGCAAAAAAATTCCAGTCACATGTCCTAAACTGTTCCCTCCACAATGAATTACAATTATGTCTGGATGCTGCTCTGTCTCCAAAGTAGCACAGAGAGGTAGCAAGTCCAACCACTTCATTCCACGTACTCCCTGCCAGTGTACATCCACATGTGGGAATCCAAGATCTACAGCTACTCCACAGCTTTCTGCATGCACCTTCAACCAATGTATCCACGAATCTCCTAAAATCCAAACAATCTGTTTTCTAAAACACACAGCCATAGCTATCTTTTGTTCTCTCAGCAAAAAGAGTATCTGAGAAAATCTCTCCTGGCACAACACACCCACCAAACTTTCCTGACCAATCCCTTTGAGTGCTTATTCTCATTTGCATGACTTCTGAACCCAAAAATCCCCGGATGTAACTCCCGATCCGCGAACTACCGCCATGTCCGCGGATATATCGTAACATGAACAGCCCATCTACCATTTCCACTTCACTCTCTCTGCCATTCCCTCATTGGATGTAGCTAAAAAATCACATGACCATGCACCAATCACATTCAAGACCTCTACATCTAACTGCATCATAATATATCAGCACTGCAAATGTACTGTGAATCTCTCTAAGTGTCATATCATTGGCAAGCACCATCTACCAGAAATACTGTACAAGTCTCCAAGATTTCTCCTTGCAGCTCCATGCATATCCATATGCATGAACACAAGGTATGCATATTTTCTGTACAGTAGATTAACACATTTTCAAACAGACTTTTAGCTTGTGTAATCTGTAAAATGAATTTACTGTATTTTTTTCAATATCCTAAAATCAACTATCACTTATAAACCTTTATACTATTTACTTTCTTTATACACACACACTCAAATCATGTTAAACTAACATTTTTTAAATGAAATATATAGACTACATATATTCAAACAAAATTGCATGCAAGCACAAACTATGTTTAAATCTTTAAAAAAATACTTATACTATTTCATATTTTTTTGTTTTTATTTATTTATTTACTTAATTACTTTAATTTAGACATGACATTGAGGCGCTATTACCTAGAACAGCTTACTTACAGAAATAGTGGTATTCACTGGTATATTATAAATTTCACAAGACATATTAAAGATATTTTTTTTTGCTACAGTTAGTCATTCAATACAATTTGTTCATTAAGAACATATCATATGTACTGAACTGATGCAATTTATCTTATGTAAATAAATTAGTTTAATGGTTTTAAAGAAGGCACTGAGGATTTCAATTAAAAAAATCAATATCTAAATTAAAAACAGCGCTATATACAAACAAAGTTACTAATTTGAAGCTTTTACAATTGCAGTGAAGACCAGTCTACTGATAAGAAGCAGCCGAATTCGAAGAACAAAGAAGAACTAAGAAGTTACCTTTTAATTTAAGAAAAAAAGTAAGTAGAATATCACCATAATATTTGTATCTACCATTTCCACACCATTTCCACTATACTCTCTCTGCTATTCCCTCAGTGGATGTACCTCAAAAATCACATGACCATGCACCAATCACATTCAAGACCACTACATCTAACTGCATCATCATAGATCAGCACTGCAAATGTACTCTGAATCTCTCTGAGTACAAGTGTCATATCATTGGCAAGCAGCATCTACCAGAAATACTGTACAAGTCTTCAAGATTTCTACTTGCAGCTCCATGCATATCCATATGCATGCACACAAACTTCAGGTATGCATATTTTCTGTATAGTAGATGAACACATTTTCAAACAGACTTTTACCTTGTAAAATCTGTAAAATGAATTTACTGTACTTTTTTCAATTTCCTAAAATCAGCTATCACTTATAAACCTTTATACTATTTACTTTCTTTATACACACACACTCAAATCATGTTAAACTAACATTTTTTAAATAAAATATATAGACTACATATATTCAAACAAAACTGCATGCAAACACAATCTATGTTTAAACCTTTATAAAAATACATATACAATTTCATATTTTTTGTTTTTATTTATTTATTTTCTTAATTACTTTAAATTAGACATGACATTGAGGCGCTATTACCTAGAACAGTTTACTTACAGAAATAGTGGTATTCACTAATATATTATACATTTCACAAGACATAGTAAAGATATTTTTTTTTTGCTACAGTTAGTCATTCAATACAATTTGTTCATTAAGAACATATCATATGTACTGAACTGATGCAATGTATCTTATGTAAATAAATTAGTTTAATGGTTTTACATAAGGCACTGAGGATTTCAATTAAAAAAATCAATATCTAAATTAAAAACAGTGCTATATACAAACAAAGTTACTAATTTGAAGCTTTTACAATTGCAGTGAAGACCAGTTTCCTGAAAAGAAGCAGCCAAATTTGAAGAAGAAAGAAAAACTAAGAAGTTACCTGTTAATTTAAAAAAAAAAGTAAGTAAAATATCACCATAATATTTGTCTTATTAATCAAATATACTATAACATTAATACGAGCTATTTCGCTTTCTAAAAATAGAGATTTTGTACCATTTTGTCCAAAACTTTCCATGTCTTAAACAGCAATTTACAGCCAGAATGTCATACAAATTTCTATTTTTGGACACACAAATTACCCAACTGAACCACTACAATGTTCATATTATAGAACAAACAACTGTTTTAATTGTATACATTAGATTTACTATTTGTACTTTTCCACACCACTAGCTTACTTTTTTTTGTCATCTGAACCCCAGTTTAGTAACACATAAATTCAAGAATACCTATCCCTACTAGTTTTAGTTCCCAATGCACAATCACACACCATTACATACAGCTTTATCATCTTACTCAAACACTCATGCACACAGCACACATACATTCCAGAACACCCCAACCCATATCTTCTTTATTTTTTTCAACAGACCCTAAAGAATGCCTACCAAAAGTCAAGTCCGTAGAAAGCAACGCAAAAGTAGAGCAAATGAAAATAAAGGTGTCCAACATAAGCATCCATCTCTAGCAGAATTTGTAAAAAAAAATTGAAACAAAACAGCTAATACAATCATTTAGTGAAACACAAGAAGTTTCAAGTACAACAACTTCGCTTCCTCTATCAAAATGTAAAACAAACCAAAAAACAATTAACAGAAAATCAGCTATCAGTACAGATAAAACTACTTCTTCAAATTTTAATATAGTGCAAAGTAAGCATACCAAGAAAAGTATTTCAGCCAAAATATACCGTCCCACAAAGTCCTTCAAAATCTTATAAAAACAGGAGAGAAATCAGGTTCAAAGCTTAAAACCTATCGTAGGAAATTAATCTTAGAAGCATTGATGGACAGTGCAATTCTTCTCAAAAGAAATTTATTTATTTTACTGTTAAACAAAATTAAACCACTAACAAAACTAATAACTAAATTACAAAAAAGACTTCTCAATAAGCGAAATATCAACAGAAAGAACTTCTTAAGTATCAGCGAAGGTGAATGGAATCACACTACAAGCACAGAACCATATTTTAATGAAGAAGCGTACAAACAAAAGCAAACAAATACAATGGCCATACATAGCAGTGGTCGAGGTTATGAAAAAGTGAATAATACCATAATGGAACAAGAAGTACTTCTTACAAAAATATGCCCTCAAAACTTAGAATTACCCCTCCATTCAACTGAATCAGAACGTCTAGTGTACAAATGGCCATGCACGTCAATGTGTAACATTCCCAAACAATGTTTCAAATCTTTACGCCAATTCCTCAATAAATGTGTAAAAAGCAAAGACAAAATCAAAATTAAATTACTGCAAAATATAGATACCTGTCCAGTGCGCAAGTACACAGGACTACAAGGACATTCATTGGCCTGCATTACAGGACCTACTTGTAAAACCACTTTCCATGATATCAAAAGGATATCAACACATCATTCAACTATAAGAAATCTAGTCTATAAACTGTACTATGCTAAAAGTCCTGCTTTAGCACTAGCAAAGTTAAATAACATCCTTCTACATGGTACAGCAAAAGACCTACTTGAAGAAATTCACTATATCCAGAAAAAATATTTTGGAAGTGAAAGCCATTTACAGAATTAAATAGCTTTAAACCAATTAAGCAACAATTCTACACATGGCAACCTTTTGCTAAACACATACAAAAAAGAAATACTAAAATTTAAAAGTACATCAGCTGAAGTACCAAACCATGTATGTGTATGTTGCCGTAGAATTTTTTATAAAAGTAACACAAAAACTGTGGACATATCATACAAAATAGAAGACAATGAAGATTCTAAATGGTTTGAATTAGCTCTCTACCTTGTAGCAGAAAACAAATATGAAATAACTGAGCCCTTAATACTTTGCAGTTATTGCACTACAAAACTTGACAACAACCAAACTCCTTCACGTTCTATCACAAATAATTTGGAATTATACCCAGTACCAAAACCTCTACAACAACTTAATTTATATGAGAGCATCATAATTCAAACAGTACACCCATTTCAAGCAATAATACGCCTTCAACCAAAAACAACAAAATTACCTCCCTCTGAATTGGTAAAAGGCATTCGTGGAAAAGTAGTTTATTTACCATTAAATCTAAAAGAAAATGTGCATACTCTAGGAGTGCAACGTCCAATGCAGCAATCTTTAATTATATTAGTAAATGGAGTACCTACAAAAGACAAAAAAATATGGCAACAGCTGGTAGATTTATATAAAGTTAGACAAGCCTTCCAATATCTTAAAGAGAATAATGAATATTACAAAGAAATTAATATTGAAGAAAACTTGAAAGATACAACTGAAATAATTCAAGAAACACAAGAAGCTGGTCAATTTGAGCTACTAGATCCTGCTACAATATCAAATACTTTAGACCATTATACAATTCATCCTTTGCACTGTAATGACACCGTACAAGATGTACTGGAAACTTACCAAATGCGTCAAACAAAAGGATCGCCAATCAGTATATGGGAAAAAAGTATAGAAGCACGTGCTTTTCCTCTACTCTTTCCTACTGGCAAAGGAGGAAGGTATGATGATAGACCTACTCAAATATCAGCTTCAGAATACCGCTCATTACGGATGTATCCTGAAGATCCCAGATTTAGACAAAATGTGGAATACATATTCCACCTACTCTTTGAAAGTGAACTAGCAACTTTATGTTACGGAGTTGCACACATATTAAAATCAGGATCACACTTTCAAAATATGACAGCTACACAATTATTAGAGAAAGTGCAACAAAAGGATGAGGTTTTACAATCAAATATTACAAATCTATTAGCAAATATGCGTGGTACTAAAGAGTACTAGTTTCGACGTCATGGAGATGTACGTTGTATGATCAGAAACCTTGGCCCACCCACTTGGTTTGTTACATTAAGTTGTGCAGAATATGCATGGGAAGATTTACATGATTTCCTACGCATATCAAATAAAAACAAAACAAACATAGATATTCTAACACCTGGAGAACTTTGTTCTTTGGATCCTGTTAATGTTTCAAGATATTTTCACCATCGCTTCATTGCTATGCTACATTTTATTTGTAATAAAACTGTTCCTCCCCTTGGAGAAGTGCAACACTTCTTTTGGAGAAAAGAATACCAAGCCAGAGGAGCACCACATATCCACATGCATTTATGGATTAAAGATGCTCCTAAATTCGGTCAAGACAGTGATGCCACTGTTTTACAGTTTATTGAAAAATATGTCACTTGTGAAATTCCATCAGAAGCCACAAATAGTGATCTTCATGCACAAATTTTACAATTTCAAAGACACAAATGTGGAAAATATTGTCGTCGCAAATACAAAAACAAAGGCAAATACTACACCAAATGCCGATTTGGTTTCCCTAGACCAAGTTACAAATACAGGTCAAGTAAACAACCTCATGTCTTCAGTTAGACATAGTGTTAAAGGTAAGTCACCTAAAAATACATATTACATAAAAAGAAAAGAAGAAGAAAAATATATTAATGATTATAATGCAATCATTGCCCACTTATGGAATGCAAACATAGATGTGCAGTACATTGCAGACAATTCTACTGCAGTTGCACGATATGTCACAGCATACTTAACTAAAGCAGAAAAGACAGAGCTCCAAGACCTCTGGAATGACCTGTCATCAGATAAAACAGTATCTCAGAAATTATACAGCTTGGGCATAAAAATGCTCACCCATAGAGAATGTGGATCTTATGAAGCAGCTGATCGTTTAACTGGTAATTCATTGTATGGTAAATCTGAAAATATAGTATGGCTAAGTCTTGGTCCAGCTAAATCTAGAAAAAGAGTTCTAAAATCATATGAAGATATAGAAACAATAGCCAAACATGATCCCAACAGCCAAGACATTTTAAAAAACAATTTATTGGACACATACTACCCAAACAGAAGTAATACTTTGGAAAACATGTGTCTATACCAAATAGCCCAAAACTACACATACAAAAATAATATGAAACCTGATGAAAAAAAGGTAAATATAGAGTGACAGACTGTGAAGGCAGCTTAGTTAAACTCACTAAACCAAATTTAATTAATCATATCAAATTGTCATTGAAGACTCCTCAACATAAAGAAGTATATTACATGTCCCTGCTACAACTCTTCAAACCATGGAGAAAAGAAGAACAATTACTAGATATCTATGACTCATATGAGGATGCTTTCAAAGCAAATGAAAGCACTATAACTGATGTAAACTTTACACAGTACAAAACAATGTTGCACAATGAACAGCAACATGAAGAAGAACTCCAAGCCCAACTAGATAAGGATACTCCTGACAGTAGTCAACCTTCTGTAACAGGAAGCCAAAAAAACTGGGAGTACCACTAATAACAAATGAGACAGAATTAGCTATGATAGAAGTAGAAAACACCATGTGTCAGTATGAAGATAAGGAAGACTTAACTATACTACAATCAAAACTAAACAATGAGCAAAGTAGCATTTTTCAAGAAGTAACAAAACAAATTGCACATGGTGTAAAACATGAAAATAAAGAATGTTCCTGCCATAATTATAAACCTTTACTACTGTACATCAGTGGTGAAGCTGGTTCTGGCAAAACATTCTAATCAAAATCATTAGTAAGTTCCTTCAACAATTGACAAACAACAAACTGTCAGGGGTTGTCACTGCCCCCACAGGTTTAGCTGCCTACAACATAGGTGGTGTTACATTACACCGATTACTACTATTACCAGTAGAACACCAGAACAAATTAGACTATTACAAACTTTCTGCAGAAGCTGCAATGGAATTACGCAGAGTATTGAAACAAATGAAAATGCTACTAATAGATGAAGTGAGCATGGTCTTCAACCTGATGTTAGCTTTGATTCACCTCAGATTACAAGAAGTACTCAAAACAGACTATGAAGAGCTCTTTGCAGGAAAGCACATTATTGTTTTTGGAGATCTGCTTCAATTAACACCAGTAAAAGGTGAACCTATTTTTAAAACATTAGGGCACAAACGCTGCCGTAAAACTGTTGGCAGCATTGGAAATGTCAACCTTTGGCAACATTTCCAATACAGAGAATTAACAGAAAACATGCGCCAATCTGCAGATCTAACTTATGCCAACATTTTAAAAAGTTTGAGAGTTGGTATACTTTCTAAAGAAGCAGAAGCAACATTGAAAACCTGGCTCATTAATGCACTTTATGGCGATAATGCATGTGCTACAGATGTTATGGAACAATTAGCCCACAAAAATGTCAATTGTATGGCCTTAATGCCAACTCTTGCAAGCTGTCTCAAATTCAATGAAATAATGTTAAGTAAAGAAATGCAACCAATAATGGAAATTAGCGCCACAGACACACTAGATGTACATGGTATGACACTACCCATGTGTGACCAAGCCACAACAAGACTAAATAATTTAGAAAAATCAATCTCAAACACAGCAGGCTTAGAAAAGATGTTAAAATTATCCTTAAATTGCAGAGTAATGCTTAAACGTAACCTTGACGTGGACCAAGGACTAGTTAATGGAGCACTGGGTACAGTTGTTGGCTTTCAAACATACCCACGTGACAACAAAATTCAGTTTGTCAATATACTCTTTGACAAACTTTCAGAAGTAAAACGGATAGGACGCTCAACAGCTAGATTCCTTCTCTTCAAAGATATGTATGTACGCAGAGAACAATTTTCTCTAACTCTTGCATACGCAGTCACGATTCATAAATCACAAGGTCTTACCCTAGACAAAGCAATGAAAGATATTGGTAACACAGTCTTTAAAGAAGGCATGAGCTACGTAGCACTATCACGCTTACGTACACTTGACGGTCTATTTCTAATCAACTTTGATGCAAGTAAAGTAAACGCTGATATTCCTTGCATTTTGGAATATAATAGACTTCGCTCACTATACACTCCCCACCTAAACACATATTCTGTTCCACAAAAACTAAAACGTTGTAAAAGAAAACTAAATCAAACAGAAATGCAACAGGACGTCACTGCAAATCCTCCAAAGAGAGTAAAAGAAACTAATACTTCATCAAGTACCACAAACAAAAAAGAATCAATTAGAGAAAGTAAACCAGGTACTTCTTTAAAGAAGGAAGACAAACTCCAAAAAAAGCAGTTAGATACAGAACTACCTGGACCATTTAAATTCTCAAATATAGTTGGTGTAAGTTGCTATGCAAATGTAGCAATGAATATTCTATTTCAATTACCACCAATTGTTGACAACATTTACTTACACAGTACAGACCCATTGTGTTTGCAAATGTTAGTACTTCACAGAAATGCAGCAAACAATCCTGACAACACATGTAGTGTTTTGGAATAAGACGACAATTGGACTACTGTGCTGGAATGGTGAAATTCACTATAAACTCACAGGAAGATCCACAAGAATGTCTAATGTACTTACTACAAGTACTGGAAAACAAAAACATACCTATAAATGAAATCTTTCAGATTTCATACATGTGGAAACATACATGCACTCTCTGCAACAATGTGACACAAGAAGAAATCCCCAATGAACGCTTCATATATATATCAATACCAAATTGTGAATCCATTCCATTTCAGCAACTTGTACAAAATGCAAACCATGGTAGATTATGCTCTACCTGCAATTCAGATAATCGCTCCACGTTAGTAATACAAACACATAGTAAATACGTAATACTAATGCTTCTACGTTACAATGCAGATGGTACCAAAAACAACTGCAAGCTGACTGGATTCACACATGGTCAAATATCACTTGGTAAGAAAACCTTCACAACAATAGGTATAATGTACCACGCAGGAGCCACAACCAATTCAGGGCACTACACTGCATATATAAAAAAGAAATGTGGATGGTTTGAATGTAATGATAGTACCATTACTCTAAAGCAGAGATTACCAGCAAATCTTACAAACGCTTATTTGATGTTCTTAAAACCAAAATTTGATAAATATACTGTATTTAAACCTTTAAGTAAATTTGTGTTAAAAAAATATAAACTGTTAGAATACTCCAAAAGCTATCTAACTGCTCAAAGATTCTACAACAACTAATCAGATAAATGAATACCACTCAATTAGACCAAATAATACACAGTTAGAATACGCCAATTGGTATCTAACTGTCCCAAAATTATAAATTTGTGTTAAAATAATATAAACTGTTAGAATACTCCAAAAACTATCTAACAGCTCAAAGATTCTACAACAACTAATCAGATAAATTAATACCACTAAATTAGGCAAACAAATACACAGTTAGAATACGCCAATTGGTATCTAACTGTCCCAAAATTTAACAATATCCAAATAGATAAATCAAAACCACTAAAATATATTAAAAAAATAGACAGAATACGCCAATTGGTATCTAACTGCTCCAACATTTTATAATATCAAAACAAATGAAGAATCTTTTACTGCTCCAAAAAAAACACAACAAAGCAAAGTATAAAGCATTATCCAGAAACAACAAGTGAACACTGAAAACAAACAAACAAATAAACTGTAGCATAACAGAAAAAGGTTTTTTTTTTTAATCCAACATGGATTTTTTTTTCTCCCACAGAACCAATGATTTTAGCAACAAATACAGAAACTGAGCAAATTGCACAGTACTCTGATTTGTACTCTACTAAATATGAGGGTCGAAAAAAAATAAAAGTATATTGCTTATACAAAGTAATAAGTCATTACAAAATACTAATACTAACATGCTATTTTCTTTTATCACAGAAATGAAGAAGAAAAACATGGACTCCCATTACTAGACCAAACAGTAAGTATACAATAATAAGGACAACCATAGCAGCATATCACATCCATAGTATCTAATACCTTTGTTCCTTATACATTTGTTTTTCACCCAAAGTTATAAGCAAATATGAATGTGATATGCTGCGGTGGTTGTTGCCAGGGCATAGAGTCTTGGGTGCATGGCCATTTGGCCATGCACCCAAGACTCTATGCCCTGGCAACAACCACCGCAGCATATCACATCCATAGAGTCAAACATTTCAACTATGATCTATGGGAAACTTTTAATGTCCGCGAACAATGTGAGTGTTCTTAGAACACTTTGAACTTGCCAGCGAACAATACGGACACCGTTTTCAGGACACCCCCTACGAACATTTCAGAACAACGCGATAGTTCTTAGAACACTTTCAACTTAACAACGAACAATACAGACAGCGTCCTAAGGACACCCCCTACGAACCTTCCAGGACACCGGGAGTGTTCTCAAAAACGTCTTCAGAACACCCCAATTTTCTTTATTTGCGAACATTTCAGGACACCGCGGGTGTTCTTAGAACACATTCAACTTGACAGAGAACAATACGGACAGCGTCCTCAGGACACCCCCTACGAACACTCCCCGGACAACGCAAGTGTTCTTAGAAGCGTCTTCAGAACACCACCATCTTGTTTATTTGCGAACATTTCAGGACACGGCGAGTGTTCTTAGGACACATTCAACTTGACAGAGAACAATACGGACAGCGTCCTCAGGACACCCCCTACAAACATTCCAGGACACCAGGAGTGTTCTTAGAAGCTTCTTCAGAACACCACCATCTTGTTTATTTGCGAACATTTCAGGACACCGCGAGTGTTCTTAGGACACATTCAACTTGACAGAGAACAATACGGACAGCGTCCTAAGGACACCCCCTACGAGCACTCCCCGGACACCGCGAGTGCTCTTAGAAGCGTCTTCAGAACACCCCCATTTTGTTTATTTGCAAACATTTCAGGACACCGCGAGTGTTCTTAGGACACATTCAACTTGACAGAGAAAAATAAGGACAGCGTCCTCAGGACACCCCCTACGAACACTGCCCGGACACCGCGAGTGTTCTTAGAACCGTCTTCAGAACACCACCATTTTGTTTATTTGCGAACATTTCAGGACACCGCGGGTGTTCTTAGAACACATTCAACTTGACAGAGAACAATACGGACAGCGTCCTCAGGACACCCCCTACGAACATTCCAGGACACCGGGAGTGTTCTTAGAAGCGTCTTCAGAACACCCCCATTTTGTTTATTTGCGAACATTTCAGGACACCACGAGTGTTCTTAGGACACATTCAACTTGACAGAGAGCAATACGGACAGCGTCCTAAGGACACCCCCTACGAACACTCCCCGGACACCGCGAGTGCTCTTAGAAGCGTCTTCAGAACACCCCCATTTTGTTTATTTGCAAACATTTCAGGACACCGCGAGTGTTCTTAGGACACATTCAACTTGACAGAGAAAAATACGGACACCGTCCTCAGGACACCCCCTACGAACACTCCCCGGACACCGCGAGTGTTCTTAGAAGCGTCTTCAGAACACCCCCATTTTGTTTATTTGCGAACATTTCAGGACACCGCGGGTGTTCTTAGAACACATTCAACTTGACAGAGAACAATACGGACAGCGTCCTCAGGACACCCCCTACGAACATTTCAGGACACCGGGAGTGTTCTCAAAAACGTCTTCAGAACACCCCCATTTTGTTTATTTGCAAACATTTCAGGACACCGCAGGTGTTCTTAGAACACATTCAACTTGACAGAGAACAATACGGACAGCGTCCTCAGGACACCCCCTACGAACACTCCACGGACACCGCAAGTGTACTTAGAACAGTTTCACTTTGCTTGCGAACAAAACGGACACATATTGAGTCCTTAGTACACCCCCCAGTCAGTTTCTTTAGAACATTTCAGAACACCCGTGATGTCCGCAAACAAATCGAACACAAAAAGAACGTCTAACACATAAAAAACACAACTTTCATCCTATCTCATACACTCCCACCCTCCCCAAACACTCCTACACACCAACACACTCTACAAAATACACATTTTGAACAAAGTTTCACAGCGCTGTCCGCGGACGTCCGCGAATCCAAGATGGCGGGCGCTACCGAAAAATCTGACGCGCTTCACGCTCCACGCCGTCCAATCAGCGAACACGTTGCATGTCCGCGAACATCACGCAAGATGATTGGCCAATCAGGACACTGTCCGCGGAGCGAACAGGGAAGTGTGTCCACGAACCGAACACAGATATCACTAATTTTTTTTTACCTACTTTTTGGTCATTTTAAAAAAAACTACTGGACGGATTTTCACCAAATTTGCAAAAGCACGCTTTCGGGACCAAGCCGCTGCTCCTGGTCCAAATTTGGTGGAAATCCGTCCAGCGGTTTGGGCTGTAGGCGCGAGCAACATTTTTTTACCATTCAGTCTATGGGAAAAAAAAAGTTTTGGGACCCCCCTATAACTTTGCCCCCCCTGGACGAATTCTCACCAACCTTTGCAGAAAAATTCAGAGTGACCCAAATACTTTTTTTGCAAAGTTTGGTTATGATCCGTCCAGGGAGAGCGAAGTTATAAGCTCTTCCTATGGAAACAACAACTTAACTATATATGAGGCAGCAATCCATTAGGTTCAGTCAGAAAATTGTACTTTATTTGGACATATGTCCAGGACAGAAAAAGAAAACACACAGTAAACGACGCGTTTCGCGGCAACTGGCCGCTTGCTCACGTTCAGGGCAATGAACACTAAGGAAGGACAATTTATCCACATTGAAACTCTATGATTACAGTGTAGAAAGTCACGCTCATTCTCTATTCGTTCGTTTCACATATCCACCATTTTACATTGGGTTCAAAAGGTAAGAAGTTAAAAACTCGCACATATTTTAGTAGATTCAAATGGAACATGTGTTCAAAGCGACCATTTCTAAATATAAATGGAAACATATTCAAGTCACATCAATATTAAATCTTTTGATTTTTAAGTTTTTAACGTAATTGAATCAATGCAGTTTTTTTTACCCATTTGATAAAGACAAGAAAGGATTATAGTGCATAGTGCACACAAACTCTTCATTTTTAAGACACAAGTATGTTTAAATTACAAGTTCTAATACAGTAGTACCTTTTTGGAATTGTTGTGCAAAATATGCTCTGTACAGCTTAATGCTGTTAAAGTGCTATGTGCTAGCAGCCTCCACGGAGTGTAACTCCGGATAATAAAGTGCTTAGTGCATCTAATGACCTTCATTAAAATTCTCCATTTCAATATGGAATAAAGTGCTTAGTGCATAAAAGGCTTCCCTTTGGTACATTAAATGTGTCATGATTTGCTGCATGAATATAGAGTTCTAATTTACCCTTCTGGAAAGAGAAATGCGCGTATAAGTGGTAAAGTTCCTGTGTCCATACATATTTAAGCAAAAAATGAAATACTAGCCCTGCCAAAAAAAGAGAAAAAGTAATGTGAAAATAAATGTTAAAATATTTTAAAATAAAGGGCGTCCATGCCTCACTGGAGATTCATTATGCATGAAATTTTCAAATGATGTAAAAAATAATCTGTTGAGAGACCATCGCACCCTTGAACTTGTGAACAGCATAGTTGCCAGATAAGCTGCAAGCAACCTAATATATTCTGCATTTACGATATCATGAGGCTATTAGTTAAATTAAACATTACATTAGTACTAAAAACCATTCACTATTTGAGGAGGTAAGGACTAAATCAACCATGTCGGAGTTAGGGGTTTGTTAAAATCTTATCATGCATCAAACTAGTTTCAAATGTCATTTCATCAATCAGGTGCCAAGGAATGTATATAATTCTTCATCCAGATTATGGCCATATGGTTTCTTTGTTTCATAATCCAAAATGTATCTAGTTTCTGTTTGTGTCCAAAGGAGTTCCCGATTTCCACCCCTTACAGGATTGCTAATGGCATGTATTCCAAAATATCCAAAGCCTTCCAATTTCCCTCCGTGTTTCTCTTGAAAATGTAAAGCCATGGGGTATGTCGGATCGATATTTTTAATTGCTCTTATATGTTGTAAAATACGCAATTTTAGCTTACAAATCGTACTTCCGACATACCATTGGTTACACGGGCAGGTAAGGACATATACAACAAACTCTGTGTCGTAAGTAATTCTAGATTTTATGCTCATATTGTTTTTCAATATTGGATGCTGATAGTTCTTAATGTTTTTAGCAAACTTGCATGCCTTACACTTTGTGCATTTATAGAAACCTTCAGGATTTGCTCCCAGCCAACCCGGGAACACTGATGTACTTTTGGGACTCATATAACTTGAGACTAAGCTGTCTTTCAAAGAGGTAGATCGTCTATAGTGATGTTGATGTTAGCCCCCAAGGTACACCCCAAATGCTCATCTTGCTTAAGTACATGCCAATGTTTCTGCATTATGTGTCAAATGTACTTAGAGGCTTTGCTAAATGTCAAGATGAGTCGCGTTTCCGTCTCTTCTATGTCTTTTGCAATTTGTACCTTAGGCATCAACAATGATGAACGATCTTTCTGTCGTGCCTTAGAATAGACGCGGTCCAACACATTAACTTTGTACCTTAGGCATCAACAATGTTGAACGATCTTTCTGTCGTGCCTTAGAATAGGCGCGGTCCAATACTTTTTTATATATATATATATATATATATATAAATTCAGTAAAAAAACTTTGTTAAAGGGACGTTATGGTTCAAAGTAAAACCGAAAACCCCCTGAAATTCGGCAGTTATGGTAACATAAGCAACCATAACTCACGCCACTGTGCACTGCTAACACTAACACCCAGGACATCAAAGATGACATCACGGTAGTGGCCATGTAGTTATGGTTAAGTTGGTGTTTCCATAGGAAGAGCACTTTTTGGGCGGCTTGTAACTTCGGTCTCCCTGGACAGATCCTCACCAAACTTTGCTAAAAAAGTATATGGGTCACTCTGAATTTCTTTGAAAAGTTTGGTGAGGATTCGTCCAGGGGGGGCAAAGTTATAGGGGGGGTCCCAAAACTTTTTTTTTCCCATAGACTGAATGGGAAAAAACTTTGCGCACGGCCACAGGCCAAACAGCGCGGTGAAACTTTGTTCAAAATGTGTATTTAGTAGAGTGTGTTGGTGTGTAGGAGTGTTTGGGGAGGGTGGGAGTGTATGAGATAGGATGAAAGTTGTGTTTTTTATGTGTTAGACGTTCTTTTTGTGTTCGATTTGTTTGCGGACATCACGGGTGTTCTGAAATGTTCTAAATAAACTGACTGGGGGGTGTTCTATGGACTCAATATGTGTCAGTTTTGTTCGCAAGCAAAGTGAAACTGTTCTAAGAACACTTGCGGTGTCCAGGGAGTGTTCATAGGGGGTGTCCTGAGGACGGTGTCCGTATTGTTCTCTGTCAAGTTGAATGTGTTCTAAGAACACCCGCGGTGTCCTGAAATGTTCGCAAATAAACAAAATGGGGGTGTTCTGAAGATGTTTTTGAGAACACTCCCGGTGTCCTGAAATGTTCGTAGGGGGTGTCCTGAGGACACTGTCCGTATTGTTCTCTGTCAAGTTGAATGTGTTCTAAGAACACCCGCGGTGTCCTGAAATGTTCGCAAATAAACAAAATGGGGGTGTTCTGAAGACGCTTCTAAGAACACTTGCGGTGTCCGGGGAGTGTTCGTAGGGGGTGTCCTGAGGACGCTGTCCGTATTGTTCTCTGTCAAGTTGAATGTGTCCTAAGAACACTCGCGGTGTCCTGAAATGTTCACAAATAAACAAAATGGGGGTGTTCTGAAGACGCTTCTAAGAACACTTGCGGTGTCCGGGAAGTGTTCGTAGGGGGTGTCCTGAGGACGCTGTCCGTATTGTTCTCTGTCAAGTTGAATGTGTCCTAAGAACACTCGCGGTGTCCTGAAATGTTCGCAAATAAACAAGATGGTGGTGTTCTGAAGACGCTTCTAAGAACACTCCCGATGTCCTGGAATGTTCGTAGGGGGTGTCCTGAGGACGCTGTCCGCATTGTTCTCTGTCAAGTTGAATGTGTTCTAAGAACACCCGCGGTGTCCTGAAATGTTTGCAAATAAACAAAATGGGGGTGTTCTGAAGACGCTTCTAAGAACACTCGCGGTGTCCGGGGAGTGTTCGTAGGGGGTGTCCTGAGGACGCTGTCCGTATTGTTCTCTGTCAAGTTGAATGTGTCCTAAGAACACTCGCGTTGTCCTGAAATATTCGCAAGTAAACAAGATGGTGGTGTTCTGAAGACGCTTCTAAGAACACTCACAGTGTCCGGGGAGTATTCGTAGGGGGTGTCCTGAGGACGCTGTCCGTATTGTTCTCTGTCAAGTTGAATGTGTCCTAAGCACACTCGCGGTGTCCTGAAATGTTCACAAATAAACAAGATGGTGGTGTTCTGAAGAAGCTTCTAAGAACACTCCCGGTGTCCTGGAATGTTCGTAGGGGGTGTCCTGAGGACGCTGTCCGTATTGTTCTCTGTCAAGTTGAATGTGTCCTAAGAACACGCGCGATGTCCTGAAATGTTCGCAAATAAACAAGATGGTGGTGTTCTGAAGATGCTTCTAAGAACACTTGCGGTGTCCGGGGAGTGTTCGTAGGGGGTGTCCTGAGGACGCTGTCCGTATTGTTCTCTGTCAAGTTGAATGTGTTCTAAGAACACCCGCGGTGTCCTGAAATGTTCGCAAATAAACAAAATGGGGGTGTTCTGAAGACGTTTTTTGAGAACACTCCCGGTGTCCTGGAATGTTCATAGGGGGTGTCCTTAGGACGCTGTCCGTATTGTTCGTTGTTAAGTTGAAAGTGTTCTAAGAACTATTTCGTTGTTCTGAAATGTTCGTAGGGGGTGTCCTGAAAACGGTGTCCGTATTGTTCGCTGGCAAGTTCAAAGTGTTCTAAGAACACTCACATTGTTCGCGGACATTAAAGGTTTCCCATAGATCATAGTTGAAATGTTTGACTCTATGGATGTGATATGCTGCGGTGGTTGTTGCCAGGGCATAGAGTCTTGGGTGCATGGCCATTTGGCCATGCACCCAAGACTCTATGCCCTGGCAACAACCAGCGCAGCATATCACATTCATATTTGCTTATAACTTTGGGTGAAAAACAAATGTATAAGGAACAAAGGTATTAGATACTATGGATGTGATATGCTGCTATGGTTGTCCTTATTATTGTATACTTACTGTTTGGTCTAGTAATGGGAGTCCATGTTTTTCTTCTTCATTTCTGTGATAAAAGAAAATAGCATGTTAGTATTAGTATTTTGTAATGACTTATTACATTGTATAAGCAATATACTTTTATTTTTTTTCGACCCTCATATTTAGTAGAGTACAAATCAGAGTACTGTGCAATTTGCTCAGTTTCTGTATTTGTTGCTAAAATCATTGGTTCTGTGGGAGAAAAAAAAATCCATGTTGGATTAAAAAAAAAAACTTTTTCTGTTATGCTACAGTTTATTTGTTTGTTTGTTTTCAGTGTTCACTTGTTTCTGGCTAATGCTTTATACTTTGCTTGGTTGTATTTTTTTTGGAGCAGTAACAGATTCTTCATTTGTTTTGATATTATAAAATTTTGGAGCAGTTAGATACCAATTGGCGTATTCTAACTGTCTATTTTTTTAATATATTTTAGTGGTTTTGATTTATCTATTTGGATATTGTTAAATTTTGGGACAGTTACCAATTGGCGTATTCTAACTGTGTATTTTTTGGTCTAATTTAGTGGTATTCATTTATCTGATTAGTTGTTGTAGAATCTTTGAGCAGTTAGATAGCTTTTGGAGTAGTCTAACAGTTTATATTTTTTTAACACAAATTTACGTAAAGGTTTAAATACAGTTTATTTATCAAATTTTGATTTTAAGAACATCAAATAAGCGTTTTTAAGATTTGCTGGTAATCTCTGCTTTAGAGTAATGGTACTATCATTACATTCAAACCATCCACATTTCTTTTTTATATATGCCGTGTAGTGACCTGAATTGGTTGTGGCTCCTGCGTGGTAGATTATACCTATTGTTGTGAAGGTTTTCTTACCAAGTGATATTTGACTATGTGTGAATCCAGTCAGCTTGCAGTTGTTTTTGGTACAATCTGCATTGCAACGTAGAAGCATTAGTATTACGTATTTACTATGTGTTTGTATTACTAACGTGGAACGATTATCTGAATTCCAGGTAGAGCATAATCTACCATGGTTTGCATTTTGTACAAGTTGCTGAAATGGAATGGATTCACAATTTGGTATTGATATATATATGAAGCGTTCATTGGGAATTTCTTCTTGTGTCACATTGTTGCACAGAGTGCATGTATGTTTCCACATGTATGAAATCTGGAAGATTTCCTTTATAGGTATGTTTTTGTTTTCCAGTACTTGTACTAAGTACATTAAACATTCTTGTGGATCTTCCTGTGAGTTTATAGTGAATTTCACCATTCCAGCACAGTAGTCCAATTGTTGCCTTATTCCATAAACACTATATGTGTTGTCAGGATTGTTTTTTGCATTTCTATGAAGTACTAACATTTGCATACACAATGGGTCTCTAAAGTGTAAGTAAATGTTGTCAACAATTGGTGGTAATTGAAATAGAATATTCATTGCTACATTTGCATAGCAACTTACACCAACTATATTTGAGAATTTAAATGGTCCAGGTAGTTCTGTATCTAACTGCTTTTTTTGGAGTTTGTCTTCCTTCTTTAAAGAAGTACCTGGTTTACTTTCTCTAATTGATTCTTTTTTGTTTGTGGTACTTGATGAAGTATTAGTTTCTTTTACTCTCTTTGGAGGATTTGCAGTGACGTCCTGTTGCATTTCTGTTTGATTTAGTTTTCTTTTACAACGTTTTAGTTTTTGTGGAACAGAATATGTGTTTAGATGGGGAGTGTATAGTGAGCGAAGTCTATTATATTCTAAAATGCAAGGAATATCAGCGTTTACTTTACTTGCATCAAAGTTGATTAGAAATAGACCGTCAAGTGTACGTAAGCATGATAGAGCTACGTAGCTCATGCCTTCTTTAAAGACTGTGTTACCAATATCTATCATTGCTTTGTCTATGGTAAGACCTTGTGATTTATGAATTGTGACTGCGTATGCAAGAGTTAGAGAAAATTGTTCTCTGCGTACATACATATCTTTGAAGAAAAGGAATCTAGCTGTTGAGCGTCCTATCCGTTTTACTTCTGAAAGTTTGTCAAAGAGTATATTGACAAACTGAATTTCGTTGTCACGTGGGGATGTTTGAGAGCCAACAACTGTACCCAGTGCTCCATTAACTAGTCCTTGGTCCACGTCAAGGTTACGTTTAAGCATTACTCTGCAATTTAAGGATAATTTTAACATCTTTTCTAAGCCTGCTGTGTTTGAGATTGATTTTTCTAAATTATTTAGTCTTGTTGTGGCTTGGTCACGCATTGGTAGTGTCATACCATGTACATCTAGTTTGTCTGTGGCGCTAATTTCCATTATTGGTTGCATTTCTTTACTTAACATTATTTCATTGAATTTGAGACAGCTTGCAAGAGTTGGCATTAAGGCCATACAATTGACATTTTTGTGGGCTAATTGTTCCATAACATCTGTAGCACATGCATTATCGCCATAAAGTGCATCAATGTGCCGGGTTTTCAATGTTGCTTCTGCTTCTTTAGAAAGTATACCAACTCTCAAACTTTTTAAAATGTTGGCATAAGTTAGATCTGCAGATTGGCGCATGTTTTCTGTTAATTCTCTGTATTGGAAATGTTGCCAAAGGTTGACATTTCCAATGCTGCCAACAGTTTTACGGCAGAGTTTTTGCCCTAATGTTTTAAAAATAGGTTCACCTTTTACTGGTGTTAATTGAAGCAGATCTCCAAAAACAATAATGTGTTTTCCTGCAAAGAGCTCTTCATAGTCTGTTTTGAGTACTTCTTGTAATCTGAGGTGAATCAAAGCTAACATCAGGTTGGAGACCATGCTCACTTCATCTATTAGTAGCATATTCATTTGTTTCAATACTCTGCGTAATTCCATTGCAGCTTCTGCAGAAAGTTTGTAATAGTCTAATTTGTTCTGGTGTTCTACTGGTAATAGTAGTAATCGGTGTAATGTAACACCACCTATGTTGTAGGCAGCTAAACCTCTGGGGGCAGTGACAACAGCTGACAGTTTTTTGTTTGTCAATTGTTGAAGGAACTTACTAATGATTTTGATTAGGAATGTTTTGCCAGAACCAGCTTCACCACTGACGTACAGTAGTATAGGTTTATAATTATGGCAGGAACATTCTTTATTTTCATGTTTTACACCTTGTGCAATTTGTTTTGTTACTTCTTGAAAAATGCTACTTTGCTCATTGTTTAGTTTTGATTGTAGTATAGTTAAATCTTCCTTATCTTCATACTGACACATGGTGTTTTCTACTTCTATCATAGCTAATTCTGCCTCATTTGTTATTAGTGGTTCTCCCAGTGGTTCTTGGCTTCCTGTTACAGAAGGTTGACTACTGTCAGGAGTATCCTTATCTAGTTGGGCTTGGAGTTCTTCTTCATGTTGCTGTTCATTGTGCAAGATTGTTTTGTAGTGTGTAAAGTTTACATCAGTTATAGTGCTTTCATTTGCTTTGAAAACATCCTCATATGAGTCATAGTTATCTAGTAATAGTTCTTCTTTTCTCCATGGTTTGAAGAGTTGTAGCAGGGACATGTAATATACTTCTTTATGTTGAGGAGTCTTCAATGACAATTTGATATGATTAATTAAATTTGGTTTAGTGAGTTTAACTAAGCTGCCTTCACAGTCTGTCACTCTATATTTACCTTTTTTTTCATCAGGTTTCATATTATTTTTGTATGTGTAGTTTTGGGCTATTTGGTATAGACACATGTTTTCCAAAGTATTACTTCTGTTTGGGTAGTATGTGTCCAATAAATTGTTTTTTAAAATGTCTTGGCTGTTGGGATCATGTTTGGCTATTGTTTCTATATCTTCATATGATTTTAGAACTCTTTTTCTAGATTTAGCTGGACCAAGACTTAGCCATACTATATTTTCAGTTTTACCATACAATGAAGTACCAGTTAAACGATCAGCTGCTTCATAAGATCCACATTCTCTATGGGTGAGCATTTTTATGCCCAAGCTGTATAATTTCTGAGATACTGTTTTATCTGATGACAGGTCATTCCAGAGGTCTTGGAGCTCTATCTTTTCTGCTTTAGTTAAGTATTCTGTGACATATCGTGCAACTGCAGTAGAATTGTCTGCAATGTACTGCACATCTATGTTTGCATTCCATAAGTGGGCAATGATTGCATTATAATCATTGATATATTTTTCTTCTTCTTTTCTTTTTATGTAATATGTATTTTTAGGTGACTTACCTTTAACACTATGTCTAACTGAAGACATGAGGTTGTTTACTTGACCTGTATTTGTAACTGGTCTAGGGAAACCAAATCGGCATTTGGTGTAGTATTTGCCTTTGTTTTTGTATTTGCGACGACAATATTTTCCACATTTGTGTCTTTGAAATTGTAAAATGTGTGCATGAAGATCACTATTTGTGGCTTCTGATGGAATTTCACAAGTGACATATTTTTCAATAAACTGTAAAACAGTGGCATCACTGTCTTGGCCAAATTTAGGAGCATCTTTAATCCATAAAAGCATGTGGATATGTGGTGCTCCTCTGGCTTGGTATTCTTTTCTCCAAAAGAAGTGTTGCACTTCTCCAAGGGGAGGAACAGATTTATTACAAATAAAATGTAGCAAGCAATGAAGCGATGGTGAAAATATCTTGAAACATTAACAGGATCCAAAGAACAAAGTTCTCCAGGTGTTAGAATATCTATGTTTGTTTTGTTTTTATTTGATATGCGTAGGAAATCATGTAAATCTTCCCATGCATATTCTGCACAACTTAATGTAACAAACCAAGTGGGTGGGCCAAGGTTTCCCATCATACAACATACATCTCCATGATGTCGAAACCAGTACTCTTTAGTACCACGCATATTTGCTAATAGATTTGTAATATTTGATTGTAAAACCTCATCCTTTTGTTGCACTTTCTCTAATAATTGTGTAGCTGTCATATTTTGAAAGTGTGATCCTGATTTTAATATGTGTGCAACTCTGTAACATAAAGTTGCTAGTTCACTTTCAAAGAGTAGGTGGAAAATGTATTCCACATTTTGTCTAAATCTGGGATCTTCAGAATACATCCGTAATGAGCGGTATTCTGAAGCTGATATTTGAATAGGTCTATCATCATACCTTCCTCCTTTGCCAGTAGGAAAGAGTAGAGGAAAAGCATGTGCTTCTATACTTTTTTCCCATATACTGATTGGCGATCCTTTTGTTTGATGCATTTGGTAAGTTTCCAGTACATCTTGTACGGTGTCATTACAGTGCAAAGGATGAATTGTATAATGGTCTAAAGTATTTGATATTGTAGCAGGATCTAGTAGCTCAAATTGACCAGCTTCTTGTGTTTCTTGAATTATTTCAGTTGTATCTTTCAAGTTTTCTTCAATATTAATTTCTTTGTAATATTCATTATTCTCTTTAAGATATTGGAAGGCTTGTCTAACTTTATATAAATCTACCAGCTGTTGCCATATTGTTTTGTCTTTTGTAGGTACTCCATTTATTAATATAATTAAAGATTGCTGCATTGGACGTTGCACTCCTAGAGTATGCACATTTTCTTTTAGATTTAATGGTAAATAAACTACTTTTCCACGAATGCCTTTTACCAATTCAGAGGGAGGTAATTTTGCTGTTTTTGGTTGAAGGCGTATTATTGCTTGAAATGGGTGTACTATTTGAATTATGATGCTCTCATATAAATTAAGTTGTTGTAGAGGTTTTGGTACTGGGTATAATTCCAAATTATTTGTAATAGAACGTGAAGGAGTTTGGTTGTTGTCAAGTTTTGTAGTGCAATAACTGCAAAGTATTAAGGGCTCAGTTATTTCATATTTGTTTTCTGCTACAAGGTAGAGAGCTAATTCAAACCATTTAGAATCTTCATTGTCTTCTATTTTGTATGATAGGTCCACAGTTTTTGTGTTACTTTTATAAAAAATTCTACGGCAACATACACATACATGGTTTGGTACTTCAGCTGATGTACTTTTAAATTTTTGTATTTCTTTTTTGTATGTGTTTAGCAAAAGGTTGCCATGTGTAGAATTGTTGCTTAATTGGTTTAAAGCTATTTCATTCTGTAAATGGCTTTCACTTCCAAAATATTTTTTCTGGATATAGTGAATTTCTTCAAGTAGGTCTTTTGCTGTACCATGTTATTTAACTTTGCTAGTGCTAAAGCAGGACTTTTAGCATATTACAGTTTATAGACTAGATTTCTTATTGTTGAATGATGTGTTGATATCCTTTTGATATCATGGAAAGTGGTTTTACAAGTAGGTCCTGTAATGCAGGCCAATGAATGTCCTTGTAGTCCTGTGTACTTGCGCACTGGACAGGTATCTATATTTTGCAGTAATTTAATTTTGATTTTGTCTTTGCTTTTTACATATTTATTGAGGAATTGGCGTAAAGATTTGAAACATTGTTTGGGAATGTTACACATTGACGTGCATGGCCATTTGTACACTAGAAGTTCTGATTCAGTTGAATGGAGGGGTATTTTTGTAAGAAGTACTTCTTGTTCCATTAAGGTATTATTCACTTTTTCATAACCTCGACCACTGCTATGTATGGCAATTGTATTCGTTTGCTTTTGTTTGCACGCTTCTTCATTAAAATATGGTTCTGTGCTTGTAGTGTGATTCCATTCACCTCCGCTGATACTTAAGAAGTTCTTTCTGTTGATATTTTGCTTATTGAGAAGTCTTTTTTGTAATTTAGTTATTAGTTTTGTTAGTGGTTTCATTTTGTTTAACAGTAAAATAAATAAATTCCTTTTGAGAAGAATTGCACTGTCCATCAATGCTTCTAAGATTAATTTCCTACGATAGGTTTTAAGCTTTGAACCTCATTTCTCTCCTGTTTTTATAAGATTTTGAATGACTTTGTGACGGTATATTTTGGCCAAAATACTTTTCTTGGTATGCTTACTTTGCATTATATTAAAATTTGAAGAAGTAGTTTTATCTGTACTGATAGCTGATTTTCTGTTAATTGTTTTTTGGTTTGTTTTACATTTTGATAGAGGAAGCAAAGTTGTTGTACTTGAAACTTCTTGTGTTTCACTAGATGATTGTATTAGCTGTTTTGTTTCAACTTTTTTTACAAATTCTGCTAGAGATGGATGCTTATGTTGGACACCTTTATTTTCATTTGCTCTACTTTTGAGTTGCTTTCTACGGACGTGAATTTTGGTAGGCATTCTTTAGGGTCTGTTGAAAAAAATAAAGAAGATATGAGTTGGGGTGTTCTGGAATGTATGTGTGCTGTGTGCATGAGTGTTTGAGTAAGATGATAAAGCTGTATGTAATGGTGTGTGATTGTGCATTGGGAACTAAAACTAGTAGGGATAGGTATTCTTGAATTTATGTGTTACTAAACTGGGGTTCAGATGACAAAAAAAAAGTAAGCTGGTGGTGTGGAAAAGTACAAATAGTAAATCTAATGTATACAATTAAAACAGTTGTTTGTTCTATAATATGAAAATTGTAGTGGTTCAGTTGGGTAATTTGTGTGTCCAAAAATAGAAATTTGTGGGCCATTCTGGCTGTAAATCGCTGTTTAAGACATGGAAATTTTTGGACAAAATGGTACAAAATCTCTATTTTTAGAAACCGAAATAGCTCGTATTAATGTTATAGTATATTTGATTAATAATACAAATATTATGGTGATATTTTACTTACTTTTTTAAAAAATTAACAGGTAACTTCTTAGTTTTTCTTTCTTCTTCGAATTCGGCTGCTTCTTTTCAGGAAACTGGTCTTCACTGCAATTGTAAAAGCTTCAAATTAGTAACTTTGTTTGTATATAGCACTGTTTTTAATTTAGATATTGATTTTTTTAATTGACATACTCAGCGCCTTCTTTAAAACCATTAAACTAATTTATTTACATAAGATACATTGCATCAGTTCAGTACATATGATATGTTCTTAATGAACAAATTGTATTGAATGACTAACTGTAGCAAAAAGAAATATCTTTACTATGTCTTGTGAAATTTATAATATATTAGTGAATACCACTATTCCTGTAAGTAAACTGTCCTAGGTAATAGCGCCTCAATGTCATGTCTAATTTAAAGTAATTAAGTAAATAAATAAATAAAAACAAAAAATATGAAATTGTATATGTATTTTTATAAAGGTTTAAACATAGATTGTGTTTGCATGCAATTTTGTTTGAATATATGTAGTCTATATATTTCATTTAAAAAATGTTAGTTTAACATGATTTGAGTGTGTGTGTATAAAGAAAGTATAAAGGTTTATAAGTGATAGTTGATTTTAGGAAATTGAAAAAAATACAGTAAATTCATTTTACAGATTTTACAAGGTAAAAGTCTGTTTGAAAATGTGTTCATCTGCTATACAGAAAATATGCATACCTGAAGTTTGTGTTCATGCATATGGATATGCATGGAGCTGCAAGTAGAAATCTTGAAGACTTGTACAGTATTTCTGGTAGATGCTGCTTGCCAATGATATGACACTTGTACTCAGAGAGATTCAGAGTACATTTGCAGTGCTGATCTATGATGATGCAGTTAGGTGTAGAGGTCTTGAATGTGATTGGTGCAGGGTCATGTGATTTTTGAAGTACATCCAATGAGGGAATGGCAGAGAGAGTGTAGTGGAAATGGTAGAAGGGCTGTTCATGTTACGATATGTCCGCGGACAAGGCGGTAGTTCGCGGACATCGGGAGTTACATCCGGGGATTTTTGGGTTCAGAAGTCATGCAAATGAGAATAAGCACTCAAAGGGATTGGTCAGGAAAGTTTGGTGGGTGTGTTGTGCCAGGAGAGATTTTCTGAGATACTCTTTTTGCTGAGAGAACAAAAGATAGCTATGGCTGTGTGTTTCAGAAAACAGATTGTTTGGATGTTAGGAGATTCGTGGATACATTGGTTGAAGGTGCATGCAGAAAGCTGTGGAGTAGCTGTAGATCTTGGATTCCCACATGTGGAAGTACACTGGCATGGAGTACGTGGAATGAAGTGGTTGGACTTGCTACCTCTCTGTGCTACTTTGGAGACAGAGCAACATCCAGACATAATTGTAATTCATTGTGGAGGGAACAGTTTAGGACATGGGACTGGAATTTCTTTGCAATTTGCTATGAAAGAAGGACTTAGGAAGGTTATGGACATGTTTCCTAATTCTCAAGTAATATTTTCACGGATTGCGCAGAGACAAATGTGGCTTCGTTCTTCTTCATTTGGTCCACAAATGAAAAAAGCAAGGCGCAATGTTAATAAGGCTGTTTGTGCCTTTCTAAGAGATTTTGGCATGTCTTCTTTTCACAATGAAAATATTATGTTTTGTAGTACATACATTTTTCGGAGAGATGGAGTCCATCTTACTTATGCTGGCAATCAGATTTTTCTGAGAAATGTACAAAATGCATTGCGACCTTTTTTGGAATTACAACAACGATTTTGAAGTAGATGTTAAGCATTTACAATTTTGACTTACAAACACCACCCAAAGGCTCTTTTCAGAGCCACCACTTCTTTCCAGAGAAAATGACAATGTTTGTGATGGAGTAGCAACCCAATTTTTTAATGTTCGCGAACTGTCCGCGGACTTCTAAAAAATACAAAGAGCCCTGCTTCATTTATTTTCACTTCTATTTTTTAACTGGGAAAGGCGGCTCTGAAAAGAGCCTTATTTCTTTTTGATTTTTGTAATTTTGTATTTTTTTTGGTTTTTCAGACACGACACACTAGGAGAGGAGGGTAAAGGAGGGTAAAGGGGGGGCCACCAACCACAGGGATAAGAAAGGGCGAGCTGAGAGAGGAAGATGTAGAGTGGGTTTTATTTGGGTAGTGAGCAGGTCTTCTCGTGCTCTGAGACGATAGTCTCAAAAGCACTCCGAAGTCGCTCCCCCCTGCAGAGTACTGTGTCACAGTACATACATACAACTGTGACCCTCGAAAAGTAAGGGTCATCAGTATTCTGTATGGCCTGTGAGGCAGCTTGAGGAAGACGCTGTCCCACAGAGGTGGTCCTTGTGGTGACAGGATCAGAAACAGAGGATAAAGTAGAGGAAATCAACCTGCTACGTTCTTCGCAGGGTACAACCCTGCGAATAGCCCCAGAGTGAAATGACCTCAGGTGTCACTTCATAGTAGTGGTCCCAAAGCTGTACTTACCGTGCTTCCCGCGACTGAATATCATTTTGCACTCGTTGCAGGTAACACGGTTCGCACGAGTCTTAGGAACATTACCATGAATGGTAAATAACTGCCACACCCAAGACTCACGCCTAGTGCGGGTAGTAGGGTTTTCCTCTACCTCATTCTCATCATCCTCTTCTTCCTTCTCCGCATCCTCACTCCTGTTCCCCTCTTCAGGCCCTTGGGGAGGTGGTGGTGGTGGAGGGGGTGGGGGTGGTGCTGAAGCAGGTGCAGCACCAAGTGGCAGTTCAGCAGCCAAGGATGCCATCTCGATGATGGTGTAGTCTGCAGGTGGCAGCAAAAATCACTGTGTTCTGAAGAATAGCCAGAAACACAATGGGAATAAGCTCTTGGGCATGGTCTTTTATAGAGGTGCTTGTGCGCAGGTCGCGGACAAGCGCACTGTCCGGGGACAGATCGAACACAAAAAAAGGGTCGGAAAGTTTCAAAAGGTATATAGAACTCAAGATTGCTATGTGGGACTTGTGCCATGGTGAGATTTTATTGAAAAATATTATGGATTAACTGAAAATGTATTTTTAAATTGTTCGGGGACACGAACAGTGTCCGCATTTCAGGACACACGATGAGCGTGGGCGCGGTCATATGATCCGTTTGCGAACTAGTCCGCGAAGGAAGCGCCTGTCCGCAGGACACCAAGTGCACGGAGATTGGTTAGCGCATGCGCATTGATGTCCTACGGACACTGTTCGGGTTCTGAAGTAATTAAAAGTGCGTCACACGTGAAACGAACATTTCAGGACACCGCGTGTGTTCTTAGAACAGTTTAAACTTGGTAGCGAACAGTAAGGACAGATATAGTGTTCTTCAGGACATGTGTAATTTTGTTTATGTACGAACATTTCAGGACACCAATTGTGTTCTTAGAACAGTTTCAATTGGGTAGCGAACACTACGAACAGGTAGAGTGTTCTTCAGGACACCTCCATTTTCGTTTACGTACGAACATTTCAGGACACCAATAGCGTTCTTAGAACAGTTTGAACTTGCTAGCGAACAGTACCGGACAGGTATAGTGATCTTTAGGACACTTATATTTTTGTTTGTTTACGAACAATTCAGGACACCGCGTGTGTTCTTAGTACAGTTTCATGTTGCTAGCGAACACTACGAACAGTTGTACTGTTGTTCAGGACACATCATTTTTGTTTATTTACGAACATTTCAGGACACCAATTGTGTTCTTAGGACAGTTTTAAGTTGATAGCGAACATTACGGACAGATTTGGTGTTCTTTAGAACACTTTAATTTTTGTTTCTTTACGAACATTTCAGGACACCACGTGTGTTCTTAGAACAGTTTCAACTTGCTAGCGAACAGTACGAACAGGTGTGGTGTTCTTCAGGACACCTCCATTTTCGTTTATGTACGAACATTTCAGAACACTCGCACTGTCCGCGGACACTTTTATTGTTTTAAAAAAAAGAAAAACGGAAACTATTCACAATACAATATAAAAATTAAACTTTATTTAACATATAGTAATAATTTATGACAGAGAAGGTGAGGCAGAAACAGAAACAAAAACAGGAGAATTTGGGGTTTCAACATGATTGGTATTAGGTGAAGAAGGGATGGACGTCTCATCAAAACGTTTTGGATTATGGAGAGGGTTTGGGGATAATTGACTGGGATATGGTGAGGAGGGACAAGTACATGTGAGGCAATGGTACGAGGTTTTTGGTTTGAAATGATTTTCTACAAAAGTTTTTAAATTATTAAAATTAGCCAACAATACATCCATTTTGTCTTCTATATTGTGAAGACTGTTATCCATAACAGGGTTTTCTGAAGTTTTTTCTATTTTGGTATGCTCTGTACAAAAAAATAATATATATGTTAAATGTATATAAAAAAAATAATAAATAAATGGTTTATATTATAAAGTGTTTACCATTAGTTTCACTATCTTGTGACATTTCTTCATGTGGGAAATTGTCTTCCAGAGTACTAGACATTTCTGTGAGAAAAAAAAAAGATAATATATTTTTTAATCTAATACAGAAAGTTTATAAATATATGAGTAAAATGAAGTACACTTACTATTTCTGGTAAGATAAGTCCTATGTATTCAGTGGGTCTGGTCTTGTTCTCAGTTCTGTTGTGTCTGTGAGGTAATTATGTTGGAAGCCAATTTATCTTCTTGTGGTATATTCCATTTCAGAACATATTGTATTTAAATGAATGGTTAGTGTGTTACATATATGGGTTACATTTCTTATGTATTACTATATATAATGTGTTTGTGTGCTGCTTTTTGAATTTGTTAAATGTTCCTATATTATGATATAACAATCAAACATACCCCCCCCCCCACACAGTTTTTAGGTAGTGGTACTGTTCTCCGAACATGTCCGCGAACATTAAATAAGTTCGTGGACATCAAGTTCATAAGAAGAGATCTAGCCAGTTCCATATGACATGTATATAAAGTCAAAGTCATTATTGTTAAGTTGTGCTACTAAAAAACTATGAAATTCAGTGAAAAAACTTTGTTAAAGGGACGTTATGGTTCCAAGTAAAACCGAAAAATCCTTGAAATTCGCCAGTTATGGTAAGCTAAGCAACCATAACTCGCGCCACCACTGTGCACTGCTAAGACTAACACCTAGGACATAAAAGATGATATCACAAATGTCATTGATGACATCACTGATGACATCACATGTCTGGCTCACTATTTTTTCTTTTGCTGACATATCTAGGCCACATGGTTTTCTTCAGTAACAGTCAGAAACTAAGAATTTTATTTTATTTGTAGACATATCCTTCTAGTAGGTTCTTACAGTAATTCCCTTAGAGTACAGTCACATCATATGAAACATATACATATGGGAAAACACAAGCTTGAAAGACAGCAATCCTTTTTGTGCATAAAGATAATCACTAGACTTATGAGCACTTTCTGATAGTTCTGTTGTTTTTTTTTATGGCTGTACTTTCCCTGTATATGGTCATATTTGTATACATTGTACTCACACTACTTTCCTTAGGGTCCAATCACATCAAGTGATACATATACATAGGGTAAATAGCAGCTTTGAAACAGAGCAATCATTTATTTGCATGAATCTAATCAGTTAAGTTATGAATTGTTTCTGCTACTACTTGTGCTTTTTTGCTAAATTCACTTTCCCTGTATATACCCATATTGGTATGTGTTCTTGTGTCTTTGTGTTTTGTGTATAGTAATGTAATTATGTAATACATGGGTTTTATTAGCTACTTATTACATATTTCACAGTACACAAAACTCTATTAAGAAAACAATTATCATTTCATTATTCAACATATTAATTTTACGAATATCATACCTTCATCTTGTACGCTGCACTCAATGTTATGTTTCTGTATGAGTAGCTTAGTATACTAGATAGAACCCCATAATAGGATGCTATTTATATCAATGCATCGTTCAATGCACTTATTAGGGTACATTTCTTGCAATGATTCTTGACACTTTTTTCGCAACATAATAAGAATCCCTTCTACACATATTTCATGAGAAGTACATACACATGTGATGTCATCAGTGATGTCATCAATGACATTTGGGATGTCATCTTTGATGTCCTGGGTGTTAGTCTTAGCAGTGCATGGTGGTGGCGTGAGTTATGGTTGCTTAGCTTACCATAACTGGCGAATTTCAAGGGTTTTTCGGTTTTACTTGGAACCATAACGTCCCTTTAACAAAGTTATTTTCACTGAATATATATATATATATATATATATATATATATATATATATATATATATATATATATATATATATATATATATATATATATGTATTTATTTTTAACAGACCATACAAACACTGAAATTAATACACCAAAAGACAAATTGGAAAAGACTGTGCAACGGATGGAACAGAAAATGACATGCTCAAGGAAAATTTCAATGTTTTGAAAAAGTTAGTGGAGGACCACATAAAAGAAAAAATTAAATACCATTGTCCCACATGCACCTGTTCCCCCTCTCCATGTCCCAGTCAACTATCCCCAAACCCACAACAAGAAAAACGTTTTGATGAGACTTCCATCCCTTCATCCCCTCCCATCAATCCTCTCCAAACCCCTAATTCCCCTGTATTTGTATCAGTTTCTGCTTCCCCCTCTCTTTCATAAATTGTATATATGTATACAATAAAAAAATATATATTTATTTTAATCAAATTCTTTGTATCTTATTTTTTTTCGAAAAGCGGCTAGAATGTCCGCAGACGCATCTGCCTCAGCATCACCCACAAACCCTCCACCACCACCACCTCCCCAAGGTCCTGCAGAGGGGAGCATGCATGAGGATGTAGAGAACGAGGATGAAGAGGATGAAGAGAATGAGGTCGAGGAACTCCCTACTACCAGCACTCGCCGGGAGTCTTGGGTGTGGCGGTTGTTTACCGTTCATGGTAACATACCAAAAGTATGTGCGAACAAGGTCACCTGTAACCAGTGCATAATGGTGCTGAGTCGTGGGAGACATGGTTCGTACAGCTTTGGTACGACATCCATGAAGAAACACCTAATGTCGTTCCACAGTGCGGACATTCGCAAGGTTGTACCTTGTGATAAACGTAGTAGGTTGAGTTCCTCTACAGCATCCTCCGTTTCCGCTCCTCTCACCACAGGAGACACTCCTGTGGGAGAGTGCCTCCCTCTAGCTGCTTCACAGGCCATTTGCAATGCTGTTGACCCTTACCTTTCGAGGGTCAAAATATTGTCTATGTACTATGTATGTGCAGTACTCTGCAGGGGGGAGAGTCTTTGAAGTGCTTTTGAGACTATGGTCACCGAACACCAGAAGACCTGCTACCTACCTGAGTAAGGGCCACACTACATCTTCCTCTCTCCTCCTGCCCTTTCTTATCCCTGTGGTTGGTGTCTCTTCCTTACCCTCCTTTCCCCTCCTCTCCTAGTATGTTGTGTGTAAAAAACACAAAAAAATACAAAACAATAACAATCCAAAAATAAGGCTCTTTTCAGAGCCACCTTTCACAGTTTAAAATTAGAAGTGGCAAATAAACAGTGCAGGGCCCTGTGCATTTTTTGGAAGTCCGTGGACAGTCCTAGGACATATAACATTTTAGGATGCTGCCCTCGAAAACTCAATGTACTTTTCTCGGGTAACAAGTGGTGGCTCTGAAAAGAATTTTTTGGTGGTGTTTTTGTATGTTTCAAAAACTTTAAATCGTCAAGATCTACTGCAAAATAGATGACTATAATTCAAAAAAATGTCACAATGCATTTTGCACATTTCTCAGAAAAATCTCATTGCCAGCATAAGTAAGATGGACTCCATCTCTGCGAAAAATGTATTTGTTACAAAACATAATATTTTCATTGTGAAAAGAGGACATGCCAACATCTCTTAGAAAGGCACAAACAGCCTTATTGACATTACACCTCGCTTTCTCCATTTGTGGACCAAATAAAGAAGAACGCAGCCACATTTGTCTTTGTGCAATAGGAGAAAAAATTACTTGGGAATTTGGAAACATGTCCATGACCTTCTCAAATCCTTCTTTCATTGCAAATTCCAAAGAAATTCCAGACACATGTCCTAAACTGTTCCCTCCACAATGAATTATAATTATGTCTGGATGATGCTCTGGCCCTCATTACAACACCAGCTGTAACCATTGGCGCTATTAGCACCATGGTTGCTGCCGGTATTGTAACGAGTCCCCCAATGGTAAATGGGGAAATACCGCCCCATTCGGTCCCCTTGCGGCTCCCGACATTAACGGCTGGTCCAGACCAGCCGTTAAGGTCAGGAGTCGCAAAGGGACCTCGTAATCAGGCGTTAAGGGTTTAACGGCGCCGACACATTTTACGGTGTCGTTAAACCCTTAACGCCAGGGTCGTAAGGACCCCCTCTGTCTCTAAAGTAGCACAGAGAGGTACCAAGTCCAGCCGCTTCATTCCACGCACTCCATCATGCCAGTGCACTTCCACATGAGGAAATCCAAGATCTGCAGCTACTCCACAGCGTTCTGCATGCACCTCCAACCAATGTATCCATGAGTCTCCCAAAATCCAGATAATCTATTTTCAGAAACACACAGCCATAGCTATCTGTTCTTCTCCCAGGAAAAAGACGTTCTGACAAAATCTCTCCTTACACAATGTTAGGGAGAATGCTCTGTTTAGGCTGAATGTCCTAACCTAGTGAGTCCCCCAGCAGCTTTGCTGGATTTTTTGGGGTTTATTTTTTTCTCCTGCCAAGAGTGAGACTCTTTTACCCTCACTCTTGGACATGACTTGAGAGTGTTTCTGTGACTTACTATGTGCTTATGGGCTATGGGGTATTTTTTTCCCATAGGCTATCATTGGTTTTTGAATGTGTGTTACACAGCACCCTCAGTGCAGTAACACAGGGGTGTCATAGAGACCCCCAAACATAGACTCCACACCCTGGGACTGACTACTGTCTCCCTGGGTCGGTAAAGTCACCATTGACTTTACTAGTCTTAACTTAGGAACTTGACCAGTACAAACCATCATACTGTGGAAGTACTGGTAGGGGCAATTAGATTGCCCCTGGGTCCGTTGTCGAGGGGGTACTGTCCCGTCCCCCCTCGCCGAGTTTCTGGCTGGTGGCAGTGGATACCACGGAAATATTCCACCGGAATATTTCCCAATGGGATTTCCCATTGATTTTAATGCACCACTTTTTGGTGCAATGTTAAAGTTACCGCCGGCTTATTTATTTAATATAAATTCACCGGTTGGGATTTTTTGCCAGAACTCGCCGCCAAAATGGCGTCTAGGTTCATTTCAGTAACCCTCAACCCGAGTCGAGCCTTTGTTCCACTTTTGGCGGGCTTCTGCACAGAAGCCCTCCAAAGTGGTGCCATTCTGTCTGGGTACCACAGGGGGTGTGGGAGGGGGTTTAGGCACCCTGGACTGAGTTGCCTTGCCAACTCATGTCGCACTCTGGTGTGATTGGCCCAGGTGGTGAGCCACCCCGCTCACCACTTAGCATGTTTGAGTGACAGCTAGGCTGTATGAATGGGGGTTTGCTGCATAAAAGCAGGGTTTTTGGGACTGGTTCTTCAGAAGTCGCCACAGGACCTAAGAAGCCGAAGAGGGAGAAGCCGAGCCGACCTGCCAAGACGACACCATCGGTGGAGCCCTGCGGAACCGTCTCACCACTTTTCCCGACGACAGAGAAGATCTCCCGCCGGAGAGTCTTCTTCCCTTGACTGGTGGGGACAACCAGTTTCTGCTTCCTTTTCGCCGCCCTGAAGCATCTTGTGGCCGCCTTGCCTGTGCCAAGCACCCCGGCAACCGGGATACCGCTTTTTACCTCAACCGCGAAAGAAGGGTAACATCCTTTTAACCGGAAAAACTCCACGGCTGGTTTCTTCCCTGGTAGTGCAACGACCTCCAGCTTTCCTCCATGACGAGATCTTCTCCTCCTCTGGACGACGCCACGACTTGCACCCACTACCAGGAACAACTGCCACCGCTGGAGGATCTTTTCCATTTTAAAGGTACCGTGTTCCGCCCGGCTTCCCTTGCCACCGATTGTACGGGGTAGATTTAACCCTCGGCTCTCGACCCTGGGTAAGCCTGGGACACCCTAACTAAACTTTTCTTAACTGAGAAAACCCTTTTCTACTCACCAGTAAAGACTTGTGACATTGTGTGATCTTGGGCATCTTTTCGCCTGGCTTTCCCTAGAGTGGGCCTGGCAACCGAACTTCCTTGCTCCTCAATAGACTGCCTTGCTAAACTTACTGTGAATCTCTGAAAAGTGTTTTACCTTGCTGTTTTCATTATTTCTGCCTTTTCCCCTCCCTTTTTGACTAACTTGTTGGAGTGCCATCTAACGTTAAGCGCTCACCTCTGTTTGGAAATAAGTGGTGTTAACTTAGACTTGTCCAACAAATAACTAGGGATGTACATATAAGTAATAGTGACTGTGTTTTGACTTACTTACCTTTTCTGTGCTAGTGTAATTTATGAGTGTGTCTTTTAAATAAATAATTATATACTTTTACACCTAGCTCTGGTCAGTGTTTGCTTGTACTACTGTGCCTCTGTACCTATTATGTATGCTCTGTATACTGCCTAACTCTTCTTGAGGGAAGTCTGACTGCTCAGCCACAGCTACCAGGTAAATCTGGGTGGTACAGACTGCTACCAAGTGGGTTTACTGCCAAACACCTGTAGCCTTAAATCTTTTGCAGTGGTCCCAGAGGGAACTGCACAGGTTTCTGTCTAACACTGGTGTACAGCGGTGGGATTTGTATTGAGCATACACTTTAGTGTACTTTTGAGATACCTTAGTGCAACTAACCACAAAGCTTAAAGCACAAAAAGAAAAAGTCATATTCTAACCTGTCTACTATGGAAAGTTATAGTCAAGAGTCCCTTGCTACAAAAACTGACTGATTGTCTAAGACTTCTCTGTAAGCATAAGAATCTCATGACTAAAGGAAAGAAAATGGAGCTAATAGAAAGGTTGTTAGAAAACCAAAGTCTGGATGATGGTTCAGAGGAACCTAACACTCCAGAAAATGTAGAGAACAGCAATGATATTGATATTGAACAAAGTATTGATGATCTTGGATCAGAACCAGAAGAGGAAGATGAAACTGTTGTAGATGTTCCCTCTAGGCCTCAATCTGCTCTACCAGCTGTACCTACTGGGCCTTTGCCAGATCCCACATTTGGTCCTCAGTACTATGAACTGGAGAAAATGAAACTTGAATTAGAGTACAAGAAACTTAATGCTCAAACTGACAAAGAACTAAGGCTAAGAGAAATGGAGCTCAAGTATGAGCTAGAAATGAAGAAATTGTCTGTTGAGAATGCTTCTCTCTCTGGCTCCTCTAGAAGTTCCAGTCCTAAAAGACCCCGGATGCCTAAAGAATTGATTGGTATGTATGAGCCTAAGTTGGATGTGTTGGATTGGTTGTCTATGTTTGAGTATAATCATGGGCTCCAGAACATCACAGGTAATGAGTTACTCACCTGGTTGTTCTCTAGGCTTCCCCCTGTTGCGACTGATGCAGCAATGGAGTTGGGGGAGGAGGATAGGAGAGAGTATGAATGTGTGAAACTAGCTTTGATAGCTAGGTTTGGGAAGACCCCTTCCCAGTATCTTAGGAGGTTTAGAGGCCTAAAAAAGCATGATGGCACCCCTTGGGCTACCTGGGTGTGTGAAGGGTTGAAAAACTTAGAGGGATGGATTAAGGGTTACAAAGTGAACACTTATGAAGGAATGAGAAATCTTGTAATTATGGAGTCAATTTATGATGCCTGCTCTCCTGAGCTCAGACAGCACTTGGCTGATTCACAGGAATTAGATCCTAGAAGGCTAGCTAAGGCTGCTGACTTGTGGGTTGCCAACAGGGCTACTCACAAGGATTCTGGGGTAACTCAGAAGAAGGATGAGGGGAGGCAGCCTAAGAAAGACTCCAAAGAGAATTCAAATAATTCCAATTCCAAAGAGGGCCCCAAACCACACCATAAGGGTAAGCCACCTGGGAAACCACAGCAGAGCAGTATACCTTCGGTTGCCAAACCAGAAGGAGGTCAGAACAAGCCTCCATTCCAAAGGGCCTTTGGATCCTGTTATGTTTGTAAGGCTACTGACCATTTGAAAGGAGATCCCAGATGTAAGGGTAAACCTTCAGGGGCCCAGCTTGTCTTCTTAGCCTTCGCTCCAGAGGAGGAAGTCCCTATGGCAAGTGGAAACTTTCTACTACTGGCTGATGAACCCACTGGAGTCTCAGCCAGTGTTTCTTTAGTCTCTCTGGGGTTGTGGGAACAACAGAATTTAGATGTCTATAATTCTATCCCAGATAATACTAAAGAGTATTATAAGGACAGTGTCCATGTGAATGGTCAGGAGACTCCTGCCATCAGGGACACTGGGGCCAGCATAACTGTGGTGGATGAATCATTTTTCAAGGCAGAGGATGTTGCTAAGGCACCCAAATGCCTCACCAAGTTAGCTGGAGGGCCTGTGCAGATGAGTCCCCAGTTACCAGTTCTCATCCAGTGTAATGATATGGCTGTGAAGATACCTGTCAGTATACAATGTGAAGTACCAGGAAGGGTTCTGTTGGGTAATGACCTGAAAGCTCTTGGAGTTGTGTCACATACCCCCAGACCCCATAGTAAAAGGTTACAGGAGCTCACCAAACCTGCAAGAGAGAAAACCCTGAGAGGTTTATCTCAGGAGATGATGATAGAAATCACTCCTCTTCCACTGGAGCAACTTACTGCAGTAACTACCAGATCAGGAGCAAAGGGGCAACCCAAGACTCCTAGAAAAAAACCTACAGCAAGCACTCTAGTGCTTCCAACAAGGACTTCCCCGAGGTTGTCCAATGTTACACCTGTAACTCCACCTCCAGCTGAGGCTGAGAGGGAGGTACAACCCTGTCTGGTTGAACTAGACTCTGAAGAAGAGCTAGTAGGAGGCCCAGAACTTATTGGAGACCTGGACCCGGCTGACCATCCTGAGCTGCAGTCTTTACTGGCAGAAGGTGGACCCAGCAGGTCAGCTTTTCGTAAGGGACAAAGAGAATGTCCAACTCTGGAGGGCCTTCGCCAACAGGCAGCTTCTCAGGCTGATGGGCAAGAGCCTGGGAAGTATAGGTTACACTGGGAAGATGGCCTATTCTACAGTGAACCAACTGAATCTGAACCTGGAGCCTACCAACGCCTGGTAGTGCCCCAAGAGAACAGACAACAGTTCTTGCAACTAGCCCACGAGATTCCTTTGGCTGGTCACTTGAGTTTCAAGAAGACCAAGGAAAGGCTATCTCTCTACTTTTATTGGCCAAAGATGGGGGCTGAAGTAGATAGATATTGCAGGAGCTGCCACACCTGCCAGATCTCTGGTAAGGTTGGTTCCAAGAATGTGGCACCTTTAGTGCCTCTCCCAGTTGTGGGAGTCCCATTTGAGAGGGTAGAGATTGACATTGTTGGTCCCCTTGATCCCCCAACCTCCTCAGGCAACAGGTTTATCCTTGTTGTAGTAGACCATGCTACTAGGTACCCTGAGGCTATTCCTATGAGGACTGTTACAGCTCCGGCTGTAGCTAAGGCCCTCCTTGGTATTTTTACCAGGGTTGGGTTTCCTAAGGAGGTGATCTCTGACATGGGGTCAAATTTTATGTCCCACTACATGAAAGCCATGTGGAAAACCTGCGGAGTCACCTACAAGTTCTCAACCGCATACCACCCTCAGACAAACGGGTTGGTAGAAAGGTTTAACAGAACCATGAAGAGCATGATAGGTGCTTTAGAAGAACCCCTTAAAAAGAAGTGGGACCTTCTACTGCCATGCCTTCTCTTTGCTTATAGGGAAGTCCCTCAGGAGGGAGTGGTTTACTCTCCCTTTGAACTTCTCTATGGCCATCCAGTCAGAGGCCCCTTGGCCCTGATTAAGGAGGGGTTGGAGAGTGCTCCTTCCCCCAAGCCAGTCAGAGTGACTGACTATGTGATAGGTCTCCGAAGGAGAATGTCACACATGATGGCAGAAGCAAGTGACAACTTGAAAGCTGGACAATCCCTGATCAAACATTGGCATGATCAGAAGGCTAACATGGTTGAGTTTACTCAAGACCAGCTAGTTCTAGTTATGCTTCCAACAAGGCAGAGGGCCTTGCAAGACAAATGGATGGGACCCTCCAAGGTTGTGGGAAAACTTGGAGAGGTCAACTATCTGGTGGATCTAGGCAAACCCAGGGAAGCTCCCAGAGTCTTCCACACCAACCGCCTCAAAGCCTATGTCTCTAGACCAGAAGTAGGGGCCTTGCTCCTAGCTTCATCAGAAGAGGAGGAGGAGAGTGAAGCTCTACCTGACCTCCTGAGAGGCTTACCTTTGGACGAAAAGGTTGAAGGAGTTAATCTCTCTTCAGATCTGACCCCTGAGCAACAGGAGGAGTGCAAAACTATGTTAAATCAGTTGCCCCCCTGTTCTCACTTTCACCAGGCTTGACCCCTTGGGGACAGCATGATATACTCACTGGTGACTGTCTGCCAGTCAAAAGCAGAGGATATAGGATGTCAGAACATGTCAGAACCCACATCAAAGGTGAGGTCAAGAAGATGCTTGATCTCGGGGTAATAGAGCCCTCTACTAGTCCATGGTCTAGCCCAGTGGTGTTAGTACCAAAGGCAGGATCCAAAGAGTTGAGATTCTGTGTTGACTATAGAGCTCTTAATGCAGTCACCAAGACTGATGCCCACCCTTTGCCAAGGACAGATGAGTTGGTGGATAAACTTGGTGCAGCCAAGTACCTCAGCACACTGGACCTTACGTCAGGCTATTGGCAAATAGCCCTGACAGACCATGCCAAGGAGAAAACTGCATTTTCTACCCCAGTTGGCCTATACCAATTCAAGGTTATGCCTTTTGGACAAAAAAATGCACCTGCAACATTCCAAAGGATGGTGAACCAAGTTCTAGCTGGGATGGAGGACTTCTGAATGGCATACTTGGATGACATTGCAGTATTCAGCCACTCCTGGGAGGACCATGTGAACCACTTAGGACATGTTTTGCAGGCTCTTGAGCAGGCCAATCTGACCATAAAGGCAAGCAAATGCCAAATTGGACAGAGTAAAGTGGTCTACCTTGGACATGAGGTAGGAGGTGGTGAGATAAGGCCTTTGCTCAGCAAGATTGAAGCTGTGCAAAATTGGACAACACCTACTACTCAGACCCAGGTGAGAGCCTTCTTAGGCCTCACTGGGTACTACAGGAATTTCATTGAGAACTATGGGACCATAGCTTCTCCTCTGAATGTGATATCCTCTCCAAAATTCCCAAAAAAGGTCAAATGGAATGAGGAATGCAATCAGGCCTTTGAAAGCCTGAAGAAAGCTCTTTGCCAAGCTCCAGTACTCCGAGCTCCTGACTACAACCAAACTTTCATTGTACAAACTGATGCTTCCAATGTAGGTATAGGCGCAGTTCTTAGCCAACTGGATGGGAAGGGTAGGGAACACCCCATTTGCTTCATCAGTAGAAAACTGAAGGATCCTGAAACAAGGTGGGCAACAATAGAAAGAGAATGCTTTGCTATTGTGTGGGCACTGAAGAAGTTTAGGCCATACTTGTATGGTTCTACTTTTGTCATTCAGACTGACCACCAACCCTTGAGATGGTTAATGCAAATGAAAGGGGAAAATCCAAAACTATTGAGATGGTCAATCTGCCTCCAGGGGTTTGATTTCACCATTGAGCACAGGTCAGGGTGTCACCATCAAAATGCTGATGGACTCTCTAGGATGTATGTCATCGACTAGAGGTATGAGGTTCATCCAGGAGTGGATTAAATCCTCCTGTCCCTTAGTCTGGGGGGGGCGTGTGTTAGGGAGAATTCTCTGTTTAGGCTGAATTTCCTAACCTAGTGAGTCCCCCAGCAGCTTTGCTGGATTTTTTGGGGTTTATTTTTTTCTCCTGCCAAGAGTGAGACTCTTTTACCCTCACTCTTGGACATGACTTGAGAGTGATTATGTGACTTACTATGTGCTTATGGGCTATGGGGTATTTTTTTCCCATAGGCTATCATTGGTTTTTGAATGTGTGTTACACAGCACCCTCAGTGCAGTAACACAGGGGTGTCATAGAGACCCCCAAACATAGACTCCACACCCTGGGACTGACTACTGTCTCCCTGGGTCTGTAAAGTCACCTTTGACTTTACTAGTCTTAACTTAGGAACTTAACCAGTACAAACCATCATACTGTGGAAGTACTGGTAGGGGCAATTAGATTGCCCCTGGGTCCGTTGTCGAGGGGGTACTGTCCCGTCCCTCCTCGCCGAATTTCTGGCTGGTGGCAGTGGATGCCACGGAAATATTCCACCGGAATATTTCCCAATGGGATTTCCCATTGATTTTAATGCACCACTTTTTGGTGCAATGTTAAAGATACCGCCGGCTTATTTATTTAATATAAATTCACCGGTTGGGATTTTTTGCCAGAACTCGCCGCCAAAATGGCGTCTAGGTTCATTTCAGTAACCCTGAACCCGAGTCGAGCTTTTGTTCCACTTTTGGCGGGCTTCTGCACAGAAGCCCTCCAAAGTGGTGCCATTCTGTCTGGGTACCACAGGGGGTGTGGGAGGGGGTTTAGGCACCCTGGACTGAGTTGCCTTGCCAACTCATGTCACACTCTGGTGTGATTGGCCCAGGTGGTGAGCCACCCCGCTCACCACTTAGCATGTTTGAGTGACAGCTAGGCTGTATGAATGGGGGTTTGCTGCATAAAAGCAGGGTTTTTGGGACTGGTTCTTCAGAAGTCGCCACAGGACCTAAGAAGCCGAAGAGGGAGAAGCCGAGCCGACCTGCCAAGACGACACCACCGGTGGAGCCCTGCGGAACCGTCTCACCACTTTTCCTGACGACAGAGAAGATCTCCCGCCGGAGAGTCTTCTTCCCTTGACTGGTGGGGACAACCAGTTTCTGCCTCCTTTTCGCCGCCCTGGAGCATCTTGTGGCCGCCTTGCCTGTGCCAAGCACCCCGGCAACCGGGATACCACTTTTTACCTCAACCGCGAAAGAAGGGTAACATCCTTTTAACCGGAAAAACTCCACGGCTGGTTTCTTCCCTGGTAGTGCAACGACCTCCAGCTTTCCTCCACGACGAGATCTTCTCCTCCTCTGGACGACTCCGCAACTTGCACCCACTACCAGGAACAACTGCCACCGCTGGAGGATCCTTTCCATTTTCAAGGTACCGTGTTCCGCGCGGCTTCCCTTGCCACCGATTGTACGGGGTAGATTTAACCCTCGGCTCTCGACCCTGGGTAAGCCTGGGACACCCTAACTAAACTTTTCTTAACTGAGAAAACCCTTTTCTACTCACCTGTAAAGACTTGTGACATTGTGTGATCTTGGGCATCTTTTCGCCTGGCTTTCCCTAGAGTGGGCCTGGCAACCGAACTTGCTTGCTCCTCAATAGACTGCCTTGCTAAACTTACTGTGAATCTCTGAAAAGTGTTTTACCTTGCTGTTTTCATTATTTCTGCCTTTTTCCCTCCCTTTTTAACTAACTTGTTGGAGTGCCATCTAACGTTAAGCGCTCACCTCTGTTTGGAAATAAGTGGTGTTAACTTAGACTTGTCCAACAAATAACTAGGGATGTACATATAAGTAATAGTGACTGTGTTTTGACTTACTTACCTTTTCTGTGCTAGTGTGATTTATGAGTGTGTCTTTTAAATAAATAATTATATACTTTTACACCTAGCTCTGGTCAGTGTTTGCTTGTACTACTGTGCCTCTGTACCTATTATGTATGCTTTGTATACTGCCTAACTCTTCTTGAGGGAAGTCTGACTGCTCAGCCACAGCTACCAGGTAAATCTGGGTGGTACAGACTGCTACCAAGTGGGTTTACTGCCAAACACCTGTAGCCTTAAATCTTTTGCAGTGGTCCCAGAGGGAACTGCACAGGTTTCTGTCTAACACACAACACACCCAGTACATTTTACTGACCAATCCGTACCTCTGTTAATTTGCATTTGCATGCCTCTCCACCCCAGAATCCCTGTATGTAATGCGCGCTGTCCGCAGACTACTGCCATATCCACGGACATATCGAAAATCTGAGCATGGTGAATGTACATTTAAATAGTGTGCCCCATTTACCCTTTGAGGTGGGCTCTAAAAAGAGCCGTTTTTTTGTTTGTTTTGCAGATGCCTGACAGACATCTTGTATTTTGTATTTTTAGGGGGTTTTCTTCTTCTTTCTTCACAACTAAAATCTTCACAAAACCTTTTCCAAATCAACCCTTAAATTCCAAAACAGCATGGCATTTCCCAAAAAAGATAAATATATGCTGTCTTCTTCAAAATAAACAGCATTACTCAAATCAATATTCTCATTATTACAGAAAAACATACCAGCTCTATGCATGAAAGCACACATGCCTTGATTGATTGCACATCTAGCAATGTTTTGCTGAAGACAAAAAACAGAACTATTCTCCCATATTGCCCTAGGTAGTAATCCAGAAAAAATTACTTTCGAATTTGGAAAGATGTTCCAAATCTGCAAACAAAGTAGGGGCACTGACGTAGCCCAAATGGAAAGCACCATAGTGCAAAATTACCAGCTGGGGACTTTTCATCCTGCGCATATCTTCACAAACTTGCAGAATTCCCTCTACACTGCAATCAGGCACAGCGCTCCACACCACCTCCACTCCTTTAACTTCAAAATTGTTTGCCACATGTCTGCATTGAGCATACTTCTGTAACCATGGACAAACATATCTCTGAGCACCAACACCCTGACTTTCTCCACCTCTGCCATCTTCACTACACACACTCTCTTTCTACACAAATCCACGTCAACATCTGATCGGCTGATCCCTACAGTCCCCTTTCCATACTAGATTTGCTGGAAAACCCTAGATGTGGCACGCCCTACCCACGTACAGCCGCGGTGTCTGCGCGGCACGTAACTCATAGCCAGCCCTCCTACCCTTTCCACATCAATCTCGGTGCCATTCCCTCATTGAAAACAGTTAAGCAGTCACACAACCATCCACCAATCACATCCAAGACCTCTACATCTAACTCCATCATCAGAGTTCCGCACTCCAAATGTACTGTTGATCACTCTGAGTACAAGTCTCATATCATTGGAAAGCACCTACTACAAAAACTACTCTAGAAGTCTCCAAGATTTCTACTTACAGCTGCATTCATATCCACATGCATGAATACAAACTACAGGTATGCCTATTTTATTCACAGTACATGTACAACTGTTATGAATCCATATAAACAGAGTAATGCCACTAAACCTGCATAGCCTATACATACATGATATTTCATTGAAAAATTGCACTATTTTTTACTGTCTCCCACATAACCTATACATGCATGCCAACCCTCCCGATTTAGGCGTGAGACTCCTGATTTTTCATTGAAAAATCGCACAATGTTTTACTTTCTCCCACCTAAATTAATGCTAATCCAATGCAATCCTATGGGAAAAATAAATGTTCCTAATTGCTGTAGTGAAATCTCCCTCTCAGGTGCTCCCGATTGTTGGCATGTTTATCTATAAAATTAACTTATTGAAATGTTTCCCATCTACTATAATCGACTTTCACTTCCAAACCTGTCTGCTATCTACAACACACCTTTAAAAAACCAAGTGAATTTCATGCACTTAAAATTCTACTCATTTGCAAAGCATGTTGAACTAACATATTGTAAATAAAATATAAAGGCTGAACATAGTCAAATGAAATGGATGAATACACTATGTTCAGATATCAAATAAGAATACTACCACAAAAACATAAAAATCAACGTCTACATTAACATCAGTGCTATAAACACACAACATTACTAACTTCTTTCTTTTACAATTGCAGTGAAGACCACTCTCCTGAAAATCATCAGCATCTGAACTACAAACAAAATATCCTAAGAAACCTGCTCATTCCACAAAAAAAAGAGTAAGTACAATACTACCTTAATATTCTTACGGTTCCTCAAACACACTGTATGGTTCATTCATGTAATTTGCACTCCAAAAAAAACAGCGATTTCTGAACCATTCTGGCCAAAAATCCCCATTTATTAAACAGAGAGTAGCAGGCAAAATGGCACACAAATCGCCTTTTTTTGGAACAAAAATAACATACTCAACCCTTAGAATGTTAGTACTACATAACAAAGAGCTGTTGTAATTTTATACCATTGGATTTACTGTTAATGCTTCTCCTCATCACTAGCTCACTTTCTTCTCTCATCTGAACCGCAGTTTAGTAACACACAAATAGAAGAATAGTCTTACCAACTAATTGTAACTGCCCAATGCACAATCACACCCCACCACATACATCTTTCCCATCATACTCAGACACGAATGCACACAGCACACATACATTGCAGAACGGCCCAACCCATAATTTCTTTTTTTTTCAACAGACCCCAAAGAATGCCTACCAAAAAGCAAGTCCGTAGAAAACAACGCAGAAATAGAGCAAATGAAAATAAAAGTCTCTTAAATAAGCATCCATCTCTACCAGATTGTACAAAACGTTCAAACAAAACAGCTAATACAGTCATTTAGCGAAACAAAACAAGCTTCCTGTACAGAAACTTTGCCTCCTCTATCAAAATGTAAAACGAAACAAAAAAATCTTAACAAGACTTCGGCTACCACTACTGCTAAATGTGCTCCTATAAATCTTGATATACTAGCAAGTAACCATACCAAAAAAAGTATTTTAGCAAACATGTTCTGCCACAGAGTCCTTCAGAATCTTATAAAAACAGGAGACAAATCATGCACAACCCTTCAAACCTACCGCAGAAAATGTATCTTAGAAACAATCCTTCTCAAAAGAAAGTTATTCATTTTAGTGTTAAACAGAATGAAAGCACTAACAAAACTAACTATTAAGTAAAAAAAAAACAACTCAATAAATGGAATGTCAGCAAAAATAACTTCTTAAATATCTGTGGAGGTGAATGGAGTCATACCACGAGCACAGAACCATATTTTAATGAATAAGCATACAAGCAAAACCAAACAAACACAATTGCCCTACATAGCAGTGGACAAGGTTATGGAAAAATGAATAATACCATAATGGAACAAGAACTACTGCTTACAAAAATATCCCGAGAAAAGTCTGAATTACCTCTCCATTCGACTGAACCAGAACGTCCAGTATATAAATCGCCATGCACGTCAATGTGTAACATTCCCAAAAAATCTTTCAAATCTTTACGCCAGTTCCTCAATCAATATGTGAAATGCAAAGACAAAATCAAAATGAAAGTGCTGCAAAATATGGATACCTGTCCAGTGCGCAAATACACAGGACTACAAGGACATTCATTAGCCTGCATTTCAGGACCTATTTGCAAAAGCACCTTCCATCATATCAAAATGTTATCATAACATCATTCAACTATAAGAAATCTAGTCTATAAACTGTACTATGCTAAAAGTCCTGCTTTAGCACTAGCCAATTTAAATAACACTCTTCTACATGGTACACCCAAAAACCTACTCGAAGAAATCGACCATATCCAGAAAAAATATTTTGTAAGTGAAAGCCACTTATAAAATGCAATAGCTTTACAACAGACTAGCAACAATTCTGCACATGGCAACCTTCTACTACACACATACAAAAAATAAATACTAAAATTTAAAAGTACATCTGCGAAGTACCAAACAATGTGTGTGTATGTGTTGCTGCAGAACTTTTTATAAAAGTAACACAAAAACGATAGACATAACATACAAAATAGAAGACAATGAAGATTCCAAATGGTTTGAATTAGCTCTCTACCTTATAGCAGAAAACAAATACAAAATAACTAACCCCTTAATACTTTGCAGTTACTGAACTACAAAACTTGACAACAACCAAACTCCTTCACGTGCTATCACAAATAACTTGGAATTATTCCCACTAATAAAACCCCTGCAACAACTCAATTTATGTGAGAGCATCATAATTCAAACAGTGCACCCATTTCAAGCAATAATACGCCTTCAACCAAAAAACAGCAAAATTACCTCCCGCTGAATTGGTGAAAAGCATTTGTGGCGAAGGAGTTTATTTACCATTAGATCTGAAAGAAAATGTGCACACTCTGGGAGTGCAACGTCTAATAGAGCAATCTTTAATTTTCTTAGTTAATGGTGTACCAACAAAAGACAAAAAAAATAATTTGGCAACAACTCGTAGACTTACATAAAGTTAGACAAGCCTTGCAATATCTGAAAGACAATAATGAATACTACAAAGAAATAAATATTGACGAAAACTTAAGGGAAAAAACTGAAACAATTCAAGAGTAACCAGAATCTGGTAAATTTCAACTTCTAGATCCTGCTACACTATCCAATATTTTATACAATTATACAATTCATCCATTACAATCTAATGACACCATAGATGATGTACTAGGCGACAAACCAAAGGCTCACCAATCAGCATATGGGAAAAAGTATAGAAGCACGTGCTTTTCCTCTCCTCTTTCGTACTGGCAAAGGAGGAAGGTACGATGATAGACCCACTCAGATAACAGCATCAGAATACCGCTCATTACGAATGTATTCTGAAGATCCCAGATTTAGACAAAATGCGAAATACATATTCCACCTACTCTTTGAAAGTTAACTAGCAACTCTATGTTACGGAGTTGCACACATATTGAAATCAGGAACCCACTTTCAAAATACGCAATTAATACAAAATGTGCAAGAGAAAGATGAGGTTTTACAGTCAAGCATTACAAATCTGTTATCAAACATGCATGGTACAAAAGAGTACTGGTTCCGACGTCACGGAGATGTACGTTGTATGATAGGAAACCTTGGCCCACCCATTTGGTTTGTTACATTAAGTTGTGCAGAATATGCATGGGAAGATTTACATGATTTCCTACGCATATAAAAAAAAAAACATATATTTATACTAACACCTGGAGAACTTTGCTCTCTAGATCCTGTTAATGTTTCAAGATATTTCCATCATCGTTTCATTGCTATGCTACACTTTATTTATAATAAAACTATTCCTCCCCTCTGAGAAGTGCAACACTTATTTTGGAGAAAAGAATACCAAGCCAGAGGAGCACCACATATGCACATGCTTTTATGGATTGAAGATGCACCTAAATGTGGTCAAGATGGTGATTCTACGGTTTTACAGTTTATCAAAAAAATATGTCACTTGTGAAATTCCATCAAAAACAACAAATAGTGATCTTCATGCACAAATTGTACAATTTCAAAGACACAAATGTGGCAAATATTGTTGTTGCAAATACAAAAACAAAGGGAAATACTACACCAAATGCCGCTTTGGTTTCCCTAGACCAGTTACAGAAACAGGTGAAGTGAACAACTTCATGTCTTCAATTAGACATAGGGCCTCATTACGACCCCAGCGTTAAACAAAGGTGCTATTAGCACCATGGTCCATGCCGGGGTCCGCCATGGTGAATGGCGGAATTACCGCCCCTTTCCAAGGTTGGCGGGGCGGTAATTCCCTATTCACCATGGGCCCTTCCCCATTCCCATTTTTGCCCCATAGGGCTCAATGGGAATGGGGAAGGCGCTAAGTACGGTGCCGCAAATTGCGGCACCGTACTTAGCACCAAGGTCCCTTTGCGGCACCCTACTTTAATGGCTGGTAAAACCAGCTGTTAAGGTCGGGTCCCGCAAAGGGACCTCGTAATTAGGCGCTAAGTGTTTAACGGCACCGCAGCCTTTTACGGTGCCGTTAAACACTTAGCACCTGGGTCGTAATGAGGCCCATAGTGTTAAAAGTAAATCACCTAAGAACACGTATTACATAAAAAGAAAAGAAGACTCAAAATATATCAATGATTACAATGCAATCATTGCCCTCTTATGGAATGCAAACATAAATGTGCAGTACATTGCAGACAATGCCACTGCAGTTGCACAATATGTTACAGCCTACTTAACAAAAGCAGAAAAAAACAGAGCTTCAAGACCTCTGGAATGACCTATCACCAGACAAAACACTATCTCAGAAATTGTACAGCTTAGGCATAAAAATGCTCTCTCATAGAGAATGTGGCTCCAATGAAGCTGCAGATCGTTTAACCGGTACTGCTTTGTATGAAAAATCTGAAAATATTGCATGGCTAAGTCTTGGTCTGGCTTAATCTAGAAAAAGAGTTCTCAAATCATATGAGGACATAGAAACAATAGCCAAAAAGGATCCTGACAGCCAAGACATTTTGAAAAACAATTTACTGGACACATACTACCCGAACAGAAGTACCACTTTGGAAACTATGTGTCTATACCACATAGCCCAAAACTTCACATACAAAAATAATATAAAATTGATGAAAAAAAAAGGTAGATATAGAGTTACAGATTGTGAAGGCAGCTTAGTGAAACTTACCAAACAAAGCTTAATTAATCATATCAAATTGTCATTAAAAACTCCTCAACAGAAAGAACTTTATTACATGTCCCTGTTACAACTTTTTAAACCATGGAGAAAAGAAGAAGAGATACTAGAAAACTATGGCTCCTATGACGATGCTTTCAAAGCAAATGAAAGCACTATCACCGATATAAACTTTACGCAGTACAAAACAATGTTGCACAATGAACAGCAACACGAAGAAGAACTCCAGGCCAACTAGATAAGGACACTCCCGACAGTAGTCAACCTTCTGTAATAGGAAGTCAAGAACCACTGGGACAGCCACTAATAGCAAATGAGGCAGAATTAGCTATGACAGAAGTAGAGAATACCATGTGTCACTATGAAGAAGATACAGAAGACTTAACTGTACTACAATCAAAACTGAACAAAGAGCAGTGCACCATTTTTCAAGACGTAACAAAAGAAATTGCACATGGTGTACAACATGACAATAAAGAATGTACCTGCCAAAATGACATGACTACTATATGTCAGTGGTGAAGCTGGTTCGGGCAAAACATTCTTAATCAAAATCATCAGCAAGTTCCTTCACCAATTGACAAACAACAAACTGTCAGCTGTTGTAACTGCCCCCACAGGTTTAGCTGCCTACAACATAGGTGGTGTCACTTTACACCGATTACTGCTCCTTCCAGTAGAACACCAAAACAAATTAGAATATTACAAACTATCTACAGAAGCTGCAATGGAACTATGCAGCGTGTTAAAACAAATGAAAATGCTACTAATGGATGAAGTGAGCATGGTCTCCAACCTAATGTTGGCTTGATTCACCTCAGATTTCAAGAAGTACTTAAAACAAACTACGAAGAGCTCTTTGGAGGAAACCACATTATTGTTTTCGAAGATCTTCTTCAATTGACACCAGTGAAAGGTGAACCTATTTTTAAAATCTTAGGACACAAACTCTGCCGTAAAACTGTTGGCAGCATAGGAATTGTTAACCTTTGGCTAAATTGCCAATACAGAAAATTAACAGAAAACATGCACTAATCTGCAGACCTCACTTACGCCAACATTTAAAAGTATTAGAGTTGGTGTAGTATCTCAAGAAGCACAATCAATATTCAAAACCAAGCACATCCATGCACTTTATGGCCACCGCTGATGTGCTACTGATGTTATGGAACAATTAGCGCACAAAAATGTCAATTGTATGTCCTTAATGCCAACTCTTGCAAGCTGTTCCAAATTCAATGAAACAATGTTGAAAAAAGAAATGCAACCAATAATTGAAATTTGCTCCATAGACAAACTGGACGTACATGATATGACACTACTGATGTGTCAACAAGCCACAACAAGACTAAATACCTTAGAAAATGCTATCTGCAACACAGCTGGTTTGGAGAAAATATAAAAAATATTCTTAAACTGTAGAGTAATGCTTAAACGTAACCTTGACGTGGAGCAAGGACTAGTTAATGGAGCACTGGATACAGTTGGTGGCTTTCAAACTTATCCACGTGACAACAACATTCAGTTTGTCAATATTCTCTTTGACAAACTTTCAGAAGTAAAAAGGATAGGGTGCTCAACAGCTCGATTCCTTCTCTTCAAAGACATGTATGTACGCAGAGAACAATTTTCTCTAACTCTAGCATACGCAGTCACCATTCATAAATCACAAGGTCTTACCCTAGACAAAGCATTAATAGATATTGGTAACACAGTCTTTAAAGAAGGCATGAGCTATGTAGCACTATCACGCTAACGTACACTTGACAGTGTATTTCTAATCAACTTTGATGCAAGTAAAGTAAACACTGATATTCCTTGCATTTTAGAATACTATAGACTACGATCACTATACACCCCCATTTAAAAACATATCCTGTTCCACAAAAAGGAAAACGTAAAAGAAAACTAATTCACAAACAGAAATGCAACAGGATCTGATGGAAAATCCTCCAAAGAGAGTAAAAGAAGCTAATACTTCATCAATTACCACAACCAAAGAAGAACCTATTATTAAAAGTAACTCAGGTACTTCTTCAAGAAGAAACAGACACTTCAAAAAAATGACTTGGACACAGAACTATCTGGTACATTCAAATGTTAAAATATAACTGGTGTAAGTTGCTAAGCAAAAGTAGCAATGAATATTATATTTCAATTGCCACCATTTGTTGACAACATTTACTTACACAGTACAGACCAATTGTGTTTGCAAATGTTAGTACTTCATCGAAACGCAACAAACAATCCTGACAACACGTATAGTGTTCACGGAATAAGACAAGAATTGGACTACTGTGTCAGAATGATGAAATTCACTATAAACTCACAAGAAGATCCACAAGAATGTCTAATGTACTTACTACAAGTACTGGAAAACAAAAACATACCTATGAATGAAATCTTCCAGATTTCATACATGTGGAAACATACATGCACTCTCTGCAACAATGTGACACAGGAACAAATCCCTAATGAGCGCTTTGTGTATGTATCCATACCTAATTGTGAATCCATTCCATTTCAGCAACTTGTACAAAATGCAAACCATGGTAGATTATGTACAACCTGCAATTCAGATAATCGCTCCACTTTACTAATACAAACACATAGTAAATACATAATACTACTGCTTCTACGTTACAATGCAGATGGTACCAAAAACAACTGCAAGTTGACTGGATTCAAGCATGGTCAAGTATCACTTGGTAATGTCATGATGCGTGCTTCAAAACCCCTGGAACTGATGGGCCCACCTCAGTCACTGGCACCCATTAGGGCTTATCAAGCCCCAAAGGAGTGTCCTAGAACCTCCTGGACTCAGTCCTGGTGCTGTTGGCGCCAGGCTCAATAATATGTGTTGAACTGCTTGGGACTACTTACTCAGCCTAGTGAGGCTGAGCCTTTCTGCATAACCAGGGTGTGGCTGAGGGTCTACATTACCTGAAGGGCAGGGTGTGGTAAAGGGACTACTTTACCTGGAACTACTTGCAGGGCTATTTAAGCGACACCCTGCAGGCAGAACATGCTTCGCGTTATTCTGCACTCCGGCAGCGTAACGCTCACCGTGTCTGCTCAGTCCTCGTACTTCTACAGCCACGCCTGTTCTGAGATTCCAATCCCAAGGTACCTGAGAGAAGAAAGAGAAGAGAATAGAAGTTAGTACAGCAACGAAGGCCTTACCTGCAGCACTTCACCAATCGGTCACGCCCGGGGTCGGCATTCTTCCGGAATACGTTGGAGCGGTTCTTCTCATCGCCGTCCTGGAGCCGCGTGGCACCTGCAAAGAAGGAAAAGATACAGCAGGTTAGTCGCGTATGAAAAAGAACAGTTATTCAGACATTCAGCGCCACTCACTCGCGCTAATACTCACCTGAAGGAAATCTGCTCAGCATCTTAGGAAGAGTCATTCTTCATCCGAAATCCGCACAAGACCACGCCTGAAAGAAAAGACAAAACACATTTAAAACTTGGGCAATAAGGAATAGAAGCACCTATACCAAGAATACATTGGTATAGAGACATACCTGCTTTATCCAGCTATTCCAGACTCAGCAAAAGCCACACTGGATCAGTGAAGTAACTAGATCCGGGCAAAGACTGTGCTTACTGCGCCCCTGCTAGAGATTGCAGGATGGAGAGCCTACCCCACAAAACTCCAAGGTGAGACAGTAGAGGAGCAGGGCATCAGGAGGTGAAAGGAGGTGAGACCAATCCAGCCCCACTCAGTAGTTGATATCTTGTTTCGACCTTGCAGACAAACGCCTCCTGGGTGATATCAATGGAGAAGACGCGAGCAAGCATCATCATTCAAGCAGTGCCACGCCAGTGCAGACATCATTCGTGCAGCTACGTGCTACGCCCCCATGGAGACCAGGTGAGCGTGACAGGTAAGAAAACCTTCACAACAATAGGTATAATCTACCACGCAGGATCCACAACCAATGCAAGTCACTACACTTCATATATAAAAAAGAAATGTGGATGGTTTGAATGTAATGATAGTACCATTACTCTAAAGCAGAGATTACCAGCAAATCTTACAAAAGCTTATTTAATCTTCTTAAAGCCAACATTTTATAACTAATCTGTACTTAAATATTAACAAAACTTCAATAGAAAAACTATAAACTGTTAGAATACGCCAACAGGTATTTTACTGCCCCAAGATTCTATAACAACCAAACCGATAAATCAATCCCACTAAATTATAACAAAAAATAGACAGTTAGAATACGCCAACAGGTATCTAACTGCTCCAAAAATCTGCAACAAGCCAACAGATAGAACATTAGCCAGAAACAACAATTGAACACTGAAAACAAACAAACAAATAGACTGTAGAATAACAAAAAAAGTTTTTTTTAAATCCGACATGGATATTTTTTCCCACAGACCCAATGATTTGATAAACAAACACAGAAACTGAGCAAATTGCACAGTACACTGGTTTGTAAACTACTAAATATGAGGGTCAAAAAAAGCTGAAAAGTCTTTATAAAATACATACACTAACATGCTCTTTTCTTTTATCACAGAAATTGAAAAAGAACATGTGCTCCAGTTACCCAACACATGAAAACAATATATCCAATCTCAAAAAATCAAACAGTAAGTATATTCTAATAGAACGCATACATACTGCTGCTTAACAGAACCATTGAAGCAAACATCTAACCATACGCCACAACACAAAATGTTCACTTCCATAGAGGCGTTATACTACAGTGCTTGTTACCAAACTCTACAATGTTGATGACATGATGTAGCCAAAACTTCACATACAAACTATACAAATCAAACTGTACACAAACTGTACATTTGCAAACATGTGATAGATATTCGATTCAATGGGTGTGATCTATGGGTATGATATGCTGCAGTGGTTGTGGCCAGGGCCTAGAGTCTTGGGTGAATGGCCTACGGCCTACGGCCTGTGGCCATGCACCCAAGACGGCCTGTGGCCATGCACCCAAGACTCTAGGCCCTGGCCACAACCACCGCAGCATATCACATCCATAGATCACACCCATAGAATCAAAGATTTTAACTGTCTATATGGGCCCACCCATATCACACTTTCTGCAAAGTTTGTGAGATTTCATCCAGGGAAAGCGAAGTTATAAGCCACCCATGTGGGCTTATAACTTCAGTGCATATAACTTCAGTCTTGGGTGCATGGCCTTCGGTCATGTTTTTAGTTCTATGTTTTAACTGTGAAAGGTGGTTCCTAAAGGAATATGTCGTTTGTTGTTTGTGGATGCATTATTTTTGGCAGGAGAGCTGAGAACGAAAGGTGGGGAGAGAAATGAGGGAAGAGGAACCAAACACTAATATGGAGGGGTAGGTGGACAAGGGAAAATGTTGCCCGTGTGTTATTTCTAAGGTAGGGGGCAGTGTTTCTCATGCTCCTTGATATCAGCAGTGGTGGTGGCTCTTGGGGAGGAGGGATGGCAACAGCTGATGCCATTTTATGATAAATAGCAGTTTTGCTAAAAGTATGTACTGTGTACTAGATTGTTAATTGATAATGAGTAGGAATAGGTGTTGGAGCTGTGGAAGGGAAATTATGAAGTTGAAAGTTCCTAGATCAGTAGAAAATACAGCTCCGAACTGTCTGTGAAGCACAGATCCTATTGTAAAGTATGGACGGGTTCTCGGACACGTCATCATGCCGCGCGCCAACATATGGTCATGTGGCACTGTCCGGAAGGTCCACAATGAAGTCAGATGTTCTTAGACGTCCACGGATGTAAAACTAGGTAAAATAGTTGCAAAAAGTGTATAGAAGTGTTAAAAATGATTCTATAAGGTGGGAAATTACAGAGCTCTAAGGTCACACTTTGTAAACTGGACACAAATATTGCTATATTGGGTAAGTATGATATTAGTAAGTTGTAGGAAAATAGCACGCACTGGTAAAACCCATGAAATTCTATGAAAAAACTTTGTTAAAGGGACATAATGGTTAAGTTGCACTCATAAAAACATATGCAATTCAATGAAAACACTTTGTTAACGGGACGTTATGGTTAAATTGCACTAATAAAAACCTTTGAAATTCACTGAAAAACTTTTGTTAAATGGACATTATGGTTAAGTTGCAGTAATAAAAAACTGAAATTCAATGAAAAAACTTTGTTAAAGGGACGTTATGGTTAAGTTGCACTAATAAAAACCTATGAAACTCAATGAGAAAACTTTGTTAAAGGGATGTTATAGTTAAGAGTTGCTCTACTAAAAACCTATGAAATTCAGTACAAATAATGTGATGAAAGGACGTTCTGGTTACAAGTAAAATGGAAAACCCACTGAAATTTGCCACTTATGGTAAGCTAAGCAACCATAACTCGTGCCACCACCGTGCACTGCTAAGACTAACACCCAGGATATCAAAGATGACATCACAAATATCATTGATGACATCACTGATGACATCACATGTGCATTTACTTTTCATACAAGGGTTTGTGAATGTACTGTTGGCAAAAATTATCAGGGATTATCGGGAGATGTGTAATAAACTACATACTTATTTACGCAATGTAGTGTTCTAAAGAACATTCCATTGCAGTGTTCTTTCTAGAACAGGAACCTACTCATACAGAAATCTAGGTATTGGCAGCAGCATTCACCATAGAGGTGCAATAGTTGTAATTTTCCATATATATTTCGAAGGGAGGTGGGAGGAGGTTTGGGGCCCTGGGGCCCACTAGACCACCATGGATTGTAGAAAAAATGGTGTCATTGGAAAGGGGAGAATCTCCCCTTTCCAAAGATACCATTTTTGAAGCATTGCTGGTCATGGATCGGGGCAGTGCACTCGATCTGTGACCAGCAATGCCCACTGGACTACCAGGGATACGTTTGTGACGTGGGGGGGAGGAGGCTGCTTACAGTAAGCAGCCCTCCCCCCTGGCCCCCAAAGCATGAGGGTACATATCTAATAAACCCTGGGGGCAGATGGCTGATCATCTGCCCCCAGGGAAGGGGTAAAAAATAATGACAAATTTCGAAGGGAGGTGGGAGGGGCTTTGGTGCCCTGGGGACCACTAAACCACCATGGATTTTACAGAAAATTGTGTCTTTGGAAAGGGGAGATTTTCCCCTTTCCAAAGACACCATTTTTGACGCATTGCTGGTCACAGATCGGCCCAGAGTGCTTGATCCGTGACCAGCAATGGCCACTGGACCACCAGGGATACGTTTGTGATGTGGGGGAGCGGGGGAGTGCTTATAGTAAGCAGCCCTCTCCTCCCCCAGCCCCCAAAGCATGGGGGCACATATCTAATAAACCCTGGGGGCAGATGGCTGATGATCTGCCCCCAGGGAAGGGGGCAAAAAATAAATTCCCCAAAAAATTCGAAGGGAGGTGGGAGGGGAATTGGGCCCTGGGGCCCACTAGCCACCACAGATTCTCTCAAAAATGGGGTCATTGGAAAGGGGAGATTCTCCCCTTTCCAACAACACCATATATGACTCATTGCTGGTCACAGATCGGCGCAGAGTGCTCGATCCGTGACCAGCAATGGCCACTGGACCACCAGGGCTATGTTTGTGATGTTGGGGGACGGGGGCTGCTTACAGTAAGCAGCACTCTCCCCCCGCCTCCCAAAGCATGGGGGCACATATCTAATAAACCCTGGGGGCAGATGGCTGATCATCTGCCCCCAGGGAAGGGGGCAAAAATAAAAAATAAATAAGGGACTTGTCGGTGGGTGTGGGGGGGCACTAGCCACCAGGGATTTATTTTACAGAAAAGGGGGGTGGGCCTCTCCCCCTCACCCCAAGGGGAAATGGCGGCACCCCTTGTAGCCCTCCCTCGGGACAGATATCTGCTCCTAGGAAGGGGCATCTGACCCCAGGGAGGGCTGCATGAGATGCCCCCCTCTTATCTGCCCCCAGGGAGGCATTAGAAAATTACCTGGCGGTTTAGGGTGCCCCTCAGCCCACCCTAAAGTGCAGTGTACCATTTTCCATTTTTTTCTTTGTTTACAAAACTTGCCTTGGCGCAGAGGGGCACATTGGTGTGCCAATTTGGCGCCGGGGTTTGTTTGTTTGTTTGTTTGTTTATTTATTTGGTAATGCGCTCCGAGCCCATGGGCATCTGGGCGCAGCAGTACAAGAGGACTCGAGACTTAGTTACAATGCCTGACACAGGCTATTACAGAAAAACAATGGTTGCTTACAGTAGGTGATACAATGCATATAAAATAGAAAGTTTAAGCGCATAAGAGTAACATTTTAACAGGTTGTACCGTTTCCACTAGGGTGAGGGTCGTTGCATGTCGTTGTTGTGCAGCCATTTGAGAGCGTAGGATCTGAATCTTGTGTAGGGTAAAGGGCAAACCTTACTGCCCCACCCACTGCGGTGCCCAAACCTTACTTCCCCACCCACTGCGGGCCTGCCCCACCAAATGGGTTTCCTTAGCAATTGATAGGGTGTGTTTGTTGTTTGTATGGTGCTTCCCTCCCCTCGCCAATGTTCTTCATAATTTTCAACCTTGATCAGAGATTTTACATGTTCCGGCTCCTGTTTAGTTCTTTGTGCTGGCCCTTCCAATGGGTTGCTCTATGTAGGGCAAAGCGCTCCATCACAGCGCAACTTAGGATGGACCAGCACAAAGTCTGATTCGTGAATTGGAAATTAGTTTTTAGTGTGGCGTAAAGTGTACTTTTACCACGCAAAGTGACTTTGTGCCGGTATAAATATTTTTTCAATTAGGCCCCTAACCTTTATTTTAACTGCAAAACATCTCAATATATCGATGATAAAACAGTAAAAAATTGTGTCAATTGTGTTGCTGCTAGTTGTCTCCTTGTCACTCTGTAGTGGTCAAATGCTGGCACATAAATATCCTGTTGGTAAGGCACGCAAACCCAGTACTCAGGGAAGATCCTATGGGCCTCATTACAAGGTTGGTGGAATGGGTTTACCGGCACCGGTAATGGTCCTAGTGCCGGTAAACCCATTCCGCCTATTACGAGGTTCCCTTAAGGGACCCGCACAGAACGTCTGGTGAGACCAGACATTCTTTGCGGGTCCCGCAAGGGGACCAAGGAGCTAATAATGGGCCCATTATTAACGGGCCCATTATTAGCTCCATCCCCATTCCCATTGAGCCCTACGGGGGCTCGAATGGGAATGGGGAATGGTTTTTTGAATGGGGATTTACCGGGTCCTCGAAGGTTGGAATGACCCGGTAAGTCCCCATTCAGGGAACCCGGAACGGGACACGATTTTGGAGGCAGCCATGGCGCTAATAACACCATGGCTACCTCCAAACTCGTAATGAGGCCCAATGTGTGTTTGTAGGCTGCTTTTTTAAAGAATCCAACATTGGGTGAATTCTGCCTCACAATGATAGGAAGAGCCGACATAGAAGAATCAAAATGCGACATCACAATGAGTGCTTGGCTGCCACAACAGTTATCCCTGAAGTTATATTATGACACCTCCTGCTAAAAACCCAAGAAATCAGAAGGATCATGAGGGCCTGCTTTCACTGTTTGTATTCATACAGTAAATCGAGATCCAGCAAGCATTTGCCCTTTGGCTCCATGGAGGTTTCTGTCTACCCTGAGCTTGTTTTAGGATACCTGAATTATTGTCTGACAGGTGTACTGCCCCAGTCGAGTTCCCAGCCTGCCCATGTCACTTGAGATATGCTTTCCAAGGCCTGAGCGCCTCCCTCGGGGGGCAAACCCATTCCAGCGTGCCCTGCCCTCCACAAAGAAAATAGAACTCTCCCGGGGGCGACAGCTAGATTCTATGGGAACATTTTCATTAACCCATTGGATGCCACAATTGTGCTGCGTCTCTGACGCTCTGGGTTCGGTGATCTGCACACACCCCCTTTAGATTGGCAGAGGGCAATGGCGGTCATTGCCTGTCTCTTCATAATGGCACTCGCACATCTCATAGGAACGACTGACCCATGTGCAATGGCAGTACACATGGTACCCTCCTCCACAACGGCCTCCAAAGTTCTCTTCTGAATATTTGCTACCACCACCAATATCTGCACCTGGGTTGGCTCCTCTTGAGCACTCATACCAGGCTACTGTGCACACCGCAGTAGCCCTCCTACACATCGGAGCTTAGCTTCTATGGCTGTCAGCACTGGCAATGACTGGACATGGGCCCAACACTCCAGCACCATCCATTGAAAGGGCTAGTTTATTTGGCAGGTGAGTTGTTACACACTCTTTAACAGATTCAGACTTCCATGGCCATCAATCTGCTGTCTATATCAACCAACACATGTTCTGGGGTCTGATGAGTATCAGCATCATACACCTTAACCTGGTGTCCTTCTAATTCTGCAGCACCAGTTCTGTTTAGCAAGTGTGGCACACCGGGCACTGGCATACAATGCCCAGTTCCATGCAAGCGAGCCAGGCTCTTCACCCATTTAAAGTTTGAGACTAGGTTCAGATGAATTTGGCCCCAAGACCTCTGATCATTTGGTTTACCAGATAAAGCTGGGGTGTCCAAGCTCCAGCTATCCTGAGTGAAACTTCATAGGGAATGAGCTACTAGATGTTCGATTAGTCATTTGCTCCTATTTCCAGGTCAGATTACTGATTTGCAAGTTAGGCCACTACGAAACTCTGCCGCCACTACGAAGCTCACTCTGGCTTTGTCCTGCCCAGCCATAGTTCATCACCATTCAGGTCTGAACATACAAGTTCATGCTATACCTCCCTGACAGAGTTGGCGATAGGAGCCGGTGGTGTGCCCACCGCGATGGGGCTACGGGATCTCACCTCAGCCAGCATGAAGTGGCCCTCACATTCATTGTGCCGTAGGATTTTGCTTGGCCTTTCAACTGGTGATTATTATGTACTCCCTGGTCCGTGTTTCAAGACAGTTTGAGTGGGTAACCGACATTACTTCAGACCCCTGGCACCCTTCGTAGGCACCCCTGTCCAGCGGTGCAATGCAGTCGGGACACACTGAGGACAGTACACCCCAGTTTGCATTTGCACCAAGAGCAGGGTGACCTGTCCCCCGTTGCTGCCCTGGCAATCCCCGAGAGGTGCCCAGAGAGTTGCTGGAGAAGGGCCCACCAGAGTTCAATCACCATCGGCCACACGGCCAAGGCAAAATTGCAGTGAGACGATATATTACTCTCTGCCAGAGTGGAGAGCCAACTGCCGCGGGGGGCCTTCCAAACCAACCCAGAGCCAGCAGTGGTGCACTGCCACAGAGGAATTGCACCCTGAGGGGCTGGATATGCCCTGGTGGAGGTCTTGCAAAGGGATTTGCTGTTCCTGCCGGCCAACCTGCCCACTGTGTTCAACCCTCCGGGCGGACGGCACAGGCTGCTCCCTTTTACCTATTGATGACATCATAACCTCTTGAACTCTCTGTTCAAAGTTGATTTCAACTCTCCCTTATGGTACTTGTTGGCTACCAGTCGTGTGCTCATACTTAGCCTTAGATTAAGTCTACTACCTGCTTTAAACTGCATTCCCAAATAATCTGACTCAGGGAAGACCCAATCCCAGTGTGCTAGGGGCTGCTACTTGCCTAACACCTTCTGCATGGTCGGCCTTGGTCAAAAGGAGTTGGGATCCCTGCATGGTGGGCCTCTGGTGCCATTAATTGTGTGCTGTCCTGTTCTGCACAAAGCCTGCCTGGTGAGAGATTGCCTGATGGATGTGGTCATGAGTGCTGTGCTCCAGGGCCGTCCCACGCAAGCAGTTATAGGACACCACAGACAGCCACACACAGCACAGCAAGATTCCCCGGTTAATAGAAAGGTGAGTTGGGGTCTTTAAACACCTGCCACCACCACCACTAGGTAACGCTGGGTACCTGGCCCTTCCAAACCAATGAAGGGTGAAACAGGGAGGTGCTGCCTGAGGTTGGAGCCACTGGTCAGTAGGGTACTGTGTAAGAGGATTCAATTCAATACTACAGCTAAGTCAATGCCTAGTCTGGGATACTGAATGGAAACCCTTATTGATATATCTTTATGTCCAGTTCATGCGTTCTGGATGACTACCCCTATATAACACCCCTCTCTTGGAATCCCCCTGACCCCACTGAGCCAAGAAGTAGTTCTGTTTTGCAAGTTTAAAGGTTTATTTGATAATTTAAACAATATATATATATATATCACGCTTTATAATAAATTAATAATTGAATATCACACTGAATCTGAGCAGTAATCAATAATGGATAGTCTGGCACTAGCACACTTGTGAATAGGAACAGAAGAATAAGGTGGTAGAGAATGCTTTATATAAGTTCAGATGTAATGTTGAATGAAAATGCAATACAGAAAATACTCAATATGATTTCAACAAAACAATGTAATCACTTTTCTCTGGTAATCCCCTCCCCCCTTTATGCAATGCAAGGAAATGGAAGGAAAGCACACAGTTCTCAGAAATGCAATCAAATGTAATTCAGTTCACCCCAGCAAGCTTAGACTACAGAAGTTTGAAACACAGGCCCAAAATGCTTTTATATGTGCTGGCAATGAAGTGAGGAATATGCTAAAAATGGTTTTAATTCCCTTTAGGAGGTTCAGGGTGAGTGAAATATACCTGGGATGAGTTCAGGCTCACTTTAGCAAGGATCTAGGAGTAACTAGCAGGTTAAACGAATTTTTGGCAAATGAAAGCAAGAAAACTGCTGTTTTCACACGTGGAGAAATTTTCAAATTGCGGTAAAATTCGCGAGTGCGTTTTTAGGAATGCGGTTCTAGGTTCGTTGAAAAGCCAAGATTCCCAGCTTTCAGAGGAAAGTTACTGCAAGTCTCTAAGACAAACGGTCACAGAGATATGAGCGATATGATAAAGGTCGTTTTTCAGATTTGAAATTTTAAAAGTTCAAAGTGACAAGTGACAGCTAGCAGCTAGAAATGACAGGTGACAGTTAGGAGGCAGTTCTACTTAGATTAAAATAGATTGAATTATATTATTTTAACTAAGAGATTGGTTCTGCACAGTTCTACTAGGTACTCACAATATATTTTTGAAATAAATGGGCCTCGCCACGGATCTGGTCAGGTTTTCTTCACTCGCCACGGACGGTCTCTGCGCACAGCGTCTGGGTCAGCTCTGCTCTGCTGGTCTGGTCTGGGTCTCTGGTTCTGATCAGGTCTGTGGGTCCGGATACAGCAGTCTCCGGTTCAGCTGGTCTCTCTCTGGATACAACACTGCTTTCTGGCAAATGGCAAGAGTTCTTGCAAAGAATTCAAACAGCTCGCCTGGCTGTGATAATGGCAATGATTTGAGGCCTGCTAAAGAGGGATTTAGCTTGTAGTTGACCTCTCTGCTACAAATTCTGAAGTAAAGTCTTGGTCTCTGAAGGTGGATAGATTGAAGTCTCTATGTTGGCTCTCTGGAGGTTGATGGAGGTAAAGTATGGATTTTCCCGGCAGAGCGTCCCGCAGCAGATGGAATTGAATGTCCCTATCTGTCCTGACTGTCTGCTTTTATGTGTTTTGAAAGTGGGTGTGTGTGCATCATCACTAGCCAGCCCCTCTCTCAACTGCCCATTGGCCCAATTCTCCCCTCTCCCATGATTGGGGAAGGAACTGTGAGTCAGAGTGATGCTGTAGGTTTTAGGGGTCAGAGGATCCTCCCCTGGTCAGTTTGCCCACAAAATCTATATTTGATCAAAATGCACACTTCATAGATACACAGTGGTTTGAAATTACATGCACCCATCATGCATTTACTGATGGTAGCCCCTGTTCAAACTCTGCTCTTCCTGGGGGCTTGCATTCAGAAATGGCAATATTTTGTGCTTTTTAGTGGTTTTGCAACATCAGATTTTTCTCCAGATTTGTACACATGTACACGGCCTGTCCATACATACTCCAGTAAATTAACATGTCTCTAGCTTAAACACAGAGTCTGTAGTATACATAAATAGCAGGGTTTTGCCCCAGAACATCACACAAATTGGAGTTTGGGCTTGAATTGAAGGTACATTTTTTAAATTAAGGCTCTCAAAGTTATACATTTCTGTCATTTGATTACAAAGAGTTATCAGTGTTTCTGTAAAATATATATTTTGCTTTCAATTCAGTTCTCAGAGTGTTGGAGTCCGCCTCCAAGACTTGGGTGGGTCAGTCACATCTGTCTTCTGGCAGGCAGGCCTTTGTTGACAGGAAACAGTCAAAATCAACATATCCTATTCAATTGCAAGAGCCTATTGTGTGGTCTCCAGGAGGCTCCCAGCCAGTCTGCCTTCTATCAATCAAGAGGTCATGTGAGATTCTAACTCCTGGTGTGAATCTCTGGAGGTGAGAGGGTTTCCCAGGCTTCAGGCCTCTGGGAACAGCAGGTGGCTAATTTAATTAAAATGCAGCCTTTGAAGTCAGCTGAGTCAAATCCCTTTGTCAGCAACTGCACTCAGTTCTCCTGTCAGAGTTTAGACCGCTAGCGCCGCCTTGAGGATTTTGTTGGTACTGCATGCAATTTTGGGATCTTTCTTGGATTAATGCATTCTAAACAGGAATGGTTCTTACATGGTAGTAAATAATCCTTGCTTAACATTGTTTTGATGGGGCTCCTTACAGTAAGATGGTTATGTGGAACCCCACAAAAGGGTTGAATCTTTAAAGTGGTCCAATGAGCCACGATTTCAGCAACTTTTTGACATCAGTAACAGTGGATTTTGTTAACAAAGATCTTTCTTTACACTGGTGGGTGGCAAGTTAGGTAACCATTTTGGTGTGCGCACAAACTGCGTGGTTCTCCTGGATTCTGGCGCACTTGTGGGCCTTTTGGCCATCTTGGATTTTCTAAGCCCACAGCACCAAATGTTGCAGCATGATAGCTCAAACGTGGGTCAGGACACCCAACAACTGGGAGGAGGGCGGACTTACGGGTACTGCCTGGGGTTTGTGGGTTGGGGCACATGTCAGTGAGGGTAATTAGAGGAGGACAGACTTGTGGGTTCTCCCTGATGTTGGTGCAGAGGTCAGTGTTGGTACTTGGTGGACGACTGACTTGTGGGAGGTGCCTGTGGATGGGGCACAGGTCAGTGGGGGTACTGGGAGGAATACAGACTTGCAGGTGCTGCCTGGGATTGGAGGGATGGGGCACAGGTCAGTGGGGTTACTGGGAGGAGAACAGACGTGTGGGTACTGCCTGGGGTTGGGACACATGTCTGTAAAAGGTACTGGGAGGAGGACAAACTTGTGGATACTGCCTGGGGTTGGGGGGTTGGGGCACAGGTCAATGGAGTTACTAGGAGGAGGACAGACCTGTGTGTGCTGCCTGCAGCTGGGGGGTCAGAGCACAGGCCAGTGGGGGTTTTGGGAGGAGAACAGACTTGCGGGTACTGCCTGGGGTTGGAGCACATGTCTGTAAAAGGTACTGGGAGGAGGACAGACTTGTGGGTGCTGGTGGGGTTGGGGGGTCGAGGCACAGGTCAGTGGAGTTACTAGAAGTGGGATGGACTTTCAGGTGCTGCCTGGGTTTGGGTCACAGGTCTGTGGGGGTACTGGGAGGAGAAGAGACTTGCGTGTGCAGCCTGGGACCGAGGGAATGGAGCACAGGTCAGTGTTTTTTTTTTTTTGTAGGAGGATAGGATTGCCTGTGTTGCCTGGGGCTGAGGGGTTGGAGCATGGGTCAGTGGGGTTTTGGGAGGAGAACAGACATGCGGCTGCTGCCTGGGGTTGCGGCACAGGTCAGTGGGTGTACTGGGAGGAGGGCAAACTTGCAGCTGCTGCCTGGGGAGGGGACACAGGTCATTTGGGAACTGGGAGGAGGGCAAACTTGTGGGTGCTGCCTGGGGTTGGGGCACAGGTCAGTGTGGATAATGGGAGGAAGGCAGACATGCAGGTGCTGCCTGAGGTTGGGGTAGAGGTCAGTGCGAGTACTGGGGGAATCCAGACTTGCGGGTGCTGCTTAGTTCTGGGGTGTTGGCACAAAAGCCAGTGGGGTTACTGGGAGGAGGGTGAAATTGTAGGTACTGCCTGGGGTTGGGGCACAGGTCATATGGGGTACGAGGAGGAAGACAGACTTGCAGGTGCTGCCTGGGGTTGGGACACAGATCAGTAGAGGTACTGGGAATCATACAGGCTTTAAGGTGCTGCATGGAGCTGGAGGTTGGGGCATAGGACAGTGGAGATACTAGAAGGAGGACCGACTTGCAGGTACTGCCTGTGTTTGGGGTACAGGTCAGTGGGGTAATGGAAATAGGACAGACTTGTGGGTGCTGCCTGGGGTTGGGGGTTTGTGTACAAGTCAGTGAGGGTACTGGGAGGATGACAGACTTGCGTGTGCTGCCTGGGGTTGTGCGTTGGGTCATAAGTGGTAGCTCAGAGGAAGAAGATTCCTGGTAGATCTCCTCGGTCATTGGAGTCTGAAGATTCGGACCTGCAGCAGGGCTTCTAGGGCGGTTCAGTCGTTGTAGGGGTCCTCTTCCATCAGCTCCTCATTGGTTCTTTCGTTCCAGTGGCGACTGTGCCGTTCCAATCCTAGAGACCTGCTTTTTTGGCAGTTGTCCCCCGTTCACACAGCCTGGCTGTCAGTCACAGTCTTTGCCAAGCGTTCCGGACGAAGTTGGTTAAAAGAAAAGTTAGTTTAAAGAGTAGAGAAGGACAAGCCCTCAGATTGATGAAAAGTTTCACACACCTTCACCGCGGCTGGACGAAACGAACAACCGGATTTGCACAGTACCTTTAAATAAAGAAGAAGCTGTAGCTGAGGCAGATGTTCTTGACAGTTCCTGCAGGCTCAAGGTTCCTGAAGCGACTGTCAGACAGACATGAAGTAGGAAGACTGGTGGGTACTGCACTTCCCAGGGAAGAAACCAGCAGCACTGCAAAGCAACAAATAAAAGGTGCGCTCCTTCAAACCCAAGCAGGGTCCGACCTTCCTGGCTATCCAGTTCACTGTAGCTCTGCACAGCAAATTCAACCAGAGGAGGGAGTCCTGGCTTGCAGTTTGGGCAAACTGGTTGGTCCCACCAGCTCTGGGGAAGAAGATTCCCGCTAGATCTCCTCTGTCGTTGAAGTCTGAAGATTCGGACCTGCAGCAGGGCTTCACCGGGTGGTTCAGTCATTGTAGGGGTCCTCTTCCATCAGCTCCTTGCCGGTTCTTTCGTTCCAGTGGCGACTCTGCCTTTCCAATCCTAGAGACCTGCTTTTATGCAGTTTTCCCCCATTCACACAGCCTGGCCGTCAATCACACAGCAGGGTAGCTGTCCTGGCGGGACAGTCACCTAGCCAATCAAACAGGAGTGCGACTTGGGTTACCAAGGGAACCCGTTGCAGGGGTCCTAAAACCCCTCCCTCACATCCTGCCTACCCAGACTTTCAGGCGCCTAAGGAGGGCTTCTGTGTAGAAGCCCGGGAAAAGACGGTGAACAAAGGAACCAAACCTGGTTTGGTGCACGGAGTAAAACACAAGAAAGACATTTTCAAAAAGAAATGGCTAATAAACCCAGCCAGAAGTGTATAAAAATGTATATGGTCTAGCGGTCTTAAGTTCGAGGCTACCAAGATAGCCTAAAACACTACTATGGGTATTTAAGTTAACCGTGGTAGGAAAAATAGGGTAGTTACCACTGCCACCAGCCAAGTCTTGATGAAAAGGGAGCAAAACAATGTTACAAGAGAAACAGACAAAAAGGGATAAGTATTAACCCTTTCCTGTACTCTATGTAAGATAGTTTGTACTGGGTCTGTGGATTTTAAAGGATTGTGGTGTTGAGTGACATGATATGGCTGGCTAGCAGTTTGCAAGATAAATTGTTGACCCCCTGATTTAGTAGGTCTGATCTTCCCTGTGTATTGTGGCAGAGGGATTCAAAGAGACTCCAAGAGCCTGAGTGATTTTAATGTTTTTAAATTTTTTATACAATATACAAGTCAAACAAATTAAGGGCTTGTAGCCTTAATGTGAATTCCCAATTGTCCTTGTGTAAAAACTGGAGAAGTATATTCCATTTTCTAGTTAATGCGTCTTGGCCAAGAGGCCACTCCTGGCTTTACCAGGTGCCCTTTGCGGATCCCGCGAGCAGACTCGTAATAGGGCGGTAATGGTTTAATGGCACTGGCACATTACCGCACTGTTAACCTCTTACTGCCCAGCTCGTAATGACCCCCTGTGAGTGGTATGCTGGGATCACTCTAGGGTTCCAGGGAAACTGACTATCAGTATCTCCATCCCTAAATGCATTTAATGTTCCAGAAGCTCACAATTTTGGGGCATCCCCCACCCCTATATATTTAGTAATGAACATCTGTGGGAGAAATGACTCTTGTCTGCTGTTGGGTGCATAAACCGAGACTAGCATCACCTGCCTGTTGTCCTGGTTCATTGTTGCCAACACAAACCTGTCCTGTTGGTAAATTATTGTTTTATCCAATCGGAAAGGGGTTCTCCTTCCGTAAAGGATAGCAATGCCAGCCCTTTTCGAATGCGAGAACATGTGTATTTGAAGGGGAAATTATTTGTGTCTTAGCCTATTTGTCTCTTGTATCAAAGTGATATCCATGTCTTCTTCATGAAGCATCGAGTGCAATCTGAACCAATAGCTCAGTCTTATCGTAAACTCCACCCTTTGTTACTACTCCCCTTCTCAACTCCTCACTTCCTCTACTCAACCACTCCCCATTCACCCTCTTTTCTACATATGCCCTCCTCCACTCAATTACATTTCTCCTACACACTACTGCTCCCTCCTTTCCCTGCCCTGCCGCCTCTCCCTTCTCCCCCTCTTTGGATGTTACTCATCTTCTTCCCCCAACCCTTTGGCCCTTCCTACTCCCCTTCCTTCCCCCACCCCTCGGGCCCTTCCTCCTTCCCATTGCCTCCTCCCCTCTCCCGTCTTCCCTTTTCCTCCTCCCTCCTCTAACTTCATGAATGCCCTCTTTTCACCTGATACTCCTACTAACTTCACATTCACAACCACTCCTTACTCTAGTTTTACTAATCCGTCACCACACAAACCGGCACACTCATGCTTCAGAACTACTTTCACGCCTAAGCCAATGCCTTGCCTGCTCCACAACCCACACTCCCTCCTGCTAGTCTCTTGGTTATTCTTCACACTGATCTTACTTCAAAATGCCCACTTTTCCTGCTTCCTGTTCACTGCTTTCATCTCCTCCCCCTGAGAGGATTGGAAACATTTCCCGTCCCTCTCTACCCTCCCTGCAGTGTGTTTGTGCCAACTAAAGTCATAAGAAAGGGGCTAAACCCTGCCCACTTTCTCTGCATGGGCCCAATGTGTACTAAAGATTACAGTTTAATAAGTCTGATATTCATGTTCCTGGTACATGTTACTGTGTGTTAACTCGGTAGGTTGCTTGGGGGAGGATGGGTCCTTTTCCTCTTTAAGTGCATAATGTTTTTGCTATTTGTTGCGTGAGCTTACTGGCAGGTTCTACCAGCCCTGTGACTCAGGTCTCCAAGCTCTGCCTGTGTGTGGCTGATGGGCTGTGTCTCTCTCTTAGTGGTGTGCTGCTGTGGTTTCTCTTTTCAGCTTTTCTCCTCCCTTGCCTTTTCTGATCTATTTACTTCCACTCTGCCTGTGTGCTGCTGACACTGATTTTCTTGCTTGACTTCCACTATTGACTTTCTGATGGTCGTCTCTGGAAAAGAAATCACTGCCCAGTATCTGAAACATGAGGCAAGGCTGGCGATAAGGGTCTGCAAACCACTCTGTGGGCACAAGGGGGTGGAGAGGTTTGGGGCCCTCTCCACTGCCACTTTCCACCTCAGGGATGAGACTGGCTCTGAATTTCTACCTGGAAGACTGCCCACCCTGGCTGAGAGGGGTTCTTGTCTCCTCTTGACAAGACCAGTAACTTTTCATAGAGCGTGGGGACTGAAACAATCACTTCACGCCTGAAAGCCCTACCACTCGTACTTATAAAAAAAACCTTACAAAAAAAATTATTTTAAAAAAAGTTGGTATAGTTGTACTTAGAAAGTGTGCCTACTAGCGTAGCTGTGGTATAGTTTTACTTAGATAGTGTGCCTAATAGCGTAAATGTGGTATAGTTGAATTTAGAAATAGCATAACTATGGTATAGAACTGTGGTATAGTTAAATTTAAAAACAGCGTAACTGTGGTGTCGTTGATTTTCGAAAGTGTGCCTAAAAGCAAGACTGTTGTAAAGGTAATTTAGAAAGTATGCCTAATTTAACATCACTGTGCTAAAGCTGCATCTAGAAAGTGTGCCTAATAGCATCACTCTGCTAAAGATTGATTTTAGAAAGTATGCCTAATATCATCACTGAGCTAAATGCTGAATCTAGAAATCGTGCCCAATGGCATAGCTATGATATAGTTGAATTTAGAGAATGTGCCTAATAACATCACTCTGCCAAAGTTTGAATTTAGGTGTGCCTAATATAATCGCTGTGCTAAATGCTGAATCTAGATATTGTGCCTAAAAGTGTAACTGATATTGTTGAACTTAGAAATTGTGCCCCCTGTCCTGTTCTCGTGCTTGATCACAGGCACTTTACTGATAACCACCATATCAAATACTACGCTTACTCTCCCCTATACACCATCGTTCAACTAGAACACAGCTGTACTATGAAATATTCGGTCTAGCTGTTCTCATAATAACATGGCCCCACAAACTCCACATCATCCTAATAAAACACAGCTAGCTGAGCACATTCTGGCTAGCTTAAGCGTCTCCTCAGGCCTAACACAGTCAGAACTCAGTCTGGGTGTCCTCCCTCCAGACTGAAAACATCCAACTGATTTTCGAAGCACCACACCTACCGCTAAGAAGCAGCTTTCATACAAAATCCACACCAGCTGCACACATATCCGATGCGCCCACGCACCATACCACACTCTCTCTCTATACTGACTGAACTGCGGTTCCTGAGGGCGTTCAACCTACCAGCGCTTTGAGATCATAACAATGATACATAAGGTGCTATATAAATGCCAAGTAACATAACATAACATAACATAACATACCTTAACTAATAAAGTTAATACCAACTTTACATGTTCTGGGAGACAGTAGTCATTCCTATAAAATGGAGTCTGAGTTGGGAAGTCTAAAAGACAACCCTGTGTCACTGCACTGAAGGTGCTCTGTAACACACACAGTAAAAACGTGATGCCCATGGAGTAGGTGAGGATCCACAGTCTATGAACACAAGAAAGTGTTAAACACACACAGCAAAACACATGTAAGAGTGGGAAAAAAGGCTCACCTCTTACCAGGTGAAAAAAATAAATCCTAGGAATCCAGTAAAGCTGCTGAGGGACTCAGTAGGTTAGGGAAATTGGCCATTCTCCCTAACACTTGGGAAGACGTGAAGAAAGATCTGAAAATATCGGCAGAGTTCCTAACTCTTTTCAATGGCACAACACTTTTTGTGTATGCCATTGAATAGTGATGACAAAGGGTCCTCTTTACTGATGCAGCAGAAAGCAAAGGTTTTGGGGCCATCCTGGGGACAGAGTGGGTCACCAGAGAATGGCCAGACTCATGGCATCCGGCGGGCTGGACCAAAAACATACCTATCTAGCTAGCATTACACATCTGGGGCAGGCGATTGGCAAACACAGAACTAACTGCATCGTCAGACAACATGGCAGTGGTGAAGATTATCAATAGAAGAATGACCAAATGCCAACTGATGCTGAAAGTTTTAAGAGCCATCACCAAAATTACTTTGTTTGAAAATATTGCGGTCAGAGCATAGCACATTGCAGGAGCAGACAATAACATTGCTGATGCTTTATCTCGTTTTCAGTAGACATTTTGCCAAATGATGGCGAAATGCCCAGGAAGATATGACAGAGATCCCAAAGGACTGCTGAGAGATTCTGGGACAGTAACAAAAAATCAGCATCAATGCCAACGCCAAATGGCCGGGGCCGGGGTGAACAATCAAGTTCATCAAACACCTCAGATGCCGGTGTATGAGGTCAAAGGCTGCCAACGAAAAATATAGACCCTGACACAGGGTTACATTTAGAGCGGTCAAGAGAGCCTTGGCAGACAACACCACATCTCAATATAGTAAGTGTCTGAAAACGGTACTAAATGTGATGGGCCTAACCCATGTAGAGTTGTAAACAACGAAGGATATTAATACATTTCTGGGTTGGGCTTACAGACAGTGTTTTAAAAGGGAATGGGCAAAGAAACACCTGACAGCAGCAGCTTATTTTTCAAAATTACAGGGAGACTCAGACCCCACCCAGAGCTCCCTAATTTCATATGCCTTGAAAGGCTGGGGAAAAATAGAAGGGCCAAAAGAAGACAAAATACACCCTTTGGACTTTTAAAAGCTAGTTAAAACAACAGGCTTACTGGAAGAGATATGTTCACACCCATATGAAACCCTGCTGTTCAGGACAGATTTCTCTTTAGCATATTTTCGAGCTTTCAGAGTGAGCAAGCTCATAGCGTCAAACACCAAAGCCAGCAATGGCCTAGGGATGATGGACACAAGGGTGAGAGCAGATAGCATATCCATTGACATCCAATAGTCCAAAAGAAGATACAAAAGATAAATAAATATCTACTGTATTAATGATGCTAACAATTGTCCAGTATGCATCACAAACAAATATGAATTGCTGCACCCACACATAGGGGGGAATGTTCCTGATAAACAGGGATGCTTCCTCTTTGAGCCATTTTCAGTTCAAATGTATTCTTATGGAAGCCATTGGCAAATCAGGATGGGACCCGAAGGAGTTTGGGACTCATTCATTTAGGATCGGAGTGGCGACAACTGCATGGCAAGGGGGCCTGGCAACTCAGCAAGTAAAAAACATAAGGGGTTGGAAATCAGAATGTTTCAAAAGATAGATAAGACCTGAACTAATATAAACCAATTTTGTCTCCCTGCAAACAGATCAAGATGCCCCCCTCAAATCAGCCTGGATAATAGGGCACTCTTTCGTTTTCAGAACAGGGAGATGGGCGGAGGAAACAAAGGAGGGGCCAGCATTTAAAAACCCCATTACCTCATGGTGGGGCTACAGGGGCTACTGTGGCCAGATATTCATGAAAACCTGGCAGACTTGGTGGCATAAAGGGAACCCCCCCACGTCCTGGTCGTACACCTAGGGGGGAAACAACCTAGTCTCCATGGGGCGGAGAAACCCACTAGAAAACATATGCACCTCTTTAGCAGGCTCCACCCACAATTGGAGGGACACAGAGATTTTTTATTCAGCCATCTTACCCAGAAAAACATGGCTGGGTGCTAACTAATTTAAAGCCGAGGACACTGTCAGGAAGAAGCTGAACAGAGGGATAGAAAAATTCTGCGTAACCAGGGGCCTGGGGTTTATAAGACACAGCACTATAAACCTGGCCAATCCAGATCTTTTTCACAAAGACGGGACACATTTATCAGTGGCAGGAATGGAACAGTGCCGCAGAGAAATTATGGACAACCTGGCAATTAGGGAATCTAGGTAGCAACTTTTGGGGGGAACTTGGAAGGCCGGCCACCCTCCCAAGTATGACGGCACAGGTCAGAGGGCGCAACATCAGGACCTTGTGCCCAAAAGTACACATTATGTTTTATGGTATGATTGTTTGTTATGATAACATAATGATGTGCAATAAAAACCCACAGCCTTTTTATTGTCAACACTCACCCAATGTTTTGTGTGGTACTTGGGGAGGGGTTTGGGGGGATGGCCATGGTTTTATTACAGCCGACAAACTCTTGGTCCATCGGTCATAGACAGCGCCGCGCAGGGGAACCCGCAGCTACAGGGCGCGGGCCAGTAACCTGTGCCCCAGCGTTGAAAGGACACGGAGAGGGGGCGGCAAGTCATGTCTGCTGTTTGCAACCCCCCCTCTTCCTCTCCATTCACACTCGTCTCCGCAAGGCGCCCCGGAGCAAGGCAGGAGGAAGGGCAAAGTGGGAACAATACGTTGCCCTTCACATCAAGTAGGTGCTAAACACTTAGGGCAGGGTTGGAAGGTATCAAGCGGCCACAAACAAAAGAAGCATATCTTTGTGCGGAATGCCATTGGTGCCAGCCGGCTAGGGGCTGGACACCACATCCCCCACTCAGGCATAACAAAGCCCAGGGCCAGCCCCTGGGACCGATATAAGGAGCTGTTCTGCAGCAACAAAGCACACTTCAGTTTGGGATCCTGCATGGGGACCCAAACAACTGGTACACTGCGCACGCAGAGTACTTTTTTTCCCAAAAGCTGCCCACCGAAGAAAAAGGCAGGGGTACTTTGCGGGGCCTACACTGTCATGGGGCAAGGAAGGCGGCATGGGCCTGAGGGAGCAACCTCAGGACCTCGTGCCCAAAAGTACACATTATGCTTTATGGTTATCATGAGTATGATTGTTTGTTATGATAACATAATGATGTGCAATAAAAACCCACAGTCTTTTTATTGCCTTTCCCAATCTTACAGTTAGTTGCCAGTTTCGGTTTATGCGTAGCGACATGGACAATTGTCTTGTCTCAGCAGTAGACAGCCGTGAAGCGTCACAATCTTCAGAAAGGTCCTCTGTCTGTGCTTTAATCGAGTGCAAACATTTTAAAGGCCTTTTTTTCTGTTCTGGGCTGATAGTAAATTAGCTTTTTTGCATTTTTGGTCTTTTTTTTCTTTTTTGCCCCCAATTCTAGAGAAGGCAAAGAAGGTGGTGCAGGGGCCAATTCAGCACATGCAACAACCTTAGTAGTATTAAAACCAAAAATTGGGTCAGCACAATTAATCGCTATGTGGGACAGTTATCTCCATCTGTTAACATTGTTTGAACCCCCACTGCTGACATAGGGACAGTTTATTCAGACAATGTGCCTAAGCCATCCCCCATCCCATTCTCAGAAGACGGTACAGTGAAGAATGTTTGACAAGCAACAGCGGTTGCGGCTTTCTGATTAAAACCTCCACCATATTTAGCTTGAATAGATTCAGTCATTCCCAGCATGGTCACAAAACCTTCAATAAAATTGACTTTCTCAGTTAAACCCTTCAATAGAGAACACAGTTCAAATAGTGTTAAATCATGGAGTCAAAGATTCTAGATAGCACCGGCTAGGAAAATGCATCGATAACAGGTACATCCTGTCCACCCTAGGAAGTATGGGCTAGAGATAATGACAAAGTTTGCTGATCGTGTTGATGTATTGGAGCGTGTTGAGGCATAGGAGACAACCAGTTTAAAGAGTTTGGACCCCCTGGTCAAAAAACCTGTGCACTTCAGCCTGATTCAAAGAACTCTCCGAGTGCAGGAGAGAGTCAGCATCCTGGTGGAAGGGAACTAGCGTAAATGTCAGAAGAGATATACACAGCTGGACCTCTTGCAGTTTGTGATCAGGGCAGCTGGAACTACTTTGTTGTGGCTGTATGGAAACGCCTAGAGAAGGACAAACCCTTTTAGCCAATTCTGAGGAAATTATGGGTGCTAGAATAGAAAAATCAGAAATTAAGTTAGAGCCTGCACAATACAGCAGATCTTCTGGGTCCACGTGGGTGAGGGAACAGCAGCCCTCGCAATGTGTCTGGTGCTAGATTTCCCTGGAGAAGCAGAGAAAAAGGGTCCACCCAGGCAATTGGATGGAATTTGAGTTGGCTGTGGCCGTCGGAATGCACTAGTGTGTTCTGATTTTTCAGAAGCAGACATAGCTTCCTGAGCACCCGTATTTATAGAGGAGAGAGGAGCTGTGTTAGTTTCTTCGTCGGGCACCCCCGACAGATCAAGGTTTTCTCCCAAGCGTTTCCTGCTACGCAGACCATGCATACTGAAGTTGACGCTTTAACAACCAAAGAAGAGAAGAGAAAGAGCGGACCTTCAATGAAGTGCAAGGTCAGCTAAGGGAAGTAAACACACTTCAATGAGAGTCAGATGCAAGTAAGGAGCCCCTCAGCGCCTCAATGGTCATGGGTATATGGAACACACTGAGCACACCACGCTCTCTGCGATCAGTGGGGCTTTTAATGACTGTCTCTTGGCAGTAAAAAGAGAAGAGAGACTCTGGCAATTCACAGGCTCTGCTCTGCTCAGGTCCAGTAACATGGAGTAACACAGAACACACTGCACACACTGCATGCTCTGCGATCAGTGGGGTTTTTAAGGACTGCCTCCTGGCTGATTCCTGACAGTAAAAAGAAAAGAGAGACTCCAGCAATTCACTGGTTCTTCTCTGCTCAGGTCCAGTAACACAGACTAACATGGAACACACTGCACACACCTCACGTTCTTTCACGAGCAAAGTAGTTAACAGATGTAGCATTTTTACGTAAATTAAGGATGTTTTGATGAAATTGCTGTTTCAGGTGATAAAAGAGAGTTATATATCCAAATGTTACTCTCAAGTAAAGTATTCCTGTCTGTATATACATTGAAAGCGATATTCCATATTCAGTCAATGGAAGTACACATTTGTTTTTGTTTTCAGATATGTTTTGGTGGATTGTAGCTCAGTATTCTTCGAGGTTACCTGTGTATTGCAACTGGAGAATATCAATACAAATTCCCTAAACAGAATTCCATTTTTGGCCAGTTCTAGTGAATCGGTTAGTATGTATGGACCGAAATTGAGTGAATACACCAATTTATTATGTGAATGCACAATCCACCCACATCAATATCTGCGGCAATAGGTGTATTCTTCAGAGCTTTAAGAGTAGTAAAGATTAAACCAATTTTTCCCACATGCTTAATATTATATATGCGATTAGGCACACAGCTCGCCTGTTTCTTAAATCACTCAGGAGGCGGAGAAGAATTATGCTAGCATGCTTGCATACAAAACATACATGAATAACATTTACTATAAAATTAAAATAAATTGCAGTTTTCTGTCATGATTTTGTGAGATTACGAGGCATGTTAAGTGGCGAATGAATGCATTGCCGTTTTTTCAGACAGCCATGCTAATGTTTGTTACGCTAGCTCATTGTTTTCAATTAATGGCCTACAGGATTACAATCTTATTGTCTCGCTTTTAAAGTGTACTTGAACTCGATTGCAGTGATATCAGTGCTGATTGATAGAGCTATCATTGGTCATTATGGGGCAATCTCTGGTGTGCCTCACTTACAGAAGGCCATTCATCACTCGTTCAAAAGCAGTCCTGTTTTCTCTGTTGCTGAGTAAAGCGTTATTGTTACTGTAGCTAATAAACGAGGTAGTTACTTTTAAGCCCTTCTGCGGTTTCCTAATTCTGTCCTGCAGGGGCTATTTTCCCCAAAACATGATCTTTTAAAATTTGAGTGCAAGCTTTAAAACATTTCTAAATCTACTGCTAGTGTTTTGACACTCTATATATTTTTGAGTTATTAAACGCACCTAACTTTCCATAAATCTAGATGGTTGTACAGTCTTTTTATTTTATTTTATTTTTTATCCAACATCGGAAATATTGATTAAAGTTCGTTGGTCAGTTTATATAAACTGCCTTGAGTTCTGCAAAGTATTAATGGTTCTAATTCCATTTCTGTGTCCTTTTGTTTCAATGGTGGTAACACGTTGTGTGGTGCACGCGATTGGAGAAACGGTCAACGTGTGTGTTTTACTTGAATGAGTATTCAATGCGAACAGACTTCGCCTACACTTTAAACACAACCTTATTAATGAAAGCGCATCACTCGTCGTATTTTACGTTCAATATTTCAATGCAAGGGATCACGGAAGGGGTAGAATAACTCACAAAAGCATTTTAACACAGTGGTCTAAGGTTGCAGTATCCAGTGTGATGTATGTATTCCGGTCGCGGTGCCTTCTGCAATAATGTACCTGCGCGATGTTGTACTCCTGCACTACAATACAATAGTCATGCAATTTAATAGGGCATTCCTAAAGTGCATCACCCAACACACTTTTGGTGATCCCCAGATAGTTCCTCTTGTTTGAAAACAACACATTTGTAATTGATGCCCGTCCATGCACTGACGATTACATATTGTCTGACCCCTTAAAAGGCACATTTAAAATCTAGCGGAAACAGAGAGGCAACCTCAAACTGCCTTCAACTAAATATTGCAAGGTAATCCCTTCAATAAAGCAACACATCAACACTTCAAATGTTTACATCATAATGGTATGGTATTTAGCAAATACATGGATTGGACAATCAGTTGCAAGCTTTCCTTAACATTTCTTTCGACATTCTATGGGATCAGATTTTGATCAATAACAGACACATTCGTTATTAAGCTTAAGACCTGGATAACAGAATGATGGATTTATCTGCCATTAGCCACCATCAAGTTAAGGAGGCTCGGCTCTCCCAGACTTCAGGGGTTGATTGATGAGACACTAGAACAGATTAAAAGGTAATTGCTGGTTGTTAGGGAATGAAAAAAAGGAAACTCACCATGAATTGATTATGGTTCCTTTCTGTGATATGGCCGTATTTTCAAGAAAACTTCCCACTGGTCTAGCATGGGTGAACCATTGTCCTTACTGTGTGCTTGATTTGCTTAAGGTCATATTCATAGAGTATCGTTTTAATTGTCACGAAATGATCATGCACTCAGCTACTTAGGCAGAAAGGTGTAGTCATTTTCCAAATCCGCCTTAGATTGCCATGGTGTGTTCTAAGGGCATAAGGTATACAAAGTGTAATTTCAATATGTGCGCCCTGAGAACTCTGGGTGTGTGGCGTGTCAGAACATTTAAAATAAATAAATACATCATTTCTATATTTCTGTTATAAAATGTCCCCTCTTGGTTAATCATTTTGATTGTTGTACATTCTCCCAAGATAGCTTTAATTGTGATGCCGTTGAATACGTTGGGGATTGTTTTTAAAGAAAAACTTTCTTTATTGAAGTACTTGGTTCAGAGCGTTAAGCAATTCAATTGCAATTGACATACAAACTATTAGTGAGTTTAAAAGCATGTACATACATTTAGACAATGCATTGGCTGAGATGACAAGGTTCAATGGGGACAATCAGAGGTCGAAGTCTACGAAAAGAAGTAGTGGAACTATGTTCCCTGCGAGCCTGCCCCCACTTCCCACACACCCCATCACCATACCGCCTCCCACACACAATACAAACCCCCAAACACATGCACCTGCTGTTTAAGGGAACGTTCAGTGCGGTGCACTGCAAGTGCAAGTTTCAATCTCTTCCTGCACTGTTATTTTAAAATGAAACCATTCCGGTACGGTTTCTTTTAAAATAAAAGCATAGGAGCAGTAAAACTTAATTTGAAAAAGAAGAGGAGCACCGCTCCCAACCTCTCCCGCTCACTTCGACCACTGTGGACAATAGTATACAAGAACAGGGATTGGGCCTCAACACAGAGGGTGAAGGCAGCATAGCGGGGAACGAATTGTAATCCTTACTCTGTCTGATTGAGGGTCGTTGCGTTTGCGCCCCAAATAAGACCTGCAGGGTTTCCATATGTCGTCCGGGTGGCATCCCACTGGTTGCATAGTAGCCCAATGCTCCTCAGTGTCACTGGCCCAAGCAACAGCCCTCAGCCATTGGTCAGCTGATGGAACAAAGGGCCTCAACCACTGCAACAACAAACATTGCATTGAAAGTAGCAAGCATACATTCACCAGTTCTTGCCCTCTCCCTTCCGACCATCAAAGACATGAAACAGGCATTGCACGGGAGTGGCATCTAATCAGACACCCATCATATCAGTGAGTATAGTACAAACATCTTTCCAGTAATCATCCAATGTAGAGCAGCTCCACACCACAGAATCATCGATCCGGCAACTCGGTCAACAGCTTGCAGTTGTTTGAGAAAATATTTTCAGTATTGCCGGATTTTAGTGTATTGTGTAGGACTTTGAGTTGAACCGGGAGTTATAGGAGACCTCTTGGGTTTGTGCACACATATCCCCCCAGGCATCATCAGTAATACTGAGATTCATTTCTATCACCCATTTGTACCACAGCTTAGCTAGGGGCATCAATGCACGGCCCTGTATTAAACTTTACAGATAGAAAACGATACCCCGGGAACTGCGAGCCTCCATAATGTACCCAAGTAAGGAGTCGGTCTCAGGCTCCACTGGGAAACCCTTCCATTGCTTCCTAAATACCCTGTGGAGACCCATACAATGAAGACAGGGTGAAGACTTATGTAGTGGAGGGATGTCATAAGCTTAAATAAAGTTCCACCCAGAAACATGTTACCCAACATACCAATTCCATCTGACTCCAACGCAGCTCAGCAGCCACATCTACCTTGGGAAAAGACAGATGGCAGTTCCATAGTGGAAAATTACTATGAGATGGATGGGTGACCGCCAATAGCTTCCACGCTCCGCACCAGGCCAGGGAAGTGACGCTTGCAGGGTCAAAAGTGCAAGAATCTGCCGACGCACAAGGCACCACTAGAGACCTTAAGTTTCTCTCACCCGCTCAGCATTTTTCAAGCTTGACATGTGGCATTACCTCATCCCCTGCAAGCAAAAAGCTGCATATTGTGTTTGCGTTCCCAGACAATGGGCCTCATTACGAGGTTGGAGGTAGCCATGGTGCTATTAGAAGCATGGATGCCTCCAAACCGGACTCCATTAAAAGGTTCCTTCAATGAGAAATAACCGGGTCATTCCAACATTGGAGGACCCCGTAATTCCTCCTTGAAGTAACCATTCCCCATTCCCATTTGAGCCCCCATAGGACTCAATGGGAATGGGGAGGGAGGTAATAACGGGCACATTACAAATGGCCCGTTATTACCTCCCTCTTCCCCTCGCGAGACCCGGAAAGGACGTCTGGCTTTACCAGACATCTCTTTTGAGTCTCGCAAAGGGAACCTTGTAATAGGCGCTCCCATAATGAAGGGTGCCGGTCCCGTACTGGCACCCTTCATTACGGGAGCACCAGGGTCGTAATGAGGCCCAATATGTCTTAAAGTCAGGGGCAGCAACCCCCCCCCCCCGTGTATACGGTCTGGTCAAAGTATCCCATTTGAGGTGCATTGTGCTCAAATGCCAAACAAAAGCATTCAAGACAGCTCCCAAATCTCTAAAAAATGTCATACCAGGCCATAGAGGTATAGTTTGAAAAAATGAAGAATCTTTGGGAGAATCGTCATGTTGAGTAATGCAATTTTACCCATAATAGTCAGTGGCAGCCGTGCCCAAGTCGCAAGCTTAAGCGTGAGGTGTGCCCGGTATTTAGCGCAATTACAGTCACAAAGGGTAGAATGATTCCTAGTTACTGTGTTTCTCAAGTATCGTAGTGCCACTGAAGCACACAAAAACCCAGGGTGTAGTTGTGGCATCAGTAAGAGGAAAAAGTTCTGACTTATTACAATTTACTCAGAGACTAGACAGCTCCGGAAAGGCATCAACATCTTGTGTGATAGGATGTTGTGATAGGGTGTAGATGGACGTGGATCCCTTAGATAAACTATTGTGTCATCTGCATGCAGGGATATAATGATATGATATGGCATTTATTACGCGCCTATACACAAATGTTTCTCAGGCTCTCCAGCAATCCAGATGCCCCATGTCTGTGCATATACCTGATAAGGTCCACTAAGGGCTCAATGGCTATTGCAAATAAAAGGGGCTATGGGGGTACCCTTGGAGCATGCCCTTGGCTGTATGGGGTGAGGCTGATAGTATCTCATTAGTACTAACGCTAGCTACCATAGAGGTTTAAAGTAACTGCATATAGGAAACCAAGCCACAGCCGAACCCACATTTTTCCAGTAAAGCATACATAAAGCTCCATGAGACCGAATCAGAGGACATCTGTATATCTAATGTGGCTGCCACAGCATGAGCTCTCGGATCAATCTGGGTCAGAATATTGAAGCACCAGTGCAGCAGAGTGCCCAGGTATTCAGTCCAACTGGTCAGGATGTACATATAATATGAGGCATGTAAGGTGACACGCGAAAAGCTAACATTTCTGCAAAGATCTTGACATCCAGATTTGTCAGAGAAAGGGGGTGGTAAGAACCGCAGAGCTTAACCTATTTTTGAGGCTTCAATAGCACGGTAATCACTGCTTCTCTCATGGTGCCAGGGAGTGTGTGGGACCCCAGGGCCTCCCCCCACACCCTGTGGAGATAAGGTACCAGGGCAGACTTGAAGTGTTTATAAAACTCAGCGGGAAGACTGTCAGGGCCCGGCGCCCTTCCTGCAGTCAAGGCTTTAATAGCATGTACAATTTCCTCCAGGGAATTGGGGAGATCTAAATGAGCACTAACCTCAGCTGACAAGTGTGTGAGCGGGAGCCCCCAATAGGAATCGAGCAATGTCATTATCAGAACACATGCATTTGTTCACATACAGTTCTGAGTAGAAGGCATCAAACACTTTGTCAACCCCTGAAATTGCATGAACTAAGGCTCTAAAGTTACTTTGGGAAATGATGTTGTAAGATTCCTACCAAGTTGCAATGTACATATGATGAACACAGTTATTGGGAATAATTTGGCAAAAGAAAATACTTGCAAAACCTAAACGTAGGGTTAGAGGCCATAATAAAAATTTGAAATTCTCATCATGACCTCATCATGGTAATTTGTCATGACCGAATTATCTGTTTGTAAATCAATGAAATTTATTTGTGCGTCATTCTCCTGTTAAAATGCAAGTAAAGAGGTGTTGACAATGGCAATAGTTTGGGCTTTTGTGTAGGCATGGGTGAATTACTTGTCATGCACTGCCGTAGTGTTACTAACTGGCCATTAATGGAAGCAGCTGCAAAACGGTACAAGTACCTGGACATCTAATAGCAGTGCCTGGCAAATGCTTATACTTATTCACAAGTCAAAATATTTGGCTTTGTCAATGCTTTTAAACAGGACTTTAGTGAAGACACACGTAGTGCTTATAATCGAGTGACTGAAGGCAGACCTGCTTAAGAAATGTGTATTACATCAATACCACCTTTACATGAGAAAGTAAGTCATTAAGAGCCTGGCTACCTGTTTCTTGGTGATCTGGCCACATCCTTACTGGCTAGCCATTGACTCAGAATTTGGGGGAATACTAAAGCCTTTTCGACCCAGGAATTAACAAACTACTTGGTGTCTAAAGACTCCTATTTAAAAGTACATGGCTCACATATGTAAAAATGAGATTGGCCGAGGCAGGTGTGGTTCACTGTTTCCATTGGCCTGCTCTGCTGTCTTTGATAGCATCCAAGTCTGCGAGATTAAGAGTGGTCCCGTCTCTCTTGGCCAGAAGAGAGTCTCTGGAGATCATGAAGCCAGATAACAGTGCACATCTGATTATTACATCCCCCACCTTCAAAAATATCCGAGTCAGTCTAATCACGCATCCTAACAGTTTCAGGTTTCTACGGCCCGCTTCAACTGCACAAATAGGAGAGTCGTGATGTCGGTTTGGTCTAAAGGGAACATGGATTAGCTGTTTACATCTTGCAGGGCACCTAAAGAAAACTTGGGAATGTTGTTCTGTTTTGTCCTACTTTTTCAGTGATTAGGGAACACACATTGAAACCCATTTTGCAGGGCTGGGGCTTTCGATGTTATCAGCCTGCATATTATTATCTGTTACGGGCAGAATAAGTTCAGGTGCGGTGGGCAATTTTGACATTCCTAAAGTGTGCCTTATCATTAAGAGAACTTATATTAAATTGTAACTGTTCATGATTTTATAGCTTTGTTCGGAAGATTTTATGTTGATTTTATTTGCTCAATGTTTTGATGGATATTATGATGTAACTTGTTCTGTTTTAATATTATGCTATGTCTTACCGAAATAAACTTTATTTGATATTCACTTTCAGAATACTGCTTTGAAAAAACAGGCACTTTGAGTGCAATGTTTGATGGTCAGGCTTGATTAAAGCACGCTCAAAGAGTTCCCAGTTGGAGATGTTTTGGGTGGTAATGGCTTACGGATTAGCATGGCCATGGACAGTCAATGGGTGGGCAAATAACCCAACAACACCTACAAGCTCTGTCCTTCCTCATGTGCCATTTCTCCTAATCTGTACTGAAATGCAATTGTTTCAACGTATAGGTGTCACATGTGATACCTGTTAGTCCAAACTAAAAAGGACAACAATGTATGGCCCTGAGAACAATAATCAAGTTGGATTGGATAGCAGTAAGGCTAATCCCGTTGACCCCCAAATCACGTAGACCCCACCTGCATTTAGTAGGGCAACGATGAATGCAGGTAATTGGTCAATGCTGCTGCAAGCATAATAGCAAGTTAGTCAAGTGAGTGAACGTCCTACTAGCCCCACAATACCACTCACTGAGCAAGGATGGAAGAGGTTATCTTTCTTCATTCTCATCATATACACAGTTGTTCTGAAAAGCCTGCTGTTATTTGTTTAATGTATTTTTAGTACAATATTTCGATACTAAATTATAACTATGGTGCTACCTCTTACGGTAATCTTTCTAATGGCGCACTTATACTTTGGGAAGATAAATATACTCTACTTTTAGTTCCTAAAATAATCGGTCCATTTGAGGCAGCGAGACAAGCACTGTAGATATCAAATGCTGTGGGGCAAAGGGATGCCATTCAACCAAGCTACAAAACCAATAGCACAACGGGAGATTGCTGTACTTAGGGGCAATGGCACTCTAGGCAGGACATGTAATGTGCGCCTTCATGCACACAGGCTGCAGGCGCATTTTCCATGGATTCTCATTCACGTCTCTGCAAGACCAGAGCCGGGAATGTGTTACTTTACAGCAAGCAGAAGTCATTCCAAGCATTGGTCGAAGTGTACAAAAGAGGTGGTCAAACAATGTTCCCTGCTGGCCTGCCCCCACTCTCCACAAACCCCATTGCTGTGCCCCCTCCCACACACAATACAAACCCTCAAACAAACACACTGGGCAATGCTACAGGGCCTCCCAAATCGAGGCAGGGTAACTGCTGGTACCATCCAGCAAAGCTCAGGAGAAGGGCAGCCCCCCCTTCGCCCCAGGCCTGCCCTCTCCTCCACTTATCACAGAGACACGCAGTCTCCCCCACCAACAAATCAAGGGAAGGTTGAGGTGTGAACAATCACCTCACCCTTCCACAAAACAACGAAGTGCTAAGCACTCTGAGGAAGTTACCAGGCAGGCAGGGAGGTCACAGCGATCTGCCCCCCACCCCGGAGGCACAGACAGTTGGCTGCAGCCGACCTGGGGGCTGGACCTCATCCCCCACAGACATACATCAAAGACCCAGGGCTACCCCAGAGTCTTATAAAAAGAGCTGATCAGCTCACTGAGAAACACAAACTGTTTGTGGACCCTGGGCTTGGACCCAAACAGTCAGGAGGTTCGCTGTTCACTCAGCGTCTTCCACACTTTCTTTCTTTTTCTTTCTTTCCAGGCAAAGTTTTTATTTTTATATTACGGCTGCATGTAGACAAAGAAGATCTTAGATTCTAAAATTAGCTCCCTGATGTGGTTCAAACAGTGTTCAAATCCTGAAGCGGAAGCATCACTTTGATGATGTGTTGCATGATGTTCACTGTTGCCAACAACCATGTCGGTTTGTCTCCTCCTATTAATTTGTACCAGCAATTTTCCTCATCTTGGAGGTTGAAGTTAGAAATTATGTTTTTCAGGTAAATAGATGTCTCGCGTCGCTGGGCAGTTCAGAAGGAGGTGGCGAATGGTTTCCTTTTTCGTTGTGGATTTACAGGTAAAACAGCAATTTGTTGAGGAGAGGCCTCTGGTTGCCAGAACTTCTTTTGTTTCCAGTAGGTTCAGGTGAATTTTCAGAAAAAGGTTCCGTGCCTCCTACTTGGAAATAGTTTGAGGTATGTTTGTACAGTGTCCAATTTCTTAAAAAACGGTTGAAGATGGCTGGCGAGTTTATATTTGTTTGCTGTTTCAATGGTTTTTATCCAGTCCAGTTCTCTGATCTTTTTTATAACTTTAACTGGGTTGGTCATGAGCTCATCTTCACTGCTTTCCACTGAGTGTAAGAGGGTCAAGTTCTTGGTTTCCCATCTAGACAGCATTTTACATGATCCAAGCTGGATTTCTTGGTTTATCAGGCGGTAGACGTATGGAGAATCTTTCAGGATACATTTCCTATATAACAAGACGCTGTTTGAGTCTACTGTTGTTTCTAATGATGAAAGACTGAGTTCACGTCTAATCAGTGCAATGGGAGTTGATTTTGGTAGGCCAAAGATTCATCTCCAGAAGATTGCTTCTAGTTTAGGCCATAACTCGGCAGGGAGATTAGGCATTGCGTCAGCACCATAGGTTAAGGATGGTATAACCTTCTTTTTATAAAAGTCTCTGACTGGAAGCGTCCAAATTTGGTATAGATGGCTTTCCCTTGGGTTGCTAGTTTTTTTGTTTTCTCATAGAGTACCTCTTGCATTGCTTTATCCTTTGTCGAGCTGTCCAGTGTGACACCTATGTACTTGAAGTTAGTGACTCTTTCAACAGTGGCTATGCCCAAACGGAGCAGAATCTTTTCCTTCAACCGAGTTGGTTTTTCAATTACCATAATTTTCGTTTTCTCATTGTTGATTTCCAAGTTGTTTTACACCATATACTGCTGTAGGTTGTTAAATTGGCGTTGTAGGCCTATTGGGGTGTGGTCTAAAAGGATCAAGTCGCTCGCGCATAGCAGGAGACTGATCTGGTGCTCCCCAAGCTTTGGTGGAAATGCTCATACTGATTTTTCGGATTCTTGGAAGTCGCCTAAATATGTCCAAAACAGGGCAGCAGCCAAGGGGCAGCCCTGCTTGACAACTCTAGCCGTGTTTATCTCCCCGGAGAGGGCCCCTTCTTGGCTCAGTCAGACTCGCATGGTCGAGTTGGAATATAGGGCTTTAATTGGACCAAGCAATTTGTGTGGACATTTCCATAAGGTAAGTTTCTGCCATAGTCTCGAGCGGTCGACTCGATCGAATGCCTGAGTAAGGTCAACAAAGGCAATGAATAGTCGGGGTCGACCTTCCAAGATCTTGCTTTTCAGTGAACTCAAAATGAGTATGTTCGCGTTTGTGCCCAAGGTTTCATTTTGAAACCTGTCTGTAGATTGTCCTGACAGGGGGCTTTGTTAGCCCATGTAGGAAAGTGTTGTATGTTAAGTGACTCCAATCAAACACTCCCACTAAGTCGGTGCCTTGTCTGGGATTGCTCAAGGGAAGCCCTTATTTATATATTTTTATAGCAAGTTATACCCTGGATGATAAACCCTTGTATAACACCCCTCTCCATGAATCCCCCTGATCTCACTGAGCCAAGAAGTAGGTTTGTTTTGCAATTTAAAAGATGTATAGGGAAAATTAAACAATATATATATATATATATATATATATATATATATATATATATCACACAATATATATATATATATATATATCACTTTTATGATAAATTAATATTTGATATCACACTTATGAATATAATGTTGATCTACCATAGATATAATCTGACACTAGCACTCTTCTTTACAATCAATGAGGAGTTAGTATAGGAAGGATAAGGTAGCAGAAAATACTTTTATGGATTCAAGGAAAAGCAATGAGGGAAAAATGCAGCACAGAAATACACTTGATATGATTTCAACAAAAGATAATATGATCACTTTTTCTTTGACAATTCCCTCCCCGCATTTGCAAGATAAGGAGATGGAAGAAGAGCACCCAATTCTCAGGAATACAAAATGCAATACAAATTTTAAAGCAGGCAAGATCCTTTTAAATGTGGTGGCAATGAAGTGAAAAATATGCTGAAAATGCTTTTAATTCCCTCTAGAGGTTCAGGGTGAGTGAGAGATACTTTAAATCAGTTCAGGTCAGCCCTACCAATGATTCAGGGATGGTTATCAGGTTGAAAACGGGATTCAGTAATGGAAGCAAAAGACAGATAGTTTTACACGTAGTTGAAATGAAGCAAAAGCGGGATTATGGAATGACTTTAGGCTTGTTCGATAGCTTAGAATCTTAGCTTTAAAATGAAAGTTGAATCTCTTTCCTAGCCCACACGGTTCCAAAGATACTGACTATTTTGTGGAGATAGATTTGCAGAAATGAAATTAAAGTTTCAGAATGACAGATGCACTGGGGAAGGTTTTGAATCAACAGGATGGACACACGATTTCTTATGATGCAGTTCTAAATAGGTTAAAATAGTTCGAATCAGATTATTTTAAACTAAGAGATTGGTTTTGCACAGTTCTGGCTGAGTACTCACACTATGAATTTGAAATAGGCCGTCAGACTCTGGTCAGCAGGTTTGGACTGGACTCCGGCAGGTGGATCTGAAGTCAAAGCTCTCTGGGTCAGCTCAGCTCTGCACTTCACAGCGGTCTGGTCTCTGGTTCTGCTGGTCTGGATCAAGTGGATTCTGGATACAGCACTGCTTTCTGGGTCTGCTACCGGTTCTGGCAAAAGTTCTTGGCAAAGAATCCAACAGCTCGCCCGGCTGTAGAATAGTTTGGTTGGATTGCTGGATTCTGAAGGCCTGCTGAGAAGAGTTCTCAGCTTGTGGGTTAGGCCTTTGCTTTAAGTTCTGTAGTCTATCTAGAGTCTAAGTTCTGGATGTTCCTTCTAGATGTTGTGTGGTCCGGCAAAATGCTCCGCAAGAAAATGAAAAGTGAATGTCTTGCCTGTCCAAAGCAGTCTCTTTTTGTGTGTTTTGAAAATGGGTGTGTGCGTGGGCATAACGAAACCTGCCCCTCACAACTTATCATTGGCCAAGCTCTCCTCTCTCCCTTGATTGGGGGAAGGAAATGGCGTGTCATGGTGATGAGTTAGTTTATGGGTCAGAGGATCCACCTCTGGTCAGTTTGCACACAAATCTATTCTTGATCCAAATACATATTTATCTACGTACAATTTTTCTAATATTATATGTCCAGTTAACATATTTTCTGTAGCACCAAACCATCCGATCCCTGTCTTTGTAAGATGTCGTGTCCACTTATGACAGAATTCTGCCCTTTTCATCAAGAACACAACCTCTAAACTTTTCCAGAATTTACACAAACATGCACAAGGAATATGGGCATCAGATGATGAAGTGTCAGATTTTTAACATACAGACATTCGGAGTAATACCTTATTTTCCTCTACTACCCCCAGAACATACCACAGAGTCCTAACACCTTTTAAAATGTGCACAGAAAAATCACAAGAATAATGATATTAATTATATAATTTTGACAAGTCCGTACAATGAATTATCCATCTTTTTAAAATTATGCTCTGGCCCAGAGGGGTGTGGTTTTCCAAAGCACGTGGTGGAATTTCTGGTTTATCCACTTCCTCCAACTCAAGTTGCTCACAGAGGCATTGCCCCTCCCGGTTTTCTCTCAAGAGGAAGCCATTTATGACCCCCCCTAATTTAACATTTGCCTGAGCCAAGGAAGGCTCATTGTTCTGTTTCCCTGCTCTCAGGTGCTCCTCCCCTGATTCAATCAGAGAGGTGTAACCTCCCTTTGGTGGGAACAGCAGAAGGCAGCCAGGCCTGAGAATGCAGTGGCTGGGCAAGTTTCAACTCCTGTCGGGGGTAGTTGCCAGGCAGAATTCAATCTCTTCAAGCCAGGCTTCAGCCAAATGTCACTTTTGTTCCAGTTTTCTTCATTCAAATCAAACTTACAATTTCTACACATGCAGCTAGAACACTGATTCTAAGTTCAAAACTATGACATTTAAATAGTTGCAACCTATGTGACACGCAAAGTAGGTCACTCATTTATTTTAAACATTTCGATTTTAGTGGCTTTAAGTCCAATTTCACTTCAGCTACTGACATCCATAGCTCAGCCAGTTTTGTTATAAACATTGTTTTGGGCTCTTCATCTTTCCAGATTTTGTATACACACAAGACTACATTCTGCCAAATGTTTGCTGGTGTTCAGTGAGATTTTTGAACATCTTGCAATGTTTAAAATAGGCATTTTTAGCTTGCATTTCAGAGAAACCAAGGTGATTTCAAAGCGCTTTTTGAGCTAACCGGCACTGCTGTTTTTCCTTTTGCACCACGTTTCACTCATGGCGCTTCTGGCCCACCCCGCTCGCACTGGTGGATGGCAGGTCAGGGGACCATTTTTGTGTGCGGAAAAACTGCGCGGTTTTCCTGGATTCTGGCGCAATGTGGGCTTTTTCGGCCATCTTTGATTTTCTGAGCCCACAGCACCAAATGTTGTAGCCTAATAGTTCAAACGTGGGTCAGGACACCCAACAAGCCCCCCCGCCCGACTGAGCTTTGATTTCGAGTCGAGGGGAATTCGGGTGCAAAGGATGTTTTGATCCACGCGCTGGGATGTCCACATCATCTTCTTCCAATTCTGCAGATGACAAAGTTTAGCATCTTTTCCTCCATTAGGGTGGATCGATCGGTTCTCCTCGCCGGTCCGGATGAGAGTATTGGGTGGAATCCTGGGCCCCTCGGTTCTTTGCTCCCGGTCCCCAGGTCGTCTACCGTGGTCAGTCTCCAGGTTTTCTTTCTCCTAGGATGACAAAGCAAAGCAGCAATACCTATTCGTAGACATTTCTCCCATTTTATAAATCAATAGACATTTACATTCTTATTTTTAAAAAAACCAAGATATAATCAGAAGACATTTTCATTCAAGAATCATAATATTTTAGAGACTATATGTGGGATATTTTAGGGTTGGAACTGAATTACTCTGGAGCGGCCCCCTCTGGTATTGCAGAGGACTCCTCCAGTTGCTGCAGAGTGTGCCTGGGATGGCAACACTTTAACTGATTTATATGGACCCACTAGTCTTCCCCTTCTGCCAAACTACCTTTGGGGATGCGGATCTTGTAGGCAACTGGGGAGATCTTGTCTATAATTTCAAACGGTCCCTTCCATGTAGACAAACATTTCCGCTGTTTGGCCTGGTTTCTTTGGAAATTGTATAGATAGACCCGGTCTCCCACATTGTATTCTTTCTGGGTGGTCTTCAGGCCGTAATGGGTTTTCATGCTATCAGCCGATCTTTCTAGATTCCGCTGAGCATATGCAAAAGCGTGTTGAAGGTGTTTCCTTAAATTCTACACATACTCATGAGTTGTGGAGGCATTTATCAATGTCTGCTCTTGGGTCCTGTAGAGCAAATGCTGGGGAAGCACCATCTTGCGTCCAGTCATCAGCTCAAACGGTGACATTTTAGTTGCAGATGAAGGGGTAGATCTGATGGCCATTGGGACCAGAGGTAATCGGATATCCCAACTTGGCCCAGAATCTGCCACAAACATCTTTAAGATGCTCCCTATGGTTCTGTTGTATCTCTCAACTGCACCAGAAGAGGCTGGTCGGTAAGCAATATGTAGCTTCATTTGAACCCCCAGTATCTCCCACATCTTAGTCATTACTTTGCTGGTAAAATGGCTACCTCTGTCTGACTCAATCCTTTGGGGTAGACCAAAACGCGAAAAGATGTGGTTGATCATCAGGGCAGCTGCTGTTTCTGCCTTGCAGTTTGGGGCCGGGAGACATTCCCCCCACTTGGTAAACAAGCATGTGACCGTCAACATGTACTTGTTTCCCCTAGAGGAGCGAATCACGGGGCCTATGAAGTCGATTTGCAAATCTGACCATGGCAGTGTCATCCCCTCTTTTGGAGAGGCGCCCGTTGTGTGAGGGATGTTGGCTGAAATTGTGCACACACAAGACACCCCTTCAAGTATTGGTCGAGGTCCTGTCCCATGTGTGGCCAGTATGCAACCTCTCTTAAGATCTCAAGTGTTGTATGAAACACCCTATGACCGGTGGTGGCCGCATCATGGGCGTGACTTAACATCAGGCTTCGGAATGAGGTAGGGACCACCCACTGATCATGGCCAGCTTGGGATTTCCTTACCAACAAACCGTCTTGGATTCGGAACATTTTTGGACATTTCATCAACACTCCAAGGTCCTCTTTCCCAATGTAATCGGTATCAGTTAGGGGAAAGTTCTCAGGGTCCTCAATGCGTTGGTAAAACTTACCAATTATTGGATCCCCTTTCTGAGCTGTAATTAAATCAGCATCTGGGGTCTCCTTACTCCATTGTGCAGTTGAAAGATCATTGTGAGCATTTGTCTGGGACCTAGTGATAGCAGTGACCTGGAGTTCCCCCAACAGGGACTCTATTTCTATTAGATCCCCTTGGATGGCCCCAGTTTTGGCCAGCTGATCAGCTAAGTCATTTCCAGTCTTGTCTGGTCCCTCTACTTTGGAATGACCCTTGATCTTTTTCCAGTAGATGGTCATCCCGTTCGAGGTGACCAGATTATCAATGTTTGAATTAACTTCCCATGTTTCAAGGGTTTGTTATTAGCACATAACATGCCTCTGGTTTTCCAATTAACCAGGTGCTCCACGAACCCGTTCCGTACATAATCTGAATATGTGATTATGACCAGTTTGTGCAGTTGATGTTGGACAGCAATGAGGATGGCTTGATACACAGCCATCAATTCTGCCACCTGACTACTTCAGGGACCAATTTTGTATCCAGCGGAGGGTTCTGGGGACTCGTTCACCAATGCATTCCCTACGCCGGCCACCAGTTCTTTTTCCCCGTTGTAGTCAACATGGTAAGAGCATCCATCCACATAGACAGTGGGCATTCCCTCAAACTTGTCTTCTTCAAAGACTTTGTGTGGGGAATTAAGGTATGCCTCCATGTTGTCCTTGATTTTTAGACTTTTGTCCTCGAGACACTTTTCTCTGGCACAATCATGCAAGTCAGCCAGACCTTGCGCGAGGGGACTCTTCTTGTTTTGGCCATATCTGACCTCCACAGGAAAGCCTTGCATTGACAGAATCCAGGAAGTAATTTGGGAATTACTCATATTTCCGGCCCGGATTCTGTCACTTTGGGGGTATTGCAGAGGCTGGTGTGGAGTCTCCACTATGATGTTTTTCCCCTGGATGAACGGGTGGTAATTCTTCAATGCCCACACCATTGCCAGGAGTGCCTTCTCACAATCGTTGAATTTTTCCTCCACAGAGGATAAAGTTTTGCTCGCAAAGGAGATTACTTTATTGCCCTTGTCATGTTTTTGATATAATACTGCCGTCAAGCACGTATTAGAGAACCATGTCTCCAGGAAAAACTCCTTGTTTCTGACAGGGTAAGCTAGGCAGGGCGCTTGTGAGAGGCTTCTTTTGAGCTGTCTTACTGCCTTGGATTGTTCTGGACCCCATTCCCACTTTACCCCCCCTTCAAGAGATGAATCAGGGGTCTGGTGATCTCTGCGTAGCCCTCAATGAATTTTCTGCTGTAATTAGTCAGTCCAAGGAGGCTCCTTAGTTCCCGCAGAGTTGTGGGGTCTTTCAGTTTCTGAAGTGCTTCCACTTTCTTTTCCTGGGGACAGAGACCCTCAAGAGTAATCTCATGCCCCAAGAAATTAACACGGGTTCTACACCACTGTGCTTTCTGAAAGGAAAGTTTTGCTCCGGCAGCCCTCAACTGTGTCAGAACATAACAGATCTCCGGTATGTGTTCCTCCACAGATGAACTTTTGATGAGGACATCATCTACATAAGCCAGGTTACCCCTCGCACCCAGGTAGGGCATGGCCTTGTGTAAGAAAATGTTGAATTCATTGCCGGAGTTGAGGTATCCGAAGGGAGTCCGGGTCCATGTGTACTGCTGGCCCCCAAAGGTAAAAGCCAGTTTGTATTGGTCCTCCCTACTGACAGGCACGGTCCAGTATCCATTGGTCACCTCTATTGCAGTAAATACCTGTGACCCTTAATCTGGGCCAGCCCTTGGTCAATCTAGGGCAGAGGCCATCCGGAAGTATGGACCCGTTTGTTGAGCTCCCTAAGGTCGGCCCAGAGTCTCCACTGGCCATTTGGCTTCAATATTCCCAGCACCGGATTATTGAAGGTGCTGTGGACTGGACGGATTATTCCCCGGGACTCAAGGTTCTTAATTATTTCAGTAAGGGACTCCGTTGATGTGAGAGGCAAGCGATATTGCTTCACAAACACTGGAGTCATGCCAGGGTCTGTGGGAATTGTTGTTGTGTGGATGTCAGTGCGACCACAGTCATATGAGTCTACCGCAAAGAGATCTTGGAAATCCAAGAAAACTTGTTTCAACTTTTGCTTCTGTTCCAGAGTCACACAGGCATCAGCTAGGCTGACTCTTTCTTCCACCATCTGCCTGAAGCCTGGAAAGACTTCTGGTTTTGCTATCTCAGTGGCCTCCTCCAGCTGGGTGGAGAAGTCGCTGGTCAGAGTGCTGATTTGGACTGGAGGCTTCAGGTGGGAAAGGCAGCCCTCATGGACCTGGAAAATCACCTCATCCTTCCGGAAGTCACAAGTCACATCTTCCTTACCATAAGGGCAGGAAGTGTACACCAGGTAGTTCCCCCCATGCCGGGTAACGATCTTGTCTGGTGTTGTGTTGTCATCACTGTCACTGTCAAAACAGTCCTTGGGGATTGGTCCTAACAGTTAATTTCCTAAATCAATGGAGAAATATCGGTCATCAACCGCCATTCCAATAATGGTGCCTGCGGCTACAGTAATACTCTTTAAGTTGCTGTTATCCACCTCTATTGGAATGGTGTCATGTTCTATGTTGACTAATGTTGTTGGGTTTAGCCCCAACCCTTGCTGTTGGAGAGAAGCATTTAGATGGATATAAGCATCAGGGTTTTTCAATTTCTGTCCTCTTTTAACTTTCACTTCCAGGGAGAATTGTCAAGTCCTTTCTGGGATGGTGACTTCCTCTTTAACCTGAATTTCAACTGCATAAGGTAGCAATTGAGCTGACCTGAATGCTTTTTCTGGATCATCAAAGCCCATGGGATTATCCGTTAATTGGGACCAAGCTTTGAAGTTTATTGGCTCCAAACTAATGGCAAAGCGATTGAGAATGTCACTGCCTAAGTAAAAGGCGGCAGTGACATCTCGCACGACCCAACAATTATGGACTATGCTCTTGTTGCCAATGGAGATTTTGAGCATACACCTGCTTGGCAGGAGATGTTTGGAATTGGGTGCTTCCGGGTCCATTTCCCATTTGTCAATCAGTTTGAATGTGGGAATGGCTGGATCTTTTTGAAGTTGGCGGAACATGGCTTCGCTGATGAAGCTCTTACCGTTGTTCACAGATACTCGAGCGAGAACAGAGTCCTTCCCATCATTTAACTGAACAGGGATGAACAACTGATCTCCAATTTGCTGATTATCAGCCAGGCTCTGAGCTGATTTCACATCTTTCTGGACTATAGGAGTGGGTGTTTCTGATTGTGGATTAGTAAAGAGTTTCAGAGTGTTTCCTTCCAGTGTGGAATAGCACCTTAAACTGGAGGGAAGGTTGATTTTCAGAAATAGAGAGGACCTCCATCACCAGTCTGTTGTCCTTCTGCTATTACTGTCACATCTGGAATTTGGTTATTCTGGAAGTGAAATTCTACTTGTTCAGATTTTTGTTCAACCATGGGCAGGTGCTGTTTAAGCTAACATAGTTGACACTTTGCATTAATTTTATTGGTCGGCTAGTCTGGGTCCAGAGGACCTTGTTTACACAATCTATTAGGGGTGACAACCTTCTCAGGTCATTCCCTAGTAAACAAGGGGTGCCCTCTGGAGTCACTACTATGACCGGGTGTTTCACCTTGTGTCGCCCAATTTTGATGCCCAAATCTGCAGTCCCCTCGACGGGTATTTCCTTCCCGTCACAGTTCTGGAGTTGTCCAGGAAGAGAGGTGAGAGGAATTCGGTAATTCTCCCCCCTTCCTGCATTTAGTTCATCAAAGGCCCTTTTGGACAGAAGGGTAGCTTGGGATCCAGTGTCCAAAAGTGCCAAAATTGTACCCTGCCCCTGTACTTGTAAGGCATAGTATCTTCCCTCCTTCTCCTCAAGGGGGCTCAGATAATGCACATTTTTGGACAACTGGTGGGCTAATTTTCTGGTTTTGGACATTGAGAGAAGAGATTTGGGCAAAATTCTGTGGAGAGTCTCGGGAATCTGAAAGAAAAAGTTGGCAACTGGATATGGTTTTGGGTTCCCCTGGTTCTGGTTCTGGGCCACCACCCCTTTCTGGAGGCAGTCACCAGGATGGGTTTGGACTAGGGGTTTTTGGTATTGTTGGTTTTGGGATAGGATGATGGGCGGCGAGCTCGATCCCCACATCTACCCAGTCGATTGATTCGGTTTTAGGTTCCCCTGGTTCCAGTTCTGGGCCGCCCCCCCTTTTTGGAGGCAGTCACCAGGATGGGTTTGAACCAGGGGTTTTCGGTATTGTTGGTTCTGGGATAGAATGATGGGCGGCGACAGCTCAATCCCCACATCTACCCAGTCTATTGATTCGGTTTTAGGTTCCCCTGGTTCTAGTTCTGGGCTGCCCCCCCTTTTTGGAGGCAGTCACCAGGATGGGTTTGAACCAGGGTTTTTACGGTCTTGTTGGTTTTGGGATAGAATGATGGGCGGCGACAGCTCAATCCCCACATCTACCCAGTCTGGTTTGGAATCACTTGGGACCCATTTTTCCTTGCTAGGAGTTCCCCCATCTCTGAAGGAAAAGATCCTTTTCCCAGAATCCTCTGAGGATCCCTCTCCCTCAAATTGGAAGACCTGTACCTCCTCCACAAAATGGGTCTGTTTGGGCCATTTGTTTCTCCTACCTCCTCTCTGCTCCTTGGATGGCAGACTTCCAGGGGTAGGAGATTTTGTTTCCGGTTCCTGGGTTTCCAGGGGCTGTTTACAAGTGGTGAAGGAAGCTTCCTCCAAGGCTTTACACCCCCCCTCCCCTTGTGCCTCCTCCCTGGGAACGGGTGGGTTATCGGTGTGCTGCCCTGTCATTGTTCTGGAGCACCAGGCCCAGAGTTTGGGGAATTTTGCGGTGGCATGCTCATCTGAGGGTTCTGTTGAACCCTCAGTATGTGACCCAGATCCCGTGCCATATTTTGGACCTGGCGCTCTAACTGTGAAACCCGCTCAGGCTGATACAGGGTTCTATTTTCTCCCCTGGGCTGATCCCGGGAAAGGTAGCCATTCCTTCTCTGGTAGTGCCCTGGGTTGGGAAGATTTGGGTACCCCTCCACCCTTGGCCTCCCCTCTCCCAGATTAGGTTGTCCGGACTCAAGGAAGTGGGGAAAGAAGGATGGATGATTTTGGGGCTGGAAGTTGGGTGGATACCCGGGGAACAAGTTCTGCCCAGTACTTGGGGAATTTGTGCCTTCCTGTGGGAAGTTAGGAGGGAAGTTCCCTGGGTCAGGTGCTTGGCTGGATCCCCCCTTGGGCTGGACGAGTCCACACGTAACCCAGGATTGGACCGTTTCCCTTATAGCGGGGACTTACATAGCCTGGGGAGCGAGGGACCCCATTTATGGGACTACCTCCTTGACTCCCTGTCTGTGACGGCAGGTTTTTAGGTCCCCCCATCTCCAAATCTAAAACGGGGGCAACCTTTACCTCTGCCACCTTGGCAGCAGCAGGGGTGCTGTTGGTTTTGGGGTTTTTGGGCTGATTCTTATTTTCCACCGGTTTCTGCACCTCATAGATGCGGGTGGCTTGCTCAATGACCCAGTTTAAAGATCTTTTCTCGTGAAAGTCTCTCACGAGATGGGTCATTATGTATTTGGGTAAGGCATGGAAAAACATATTAACAAATTCTTTACTGTCCATGCGTACCCTTTTTGTAGTCTGCGCAAAAGCACGCTTTAACTCCTGTGCAAATTCTTGTAGGGCCTGATCCTCCCCACATTGCAAATTGTAGGCTGCCTTGCGAGCCTCTTGGGGATTTCTGTGAACAGAACAATGTTTCAAGATGGCCGCCCTGTAGGTGGACCATCTTGAATGATTTTGGTCCTCTAGCCCCGCAAAGAAACTGGAGTATTCTGGGGAGAATGTCCATTTTACAAACTGAATGCAGCTACTGCTGTCTTTCAAATGGAAAGTCTCCATCATTTTCTCACAAAGCTCCAAGTGTTCCCAAACAGAATACTTGGCGTTCTTGTGATAAGAGGTGATGACACTCCTTATTGCCTTGATCTGCTTTAAGGGGTCCTTAAGCAAGACCCTTTTTGCCTTATTGGCCTTTTTGGTTTGAGTAACCCTGGTCCACTCATCCTCTGACTCAGAGGCACTGCTCCCAGAGGTGCTCGTCTGATCTTCCAGGTTTTCCCGGATTCTGCGAGCCTGGGAATGGCTGGCAGAATGTGGGGACCTAGTCCCTGTGTCCTGGGACGCTCAGAGGAGTCTTCAGATCCCTCCTTGCTGCCAGGATTTGATGGGTACCCCCCCACTGACCTAACTGGGCAGAGGTTTTTAGGATGTCCTTAGTGGGCCTACTTTCCTGGGGTTCCCCAATAAATTGCACTGTGCTTGGGTGCCCATACCCGGATGCCCACCCATCCATTCCTGGGAGGTACTGGCCTATGAACCCCATACTTTTGGCTTGATAGTAATCTGCCATCCTTGTGGCCCTGTGCTCATGTGAGCCAGGGGACATGGGGGTTCCAGAGTCCAAGGACTGGGAGAGATGAAGGCCTCTGGTACTAGGGTTCCTGGGGTTATGCTCAGGTGTTTCCCTTTCCCAGCGAACTTCATCTCTGTCAGCCCCTGCTCCCTGTTGCGATGCAAGAGCCTGCGCTTTCAGTTCCTCAGTTAAGGCGCTACTAGACTCTATTAGTCTCTCCTGCATGGCTACCTGTTGCTGGAGCCTATCATTGTGCTGACAGAGAGCCTCATTTTCTCTCTGCGCTTCCTGGTTGGTCCTGGAATACTGGGCCAGTCTTTGCAGCAGGAGGGTTACCTCCTGAGTCCCATCGATACTGGCCTGTTCCTTTCTTGCCATAGCATCTTCCACCCTACTTGTGTGCTTTAACAAGTTCTGATGCTCTTTTTGGAGGTCACCCAGTCCCTGGAGGGCCAAGTGATTTTCTTCAATTTTTTTCTTTTAATTGGCAGACTTCCTGGCCTAAGGTGTCCCTTTCCTGACTAAGAGCCTGCATCTGTGCCGCCAGGTCGTCCCTTTGCCTTTGAAAGGCACCAGCTTTCTGCCATTCTTGATCAAACTCTGCCTGGGTATCCAGGTCTTTCAAAATCAGTTTATTGCCCTCTGTCTTCTCCCTATCTAGGTGGCTTTGCAGGGTGACTACCTGCTCTGTGCATGCCCTATTGAAGTCCAGTTGTTGCTCCAGCTTTTTCTGGCTCTGCAGTAGGGAATCCAAACCTTCTTGGTACTCTTTCTGCAAGGCCCGAAATCTGTTATCCAGGTCAGACTATTCCTGTTGCAGGATATCCATATCTTCCTTTATTTTAATAATATACTGCCTACTATCATTTTCTGACTCCTGGCTCCTCTGCAGCCTCTGCTCAGAAGAGACCAGGTCAATTTATATATCCTGCGAGTTAGCACACTATATTAATCTGCACAAGTGATAGATCTAATCCAGAATCCCCTGCTCAAGCCCCCAATCTGTTAAGTGACTCCAATCAAGCACTCCCACTAAATCAGTGCCTTGTCTGGGATTGCTCAAGGGAAGCCCTTATTTATATATTTTTATAGCAAGTTATACCCTGGATGATAAACCCTTGTATAACACCCCTCTCTATGAATCCCCCTGATCTCACTGAGCCAAGAAGTAGGTTTGTTTTGCAATTTAAAAGATTTATTGGAAAAATTAAACAATATATATATATATATCACACTTTTATAATAAATTAATATTTGATACCACACTTATGAATATAATGTTGATCAACCATAGATAATCTGACACTAGCACTCTTCTTTACAATCAATGAGGAGTTAGTATAGGAAGGATAAGGTAGCAGAAAATACTTTTATGGATTCAAGGAAAAGCAATGAGGGAAACATGCAGCACAGAAATAAACTTGATATGATTTCAACAAAAGATAATATGATCACTTTTTCTTTGACAATTCCCTCCCCCCCATGCAAGATAAGGAGATGGAAGGGGAGCACACAATTCTCAGGAATACAAAATGCAATACAAATTTCCAGTTCCCCCCAGCGAGTTTAGAGGAAAACAGGTATGATTTTAAAGCAGGCAAGATCCTTTTAAATGTGGTGGCAATGAAGTGAAAAATATGCTGAAAATGCTTTTAATTCCCTCTAGAGGTTCAGGGTGAGGTTCAGGGTGAGTGAGAGATACTTTAAATCAGTTCAGGTCAGTCCTACCAATGATTCAGGGATGGTTATCAGGTTGAAAACGGGATTCAGTAATGGAAGCAAAAGACAGATATTTTTACACGTAGTTGAAATGAAGTAAAAGCGTGATTACGGAATAACTATATGGAAAGCTTAGAATCTTAGCTTTAAAATGAACGTTAAATCTCGTTCCTAGCCCACACGGTTCCAAAGATACAGACGATTTTGTGGAGATAGATTTTCGGAAATGAAATTAAAGTTTCAGAATGACAGATGTGCCGTGGAAGATTTTGAATCAACAGGATGGACACACAATTTCTTATGATGCAGTTCTAAATAGGTTAAAATAGTTTGAATTAGATTATTTTAAACTAAGAGATTGGTTTTGCACAGTTCTGGCTGAGTACTCACACTATGAATTTGAAATAGGCCGTCAGGGTCTGGTCAGCAGGTTTGGACTGGACTCCGGCGGGTGGTTCTGAAGTCACAGCTCTCTGGGTCAGCTCTGCTCTGCACTTAACAGCGGTCTGGTCTGTGGCTCTGCTGGTCTGGATCAAGTGGATTCTGGATACAGCACTGCTTTCTGGGTCTGCTGCCGGATCTGGCAAAAGTTCTTGGCAAAGAATCCAACAGCTCACCCGGCTGTAGAATAGTTTGGTTGGATTGCTGGATTCTGAAGGCCTGCTGAGAAGAGTTCTCAGCTTGTGGGTTAGGCCTTTGCTTTAAGTTCTGTAGTCTATCTGGAGTCTAAGTTCTGGATGTTCCTTCTAGATGTTGTGTGGTCCAGCAAAATGCTCCGCAAGAAAATGAAAAGTGAATGTCTTGCCTGTCCAACGCAGTCTCTTTTTATGTGTTTTGAAAATGGGTGTATGCGTGGGCATAACTAAGCCTGCCCCTCACAATTTATCATTGGCCAAGCTCTCCTCTCTCCCTTGATTGGGGGAAGGAAATGGAGTGTCATCGTGATGAGGTAGTTTATGGGTCAGAGGATCCACCCCTGGTCAATTTGCACACAAATCTATTCTTGATCCAAATACATATTTATCTATGTACAATTTTTCTAATATTATATGTCCAGTTAACATATTTTCTGTAGCACCAAACCATCTGATCCCTGTCTTTGTAAGATGTCGTGTCCACTTATGACAGAATTCTGCCCTTTTCATCAAGAACACAACCTCTAAACTTTTCCAGAATTTACACAAACATGCACAAGGAATATGGGCATCAGATGATAAAGTGTCAGATTTTTAACATACAGACGTTCGGAGTAATACCTTATTTTCCGCTAGTACCCCCCAGAACATACCACAGAGTCCTAACACCTCTTAAAATGTGCACAGAATAATCACAAGAATAATGATATTAATTATATCATTTTGACAAGTCCGTACTGTGAATTATCCATCTTTTTAAAATTATGCTCTGGCCCAGAGGGGTGTGGTTTGCCAAAGCACATGGTGGAATTTCTGGTTTATCCACTTCCTCCAACTCAAGTTGCTCACAGAGGCACTGCCCCTCCCAGTTTCTCTCAAGAGGAAGCCATTTATGACCCCCCCTAATTTAACATTTGCCTGCGTCAAGGAAGGCTCATTGTTCTGTTTCCCTGCTCCCAGGTGCTCCTCCCCTGATTCAATCAGAGAGGTGTAACCTCCCTTTGGTGGGAACAGCAGAAGGCAGCCAGGCCTGAGAATGCAGTGGCTGGGCAAGTTTCAACTCCTGTCGAGGGTAGTTGCCAGGCAGAATTCAATCTCTTCAAGCCAGGCTTCAGCCAAATGTCACTTTTGTTCCAGTTTTCTTCATTCAAATCAAACTTATAATTTCTACACATGCAGCTAGAACACTGATTCTAAGTTCAAAACTATGACATTTAAACAGTTACAACCTATGTGACACTCAAAGTAGGTCGCTCATTTATTTTAAACATTTCGATTTTAGTGGCTTTAAGTCCAATTTCACTTCAGCTGCTGCCATCCACAGCTCAGCCAGTTTTGTTATAAACAATGTTTTGGGCTCTTCATCTTTCCAAATTTTGTATGCGCACAAGACTACATTCTGCCAAATGTTTGCTGGTGTTCAGTGAGATTTTTGAATATCTTGCAATGTTTAAAATAGGCATTTTTAAACCAAGGTGATTTCAAAGTGCTTTTTGAGCTAACCGGCACTGCTGTTTTTCCTTAGGCACCACATTTCACTCATGGCGCTTCTGGCCCACCGCGCTTGCACTGGTGGGTGGCAGGTCAGGGGACCATTTTTGTGTACGCAAAAACTGCACGGTTTTCCTGGATTCTGGCGCAATGTGGTCTTTTTCGGCCATCTTGGATTTTCTGAGCCCACAGCACCAAATGTTGTAGCATAATAGTTCAAACGTGGGTCAGGACACCCAACATATAGAAGAAGGGACCTTAACAGTTTGCCTATTGGGTCTAGAAGAGCAATTGGGTGGTAATTAGCTGGATCAGCCCTGTTTCCATTTTTTATAGATGGGAACTATATTCGCACAAGTCCATGATGGAGGGATGGATTTGGATGTGGTGCAACGTCTGAAGATTTTTCTCAGAAGAGATGACCAAGCTTCTGGGTGTGTTTTCAAGTCGAGGTTGGCATTCCATCTGGACCAGGGGCACGGGATGGTTTTAATTTTCTTATCAGGTCCTGGATGTCCTCTATGTTATCTAGATGAGTCAATGGGGTATCACAACTGCCCATGTCCTCCTGAGAGGTTTAAGGCCATTGAAAAAGGATGTCAAAGTAGGCCTCCCAGACCGATACTCTAATTCCATTCAATTGGCACAGGGAGCACCTGGTGTTGTTGAGTGAAGGAGGGACCAAAAGTCTCTGGCGTGGTTAACATTTATAGCCTCAAGAATATTTTCGGCGTCTTGTTGGTATAGTACATGGCGGTGTCCTCTCAACTATGCTTTGTAGGTTTTTGCGGCTGCCCTAATGATGCTTAATGCCAGCTGGGGGTCTAGTTTTCGTGCCTGCCTTTTAATTCTTCTAAGATCCCTCTTTTTTCCGTGATCTGTTCATCATAGATTTGTTTCTGTTGAGTCTTGGTTTGCTTTTTCTTCCCCTGTGGGACTCTGAAGGTGGTCAGTAGCGGGATATAGTCCACCACCATGGTATTTTCTTGGTTGTTTAAGACCTTGTAGGCCACCGTTAGAGAGCAAATTGCCCTTTCTGTCATTCTGAGTCTTGTGCCTTGACAGGTTACCTCTATATTTGAGGTCATAGATGGGTTGTTTGGAGGGATTGAAGACCAGGCGGTTTCTAAGAGGTTGTGGTCACTTTCAGGAGTCCTCACCACTTTAAATGTTGTTATTAGAGGTAGTAAGGATCGCAACACGAAAATGTGTTCAATCGTTGATTTTGAGTTTGCTCTTTCCCAAGTTGGAAGTCTATTGGGGTCGTGAAAGACCTGATCGAGGTTAGAGAAGGATCTAGTTTTCATCAATTTCAGCCATTTAATTGCCATCTGATCAGTTAATCGTCTCTTTGGTTTGCTCGTGTTGGCATTAATAGAGTCATGGCAGTTGATGTTAAGGTCGCCGCACATAACGATGTGGTCTGCTTGGTGGTTAGCTTGAATCCAATCAATTTCCGTCTCAATCATGTAGATACATTTTGTACGGTCAATGGTGGCAGGATTCCAATAGATGGTGATAATAACAATCAGCCTTGTCCGGATTATGTTGGACTCCACGTCGGCTGTTGACCAATTTAGCTTCACCATCAACATGAAGTGGTTCTCTTTCAATTTTTGGATGCCCGTTAGGCCGCGTCCACTGCAAATTGCGATTAATAGACCCGCTGTTGGGCGTCTTGTGGAGTCTTTTTTGGCTAAGACTGTATTGATCTCATAGCCATCAAGGATGGGAGATTGGAGTAACCATGTCTCCTGAAGGCATATAATGTCATAGTCGCTCAGATTTATGGAGCCCGGAATTGTTAAGTGAAGAAAGCCTTGTGTATTCCATGAACACATCTTTAGTGGGTCCTGGTCGGTTGTTGTTTGTTTGTCGCTCGTGTTGTTGTAGGCCTTTTTCTTGAGTGGCTATTTTTGGTGTTGGATCTTCAGGGCTTTTGGAAGCCATGACCACATAGTCTGAAGTGAGGAACTTGGATGTAGTTTTGCCACACTGGAGCAAATCTCATTCTGGACTTTCCTTTGAATTTTCTGAGATTCTTTTGGTTGCAAGTTCTTGAGTTGAGAGCTTGAATCTGTGGGAGAATCTTGGTGGCTTGGATTTTGGTGGGCATGGTTTGGTGGTCGAGCTGTTGGTTTTGAAGACACCACTGTTGATGTTTTACAATGATCTGTGGTAAAGGTCTCATTCGTTACTGAGGCAGTTCTGGTTCTCTTTGGCGTACCGCAATGTTTTTGTTGAGCTGATTTAAATCGAACATTTTCTTTCATAGTTGCTGAGGACATTTTGGGTTCCAGGTTTCTGCTTACTTTTATTTTCCTCGATAAATCGTAGCCCATAATTAAAAGATATTCTACTGCTGTTCTTAGAAGATTATTTATAGTCGATGCAAGTCACAAGCCCGTTATTAGCACCCTCCCCATTCCCATTGAGCGCTATTGGGGCTCAAATGGGAATGGGGAATGGTCTGTTCAATGGGGACTTACCGGTCCCGCCAGGGTCGGATACACCGGTAAGTCCCCATTGAACAAGAACAGACACGGGCACGGTATAGGAGGCAGCCATGGAGCTAATAGCTCCATGGCTAACACCCATCTCGTAATGTGGCCCATTGTGGTTAAAGCCAAACACATCACTGGAACGGACAATAACATTGCAGACGCTTGATCTCGTTTTCAGTGGACAGGATTCCATGGAGCTAGCACCCCACGCCCAAGAAATGATGATGTTAATACCAGCAGACTGCTGGTCAGTGATGGGAAACTAAAATAAATTGCATCAACGCTGGGGCCAGAGAGCCAAGGCCGGGATGTACACCAAGAACCAGGCATCTCAAAAACGGGTGCCAACAACAACAATTGGCTCACAAAGAGACCTAACCCTGACACGGGGTGCTCCCACATTTTAGTCATTACTTTGCTGGTAAAATGGCTACCTCTGTCTGACTCAATCCTTTGGGGTAGACCAAAACGCGAAAAGATGTGGTTGATCATCAGGGCAGCTGCTGTTTCTGCCTTGCAGTTTGGGGCCGGGAGACATTCCCCCCACTTGGTAAACAAGCATGTGACCGTCAACATGTACTTGTTTCCCCTAGAGGAGCGAATCACGGGGCCTATGAAGTCGATTTGCAAATCTGACCATGGCAGTGTCATCCCCTCTTTTGGAGAGGCGCCATTTCCCCCACTTGGTAAACAAGCATGTGACCCTCAACATGTACTTGTTTCCCCTAGAGGAGCGAATCACGGGGCCTATGAAGTCGATTTGCAAATCTGACCATGGCAGTGTCATCCCCTCTTTTGGAGAGGCGCCCGGTGTGTGAGGGATGTTGGCTGAAATTGTGCACACACAAGACACCCCTTCAAGTATTGGTTGAGGTCCTGCCCCATGTGTGGCCAGTATGCAACCTCTCTTAAGATCTCAAGTGTTGTATGAAACACCCTATGACCGGTGGTGGCCGCATCATGGGCGTGACTTAACATCAGGCTTCGGAATGAGGTAGGGACCACCCACTGATCATGGCCAGCTTGGGATTTCCTTACCAACAAACCGTCTTGGATTCGGAACATTTTTGGACATTTCATCAACAGTCCAAGGTCCTCTTTCCCAATGTAATCGGTATCCGTCAGGGGAAAGTTCTCAGGGTGCTCAATGCGTTGGTAAAACCTACCAATTATTGGATCCCCTTTCTGAGCTGTAATTAAATCAGCATATGGGGTCTCCTTACTCCATTGTGCAGTTGAAAGATCATTGTGAGCATTTGTCTGGGACCTAGTGATAGCAGTGACCTGGAGTTCCCCCAACAGGGACTCTATTTCTATTAGATCCCCTTGGATGGCCCCGGTTTTGGCCAGCTGATCAGCTAAGTCATTTCCAGTCTTGTCTGGTCCCTCTACTTTGGAATGACCCTTGATCTTTTTCCAGTAGATGGTCATCCCGTTAGAGGTGACAAGATTATAAATGTTTGAATTAACTTCCCATGTTTCAAGAGTTTGTTATTAGCACATAACATGCCTCTGGTTTTCCAATTAACCAGGTGCTCCACGAACCCGTTCCGTACATAATCTGAATCTGTGATTATGACCAGTTTGTGCAGTTGATGTTGGACAGCAGTGAGGATGGCTTGATACACAGCCATCAATTCTGCCACCTGACTACTTCAGGGACCAATTTTGTATCCAGCGGAGGGTTCTGGGGACTCGTTCACCAATGCATTCCCTACGCCGGCCACCAGTTCTTTTTCCCCGTTGTAGTCAACATGGTAAGAGCATCCATCCACATAGACAGTGGGCATTCCCTCAAACTTGTCTTCTTCAAAGACTTTGTGTGGGGAATTAAGGTATGCCTCCATGTTGTCCTTGATTTTTAGACTTTCGTCCTCGAGACAGTTTTCTCTGGCACAATCATGCAAGTCAGCCAGACCTTGCGCGAGGGGACTCTTCTTGTTTTGGCCATATCTGACCTCCACAGGAAAGCCTTGCATTGACAGAATCCAGGAAGTAATTTGGGAATTACTCATATTTCCGGCCCGGATTCTGTCACTTTGGAGGTATTGCAGAGGCTGGTGTGGAGTCTCCACTATGATGTTTTTCCCCTGGATGAACGGGTGGTAAATCTTCAATGCCCACACTATTGCCAGGAGTGCCTTCTCACAATCGTTGAATTTTTCCTCCACAGAGGATAAAGTTTTGCTCGCATAGGAGATTACTTTATTGCCCTTGTCATGTTTTTGATATAATACTGCCGTCAAGCACGTATTAGAGAACCCTGTCTCCAGGAAAAACTCCTTGTTTCTGACAGGGTAAGCTAGGCAGGGCGCTTGTGAGAGGCTTCTTTTGAGCTGTCTTACTGCCTTGGATTGTTCTGGACCCCATTCCCACTTTACCCCCCCCTTCAAGAGATGAATCAGGGGTCTGGTGATCTCTTCGTAGCCCTCAATGAATTTTCTGCTGTAATTAGTCAGTCCAAGGAGGCTTCTTAGTTCCCGCAGAGTTGTGGGGTCTTTCAGTTTCTGAAGTGCTTCCACTTTCTTTTCCTGGGGGCAGAGACCCTGAAGAGTAATCTCATGCCCCAAGAAATTAACACGGGTTCTACACCACTGTGCTTTCTGAAAGGAAAGTTTTGCTCCGGCGGCCCTCAACTGTGTCAGAACATAACGGATCTCCGGTATGTGTTCCTCCACAGATGAACTTTTGATGAGGACATCATCTACATAAGCCAGGTTACCCCTCGCACCCAGGTCAGGCATGGCCTTGTGTAAGAAAATGTTGAATTCATTGCCGGAGTTGAGGTATCCGAAGGGAGTCCGGGTCCATGTGTACTGCTGGCCCCCAAAAGTAAAAGCCAGTTTGTATTGGTCCTCCCTACTGACAGGCACGGTCCAGTATCCATTGGTCAGTTCTATTGCAGTAACTACCTGTGACCCCTGAATCTGGGCCAGCCCTTGGTCAATGTAGGGCAGAGGCCATCGGGAAGTATGGACCCGTTTGTTGAGCTCCCTAAGGTCGGCCCAGAGTCTCCATTGGCCATTTGGCTTCAATATTCCAAGCACCGGATTATTGAAGGTGCTGTGGACTGGACGGATTATTCCCCGGGACTCAAGGTTCTTAATTATTTCAGTAAGGGACTCCGTTGATGTGAGAGGCAAGCGATATTGCTTCACAAACACTGGAGTCATGCCAGGGTCTGTGGGAATTGTTGTTGTGTGGATGTCAGTGCGACCACAGTCATATGAGTCTACCGCAAAGAGATTTTGGAAATCCAAGAAAACTTGTTTCAACTTTTGCTTCTGTTCCAGAGTCACACAGGCATCAGCTAGGCTGACTCTTTCTTCCACCATCTGCCTGAAGCCTGGAAAGACTTCTGGTTTTGCTATCTCAGTGGCCTCCTCCAGCTGGGTGGAGAAGTCGCTGGTCAGAGTGCTGATTTGGACTGGAGGCTTCAGGTGGGAAAGGCAGCTCTCATGGACCTGGAAAATCACCTCATCCTTCCGGAAGTCACAAGTCACATCTTCCTTACCATAAGGGCAGGAAGTGTACACCAGGAAGTTCCCCCCATGCCAGGTAAAGATCCTGTCTGGTGTTGTGTTGTCATCACTGTCACTGTCAAAACAGTCCTTGGGGATTGGTCCTAACAGTTCATTTCCTAAATCAATGGAGAAATGTCGGTCATCAACCGCCATTCCAATAATGGTGCCTGTGGCTACAGTAATACTCTTTAAGTTGCTGTTATCCACCTCTATTGGAATGGTGTCATGTTCTATGTTGACTAATGGTGTTGGGTTTAGCCCCAACCCTTGCTGTTGGAGAGAAGCATTTAGATGAATATAAGCATCAGGGTTTTTCAATTTCTGTCCTCTTTTAACTTTCACTTCCAGGGAGAATTGTCGGGGCCTTTCTGGGATGGTGACTTCTTTAACCTGAATTTCAACTGCATAAGGTAGCAATTGAGCTGACCTGAATGCTTTTTCTGGATCATCAAAGCCCATGGGATTATCCGTTAATTGGGACCAAGCTTTGAAGTTTATTGGCTCCAAACTAATGGCAAAGCGATTGAGAATGTCACTGCCTAAGTAAAAGGCGGCAGTGACATCTCGCACGACCCAACAATTATGGACTATGCTCTTGTTGCCAATGGAGATTTTGAGCATACACCTGCTTGGCAGGAGATGTTTGGAATTGGGTGCTTCCAGGTCCATTTTCCATTTGTCTATCAGTTTGAATGTGGGAATGGCTGGATCTTTTTGAAGTTGGCGGAACATGGCTTCACTGATGAAGCTCTTACCGTTGTTCACACATACTCGAGCGAGAACAGAGTCCTTCCCATCATTTAACTGAACAGGGATGAACAACTGCTCTCCAATTTGCTGAATATCAGCCAGGCTCTGAGCTGATTTCACATCGTTCTGGACTATAGGAGTGGGTGTTTCTGATTGTGGATTAGTAAAGAATTTCAGAGTGTTTCCTTCCAGTGTGGAATAGCACCTTAAACTGGAGGGAAGGTTGATTTTCAGAAATAGAGAGGACCCCCCATCACCAGTCTGTTGTCCTTCTGCTATTACTGTCACATCTGGAATTTGGTTATTCTGGAAGTGAAATTCTACTTGGTCAGATTTTTGTTCAACCATGTGGCAGGTGCTGTTAAAGCTAACATAGTTGACACTCTGCTTTAATTTTATTGGTCGGCTAGTCTGGGTCCAGAGGACCTTGTTTCCACAATCTATTAGGGGTGACAACCTTCTCAGGTCATTCCCTAGTAAACAAGGGGTGCCCTCTGGAGTCACTACTATGACCGGGTATTTCACCTTGTGTCGCCCAATTTTGATGCCCAAATCTGCAGTCCCCTCGACGGGAATTTCCTTCCCGTCAAAGTTCTGGAGTTGTCCAGGAAGAGAGGTGAGAGGAATTCGGTAATTCTCCCCCCTTCCTGCATTTAGTTCATCAAAGGCCCTTTTGGACAGAAGGGTAGCTTGGGATCCAGTGTCCAAAAGTGCCAAAATTGTACCCTGCCCCTGTACTTGTAAGGCATAGTATCTTCCCTCCTTCTCCTCAAGGGGGCTCAGATAATGCACATTTTTGGACAACTGGTGGGCTAATTTTCTGGTTTTGGACATTGAGAGAAGAGATTTGGGCTAAATTCTGTGGAGAGTCTCACGAATCTGAAAGAAAAAGTTGGCAACTGGATATGGTTTTGGGTTCCCCTGGTTCTGGGCCGCCCCCCCTTTTTGGAGGCAGTCACCAGGATGGGTTTGGACTAGGGGTTTTTGGTATTGTTGGTTCTGGGATAGGATGATGGGCGGCGACAGCTCGATCCCCACATCTACCCAGTCAATTGATTTGGTTTTAGGTTCCCCTGGTTCCAGTTCTTGGCTGCCCCCCCTTTTTGGAGGCATTCACCTTGATGGGTTTGAACCAGGGTTTTTACGGTCTTGTTGGTTCTGGGATAGAATGATGGGCGGCGACAGCTCAATCCCCACATCTACCCAGTGTGGGTTGGAATCACTTGGGACCCATTTTTCCTTGGGAAGAGTTCCCCCATCTCTGAAGGAAAAGATCCTTTTCCCAGAATCCTCTGAGGATCCCTCTCCCTCAAATTGGAAGACCTGTACCTCCTCCACAAAATGGGTCTGTTTGGGTCCTTTGTTTCTCCGACCTCCTCTCTGCTCCTTGGATGGCAGACTTCCAGGGGTAGGAGATTTTGTTTCCGGTTCCTGGGTTTCCAGGGGCTGTTTACAAGTGGTGAAGGAAGCTTCCTCAAAGGCTTTACACCCCCCTTCCGCTTGTGCCTCCTCCCTGGGAACGGGTGGGTTATCGGTGTGCTGCCCCGTCATTGTTCTGGAGCACCAGGCCCAGAGTTTGGGGAATTCTGCGGTGGCATGCTCATCTGAGGGTTCTGTTGAACCCTCAGTATGTGACCCAGATCCCGTGCCATATTTTGGACCTGGCGCTCTAACTGTGAAACCCGCTCAGGCTGATACGGGGTTCTATTTTCTCCCCTGGGCTGATCCCGGGAAGGGGAGCTATCCCTTCTCTGGTAGTGCCCTGGGTTGGGAAGATTTGGGTACCCCTCCACCCTTGGCCTCCCCTCTCCCAGATTAGGTTGTCTGGGCTCAAGGAAGTGGGGAAAGAAGGATGGATGATTTTGGGGCTGGAAGTTGGGTGGATACCTGGGGAACAAGTTCTGCCCAGGATTTGGGGAATTTCTGCCTTCCTGTGGGAAGTTAGGAGGGAAGTTCCCTGGGTCAGGTGCTTGGCTGGATCCCCCCCTTGGGCTGGACGAGTCCACACGTAACCCAGGATTGGACCGTTTCCCTTATAGCGGGGACTTACATAGCCTGGGGAGCGAGGGACCCCATTTGTGGGACTACCTCCTGGACTCCCTGTCTGTCACTGGCCCGAGGGCCTTCTGGGCTTAGAATTATTCGGTGCCGGCAGGTTTTTAGGTCCCCCCATCTCCAAATCTAAAACGGGGGCAACCTTTACCTCTGCCACCTTGGCAGCAGCAGGGGTGCTGTTGCTTTTGGGGTTTTTGGGCTGATTCTTATTTTCCACCGGTTTCTGCTCCTCATAGATGTGGTTGGCTTGCTCAATGACCCAGTTTAAAGATCTTTTCTCGTGAAAGTCTCTCACGAGCTGGGTCATTATGTATTTGGGTAAGGCATGGAAAAACATATTAACAAATTCTTTACTGTCCATGCGTACCCTTTTTGTAGTCTGCGCAAAAGCACGCTTTAACTCCTGCACAAATTCTTGTAGGGCCTGATCCTCCCCACATTGCAAATTGTAGGCTGCCTTGCAAGCCTCTTGGGGATTTCTGTGAACAGAACAATGTTTCAAGATGGCCGCCCTGTAGGTGGACCATCTTGAATGATTTTGGTCCTCCAGCCCCGCAAAGAAACTGGAGTATTCTGGGGAGAATGTCCATTTTACAAACTGAATGCAGCTACTGCTGTCTTTCAAATGGAAAGTCTCCATCATTTTCTCACAAAGCTCCAAGTGTTCCCAAACAGAATACTTGGCGTTCTTGTGATAAGAGGTGATAACATTCCTTATTGCCTTGATCTGCTTTAAGGGGTCCTTAAGCAAGACCCTTTTTGCCTTATTGGCCTTTTTGGTTTGAGTAACCCTGGTCCACTCATCCTCTGACTCAGAGGCACTGCTCCCAGAGGTGCTCGTCTGATCTTTGTGGGATGTATTTACCCATGCATCCGAGCCCTACCTCAAAACTGTGCAGTACTGACATGGAAAACATCATGATGGCCAGAGCTTCCCCGAAAATGCACAGGGAAATGCATGAAGAATAGGCTGCCACCCATTTTTGCCGATGTTATGGGCACAGAAGGACACTGCCTAAAACCACCATTGGACTACCCACACAGTAGTCTGAAACCATTGGGAATGGCAATGCTGATTGCCAAAAGCAAACCCATAACTGTTGGGAATTCATTTTCTTAAATCCCAAAAATGGGTGCAGTACCAGTACTCACCACTATCCAAAAGCCGGCAGTTTAAAACCACCCTGTGTTTCTCTGAAGGCAGGCTCAAACTGTCTATTTTAAACATTGCAACACATCTAAAAACTCACTGGACACCAGCAGACATTTGGTAGAATGGAGTGTTGTGTGCCTACAAAATCTGGGACATGAAGAGCCCAAAACAATGCTTATAACAAAACTGCTATGGAGTCAGCAGTTTAAGTTGCACTGGATTTAAAGACACTAAAATCGAAAATGTTTAGATTAAATGAGTGACCTATGTTTGGTGTCACATGCCTTTGTAACTGTTTAAATGTCATAGTTTTAAACTTAGAATCAGCCTTCTAGTTGCATATGTGAAAATGTTTAGTTTTATTTGAATGCAGAAACTGGGGAACAGAAATGACAGCTTAAAGAGATTCCAATTTGCCTGGCAACTACCCCCATCAGGAGTGAAACTTGAGTCACAGCTGTGTTCCCAGGCCTAGCTGCCCTTTTGCTGCTCACACTAAGGATATGCCATCTATCTGATAATTGAATTACCTGTGCTCTGCAGGAAAGTGAACAAAGCCCTGTCCTGGCTCAGGCAAAGGTTTTATTGGCAGGAGTCGTAAATGGTCGTAAAAAGTGGCTTCCTCCTGAGGAAAGGGGAGGAGCACTGCCTGTGAGAGCAAGCTGGCTTGGCAGAACTGGAAAAACCAGAAATTCAACCTTTTGCTGAGGGTAAAACACACCCCTTTGGAGCCAGAACATAACTTTAAAAAGATGAATAACTCATAGAGCGGACATGTGAAAATTTTATAAATGATACCATAATTCTTGTGATTTTTCTGCCCACATTTTAAGAGGTTTTTCGACCCGGTGGCGTGTTCAGGGGGGTTTTAGCGGAAAAGTGGATATTACTCTAAATGTATGCATGTTAAAAGTCTGAAACTTCATCAGTTAATGTCCATACTCCCTGCACACATGTATGTAAAGTTGGGTCAATGTCAGAAAGTGAAAAATCAGTTAAAAAGTCAATTATGTGCCATTTCTGAATGCAAGCTCTTAGAAACAGCAGATTTGGACAGAGACATGGCTAAATTCAGCCACACCATGTATATGTAATTTCAAGCAACTGTGTAACTGTGAAATATGTCTTTTATTATCAAATATAGAATGTGTGCAATCTGACAGAGGAGTGTCCTATCTGCAAGCCATAAAATGACATCCCTCTGACTCACAGTTCATTCCCCAATCAAATAAGAAATGGAAGTTTGACCAATTAGAAGCTGAGAGAGAGGTAGGGTCAGTGATGCTAGAACACACCCACATTCTAAACACATAAAAGCAGACAGTCAGGACAGATAGGGACCTTCAATTCCATCTGCAGCGGGACGCTCTGCCGGAAAAATCCATACTTTACCTCCATCAAACCTCCAGAGAGCCAAACTAGAGACTTCAATCTATCCAGAACTAGAGACCCAGACCAGAGAACCAGAGAGAGCTGACCCAGATCACTGTGAAGTGCAGAGACCAGAGGCGAGTTTAAAACCTGACCAGATCCATGGCGAGGCCCATTTCACTCAAGAATATAGTGTGAGTACATAGTAAAACTGTGTAGAACCCATCTCTTAGTTAAAATAATATAATTCAATCCATTTTAACCTAAGTAGAACTGCAGCTTAGCAATTGTGTTATCTTGCCATCATTTGTAAAGCTGAAAAAGTGTGCGTTTAAAATTTCAAATCTTAAAAACGACCTTTATTCAATCGTTCATATCTCCGCAACCGTTTGTGCTAGAGACTTGCAGTAACTTTCATTTGGAAGCTGAGATCCTAGGCTTTCCTAGGACCCCAAAACGATAGAGATAGTCCTTGTGGTTCCTCTGTAATAGCGCTCGGCGCATCCGCGAATTTTGCCGCGATTTGCAAATTTCTTCACGTGTAAAAAGACAGCAGTTTTGCCTTCCATTTGCCAGAAATTCGTTTAACCTGCTAACTATCCCTGCATCATTGCTAGTGTGAGCCTGGACTAATATTAACTAGATACCACTCACCCTGAACCTCTGAAAGGGAATTAAAAGCATTTCCAGCATATTTCTCATCCATTGCTAGCACATATCAAAGCATTTTGCCTGTGTTTTCAAAACTCCTATCTGTTTTCTGTAGTGTAAGCTTGCTGGGGTGAACTGATTTACATTGATTGCATTTCTGAGAACTGTGTGTTTTCCTTCCATTTCCTTGCCTTGCATCAAGGGGGGGAGGGGATTGCCAGAGAAAAGTGATTACATTGTTTGGTTGAAATCATATTGAGTATTTTCTGTACTGCATTCATTGAATATTGCATCCACCTGAGCTTACATAAAGCATCCTCTACCACATTATACTTTTGTTCCTATTTACCAGTGTGCTACCTTATCCATTTCATGTCAACTCATTAGTGATTATAAGAAGTGTGTTAGTGCCAGATTCTCCGTTGTTAATCTTTATCATATCAGATTAAGTGTGATATTCAATTATTAATTTATTATAAAGTGTGATATATATATATTTTAAATTATCAAATAAACCTTTTAACTTGCAAAACAGAACTACTTCTTGGCTCAGTGGGGTCAGGGGGATTCCAAGAGAGGGGTGTTATATAGGGGTAGTCATCCAGAACGCATGAACTGGACATAAAGATATATCAATAAGGGTTTTCATTCAGTATTATAGACTAGGCGTTGACTTAGCTGTAGTGTTGAATTGAATCCTCTTACATCTTCCAGGTTTTCCCGGATTCTGCGAGCCTGGGAATGGCTGGCAGAATGTGGGGACCTAGTCTCCTGTGTCCTGGGACGCTCAGAGGAGTCTTCAGATCCCTCCTTGCTGCCAGGATTTGATGGGTACCCCCCCACTGACCTAACTGGGCAGAGGCTTTTAGGATGTCCTTAGTGGGCCTACTTTCCTGGGGTTCCCCACTAAATTGCACTGTGCTTGGGTGCCCATACCCGGATGCCCACCCATCCATTCCTGGGAGGTACTGGCCTATGAACCCCATACTTTTGGCTGGATAGTAATCTGCCATCCCTGTGGCCCTGTGCTCATGTGAGCCAGGGGACATGGGGGTTCCAGAGTCCAAGGACTGGGAGAGATGAAGGCCTCTGGTAGTAGGGTTCCTGGGGGTTATGCTCAGGTGTTTCCCTTGCCCAGCAAACTTCATCTCTGTCAGCCCCTGCTCCCTGTTGCGATGCAAGAGCCTGCGCTTTCAGTTCCTCAGTTAAGGCGCTACTAGACTCTATTAGTCTCTCCTGCATGGCTACCTGTTGCTGGAGCCTATCATTGTGCTGACAGAGAGCCTCATTTTCTCTCTGCGCTTCCTGGTTGGTCCTGGAATACTGGGCCAGTCTTTGCAGAAGGAGGGTTACCTCCTGAGTCCCATCCCTACTGGCCTGTTCCTTTCTTGCCAGAGCATCTTCCACCCTCCTTGTGTGCTTTAAAAAGTTCTGATGCTCTTTTTCGAGGTCACCCAGTCCCTGGAGGGCCAAGTGATTTTCTTCAATTTTTTTCTTTTAATTGGCAGACTTCCTGGCCTAAGGTGTCCCTTTCCTGACTAAGAGCCTGCATCTGTGCCGCCAGGTCGTCCCTTTGCCTTTGAAAGGCACCAGCTTTCTGCCATTCTTGATCAAACTCTGCCTGGGTATCCAGGTCTTTCAAAATCAGTTTATTGCCCTCTGTCTTCTCCCTATCTAGGTGGCTTTGCAGGGTGACTACCTGCTCTGCGCATGCCCTATTGAAGTCCTTTTGTTGCTCCAGCTTTTTCTGGCTCTGCAGTAGGGCATCCAAACCTTCTTGGTACTCTTTCTGCAAGGCCCGAAATCTGTTATCCAGGTCAGACTATTCCTGTTGCAGGATTTATCCTCCTTTATTTTAATAATATACTGCCTACTATCATTTTCTGACTCCTGGCTCCTCTGCAGCCTCTGCTCAGAAGAGACCAGGTCAATGTATATATCCTGTCAGTTAGCACACTGTATTAATCTGCACAAGTGATAGATCTAATCCAGAATCCCCTGCTCAAGCCCCCAATCTGTTAAGTGACTCCAATCAAGCACTCCCACTAAATCAGTGCCTTGTCTGGGATTGCTCAAGGGAAGCCCTTATTTATATATTTTTATAGCAAGTTATACCCTGGATGATAAACCCTTGTATAACACCCCTCTCTATGAATCCCCCTGATCTCACTGAGCCAAGAAGTAGGTTTGTTTTGCAATTTAAAAGATTTATTGGAAAAATTAAACAATATATATATATATATATATCACACTTTTATAATAAATTAATATTTGATATCACACGTATCAATATAATGTTGATCAACCATAGATAATCTGACACTAGCACTCTTCTTTACAATCAATGAGGAGTTAGTATAGGAAGGATAAGGTAGCAGAAAATACTTTTATGGATTCAAGGAAAAGCAATGAGGGAAACTTGCAGCACAGAAATAAACTTGATATGATTTCAACAAAAGATAATATGATCACTTTTTCTTTGACAATTCCCTCCCCACCATGCAAGATAAGGAGATGGAAGGGGAGCACACAATTCTCAGGAATACAAAATGCAATACAAATTTCCAGTTCCCCCCAGCGAGTTTAGAGGAAAATAGGTATGGTATGATTTTAAAGCAGGCAAGATCCTTTTAAATGTGGTGGCAATGAAGTGAAAAATATGCTGAAAATGCTTTTAATTCCCTCTAGAGGTTCAGGGTGAGGTTCAGGGTGAGTGAGAGATACTTTAAATCAGTTCAGGTCAGTCCTACCAATAATTCAGGGATGGTTATCAGGTTGAAAATGGGATTCAGTAATGGAAGCAAAAGACAGATATTTTTACACGTGGTTGAAATGAAGTAAAAGTGTGATTACGGAATAACTATATGGAAAGCTTAGAATCTTAGCTTTAAAATGAACGTTAAATCTCGTTCCTAGCCCACACGGTTCCAAAGATACAGACGATTTTGTGGAGATAGATTTTCGGAAATGAAATTAAAGTTTCAGAATGACAGATGCGCTGTGGAAGGTTTTGAATCAACAGGATGGACACACGATTTCTTATGATGCAGTTCTAAATAGGTTAAAATAGTTTGAATTAGATTATTTTAAACTAAGAGATCAGTTTTGCACAGTTCTGGCTGAGTACTCACACTATGAATTTGAAATAGGCCGTCAGGGTCTGGTCAGCAGGTTTGGACTGGACTCCGGCGGGTGGTTCTGAAGTCACAGCTCTCTGGGTCAGCTCTGCTCTGCACTTAACAGCGGTCTGGTCTGTGGTTCTGCTGGTCTGGATCAAGTGGATTCTGGATATAGCACTGCTTTCTGGGTCTGCTGCCGGTTCTGGCAAAAGTTCTTGGCAAAGAATCCAACAGCTCGCCCGGCTGTAGAATAGTTTGGTTGGATTGCTGGATTCTGAAGGCCTGCTGAGAAGAGTTCTCAGCTTGTGGGTTAGGCCTTTGCTTTAAGTTCTGTAGTCTATCTGGAGTCTAAGTTCTGGATGTTCCTTCTAGATGTTGTGTGGTCCAGCAAAATGCTCCGCAAGAAAATGAAAAGTGAATGTCTTGCCTGTCCAAAGCAGTCTCTTTTTATGTGTTTTGAAAATGGGTGTGTGCGTGGGCATAACTAAGCCTGCCCCTCACAATTTATCATTGGCCAAGCTCTCCTCTCTCCCTTGATTAGGGGAAGGAAATGGAGTGTCATCGTGATGAGGTAGTTTATGGGTCAGAGGATTCACCCCTGGTCAATTTGCACACAAATCTATTCTTGATCCAAATACATATTTATCTATGTACAATTTTTCTAATATTATATGTCCAGTTAACATATTTTCTGTAGCACCAAACCATCTGATCCCTGTCTTTGTAAGATGTCGTGTCCACTTATGACAGAATTCTGCCCTTTTCATCAAGAACACAACCTCTAAACTTTTCCAGAATTTATACAAACATGCACAAGGAATATGGGCATCAGATGATAAAGTGTCAGATTTTTAACATACAGACGTTCGGAGTAATACCTTATTTTCCGCTAGTACCCCCCAGAACATACCACAGAGTCCTAACACCTCTTAAAATGTGCACAGAAAAATCACAAGAATAATGATATTAATTATATCATTTTGACAAGTCCGTACTGTGAATTATCCATCTTTTTAAAATTATGCTCTGGCCCATAGGGGTGTGGTTTCCCAAAGCACATGGTGGAATTTCTGGTTTATCCACTTCCTCCAACTCAAGTTGCTCACAGAGCCACTGCCCCTCCCAGTTTCTCTAAAGAGGAAGCCATTTATGACCCCCCCTAATTTAACATTTGCCTGAGTCAAGGAAGGCTCATTGTTCTGTTTCCCTGCTCCCAGATGCTCCTCCCCTGATTCAATCAGAGAGGTGTAACCTTCCTTTGGTGGGAACAGCAGAAGGCAGCCAGGCCTGAGAATGCAGTGGCTGGGCAAGTTTCAACTCCTGTCGGGGGTAGTTGCCGGGCAGAATTCAATCTCTTCAAGCCCGGCTTCAGCCAAATGTCACTTTTGTTCCAGTTTTCTTCATTCAAATCAAACTTATAATTTCTACACATGGAGCTAGAACACTGATTCTAAGTTCAAAACTATGACATTTAAACAGTTGCAACCTATGTGACACTCAAAGTAGGTCGCACATTTATTTTAAACATTTCGATTTTAGTGGCTTTAAGTCCAATTTCACTTCAGCTGCTGCCATCCACAGCTCAGCCAGTTTTGTTATAAACAATGTTTTGGGCTCTTCATCTTTCCAGATTTTGTATGCACACAAGACTACATTCTGCCAAATGTTTGCTGGTGTTCAGTGAGATTTTTGAATATCTTGCAATGTTTAAAATAGGCATTTTTAAACCAAGGTGATTTCAAAATGCTTTTTGAGCTAACCGGCACTGCTGTTTTTCCTTAGGCACCACATTTCACTCATGGCGCTTCTGGCCCACCCCGCTTGCACTGGTGGGTGGCAGGTCAGGGGACCATTTTTGTGTGCGCAAAAACTGCGCGGTTTTCCTGGATTCTGGCGCAATGTGGTCTTTTTCGGCCATCTTGGATTTTCTGAGCCCACAGCACCAAATGTTGTAGCATAATAGTTCAAACGTGGGTCAGGACACCCAACATATAGAAGAAGGGACCTTAACAGTTTGCCTATTGGGTCTAGAAGAGCAATTGGGTGGTAATTAGCTGGATCATCCCTGTTTCCTTTTTTATAGATGGGAACTATATCCGCACACGTCCATGATGGAGGGATGGATTTGGATGTGGTGCAACGTCTGAAGATTTTGCTCAGAAGAGATGACCAAGCTTCTGGATGTGTTTTCAAGTGGAGGTTGGCATTCCATCTGGACCAGGGGCACAGGATGGTTTTAATTTTCTTATCAGGTCCTGGATGTCCTCTATGTTATCTAGACGAATCAATGGGGTATCACAACTGCCCATGTCCTCCTGAGAGGTTTTAGGTCATTGAAAAAGGGTGTCAAAGTAGGCCTCCCAGACCGATACTCTAATTCCATTCAATTGGCACAGGGAGCACCTGGTGTTGTTGAGTGAAGGAGGGACCAAAAGTCTCTGGCGTGGTTAACATTTATAGCCTCAAGAATATTTTCGGCGTCTTGTTGGTATAGTACATGGCGGTGTCCTCTCAACTATGCTTTGTAGATTTTTGCAGCTGCCCTAATGATGCTTAATGCCATCTGGGGGTCTAGTTTTCGTGCCTGCCTTTTAATTCTTCTAAGATCCCTCTTTTTTCCGTGATCTGTTCATCATAGATGTGTTTCTGTTGAGTCTTGGTTTGCTTTTTCTTCCCCTGTGGGACTCTGAAGGTGGTCAGTAGCGGGATATAGTCCACAACCATGGTATTTTCTTGGTTGTTTAAGACCTTGTAGGCCACCGTTAGAGAGCAAATTGCCCTTTCTGTCATTCTGAGTCTTGTGCCTTGACAGGTTACCTCTATATTTGAGGTCATAGATGGGTTGTTTGGAGGGCTTGAAGACCAGGCGGTTTCTAAGAGGTTGTGGTCACTTTCAGGAGTCCTCACCACTTTAAATGTTGTTATTAGAGGTAGTAAGGATCGCAACACGAAAATGTGGTCAATCGTTGATTTTGAGTTTGCTCTTTCCCAAGTTGGAAGTCTATTGGGGTCGTGAAAGACCTGATCGAGGTTAGAGAAGGATCTAGTTTTCATCAATTTCAGCCATTTAATTGCCATCTGATCAGTTAATCGTCTCTTTGGTTTGCTCATGTTGGCATTAATAGAGTCATGGCAGTTGATGTTAAGGTTGCCGCACATAACGATGTGGTCTGCTTGGTGGTTAGCTTGAATCCAATCAATTTCCGTCTCAATCATGTAGATACATTTTGTACGGTCAATGGTGGCAGGATTCCAATAGATGGTGATAATAACAATCAGCCTTGTCCGGATTATGTTGGACTCCACGTCGGCTGTTGACCAATTTAGCTTCACCATCAACATGTAGTGGTTCTCTTTCAATTTTTAGATGCCCGTTAGGAGTCTTTTTTGGCTAAGACTGTATTGATCAAATAGCCATCAAGGATGGGAGATTGGAGTAACCATGTCTCCTGAAGGCATATAATGTCATAGTCGCTCAGATTTATGGAGCCCGGAATTGTTAAGTGAAGAAAGCCTTGTGTATTCCATGAACACATCTTTATTGGGTCCTGGTCGGTTGTTGTTTGTTTGTCGCTCGTGTTGTTGTAGGCCTTTTTCTTGAGTGGCTATTTTGGATTTGGATCTTCAGGGCTTTTGGAAGCCATGACCACATAGTCTGAAGTGAGGAACTTGGATGTGGTTTTGCCACACTGGAGCAAATCTCATTCTGGACCTTCCTTTGAATTTTCTGAGATTCTTTTGGTTGCAAGTTCTTGAGTTGAGAGCTTGAATCTGTGGGAGAATCTTGGTGGCTTGTATTTTGGTGGGCAGGGTTTGGTGGTCGAGCTGTTGGTTTTGAAGACACCACTGTTGATGTCTTACAATGATCCGTGGTAAAGGTCTCATTCGTTACTGAGGCAGTTCTGGTTATCTTTGGCGTACCGCAATGTTTTTGTTGAGCTGATTTAAATCGAACATTTTCTTTCATAGTTTCTGAGGACATTTTGGGTTCCAGGTTTCTGCTTACTTTTATTTTCCTCGATAAATCGTAGCCCATAATTAAAAGATATTCTACTGCTGTTCTTAGAAGATTATTTATAGTCGATGATGCTATATATAGATGTGAAATCATCTTAGAGTGATTGTAACTTGGGCTGTTTGCTTTTAACTTCCAATGACCCCCTCCCTTTGTACCTTTCGGGGAATCGTTTTTCTAAAGGTTTGCTACACCCGTAGCGTCTTTTTCGTTTCTATCCTCCCGGACATGGCCCTGTCCGTAAAACAAGGTTGCAGGCAAGCGGAAAGTGCCTTTTCCTATTTCGGGTCGCAAGGCAGAGCAAGCGTCTGATCGATCAGACAGAGGAAAAATAAGTGTGCAATTCGGCGCAGGCGGCTTCATTCATTATTTCAAGTAAGTAAGCCCCGGCGCCGGGTTGCGCAGCAACGGCCCGAATGTTCCATTCTTAAAGTAAACATTCTATTGGAAGCAAGCCAGTACGGAGCAACATTGCGGACATTAATGCATATTATGAGGGCCATACTGTTATGAACCACGTGCATTTTAAATCGCACATGCACAGGGTTTTGTGTTGCAAGTAAAAAAATAAATAAAAAAATGAAGACAGTTGGGGTGTTTACTAAATAAACACAACCATTTTCCTCATGCAACAGAGGACCCACATTTGTAGGAGCAGGCAGGAAATGCAAAAGAAATAGCATCTAACCTGTCAAAGGACCTATTATGCCCACACAATGTAATTGGTTACATTTTTAACAAACATATGTTTTAGACATTTTTTGGGGCACAGTCAGTAAACATAGTGACTGGTACCCCAAGAAATTCAATTTGTCAAACTGAATTGAACGGGGTGAATAGCAACTTGCACCAGATATTTTCCACCGAAAGTCAGGAGTAAGCAGTGGTTTCTCACCAACAGCAGTTACCCAGACACGGGTGGCAACAAAATTGCAGGAAAGCAGTTGCCTCCACACCCAGGTCAGCCAGCAATTTGTTTAATCTCAGAAAAATGAAAATAGAAACATTTTTGTTTCCTTTCAAACAGGCTGATGGCACCCAAGAGAAAAAACAAGGAAGCAACAAGCTCACCACCAAAACCAAAATCCCCCCATCTACTCGCAGCTATAGAGGCAGCCGAACTCTATGGCTGGGCCTGGGTTAAGGAAAACCTTTGCAGCCTACCTAAAAAAGGTTTACCCATGCCATCGGAGCTGGAGGTCAACCCTCCACCCACAAAGAAGAGGAAGTCGACAGAACGAGTGGGAAAAGGTAACAAAAGCAGTATTTTGTCAAAAATTTGCGAAAATATGAGGGAGATGCAACAAATGATGATAGAAGTTAGAGACAAACAACAACTCCCCAAAGAAACAAATGCTCCGCCAAGCCACAACATTCCAATGGAACCCATAATTATTGAAAACCATACCCAGCCTTCAATAGTACCATCAACAGCAAACCCAGTGACACCAACAACGACTACACCCCCCCTATAATTCCCATCCCGGCACCAGCTGCCACAGGTCCCACTGGGGCCTCAACAACAACAACAGCAGACCCAGGGGGTGCACTAAAAGCCTGGGCAACCCCTGTGGCTACCGCACCTAGCATAGCAGATGCAAACAGCAGAAGTAGCTAAATGGTGATGATTAGCAGTGCCCAACTTGACCAAAAACTAAAATCTTTTCACTCAGAAATCCTGAATAGATACAAAAGATGTCTAGCATGGAAAATAGACAATGCAATCAATGAGGCCATTTGGGCAAAATAATTCATCGAGATCTTTTCACTGATCGAATCACAGAGAAACGGGAGAGATGCCTTTAGGGATCCCAAGAAAATAGAGGAAAAAGCAATAGCTAGGAATGGACAGGTAGAGCAGAACTGGGACAACTGGCTGAAATCAATTGCCATCCTGGCAACCATATATCTAGAAAAGGTCCCCAGGGATGGGGCCAAACTATGGGCCTACATGGACAAAGTCAGAGAAGTAAAAATCGCCCAAAAGGGCAGAACCTGGTTAGAATACGACATCAGATTCAGGAGGAGTATGTCAGAGAGGCCGGCAATAGAATGGGATGAGGTGCAGAATGACATATATATATGAAACGCCAAGCTTCCATCTGAGGAAGAGGCCACCGAAACAGCCAACACTAACAAAAATCCATATGGGCCCAGAAGCACAGACAATGAGAAAACAAGAAAGGGGAACAGCCCTTTTGGAAAAAACAGCCCTGGAGGGCTAGGTCTAATGCCTACAGACAGAATAAAAACCACCATGTCTCCAAAGCCAACATGCCTTGCAGGAATTTTGGAAAACACCTATGCACCTAGGGTAAAGAATGTTGGTACCAGCACAGCTGTACAAACTACAATGGGGACCACCCGGCAAGCAATTGCACCAGACTACCAGTCAAAACTACGAAGGATTAGCGAGAATGTTATTCAGCCAAGCCCAAGAAAATTCCAACCTAAAACACACCCCAACAATACTCCAATGGACCAGCCAGTTTTAGAACCGCGCACAACCCCCATCAACTCAAACAACTTCAGCAAAGAACTGCTGAGCTACCCAGACAGCGTAACCAGCAGGGCAATCCAACTAGGTTTCACAACAGGTTTTATCATTCCGTTCAAATGAAGCGGGTCCCGAAAAATCCCAAAAATCCTGAAGTCCACCAGAGACAACCCTGAAGTGGTAAAAAACAAATTAGAGAAGAAATTAAGACTGAGCAGGATCGCAGGCCACTGGGATGGCATGCCTTTCTCAGATTACTTAGTATCACTTCTAGGCCTAGTGCCCAAGAAGGAACCAGGAAAAATTAGGCTAATCCACCACCTCTCCTACCCAAGAGGCCAATCCCTCAACGACGGCATTCCACACATGGAATCCCCAATCTCCTACACACATTTCAAGGAAGCAGTAAGACTAGTACAGGAATGCGGCAGGCACGCATTGATGACAAAATTAGATATTGAATCAGAATTCAGACTCTTACCGGTCCACCCGCAGTCACAACAATGGTTAGAGTCTACCTTTGAAAACACATTTTATGTTGATAGATGCCTCCCCATGGGATGCGTAGTCTCCTGCGCCCTATTTGAACGGTTCAGCTCATTTTTCCAATGGGCATTTCAAAAACAACAACCAGGGGACAAAATAATACACTACTTCGATGATTTCATGGTAATAGGATTGGCAGAGTCAGGAGAATGCAAGAGGGCACTGGCAGAACTAGAGAAAATGGCCACACGATGGGGCATCCCCCTGGCGGCAGAGAAGACACCCAAACCAGCCACCAACATAACCTTGGGTATCGAGATGGATTCAGAGGAGGGCCTCTGCAGAATCCCAAAAACAAAAATAACAGAACTCCTGGACAAAATACAGAATTTATGTACAAAAAACAAAGGCACAGTGAAGGAGCTACAATTGCTGGCAGGTAGTCTCAATTTAGCAGCCAGAATCAGCCTGCAAGGGAGGGTTTTCTCCAGGAGTCTAGACCTCAAAACCAAAGCATACACCAAACCCCACCTACACATCTGGCTAAGTAAAGAGGTGAAAGAAGATCTAAAAATCTGGGGGAATTTCTTCAGAAACTTCAACGGGATCACACCCTGGCGCACGCCACTAAACACATGGGAAAAAAGGGTCCTTTTCATGGATGCAGCCGGTAGCAAGGGTTTTAAAGCCATCCTGGATACAGAATGGGTGGCTGGCCACTGGCCAAAGCATGGCTAACAGCAGGTTGGATCAAAAACATTACACTGTTAGAAATATTTCCCATCTGGCTAACACTACGCATCTGGGCCAGGCAGCTAGCTAACACGGAACTCTTGATATGGTTGACAACACGGCAGTGGTAGGCATCATAAACAGAAACATTACCAAGTGCCACCTTGTACTAAAAGTCCTAAGAGCCATTACAGCAGTCACACTACAACAAAACATTGGGAGTCATTACAAGGTGGGCAGTAATGGATACCGGGCACCGGTAAGGAGACCGGTGCCGGTAATCCCTTAAAGCCCTATTACAAGGTCCCTTGGCGGGGACCGCAAGGAATGTGTAGTCTGACCACACGTCCCTTACGGGTCCCGTTTAGGGACCAGGGCGCTAATAACGGGCTTGCAAGTCACAAGCCCGTTATTAGCACCCTCCCCATTCCCATTGAGCGCTATTGGGGCTCAAATGGGAATGGGGAATGGTCTGTTCAATGGGGACTTACCGGTCCCACCAGGGTCGGACTACACCGGTAAATCCCCATTGAATGAGAACAGACACGGGCACGGTATAGGAGGCAGCCATGGAGCTAATAGCTCCATGGCTAACACCCATCTCGTAATGTGGCCCATTGGGGTTAAAGCCAAACACATCACTGGAACGGACAATAACATTGCAGACGCTTGATCTCGTTTTCAGTGGACAGGATTCCATGGAGCTAGCACCCCACGCCCAAGAAATGATGATGTTAATACCAGCAGACTGCTGGTCAGTGATGGGAAACTAAAATAAATTGCATCAACGCTGGGGCCAGAGAGCCAAGGCCGGGATGTACACCAAGAACCAGGCATCTCAAAAACGGGTGCCAACAACAACAATTGGCTCACAAAGAGACCTGACCCTGACACGGGGTGCCTCACAGAGATGGCAGAGAAGGCATTGGCAAAATCGACCACAGCTCAGTACAGTCAGTGCCTGCAAACAGTCTTTAGAATAACAGGTTTAGAACATGTAGAGTTAATAACAATAAAAGACATAGGAATAACCGTAAAATGGGCTCACAAACAGGGTTTTAAGAAGAAATGGTCAAAAAGACACCTAGGGGCAATAATCTATTACTCAAAACTTCAGGGGGACTCAGATCCCACACAGATCGCCCTGATCTCTTACGCCATGAAAGGCTGGGGCAAACTAGAGGGACCCGAGGTAGACACCCGCTGCCCCCTAGATTTTGATAAACTGGTAAAAATAACAAGCGAACTAGACAACATATGCTGTCAACCATATGAAACCATGAAACCATACTATTCAAGAGGGCTTTTTACCTGGCATACTTTGGGGCTTTCAGGACAGGCCACCTGCTATAAATCAGTAGATATTTCCAGTAGGAGACTGAACAGAGGGGTAGAAAAATTCTGTACAACAAGAGGACTGTGCTTCATAAAGCACCCAGCCATTACACTGGGAGACCCCAACCTTTTCCTCAAGGACGGCACCCACCTATCCGGACATGGCATGGAACATTTCTTTCGAGAAATTTCCTCCACGTTAGCCACCAGGGGCTGCAAATAAACCTACCTTTGGGGGAACACAGTCAGCCGTCAACCTGCCTGTGTATGGTGGCACGGGCCAGGGGGGGTTCACCCCTGGACCCGGTGCCCAAAAGTACGATATTATAATTGTGATATGAGATTAGTGCCATTGTTCCACATAACCATCTCTGTACCAATAAAATCCCACAGCCTTTTATTGCCAACACTTGAAGCAGTGTGTTTCCAACTTCTTCTCAGGGTGGGTTTGGGTTGGTTACTGTATTAGCATGCATATGGGTCCAGCAGTTGCTGCTATTCAAGGGAATGTTCAGTGAAGTGAAACTTAAAAATTAAAAGTATAGGAGCACGGCTCCCGAGTGTTCCCGCCCACTTTGACCTTTGACAAGGCAATGTGGGCTCCCCCCGCCTGTGTGGGAACCCTCTTGTCCGTGCAATGCAACTGCAAGAAAAGAAGCTTAAACAAGTGTGCTCAGACAAGCTCTTCTTTGATCACTTAGGATGTATTAACTCGTTCTGTCTCTTTTTTTCGGTTTGTATATACTTTGATAATAAATTTTATTTTTCAGATTGATTTCCTGATTTGGAAGATGTTATTTTAATTCATAGGACTAAATAATAAAAATTAATGTGACATTATCCAGTCCATCTCAATGCATATGTGGAAGAAAACACAACAGATAATGCAGTCAGATTTTCTGAAGAACACGCGCAGGTGCTCTACATAGTGACATGTTTGATTCATCCAGACTCGGGTGTACATAGAATATTGAAAGTGTTGGTTATCTGGGTGCTGATGTGAGTTCAGGGCCTCGGGTGGGGTCTGGGTGCTGCCGGGGCTTTCCTGTGCCACTACTGGGGTCTGTGTCTGGGAGTGTGGTGATTGCAGCCATGTGTGAATTTCTTCCTCCTTCTACCAATGACATGATTTCATGTTCAATATCCCCTCCCACAGACACACAACTCTAGTCTATGCCCAGCCATCATCCCAATTCCGGATGAACTAGGAGCTGCTAGAAATCTATCCCATACACACGCACAACGAGATACCAAGTAAACAGATGCTGCTGAAACAAATGTATGGTTTTATGTCTCACTGACAATTACTTGGGGGGCCCCGCTGGATACCCAATTGCGAAAAATAGCCACTAGACCAGCCCGAACTGATTGGCTTGCAAGTCCTTTACTCGGAGGAGTGAACAAGAAAGGCAATGGTCTCGCCAAATGCGATTGTCTGGAAGTTATCCATTCCAGCCAAAAGCACACAATATATTTGTTTAAACATCTACCCGATTTAAGGGGTATGCTCGAGATGGGAGGCATGGCATTTACTGTCACACTATCAACACCTCTCAGGGCTATTTAACACCCAAACGACACAATATAATGTGCTCTTGTTCAAGTAAATGGACAAGGGGGAATCACAATTTAGGACTTTCTTTTTGGGATACTAGTGTATAATGATTTGTGGAATGAATACAAGCACAACAGCGTTGGCAGTGGGACACAGGGCCTCGTTCTCTGGACAAAAAACTGTGGAATAATAAAGGTGGACAACTGCCCTATAAAAACAGCAGTGGACAATCAGCAAGCGGAGTGCCACTCTACCCACAGCTAGGTAAGATCGTTATTATCAAACCCTCTGGGACGATTTCGTCACATTTGAGGGGCGCCGGGAATAAACACCAACTTTGCCCAAACACACTAACATTGCAACGTCGAAGCATGCTACAATGACAATGAGAACGGACTTTCTTTTTATAATCCAGGTTTGGGACGGGGCTGTGGGCAAAGAAAGACAAACGTTCAACGTCACACGGACTTCATGAAATGACAGTAATGTGGGCAACCATCTGTCAGACATTGAAAAGTATCCACTGCACCATTTTGACACCTTATTTCAAACAGTCCAGTCCAGGTATCTGTTTTTGGAGTGGACTAATACCCTTTCAGTTCAGTGATTGGAACTTTGGAAATGGTGGTGCATTAGGTTCGGCCACTGTGAGCATCTGGTTCTTTGTATGAAAAAAGGAAACACGTGTAAAACTGCTGCGCCATTTTCCTTGCATTGTGGTCTTTTCAAGCCCACTTGACTTATAAACTTCCTGAGCTGTAACTCTGTAGTAGAGGGGCATTCAGGCAGCTGCTTCTGGCTCCCATTGCAGTACGTCCTTATACATTGAGTGGCTGAAGGTAGTCCTGGTAAGTGTTTACAACTCCAATTAAGTCATTTACTCTCAGAAGACTGATTTGAACGAACACTGGAAGGCACATTGAACACAAAGTCTGATGGTAAGGATTGAGTAAAGCAAGCTCAAAGAGTTCCAAAGAGGACAGGTTTTGGGCGGGCAGAGGCAGGAAGGTTGGAATTGCCATTGGGATGAGCATGACCATGGGCAGGCAATGGGTGGGCACATAACCAAACAACACCTACAGGCTGTGTGTCCCTCCGCAAATGTCCATCCTCTATGTCCCTTCTCACATGCCATTCCTTCCTATCTGTACTCCAATGCAATAGTTTCGGCTTATGGGTGTCACAAGTGACACCTAATGGCCCAAACTAAAAAGGCACAACAATATTAAGCCCCTCTCACCAGTGGTAAAAGACACAGCCATTGAGTACCTGTGCAAATGTGAATAAAGCAGAAACAGGAAATGATTGCAATACACACAAATATAGTGGCCTTGCATAGATGCAATCCTGAATGGGGTCCTTTACATAACAGGAGGTGTTGAGGTGTAGGTCATGGATGTGCCACTTTTTCACGTGCATAGAACAATGTTTTTCAGTTTTGTGTTTATCAGTCAAGAATTACATGATCTGCCTACATCATTATTTTAGGTTAAATAACAAAGACGAATGTTCATGAGTAAAAATTAATTTAGTTGTTTATTTATTTTGGTTGGCTGAGTAAATCAACCTTTCAAAACAGAACATTTTACAAAGATGTCAATAGACAGCAATTGAGCAGTAAAAAATATAAACATTTAAAATTCCTTTTACACAATATAAAGATTTGAACCCTTAAAACAAAATACAGGAAAGTAATTTGTGTGGACACTGTTTACAAAGGCAGCACGTTTGATGCTCAAATCATAGTGTCAAGTTGCATCCTGTTTCATTGTGATGGAATTACAGTTTTAAGATTATTTTGCTGGGTATTATTATATAATACAATATTTTTGTTCTGAGTGCTGCCTAGATTGGAGCCCGTTATACTCTTAAATGCTGGGCTAGCGTGCATCCATTAGCAACCAAGACAGACCTACTCACCCATAGCACTTTAGGAGAGTAACAGCACAGACCCTGTTTTATAAAAGGTTTGATGAGCAATGCCAAGACGTTTAAATGCAATTCTCTTTTCTAAAGTAGTGAAACATATTTCTTCAATCAAGTCTGAAGCTCTACCACAGAGTTCAGCAATCTCTGCAGATGGACGACGGATTTTTCAAAACGACCATAAATTGAATTCGTTGAATTCTGTTTTGAAGAGGCAACAAAGAATCTGGGAATGCAATAATAAAACAGTGAGGCATCACTTATTCAAAACGGATTTCTGGCTGACATTTCTTCACTTTTGATGCCCAGTAAAAGATGCCATACCACAGTAAAGAAATTTGGCCAGACTGGGCCCAAAAATGTGGGCTTACACCGCATAGGAGGATTCACCATGATGTCATTACCGTTGATGCCCAGTAAATATTGCCATGCCACTGCAAATTATTGTATAAACTGATGCCTAGTAACAAATGGCCATACCACAGTAAATAAATATGCCCAGACTGGGCCAGCACCAAGTAGGAATACTCATTATGCAGCCTATACCCTTCAGACTCAGAAATGTGCAGCCTGGACGCACCAATATGGGCGATTACCATGTAGGAACTTACTTCATGCTGTTTTCAACCATAATGGGCAGTAACAAATTCCCTGCCACAGTACGAAAACATGTACATACTGGACCCACCAATGTGGGCTAGTACCGTGTAGGAACAATTCACCCTGGTGTATAGTAAAGAATAGCCTACACCAGTAAAGAAATGTGTCCGGACTGGACTCACTATGGTGAAGGAGGCATAATCAGAGGTTCTACGTGATACTGGCCACAAGAACCTGTATTATGCTGCCTTCACACTTGATGGCCCGTAGAACATTCCCTGCCACAGTAAAACCATGGCAGACTGTACGCACCAATGTGGGCCAGTACTGAGTAGGAACAATCAGCATGCTGCCTTCACCCTTGATGCACAGTAAAATAATTCAATGCCACAGAAGAGCAATGTGTCCAGATTGGGCCCACCAATGATGAACTCAGCATAATGTGTGTTGTTAGTTCAGTAATACAAAGGAACTCTCTGTGGGCCAATATAACGTATGAACTCTCATTATGCTGCCTTCACCCTTGATGTCCAGTAAAAAATGCCCTGACACAGTAAATAAAAATGCGCAGACTGCACCCACCAATATGGGTCTGCACAAGTAAGAACTGCCAATACGCTGCTTTCACCTTTGATGCCCAGTACAAAACAATGTCATGTGACAGTGATTAGTTCTCCAAATTGGACACTCCAATTTGGCATGTCCAGTTTGGACAAATATTCATCTCACAAAAAAGATATCCTCCGGTCTACCGTCCCACCCTCCCCCTCCATCACTTACCCGCAATAAGTTGCCTGATGCCCAGCTGGCACACACCCATCCAACACAGATAATTTATGCAGCATTCATTCTTCTTGCACTATTACATCCACACAAACACACCCACATCAGCATTCATCATTTATACAGCATTAATTCTTCAGTCATTTCCATTGAAACACATGTATCAGAAGTCATCATTTATACAGAATTCATTCATCATTCACAGACAAATTAAAAACACATTTATGCAGCATTCATTCTTCCTTCACTCCCACATTCAAACACACGCATCAACATTTATAATGAATGCAGCATGAATTCCTCATTCACTGTCACATTCAAACACACGTTTCAGATTTTCCTTTTGGTCAAATGGCATTTTAATTCACATTTCTTTCAGTGAATTTGCATTTTTGTTTACAACAAACATCGGAGGAGACGTCCTGCACCATCCCATCCACCCCCTCCACCCTTACAATACATATACATTACCCAAACTTACCATCTGGTAAAAAAAGTGGTACAAAATATGTTGAAAATAAAGTAATGCAATTGCCATTTGGCAGATATTGGAAATACCCATGCATCATAATTCATAGGGCATTCAGTCGTCATTCAAACACACACACACTTGGCACTCATAGATCATACCCTGGTAGGGCTTCAACGTCTGCTAAAAAAAAAAAGTGAATATGCCAAAGTAAATTGACTGGTGATCAACCAGAGGAAGTGCCAGGTGATTCAGTTATCACACCCAAAGGTGACTAGAGCCAAATTCAGCTGGCAGGTAGATAACATCATGATAGTACCCCAACTGGAGATAATCTACCTAGGATTTCAGCTCTCGGACAAAACATCTCACATGGACAGTGTTAATCGATTGCTGATTAAAAGTGACGAAATGAAGAACATCCTTGGAAAATACTGTAAGTTCACAATACAACCCTTGCTGACCTATTATGTGGGCAAAGTTGTGCCTAAGATATTATATGGATCGGAAATTAACCCTGTGAGTCTATCCATTCTATGGGCGAAAAGGGTGATAAATTTGCCAATGGGAACGCCAATGCCATCAATCCGGTATGAACTTGGCTTGCTGTAATTGGAATACTGGTTCTAATGGAAAGTTCTGAGTTTAATGACAAAAATGTTTCATCCCACCATAAATACACTTTTTAGAGATCTAGCTAAAGAATTAGGGACAAAAGACTCACCATTTCTTACTGCCCAGGTTAATAGTGCAGATGCCATCTTGTATGAATGTAGTAAAGATAGAAGAGAGATTAATGAAAATCCAAAAGTGGTCAAAAAACGATTAAAGGAGATGGATTGGATCAGGACAATCCCTATCGTTAGGAGTTATAAACTTCACACTACATTTGCCAGGATTGATAAACCACTGTGACCTTTCCCACCGTATTTGAAATAATTACCCTGCCCAAGAATAATGAGTCAATTCTTGCGATTTCGACTTAGGAGCTGATTCATGGAATTTGTGCGCCGAAAAACGTGGATTGGTCCGCCATTCTGCCCATGAATCCCTGTTTAACAAATGGGGATTTGCGGGCAGAATAGCGCACAAATCCACATTTTTTGGCGCACAAATTCCCTGAATCAGCCCCTTAATCTTTTGCCTACGTGAGAAATTCTGGCCAATCGAGAAACAGATACCTCAGACAATAAAGGTATATGTCGCCATTGTAGTATGTCAAATGAGAATATACGTCATCTAATGGTAAAATGTGGGGGCCCTTAAAGAAATGAGAATGCACTTTTTGAGCAGATTCTTCTCACTGGTTAATGTAGACTTGGCACAAGTAGTCTGGGGTAGGGTGAGTGCGGGCAATGAAGTTTTTTTTGACTGCAGAGCTGATTAAAATGTTGGATGAGCTTGGCCTCACTATGAAGTATTGAGTATGCATTTGCAAATGTTATGAAGACATTATTTGGATTGACTTATGCATTATTTTATATTAACAGAATTGTGTTCTGCTTATGTTAGTAGAATTGTTACTTTGTATTAATAGTGAAATGTGACTTAGTGATGAATGATCCACAGCTCGCAGAGCTTAGTGTTTGGCCTCTGCCCGGCAGCCCCTCTGGCGAAGGGCGGCTCCTACAGAGGCGGCTCCAGGATGTGTCAGCAGGTGTCCGCAGGGGACGCCAAGGAAGCCAACAAACACCAACAAAAACCGTGAGTGTGGCATGGGTGGGGAGTAGAGCAATCACTCTACTCCAGAAAACCCCCGCCACTCTATCTTACCTACCAATAACATAGAGTGCCATAATACTAGCATGGCCACTCTTAGATGGAATTGTGAATGTTAGCATGTCCACTCTTAGATGGAATTGTGAATGTTAGCATGTTCTTAGATGGAATTGTGAATGTTAGCATGTTCTTAGATGGAATTGAGAATGTTACCATGTTCTTAGATGGAATTGTGAATGTTAGCATGTCCACTCTTAGATGGAATTGTGAATGTTAGCATGTCCACTCTTAGATGGAATTGTGAATGTTAGCATGTCCACTCTTAGATGGAATTGTGAATGTTAGCATGTCCACTCTTAGATGGAATTGTGAATATTAGCATGTCCACTCTTAGATGGAATTGTGAATGTTAGCATGTCCACTCTTAGATGGAATTGTGAATGTTAGCATTTAGAAGTACGCCGGATAGCCCTCTGAGAAAGATACACTAGAATTTGCATTTAGAAGCTGTCCCCAATTAGCCTCTCTGTGAAAGTTGAATTTAAAATTGTTCCCACCTGCATTTAGAAGTGTACGCAGTCGCATTTAGAGGCTGCGCCCGATAGCCTCTGTGAAAGTTGAATTTAGATCTGTTACCACCCACATTAGAACTGCTCCCACCTCCATTTAGAAGTGTACCCAATTGCAGTTGGAAGTTGCGCCGGATAGCCTCTCTGAGAAAGTTGAATTAGAATTGTTCCCTCTTGCATGTAGAAGTGTACCCAACGGCATTTAGAAGTGTACCCAATTGCATTCAGAAGCTGCACCCAATAGCCTCTCTGTGAAAGTTGAATTAAGAACTGTTCCCCCTCGCAACTAGAACTGTACCCCGCACCTCCTCAGAGAAAGTTGAATTAGAATTGTACCCTCTTGCAATTAGAAGTGTATCCAACAGCATTTTAGAAATACACCCAATTGCATTTAGAAGCTGCACCCAATAGCCTATCTGAAAGCTGATTGTAAAACCGTTCCCACCTGCATTTAGAAGTGTACCCAATAGCATTTTAGAAGCATACCCAGTTACACCTGAAAGTTGCACCCAATAGCCTCTCTGTGAAAGTTGAATTCAGAACTGTTCCCAGCAGCGTTTAGAAGTGTACGAGGGTGTGAACTAGACGATGATAATGACTGAACGAATGTGTGGAGCGGACGAATATGAGGAACGGACGAATATGTACAACTGACGATGCTTAATATGCTTTGGAATGAAGGAAACACTTGAAAACATACATCATTACCACACCCCACGCTTACTCTCCCTCTTACACCACCACTCATCTAGAACACAGAGATACTATGACACCATTCGGTATAACTGTTCTCATATCCACATCTCCCTCTTACTCCACATCACTCTAAGTAATCATTGCTGGATTCACACCCCCCAGCCAGGCGTTCTCCTCAGGCCTAACGCAGCCACACTCGTTCTGGGTAAAACCGACCAGAGCAAACACATACTCCTGACCTCTCAACCACCACACCTACAACTAAGAAGCAGCTACCACTCGATTTCCGCACCAGCTGCACACATACCTAGTGCGCACACGCACTTTTGGACTCCCTCTACTCTCTATACTGACCTGAACTTCGGTTCCCGAGGGCGTTCAACCTACCAGCGCCTTCAGACCATACCAATGGTATATAAGGCGCTATATAAATGCAAAATAACAATAACAATAACAATAACAATGTATTTTATTTTTGTTTTTATGTTTTAAATAAGTATTGTTGATGTGTAAAAGTTCACATTTTGAACATATGCACAACAAATAAATAAGAAAAACATAATTATGTATGTTTTATTTTTTTAATTTCCTATCTGCAGCCCCACTCCCCATCTCGTGCTTGAGGTGTCTTGGAAAGTTGGTGGGCCAGTCTGGGCATGTAAAAATAAAATGGACACCAAGAATAAAGCTACCATAAATCATGTACGCTTACTATTGATGGCCATAAAAACATGCAATGTCATAGCATGGAATAGCCCTCACTATGAGGGTGAGAGTTGTATTATATTACATCCTCATTATCCTCTGCAGCCTCTCCTCCTCGCACAGAAATGCACACATTCATACATATTCATTCATCCGTTTCTCTCATTCTAACACGCATTCAAACATCCATTATATTCTCCATTGACCCACCAGTTTAATTCACTGGCACCCATTTACATCCTCATTACCTTCTGCCCCTCTCCCAATGCCATCATCCACGGAGCCCCTCCCCCCGCCCCCAGCTCATGTGTAGCATTAACAGAAATCAGGAAGGAGAGAGGGCATCCTGAGCCCCTGTGCCCCACACATGCCCAGGGAGGCCAGAGTTTGCGGGGAGGAACAGGAGTGCCCCCTTTGCACTTGTGGGCTTGTATTGCTCGAGCTTTCAAGCCCAATAGGCCGTGCAAGGCTGGGTAGGTAAAACACCCCAAACCTCCACACCCCACCACCCCCTTGCACGTCCCGTTGGACAAGCGTGCTGGAGAATTTAAACTGTTAAATTGACAGATAAAGCCAGCGCAAGTGCATTTAGGAATGATTTCCTGGGGCTAGCTTTGGCTCGTTCATAGGGGCGACGGGCAGATCGGAACCCCATCATCAATTATGGAGGAGTTGCTCCTGAACTGAGATTGAACTCATCTGTGAGTATATGTCTTTAGTTTAAAAAGGCAAAGTTTGAACATGGAATACATCTCAAAAACGTTACATTGAAAATGTATGTGATGCGTTGATGTGATGGTTTTAACGAGTTGCCCTCTGTTGCTCCCTGACATCCATGTCTTGTCCTATTGCCTATCATTTGTCTAAATCATGGTCCCTCACTCAAAGTGATACATGTTGTACTAGCAGTATGAAGAGGTCACATGCCCTATTGCATCACTGTTACCGTTGCTGACCCTTCCTCCTCCTTACCATGAAACCATGGGCCTGATTCTTGAAGCATTTATGTAGAATAAAATGCATTTGCATCTGCAAAAATACACAATGTGCAGCTTTTGTTCCTGTTTCATAAAACTGTGAAAAAAGACAATTGCAACTAGTCACAGAAGTCACAGTAAACATAACAAAACAGTAGCTGTGCCTAAAATGGCAGCAGGGAAGGCACATTTACCTTTGAACTACTGCTGGCAACGCTAGTTTGCGTTTGCAAAATGGTGTAGTTGGAGGAGTGGCAATGGGGTACGACGTCCTTTCATCGCCGTACTTTTCAAAGCCTGGCATTTAAACGTGAACATTAGAACGAAAATGTTCATCGACTTTTTTAGGGGGGGTGGCAAAGGGCATATAAGGTTTTGGGTGAGTATGGCATAGGCAATAATAGGTGGGAGGGGTTTGGGGGACCATCAACAAAAATAAATAAAAAATTGATGAACATTTTCGTTAGAATGTACACGTTTAATTGCTAAGACATGGAAATATACGATTATGAAATGACATAGAACCGGCAATGGATAGGCAAAGTACAGTTGTGACACAATAACCCAGTGAAAGGGGTCATCTGATTTACAAAACAAAATATAGTTTGATCCTCCAGCAAAATATCGCTATCCTAAACTGGCATATGTCATATTTGACATACAAACACCCCACCCCCGAAAAAGTCTCTCTTTGACTTTAAGAAATAAAACAAAAAACATTATATATAGTGTTGTCGCAATGTACCTAGAAAAGGAAGAGGGGACTGTTGGGCAATTGTTAGGTGGAGATGACATTTTGTGTCATTACACACTTAGAAGCGATACAACTTGCCGCTTCACAACAAACTCAAAAGAATGTATTTTTGGGAGAAACAAAATGTGTAAAAAATAGCCTCTGTCAATTTCAATTCTTCGTGTAATTTACCATGTTAAATGTACTTGTCAATTAATGTACATAGGGCATGCATCAGGAAAGACCATGGTCTGGATTTGGATCCCTCTTCTTGACAGGTGTCTTTAACCTCCCTCCCTCTCCTTCCACCCCTCCTTTCCTAATCCCCCCTCCAACATCCCCCCAGTGATGGCCCCCCACCCCTGTGCCCCCTTCACAAATCTTTTAAAGGGGCAACCAACTGAACCTAGCCACCCTCAACTCACGCTCCGCTTTCAAACATACCTCTAACATGTGTCACCTCCATGAAAATCTTGACCTCGATGTCCTTGCTCTCACTGAGACGTGGGTCAAGGCCAGTTCAGGCAATCCTTTTAACACTCTTATTCCTGAAGGCTACAAGATCCTATCCAATCCCAGGCCCCCTCTGCCTGCTGGTGGAGTAGCTCTGATCTTCACTGAGTGGGTTCCTGCCACTATCATCCCCACCCAAACCTACGCATCCTTTGAAAACCTAGTTTGCAAACTGTCTGTCTCTCCTACTTTCTCACTTACTGCAATCTACAGACCCCCCGGACCATTCTCCCTCTTCCTCGCAGAATGGGCTGACCTGTCCTCCTCTCTTCTTGCCTACTCCCCCAAATATATCTTCCTTGGGGACTTCAACATCCATCTCGACTCTCTTATTGGGGACAATGCTCTCTAACCCAACGTTTGCAAAACTCCTTCCCTCTCTATCCTTCCTTCCCAACCCACTCAACCAGACACACCCTTAATGCTCTTATCTCTACAGACATCCCTCTCTCTAACCTTCTCATTACCCCTCTCTTCTGGTCTGACCACTCTCCCCTCTCTTCTCACCTTGACCTTCCCTGCTCCTTGGCTCCTCCACTAGCACTGCCAGCCTCCTTCTCTGTCATTTGGCCGATGAGGCGTGTGTCAGTTGTTGCATTTGCTTCTTCCTTCATCCCTCCTCTTCCCCCCTCTTGGACTCTCCCTCTGACTCTGTTCTTGCTAACCTACACTTATCTATCTCCAACACATTGGACAACCCATATCATGGGGATCCGCACAAAGCATGCCTCCAATGCAACTCTTGGTATGACGCCGACCTTTGCGGCTTTGAAAAACGCAAGTGCAAAGCTGCAGAGCAGAAGTGGCTGGTGTCTTGCTCATCCTTTGACAAACTGGTCTGCCGCCTACTTCAAAGGCAATACCGCCTCTCCATCTGCTCCAAGAAGAGAGCTCATATCCAAGCATGTATCTCTGGAGCCACTAACAACACAGCTGAACTCTTTAAAACCTGCAAGGAACTTGTCAATCCTACCACAGTCTCCTCTTCCCCTTCCCCCACTTAAGCACTCTGCTCTGGCCGCCCACTTCTCCAAAACTTTGGAGATCCTGTCTTCTCTGTCTTCTACTGCCCACTCTGCCCCCCACACCCTCTCTCGCCTCGCTTGGTCCCCCACTGCTCCCTCTCACACTCTCCTATTTCACTCTCATTGCGCAGAATGAGATCTCTGGAGTTGTCTGCTCTATAAAAGTCTCCTCTTAACAGGTACAGAACCATCAAGGACAACATTGCCTCTCTCACTCCAGCCTTGGCTGACCTCTGAAACCACTCTTTTGCCACTGGCTCCTTCCCCCAACATTTCAAGCACTCTCTTGTGCACTCTCTCCTAAAAATGTCATCTACTGACCCTTATTGCCCGGCTAACTATTGCCCTATCTCCTTCACTCCTTTCCTTGGCAAACTCATGATGAAATTGGTCATCCCCTATCTGAAGTTCCACACCAAAATGGCTGGCTGCCTCCACGATCACCAGTCCGGTTTTAGGGTTGCTAGAGGCACTGAAACTGCTCTCCTGAACCCCCATGAAGACCTACTTTCCAGCCTGAATTCCAATTCCCCCACTGTTCTGATCGTCCTCGATTTATCTTCTGTCTTTGAAACTGTCAACCACTCCATCCTCATAAACCGCTTCCATGATACACTACCCATCATGGACAGGGCACTGATGTGCCTTACTTTGTTCATTTCAAAAAGCCTTCCGAAGCGCAAATGGGTTCTTTACTCTCCTCCACCACACTTTCCACCTGTGGCGTCCCCCTGGGCTCCATTCTATTGCCATTGGCTCTTCAACAGATATCTGACCCATCTGGCCTACCTGATCTCCACATTCTCACCTCATATTCAGTGTTATGAAGATGACACACTGCTCTCCTTCAAGCTGCCATCCTCTACCTCTTCCTCCTCCTCCTGCATACCTGATTGCCTTACTGTTATTCAGGCCTGGTGCACTACCAATGATCTCTGCCTTAATGGCAGTAAGACCAAGAGCCTACTCATTGGGATGACTGCTTCTTCTTTCCCCCCCTCTATGGCCTGACTCCTTAGGTCCCATTCCATCACCCATCTGTGAGGCAATAAACCGTGAGATCATCTTTGACTCTTCTCTCTCTTTCTCTCCACACATCACAGACCTTGCCAAGAAATGCACATTTTAGCTCCACCTTCTCAGGGGCATTCTACCTTTCCTCACATTCCCCCAGAAGCTCAATGTCTCCAGAGCCCTTGTTCTCTTGACTATTGCAGCAGCCTCTTCCTCAATCTGCCTCTTTCCTCCCTTTGCCCCCTCTAACTAATCCAGAATAGGGCTATGAGAATTATCCTTGGCCTGAAGCCCAGGGACTGCATCTCTCCTGCCCTAAAATGTTTCACTGTGCAAGACCTGCTGCATCATCCACAAGGCCATCTGGGGCCTGGGACCTCTGTACATCCAGCTTTCCCTCCCTAAATACCTGCCGTCATGAGTCCTTCGGTCCTCTGGTTCCAACTCTCTGCAGGTCAAACACTTCTCCAAGCCGAACGTGGGAGGTACATCCCTCTCCTCGGCTGGCTCTTCCCTCTGGAATGGGCGTCCTTCCCCCCTCTGATGTGAGCTGGACCTTCTAATATTCCAGAAACCTTTCAAGACTTTCCATTTCTCCTCTTCCTTCCCTCTCCCCCTCCCATGCAATCTCCCCCTATGCCACTACAACTGGGGACTTGTCCCTTCAGAGCATACAGGGGACAGACCAACCTCCACCAGTCCCTGCAACTTTTGTCCAGCACTTGCCATTTAGCTCCCTTACCCGGACCAGTCCAACCTGGTCCCTCCTTCCCAAAGCTCTCATCCTCAGTTTCCCCCTTCTCCCTTGGCACTTAGCACTTCCCCGACTAGCCCAACCTGGTCCTCCCTTCCCACAGCACTATGTTTCACCGGATCTACATGATTTTTCCGCAGCTGATTTTGCTGTGATGGAAATATTTGCATGGGAAATGCACGAATACAAACTGTTCATACATTTCCGATGCGAACATGCAGGGGTGTCCCCTGCACCCCCTGCAGCCCCCGTTTTTAAAAAGTTTCTGTTCTGTCGGGATAGTTGCGGGGGTGTCCCACTGTAGTGAGGGGTGCTGTGGGGTACACTTCCACCCCCACAGCCTTTTTTAAAAAAAAATGCTTCACACTCACCCCACCAAAACACCTAAACACATACTATGAAAAGTTTGAACTTTTGGTAGTTAGAATTCTTTTTCTGACATTTCGTCCTAGTCCGTTTCCCCTGGCACATGCCTTCTGGTCCCCCAGCACTTCTCGGCCCCTTCACTGGGGACACCCCACACCTACACCTCTCCCGCCACCCCCTTACCCCTGCACTTACCAACCTTCTCAAACACTTGCATGATATCACATGGCTAATATAACCATTTCTTGTTTTTGGTTCCTCTATGCTCATGATCCCTCACCGCCAAGCCCCTCTTCTTCGCTTGTGGCACCTGGAAACACTTGTGTATAGGCGCCATACAAATGTCCAATAAAATAAACCATCAAGGCACTGTGGATGCATAACCCCAGCCAAACGTATCCAGCAATGAAACTATCAGAAACAAAAAGACACAGCCCGAGTTGTAGTTTTATAGAGAAAATGTGCCTATCCAGACATAGGACATATATTAAAAACATGTTTCTGAATAGAGGATCATATGGGATACAGATTTGTGATGTGAATCAGAATGGCCTCAATAACTGATTTCCATCTGCAATGAGGAATCTCAGATTTTTGAAATTTCAGGAGATCTTGCAAGTGGACTCTGTCATGACCTGCTAATCAGTCTCCCTTTCAAGAGTGCTCAGCGTAGTGTTGGTGTGTTTGTGTCGAGACCGGCCTGCGCACCATTGGGTGAATATTTGAATTTACCAACATCCATATGTAAGACACCCCATGTATACTTCTGCTGGGAATCAGTGAGTAGCATGCCAGAAACTGTTAGGTCACACAAAAGCTAACATATAAGTAGGTGCTGCAGGAAATGTGCACATGTAAAAACCATTTTTCATATACATTTCCTAATAAATACATAATTATCATGAAGGAAATCCTGTCATATCACACAGCTGTCTATTGTCAAATCGAATCTTATTAATCCAGTATTATATGATGAGGGAACGCATGGTGTGGAATTACAAATAGTCTGCTAAAACTAAAATAATATTAGCAGAAATGGGGCTAGAATTAAAAAAAAATAGTGCCCCAGCCAATTTGTTCACTTAAAAACGACTGCAGGCAAGTGTCCCCAAAAGAATGCATTGCATGAAGATATGCGTAATTGTGCTTTTGCCTTTTTTGGGAAAAAAACAAGTGTCCCTTAGATGGTAAACAGACAGGCTTCAATTCAAACATGTTACCTTCATGACTCTGATGGGTGTGCTACTGTACCCTTGAGCAAAGGGACAATGCTAAAGTAAAGTTAAAGCTATATATAATCAAAATATAGATGTAGTGATTCCCAAGTTGATCTTCTCATCCTCCCCAATTCCTAGCTCACCCATCTCTGGTATTGATCCTTTGTGACCTGCTTCCCTAATGGTGTACTTACCCTATGAGTTCTAAAGCACTCCATTGCTTCCTAAAGTTGGGCTGCACTCAATAAGTATAATAATAATAATAATAATAATAATAATAATAATAATAATAAGAAGAAGAAGAAGAAGAAGAAGAAGAAGAAGAAGAAGTAGAAGAAGAAGAAGAAGAAGAAGAAGAAGAAGAAGAAGAAGAAGAAAAAGAAGAAGTAGAAGAAGAAGAATACTACTAATAATAATAACAATCATACAAATAATAATGCAATTACCTTAAACAGTAAAAAACAAATTTCGTAACAATAATGTGTATCCTTCACTCTGTCTTTCCACTTTGACATACATGTTAAAGGGAGATAGTCTTCAGGCTCCTGCCTTTGAAGCTACTCCCAGAAAACATGGTGTCGGCTACACCCAGGAAACCCACTGTACCCACTGCACTCTTCAGATAGTTTGATTATGAATCGAACACATATGCCAGTTGGAGAGAATGGCTTTGTCATGGTATTGGGCTGGTAGAGGCATTTCACCAGAAGATGCAGGAGAAATGGAGAAAAATTGAAATAAGACAATTAACATAGTAGACCTTTAATGTTGTACACATAAGTGTATGGAGAGGTCTGGGATACCAAGAGGTCATAAACCTACAGGAAGAAGACTTTGGACACCTTGGATCTGACTGTATATAACTTCCTTCTTAACCACCCCTGTGTTCCTGCAAATCAAGTATTCTTGGTAGGGCATAGCAAAGGAGGGACAATCTGTAACAGCAACCTTGATTAGATGCTAACATGTTGCATGAAAACGTACCAATCCCCTGTTAGGATTTATTTGACAACTAAATATGGGGTAGAACCCCATTTTGATGAATCATCTTTTGGACACATGATGGAACAGAAGACGGATCCAACTGGAAGTCTTTTTGATTTTCCAGATGCTCAAAGTCCCTTGCCTAAGCCGAAAACAGAATTTCCAGGAGAGCTGGCAGCTCACTCCCTAACCACTTCTCTGTGACTGCTGTAAGCATATCTTGCCTAATACTGACGACTGCTGTGCCCTGGTAGCCTCAGCCCAGCTCTGGGCCAACCTCCAAAAAGCCTCTCTGAAGTATTTTCCTGCCATGCCAAAATCAGGGCAAGACCATTTTCTGTAAGGGGCCTAGTGAAAAGACCTGCAGAGTGTTGCAAGATCAGAGATCGTGAGTTTGGCAGTGCTGATTGCCAGAAACTAGCGATTCCTGATTTGTTCCACATTGAGCCAGGGTTTAGCTAACATTGAACTGCTGACACAGACTGAGTTCCACATACCCTGTGCCTCACGCTCCACTTTGTCTTGTCAAGCCACTCAGAGAATGCAGCCGAAACATAAAGTCTACGACGCTCATCACTGATCCCATACCATTGATACTGACTCACTGCATCAATCCTTCAGGACTGAAATGCCTAGATTCTCATTTTTGAGCCACCCATTACCCCATGGCCATTACCTTGGGCCCAAGAGACAGTTGAGACACAATTCCCTATGTTTAGAACACATTTCAAAGATACCTTTCTTGCATAGACTTGATTTTCTGCGTTGATGCTTGTTTCCTGCCTCCTCTAATTTAAAGCCAGAATCGCCAGCATATATCGTTTGTGTGTTTTCTGTATTTGCTACATCGGTGGCCTTAGCTTAAGGCATATGTCTTCCCCTGCTGGATTTCCTTTATTAGGGAATTCCAGTTGGCACTTCTGCAGACACCCGGATCATGAGCCCGGTGAACATGCCCGGCAATCAGACCTATTATAGCCTGCTACTAAGGGCCCGAGAGGCCACCCTAGCAGTGGACTGCTAATTTGGGTAGATGTAGAACTTAACTGGAAGATAGATCACTGCACCTGCCATTCAGTAGACCTACAACTCCTGGTCGTAAGGACCGAGTTGGGGCAGGACATTTCAATCTTCAATGTGTACAATAGGTCCAATAGTCTTGCGGTTCTTCAGGAGCTGTATGAAGTGACTACACTAAATGGAGGCAAGGGGGGTGGACATAACATTGTAGCAGGGGATTTTAACATGCAGTTGGAACCACTAGTGGGTTTGGAAGGTAGATGGGATGACCAGGATGAGGCATTGGTAAGAGCCCCACACCCTAAGAAAACCCAAAGACTTTCAATCAATTCCATTAGGATGTTATTTGAGCTGGATACAAGAGCATGCAACAGGTGTTTCACCAACGATCGGCCTGCAAACATGCGATATGTAGGTCCAATGGCCTACACGAAAATTGACACCTTATTTGTTTCAGTTGATATATGGTCTAAAATAATTAAGTTTGAGATTCTGGAAAAATGTGAAAGTGATCATAGGCCTCTAGTATTAACCCTTGAACGTCTGTGCCCTATTGTACCATTACTAGATAAGGATGCAGGAAACCAGGCCATTTCAGTCACTGGTCATGGCCGCAGGGCCATTAAATGCGTGAAACTGAATCAGGGGGACTTCAACCACACCTTTATAACAATATCATCCCCATCTCGAGAAGCTCTGACCAAATGACGCAGAAGCCCCCAAGGTGATGGGAACTTTTGGGAGAGTAAACACAGGAATTTTCCCTTTTGCAACAAGTACCAGTAGAAAAATAAAATGTAAAGCTATCTAGGTTTGAATGGTATGAACAGGACTATGAAATAGCAAAACAAGAGATGGTAAGAGCTCTTGTAAAGGGTTATGCAACAGACAAAGCCCTACTCTAAAAAAAAAGGTCTGAATATAAATAAATGGTCAAAAATAAAAAAAGATAATTACTGTAGGAACAAATGGAAGTGTCTGGCTGCTGCACTAGACTCAAGGGACTATGTCACATTTCAGAAGCTGGTGTTGGGGCCTCAGGTGTCAGGAAATGTAGAGATGCAGTGTAATATAGCTGCAGAGATATGGCTGGACCATGTCTCTCTGGTGGAGCGAGGGAGGATGAACCACCCACGAGAATCTCGAGGGACTTCCATTCAGCATCAATGACGTGGCAATTGCCATCAAGTCACAAAAGGCTGGGAAGGTGGCAGGTCCTGACAAAGTGCCAATAGACCTATACAAAGAAGAACCAGCTATCTGGGCCCCACTCCTCTGGAAGCTCTTTGAAGCATGCGTCACTACGGATTCAGTCCCCGATTTGTGACAGATGGCAGAAATTGTGGCCATCTATAAAAATGGGGGGACAGAGTGTCTGGCAAACTATCGACCAATTTCCTTGCTAGATAGTGCGGGTAACATTTTTGCTAGGGAAACTATTAGGGCAAGCACTGGAATGGCCTCAAAAATCAGATTATAGGCACACTTCAGGTAGGTTTCCAGAAGAGGTAGGGAACCGTAGACCAGAGCTTCCGCCTCTACAACATCATCTAAAAGTATGGGTAAAAGTTGAATAACCCGGAATGAGACTGCGCCCAATGTGCAAGGGTGTGATTTATTTAACAAAATGCCCTTTTACAATGACACGTGTTTCGGTCTCCCATGAGACCTTTTTCAAATCAGGGCCAATGTACTATCATGACACCATGTATTATAATACAAATTAGAGAAATAAACATGTATGAGTTACAAACAGTTTAAATCCAAATTCAAACATTCATTTTGAAAAAAAAAAAATAATAATAAAAGTAAATAAAAGCCAGACAATAATTGGGATGGGGAAAGGGGAAGGAGTGATGGGGATACAAGAATGATGTAAAACAGCTCGTTAGGTTTTGTCCTTATCAACATGATAGTCAACTTGCTTGCATTAGACCGTGTTACAAGTTATGAACATTTTTTCATTTTTACCTTGAAATCTTCTAGTGCCCCTACCAAGTTTGGCAAAATGTTGTCCACAATAATCGGGTTAGATCCCTGAAAACAGGAAAGAATATCCTTTTTTATATAATTGAGTGAGATGGTGAAAAATATGTGATTTAATTGCATCACTATTGTCCCTTGTTCGCCTTTGCGAGATGGGTGTTTAAATTTGACAAATCTATCTTTGCCGTCTGTTTAGTATTTGTTATATTAACTTAACTGTTTTGAGTTTCAAGAATTCGGGCGCAAGGCTATATGTGATTACCTTTAAAGATCTAAAAAGTTGTCAAGTCTGTTCGCATTAGAAACCATTGTATTTGCTATTTTGATCGCGTAAAGGTATGACTATGTTCGGGCTACAACAATCAGTGAAAACGCACGTAGTATTGCACACAACAATCAGTGAAAGCGCACGTAGTATTACACACTGGGTGCACAGTTCATGAGTTGGCAGACAGTCTCTTACCGTCTGAGAATGTTGCGCGTTCAATCGCGTGCTGCAGGATATCTAGAAGGGGCGGCGATAGGCGTCCTCTCTGTGTATATTTGGTTCTCAGCGTAACCAGGGTAACATGCCTCCTTGCCAGTCTTTTCTCTATTTCTTGTTGATAGACTGTTAGTTAGTATATCGCGTAGCGGCCATATTGTAGTGTACTCAGTTGCCTGGAAACTGATTGAAACAAGACAGTCACAGTGTTACAGTATTAGTTAATTAGTATTTCAAAGTTAGATTGTCACTATTCTATATGTATTCTCAATTAAAATGGATACCCTGCCACTTTACATTTGACAGTAAATTTTATTGAAAACATGTATTAGTGCGGTTGTGTTAAAGGTTGCGTGTTGCACAGCTTAATGTGTAAGTAGTCAGTAATCTAAATTCAATGTATTAATATTGTTGATAGAACAGAGATGTTCTATTAATAGGATGTTGTTGTACTGAGTGGAGCATAATACTAGGGGCGCTAACCTTAAACATATACGTGAGCTTCAAAGACTTAGTAGTATCAAGTGTTCTGAAAGTATTTTAGTTATATGGAGTGTCTCATTCACTTATCCAGATTGATCCATTTATCTTTTACAAATGGTGAGTGCCATACAAACTCATATACATTGACTCTACAATTAGTATGAAGATCATAGTGTATCATCATTCTGAAATACTAATTCTCGTTTCCAAGTTTAGAGAAATGATATCATTTCATTGTCAGTGTTCAGACCAAATACTGTAGAATTTAGTTTACAAATTATTTTTGCCTCCGTTTGCCTTAGTTTCTTTTCCTTGTCACCTCCTCTTCTTCCTAGAGTCACTTTTTGCAGGCCAATAAACCGAATGTCCGCTTTGTCGTCCATTTGGTGTTTTTCTTGCCAGTGGCATGCAAGTGGAAGTCTCGGGTCTTGACTTCCGATTTTTGCTAAGTGTTCTCTTACACGGGTCCTGAGTTCTCTGATCGTGCTTCCAATGTAGACCAAATTACACACACATATGATGCCATAGACCACATATTTTGTCCTACAATTGATGGGTTGTGTGATTTTCAGGGTCTTGTTATTACTACTGCAAAATAGGTCAGTTTTCTTGTGTGCATATTTGCACATTGTGCAAGTCCCACATTTTCTAAAACCAATGGTTGGTGCTTGTAGCCAATTGGATGGTTCTCCCAATTCTTGATCCGGTAGGTTAGATGGACTTAGTTTGTTTTTGAGTGCTTGCGCTCTTTTGAAGGTAATTCTCGGTTTGTCATCCACAAAATTAGCAATGTTTACATCCAGTTTCAAAAGATACCAATGTTTGGCTAGAATATTTTTCAAGACTCTATGGTCAACACTGTATTTGGTGAAAAATCCGATCGTTGTTTGTTCTGACGTTTTGATCTTAGGACATAGTGTTTGGTCTGGTGTTATCGATGAGCTTATGTAAAATGCTTTACTGACACAATGTTCTGAATAACCTCTGGCCAGGAATCTTGATTTGAGTATTTTGCATTCCTTCTCAAAATGTTTGTTGGTTTGGCAGGTTATTAACATTGTGTGACAGGTATAGGGTGACTGAGTTGTGGTTCACAGGTTGAGCATGCAATGCTAATGGGGCACCTAGGCATCTGCCTACAAAGGGAGTTTGCTTTATTAAAGGGGCATTAGGGTGCCTACCTGGACCTGGTTGTGGCATCCCAGCTAAAGCAAATGCTGGTTGTAGGGCCTGTCCTGGTTACGACACAGGGGTCGGACTGGTTACTTTGGCCTCCGAGATCCCGAATAGGGTATACGTCCATCTGTACAGAAAAAAGCCAGACAGATGGATGAATGCTCGCCATGAAATGGCAGTAAATATAATGTTAAAGGGCTACAGCTTGGTAGCCTCTTGTCAGGTTAGACAACGTTTGTCATGAAAAGATCCGAACGATCATAGTACTTCAAGTGGCAGAAAAAATAATGATAATATAGAAATATGAAAGGGCTGGGGATGGGAGATCTTGCAGGGGTTGGCATGTCCAGGTGGTTTCCGGAGGCTGGAAGCACCACTAAGACTCAAGTGGGTTCATGAGTATACAATCCTGCATGGCTGGGAGCGGCACGTTCAGGAGCAACAGCGTGGTCCAAGTGTGGGAAATACTTGGGCCGTCACTATGACTACCTTCCTGGTTCCAGGCAGACCGTTCCACATGCTGGTTGGCCACAGGGGGAGATAGGAAGGTGAACATGGTCGGTAAGGTCCCGGTATATTTGTGTTGGCGGCCCCTGTAGTTTGAAGACAGAAGAAAAGCCCTGCAGGGGCTGGCCAAAATCATGTGTGTGAGATTAAACGAAACATCCCAGTCCTGGCCATCAAATAAGAGGATGGAGACATGGTATATTCCAGGGCTTCCGAGTGTGGCTGAGTTGCCGTGGCAATCGCTAAAGACTAGGGAACATGACAGAAGGTTAGTGGAAATGCCTTGCCGCGGGAGGGCCACGGCTGATAAAAGAAATGCCAGAGACATGTAGAATGGCACAATGGAAGAACTGTAAAGGTTAGCACAGATCGTGGCACCGGGAAAGGGTGCAGGACCGGAGCCTAATAAGGCCAAGTCCCTGCTGAATCCCTGCATAGGCAGATGCACTAGGATGGGTCAACCAGGTGTAAAGCATGCAGGGTAATGTAGTCCAACCCTGCGGCTGGATGTCAATTGTCAAGTTAGACTCAAAAGAACCCTTACATAAGTCAAGATGTACAGCTATGGGGTTACAAAAACCAAAAGGATGCAAGGAGGGAGTGAAGCCTCGTGCAGTAAATTAAAGGAAGTGGAATGTATGGATCAATCCATGTTAGATTGATCATATACACTCCTCGTTTAGGCTGTTGTAGTAATGGTGTGCCCATCTCGCTTCTTTTTGCAAAAGGCTCCTTGTGATGTTTGTAGAGTTTGTAATAGTATCAACAATCCACCACATTATGTCATCTGGTGAGTGGTGTGCTTCAATATAGTGGGAGACCAAAGGTGCTGACAGGTTTTTACACCTAATACAAGACCTGTATTCACAGATTCTCACATGCACAGGTCGTTGTGTCTGTCCCACATACCGCAAGCCACACGGACATTCAATGACATAAATGGCCTGTTTGCAATTTGTTAAATTTTGAAGAGTCCACACTCGTTCATTGATTTTGAAATCTTTGATTTTGCGGGTGAATTTACAGGAGGTACAATTCCTGCATGGAAAATGGCCCTGTGTCATGCGTAAATGCCACAGTCCTAATCTGGGGGCTGGTTTAATGAATCTCAAGTGAACCAGTTGGTCTCTCAAATTTTTGGCTCGTTTGTAGGCAAAACCAGGCAGAGGTTGATTGGGTAAACAAAGTCTGGTCAGGGCCCAGTGCTTGGATATACGTTTACGAATTTGTGAGGTGTGTGTGCCATGCGTGATCACGCAGGTCATCCAGGAGTCTTGGGTATTCGTGTTGTCTTTACCGACTAGAAGGAAATCTCTATTATGAAAACGTGCTTGTTTTTTAGATGTGAGATGATGCAGTGGGGGTATCCCCGTTCTGTTAACCTTGCATCAAGGTCAGCCGCATGTTGGTAAATATCATTGAGATCGGAGCAATTTCTTCTGATACAAATGTATTGGCCGTAGGGTAGGTTTTCCTTTATGTGTTTAGGAAGTGCAGCAGGGTGTTTCTGTTGCTCGGCTTCCTAAAGAGGTTGCATTTCCGACATCCATAGGCAAGCTCAACTTGTAAATCAAGGAAACCGATGGCAAATTTACTAGATGTCATAGTACATTGAATGTTTGGGTTTCTGTTGTAAAGCCAGGTATGGAAGAGTTGCAGGTCAGATTCCGTGCCTTCCCTAATGCATACAATGTCATTGATGTATTGCTTCCATTCATGGATTTGTTTGCTAAAGGGATTATTGACTGACAGAATGTGAGTCTCTTCGAAGTCAGCCATATATAGAATGGCCAGACTTGTGGCAAATGCAGCCCCCATTGCAGTGCCCTTTGTCTGAAAGTAAAATTGCCTGTCCAACTCAAAGTAGTTTTTAGATAGGGCAAGGGTAAGTAGTTCAATTATGAAGTTTGCAGGGACTCGATTTTGGAGTTGGAATTGTGAGAGAAATGTAAGCATACATTCTATGGCATCTGTCTGTGGAATGCTTGATATAGAGCGAACAAATATCCAATGTGACAACTATTTGTTTATGCATGTCAAAATTTAGACTTTCAAAGACCTGTATGGTTTGCGTGGTGTCCTGAAAGTATGTTGGGGTTTTAATACTCATAGGTTTCAAAAATGAATGGATGAAACGGCATATTGGTTCAAGTGCTGATCCAAATCCGGAAACAATAGGTCTCCCCGGGGGATATCCAGCATCTTTGTGAATTTTTAGTGCGTATATACTGGGGATCCTCCCTTGTTTGGTAGTTAGGAACTCCCATTCTTTAATCAAAAACCACTCACTGTCTCTCGCGTAAGTTGCTATTTCCAAAATCTCAGTGACAATCTCTTTAGTGGGTTTGTATTTGATTTTCTTGTAGCTAGCACTGTCCATTACGAGTGTATTGACCATGGTTTTGTATTGTAGTGATGTCATGAGCACAATGCTGCCTCCTTTGTCTGCAGGCTGATTTATTTTTGGACAGATCAGATATCGCTTCTCTCTCATCTTTAGAGATATTGTGATGGTATTGCAGTTTTTTGGTCTTTAGTTTCTTAAGATCTGTCATGATTCACTTTACAAAGGCAATGATCGCAGGTGGTACCTGATTGTCTTGAGGACAGAAGGTAGATGACAGACGGAATCCAGAATCTTCCTTATTGTCCACAGGTTTTAATTTACATTTTTAAAGCGCTCACACAGCCCGCAGGCATTGAGGCACTGTTACAGTAATTAGTTGAGTTTTAGTTGCGTAATTGTTTTTTTTTGTCTTAGTTGTGTATTTATAATGCGCTTAAACACCCAGAGGTCTCTAAGCGTGGACCCGGGGATCGAACTTGCGTTGCTTCTGTGTCGTCCTGCTTACAAGGCGTGCACGTTGCCGCTGAGCTATACTCCCAGGACGTTGTCATCATCAAAGAAAACTTTCAACCGTATAGTTCTGAAGAACTGTCATATTTCTTTTTCTGTGTTGAACCAGTCAGTTTGGTGTGTTGGGACACAGGTCAGTCCCTTCGACAGAAGTGAGGTCTGAGCTGGTGATAGAACTGTGTTGTCTAAATTGAAAATGGGGATGGAGGGTTGGCTTATCGCATCCTTCGCCTGCGGCCTCGTGGTCGCATCATGGGGGTGAATTAGTGGAACCATGGGGTGGCCCAACCTGGTGCTCTCTTCATGCCACCTCCCCCTAAAAAAGGTTGTTGAGGCAATTGTTGTGGTTGTTGGAAATTTCCATATCCATGTTGTCGAACTCTGCGACTCTGATCGTCTGATCCGCTGCTGCTCGAATTAGCGAAGGAAACCCATTTTTTCCTTGGTTGGTTTTGGTTCTGTGATGCTTGATTGGCTTTGGCAGCCTCAATTGCTTTATCTGTGATGGATGGGAAGACTATATCTAATTTAAAGTCTTTAATATCTTTATTCAATTTCTTTGTTTTTTTCGTAATGTTTATGTTCTTAAATTCTTCCAACATTTTATTGGTTGCTGCAAGTTGTTCACGTGCATCGATGATGGTAGTGCCATTCAAGAATTTCTGTTCTTCTTTTTCTAATTCCTTTTGGATGTCTTTGCTAATTCTCTGGGCAGTAGAAATGGTCAGGATCATAAGGTCCCGGCTACATTTAACTGCTATGTGGCTAAAGGTGGTGGTGTATTCCTTATCGCCTAAAAAGAGACATGGCTCATTCCTTACAATTACGCCTGCTGGGATGGTGTTATTTCTGAGGTTTTCTTACAAGAAGTGGCCATGCAGCTCTGTTCTAAATAGTTTTTTCTTTAGTTTCAATAGATCAGTGCTCCCCGGTAATGATGCATTATTAATGTTGGGATTAGCAGGGTCAAAGATTGAAGGTCCTTTAATGATGTCTGCAGTTTCTTCCAGAGTATAGCTGAAGGGTTGTCCCTCAGGCATGCTAATTATTTACTGATTATGAAAAACACAGTGGGGTGGACAATGGGGAGGCCCGGTCGACCATCACATGTCGGGGACTCTGGACCAGAGTTTATTACGAAGAAAGCAGTTCTAGAGGGCCATGTGTTAGTTATGGCTGGTACAGAGATGTCAAGCCCAGCTCCATTCTTATGACTTGGATGGGAATGCTTCTTGGTAGATGCAAAACCATCTTCCAAAAGAGGCCCTCCAGAAGGGGCTAGGTTTTAGCCAGAAGAGCAAAAAACACTCCTGCACCGTATGTAAGAATGGGGACCACCTTCATGTGATAGAATGTCAGTAATGGGCAAATGGTAAATTTGCAATACCTATTAGAAATAAATGGCGCCTGGGTAGCTAGTGTCTTGATCTTGCTTCGCAAGACGGCCTCTCTTGGGGCATTGTTGGAGCTGATGTTTACACACATTCCTAAATAAATCAGCATGCTTACTTTTACTAGTTTCTCGCCATTCAGAAACCAGGAATGCATGTCGTGTCTTCTTCTACTTGCTGATTCCAATGTCAGAATTTGTGATTTATTGGCATTAATCTTAAGGCCGTTTTCACAGACAAATGTTTGAAGAGGAACAAGTTGCCTCTGTAGACCAATCATGTCTATGAGGACCAGGTTGTCTGCGTACATGAGTCTATCCAGGTGCTCACCACCCAAATTAGGAAGAAACGTAGAAGGAAAACATCTCCCTTTTGTCAAGCAAGGTGATACAGACATACAAGACAAACAACATAATGTTCCCCATGGTGAAATTGCACTTTCTAGCACAGATGAATCCTTAAGTTCACAGACTTTTTTTAGGACTCTCTGATTTGGGTCCTATCCAAAGGGTGTATATGCTGTTCTTATCTGTATGATTCACCTTGTTTCATCTTTCTTCATCATTGCATTCATTTAAAAAACCTTTAATTAGTGGCCCAAACACACAGACTCTTTCTGAATGTCTCTAACCCATTTCTGTCCCACTCCGCCATATCTAGAATTCCTGCTTTTAAAAGGTGATGGATACAGAATAATCCTTGTTTCTCCACTTCTGTTTCCTGGAACCAATTTAGGTGTGCACTGGTCATCAACCTAGTCTGCCCTCACTGACAGGCTCCCCTTTCCTTTAAAGTAGACTGAAAACGAGATGTGCTTGTTTGCAGATTAACTTGTTTACTTTTACATATGTAGTGTGTAACCATGGGGAGACCAACACCCATAGCATATCACTCACGTGTCTATACAATTCCAGAGCAGAAGCTTGCTCCAGAAGAGAAGATTCTGGCTGCAGTTCAGATAATAGTGTAGAAGGAACACAAATTAGCTGCAAACAAAATTATTCACGCTCTAGTATTGTAAATGCAAAGGCACTACTCCAGATGGATATATTGGGCCTCGACGCAGACAGCACAAGATGTAAAATATCACTATAAACCAGAACTACTTTATGAACTGGAGTGGTCTTTAAAATCAGAAGCAGATGCAGCAGTAACAGACATCCCACTTTGGATGTTTTCAAGTGTAATATACTGTGATGAAATAGCTGTTCCGACAGTTGGGGTTGTCTGCTGCGTGTGCTTCTGTAATAGGGTGATTCAATCATAAAAATGAGTTTGATATCCAGGATACACAAACAGAACATTTAGGGAATACATCAGCTCAGGTTGGTGAGTTACACGGCCTCCTCCTTGCACTGTGACAGATTGACCCACATAAATCCACTTTAATTGTGTCTGATTCAGACTATGTAGAAAGAGGTTGTAATGATGATGTTCAATGGTGGCAAGACAACTTATTCAGAAAACCAAAGGCAAACTAATATTGTTAAAACAACTTTGGCAAGAAGTATGGGACATCAAAAAGGTTACACCTCTCATCTGGGTTATGCATACTAAAGCACACAGAACATATTCTGTACATAGTGCAAGAAATGTGCTTGCCGATCTGTCTGCAAGACAGGAGGGTGTACAAAGGATGGTAGCAGAATTAACACGCTCTGGCACCTACTTAGATGAGGACATAAATGCATGTCTAGATGTTGATAGTCTTAACCCGCTAGGGTCCCCAAAACATATGCCTACACTGTAAAAGAGAATAGAGTAATAGTCACCATACCTAGCTCAAAGGGAGGCTCTATTGATAGGGTACTATAAAACAAGCAGGATAATTGTATTTATGTATTTATTTATTTATTTATAGGGTATTTATGATGCACCTATACAGCAATAAGGTGTTTTGAGGTGCAACAAGACAAAAGAGTGGGTGGGGACAGGGATGAAGAAAAACAAAAAATGCTCCAACTAGGCTTTGTGTCATTCATATCATGCAAGTGCAGTAACAAGAAGTTCAGAGGAGCGGGGATGGGGAAGTGCTGGTCAGAGTGGAAGAGCCCATGAGTTATGCAAGTGCCAAAGGGAGGCTGAGTGCACGAGTGCCAGAGGAATGCATAGATTGCAGGGGATAGAACATCCATGTGCTAAGAGCGAGGGACGGGTCTGGAAGGGCTCAAAGCAGTGCAGCTGAGGAGGGCCTGGTGCCCTGTAAGAATCTGAAGGAACCATGCAGCCAGTCAAAAGGAGGCATAGGGGACTGTAGCAGAGGAGGGGAGAGGGAAGGAGGAAGAGAACATATGGGTCTGGAGAAGCTTCCTGAACTTAAGGAGATCTGGCTCAAGTCTGATAGGGGCAGGGAGGCCATTCCAGAGTGAGGCATATGTTTAAGAGAGAGATCTACCCAAACTCTCCGCTTGGAAAAGCATCTGATCTACAGAGAGTTGGAGCTATAAGACTGAAGGGCTCTAGCAGGGAGGTATTTAGGGGGATAGAGTTGGATGTAGCAAGGTCCCAGGCTCTGGAAAGTCTTGTGGATGACACAGAGGGTCTTGAACTTGATCCTTGCAGCAACTGGGAGCCAGTGGAGAGATGCAGTCCCTGGGCTTGAGGCTAAGGATAAGTCTTGCAGTCCTATTTTAGATCAGTTGAAGGGTGCAAAGGGAGGAGTTAAGCAGATTAAGGAAGAGGCTGTTGCAGTAGTCCAGCCTGCAGAGGACAAGACCTCTGAAGACATTGAGTTTCTGGGTGAAGGTGAGAAAGGGGAGAATGCCTCTGAGGAGGTGCACCTGAAAGTGGACCTTCTTGGCCATGTCTGTGATGTGAAGAGAGAAGGAGAGAGAGCAGTCAAACATGACATCCAGGTGTTTTGGCTCAAGGGAGGTTAAGGGGAGGGGGCTCATGGAGGGCGGCCTGTTATGCTCACCTGGTATCCACAGGGATGCCACCCAGCCACGTTACTCGCTGGCATGCTTCTCAGCTTTGCCCTGATGTGGTCTGCGGGGAAGGTTCTGCCTGAAAATACAGGAGGACTGTGTTCAAGACTGACCGACTGGGGTAAGTATCCTTACTCCACCCCCATATGATTTCAGTCCCTCTGGCACCCTCTCCTCACCTTGTGGTAGAATTAGGCATGCTCTCCGTCCTGCCTTCTTTGCAGAGGCGCGTTGTCTTTCATGGGCGAGTGCGGTCCAGTTACTTCACTGACGCCGACCCGTTTGATATTGTTCAGGTAGGTCTTATTGCTGTTCTTTAGTTTTGTTGCTATCCTGCATGCCTTTCTTTGTTTAAAATGTCTCTTTTTTCTCCCTTAGGTATGCAGAGCTTCAGCGCGCCGAACTGGCTTGGTTGAGCCCCGCTGGTAAATGATGGCGCATTAAGAGCGCTATGATGCGGTAAGTAAGCGCTGTGCACAGCGCTGCAAAGTCTTGCCTTTGCTAACCTGTGTTTTCCTTCCTTGTAGATCGCAGTGTTCTTCAGCGCGAGTGGAATATCCGGAGTGGTGCCAGCCGAGAGGCAACCAGCCAGGTAAGCCTTTTGAGCAGTTCGTAATTTGTAAATGTCTCTACTGCTTTCTTTAATGGTGCCTCTATCTTCCTCTTTCAGGTCGTTGTGTCCAGGAGGCGTGCAGATTCGAGGAAGATGTTCTCAGTAGCTGCGAGTGTTTAAAGATGAAGACTGCAGGTAAGATGCTGCTGCTAATGATGTTGCTTTTGTCTCCTTGCAGGTTCTGCTTCTCCGAGGTTCAAGGTAATAGCTGGACACGGTGAGCGTCACGTTGCAAGCTGCAAAGTAACGCGAAGCATGTTGTCTTGCTCGGGTGTGGTTTAAATAGCCCCAACAAAATAGTCCAGGTAAAGTAGTCCCTAGGCTACCACACCCAAAACACTAGACCGCATAGCTTGGTTCTTAGGAACCAAGCTATTTGGATGCCTCCATGTTGGCTGACAATACAATAAAGTAGTTCCCAAGCACATTGTGTTTCATGGAGTATGAGCCTGGCGCCATAGGTGCCAGGAATGGCCCCATGAGGGCTTTTGAAGAGGATGCAAGGCTCTAGAGGCCCAAGTCCTGACTCCACCTGGCCAATGGGTTTGACAGAGGGGGTTTTGGGCAAGGGTCGTGACAGCACTCCCCCCTACGGCCCTTCCCATGGTGTTCCTTCTGTCTGTCCCAGGTTTGGTTGGGAAGTTCTGATGAAATTTCCTGATTAGACGTGGTGCGTGGATATTCTCACTGGGCTCCCAGGATCTATCTTGTGGTCCAAATCTTTTCCAATCAACGAGATAATATAGCTTGGTCCTAGAGTATTTAGAGTCCAAGATATCTTTGACTTCATATTCTGGTTCTCCATCAACAAGTATGGGTTTAGGTGGTGTCCCAATTGGTGTGCCGGGTTGCATTGGTTTCAGGAGATACACATGGAATACCGGGTGGATGTGTAGATTAGGTGGTAAATCCAGTTTCACGCCTGCTGGGTTGATAATTGCCTTAATGATATAGGGTCCTTAGAATCTGGGATGAAAGGTCCGGCTTCCCTTGATGGGTAAGAATTTAGCAGCTAACCAAACTTTGTCTCCTACTTGATATTCAGGGGCCTTTTTCCGGTGTTGGTCGGCAAATCTCTTTTGTTTTTCTTTGGCATGAATAAGGTGTTCCTTTGCCCTTTTGAAAGCCTGAGTAATGGTTGTGTGTAGAGTCTTTACCGCTGGCATTTCCAAGCTGGCTGGAAGGTCTAGTTCAGAGGTACGTGGATGTCTGCCATAAAGGGTATAGAAGGGCGTATGTCCCGTGCTTGAATGCAAAGAATTGTTATATGCATATTTGGCTATCCATAGTAGGTCTTTCCAATTCCTTTTTTCGTGGTGCAGCATGCACCTTAAATATTGCTCGAGTGTCTGATTGGTTCTCTCGGTTTGGCCATCCGTTTGGGGATGGTGACTGGTAGATAGCCGAACGTCGATATGCGCCATTGCACAACATTTTTTTCAGAAGTTTGAAACAAACTGGCTGCCTCGATCAGAGACTAGAACCGAAGGGAAGCCATGTAGCTTAACCACGCCCTCCAGGAACACTTTTGCTAAAGTGGCTGTGTCTGGGAGGCCTTTGAGAGGAATAAAATGGGCCATCTTCGAGAATAAGCCTACAACTACAAGGATGGTGTTGAACCCTTGGCTTGGAGGTAGATCAGTGATGAAGTCAAGGGAAAGAGTGTGCCATGGAACTGGAGGAATGTCCAATGGTTGTAGGAGAACAGATGGTTTTTGTTTCTGTGATTTATTTTGTGCACAGACACCGCAGGACTGAATATACTGAATGATGTCCTTACGCCAGGTAGGCCACCAAAACTTCTCTTTCACCTTAGCTAGGGTTTTGGCGATCCCAGGATGCCCTTCGATCAGTGAATTGTGATAGTTTGAAATAATATGTTGTTGTAATTCCTTCTTGGGTACATATAGGCGATCCCTAAAAAAGGGTAGATGGTCCCTGATGGTATATTGTTCTCCTTGAGTTTGCCATGCGAGGTAGGCATCAGGATTCATTGTCCATTGGATTTCTTTAAGTAGTTCTGCTTGTGTTAAGGCTGTCGTGATACCCAAGAGTTTGTCTGCAGGTATAATAGGTACTGGGTCTGGAGTTGTATATACTATTTCATCTATGCCCATGCGAGATAAGGCATCCGCCTTTCCGTTTATGACTCCTGGTCGAAATGTGATTACATAATCATATTTGCCGAAGAAAAGGGCCCACCGTAATTGGCGCGAGGACTAGGCCTTGGCTGTTTTGAGATATTGCAGGTTTCGGTGGTCTGTGATGACTGTAATGGTGTATCTGGCCCCCAGAAGGTTGTGCCTCCAGGCTTTAAAGGCGGATTTGATAGCCAGGAATTCCTTGTCCATGATGGCATAATTAATCTCTGGTGGTGAGAACTGCTTCGATCAGAAGGCCACAGGATGTAGCTGGCCGGTTTCCGGGTCTCTCTGTGAAAGGACAGCCCCCATTGCGAGACTGGACGCATCAGTTTCAACGACATAAGGGAGGTCTGGACGAGGATGTGACAGGATTGGAGCAGAGGTAAACCTTTGTTTAAGGTTCTGAAAGGCTTCTTCTGCTTCTTCAGTCCAAGCAAAGTTTTTTTTTTTTTTCGTAAAGGTACTGTGAGTGGGTGCACAACATGAGAGAAGTCTGGGATGAACCGGCGGTAGAAGTTCGCAAAGCCCAGCATGCTTTGTACCCCTTTCAGAGACATCGGTGAAGGCCATATCAGAATGGCATCTACCTTGTGCATATCCATTCTGATGCCTCCTGGAGTAAGGATAAAACCAAGAAATTCTACTTCGGTGACGTGAAAAAAGCATTTTTCAAACTTTGCAAACAAGCGATGTTGACAGAGCTTGGTGAGGACTAAACGAATGTGTCTGGCGTGATCTTGTTCTGAGGCTGAGTATATTAAGATGGCGTCTATGTACACTAAGGCGCACACATCAATTAACTCCCTTAAGACATCATTCATTAAAATATTGGAATGCCGCAGGAGCGTTGCATAACCCGAAGGGCATGACTTGATATTCAAGCAAGCCGTACTTAGTATGGAAGGCGGTTTTCCATTCATCTCCTTTTCTGACTCGGACCAGGTGGTACGCTCTTTGAAAGTCCAATTTGGTACACATCTGGGCATCTTTAACCTGGTCTAGCATCTCAGGGATAAGTGGCAAGGGGTAGCGGTTCTGCATGGTGATCTGGTCTAATGCGCGGTAGTCAATACAGGTTCTCAAGTCTCCTTCCTTTTTCGATACGAAGAACAAAGGACTGGCTGCGGGGGACTTCGAAGGACGGATATATCTGTTTGCAAGGTACTGGTCTAAATAGGATTTCAAATGAAGGTTTTCTGGTTCTGTGAGAGTGTAGATCCTGCCGCAAGGGATTTGGGCACCAGGATCAAGGTCGATCTGACAGTCATAGGGCCTGTGTGGCGGCAATGTATTGGCTTGGTCCTTTCAGAAAACATCCTGGAAATCATGGTATTCACTTGGTAAAGTATTAGTTGCTCCCAGGGTTGATACTGTCGCTCCGGGAGTCATGGGGATACAGACATCGGGTTTCTCCTCATGGTAATGGCAGGCAGGGGAGCAGTCACCGGGGAAGGTTAATTTTCATGCCCGCAAGTCTATCAAAGGGTTGTGAGAAACCAACGATGGCATCCCTAATATTAGCCTGAACTGAGGTGCCTAGATGAGATCGAACGAAATAGAGTGCCGATGTCCATCCTGGCACAGCAAGGTTACCCTGGCTGTGCACTGGGTTACTGATCCGGAAGCGATTTCTGTCCCATCCACGGTGGTTACCTTGTCCATAGTTGGCTTAGAACACAAAGGAAGCCCCATCTCTGCTGCCAGTTCTTGATCAATATAATTTCCAACTGTTCCGCTATCAATGTATGCTTTAACGGCATGCATTCTTGACGACTGTTGGTGGTTAATTAAGATCAATGGTATTGCAAAGTGCGAGGTCAGCAGCTCTTTCTTCTCACTCAACAAACAGACCTCTACGTTTCTCGAGCTTGTTAGTTTTCCGATTCCATAGCTTCATCCTTCTCTGTGGCCCCGACTGTTCTTCTTGGGGGTTTTACTGGACAGTCCTTCAGGAAATGTCCTGGTTTCCCACAATACAAACAAAGCTGTTGTCTTCTTTTGTTCCACTCTTGTTTTGTTAATGGAGGCCGTATCCCTCCAGTCTGCATGGGTTCTACAGCATTTTCAGGTACACAGGGTGTGTTTTCCCTTGGTCGAACATACACGGCTCGCGGGTCCGTCTTAGACCGGTCTGCTTTTTGGTCCTGCAACCGGTGGTTTAGCTGCACAACCAGATTTATGAATTCTGCACAGTCTCTGGGTGGATCAACCACCTGAGCTAAGATGTCCTTTAATTTGCCTCGTAAGCCTCGATGGAATAACGTGGTTCTTTTGTTTTCTGGCCACCTAGCTTCGGCAACCAGTCTGTTGAAGGTAGCAATGTATGTTAACAAGTCCTGATTCCCCTGTTGGAGGGACAAGAGTTCATTGTCTACTGCTTGTTCCTGGGTATGGCGAGCAAAAAGTGTTTCCATTTCTCTCTGGAACCCCCCAAAGTCATGCACTAGAGGATCGTCATGGGTTACCAACGGCACCGACCAATCTGCTGCACTACCACTCAGGTATGATAAGACAAAAGTTTGGAAATGCTGCAGGCCTACAAAGAAAATTAAGGCGGCACTGATTGATGAATGCTGCATACTTTAGTGGGTCACCTGAGAACCTTTCTGGTGGTGCCAGGGGCACTGTTCCAGGTAACGTGATCTGTAGATCTGTACCGGAGTGTGTGGTATGGCGGGGTTTTGCATCGTTGGATTGCTTCCAGGTAGAGGCGTCTGTCCTGTCTGTGATTGAAAGTATTGCCTGATAATCTCTTCAATGCGTTCTTTGGTCACTATTAAGTCTCTCCGGAGGGCATTAGTCTCTTGTCGGGCAGAATGAACCTCAGCACAAAGCCCTCCTAGTAATTGGGCCAGTTGGTCCATTTCTGATGTCTCCATGGCGCCCAGGTAGATTTGTTATGGTAGGCTTTGCGTTCTGTTACGCTAACCTGGTATCCACAGGGACGCCACCCAGCCGGGTTACTCGATGGTATGCTTCTCAGCTTTGCCCTGATGTGGTCTGTGGGGAAGGTTCTGCCTGAAAATACAGGAGGATTGTGTTCAAGACTGACCGACTGGGGTAAGTATCCTCCCTCCACCCCCAAATGATTTAAGTCCCTCTGGCGCCCTCTCCACACCTTGTGGTAGAATAAGGTGTGCTCTCCGTCCTGCCTTCTTTGCAGGGGCGTGTTGTCTTTCATGGGCGAGTGCGGTCCAGTTACTTCACTGACGCCGGCCCATTTCATATTGTTCAGGTAGGTCTTATTGCTGTTCTTTAGTTTTGTTGCTATCCTGCATGCCTTTCTTTGTTTAAAATGTCTCTTGTTTCTCCCTTAGGTATGCAGAGCCTAAGCGCGGCGAACTGGCTTGGTTGAGCCCCGCTGGTAAATGATGGAGCATTAAGAGCGCTATGATGCGGTAAGTAAGCGCTATGCGCAGCGCTGAGAAGTCTTGCCTTTGCTAACCTGTGTTTTCCTTCCTTGTACGTTGCAGTGTTCTTCAGCACGAGTGGAATGTCTGGAGTGGTGCCAGCCGAGAGGCGACCAGCCAGGTAAGCCTTTTGAGCAGTTCGTAATTTGTAAATGTCTCTACTGCTTTCTTTAATGTTGCCTCTATCTTCCTCTTTTAGGTCGTTCTGTCTGGGAGGCGTGCAGATTCGAGGAAGCTGTTCTCAGTAGCTGCGAGTGTTTAAAGATGAAGACTGCAGGTAAGATCCTGCTGCTAATGATGTTCCTTTTGTCTCCTTGCAGGTTCTGCTTCTCCGAGGTTCAAGGGAATAGCTGGACACGGTGAACGTCACGTTGCAAGCTGCAAAGTAATGGGACGCGTGTTGTCTTGCTCGGGTGTGGTTTAAATAGCCCCAACAAAATAGTCCAGGTAAAGTAGTCCCTAGGCTACCACACCTAAAACACTAGACCGCATAGCTTGGTTCTTAGGAACCAAGTTATGTGGATGCCTCCATGTTGGTTGACAATACAATAAAGTCGTTCCCAAGTACATTGTTTTTCATGGTGTATGAGTCTGGCGCCATAGGCGCCAGTACTGGCCCCATGAGGGCTTTTGAAGAGGATGACAGGCTCTAGAGGCCAGAGTCCTGACTCCACCTGGCCAATGAGTTTGCCAGAGGGGGTTTTGGGCGAGGGTCGTGACACGGCCAGAGTGTAGGAGGGAAGGAGGGAGCTGGGGTCTCAATGAGAAGGATCTCAGCCTTACTGGCATTAAAGCAGAGGCTGTTGTGCTAGAGGGGCAAGGTAGATGATGAAAAGCCATGGTGAGTGGATAGAGCCCTGAGGGACACAACAGGTGGAGAGTGAGATGGAGGAGAGAAAATGTCCCACTTGAACCTGGGAAGGCAGGTCAAAGAGGAAGGAGGTCAACCAGTCCAGAGCCATGCCAAGGGTATCACAGAGCTAATTTATAAGAGTTCCATGATTGACCATATCAAAGGCAGAGGAAAGGCCAAGAAGGATGAGAATGGAAGGATAGTTGGAATCGAGATTGGAAAGCAAATCTTCATGGGTGTTCAAGAGTGCAGTTTCCATGCCTGTGGCTGCTCTGAGGTCAGACTGTTGGTCATGGAGACAATCAACCGATTCAATGTGGTGGATACGCTTGGAGATGGGCAGTTTCTCCAAGAGTTTGCCCAGGAAGGGGTTAATGGAGATAGGGCAGTAGTTAGTCAGACAGGAGTAGAGGGTACACAAGAGAGTGCTTCAGGAGTAGCAAGGAGGATCCAGTGGCAAAGGAGTGATTTCAGAAATCAGCCAAGGCTGGAGTAAGTGAGTCAATGTTGTTCTTGATAGTTCTGGAAGAGCAGGGGAGCACCTGTTTAGATGAGACTTTCATAGAGCGGACCTGTCTATCAACCTCATCAGGTGATATGGGAGAGAAAGAGGAGCGATGAATGGGAGAGAGGGGCATGGTAGGCCTGAGAGCTGGTGTGGGAGAAGGGATTACATCTAATCTCTGCTGCACATGCAAGTGTATCCACAACCCACTTTGGGGTGTTGGCTACTACACAACTCTTGTAAGATATATGTTGCCAGACAGGACTTGATAAAGAAGTATGACAGTACATAACAATTGTTTCATACGTTTGCAAACAACAGTGGACAATTCACAAAAACCACCAGTGAGCACACTAACAATGGTGAATGTGCTTTTTGAATGCATGTATATGGATCACATAGGTCCCTTGACACCCATCACAAGTACACATATTTGTTGGTAGTGGTAGATTGGTGTTCACAATTTACCTGGCTAATTCTCCAGAGTATGCAGATTGTCAGGAGGTCACAAAAGGCTTGCTATCCTTAGTAGCTATGAAAGCACCAGCATTGCTCCAAGCTGAGAATGGTCAAGCTCTTTCAGGCACAGGCTTAAGAGAAGCCATGTCAAGCTGGGGCTTTGCTCTGCACTTCTCTAATCCGTTTTGCCCACAAGCAAATGGAGTTGTTGAGAGTGCCAATTGGATGGTGAAGCAAACCTTGACTAAATGCATCCTATTTTATGGAGGTAATTGGGTAATTAATGTACCTATGGTATAGCATAGCATAAATAACCCATATGATCTTTCCCAATGTGAGGGAAAATAATTCCATCTGAGTTGCTATTTGGCGCTCTCATGCATATGTCTGACTCATATAATCCTTGTAGTTCTCTCGCCAGACCAGCTGCTTCTCAAAAATGCCAGCGTTCAAGGGTGAATGCTGCTAAATCTTTTTTCAATTTTATGATTTTTTAATTTAAATTAAACTCCTTACATTCGTTGATGGTGGCGTTCAATTCCCCTAGTTGCTTTTTATAAATTTCTAGGACAATTTCAGATGTTGTTTAATTTCATTCATCAGTTTGCTCAACATTGCTTTTGCAGTGTTAGAATAAGCCAATCCCTGGTGCGTTTGTTAGCGATGTAGCTCCAGTCCTTCCAGAACTGGAGCTCATCTAAAAAGATCACAGAAACTTTGCAAAGTTGCACGGTATTAGCACTAGGGCAAAGTTTGCTCTATTTTTTAAAACACTGGGACATATTAGAAAACTATTGCACCATGACAAGTGCAATTTGGCATGGCGTAGGCATCAGGGCAAAAACTGCTCTTGGGCAAAAAAGAATGGTATTAGCACTAAGGCAAACTTTTCCCTGATGAAAAAACGCATCCAAAATGTATCTTTCTTGCCCTAGGGCATTTTCTTCCCAGGTGCTTATACAATGCCAATGTGCAGTTGTCATGGTGCAATACTTTTCTAATATGTCGTAGTGTTTTTAAATATAGGGCAAACTTTGCCCTAGTGCTAATACCGTGCAACTTTGCCCTTGTACTGGTGCAGTGTTTCTGTAATCTGGCCCCTGGGGTTCTATCCTAATGATCAAATCATTAGGTGCTGTGTGAAACCTGAGATACTCAGTCATTAGTGAGCCATGTAGTTTGGTTCTTGTGAACTTCTTTTTTAATCTTTCAAATTCGTTGCATTGATAATATGTGACAATTATTTCTATCAGTGCAATACCACCATTTATTGAGGGGGTGGAGAGAATCCCCTCGAGTAGTTCCTTTGCAAATGCCAGGAAGTTCAGTTTCGCCATCTGGGTGTTTGGAAGGCCCAGAGAGGAAAAGAACATGGCGCAGAACGCTCGTTTTTTCTAACAAGTTTCAATTCCCGAGTACACGCCAACAATACCACTAATACCACTAATGAATCTACCCAGGAAGTCTATGAGTCTAATACAACTTAGCCATTTCTGTGCTAAATAATGTATCGGGGAATTAGTTCCTAAGGGCAAAGACCCCACGTCTATCGCCGTCAGAAAGTCTTGAACACCCAAGGTGGGGAGAAGTTGCTCACAGAAAACCTAATGTAGGTTATGCCCAAGCTATATTTTTTAACAGGAAAACAGGGCAGACACACCTAATGGTTGGCTGGCTGTGACTTCCACAGCCTGCGAGATTGATTGTAATCAATACAGATACAGGAAGAGACAAACTTGCTATATACTGTGGGAGAGAGAAAGGCAAATTATAAAGTCGCCGATACATATGCCAGTTTATTATCCTCATAGTTTGATAAGGAGATTCTACAATTGTCCCAACTGGAGTACTTTGTGTAGCAGAGGACAGATAAAGAAGGGGACAGAGAAAGTTTTCTAACTTGCCCTACCTGTGCAAAGGCATTGCCCTAGGATATGCTGCTGGGCCAGCTGCACATCATGTTATTCTAGACCTGTGGTCTCTTCACTGCTGTCTTTTCTTTCTCTTCACTTATAATATTTATTCCAATAAAAATAGTGGGCCCATAGTCCTCACCCCTATTTGTATGCTAATGGCAACATTTTCACTTTATTAGCCAGTATGACAGTTTTTATTTTTTTTTGGACCAGATTAGGATTTAAAAGAACACTTTAAAAAAAAGAACATAGGTTACTGTATTAGAAGACTACACCAATCAGTTGTGTTACCCAGACAAAAATGATTTGTGTTGTTTAGTGTATGACAGTAATTGGTGAGCCTCCACTAACTTTGTGTCTACCAGTAGTTGATTGCTTACTACCACCTTCTTCAGGACGGTCTTCAAAGAATTGTAATTAAAAACAATGGCATTTTGACAGAGTAGCCAACATAACAACCACTTAACTCTGCCAGGGCCAGTCGCCTACTGGCAGAGAAATTGGAATAACCTCACTTTAAGCTTCTATGGTGAGTTACGTTTCATCATGGGGAACCCTAAAAATGAAAATGTACAATCCATCAGTCACTTTTCTCTTCTAGGTCAGGGAATCAGCTGCCTCAGTATGCAGTACATCGCACATGGTGCGTTGTAGTCCTTCTAACCCACGCAGTATACAGCATGACTTTAAGGTAACCATACGAATGGGGGGTCGGGGCACATAATGCACTGGTTTTGTACTCATGAAAGATGCTGTTTCCTACTCACTGGAGGATTTAGAACGGGAGCCAGAGACTCTCACACAGGTCTTGCAGATGCCAACGGTTCTCTATTCTGAAACTGGCTCATGCCTATGTGTCACGTGATATGTGGAACAGTTCCTCAAGGGCGTTGTAGAAAATGGGTGCCATCTTGGAGCGGGATCTACAAAGTGGGTATGCTAGCATTCCTGTATGTTGCTGCTGTGTACCACATTGTATCAATCTAGGCCAGTGGGTGCCAATGCAAAGTGCTGGGAGCGGCAGAGGCTGCAGGCGTTTGGATGTGGGAGGCCATGAGCCAGGAGGACACATAAGGCCCTGGTCACCCATTTCAGCCGCTGTGAGATTTAGCGGAGGAGGAAGGAGGTGAAAAGGAGAGTCTTGAGGAGCTTCCGGAATTTGAGGAGATCCGGCTCAAAATATAGAGGAAGGGGGAGGCTGTTCCATCGGAGGGAGACTTCTAAGGAAAGAGATTGGTCAGAAGCTTGCTGTTTAGAGAAGCGTTAAACACACAGAGAGTTGGTGCCTGAGGAACGCAAAGATCTGGAGTTAGAGTATTTAGTGAGAGCAAGTTGCAGATAGCGTGGTCTCCGTCCCCAGACAGCCTTGTGGATGATGCATAGGGATTTGAATTTGATTCTTGAAGCAACTGGGAGCCAGTGGAGGGTTTTTAGCGCTCAAGAGATGCAGTCCCTGAGCTTGAGGCCAAAGATAAATCTTGCAGCCCTATTCTGGATTAGCACGAAGAGTCATAGATAGGATGAGGGTAGATTAAGGAAAAGACTACTGCAGTAGTCTAGCCTAGAGAGAACCAGAGACCCAGAGACATTGAACTTCTGGGGGAAAGTGAGAAAAGGAAGAATTCCTTTTGGAGATGGAGTTGAAAGTGAGACTTCTTTGCTTTTGGGGAGAAGGTGGAAATGAAGTGTGCAAGCAGGTCAAGATAGTTGTTAAAAAGCCAAGGAGAAAGGTTGGAGCCCTGGGAGATGGCGCAACTCGAGATAGAGGTGGACTGAGGAGAAAGAGCCCAGAATGACCTGGGACGGACAGTCACTGAGGAAGAAGGTCAGCCAGTCCAGTGCCTGCTCTGAGATACCTAGAGTATCGAGGAGCCATTTTATGAGGATGGAGTGGTTGCCCATATTAAATGCAGAGGCAAGATAAAGTAGAATGAGATCAGATGGAGAGTTGGAATCAAGCTTTTGTGAAGCCCAAGTTGTGTATGGCCATACAGCTATACATTTGTGCCTTTTATGACATTGTTTGCTGCCATGATTCCAGTGTATTGGAATGCCTGAGGCATTTGTAATTTGTTTATATGTGTTTTCCTTTATTGCTTCACTAAGCTGCTTAATTGTCCACCAAAATCCACCCTCCTTGGCCGCCCAATCTGGTACATGGTAAATGGATTGAACTACACATAAATCCAAAACGAGTGTGATTGAGGAAAGACATTAAATGTGGATTTCTACATGATGCATCAAGAGTTTCTGTTCCTTGTCATGTTTTCTCTGTTATTGTGGCATAGAATATTTTACCATATACCAAAGAAAGTGTGGACTACATAAACTGGCCATTTGAAGGAGGTCAGGGAATATATATCCATTCTGCGCTTATATCACTCCCTCAACCTACAGTTTTTATACATATGGAAAAAGTACCTTAAACTCTGGTGTTGCATTCAAAAGGGGAACTGGACAATGTGCCCAGTACGTTTTGTCTAGCCACTACACTGGGACTTGCATGTATAAAAGAAAGGTGTCAACATATTACACAAATCATACCTGATCTGCCATGTTATCTAACTTTTCTAGATCATCTTCAGTATCTAAAAGTACTCCTTGAGCAAAGGCTTCTATCTTGGCCCTCAATAGGTTCCTGTTGGTGTCTTTGACATGCATCTTAGGGAACACTATCATAGATTCATCTATCAGTGATACTGTATGTACCTAGAGTTTCATACTAGGCCCACTGTAGGTTCTATACTGGTGTGTCCAAAATTGCCCTAACTGTAGTGGGTATATGCTCTTTTGTGTTGAGACTCCACCCACATTAGCAGCCTGCACCTCCCGCTTATGTAGCATATGTTGTACAGCTAAATGTCTTATGTTCAACTGTCTGCTGATCATTGGGCTCTCCATAGAAATTAAAACATGTCCCATGGTCAATAGGACAAAAAGGTGAGAAGGCTCACCACAGCAAAGTATTGAACAGGATTACAGCTCCAACAAAATGTTTACAGTTCTTGGTGCATGCTACGTAATTCTCTTATGGAAGGGAGAAAGAAGCATCAGAATGTTATTGTAGCATGTGTTGTAGGGATTCTTTAAGGGAATGTTTTTAGATGAAAGAAGGCAGTTGGAGAAGTGAGCTGTAAGAGGAGGTTGGGGGTCTTTACTTATGTATGTTTCTACAAAATAAAACCAAAGTGTGTTCCACTAAGGTGCTGTGCCTTGTTATTTTCAGTGCACTTGGTCAACAATGCTTCAGATATACTTTGTGCGTGGCTCTAATTCTAGCCTTGTTTCTTTCTCTTCTCTTCCTTGAACAATAAACATATTCTTATACGTTTCTGAGGTTTCTGGAATAATTGGTAATGTCACATGATCTTCTATTCTTGCCTGCTCGTCAGGTTGCTGAAGACATAGAGTCTCTCCTCCTCAGGATCAGGGATACTACCCTCTGGAGTTGGATTAAGGTGGTCAACAGACAATTGACGTGTACCTTTCTTAGAAGGCAAGGCTGGTTTGACTGCTGTTCTTGAGCCAATGCTTTCCAATACCTGATCCGGAGATCTGTAGTACGGTTGAAATGCTTCTTTGTCATGAATCTTTTCCAGGACGTAGTCCCCAGATTTCAAAGTGCTCTGCGACCTGTCTTGGTGCAGTGGTGCTTCATCTCCATGGACGAAGTCTCTCAGGAGATTTATGAGAAGCAGCTGGTCTGGCGAGAGAACTACAAGGATTTTATAAGTCAGGCATATGCATGAGAGCACCAAATAGCAACTCTGGTGGCATTTTCCCCTCACATTGGGAAAGTTGGTTTAGGTTATTTATGCAATGTTCTACTATAGGTACATGCATTACCAAATTACCTCCATAAGATAGCATGCATTTAGTTAAGGTTTGCTTCACCATCCCATTGGCTCTCTCAAAAACTCCATTTGCTTGTGGGCAAAATGGATTAGGGGAGTGCAAAGCAAAGCCCCAGCTTGGCAAGGCTTCTCTTAAGGCTTTGCCTGAAAAAGCTTGTCCTTTGTGAGCTTGGAACAATGCTGGTGGTTTCATAGCTACTAAGGATAGCTAGCCTTTTGTGACCTTGTGACCTCGTGACAATCTGCTTACTTCTGGAGAATTAGCCAGGTAAATTGTGAACCCAAATCTTCCACTACCAACAAATATCAAAAGGCACATTCACCATTGTTAGTGTGCTCACTGGTGGATTTTGGGAATTTTCCACTGTTGTTTGCAAATGTATGGAACAATTGCTATGTACTGTCATACTACTTTACCGAGTCCTTGTAAAGACAACTCAACCTCAGATGGATCTGGACAGAATACGTGTCAGTGGCGACAACCAAGAAAAATCTACAAGAGGAAGGCTCCTACACAATGGAGTTTTTCCAGTGTCAGCTCAGAGGAAGGTGGAGGAGCAAATACACTTGGACCTGATATAAGCAATCAGACAAGAGGGTGTGGACAGCCAAGAGGACCAGCAGTTCACTTCAAAGACGACACAGACCAACATCATCAGTGGAGACAGAGTAGGCCTTTTTTAGACCAACGAGGCAGAGGAAGAGGACAAAGCAGGGGACAAGACCAAAACTCATCCAGAATTACCAGGAGCCGAGGGAGAGGAAGGTTCCCCGCAGAACAATTAGTGATATGTTTATCAAAATACATATTAGCCAAAGAAGAAACCAAGGTGCTCCAGAAAGGCTTAAGTTATGTACCTACAGCCCACTATGACTCATTCAATACACGCGTTGAGGTGGCACAATTATTACGTAAGATCAAGCTAAAACTGTATTTTGGGGACACAAACCTAAATGATAACGATAGGGATGTCTGACAAGATACCACAGGACTGAACATGAAATACAAATTATACCCAACTATGATATTGTCATGATGCCTACCCCCGGGGACCCAGACTAAGTCCAGCAACCCCGGAAGCAGGCATCAACTTACCCAAAGCAAGCCCAACAACCCTCGCTAGGGGCTATTTGGGTGCAGTCCTGGCGCCTATGGTGCCTGGCTCATATGGAGAGTCAGTCCTGGCGCCATAGGCGCCAGGCTCATAGATTAAAACTTACCTGATGCAGACCATGCTGCAAACTTACCTGATGCAGACCATGCTGCAAGAGCTCCAAGCCAAACGAGGCTTGGAAGGGACTATTTTACCTAGGGACTATTTTTTTACTCGGGTGGGGCTGGGGAGGAATACTTACCTGGGACTACTTTGGAGGCTATTTAAACCACGCCCAAAGAGCAGCACACGCTTCGCATTATTCTGCATCCAGCAGCGTAACGCTCACTGTGCCTGCAAGTCTGCATCCAGTCTTCTGCCACGCCCGCCTCGAGTTTGGAGCTCCTAGAAAAAGGGAGAAAGAAGGATAAAAGGTTAGAGCAAGAGCAATACGTTTGATCCTTACCTGAATTCCTGATCCATCGTGCCTTCGAGCTGGAAGAAAGAAGTTATTTTATGAGCGCCGCCTCGCCTGCTGCAGCGCCGCGCTGAACTCACCGGCCTTCGCAGGATCTTCACATTTCACTGCATCCTCCTGCCTGTTCCCGCTGCACTCCGGCACCTAAGGAGAAGACAAGAACAACAAGGTGAGCCAAGGGAATACACAGAGGAATTACCCCCCATAGACTTGCCTGATTTTACCACCGGGAGTACTATTTTTCTTCACGGGTCGGCGCAGCTTCCACTGCATCCTAGCCTAACCCCGGCCCCTAAGGGGAAACAAAAGGACAGCAAGGTGAAACAAGGGACTAACAAGGGGAACCCTCCTCACCACAAAAGACTTACCTGATTTTACCACCGGAGGCATTATTCCCCGAGACTTCATACTTTCTCTCAGCGCCTGAACAAGGGAGAAAGCAACAGTTTACATATGGACATTATTTTTATCGAACTGTTTTGGATAATACAAATCCTTACCAGAACATTACCGGTTGCCGCAAGGAACTCTTTAGTAGGGTCAAGCTGCAACCTGCAAGGAATCGGACAAGAGTGAATGTCAGGCATTTGAACTCTTACAAACTACATACTTATGGCGTCTTGCCGGGAATATCGGAGTCAATATTGTCCTGGAACTCACCAATTCATTCGAGCCAGTGAAGCAACTGGTTATCTACGCGCCCCTGTGCTCATTGCAGAATGGAGAGCTCATCTTTTCAAATCATCAGGTCAGACTATAAGAGGGGACATCCAAGGTGATCATTGAGGAGAACAGCGGGGTGGGGGGATTTACGCTCAACTCCCTTTCTCCATTTGCAGAACAATATTCCTACGGGCCAAGCAAACGAAGCTAGGTGGGCCAGTCCAGTCCGTCATCTCGGCCCTACGCGTCACATTGGTGGAGACCGCAGCAGTCCAGCCCAGATCGACGCCTCTGTGGGAGCCATGTGAGCGTAACAGATATCAGCAGAATCAATTATGTTTGAAAAAGCACTGGATAAGAAATTGGAGGACATTGAACATGATGAACTACATGACTATCAGAATCTAACCAAAAGTGAGAGAAACGCTCTAAAAAATCTGAATGCTAATCCCTTCATCACCATTAAACCAGCAGATAAGGGTGGCGCTATGGTGATTATGGACAGTGGATCTTATGACAACATGGTAAGATATTTGTTGGATAACGAATGCACTTGATAATGACAGCACTTGAAGCCTATGCAGGATGAAATGATCTACAGATCAAACCAGCAAAATCCTAGATCTTAAGTTTCATCGTCCCATGAAGCGAGATTGATCTTGTATATGGCACCTAGATGGCCAAGTAATAGAAGTGGCTCAGGAAATAACCTACTTGGGTTTCAAATTAAGGTGTTCCCCAACTATGAGATAATTGATTTCAATATTGGAGAGGAAATTGATGCAACTGGGTGCCCATTTGAAGTTGATCTTTCATAAGTACTGTACATTTTCAATAATGTAAATATTAAAGTATTATAATGGTAAGGTATTTCCATCATTGATTCATAGTATGGATGGAAATCCAATGGCAAGATGTATTAACTGGGAAAAGCTGGAAGCCACATTGTGGAAAGATATATTAGATCTACCACAATCATTGCCCATAGTAGCCCTGAGATACGTATTGGGTCTTGAGTCCCTGCAATCATGAATGCATTGGAGAGTACTATCACTATACAGAATAATATTGTTTCCACCGAAGAGCTCCCTCTATGAAGAGATAGAGGTGATGCTGAAAAACAGTACCAATCTGTATTTGAAAGGTTTAAGATCAAGTGTGTTGGAAACCCTTAGGGTATGTGATCGTGACCAAGGGGATTTGATTCAAAATCCAATGAATGTAAAAGAAGCCCTGAAAAGGGTGAATTAGATAAACACAATCTCAGTGGTGTGTAATTTGAAAATGTCATTATCCAGTATGGATAAACCCAGAGGTTGGTGTCTACTGTACATAAGGCGTTTCTCGGATCCTTATAGAGAATGGAATTTCTAAGGTTTTGCCTTAATGTATTACCTACAGGGTCATCTTACATATAAGGTTCTTGGGGATTTAAACTTTTTGTTGGGCAATAGTGATGATATTACAGCCAAAAGGTTGGACGATTCTTTGGATAATCTACGTTTTAAGCAACAGGTGCTCTCCCCTACTCATGTTAAGAGGAACACATTAGACTGGTTAGCCAGGCATAACAGTAAAGTACATGACTTATCAAACCCTCCATGTCCATGGTCTGATCATTTCGTTGTACAGTGTAGGGTGGTTTTAGAAAAAACCTTATTTGCCCAAGGTTGTGGAAAAAAGCCTTATGGTTAGGAATGTTAGCCTCCTTGGTTAACACCCCTGTCACAGAAAGTGACAAAATTAGCAACAGCAGATGACATTGCTGCAGCATATAGGCAGTCATTGCAGGACACTGTTGAGTGTCTAGCCCCCCTGAGAACAAATGTGGTCATAGTAGGAGAAATAACTTATGGTTTTCTTCAGACCTACACAAGTTGAAATCCACCAAGAATAAATATATTTATGCATGGAAAGACTCACAATGTGCTCATGATAAAGAGGCATATAAGTTTGTTGTGAAAGATTTTAAATTGGCACTCATTGCAGCCAAGAAAGCCTCATAGGGTAATATGATCAGACATGCACAATCTAACTCTAAGGAACTTTTTAAGATATTAAAAGAACTGAGGGACTTCTGTAAGGCTAAATCAGATACCATTGAAAAGGATGTGACTTGGTGCAATGATCCAGGAAGCCATGTTGGGAAAACTGGATAAGATTAAAACAAGTATAGAGAATAAAGAATTATCGGGTGCTAGAGGAGCTAGTTCAGTGGAGAATCGTAATTGGCCGTGTGAGGGTTTAGACCACCAATTTAAATTTAGAACTCTCACAGATAGTGAACTATCCCTGATCATTGCAAATATAAAACCTACTAGTTGTAAAGGAGATCTGTGCCCCTCTCTGATAATTAATTAATGCTCCCCTGTATTAATGGGAACTCTCTGTAAATTTGTGAAACCTCATTCATGGAGAACCATGTTCCGAGTAAATTTAAGAAGGCATGGAAGACACCCTTGCTGAAAAAGTCGGGTCAAACAAGCAGAATCTCTGTGCCCCCTATTTTCACGAATCCCATCATTGTATGCTCTTCTGAAAGTCCACAAAGGAGTCTCCCCACCACCGGAATGCCCCATTGGGTCAGGGATTGGGTACATATTGCAGCCCCTGCCCCAATTTGTTCATTTTTTTATTACAGCCTGAGATACCGCACATGAAATCATACATAAAGGACACCACTTATGTTGTTAACCTTGTGAAAGAGATTCTTTTTGATCCAGCAACACAAATACAAGTAACAATGGATTTTGAGTCACTATACATTTCAATACAACAGATGGAGACCCTACTAGTCATCGATAAAATCTTAGGGGATAGAATTCCAAAATTAGAAATATTGCGGCTTTTTCTGTTACAACTGACTGAGATTGCCTTGACAAAAAACTTCTTTATGTATAAAGAAGAATTCTGAGAGCAGGAATCTGGTACAGCAATGTGGGCCCTATTTGCACCCAACCTTGCCAATCTATATGTTGCCAACTTCAAACAGAACTATATTTATGATAACAGCTCCAACACGGAAAAGATAACACTATGGCGTAGGTAAATCAATGATGTCCTTATGATATTCTCAGGCAATGATGTAGAATTGGGAGAATGTATCGAATGGTTTAATTCCAGAAAAAGATATTTGAAATGTACTATCTCCTTAAGCAAGGAGAGAGTGCATTTCCTGGACATCAATGTACAAGCAAAACATGGGAAATTGCAGACCACAGTCTATAGAAAAAGCACAGATAGGAACTCTTTATTACAGTTTCAGAATTTCCACCCTAGATCATTGACAGATAACCTTCTTTTTATGCAGTATTTACAATTTGGGCATAACTGTTCTGAAGTAGACGATTATGAGACACAAGCAATAATCTGGTTGTGAGAGAGAGGCTATTCAAAGAAACATTTGAAAAAACCAAGGAAGCAGGCAAGGAACATCCCATGAGAGATCACACTGCAACAAGATAAAAGAGCAGTACAAGAACAGCGCTTAACACCAGAATTGAGTTACTCATCCAAATTCAACAGGATTAAAAAGGAGATTTTGAAGCTGTGGCCTATTATTAATGTGGGTACCATTCATTTACCTTCCCTGTTTTGCAATTAAACGCAGTAAAAACAATCGAGATACATTGGTACAATCATACCAGCCTAACGTACCACCCATATAACATGCCACTGAACTGATTAGTATAGTCTTCTATCGCAGGAAGTTATATTATTTTTTCTTTTAAAGTTTTCTTTTAAATCCTATTCTGGTCCCAAAAAAACACCTGTGATACTGGCTATTAAAGTTAAAATGTTGCCATTAGTATACAAATAGGGATGAGGGCTATGGACCTGCTATTCATATTGGAATAAATGTTGCGAGAGAAGAAAAAGAATAGACAGTAGTGAAGAGACCACAGGTCTAGAATAACAACAAACAAAAAATCACTTTGTTTCCTGTACCTATCCACTTATGTACAGGCAGCCCAGCAGCAACTCCTAGGATGATGCGTTTGCACAGGTAGGGCAATTAGAAAATGTTCCCTGTCCCCTTCTTTTTATGTCCTCTGATACATAAAGTACTCCAGTTAGGACAATGGTAGAATCTCCATGTCCAACTATGATGTTAATAACCTGGCCTATGTATCGGTAACTGTAGACTGTGACTTTCTCTCTCCCACAGTATATAGCAAGTTTGTCTCTTTTTGTATCTGTATTGATTGCAATCAATCTCGCAGGGTGTGGAAGTCACAGGGCCTCATTACGACCCTGGTGGTAAGGGGTTAACGCCAGCATTAGCTGCGCCGACCCCTTACCGCCAATTACGAGGTCCCCTAGCGCCATGGTGCTTTTAACACCTGCTTTTAGCAGGTGTTAAAATCCATGGCGCTAAGGGACCATGGAGTTAATTACGCCACCGTAATTTACGGTGGCGTAATTAACGCCTTCCCCACTCCCATTATGCCATATGGGGCAAAAATGGGAATGGGGAAGGGTAAATGGGGATTGGGGACTTACCGCCCCGCCAAGGTCGGAATGGGGCGGTAAGTCCGCCAACCACCATGGCGTAAACATAGTTTACGCCATGGTGGTAAAGTCACGGCCCAGGCGGTAACTTACCGCCTGGGTCGTAATGAGGCCCACAGGCAGCCACAAATTAGATTTGTATGCCCTGTTTTTGTGTTAAAATATAGTTTGGGCATAACCTACATTAGGCTTTCTGTGAGCAACTGCTCCCTCCCTTGGGTGTGGAACCCATTGGCCTGTGTCACCACAGGTGTGCACTTACCTATTTTATTGATGGTATACCATTCCAACTAGACACTTACAGCTGCTCACTCCCTAGCACTTCACACTTGATACACCTTGCACTTACCCCATACAACCCAACCCCTTCTCTCTGTCTGCACTTGCACGTTCTGAATGCTCACACGGCCTAGTAAGTCTGCCTCTATCTTACAGTGTTATGTCTAATTTTCCTCCCATGTTCCCTCCCTGTTGTCATGTGGGCACTTTGAAGCACAATTTACTTGTTGCATAAGTGCCTTATGAATGCACAATAAATAAATAAATATAAATAAAACATTTCCTTCATAGAAACATCAAACAGAGCACTGCAAGCAACCAGAGATCTGCTGGAGAAAACACCAGGGTGGCTAAAAGAGATTCACACCCCCCTGGTGTGAAGGTGCAGATCAAGCGTTCCCCATGGGGGTGCAACTACGAGCTATGAAAATCATTTTAGCAAGGCCTTAGGCTCAGGTAGTAATGCAGTGGTCATGAGGGTTGGTTATGCCACCTGGTAATTAGAGTATACATAAAGATGTGCCACACATCAGGGAGCTAGTAGGGATAGGGCGACACAGACAACACAGAAGGGCAGGAAAGAGAGGCTTGGTTTTATTATGTAGCTTGCATTGTATTAAATAGCATTGTTAGTTGCTGTAGGGAGCAAGATCATGGCCATATTGGGGACGGTTAGTGTTAAATATTGCAGATGTACCATGATTTAGTTAAAGGCTGCAGTATCCATTTATTGAGTTTTATTTTCACTGCAGGGCAGAGGAGCTCATGGAGCAAAGGTCAGAATGGAAAGAGATATCAAACGAGGTTCAATTAATTGCTGAAAGTGAATAGTTCTCAGGGGAATGAAGTTGCTTTCCAGACAGAAGGTGCCTTCCCAGCTGATAAACTAATGAAAACACAGTGGTCGTGAAGAACACACAATGATACACAAGGAGGCTTGCATCACAGAAATGCCAAAATATAACATTAGAAGGGGGAGCAACAGCAACCCCATTGACCAACAGGGAATTTCGAAGAGGAATAAAAGATTGTGGTAGTATTAATAAATAGAAGGAATTACTGTCTAGCAGCAGGTCTTTGCACACGTTTTATTTATACAGCTGTCCCTCTTGCAAAGAGAACAAGAAGGCCAGGCCCAAATTGGCTACATTTATCAGCACAGGAGGTATAGAGTGAGCAGGGCCAGGTGGCAAGGGAAGAGGTGATCCAATCATGAGACAGGGATATTGTTTCCAAGAGCTGCAACATAGTTTTACTCTGGCAGATTTCCACACATAATATTACTGGTGGGCTGCAACGACTTGTGCTGTGTTCAACTCAGTGACCCAATTAGCATTGAGCATTTTATCACCTTGCGCTATGAAGGATGCCAGCCAGTGTGTCAGGATGTATGCTGCTCAGCAGAATATGTTGTCATCGAGGGTCTGTAACTTGTGGGTCCCGTGCCGGCTGGGCCTAGAGACCCAGGCTACTCCTCACTGATGAGGCTCAACAAGGCCAAAACATGTCTGGGGGTGCTTGTGGTCTCCTGCAGAAGAGGTGTGATTTAGCAGTTTGGGCTGGACTGCCCCTTTTGGGGTGGGACCAAGACTGATTTGCATATGTTATGTTATGTTATTTTGCATTTGTATAGCGCTTATGTATCATTGGTATGATCTCAAGGTGCTGGTAGTTTGAACGCCCTCGGGAACCGCAGTTCAAGTCAGTTGAGAGAGAGAGAGAGTCTTAAAGTGAGTGGGCACACCAGGTATGTGTGCAGCTGGTGTGGTTGTTGCATTATAGCTGCTTCTTAGCAGTAGGTGTGGTGCTGAGGAGATCAGTTGAATGTGTTCAGTCTGGAGGGTGGACATAGGAGACGTGTAAAAGCTAGCCGGTACGTGCTAGGTAGCTGTGTTTTATTAGGATGATGGGTAGTTTGATGAGTCATGTTAGTATGTGAACAGCTTTACCGATTGTGTCATAGTACTGCTGTGTTCTAGTTGAATGGTGGTGTATCGGAGAGAGTAAGCGTAGTAGTGTGATAATGTGTTAATCAGTAATGTGTATGCGACCAGGCACACAATGGTGTTGGGAATACCTTCTAAATTCAAATTTAACACAGTGACACTATTAGGGCACACTTTCTAAGTTCAACTTTAACACAGTGACGGTACTATGGACACTTTCTAAGTTCAACTTTAACACAGTGACGCTACTAGGGCACACTTTCTAAGTTCATCTTTAACACAGCGACGCTATTAGGGACACTTTCCAAGTTCAACTTTAACACAGTGACACTATTAGGCACACTTTATAAGTTCAACCTTAACACAGTGACGCTATTAGGGCACACTTTCTAAGTTCAACTTTAACACAGTGACGCTACTATGGACACTTTCTAAGTACAACTTTAACACAGTGACGCTATTAGGCACACTTTCTAAGTTCAACTTTAACACAATGATGCTATTAGGGCACATGCTGTTTATCACAATTGTGCCTAAATGTGGCACATGCTTTCATTCACAATGCACCTACGTGAGAGATGTGCTACCAGTCATAATTCCGTCTGAGTGTGATGCATACTATTATTCACAATTCAAGCTAGGAGTGGGACATGTTAACATTGTTACACCCGTCTCAATGTGGCTAATTTTAACTAATGTCTCTGGAGGTGGCACTTGTTATTAATGCATGTATGTTGGAAGGTTTTGCAGACAACATTTACAGTGATGGGGCATTGGTGCTTGGATCACTCTAGGTGTGCAATGTATAATTATTGGGAGTTTACATTATGGGAATGTAAGGTAGAGTGGCAAGGGTTTTTTGCAGTAGAGTAATTGCTCTACACCCCACCCATGCCACACTTACAGTTTTGTTGGTGTCTGTCTGCTGCTGACTTCCCCTGCTGACACCTGCAGACAGGTCTTGGAGCCGGCAATGTAGGAGCCGCCCTTTGCATTGGGGCCCTTAGCTGCCGGGCAGAGGGCTGCCCTGGGAGGACTGGTTATGATCAGTTGGGTGTGGCACAGGCACAGCCAATCAGGGGTGGGGGCGGGATGGGAGGCTGACCAGGAAGGATTGCCGGGAGATTCCCAACACACGCTGGGACTAGGGGCACTCACACACATGATTTAGGGCACTAATGGAGTCGTGGGATGGCGCGGGGTCGTGGGTCACACCTACACTCACCTGCGTCGGCAAAGGACGTTTTTTTTTTCTTCAATTTGGCCCAAAATGGAGGTTGCAATGAGGGCAACACTCACCTGGGTGAGTTGCAGGCAAAGGAGGCGGGAAGGCTGGCACGGCGCGCTACGCCAAAACACTGGGAGCACACTGACCAATCAGGTTGCAGGGCGGGCTAGGGAGACAGGAGCAAGTGGGAGGCAGGAAGCAAGGCAACGAGGGATGCGAGCAGACGGGGCTTGGGATATCTTTTTTTTTTTCAATTTGGGCCAAAATGGATGTCGCAATGAGGGCACCACTCACCTGGGCGAGTTGCAGGCAAAGGAGGCAGGAAGGCTGGCACGGTGCGCTACACCAAAACACTGGGAGAACACTGACCAATCAGGTCCCAGGGCGGGGTAGGGAGTTGGGAGCAAGTGGGTGGCAGGAAACAAGGGAACAAGGGATGCAACAGACATGGCTCGGGGTATCTTTTTTTCTTCAATTTGGGCTAAAATGGAGGTCACAATGAGGGCAACACTCACCTGGGCGAGTTGCAGGCAAATGATGCAGGAAGGCTGGAGCGACGTGCTACACCAAAACACTGGGAGCACACTGACCAATCAGGTCACGGGGCGGGTTAGGGAGGCGGGAGCAAGTGGGAGACAGGAAGCAAGGCAACATGGGATGCGGGCAGAGAGGGCTAAGGATATAATTTTTTTTTCTCCAATTTGGGCCAAAATGGAGGTCGCAAAAGGGCACCAATCACCTGGGCGATTTGCAGGCAAAGGAGGCAGGAAGGCTGGCGTGGCGCACTACACCAAAACACTGGTAGCACACTGACCAATCAGGTCACAGGGCAGGCTAGGGAGGCGGGAGCAAGTCGGAGGCAGGAAGAAAGGGAACAAAGGATGTGGGCAGACGGGGCTCGGGATATCTTTCTTTTTCAATTTGGGCCAAAATGGAGGTCGCAGTGAGGGCAACACTCACCTGGGCGAGTTGCAGGCAAAGGAGGTCTTTCCCCTTCTGTAATGGCTTGGCAGGCAAAGAATGAGGGACTGAAGGGTTACCCAGAGCAATGCCAGAGGTTAAGATGTATTCAAAACCTTCCAGCTTATCACCTCTTTGTTTTTGCTTTGTCACCCTAAGTGGGATGAGTTTGCCCAGACATGGGTCCCGTGCCTGTTGGGCTTAGAGAACCAAGCTACTCCTCACTGATGAGGCCCAACAAGGCCGAGCATGTCTGGGGATGCTTGTGGTCTCATGCAGAAGGGATGTGACCTAGCAGTTCGGGCTGCACTGCCCTTTTTGGGGAGGTACCAAGCCTGATTTGCATATGGTCTTTCCCTTCAGTAATGGCTTGGGAGGCAAATAACGATGGTATGGAGGGTTGCCCAGAGCAATGCCAGAGGTTAAGATTCACTCTAAACATTCCAGCAATCACCTCTTTGTTTTCTGTTTTTTTTTTTCTGAGGGTTTTTCTTTACTGTACAGCAATCAAATCTATGTTTGGGAACCTTCACACAGTTATTGTAAACAAAACCTCTGACTCTCTTCTAAAAATCTGGGAAGTCTTCCAAAATTCCTGGTTCATGATAATAAACAATACTAAATGTTCGAGTTAATAATAACAATTTACAAAAAACTACAATGTTTCCATGTATAATCAATAGGGAAGAGAACTGATGAATGTAGGCTAGAGGTTATTTAGCAAATAGCCATAGCTGAGTGAAAGGTTCAGGCAATTTGCTGTCACTGTCAGCCATGCTGCTTTAGACATAAACAGGCAATGTGCTCCTGCCAAGTGCTGACATAATGAGGATGACCACAGCATCTTTTTGTTCATGCTAAATGCTGACAGTAAGGGATTACCTAAGCCATGTCTTGCTCTTGCTGATAGTGAGGCATGATGTTCCAAAACTATAAATAGGCTCACTTAGGGCAGTGGAGGCAGAAGATGAACTGTAGGCAGACCACAGGCTAGAAGGACCCAGAGGCAGACTGGAAGTCCCTTCATGCCTCAGAAATTCAATAATTGGGCTTTTTAACTATCAGAAAGGCTTTGCAATTTGCCTTTTTAGCAGATCTACTAATTTTGTAGAATAACTGCCCATTTTAACTGGTTTGTATGGGCAATCTCCCTACCTCTGGCAACTAGCTCACCACCTAAGGACATAACATATTCACAACTGGCTATTGCTGACACCATGGTCAATTCCAATTGACAATTGATTCCCTTTAAATAATTTTCCTTATTTTTACTTTGTGGTAAAATGAAACATGGTGATTTTGATAGGAGTTTTTAATATATTTTGGATTTTTGGGATTGTGCAGACTACAGGATTCTGGGCATCCTGCCTCCACAAGCTCCCATCTCCCTACCTTCTAAGGATAGTATGAGAATCTGTTTGCCTACCTTTTACTGTGTAAAATTGAACATTGCCCTATTTCTGGCACCAAGCACTTAGGTGCCTCACAGCCAACACAGGTCTGTTGATATGACAACAGGGATGCCTATATTACAACACACCTCTTCCGCCTCATACACATGGAAAGACCAGCCATTTCAAGGTATGCGCGATCAAATATATAAATATATATATATATTTTCAGTAAAAAAACATTGTTAAAGGGACGTTATGGTTAAGTTGCGCTACTAAAAACCTATCAGATTCAGTAAAAAAACTTTGTTAAAGGGACATTTTGGTTCCAAGTAAAACCAAAAACCCCCTGACATTCGCCAGTTATGGTAAGCTAAGCAATCATAACTCGCGCCACCACTGTGCACTGCTAAGACTAACACCCAGGACATCAAAGATGACATCACAAATGTCTAATAACTAAATTACAAAAAAGACTTCTCAATAAACGAAATGTCAACAGAAATAACTTCTTAAATATCTGTGGAGGTGAATGGAGTCACACTACAAGCACAGAACCATACTTTAATGGAGAAGCTACTTACAAAAGCAAACAAATACAATTTCCATACATAGCAGTGTTCGAAGTTATAAAAAGTTAATAATACCATAATGGAACAAGAAGTACTCCTTACAAAAATATGCCCTGAAAACGTAGATTTACCCCTCCATTCAACTGAATCAAAACATCTAGTGTACAAACGGCCATGCACGTCAATGTGTAACATTCCCCAAAAAATGTTCAAGTCTTTACGCCAATTCCTCAATCAATATGTGAAAAGCAAAGACAAAATCAAAATTAAACTACTGCAAAATATGGATGCTTGTCCAGTACCCAAGTACACAGGACTACAAGGACATTCATTGGCCTGCATTACAGGACCTACTTGCAAAACACCCTTCCATGATATCAAAAGGATATCAACACATCATGCAAGTATAAGAAATCTAGTTTATAAACTGTACTATGCTAAAAGTCCTGCTTTAGCATTAGCCAATTTAAATAACATTCTTCTACATGGTACAGCAAAAGACCTACTAGAAGAAATCGACTATATCCAGACAAAATATTTTGGAAGTGAAACCCACTTACAAGATGAATTAGCTGTAAACCAACTTCGAAACAAATCTGCACATGGCAACCTTTCACTACACACATACAAAAAAGAAATACTAAAATTTGAAAGTACTTCAGCTCAAGTACCAAACCACGTGTGTGTATGTTGCCGCAGAACTTTTTATAAAAGTAACACAAACATTGTAGACCTATCATACAAAATAGAAGACAATGAAGATTCTAAATGGTTTGAATTAGCTCTCTACCTTATAGCAGAAAACAAATACGAAATAACTGACCCCATAATACTTTGCAGTTACTGCACTACAAAACTTGACAACAACCAAACTCCTTCACGTGCTATCACAAATAACTTGGAATTATATCCACTACCAAAACCCCTTCAACAACTTAATTTACATGAGAGCATCATAATTCAAACAGTGCACCCATTTCAAGCAATAATATGCCTTCAACCAAAAACTGCAAAATTACCTCCCTCTGAATTAGTAAAAGATATTCGTGGAAAAGTAGTGTGTTTACCATTAGATCTAGGAGTGCAACCTCCAATGCAGCAATCTTTAATTATCTTGGTAAATGGAGTACCTAGAAAAGACAAACAAATTTGGCAACAACAGGTAGATTTACATAAAGTTAGATTAGCCCTGCAATATCTTAAAGAGACTAATGAATATTACAAAGAAATTAATCAAGAAAACTTGAAAGATACAACTGAAATAATTCAAGAGACACAAGAAGCTGGTCAATTTGATCTCCTAGATCCTGCAACAATATCAAACACTTTAGACCATTATACAATTCATCAATTGCACTCTAATGACACCATAGAAGATGCACTGGAAACGTACCAAATGCGTCAAACAAAAGGATCACCAATCAGTATATGGGAAAAAAGTATAGAAGAACGTGCTTTTCCTCTACTCTTTCCTACTGGCAAAGGAGGAAGATACGATGATAGACCTATTCAAATATCAGCATCAGAATATCGCTCATTACGAATGTATTCTGAAGATCCCAGATTTCGACAAAATATGGAATACATATTCCACCTACTCTTTGAAAGTGAACTAGCAACTTTATGTTACGGAGTTGCACACATATTAAAATCAGGATCACACTTTCAAAATATGACAACTACACAATTATTACAAAAAGTTCAACAAAAAGATGACGTTTTACCAGCAAATCTTACAAATCTATTAGCAAATATGCGTGGTACTAAAGAGTACTGGTTTCAACGTCATGGAAATGTATGTTGTATGATCTGAAACCTTAGCCCACCCACTTGGTTTGTTACATTAAGTTGTGCAGAATATGCATGGGAAGATTTACATGCTTTCCTACGCATATCAAACGAAAACAAAACAAACATAGATATACTAACACATGGAGAACTTTGTTCACAGGATCCTGTTAATGTTTCAAGATATTTTCACCATCGCTTCATTGCTATGCTACATTTTATTTGTAACAAAACTGTTCCTCCCCTTGGAGAAGTGCAACACTTCTTTTGGAGAAAAGAATACCAAGCCAGAGGAGCACCACATATCCACATGCTTTTATGGATTAAAGATGCTCCTAAATTTGGTCAAGACAGTGATGCCACTGTTTTACAGTTTATTGAAAAATATGTCACTTGTGAAATTCCATCAGAATCCGCAAATAGTGATCTTCATGCAAAAATTTTACAATTCCAAAGACACAAACGTGGAAAATATTGTCGTCGCAAATACAAAAACAAAGGGAAATACTACACCAAATGCCGATTTGGTTTCCCTAGAGCAGTTACAAATACAGGTCAAGTGAACAACCTCATGTCTTCAGTTAGACATAGTGTTAAAGGTAAGTCACCTAAAAATACATATTGCATAAAAAGAAAAGAAGAAGAAAAATATATCAATGATTACAATGCAATCATTGCCCACTTATGGAATGCAAACATAGACGTGCAGTACATTGCAGACAATTCCACTGCAGTTGCACGATATGTCACAGCATACTTAACCAAATCAGAAAAGACAGAGCTCCAAGACCTCTGGAATGACCTGTCATCAGATAAAACAGTGTCTCAGAAATTATACAGCTTGGGCTTAAAAATGCTGAGAATGTGGATCCTATGAAGCAGCTGATCGATTAACTGGTACTGCATTGCATGGTAAATCTGAAAATATAGTATGGCTAAGTCTTGGTCCAGCTAAATCTAGAAAAAGAGTTCTAAAATCATACGAAGATATAGAAACAATAGCCAAACATGATCCCAACAGCCAAGACATTTTAAAAAAAATGATTGGACACATACTACCCAAACAGGAGTACCACTTTGGAAACCATGAGTCTATTCCACATAACCCAAAACTACACATACAAAAATAATATAAAACCTGATGAACAAAACCGTAAATACAAAATGACAAACTGTGAAGGCAGCTTAGTAAAACTCACCAAACCAAATTAAATTAATCATATCAAATTGTCATTAAAGACTCCTCAACATAAAGAAGTATATTACATGTCCCTGCTACAACTCTTTAAACCATGGAGAAAAGAAGAAGAAATACTAGATAAATATGACTCATATTAAGACGCTTTCAAAGCAAATGAAAGCAGTATAACTGATGTAAACATTGCACAGTACAAAACAATGTTGCACAATGAACAGCAACACAAAGAAGAACTCCAGGCCCAACTAGATAAGGACACTCCTGACAGTAGTCAACCTTCTGTCACAGGAAGCCAAGAACCACTGGGAGACCCACTAATAACAAATGAGGCAGAATTAGCTATGATACAAGTAGAAAACACCATGTGTCATTATGAAGAAAAAGAAGACTTAACTATAATACAATCAAAGCTAAACAATGAGCAACGTAGCATTTTTCAAGAAGTAACAAAAGAAATTACACATGGTGTACAACATGAAAACAAACAATGCACCTGTCAAAATTACAAACCTATACTATTGTATTTCAGTGGTGAAGCTGGTTCTGCAAAACATTCCTAATCAAAATCATCAGTAAATTCCTTCAACAATTGACAAACAACAAACTGTCAGCTGTTGTCACTGCCCCCACAGGTTTAGCTGCCTACACCCTAGGTGGTGTCACTTTACACCGATTACTACTCCTGCCAGTAGAACACCAAAACAAATTAGATTATTACAAACTTTCTGCAGAAGCTGCAATGGAACTACGCAGAGTATTGAAACAAATGAAAATGCTACTAATAGATGAAGTGAGACTGGTGTCCAACCTAATGTTGGCTTTGATTCACCTCAGATTACAAGAAGTACTCAAAACTAACTATGAAGAGCTCTTTGCAAGAAAACACATTATTGCTTTCGGAGATCTTCTTCAATTGACACCAGTAAAAGGTGAGCTTATTTTTAAAACATTAGGACACAAACTCTGCCGTAAAACTGTTGGCAGCATTGGAAATGTCAACCTTTGGCAACATTTCCAATACAGAGAATTAACAGAAAACATGCGCCAATCTGCAGATCTCACTTATGCCAACATCTTTAAAAGTATCAGAGTTGGTATACTTTCTAAAGAAGCAGAAGCAATATTCAAAACCCGGCACATTCATGCACTTTATGGTGATAATGCATGTGCTACAGATGTTATGGAACAATTAGCCCACAAAAATGTCAATTGTATGGCCTTAATGCCAACTCTTGCAAGCTGTTTCAAATTCAATGAAATAATGTTAAGTAAAGAAATGCAACCAATAATGGAAATTAGCGCCACAGACAAACTAGATGTACATGGAATGACACTACCCATGTGTGACCAAGCCACAACAAGACTAAATAGTTTAGAAAAATCAAACTCAAACACAGCAGGCTTGGAAAAGATGTTAAAATTATCCTTAAATTGCAGAGTAATGCTGAAATGTAACCCTGACGTGGTCCAAGGACTAGTTAATGGAGCACCTAGTCCAGTTGTTGGCTTTCAAACATACCCACGTGACAACAAAATTCAGTTTGTCAATATTCTCTTTGACAAACTTTCAGAAGTAAAAAGAATAGGACGCTCAACAGCTCGATTCCTTCTCTTCAAAGACATGTATGTACGCAGAGAACAATTTTCTCTAACTCTTGCATACGCAGTCACCATTCATAAATCACAAGTTCTTACCCTAGACAAAGCAATGATAGACATTGGTAACACAGTCTTTAAAGAAGGCATGAGCTACGTAGCACTATCACGCTTACGTACACTTGACGGTCTATTTCTAATCAACTTTGATGCAAGTAAAATAAACGCTGATATTCCATGCATTTTACAATACAATAGACTTCCTTCACTATACACTCCCCATCTAAGCACATATTCTGTTCCACAAAAAGTAAAACATTATAAAATAAAAATAAATCGAACAGAAAAGCAACAGGATGTCACTGCAAATACTCCAAAGAGAGTAAAAGAAAGTAATATTTCATCAAGTGCCACAAGCAAAAAAGAATCAATTAGGGAAAGTAAACCAGGTACTTCTTCAAAAAAGGAAGACAACCTCCAAAAAAAGCAGTCAGATACAGAACTACCTGGTCCATTTAAACTCTCAAATATAGTTGGTGTAAGTTGCTACGCAAATGTAGCAATGAATATTCTCTTTCAATTACCACCAATTGTGGAGAACAATTACTTACACAGTACAGACCCATTGTGTTTGCAAATGTTAGTACTTCACAGAAATGCAGAAAACAATCCTGACAACACATACAGTGTTTATGGAATAAGACAACAATTGGACTACTGTGCTGGAATGGTGAAATTCACTATAAACTCACAGGAAGATCCACAAGAATTTCTAATGTACTTACTATTAGTACTGGAAAACAAAAACATACCTATAAATGAAATCTTCCAGATTTCATACATGTGGAAACATACATGCACTCTCTGCAACAATGTGACACAAGAACAAATCCCCAATGAGCGCTTTGTGTATATATCAATACCTAATTGTGAATCCGTTCCATTTCAGCAACTTGTACAAAATGCAAACCACGGTAGATTATGTTCGACCTGCAATTCAGATAATCACTCCACGTTAGTAATACAAACACATAGTAAATATGTAATACTAATGCTTCTATGTTACAATGCAGATGGTACCAAAAAGAACTGCAAGCTGACTGGATTCACAGATGGTCAAATATCACTTGGTAGGAAAACCTTCACAACAATAGGTATAATCTACCACGCAGGAGCCACAACCAACTCAGGGCACTACACTGCATATATAAAAAAGAAATGTGGATGGTTTGAATGTAATGATAGTACCGTTACTCTAAAGCAGAGATTACCAGCAAATCTTACAAATGCTTATTTAATGTTCTTAAAACCAAAATTTGATAACTAAACTGTACTTAAACCTTAAGTACACTTGTAGTAAAAAAATATAAACTGTCACAATATTCCAAAAGCTATCTAACTGCCTAAAGATGCTACAACAACTAATCAGATAAATTAATACCACTCAAATAGAGCAAAAAATAGACAGTTAGAATACGACAATTGGTATCTAACTGTCCCAAAAATTAGAAATATCCAAATAGATAAAGCAATACCACAAAATTATATCAAAAAATAAACAGTTAGAATATGCCTACTGGTATCTAACTGCTCCAAAATTTTACAATATCCAAACAAATACCTAATATCTTACTGCTCCCAAAGACTGGAACAATCCAATGTATAAAGCATTAGCCAGAAACAACAAGTAAACACTGAAAACAAAAAAGCAAATAAACTGTAGCATAACAGAAAAAGGATTTATTTTAATCCAACACTGATTTTTTTCTCCCACAGACCCAATGATTTTAGCAAAAAACACAGAAACTGAGCAAATTGCACAGTACTCTGGTTTGTCATCTACTAAATATGAGGGTCAAAAAAAAGAAAACATTGTGATTGTACAATGTAATAAGTCTTTATAAAATACTAATACTAACATGCTATTTTCTTTTATCTATCTAGATGTGACACAAGTTAACATTCACAATTCTATTTAGATGTGACGCAAGCTAACATCCGCATTTCTATCTAGATGTGACGCACGCTAAGGTTAGGACTTTCAGCCAAGTGTGGCACATGGTAACATTCACAATTCTTTCTAGATGTGATGCAAGCCAACATTCACTATTCTATCTAGATGTGACGCAAGCTAACATTCACAATTCTATCTAGATGTGACGCATGCTAAGGTTAAGATTTCCAGCTGAGTGTAGCACATGCTAACATTCACAATTATATCTATATGTGACGCAAGCTAACATTCACAATTCTATCTAGATGCGACACAAGCTAACATTCACAATTCTATCTATATGTGATGCATGCAAAGGTTAGGACTTTCAGCCAAGTGTGGCACATGCTAACATTCACAATTCTATCTAGATGTGACGCCAGCCTACATTCACTATTCTATCTAGATGTGACGCAAGCTAACATTCACAATTCTATCTAGATGTGATGCATGCTAAGGTTAAGATTTCCAGCAGAGTGTGGCACATGCTAACATTCACAATTCCATCTAGATGTGACGCAAGCTAACATTCACTATTCTATCTAGATATGATGCAAGCTAACATTCACAATTCTATCTAGATGTGACACATGCTAAGGTTAAGTTTTCCAGCTGAGTGTGGCACATGCTAACATTCACAATTCTATCTAGATGTGACACAAGCTAACATTCACAATTCTAGCTAGATATGACGCAAGCTAACATTCACAATTCTATCTAGATGTGATGCATGCTAAGGTTAAGATTTCCAGCAGAGTGTGGCACATGCTAACATTCACAATTCTATCTAGATGTGACGCAAGCTAACATTCACTATTCTATCTAGATATGATGCAAGCTAACATTCACAATTCTATCTAGATGTGACACATGCTAAGGTTAAGATTTCCAGCTGAGTGCGGCACATGCTAACATTCACAATTCTATCTAGTTGTGACGAAAGCTAACATTCACAATTCTATCTAGATGTGATGCAAGCTAACATTCACAATTCTATCTAGATGCGACACAAGCTAACATCTGCAATTCTACATAGATGTGACACATGCTAATGTTAGGACTTTCAGCCAAGTGTGGCACATGCTAACATTCACAATTCTATCTAGATGCGACACAAGCTAACATCCCCAATTCTATCTAGATGTGACGCACGCTAAGGTAAGGACTTTCAGCCAAGTGTGGCACATGCTAACATTCACTAGTCTATCTAGAAGTGATGCAAGCCAACATTCACTATTCTATCTAGATGTGATGCAAGCTAACGTTCACAACTCTATCTAGATGTGACGCATGCAAAGTTAAGATTTTCAGTTGAGTGTGGCACATGCTAACATTCACAATTCTATCTAGATGTGGTGCAAGCTAACATTCACTATTCTATCTAGATTTGATGCAAGCTAACATTCACAATTCTATCTAGATGTGATGCATGCTAAGGTTAAGCTTTTCAGCTGAGTGTGGCACACGCTAACATTCACAATTCTATCTAGTTGTGACACAAGCTAATATTCGCAATTCTATCTAGATGTGACGTAAGCTAACATTCACAATTCCATCTAGATGCGACACAAGCTAACATCCACAATTCTATCTAGATTTGACGCAGGCTAAGGTAAGGACTTTCAGCCAAGTGTGGCACATGCTAACATTCACTAGTCTATCTAGATGTGATGCAAGCCAACATTCACTATTCTATCTAGATGTGACGCAAGCTAACATTCACAATTCTATCTAGATGTGACACAAGCTAATATTCACAATTCTATCTAGATGTGACGCAAGCTAACATCCGCATTTCTATCTAGATGTGACGCACGCTAAGGTTAGGACTTTCAGCCAAGTGTGGCACATGCTAACATTCACTAGTCTATCTAGATGTGATGCAAGCCAACATTCACTATTCTATATAGATGTGACGCAAGCTAACATTCACAATTCTATCTAGATGTGACTCATGCTAAGGATAAGATTTCCAGCTGAGTGTAGCACATGCTAACATTCACAATTCTATCTATATGTGACGCAAGCTAACATTCACAATTCTATCTAGATGCGACACAAGCTAACATCCGCAATTCTATCTATATGTGATGCATGCAAAGGTTAGGACTTTCAGCCAAGTGTGGCACATGCTAACATTCACAATTCTATCTAGATGTGACACATGCTAAGGTTAGGACTTTCAGCCAAGTGTGGCGCATGCTAACATTCACAATTCTATCTAGATGTGACGCAAGCCTACATTCACTATTCTATCTAGATGTGACGCAAGCTAACATTCACAATTCTATCTAGATGTGATGCATGCTAAGGTTAAGATTTCCAGCAGAGTGTGGCACATGCTAACATTCACAATTCTATCTAGATGTGACGCAAGCTAACATTCACTATTCTATCTAGATATGATGCAAGCTAACATTCACAATTCTATCTAGATGTGACACATGCTAAGGTTAAGATTTCCAGCTGAGTGTGGCACATGCTAACATTCACAATTCTATCTAGATGTGACGCAAGCTAACATTCACAATTCTATCTAGATGTGATGCATGCTAAGGTTAAGATTTCCAGCAGAGTGTGGCACATGCTAACATTCACAATTCTATCTAGATGGGACGCAAGCTAACATTCACTATTCTATCTAGATGTGACGCAAGCTAACATTCACAATTCTATTTAGATGTGACACATGCTAAGGTTAAGATTTCCAGCTGAGTGTAGCACATGCTAACATTCACAATTCTATCTATATGTGACGCAAGCTAACATTCACAATTCTATCTATATGTGATGCATGCTAAGGTTAAGATTTCCAGCAGAGTGTGGCACATGCTAACATTCACAATTCTATCTAGATGTGACGCAAGCTAACATTCACAATTCTATCTAGATGTGACACATGCTAAGGTTAAGATTTCCAGCTGAGTGTGGCACATGCTAACATTCACAATTCTATCTAGATGTGATGCAAGCTAACATTCACAATTCTATCTAGATGTGATGCATGCTAAGGTTAACATTTCCAGCTGAGTGTGGCACATGCTAACATTCACAATTCTATCTAGATGTGACGCAAGCTAACATTCACTATTCTATCTAGATGTGACGCAAACTAACATTCACAATTCTATCTAGATGTGACACATGCTAAGGTTAAGATTTCCAGCTGAGTGTAGCACATGCTAACATTCACAATTCTATCTAGATGTGACGCAAGCTAACATTCACTATTCTATCTAGATATGATGCAAGCTAACATTCACAATTCTATCTAGATGTGAGCCATGCTAAGGTTAAGATTTCCAGCTGAGTGTGGCACATGCTAACATTCACAATTCTATCTAGATGTGACGAAAGCTAACATTCACAATTCTATCTAGATGTGATGCAAGCTAACATTCACAATTCTATCTAGATGCGACACAAGCTAACATCTGCAATTCTACATAGATGTGACGCATGCTAATGTTAGGACTTTCAGCCAAGTGTGGCACATGCTAACATTCACAATTCTATCTAGATGCGACACAAGCTAACATCCCCAATTCTATCTAGATGTGACGCACGCTAAGGTAAGGACTTTCAGCCAAGTGTGGCACATGCTAACATTCACTAGTCTATCTAGAAGTGATGCAAGCCAACATTCACTATTCTATCTAGATGTGATGCAAGCTAACCTTCACAACTCTATCTAGAGGTGACGCATGCAAAGTTAAGATTTTCAGTTGAGTGTGGCACATGCTAACATTCACAATTCTATCTAGATGTGGTGCAAGCTAACATTCACTATTCTATCTAGATTTGATGCAAGCTAACATTCACAATTCTATCTAGATGTGATGCATGCTAAGGTTAAGCTTTTCAGCTGAGTGTGGCACACGCTAACATTCACAATTCTATCTAGTTGTGACACAAGCTAATATTCGCAATTCTATCTAGATGTGACGTAAGCTAACATTCACAATTCCATCTAGATGCGACACAAGCTAACATCCACAATTCTATCTAGATTTGACGCAGGCTAAGGTAAGGACTTTCAGCCAAGTGTGGCACATGCTAACATTCACTAGTCTATCTAGATGTGATGCAAGCCAACATTCACTATTCTATCTAGATGTGACCCAAGCTAACATTCACAATTCTATCTAGATGTGACTCATGCTAAGGATAAGATTTCCAGCTGAGTGTGGCACATGCTAACATTCACAATTCTATCTAGATGTGACACAAGCTAACATTCACAATTCTATCTAGATGTGACGCAAGCTAACATCCGCATTTCTATCTAGATGTGACGCACGCTAAGGTTAGGACTTTCAGCCAAGTGTGGCACATGCTAACATTCACTAGTCTATCTAGATGTGATGCAAGCCAACATTCACTATTCTATCTAGATGTGACGCAAGCTAACATTCACAATTCTATCTAGATGTGACTCATGCTAAGGATAAGATTTCCAGCTGAGTGTAGCACATGCTAACATTCACAATTCTATCTAGATGTGACACAAGCTAACATCCGCAATTCTATCTATATGTGATGCATGCAAAGGTTAGGACTTTCAGCCAAGTGTGGCACATGCTAACATTCACAATTCTATCTAGATGTGACACATGCTAAGGTTAGGACTTTCAGCCAAGTGTGGCACATGCTAACATTCACAATTCTATCTAGATGTGACGCAAGCCTACATTCACTATTCTATCTAGATGTGACGCAAGCTAACATTCACAATTCTATCTAGATGTGATGCATGCTAAGGTTAAGATTTCCAGCAGAGTGTGGCACATGCTAACATTCACAATTCTATTTAGATGTGACGCAAGCTAACATTCACTATTCTATCTAGATATGATGCAAGCTAACATTCACAATTCTATCTAGATGTGACACATGCTAAGGTTAAGATTTCCAGCTGAGTGTGGCACATGCTAACATTCACAATTCTATCTAGATGTGACGCAAGCTAACATTCACAATTCTATCTAGATGTGATGCATGCTAAGGTTAAGATTTCCAGCAGAGTGTGGCACATGCTAACATTCACAATTCTATCTAGATGGGACGCAAGCTAACATTCACTATTCTATCTAGATGTGACGCAAGCTAACATTCACAATTCTATTTAGATGTGACACATGCTAAGGTTAAGATTTCCAGCTGAGTGTAGCACATGCTAACATTCACAATTCTATCTATATGTGACGCAAGCTAACATTCACAATTCTATCTATATGTGATGCATGCTAAGGTTAAGATTTCCAGCAGAGTGTGGCACATGCTAACATTCACAATTCTATCTAGATGTGACGCAAGCTAACATTCACTATTCTATCTAGATATGATGCAAGCTAACATTCACAATTCTATCTAGATGTGACACATGCTAAGGTTAAGATTTCCAGCTGAGTGTGGCACATGCTAACATTCACAATTCTATCTAGATGTGACGCAAGCTAACATTCACTATTCTATCTAGATATGATGCAAGCTAACATTCACAATTCTATCTAGATGTGACACATGCTAAGGTTAAGATTTCCAGCTGAGTGTGGCACATGCTAACATTCACAATTCTATCTAGATGTGACACAAGCTAACATTCACAATTCTATCTAGATGTGATGCATGCTAAGGTTAAGTTTTCCAGCTGAGTGTGGCACATGCTAACATTCACAATTCTATCTAGATGTGACACAAGCTAACATTCACAATTCTAGCTAGATATGACGCAAGCTAACATTCACAATTCTATCTAGATGTGATGCATGCTAAGGTTAAGATTTCCAGCAGAGTGTGGCACATGCTAACATTCACAATTCTATCTAGATGTGACGCAAGCTAACATTCACTATTCTATCTAGATATGATGCAAGCTAACATTCACAATTCTATCTAGATGTGACACATGCTAAGGTTAAGATTTCCAGCTGAGTGCGGCACATGCTAACATTCACAATTCTATCTAGTTGTGACGAAAGCTAACATTCACAATTCTATCTAGATGTGATGCAAGCTAACATTCACAATTCTATCTAGATGCGACACAAGCTAACATCTGCAATTCTACATAGATGTGACACATGCTAATGTTAGGACTTTCAGCCAAGTGTGGCACATGCTAACATTCACAATTCTATCTAGATGCGACACAAGCTAACATCCCCAATTCTATCTAGATGTGACGCACGCTAAGGTAAGGACTTTCAGCCAAGTGTGGCACATGCTAACATTCACTAGTCTATCTAGAAGTGATGCAAGCCAACATTCACTATTCTATCTAGATGTGATGCAAGCTAACGTTCACAACTCTATCTAGATGTGACGCATGCAAAGTTAAGATTTTCAGTTGAGTGTGGCACATGCTAACATTCACAATTCTATCTAGATGTGGTGCAAGCTAACATTCACTATTCTATCTAGATTTGATGCAAGCTAACATTCACAATTCTATCTAGATGTGATGCATGCTAAGGTTAAGCTTTTCAGCTGAGTGTGGCACACGCTAACATTCACAATTCTATCTAGTTGTGACACAAGCTAATATTCGCAATTCTATCTAGATGTGACGTAAGCTAACATTCACAATTCCATCTAGATGCGACACAAGCTAACATCCACAATTCTATCTAGATTTGACGCAGGCTAAGGTAAGGACTTTCAGCCAAGTGTGGCACATGCTAACATTCACTAGTCTATCTAGATGTGATGCAAGCCAACATTCACTATTCTATCTAGATGTGACGCAAGCTAACATTCACAATTCTATCTAGATGTGACACAAGCTAATATTCACAATTCTATCTAGATGTGACGCAAGCTAACATCCGCATTTCTATCTAGATGTGACGCACGCTAAGGTTAGGACTTTCAGCCAAGTGTGGCACATGCTAACATTCACTAGTCTATCTAGATGTGATGCAAGCCAACATTCACTATTCTATATAGATGTGACGCAAGCTAACATTCACAATTCTATCTAGATGTGACTCATGCTAAGGATAAGATTTCCAGCTGAGTGTAGCACATGCTAACATTCACAATTCTATCTATATGTGACGCAAGCTAACATTCACAATTCTATCTAGATGCGACACAAGCTAACATCCGCAATTCTATCTATATGTGATGCATGCAAAGGTTAGGACTTTCAGCCAAGTGTGGCACATGCTAACATTCACAATTCTATCTAGATGTGACACATGCTAAGGTTAGGACTTTCAGCCAAGTGTGGCGCATGCTAACATTCACAATTCTATCTAGATGTGACGCAAGCCTACATTCACTATTCTATCTAGATGTGACGCAAGCTAACATTCACAATTCTATCTAGATGTGATGCATGCTAAGGTTAAGATTTCCAGCAGAGTGTGGCACATGCTAACATTCACAATTCTATCTAGATGTGACGCAAGCTAACATTCACTATTCTATCTAGATATGATGCAAGCTAACATTCACAATTCTATCTAGATGTGACACATGCTAAGGTTAAGATTTCCAGCTGAGTGTGGCACATGCTAACATTCACAATTCTATCTAGATGTGACGCAAGCTAACATTCACAATTCTATCTAGATGTGATGCATGCTAAGGTTAAGATTTCCAGCAGAGTGTGGCACATGCTAACATTCACAATTCTATCTAGATGGGACGCAAGCTAACATTCACTATTCTATCTAGATGTGACGCAAGCTAACATTCACAATTCTATTTAGATGTGACACATGCTAAGGTTAAGATTTCCAGCTGAGTGTAGCACATGCTAACATTCACAATTCTATCTATATGTGACGCAAGCTAACATTCACAATTCTATCTATATGTGATGCATGCTAAGGTTAAGATTTCCAGCAGAGTGTGGCACATGCTAACATTCACAATTCTATCTAGATGTGACGCAAGCTAACATTCACAATTCTATCTAGATGTGACACATGCTAAGGTTAAGATTTCCAGCTGAGTGTGGCACATGCTAACATTCACAATTCTATCTAGATGTGATGCAAGCTAACATTCACAATTCTATCTAGATGTGATGCATGCTAAGGTTAACATTTCCAGCTGAGTGTGGCACATGCTAACATTCACAATTCTATCTAGATGTGACGCAAGCTAACATTCACTATTCTATCTAGATGTGACGCAAACTAACATTCACAATTCTATCTAGATGTGACACATGCTAAGGTTAAGATTTCCAGCTGAGTGTAGCACATGCTAACATTCACAATTCTATCTAGATGTGACGCAAGCTAACATTCACTATTCTATCTAGATATGATGCAAGCTAACATTCACAATTCTATCTAGATGTGAGCCATGCTAAGGTTAAGATTTCCAGCTGAGTGTGGCACATGCTAACATTCACAATTCTATCTAGATGTGACGAAAGCTAACATTCACAATTCTATCTAGATGTGATGCAAGCTAACATTCACAATTCTATCTAGATGCGACACAAGCTAACATCTGCAATTCTACATAGATGTGACGCATGCTAATGTTAGGACTTTCAGCCAAGTGTGGCACATGCTAACATTCACAATTCTATCTAGATGCGACACAAGCTAACATCCCCAATTCTATCTAGATGTGATGCACGCTAAGGTAAGGACTTTCAGCCAAGTGTGGCACATGCTAACATTCACTAGTCTATCTAGAAGTGATGCAAGCCAACATTCACTATTCTATCTAGATGTGATGCAAGCTAACCTTCACAACTCTATCTAGAGGTGACGCATGCAAAGTTAAGATTTTCAGTTGAGTGTGGCACATGCTAACATTCACAATTCTATCTAGATGTGGTGCAAGCTAACATTCACTATTCTATCTAGATTTGATGCAAGCTAACATTCACAATTCTATCTAGATGTGATGCATGCTAAGGTTAAGCTTTTCAGCTGAGTGTGGCACACGCTAACATTCACAATTCTATCTAGTTGTGACACAAGCTAATATTCGCAATTCTATCTAGATGTGACGTAAGCTAACATTCACAATTCCATCTAGATGCGACACAAGCTAACATCCACAATTCTATCTAGATTTGACGCAGGCTAAGGTAAGGACTTTCAGCCAAGTGTGGCACATGCTAACATTCACTAGTCTATCTAGATGTGATGCAAGCCAACATTCACTATTCTATCTAGATGTGACCCAAGCTAACATTCACAATTCTATCTAGATGTGACTCATGCTAAGGATAAGATTTCCAGCTGAGTGTGGCACATGCTAACATTCACAATTCTATCTAGATGTGACACAAGCTAACATTCACAATTCTATCTAGATGTGACGCAAGCTAACATCCGCATTTCTATCTAGATGTGACGCACGCTAAGGTTAGGACTTTCAGCCAAGTGTGGCACATGCTAACATTCACTAGTCTATCTAGATGTGATGCAAGCCAACATTCACTATTCTATCTAGATGTGACGCAAGCTAACATTCACAATTCTATCTAGATGTGACTCATGCTAAGGATAAGATTTCCAGCTGAGTGTAGCACATGCTAACATTCACAATTCTATCTAGATGTGACACAAGCTAACATCCGCAATTCTATCTATATGTGATGCATGCAAAGGTTAGGACTTTCAGCCAAGTGTGGCACATGCTAACATTCACAATTCTATCTAGATGTGACACATGCTAAGGTTAGGACTTTCAGCCAAGTGTGGCACATGCTAACATTCACAATTCTATCTAGATGTGACGCAAGCCTACATTCACTATTCTATCTAGATGTGACGCAAGCTAACATTCACAATTCTATCTAGATGTGATGCATGCTAAGGTTAAGATTTCCAGCAGAGTGTGGCACATGCTAACATTCACAATTCTATTTAGATGTGACGCAAGCTAACATTCACTATTCTATCTAGATATGATGCAAGCTAACATTCACAATTCTATCTAGATGTGACACATGCTAAGGTTAAGATTTCCAGCTGAGTGTGGCACATGCTAACATTCACAATTCTATCTAGATGTGACGCAAGCTAACATTCACAATTCTATCTAGATGTGATGCATGCTAAGGTTAAGATTTCCAGCAGAGTGTGGCACATGCTAACATTCACAATTCTATCTAGATGGGACGCAAGCTAACATTCACTATTCTATCTAGATGTGACGCAAGCTAACATTCACAATTCTATTTAGATGTGACACATGCTAAGGTTAAGATTTCCAGCTGAGTGTAGCACATGCTAACATTCACAATTCTATCTATATGTGACGCAAGCTAACATTCACAATTCTATCTATATGTGATGCATGCTAAGGTTAAGATTTCCAGCAGAGTGTGGCACATGCTAACATTCACAATTCTATCTAGATGTGACGCAAGCTAACATTCACTATTCTATCTAGATATGATGCAAGCTAACATTCACAATTCTATCTAGATGTGACACATGCTAAGGTTAAGATTTCCAGCTGAGTGTGGCACATGCTAACATTCACAATTCTATCTAGATGTGACGCAAGCTAACATTCACTATTCTATCTAGATATGATGCAAGCTAACATTCACAATTCTATCTAGATGTGACACATGCTAAGGTTAAGATTTCCAGCTGAGTGTGGCACATGCTAACATTCACAATTCTATCTAGATGTGACACAAGCTAACATTCACAATTCTATCTAGATGTGATGCATGCTAAGGTTAAGTTTTCCAGCTGAGTGTGGCACATGCTAACATTCACAATTCTATCTAGATGTGACACAAGCTAACATTCACAATTCTAGCTAGATATGACGCAAGCTAACATTCACAATTCTATCTAGATGTGATGCATGCTAAGGTTAAGATTTCCAGCAGAGTGTGGCACATGCTAACATTCACAATTCTATCTAGATGTGACGCAAGCTAACATTCACTATTCTATCTAGATATGATGCAAGCTAACATTCACAATTCTATCTAGATGTGACACATGCTAAGGTTAAGATTTCCAGCTGAGTGCGGCACATGCTAACATTCACAATTCTATCTAGTTGTGACGAAAGCTAACATTCACAATTCTATCTAGATGTGATGCAAGCTAACATTCACAATTCTATCTAGATGCGACACAAGCTAACATCTGCAATTCTACATAGATGTGACACATGCTAATGTTAGGACTTTCAGCCAAGTGTGGCACATGCTAACATTCACAATTCTATCTAGATGCGACACAAGCTAACATCCCCAATTCTATCTAGATGTGACGCACGCTAAGGTAAGGACTTTCAGCCAAGTGTGGCACATGCTAACATTCACTAGTCTATCTAGAAGTGATGCAAGCCAACATTCACTATTCTATCTAGATGTGATGCAAGCTAACGTTCACAACTCTATCTAGATGTGACGCATGCAAAGTTAAGATTTTCAGTTGAGTGTGGCACATGCTAACATTCACAATTCTATCTAGATGTGGTGCAAGCTAACATTCACTATTCTATCTAGATTTGATGCAAGCTAACATTCACAATTCTATCTAGATGTGATGCATGCTAAGGTTAAGCTTTTCAGCTGAGTGTGGCACACGCTAACATTCACAATTCTATCTAGTTGTGACACAAGCTAATATTCGCAATTCTATCTAGATGTGACGTAAGCTAACATTCACAATTCCATCTAGATGCGACACAAGCTAACATCCACAATTCTATCTAGATTTGACGCAGGCTAAGGTAAGGACTTTCAGCCAAGTGTGGCACATGCTAACATTCACTAGTCTATCTAGATGTGATGCAAGCCAACATTCACTATTCTATCTAGATGTGACGCAAGCTAACATTCACAATTCTATCTAGATGTGACACAAGCTAATATTCACAATTCTATCTAGATGTGACGCAAGCTAACATCCGCATTTCTATCTAGATGTGACGCACGCTAAGGTTAGGACTTTCAGCCAAGTGTGGCACATGCTAACATTCACTAGTCTATCTAGATGTGATGCAAGCCAACATTCACTATTCTATATAGATGTGACGCAAGCTAACATTCACAATTCTATCTAGATGTGACTCATGCTAAGGATAAGATTTCCAGCTGAGTGTAGCACATGCTAACATTCACAATTCTATCTATATGTGACGCAAGCTAACATTCACAATTCTATCTAGATGCGACACAAGCTAACATCCGCAATTCTATCTATATGTGATGCATGCAAAGGTTAGGACTTTCAGCCAAGTGTGGCACATGCTAACATTCACAATTCTATCTAGATGTGACACATGCTAAGGTTAGGACTTTCAGCCAAGTGTGGCGCATGCTAACATTCACAATTCTATCTAGATGTGACGCAAGCCTACATTCACTATTCTATCTAGATGTGACGCAAGCTAACATTCACAATTCTATCTAGATGTGATGCATGCTAAGGTTAAGATTTCCAGCAGAGTGTGGCACATGCTAACATTCACAATTCTATCTAGATGTGACGCAAGCTAACATTCACTATTCTATCTAGATATGATGCAAGCTAACATTCACAATTCTATCTAGATGTGACACATGCTAAGGTTAAGATTTCCAGCTGAGTGTGGCACATGCTAACATTCACAATTCTATCTAGATGTGACGCAAGCTAACATTCACAATTCTATCTAGATGTGATGCATGCTAAGGTTAAGATTTCCAGCAGAGTGTGGCACATGCTAACATTCACAATTCTATCTAGATGGGACGCAAGCTAACATTCACTATTCTATCTAGATGTGACGCAAGCTAACATTCACAATTCTATTTAGATGTGACACATGCTAAGGTTAAGATTTCCAGCTGAGTGTAGCACATGCTAACATTCACAATTCTATCTATATGTGACGCAAGCTAACATTCACAATTCTATCTATATGTGATGCATGCTAAGGTTAAGATTTCCAGCAGAGTGTGGCACATGCTAACATTCACAATTCTATCTAGATGTGACGCAAGCTAACATTCACAATTCTATCTAGATGTGACACATGCTAAGGTTAAGATTTCCAGCTGAGTGTGGCACATGCTAACATTCACAATTCTATCTAGATGTGATGCAAGCTAACATTCACAATTCTATCTAGATGTGATGCATGCTAAGGTTAACATTTCCAGCTGAGTGTGGCACATGCTAACATTCACAATTCTATCTAGATGTGACGCAAGCTAACATTCACTATTCTATCTAGATGTGACGCAAACTAACATTCACAATTCTATCTAGATGTGACACATGCTAAGGTTAAGATTTCCAGCTGAGTGTAGCACATGCTAACATTCACAATTCTATCTAGATGTGACGCAAGCTAACATTCACTATTCTATCTAGATATGATGCAAGCTAACATTCACAATTCTATCTAGATGTGAGCCATGCTAAGGTTAAGATTTCCAGCTGAGTGTGGCACATGCTAACATTCACAATTCTATCTAGATGTGACGAAAGCTAACATTCACAATTCTATCTAGATGTGATGCAAGCTAACATTCACAATTCTATCTAGATGCGACACAAGCTAACATCTGCAATTCTACATAGATGTGACGCATGCTAATGTTAGGACTTTCAGCCAAGTGTGGCACATGCTAACATTCACAATTCTATCTAGATGCGACACAAGCTAACATCCCCAATTCTATCTAGATGTGACGCACGCTAAGGTAAGGACTTTCAGCCAAGTGTGGCACATGCTAACATTCACTAGTCTATCTAGAAGTGATGCAAGCCAACATTCACTATTCTATCTAGATGTGATGCAAGCTAACCTTCACAACTCTATCTAGAGGTGACGCATGCAAAGTTAAGATTTTCAGTTGAGTGTGGCACATGCTAACATTCACAATTCTATCTAGATGTGGTGCAAGCTAACATTCACTATTCTATCTAGATTTGATGCAAGCTAACATTCACAATTCTATCTAGATGTGATGCATGCTAAGGTTAAGCTTTTCAGCTGAGTGTGGCACACGCTAACATTCACAATTCTATCTAGTTGTGACACAAGCTAATATTCGCAATTCTATCTAGATGTGACGTAAGCTAACATTCACAATTCCATCTAGATGCGACACAAGCTAACATCCACAATTCTATCTAGATTTGACGCAGGCTAAGGTAAGGACTTTCAGCCAAGTGTGGCACATGCTAACATTCACTAGTCTATCTAGATGTGATGCAAGCCAACATTCACTATTCTATCTAGATGTGACCCAAGCTAACATTCACAATTCTATCTAGATGTGACTCATGCTAAGGATAAGATTTCCAGCTGAGTGTGGCACATGCTAACATTCACAATTCTATCTAGATGTGACACAAGCTAACATTCACAATTCTATCTAGATGTGACGCAAGCTAACATCCGCATTTCTATCTAGATGTGACGCACGCTAAGGTTAGGACTTTCAGCCAAGTGTGGCACATGCTAACATTCACTAGTCTATCTAGATGTGATGCAAGCCAACATTCACTATTCTATCTAGATGTGACGCAAGCTAACATTCACAATTCTATCTAGATGTGACTCATGCTAAGGATAAGATTTCCAGCTGAGTGTAGCACATGCTAACATTCACAATTCTATCTAGATGTGACACAAGCTAACATCCGCAATTCTATCTATATGTGATGCATGCAAAGGTTAGGACTTTCAGCCAAGTGTGGCACATGCTAACATTCACAATTCTATCTAGATGTGACACATGCTAAGGTTAGGACTTTCAGCCAAGTGTGGCACATGCTAACATTCACAATTCTATCTAGATGTGACGCAAGCCTACATTCACTATTCTATCTAGATGTGACGCAAGCTAACATTCACAATTCTATCTAGATGTGATGCATGCTAAGGTTAAGATTTCCAGCAGAGTGTGGCACATGCTAACATTCACAATTCTATTTAGATGTGACGCAAGCTAACATTCACTATTCTATCTAGATATGATGCAAGCTAACATTCACAATTCTATCTAGATGTGACACATGCTAAGGTTAAGATTTCCAGCTGAGTGTGGCACATGCTAACATTCACAATTCTATCTAGATGTGACGCAAGCTAACATTCACAATTCTATCTAGATGTGATGCATGCTAAGGTTAAGATTTCCAGCAGAGTGTGGCACATGCTAACATTCACAATTCTATCTAGATGGGACGCAAGCTAACATTCACTATTCTATCTAGATGTGACGCAAGCTAACATTCACAATTCTATTTAGATGTGACACATGCTAAGGTTAAGATTTCCAGCTGAGTGTAGCACATGCTAACATTCACAATTCTATCTATATGTGACGCAAGCTAACATTCACAATTCTATCTATATGTGATGCATGCTAAGGTTAAGATTTCCAGCAGAGTGTGGCACATGCTAACATTCACAATTCTATCTAGATGTGACGCAAGCTAACATTCACTATTCTATCTAGATATGATGCAAGCTAACATTCACAATTCTATCTAGATGTGACACATGCTAAGGTTAAGATTTCCAGCTGAGTGTGGCACATGCTAACATTCACAATTCTATCTAGATGTGACGCAAGCTAACATTCACTATTCTATCTAGATATGATGCAAGCTAACATTCACAATTCTATCTAGATGTGACACATGCTAAGGTTAAGATTTCCAGCTGAGTGTGGCACATGCTAACATTCACAATTCTATCTAGATGTGACACAAGCTAACATTCACAATTCTATCTAGATGTGATGCATGCTAAGGTTAAGATTTCCAGCTGAGTGTGGCACATGCTAACATTCACAATTCTATCTAGATGTGACGCAAGCTAACATTCACTATTCTATCTAGATGTGACGCAAACTAACATTCACAATTCTATCTAGATGTGACACATGCTAAGGTTAAGATTTCCAGCTGAGTGTAGCACATGCTAACATTCACAATTCTATCTAGATGTGACGCAAGCTAACATTCACTATTCTATCTAGATGTGACGCAAACTAACATTCACAATTCTATCTAGATGTGAGCCATGCTAAGGTTAAGATTTCCAGCTGAGTGTGGCACATGCTAACATTCACAATTCTATCTAGATGTGACGAAAGCTAACATTCACAATTCTATCTAGATGTGATGCAAGCTAACATTCACAATTCTATCTAGATGCGACACAAGCTAACATCTGCAATTCTACACAGATGTGACGCATGCTAATGTTAGGACTTTCAGCCAAGTGTGGCACATGCTAACATTCACAATTCTATCTAGATGCGACACAAGCTAACATCCCCAATTCTATCTAGATGTGACGCACGCTAAGGTAAGGACTTTCAGCCAAGTGTGGCACATGCTAACATTCACTAGTCTATCTAGAAGTGATGCAAGCCAACATTCACTATTCTATCTAGATGTGATGCAAGCTAACGTTCACAACTCTATCTAGAGGTGACGCATGCAAAGTTAAGATTTTCAGTTGAGTGTGGCACATGCTAACATTCACAATTCTATCTAGATGTGGTGCAAGCTAACATTCACTATTCTATCTAGATTTGATGCAAGCTAACATTCACAATTCTATCTAGATGTGATGCATGCTAAGGTTAAGCTTTTCAGCTGAGTGTGGCACACGCTAACATTCACAATTCTATCTAGTTGTGACACAAGCTAATATTCGCAATTCTATCCAGATGTGACGTAAGCTAACATTCACAATTCCATCTAGATGCGACACAAGCTAACATCCACAATTCTATCTAGATTTGACGCAGGCTAAGGTAAGGACTTTCAGCCAAGTGTGGCACATGCTAACATTCACTAGTCTATCTAGATGTGATGCAAGCCAACATTCACTATTCTATCCAGATGTGACCCAAGCTAACATTCACAATTCTATCTAGATGTGACTCATGCTAAGGATAAGATTTCCAGCTGAGTTTGGCACATGCTAACATTCACAATTCTATCTAGATGTGACACAAGCTAACATTCACAATTCTATCTAGATGTGACGCAAGCTAACATCCGCATTTCTATCTAGATGTGACGCACGCTAAGGTTAGGACTTTCAGCCAAGTGTGGCACATGCTAACATTCACTAGTCTATCTAGATGTGATGCAAGCCAACATTCACTATTCTATCTAGATGTGACGCAAGCTAACATTCACAATTCTATCTAGATGTGACTCATGCTAAGGATAAGATTTCCAGCTGAGTGTAGCACATGCTAACATTCACAATTCTATCTATATGTGACGCAAGCTAACATCCACAATTCTATCTAGATGTGACGCACGCTAAGGTAAGGACTTTCAGCCAAGTGTGGCACATGCTAACATTCACTAGTCTATCTAGAAGTGAAGCAAGCCAACATTCACTATTCTATCTAGATGTGACGCAAGCAAACATTCACAATTCTATCTAGATGTGACTCATGCTAAGGTTAAGATTTCCAGCTGAGTGTGACGCAAGCTAACATTCACAATTCTATCTAGATGTGATGCAAGCTAACATTCACAATTCTATCTAGATGCGACACAAGCTAACATCTGCAATTCTACATAGATGTGACGCATGCTAATGTTAGGACTTTCAGCTAAGTGTGGCACATGCTAACATTCACAATTCTATCTAGATGCGACACAAGCTAACATCCACAATTCTATCTAGAAGTGACACATGCTAAGGTTAGGACTTTCAGCCAAGTGTGGCACATGCTAACATCCACAATTCGATCTAGATGTGACACATGCTAAGGTTAGGACTTTCAGCAAAGTTTGGAACCTGATTACATTCACAATTCTATCTAGATGAGACGCAAGCCTACATTCACTATTCTATCTAGATGTGACGCAAGCTAACATTGACAATTCTATCTAGATGTGACACGTGCTAAAGTTAAGATTTCCAGCTGAGTGTGGCACATGCTAACATTCACAATTCTATCTAGATGTGACACAAGCTAACATTCACAATTATATCTAGATGTGAAGCATGCTAAGGTTAAGATTTTCAGCTGAGTGTGGCACATGTTAACATTCAAAATTCTATCTAGATGTGAGGCAAGCTAACATTCACAATTCTATCTAGATGCGACACAAGCTAACATCCGCAATTCTATCTAGATGTGATGCATACTAAGGTTAGGACTTTCAGCCACGTGTGGCACATGCTAGCATTCACAATTCTTTCTAGATTTGATGCAAGCCAACATTCACTATTCTATCTAGATGTGACGCAAGCTAACATTCACAATTCTATCTAGATGTGACACATGCTAAGGTTAAGATTTCCAGCTGAGTGTGACACATGCTAACATTCACAATTCTATCTAGATGTGACGCAAGCTAACATTCACAATTCTATGTAGATGCGACACAAGCTAACATCTGCAATTCTACATAGATATGACGCATGCTAATGTTAGGACTTTCAGCCAAGTGTGGCACATGCTAACATTCACAATTCTATCTAGATGCGACACAAGCTAACATCCACAATTCTATCTAGATGTGACGCACGCTAAGGTAAGGACTTTCAGCCAAGTGTGGCACATGCTAACATTCACTAGTCTATCTAGATGTGATGCAAGCCAACATTCACTATTCTATCTAGATGTGACGCAAGCTACCATTCACAATTCTATCTAGATGTGACTCATGCTAAGGTTAAGATTTCCAGCTGAGTGTGGCACATGGTAACATTCACAATTCTATCTAGATGTGACACATGCTAACATTCACAATTCTATCTAGATGTGACACAAGCTAACATTCACTATTCTATCTAGATATGATGCAAGCTAACATTCACAATTCTATCTAGATGTGACACATGCTAAGGTTAAGATTTCCGGCTGAGTGTGGCACATGCTAACATTCACAATTCTATCTAGATGTGATGCAAGCTAACATTCACAATTCTATCAGATGCGACACAAGCTAACATCTGCAATTCTACATAGATGTGACGCATGCTAATGTTAGGACTTTCAGCCAAGTGTGGCACATGCTAACATTCACAATTCTATCTAGATGCGACACAAGGTAACATCCACAATTCTATCTAGATGTGACGCACGCTAAGGTAAGGACTTTCAGCCAAGTGTGGCACATGCTAACATTCACAATTCTATCTAGAAGTGATGCAAGCCAACATTCACTATTCTATCTAGATGTGACGCAAGCTAACATTCACAATTCTATCTAGATGTGACTCATGCTAAGGTTAAGATTTCCAGCTGAGTGTGACGCAAGCTAACATTCACAATTCTATCTAGATGTGATGCAAGCTAACATTCACAATTCTATCTAGATGCGACACAAGCTAACATCTGCAATTCTACATAGATGTGACGCATGCTAATGTTAGGACTTTCAGCTAAGTGTGGCACATGCTAACATTAACAATTCTATCTAGATGCGACACAAGCTAACATCCACAATTCTATCTAGAAGTGACACATGCTAAGGTTAGGACTTTCAGCCAAGTGTGGCACATGCTAACATCCACAATTCGATCTAGATGTGACACATGCTAAGGTTAGGACTTTCAGCAAAGTTTGGCACCTGCTTACATTCACAATTCTATCTAGATGTGACGCAAGCCTACATTCACTATTCTATCTAGATGTGACGCAAGCTAACATTGACAATTCTATCTAGATGTGACACGTGCTAAAGTTAAGATTTCCAGCTGAGTGTGGCACATGCTAACATTCACAATTCTATCTAGATGTGACACAAGCTAACATTCACAATTTTATCTAGATGTGAAGCATGCTAAGGTTAAGATTTTCAGCTGAGTGTGGCACATGTTAACATTCAAAATTCTATCTAGATGTGAGGCAAGCTAACATTCACAATTCTATCTAGATGCGACACAAGCTAACATCCGCAATTCTATCTAGATGTGATGCATACTAAGGTTAGGACTTTCAGCCACGTGTGGCACATGCTAGCATTCACAATTCTTTCTAGATTTGATGCAAGCCAACATTCACTATTCTATCTAGATGTGACGCAAGCTAACATTCACAATTCTATCTAGATGTGACGCATGCTAAGGTTAAGATTTCCAGCTGAGTGTAGCACATGCTAACATTCACAATTCTATCTATATGTGACACAAGCTAACATTCAAAATTCTATCTAGATGCGACACAAGCTAACAGCCGCAATTCTATCTATATGTGATGCATGCAAAGGTTAGGACTTTCAGCCAAGTGTGGCACATGCTAACATTCACAATTCTATCTAGATGTGACACATGCTAAGGTTAGGACTTTCAGCCAAGTGTGGCGCATGCTAACATTCACAATTCTATCTAGATGTGACGCAAGCCTACATTCACTATTCTATCTAGATGTGACGCAAGCTAACATTCACATTTCTATCTAGATGTGACACATGCTAAAGTTAAGATTTCCAGCTGAGTGTGGCACATGCTAACATTAACAATTCTATCTAGATGTGACACAAGCTAACATTCACAATTTTATCTAGATGTGAAGCATGCTAAGGTTAAGATTTCCAGCAGAATGTGGCACATGCTAACATTCACAATTCTATCTAGATGTGACGCAAGCTAACATTCACTATTCTATCTAGATATGATGCCAGCTAACATTCACAATTCTATCTAGATGTGACACATGCTAAGGTTAAGATTTCCAGCTGAGTGTGGCACATGCTAAGATTCACAATTTTATCTAGATGTGACGCAAGCTAACATTCACAATTCTATCTAGATGTGATGCATGCTAAGGTTAAGATTTCCAGCAGAGTGTGTCACATGCTAACATTCACAATTCTATCTAGATGTGACGCAAGCTAACATTCACTATTCTATCTAGATATGATGCAAGCTAACATTCACAATTCTATCTAGATGTGACACATGCTAAGGTTAAGATTTCCAGCTGAGTGTGGCACATGCTAACATTCACAATTCTATCTAGATGCGACACAAGCTAACATCTGCAATTCTACATAGATGTGACGCATGCTAATGTTAGGACTTTCAGCCAAGTGTGGCACATGCTAACATTCACAATTCTATCTAGATGCGACACAAGCTAACATCCGCAATTCGATCTAGATGTGACACATGCTAAGGTTAGGACTTTCAGCAAAGTTTGGCACCTGCTTACATTCACAATTCTATCTAGATGTGACGCAAGCCTACATTCACTATTCTATCTAGATGTGACGCAAGCTAACATTGACAATTCTATCTAGATGTGACACGTGCTAAAGTTAAGATTTCCAGCTGAGTGTGGCACATGCTAACATTCACAATTCTATCTAGATGTGACACAAGCTAACATTCACAATTTTATCTAGATGTGAAGCATGCTAAGGTTAAGATTTTCAGCTGAGTGTGGCACATGTTAACATTCAAAATTCTATCTAGATGTGAGGCAAGCTAACATTCACAATTCTATCTAGATGCGACACAAGCTAACATCCGCAATTCTATCTAGATGTGATGCATACTAAGGTTAGGACTTTCAGCCACGTGTGGCACATGCTAGCATTCACAATTCTTTCTAAATTTGATGCAAGCCAACATTCACTATTCTATCTAGATATGATGCCAGCTAACATTCACAATTCTATCTAGATGTGACACATGCTAAGGTTAAGATTTCCAGCTGAGTGTGGCACATGCTAAGATTCACAATTTTATCTAGATGTGACGCAAGCTAACATTCACAATTCTATCTAGATGTGATGCATGCTAAGGTTAAGATTTCCAGCAGAGTGTGTCACATGCTAACATTCACAATTCTATCTAGATGTGACGCAAGCTAACATTCACTATTCTATCTAGATATGATGCAAGCTAACATTCACAATTCTATCTAGATGTGACACATGCTAAGGTTAAGATTTCCAGCTGAGTGTGGCACATGCTAACATTCACAATTCTATCTAGATGCGACACAAGCTAACATCTGCAATTCTACATAGATGTGACGCATGCTAATGTTAGGACTTTCAGCCAAGTGTGGCACATGCTAACATTCACAATTCTATCTAGATGCGACACAAGCTAACATCCGCAATTCGATCTAGATGTGACACATGCTAAGGTTAGGACTTTCAGCAAAGTTTGGCACCTGCTTACATTCACAATTCTATCTAGATGTGACGCAAGCCTACATTCACTATTCTATCTAGATGTGACGCAAGCTAACATTGACAATTCTATCTAGATGTGACACGTGCTAAAGTTAAGATTTCCAGCTGAGTGTGGCACATGCTAACATTCACAATTCTATCTAGATGTGACACAAGCTAACATTCACAATTTTATCTAGATGTGAAGCATGCTAAGGTTAAGATTTTCAGCTGAGTGTGGCACATGTTAACATTCAAAATTCTATCTAGATGTGAGGCAAGCTAACATTCACAATTCTATCTAGATGCGACACAAGCTAACATCCGCAATTCTATCTAGATGTGATGCATACTAAGGTTAGGACTTTCAGCCACGTGTGGCACATGCTAGCATTCACAATTCTTTCTAAATTTGATGCAAGCCAACATTCACTATTCTATCTAGATGTGACGCAAGCTAACATTCACAATTCTATCTAGATGTGACGCATGCTAAGGTTAAGATTTCCAGCTGAGTGTAGCACATGCTAACATTCACAATTCTATCTATATGTGACGCAAGCTAACATTCACAATTCTATCTAGATGTGACACATGCTAAAGTTAAGATTTCCAGCTGAGTGTGGCACATGCTAACATTAACAATTCTATCTAGATGTGACACAAGCTAACATTCACAATTTTATCTAGATGTGAAGCATGCTAAGGTTAAGATTTCCAGCTGAGTGTGACACATGCTAACATTCACAATTCTATCTAGATGTGACACAAGCTAACATTCACAATTCTATCTAGATGCGACACAAGCTAACATCTGCAATTCTACATAGATATGACGCATGCTAATGTTAGGACTTTCAGCCAAGTGTGGCACAATTCTTTCTAGATGTGATGCAAGCCAACATTCACTATTCTATCTAGATGTGATGTAAGCTAACATTCACAATTCTATCTAGATGTGACACATGCTAAGGTTAAGATTTCCAGCTGAGTGTGACACATGCTAACATTCACAATTCTATCTAGATGCGACACAAGCTAACATCTGCAATTCTACATAGATATGACGCATGCTAATGTTAGGACTTTCAGCCAAGTGTGGCACATGCTAACATTCACAATTCTATCTAGATGCCACACAAGCTAACATCCACAATTCTATCTAGATGTGACGCACGCTAAGGTAAGGACTTTCAGCCAAGTGTGGCACATGCTAACATTCACTAGTCTATCTAGATGTGATGCAAGCCAACATTCACTATTCTATCTAGATGTGACACAAGCTAACATTCACAATTCTATCTAGATGCGACACAAGCTAACATCTGCAATTCTACATAGATATGACGCATGCTAATGTTAGGACTTTCAGCCAAGTGTGGCACATGCTAACATTCACAATTCTATCTAGATGCCACACAAGCTAACATCCACAATTCTATCTAGATGTGACGCACGCTAAGGTAAGGACTTTCAGCCAAGTGTGGCACATGCTAACATTCACTAGTCTATCTAGATGTGATGCAAGCCAACATTCACTATTCTATCTAGATGTGACGCAAGCTACCATTCACAATTCTATCTAGATGTGACTCATGCTAAGGTTAGGATTTCCAGCTGAGTGTGGCACATGCTAACATTCACAATTCTATCTAGATGTGACACAAGCTAACATTCACAATTCTATCTAGATGTGACGCAAGCTAACATCCGCATTTCTATCTTGATGTGACGCACGCTAAGGTTAGGACTTTCAGCCAAGTGTGGCACATGGTAACATTCACAATTCTTTCTAGATGTGATACAAGCCAACATTCACTATTCTATCTAGATGTGACGCAAGCTAACATTCACAATTCTATCTAGATGTGACGCATGCTAAGGTTAAGATTTCCAGCTGAGTGAAGCACATGCTAACATCCACAATTCTATCTAGATGTGACGCACGCTAAGGTAAGGACTTTCAGCCAAGTGTGGCACATGCTAACATTCACTAGTCTATCTAGATGTGATGCAAGCCAACATTCACTATTCTATCTAGATGTGACGCAAGCTACCATTCACAATTCTATCTAGATGTGACTCATGCTAAGGTTAGGATTTCCAGCTGAGTGTGGCACATGCTAACATTCACAATTCTATCTAGATGTGACACAAGCTAACATTCACAATTCTATCTAGATGTGACGCAAGCTAACATCCGCATTTCTATCTTGATGTGACGCACGCTAAGGTTAGGACTTTCAGCCAAGTGTGGCACATGGTAACATTCACAATTCTTTCTAGATGTGATGCAAGCCAACATTCACTATTCTATCTAGATGTGACGCAAGCTAACATTCACAATTCTATCTAGATGTGACGCATGCTAAGGTTAAGATTTCCAGCTGAGTGAAGCACATGCTAACATTCACAATTCTATCTATATGTGACGCAAGCTAACATTCACAATTCTATCTAGATGCGACACAAGCTAACATCCGCAATTCTATCTATATGTGATGCATGCAAAGGTTAGGACTTTCAGCCAAGTGTGGCACATGCTAACATTCACAATTCTATCTAGATGTGACGCCAGACTACATTCACAATTCTATCTAGATGTGACGCAAGCTAACATTCACAATTCTATCTAGATGTGATGCATGCTAAGGTTAAGATTTCCAGTAGAGTGTGGCACATGCTAACATTCACAATTCCATCTAGATGTGACGCAAGCTAACATTCACTATTCTATCTAGATATGATGCAAGCTAACATTCACAATTCTATCTAGATGTGACACATGCTAAGGTTAAGATTTCCAGCTGAGTGTGGCACATGCTAACATTCACAATTCTATCTAGATGTGATGCATGCTAAGGTTAAGATTTCCAGTAGAGTGTGGCACATGCTAACATTCACAATTCCATCTAGATGTGACGCAAGCTAACATTCACTATTCTATCTAGATGTGACGCAAGCTTACATTCACAATCCTAGCTAGATGTGACGCAAGCTAACATTCACAATTCTATCTAGATGTGATGCATGCTAAGGTTAAGATTTCCAGCAGAGTGTGGCACATGCTAACATTCACAATTCTATCTAGATGTGACGCAAGCTAACATTCACTATTCTATCTAGATATGATGCAAGCTAACATTCACAATTCTATCTAGATGTGACACATGCTAAGGTTAAGATTTCCAGCTGAGTGTGGCACATGCTAACATTCACAATTCTATCTAGATGTGACGCAAGCTAACATTCACAATTCTATCTAGATGTGATGCAAGCTAACATTCACAATTCTATCTAGATGCGACACAAGCTAACATCTGCAATTCTACATAGATGTGACGCATGCTAATGTTAGGACTTTCAGCCGTGTGGCACATGCTAACATTCACAATTCTATCTAGATGCGACACAAGCTAACATCCACAATTCTATCTAGAAGTGACAGATGCTAAGGTTAGGACTTTCAGCCAAGTGTGGCACATGCTAACATTCACAATTCGATCTAGATGTGACACATGCTAAGGTTAGGACTTTCAGCAAAGTATGGCACATGCTTACATTCACAATTCTATCTAGATGTGATGCAAGCCTACATTCACTATTCTATCTAGATGTGACGCAAGCTAACATTCACAATTTTATCTAGATGTGAAGCATGCTAAGGTTAAGATTTTCAGGCGAGTGTGGCACATGTTAACATTCACAATTCTATCTAGATGTGACACAAGCTAACATTCACAATTCTATCTAGATGCGACACAAGCTAACATCCGCAATTCTATCTAGATGTGATGCATACTAAGGTTAGGACTTTCAGCCAAGTGTGGCACATGCTAGCATTCACAATTCTTTCTAGATGTGATGCAAGCCAACATTCACTATTCTATCTAGATGTGACGCAAGCTAACATTCACAATTCTATCTAGATGTGACGCATGCTAAGGTTAAGATTTCCAGCTGAGTGTAGCACATGCTAACATTCACAATTCTATCTAGATGCGACACAAGCTAACATCCGCAATTCTATCTAGATGTGATGCATACTAAGGTTAGGACTTTCAGCCAAGTGTGGCACATGCTAGCATTCACAATTCTTTCTAGATGTGATGCAAGCCAACATTCACAATTCTATCTAGATGCGACACAAGCTAACATTCGCAATTCTATCTATATGTGATGCATGCAAAGGTTAGGACTTTCAGCCAAGTGTGGCACATGCTAACATTCACAATTCTATCTAGATGTGACACAAGCTAACATTCACAATTTTATCTAGATGTGAAGCATGCTAAGGTTAAGATTTCCAGCAGAATGTGGCACATGCTAACATTCACAATTCTATCTAGATGTGACGCAAGCTAACATTCACTATTCTATCTAGATATGATGCCAGCTAACATTCACAATTCTATCTAGATGTGACACATGCTAAGGTTAAGATTTCCAGCTGAGTGTGGCACATGCTAAGATTCACAATTTTATCTAGATGTGACGCAAGCTAACATTCACAATTCTATCTAGATGTGATGCATGCTAAGGTTAAGATTTCCAGCAGAGTGTGTCACATGCTAACATTCACAATTCTATCTAGATGTGACGCAAGCTAACATTCACTATTCTATCTAGATATGATGCAAGCTAACATTCACAATTCTATCTAGATGTGACACATGCTAAGGTTAAGATTTCCAGCTGAGTGTGGCACATGCTAACATTCACAATTCTTTCTAGATGTGATGCAAGCCAACATTCACTATTCTATCTAGATGTGATGCAAGCTAACATTCACAATTCTATCTAGATGTGACACATGCTAAGGTTAAGATTTCCAGCTGAGTGTGACACATGCTAACATTCACAATTCTATCTAGATGTGACACAAGCTAACATTCACAATTCTATCTAGATGCGACACAAGCTAACATCTGCAATTCTACATAGATATGACGCATGCTAATGTTAGGACTTTCAGCCAAGTGTGGCACATGCTAACATTCACAATTCTATCTAGATGCGACACAAGCTAACATCCACAATTCTATCTAGATGTGACGCACGCTAAGGTAAGGACTTTCAGCCAAGTGTGGCACATGCTAACATTCACTAGTCTATCTAGATGTGATGCAAGCCAACATTCACTATTCTATCTAGATGTGACGCAAGCTACCATTCACAATTCTATCTAGATGTGACTCATGCTAAGGTTAAGATTTCCAGCTGAGTGTGGCACATGCTAACATTCACAATTCTATCTAGATGTGACACAAGCTAAAATTCACAATTCTATCTAGATGTGACGCAAGCTAACATCCGCATTTCTATCTAGATGTGACGCACGCTAAGGTTAGGACTTTCAGCCAAGTGTGGCACATGGTAACATTCACAATTCTTTCTAGATGTGATGCAAGCCAACATTCACTATTCTATCTAGATGTGACGCAAGCTAACATTCACAATTCTATCTAGATGTGACGCATGCTAAGGTTAAGATTTCCAGCTGAGTGAAGCACATGCTAACATTCACAATTCTATCTATATGTGACGCAAGCTAACATTCACAATTCTATCTAGATGCGACACAAGCTAACATCCGCAATTCTATCTATATGTGATGCATGCAAAGGTTAGGACTTTCAGCCAAGTGTGGCACATGCTAACATTCACAATTCTATCTAGATGTGACGCCAGACTACATTCACAATTCTATCTAGATGTGACGCAAGCTAACATTCACAATTCTATCTAGATGTGATGCATGCTAAGGTTAAGATTTCCAGCAGAGTGTGGCACATGCTAACATTCACAATTCCATCTAGATGTGACGCAAGCTAACATTCACTATTCTATCTAGATATGATGCAAGCTAACATTCACAATTCTATCTAGATGTGACACATGCTAAGGTTAAGATTTCCAGCTGAGTGTGGCACATGCTAACATTCACAATTCTATCTAGATGTGACGCAAGCTAACATTCACAATCCTAGCTAGATGTGACGCAAGCTAACATTCACAATTCTATCTAGATGTGATGCATGCTAAGGTTAAGATTTCCAGCAGAGTGTGGCACATGCTAACATTCACAATTCTATCTAGATGTGACGCAAGCTAACATTCACTATTCTATCTAGATATGATGCAAGCTAACATTCACAATTCTATCTAGATGTGACACATGCTAAGGTTAAGATTTCCAGCTGAGTGTGGCACATGCTAACATTCACAATTCTATCTAGATGTGACGCAAGCTAACATTCACAATTCTATCTAGATGTGATGCAAGCTAACATTCACAATTCTATCTAGATGCGACACAAGCTAACATCTGCAATTCTACATAGATGTGACGCATGCTAATGTTAGGACTTTCAGCCAAGTGTGGCACATGCTAACATTCACAATTCTATCTAGATGCGACACAAGCTAACATCCACAATTCTATCTAGATGTGACGCATGCTAAGGTAAGGACTTTCAGCCAAGTGTGGCACATGCTAACATTCACTAGTCTATCTAGATGTGATGCAAGCCAACATTCACTATTCTATCTAGATGTGACGCAAGCTAACATTCACAATTCTATCTAGATGTGACTCATGCTAAGGTTAAGATTTCCAGCTGAGTGTGGCACATGCTAACATTCACAATTCTATCTAGATGTGACACAAGCTAACATTCACAATTCTATCTAGATGTGACGCAAGCTAACATCCGCATTTCTATCTAGATGTGACGCACGCTAAGGTTAGGACTTTCAGCCAAGTGTGGCACATGGTAACATTCACAATTCTTTCTAGATGTGATGCAAGCCAACATTCACTATTCTATCTAGATGTGATGCAAGCTAACATGCACAATTCTATCTAGATGTGACACATGCTAAGGTTAAGATTTCCAGCTGAGTGTGACACATGCTAACATTCACAATTCTATCTAGATGTGACCCAAGCTAACATTCACAATTCTATCTAGATGCGACACAAGCTAACATCTGCAATTCTACATAGATATGACGCATGCTAATGTTAGGACTTTCAGCCAAGTGTGGCACATGCTAACATTCACAATTCTATCTAGATGCGACACAAGCTAACATCCACAATTCTATCTAGATGTGACGCACGCTAAGGTAAGGACTTTCAGCCAAGTGTGGCACATGCTAACATTCACTAGTCTATCTAGATGTGATGCAAGCCAACATTCACTATTCTATCTAGATGTGACGCAAGCTACCATTCACAATTCTATCTAGATGTGACTCATGCTAAGGTTAAGATTTCGAGCTGAGTGTGGCACATGCTAACATTCACAATTCTATCTAGATGTGACACAAGCTAACATTCACAATTCTATCTAGATGTGACGCAAGCTAACATCCGCATTTCTATCTAGATGTGACGCACGCTAAGGTTAGGACTTTCAGCCAAGTGTGGCACATGGTAACATTCACAATTCTTTCTAGATGTGATGCAAGCCAACATTCACTATTCTATCTAGATGTGACGCAAGCTAACATTCACAATTCTATCTAGATGTGACGCATGCTAAGGTTAAGATTTCCAGCTGAGTGAAGCACATGCTAACATTCACAATTCTATCTATATGTGACGCAAGCTAACATTCACAATTCTATCTAGATGCGACACAAGCTAACATCCGCAATTCTATCTATATGTGATGCATGCAAAGGTTAGGACTTTCAGCCAAGTGTGGCACATGCTAACATTCACAATTCTATCTAGATGTGACGCCAGACTACATTCACAATTCTATCTAGATGTGACGCAAGCTAACATTCACAATTAAATCTAGATGTGATGCATGCTAAGGTTAAGATTTCCAGTAGAGTGTGGCACATGCTAACATTCACAATTCCATCTAGATGTGACGCAAGCTAACATTCACTATTCTATCTAGATATGATGCAAGCTAACATTCACAATTCTATCTAGATGTGACACATGCTAAGGTTAAGATTTCCAGCTGAGTGTGGCACATGCTAACATTCACAATTCTATCTAGATGTGACGCAAGCTAACATTCACAATCCTAGCTAGATGTGACGCAAGCTAACATTCACAATTCTATCTAGATGTGATGCATGCTAAGGTTAAGATTTCCAGCAGAGTGTGGCACATGCTAACATTCACAATTCTATCTAGATGTGACGCAAGCTAACATTCACTATTCTATCTAGATATGATGCAAGCTAACATTCACAATTCTATCTAGATGTGACACATGCTAAGGTTAAGATTTCCAGCTGAGTGTGGCACATGCTAACATTCACAATTCTATCTAGATGTGACGCAAGCTAACATTCACAATTCTATCTAGATGTGATGCAAGCTAACATTCACAATTCTATCTAGATGCGACACAAGCTAACATCTGCAATTCTACATAGATGTGACGCATGCTAATGTTAGGACTTTCAGCCCTGTGGCACATGCTAACATTCACAATTCTATCTAGATGCAACACAAGCTAACATCCACAATTCTATCTAGAAGTGACAGATGCTAAGGTTAGGACTTTCAGCCAAGTGTGGCACATGCTAACATTCACAATTCGATCTAGATGTGACACATGCTAAGGTTAGGACTTTCAGCAAAGTATGGCACATGCTTACATTCACAATTCTATCTAGATGTGATGCAAGCCTACATTCACTATTCTATCTAGATGTGACGCAAGCTAACATTCACAATTTTATCTAGATGTGAAGCATGCTAAGGTTAAGATTTTCAGGCGAGTGTGGCACATGTTAACATTCACAATTCTATCTAGATGTGACACAAGCTAACATTCACAATTCTATCTAGATGCGACACAAGCTAACATCCGCAATTCTATCTAGATGTGATGCATACTAAGGTTAGGACTTTCAGCCAAGTGTGGCACATGCTAGCATTCACAATTCTTTCTAGATGTGATGCAAGCCAACATTCACTATTCTATCTAGATGTGACGCAAGCTAACATTCACAATTCTATCTAGATGTGACGCATGCTAAGGTTAAGATTTCCAGCTGAGTGTAGCACATGCTAACATTCACAATTCTATCTATATGTGACGCAAGCTAACATTCACAATTCTATCTAGATGCGACACAAGCTAACATCCGCAATTCTATCTATATGTGATGCATGCAAAGGTTAGGACTTTCAGCCAAGTGTGGCACATGCTAACATTCACAATTCTATCTAGATGTGACACAAGCTAACATTCACAATTTTATCTAGATGTGAAGCATGCTAAGGTTAAGATTTCCAGCAGAATGTGGCACATGCTAACATTCACAATTCTATCTAGATGTGACGCAAGCTAACATTCACTATTCTATCTAGATATGATGCCAGCTAACATTCACAATTCTATCTAGATGTGACACATGCTAAGGTTAAGATTTCCAGCTGAGTGTGGCACATGCTAACATTCACAATTCTATCTAGATGTGACGCAAGCTAACATTCACTATTCTATCTAGATATGATGCAAGCTAACATTCACAATTCTATCTAGATGTGACACATGCTAAGGTTAAGATTTCCAGCTGAGTGTGGCACATGCTAACATTCACAATTCTTTCTAGATGTGATGCAAGCCAACATTCACTATTCTATCTAGATGTGATGCAAGCTAACATTCACAATTCTATCTAGATGTGACACATGCTAAGGTTAAGATTTCCAGCTGAGTGTGACACATGCTAACATTCACAATTCTATCTAGATGTGACACAAGCTAACATTCACAATTCTATCTAGATGCGACACAAGCTAACATCTGCAATTCTACATAGATATGACGCATGCTAATGTTAGGACTTTCAGCCAAGTGTGGCACATGCTAACATTCACAATTCTATCTAGATGCGACACAAGCTAACATCCACAATTCTATCTAGATGTGACGCACGCTAAGGTAAGGACTTTCAGCCAAGTGTGGCACATGCTAACATTCACTAGTCTATCTAGATGTGATGCAAGCCAACATTCACTATTCTATCTAGATGTGACGCAAGCTACCATTCACAATTCTATCTAGATGTGACTCATGCTAAGGTTAAGATTTCCAGCTGAGTGTGGCACATGCTAACATTCACAATTCTATCTAGATGTGACACAAGCTAAAATTCACAATTCTATCTAGATGTGACGCAAGCTAACATCCGCATTTCTATCTAGATGTGACGCACGCTAAGGTTAGGACTTTCAGCCAAGTGTGGCACATGGTAACATTCACAATTCTTTCTAGATGTGATGCAAGCCAACATTCACTATTCTATCTAGATGTGACGCAAGCTAACATTCACAATTCTATCTAGATGTGACGCATGCTAAGGTTAAGATTTCCAGCTGAGTGAAGCACATGCTAACATTCACAATTCTATCTATATGTGACGCAAGCTAACATTCACAATTCTATCTAGATGCGACACAAGCTAACATCCGCAATTCTATCTATATGTGATGCATGCAAAGGTTAGGACTTTCAGCCAAGTGTGGCACATGCTAACATTCACAATTCTATCTAGATGTGACGCCAGACTACATTCACAATTCTATCTAGATGTGACGCAAGCTAACATTCACAATTCTATCTAGATGTGATGCATGCTAAGGTTAAGATTTCCAGCAGAGTGTGGCACATGCTAACATTCACAATTCCATCTAGATGTGACGCAAGCTAACATTCACTATTCTATCTAGATATGATGCAAGCTAACATTCACAATTCTATCTAGATGTGACACATGCTAAGGTTAAGATTTCCAGCTGAGTGTGGCACATGCTAACATTCACAATTCTATCTAGATGTGACGCAAGCTAACATTCACAATCCTAGCTAGATGTGACGCAAGCTAACATTCACAATTCTATCTAGATGTGATGCATGCTAAGGTTAAGATTTCCAGCAGAGTGTGGCACATGCTAACATTCACAATTCTATCTAGATGTGACGCAAGCTAACATTCACTATTCTATCTAGATATGATGCAAGCTAACATTCACAATTCTATCTAGATGTGACACATGCTAAGGTTAAGATTTCCAGCTGAGTGTGGCACATGCTAACATTCACAATTCTATCTAGATGTGACGCAAGCTAACATTCACAATTCTATCTAGATGTGATGCAAGCTAACATTCACAATTCTATCTAGATGCGACACAAGCTAACATCTGCAATTCTACATAGATGTGACGCATGCTAATGTTAGGACTTTCAGCCAAGTGTGGCACATGCTAACATTCACATTTCTATCTAGATGCGACACAAGCTAACATCCACAATTCTATCTAGAAGTGACAGATGCTAAGGTTAGGACTTTCAGCCAAGTGTGGCACATGCTAACATTCACAATTCGATCTAGATGTGACACATGCTAAGGTTAGGACTTTCAGCAAAGTATGGCACATGCTTACATTCACAATTCTATCTAGATGTGATGCAAGCCTACATTCACTATTCTATCTAGATGTGACGCAAGCTAACATTCACAATTTTATCTAGATGTGAAGCATGCTAAGGTTAAGATTTTCAGGCGAGTGTGGCACATGTTAACATTCACAATTCTATCTAGATGTGACACAAGCTAACATTCACAATTCTATCTAGATGCGACACAAGCTAACATCCGCAATTCTATCTAGATGTGATGCATACTAAGGTTAGGACTTTCAGCCAAGTGTGGCACATGCTAGCATTCACAATTCTATCTATATGTGACGCAAGCTAACATTCACAATTCTATCTAGATGCGACACAAGCTAACATCCGCAATTCTATCTAGATGTGACACATGCTAAGGTTAGGACTTTCAGCCAAGTGTGGCGCATGCTAACATCACAATTCTATCTAGATGTGACGCAAGCTAACATTCACTATTCTATCTAGATGTGACGCAAGCTAACATTCACAATTCTATCTAGATGTGATGCATGCTAAGGTTAAGATTTCCAGCAGAGTGTGGCACATGCTAACATTCACAATTCTATTTAGATGTGACGCAAGCTAACATTCACTATTCTATCTAGATATGATGCAAGCTAACATTCACAATTCTATCTAGATGTGACACATGCTAAGGTTAAGATTTCCAGCTGAGTGTGGCACATGCTAACATTCACAATTCTATCTAGATGTGACGCAAGCTAACATTCACAATTCTAGCTAGATGTGACGCAAGCTAACATTCACAATTCTATCTAGATGTGATGCATGCTAAGGTTAAGATTTCCAGCAGAGTGTGGCACATGCTAACATTCACAATTCTATCTAGATGTGACGCAAGCTAACATTCACTATTCTATCTAGATATGATGCAAGCTAACATTCACAATTCTATCTAGATGTGACACATGCTAAGGTTAAGATTTCCAGCTGAGTGTGGCACATGCTAACATTCACAATTCTATCTAGATGTGACGCAAGCTAACATTCACAATTCTATCTAGATGTGATGCAAGCTAACATTCACAATTCTATCTAGATGTGACGCAAGCCTACATTCACTATTCTATCTAGATGTGACACAAGCTAACATTCACAATTCTATCTAGAAGACATGCATGCTAAGGTTAATATTTCCAGCAGAGTGTGGCACATGCTAACATTCACAATTCTATCTAGATGTGACGCACGCTAACATTCACTATTCTATCTAGATATGATGCAAGCTAACATTCACAATTCTATCTAGATGTGACACATGCTAAGGTTAAGATTTCCAGCTGAGTGTGGCACATGCTAACATTCACAATTCTATCTAGATGTGACGCAAGCTAACATTCACAATTCTATCTAGATGTGATGCATGCTAAGGTTAAGATTTCCAGCCGAGTGTGTCACATGCTAACATTCACAATTCTATCTAGATGTGACACAAGCTAACATTCACTATTCTATCTAGATATGATGCAAGCTAACATTCACAATTCTATCTAGATGTGACACATGCTAAGGTTAAGATTTCCAGCTGAGTGTGGCACATGCTAACATTCGCAATTCTATCTAGATGTGACGCAAGCTAACATTCACAATTCTATCTAGATGCGACACAAGCTAACATCTGCAATTCTACATAGATGTGACGCATGCTAATGTTAGGACTTTCAGCCAAGTGTGGCACATGCTAACATTCACAATTCTATCTAGATGCGACACAAGCTAACATCCAGAATTCTATCTAGATGTGACGCACGCTAAGGTAAGGACTTTCAGCCAAGTGTGGCACATGCTAACATTCATTAGTCTATCTAGATGTGATGCAAGCCAACATGCACTATTCTATCTAGATGTGACGCAAGCTAACATTCACAATTCTATCTAGATGTGACTCATGCTAAGGTTAAGATTTCCAGCTGAGTGTGGCACATGCTAACATTCACAATTCTATCTAGATGTGACACAAGCTAACATTCACAATTCTATCTAGATGTGACGCAAGCTAACATCCGCATTTCTATCTAGATGTGACGCACGCTAAGGTTAGGACTTTCAGCCAAGTGTGGCACATGGTAACATTCACAATTCTTTCTAGATGTGATGCAAGCCAACATTCACTATTCTATCTAGATGTGACGCAAGCTAACATTCACAATTCTATCTAGATGTGACGCATGCTAAGGTTAAGATTTCCAGCTGAGTGTAGCACATGCTAACATTCACAATTCTATCTATATGTGACGCAAGCTAACATTCACAATTCTATCTAGATGCGACACAAGCTAACATCCGCAATTCTATCTATATGTGATGCATGCAAAGGTTAGGACTTTCAGCCAAGTGTGGCACATGCTAACATTCACAATTCTATCTAGATGTGACACATGCAAAGGTTAGGACTTTCAGCCAAGTGTGGCGCATGCTAACATCACAATTCTATCTAGATGTGACGCAAGCTAACATTCACTATTCTATCTAGATGTGACGCAAGCTAACATTCACAATTCTATCTAGATGTGATGCATGCTAAGGTTAAGATTTCCAGCAGAGTGTGGCACATGCTAACATTCACAATTCTATTTAGATGTGACGCAAGCTAACATTCACTATTCTATCTAGATATGATGCAAGCTAACATTCACAATTCTATCTAGATGTGACACATGCTAAGGTTAAGATTTCCAGCTGAGTGTGGCACATGCTAACATTCACAATTCTATCTAGATGTGACGCAAGCTAACATTCACAATTCTAGCTAGATGTGACGCAAGCTAACATTCACAATTCTATCTAGATGTGATGCATGCTAAGGTTAAGATTTCCAGCAGAGTGTGGCACATGCTAACATTCACAATTCTATCTAGATGTGACGCAAGCTAACATTCACTATTCTATCTAGATATGATGCAAGCTAACATTCACAATTCTATCTAGATGTGACACATGCTAAGGTTAAGATTTCCAGCTGAGTGTGGCACATGCTAACATTCACAATTCTATCTAGATGTGACGCAAGCTAACATTCACAATTCTATCTAGATGTGATGCAAGCTAACATTCACAATTCTATCTAGATGCGACGCAAGCTAACATCTGCAATTCTACATAGATGTGACGCATGCTAATGTTAGGACTTTCAGCCAAGTGTGGCACATGCTAACATTCACAATTCTATCTAGATGCGACACAAGCTAACATCCACAATTCTATCTAGAAGTGACACATGCTAAGGTTAGGACTTTCAGCCAAGTGTGGCACATGCTAACATTCACAATTCGATCTAGATGTGACACATGCTAAGGTTAGGACTTTCAGCAAAGTATGGCACATGCTTACATTCACAATTCTATCTAGATGTGATGCAAGCCTACATTCACTATTCTATCTAGATGTGACGCAAGCTAACATTCACAATTTTATCTAGATGTGAAGCATGCTAAGGTTAAGATTTTCAGGCGAGTGTGGCACATGTTAACATTCACAATTCTATCTAGATGTGACGCAAGCTAACATTCACAATTCTATCTAGATGCGACACAAGCTAACATCCGCAATTCTATCTAGATGTGATGCATACTAAGGTTAGGACTTTCAGCCAAGTGTGGCACATGCTAGCATTCACAATTCTTTCTAGATGTGATGCAAGCCAACATTCACAATTCTATCTAGATGTGACGCATGCTAAGGTTAAGATTTCCAGCTGAGTGTAGCACATGCTAACATTCACAATTCTATCTATATGTGACGCAAGCTAACATTCACAATTCTATCTAGATGCGACACAAGCTAACATCCGCAATTCTATCTATATGTGATGCATGCAAAGGTTAGGACTTTCAGCCAAGTGTGGCACATGCTAACATTCACAATTCTATCTAGATGTGACACATGCTAAGGTTAGGACTTTCAGCCAAGTGTGGCGCATGCTAACATTCACAATTCTATCTAGATGTGACGCAAGCCTACATTCACTATTCTATCTAGATGTGACACAAGCTAACATTCACAATTCTATCTAGAAGTGATGCATGCTAAGGTTAATATTTCCAGCAGAGTGTGGCACATGCTAACATTCACAATTCTATCTAGATGTGACGCACGCTAACATTCACTATTCTATCTAGATATGATGCAAGCTAACATTCACAATTCTATCTAGATGTGACACATGCTAAGGTTAAGATTTCCAGCTGAGTGTGGCACATGCTAACATTCACAATTCTATCTAGATGTGACGCAAGCTAACATTCACAATTCTATCTAGATGTGATGCATGCTAAGGTTAAGATTTCCAGCCGAGTGTGTCACATGCTAACATTCACAATTCTATCTAGATGTGACACAAGCTAACATTCACTATTCTATCTAGATATGATGCAAGCTAACATTCACAATTCTATCTAGATGTGACACATGCTAAGGTTAAGATTTCCAGCTGAGTGTGGCACATGCTAACATTCACAATTCAATCTAGATGTGACGCAAGCTAACATTCACAATTCTATCTAGATGCGACACAAGCTAACATCTGCAATTCTACATAGATGTGACGCATGCTAATGTTAGGACTTTCAGCCAAGTGTGGCACATGCTAACATTCACAATTCTATCTAGATGCGACACAAGCTAACATCCAGAATTCTATCTAGATGTGACGCACGCTAAGGTAAGGACTTTCAGCCAAGTGTGGCACATGCTAACATTCATTAGTCTATCTAGATGTGATGCAAGCCAACATGCACTATTCTATCTAGATGTGACGCAAGCTAACATTCACAATTCTATCTAGATGTGACTCATGCTAAGGTTAAGATTTCCAGCTGAGTGTGGCACATGCTAACATTCACAATTCTATCTAGATGTGACACAAGCTAACATTCACAATTCTATCTAGATGTGACGCAAGCTAACATCCGCATTTCTATCTAGATGTGACGCACGCTAAGGTTAGGACTTTCAGCCAAGTGTGGCACATGGTAACATTCACAATTCTTTCTAGATGTGATGCAAGCCAACATTCACTATTCTATCTAGATGTGACGCAAGCTAACATTCACAATTCTATCTAGATGTGACGCATGCTAAGGTTAAGATTTCCAGCTGAGTGTAGCACATGCTAACATTCACAATTCTATCTATATGTGACGCAAGCTAACATTCACAATTCTATCTAGATGCGACACAAGCTAACATCCACAATTCTATCTATATGTGATGCATGCAAAGGTTAGGACTTTCAGCCAAGTGTGGCTCATGCTAACATTCACAATTCTATCTAGATGTGACACATGCTAAGGTTAGGACTTTCAGCCAAGTGTGGCGCATGCTAACATCACAATTCTATCTAGATGTGACGCAAGCTAACATTCACTATTCTATCTAGATGTGACGCAAGCTAACATTCACAATTCTATCTAGATGTGATGCATGCTAAGGTTAAGATTTCCAGCAGAGTGTGGCACATGCTAACATTCACAATTCTATTTAGATGTGACACAAGCTAACATTCACTATTCTATCTAGATATGATGCAAGCTAACATTCACAATTCTATCTAGATGTGACACATGCTAAGGTTAAGATTTCCAGCTGAGTGTGGCACATGCTAACATTCACAATTCTATCTAGATGTGACGCAAGCTAACATTCACAATTCTAGCTAGATGTGACGCAAGCTAACATTCACAATTCTATCTAGATGTGATGCATGCTAAGGTTAAGATTTCCAGCAGAGTGTGGCACATGCTAACATTCACAATTCTATCTAGATGTGACGCAAGCTAACATTCACTATTCTATCTAGATAATATGCAAGCTAACATTCACAATTCTATCTAGATGTGACACATGCTAAGGTTAAGATTTCCAGCTGAGTGTGGCACATGCTAACATTCACAATTCTATCTAGATGTGACGCAAGCTAACATTCACAATTCTATCTAGATGTGATGCAAGCTAACATTCACAATTCTATCTAGATGTGACACAAGCTAACATCTGCAATTCTACATAGATGTGACGCATGCTAATGTTAGGACTTTCAGCCAAGTGTGGCACAAGCTAACATCCACAATTCTATCTAGCAGTGACACATGCTAAGGTTAGGACTTTCAGCCAAGTGTGGAACATGCTAACATTCACAATTCGATCTAGATGTGACACATGCTAAGGTTAGGACTTTCAGCAAAGTATGGCACATGCTTACATTCACAATTCTATCTAGATGTGACGCAAGCCTACATTCACTATTCTATCTAGATGTGACGCAAGCTAACATTCACAATTCTATCTAGATGTGACACATGCTAAAGTTAAGATTTCCAGCTGAGTGTGGCACATGCTAACATTCACAATTCTATCTAGATGTGACACAAGCTAACATTCACAATTTTATCTAGATGTGAAGCATGCTAAGGTTAAGATTTTCAGCTGAGTGTGGCACATGTTAACATTCACAATTCTTTCTAGATGTGACACAAGCTAACATTCACAATTCTATCTAGATGCGGCACAAGCTAACATCCGCAATTCTATCTAGATGTGATGCATACTAAGGTTAGGACTTTCAGCCAAGTGTGGCACATGCTAGCATTCACAATTCTATCTAGATGTGACGCAAGCCAACCTTCACTATTCTATCTAGATGTGACACAAGCTAACATTCACAACTCTATCTTCATGTGACGCATGCTAAGGTTAAGATTTCCAGCTGAGTGTGGCACATGCTAACATTCACAATTCTATCTAGATGTGACGCAAGCTAACATTCACAATTCTATCTAGATGTGACACAAGCTAAAATTCACAATTCTATCTAGATGTGACGCATGCTAAGGTTAAGATTTTCAGCTGAGTATGGCACACGCTGACATTCACAATTCCATCTAGATGTGACGCAAGCTGACATTCACAATTCTATCTAGATGTGATGCAAGATAACATTCACAATTCTATCTAGATGTGACACAAGCTAACATTCACAATTCTATCTAGATGTGACACAAGCTAACATTCACAATTCTATCTAGATGCGACGCAAGCTAGGAATGAGAATTTTCATCTAAGTGTGGCACCTGTTAACATCGGCTGGTATGTTAGTGTGTTGTGCAATGCAACATTTATAGTCCATCCAAGAATGGATTCATGCTGATGGTCACAAAACTCTCTAAGTATGCATGTTGTTATTCTATGGCAGTCTATTTTATGGAGAGGTAAGTAAGAGTGGCGAGGGCTTTCTGGAGCAGAGTAATTGCTCTACCCCCCCACCCATGCCACACTGACAGTTTTGTTGGTGTCTATTGGCTGCTGGCTTCCTTGGCTTCCCCTGCTGACACCTGCTGACACTTCTTGGAGCCGCCTCTGTTGGAGCTGCCCTTTGCCTTGGGGCCCTTAGCCGACGGGGCTGCAGGGCAGAGGGCTTCCCTGGGAGGAACCTTTAAGTCCAGGGAATCAGCCAATCATGGGTGTGGGAGGTTTGGGAGGCGGGCTGAGGGGCGGGGAGGACCCCGAGAGCTGGCCGGGGCTGCTAGGCTGACACAGGGCCTGGGGGCTATGAAAGGAAGCCCAAGATGTTAGAGGGGCCAGTGGGCTCCAGGGGACTCACCTGCTGACCGGGGGACGCCAGATGTTAATGGTGAGATCCCCATGGAGCGAGCACACTCCCCATTGCCTGGATGCAGGCAGCCAATCACGGGTGTGGGCTAGTTGGGAGACAGGCTGATGGGTGGGGAGGACCACGAGAGCTGGCCGAGGATGTCAGGCAGCACACGGGGCCTGGGGGCTATGAAAGGAAGGCCCAAGATTTTATGGGGCCAGGGGGCTCCAGGCGACTCACCTGCTGACCGGGAGATGCCGGATGTTAATGGGGAGATCCCCCGGTGCAGTGAGCACACTCCCCATTGCCTGGATGCAGGCAGCCAATCACGGGTGTGGGAGGTTTGGAAGGCGGGCTGAGGGGCGGGGAGGACCACAAGAGATTGCCAGGGCTGCTAGGCAGCACGCGGGGCTGGGGACTATGAAAGGAAGGCCCAAGATTTTAGAGGGGACAGGGGGATCCAAGGGACTCACCTGCTAACCGGGGGATGCTGGATGTTAATGGCGAGATCCACCATGCAGCGAGCACACTCCCCATTGCCTGGATGCAGGCAGCCAATCATGGGTGTGGGAGGTTTGGGAGGCGGGGTGAGGGGCGGGGAGGACCACAAGAGTTGGCCTGGGCTGCTAGGCAGCATGCAGGGCCTAGGGACTATGAAAGGAAGGTCCAAGATTTTAGGGGGGTTAGGGGCTCCAGGGGACTCACCTGCTGAACCAGGAGATGTTGGATGTTAATGGCGAGATCCCCGGTGCAGTGAGCACACTTCCCATTGCCTGGATGCAGGCAGCCAATCATGGGTGTGGGAGGTTTGGGAGGCGGGCTGAGGGGCGGGGAGGACCACAACAGCTGTCCGGGGCTGCTAGGCAGCACGCAGGGCCTTGGGGCTAAAAAAGCAAGGCCCAAGATTTTAGAGGGGCCAGGGGGCTCCAGGGGACTCACTGACATGCAGGCCAGTAGTTGTTAAGTGTGCTAGCACAGTGGGAAACAATCCATCTACACGCAATTTATTCAAACAGAGAAAATGAGCCAAGTGTGCTATACAGGTAGGTTTTCACAATAAATATAGTTGTTAAATGTTATACATGTTAAAACAAGTATGTATTCTAATGCTAATCTGTGATCTCCAACACTCTGGACTTCGGTCCCCCAAGGGCATTCCTATCACTAGCACCTTGAGACTATAATAATTGTAAAAGGCACTGTATACATGACAAATCCAATACAATACAAAGAAACAGAGTGTTCTAGTCATGCTTTCGGTACAGAGTAGTTAGGATAAGTAATGTTGCATGAGCCAATTCAAAGGAAGTAAACCTTCTGGTCTGTCTGCTTTTGGCTACTTGATTAGTCCCCATCCACGTTTCATCTACACATAAACCCAAATATTCAAATAGGTTCACAGAAGTAAGGAGAGTCCCAGTCACACAAAATCCCACACCAAATTCCTGGATCGTCCCAGCTGTAGACCATAGCATCTTGCTTTTCAGATTTCGGGCATCATCACGAGTTGGGCTGTAGCCCTTAAATGCGGTGGTAACTGTATTACCGCCACATTTAAGGGCTGGCCCTATCACGAGTTGGGCGCTAAATCGGCTGTTTGACCTCCAGCTTTTTTCTGGAGGTGAAAATCCCCGTTTTCAGTGGTATAACTGCCAGCTGTATTAGCCCGCAGTATTAGCACCGAAAATTCCACATTGGATCCAATGGACCCAATCAGGAATGGGGATTTACCGTTAAGGCCCAACCCGTGATCCGGTGGTAATACCACCGGACCGGTCGGTGGTAGGGCTATTACAGTTGGCGATATTACAGCCGGGAATTCAGGCCAACTCATGATGAGGCCCTTAATATTTATGTTAATCTCAATCCAAGGGGTCCTGAAGGCACACACATGGATGTAATAGAAGTTTGTAGATCTTGCTTCCAATACAGCAGCAGATAAATACATAAATAAATAAATATAGGGCAATCTACCAAGGCAACCCCAGGTGTACCTCCATTCAATGCCAGAAACACCAAACCTACACCTGTTGCCCAGGAGGATGGGAGATCAACGGTGTTGAAGGCATTTGAAAGATTATATAGCAGCAATGTTCTGACAGTGCCATAATCCAACATCAGCCTCATTATATCCAGCATAAATGCTACCATTCATTCAATTCATGTGCATAATGAAACTCTGGGTGGAAAGGATCCGAACATGGTAAGCATATTAATGTTCCTGCAGTTGTCAAGAAATAATTATCCAGATGAGCTTAGTAAGAAGAGACACTTGTAAAATAGGACAGAAATTAATAGGTTCATCATGATCCAAAGATATATAACAGTGGAATTAACATAAATCGTGTGCACCCCTTCGCCCACTGGTGGCTGGGGTGAAGTACCTATATAACAACAAAGTATTCCACTGTTGGGTATTCTTTGCAATTTCTTTACATTCAAGATGTATTCTGTTTAGACGGGTATCCTAACCTGATATCCTTATTAATGTCCCATACCTGACAAAAAAAATAGAGCACATAGCAAACAGAATATAATGGGATGGTTTAAATATTTCATTCAAAGAATGGATTTAAATGTTGTTATTTATTATTCACAGTTTGAAGTTTTTTGACAACTGAAACACTAAATAACATCATTTTACATGTTTGACAAAAACGAACACACTCAATGACATGAAGCCAGGGGACAGTACCCTGGGGGAATAAAGCAAGAAAGAGCAAGGCAAAAGGAAAAACGGCGCTAAGAGGGCACAATAGCTCATTTGGGTTGAGCTACCATTTTACGTACAAAACACAATACATATAGGGAAAAAAGTAAATTGAGTTCACAGAGTGTATATGTTGATCTTGTTCCTTTTTCTACTAAATTCTTGTTGGTTTAATATTTCATATACAGTTATTTCTGTTTGCATCTCATTAAACAGACCATGTACAGTTATTTCTGTTCACATCTCATTTAACAGACATTTTACATTTTGTATGAGATTCACTGTATACAAAAGGGTCAGTCATGAGATTCACTATCTACAAACAGGTATGCCAACGTGTGTGTGACCTGGGTGTTAGGGGATTCTTGAGGGAAAGTAAGGTCCACGAGATAAATCAGGTCTCGGCGGTCCTGGATGTGAATCAGAACACCTTTGTCAGGGCAACGGTCAAAGACCTTGTGGATATATGTATATATGTCCATATTTCAGTGTCTGGTCCGATAACAAACTGCATCATTATCTGAAAGAAAAACCCTAATTATCAGCCCTGGAACACTTATCCAATGTGGAGTAAGTGTGTGTGCTCCAGGTATCTGCTTCCTTCTAGGTCGGTGCTATCAATCCTACAGGTACCAATCAACCCATCTCTGAATCTAACACTAGTGATGAACTTCTACAACTAAAAACAAACATGTTTAGAACCGATCTTCATGGACATTTTCTATGTGAATAGTTTAAGGCTAACATTATACCAACTGGTTTAATATTCAGAAACAAACCTTGTTGATTTTTGGGTGATAAAGAAAATACCACCAATTCCAGTCACATTGCAACAAAGTGCAGTCGGTACTTACTGGTCCTTCCAATCATCACGGCACAAAGAGTGAGTACAGAAAGACAAAGAAAAGTGGATTTAGAAGAAGCGAAATTCCTCAACCAGAAGAGGGGATTGCTTAAAACCAGGAGATAAAGGAATCCTAAAAGGGAGCATGAGAAAGGCTTACATCTTAGAAAGGGGAAAAGTAAAATGGGGTTATGTGAAGGACGTATCCCTTCTGAAAGAGACACATGGCCGAGAGAAGAAGGCTACAACCAGACAGATAACCAAAGCCACAGACAGTGGTTAGAACCGATAATTAGGAGCCACAGGGGCACATCAAATACAATTAAAATAAACTCCAACAAAGAGGTTCACAAATCCCAAACAGAAGAGGTGATTACTAGAACCAAAGAGATAAAAGAATCCCTAAAAGGGGCACATGAGAAGCTTATACCTTAGAAAGGTGAGGAGGAAAGACGAGGACAAGTTCCAACAGGAGGTTATGTAAAGGGTGTAGCCTTCAAGAAGGAAACACCTGGCAGGGAAGCAAAGGCCTGAACTAGACAGATAACCAAAGTCATGAACAGCGGCTAGAAACACAAGACCATTTATCGAAATCTAAAACTATAGACCGACGTGGGGCAAACAAGAAACACCCCATGCAGAGAACAAGTGAGACCCATAGGGGTAAGCCAATGTGAACCCTTGAGCTGTTTAAATATACACCAAACCCTTTATACAGCAGCTTTTAATGTCTGTATTGACTTGGATGGAGAGGCACTGGAGTTGCTCTTTTTATTATGAGGAAACCTTAAAGAGTTGTATGGCCTATTGAGACTTTGAGAGGAGGCCAGGCCAAAGAAAGACAAGAGGAACACTTCTATGTTCTTTACATAATAACATTTTGTGATTCATTGCAACTATGAGTACCAGAGTACCTGGGACACCAAAAGAGGCAATTTCCAAAGACATTGTTTAGAAGGGGGTCAGACACCATCCAACAACCAGCAGAATCATTGTTGAATTTATTTTCTATTAAAAGTGGTAGGGTCAGGTAGATAGCTTATGCTTTGGGTGGAAGACAGAACAACTTAGTGTGTGCCATCCAAACAAACATGTCTTGTTCTGCTTTATTAGATAGGGGACCTCTCTCCTAGCAGTAGAGCTAGGTGAGGGATTTTCATTTACTTTAGTAAAACTTTATTTTTTTTCTAAAAAATGTCTAGTTGTCCACATCTTAGCTCTGATCAACCACAGAACTCTAATGCCAACCTTGAGAAAAAATTCTTCACAACATATGACTAGAGGGTTATGGCAACTTCCAGGAAAGAGCAGGAAAAGATCAGAGTATGTGGTTTGTAATTTATGGTGGAATTAGTTTATGACCTGGTCACTGAGATACAATTTATGAGAAACATTTTAATTGAGAGCCGAGGAAGACTTTATTTAGGTTGAAACTTCACACAGCTCCCATGAGACACTGTTGTCTTTAAATATTCTATGTGCAAAATTATCCTGGTTCTTCCCAAATATCCTGTGCTTTTGTGTAACCACCATTACCATTCTAATCCGCGAGCAATAATGTATTTCATTGTTTTATTTGACAAAATAAAAAGTAATCAGTGATATCTAGAATGGAAAACATAATGGGCTGACATGTGTCACATTTTTAAAATAGTGGCATGATGCTGGTCCCTCACTTTGATTACAGGATTTGCTCTACCTCCATTACAGCAAGAAATATTTTCAGCTGGACAGGCCCACACACAAGATTAGAGGTGAACAATTACAGTGACAGCATCTACCGAGACCTTGGTTATATTTTTGTGATGTGAAAGTCTCCAACATTTCCCCATCTTCAGCAAATTGATTTGATTAAAACATGCCTGAGCAAACAAAATATTAGCACATTTTGCAGTCAAAATAGACCACCTAACTAAGTCTGACTAAATTAAACAGAAGACATTTTCCCATATCTCAGAAGTACGGAAATTGCCAAAGTGTTGGGGATAATCTCTTGCTCACCATATTTACAACATTCCTGAAAACTTGCAAGCCCCTTCCATGAAGGTTGTCCTTTTCAGTTACACAATCATTGTATAGCTGTCCCTTAAAGAGCACACATTAAACCCATACTCAAAACATGCAAATTAACATAATCCTCAGACTTTATTCAGTTCAGGTTTTGCAGCCGTGCAGTATGAATCAAAGTATGAGGGTCTGCATGTCTGTTAGTGAAGCAGTCTGACTATTTGAGGGATTGCATACCAGATCTCTAGCCAGAAACAACATTAGCATTTCTTTCACATCACGTATTGCACTTATGACTTCAAGCAGTCCAGAACCACATTTCACATAATATCCCTCAGTTCAATATGACTCCGTTTCTACCCTGAGCTCATTACCAAGATGCCTTTCAGGTGACACTCACACTTTACACATCAATAAAACAGAAACATAATGTTTATAATGCAATCCAATCAGAAAAGGGCTACCGCAAGGATGTTTATCTCATATGAAATAAGGTCATGAGTGATTTCAATTTATGAAAAAACTTCCAAACCCTGGTCATACGTTTCAATTTTTGTCATAGCAAAATCAGTAATGCTTTCTGCCTTACTACTTAGATCATGTATTCAGCATGGATGTCTAGGCATTGTTCCATTTAAAACTCCCATGGGGTGTTTCATGGCCATTTGCAAACCTCAGTGTGCTTGTCTTCATGGGGGTAATCTTCCTGCATCATTTGTTACATACCTCATAAGCGGTCTAGAAGGACAGATATTATATTCTCAATTTTAAGATAGTATATCAGATGGTTGAAATCACCCATGATGAATTAATGAGGATGTAGTTAGACAATGAAGTACATAAGCATTATCTACGGTCCAGATACACAAACCAAACTTGGGAAAACTTCACCAGACAAAGATCGTCGATTGTCCAAATGTTCCCTGCCATATTTCTTTGATCAATATCCATTTATTGAATTTTCTTAGAACAGTTTTACAAAAGAAAAACTCAAATTCACAGAAATTATTAAATAACAGAACCCAGCAAGATTTGCAGAGTAGGACTCGAGAGCATCCATTTCGATATTAAACACAAATTGCATTTTAACTGGCTTATTTTAACAGCTCTCAGGAAATAAAATATTGTTGGCTAAAATTAAGTTATGTCAAAACGAACTGAAGGTAAGGCAAGACATGAAACAAATCATTTTCCATGGAGAGATCTACTTTGAATAAAATGCTCCATCAGCTATGTCTGTAAAAAAAGATACCTAACTCCAACATTACACCCTTCTGCGGAGGGAACTACAGAGATAGTATATAATCCAAGTGTCTCATATTGTTACTAGTGTACAGGCTTTTGCACATGGGCAAAAATGCAGGTTTTCATTAACACAGTAGGGCCACTGCGTATCCTAATCCTACAGATCTCTCTAGCGGTGACAACAGGTGTCATGACCCGGCGAAATTGCCCCTTCTGGACCTCATGGTCATTGTCACGAAGGGCTTGTACTCCTTCTTCCTCCCAACATGGCCGTACCAAGCTCTGTGCTACGCACTAGCTTTCACGTCGTGGCACGTACTATAAATTGGTCACGCCCCTGCGGATCCGCGCGTCTTAATGCTATCTTCTGTAGTGACCCGACGTGTGCTTACTCTCTACATTGATTTCCTTGATTCTCTTGCTTCCTTCCTTGCCTTTATCCTGTTCCCGGATTTCCCCCCTACTTACTCGTTCTTCGCTAATCCTGGATACCCTGGAACCACGAACTTCCCAGAACTCTGAATGCGTCCTGCAACCTGACGAGGCTCGGGCGAGCCTATTTAAGACCCGAACCATCCACAGGAAGAGTCCTGCGGCCGAACAAGGGAGATCCCGATCACAGGTGAGACGGGGGAGATTTACGACAGTGTGAGACGCCAAACGATCAATAGGGATTCTACCGTGGAGAATGCTATTCAGGACCTGATGCGCGGAATGCAAGAACTTTCTACAGAGATGCAGAATTTAAAAGCCGAGAATGCGGCGCTAAGGCAGCTTGTCTTGTCACGTGACTCCGCGAACAAGGACAGCGTTCTATTGGGAGGAGTGGTTGATAAAGACGAAGGTTCAACAAAGACCATACGTGGATTCCTGGATTCTTGTTTGGTACATTTTGCCTTCAAGCCCTACAATTTCTCAACTCCTAGGGCTAAGGTGGGCTTCATAATATCGCATCTTTCCGGTAATGCCCTTACTTGGGCCACTCCTTTACTCAATTCAGGGGATGCTCTCCTGGATGATTATGAAGGCTTCATTGCGGAACTCAAGACCATGTTCGAACGTCCAGAGCTGGTCCACGGTGCTCAAGAGAAGTTACTCGACTTCCAGCAAGGATCCCAAGACATGTTGACCTATGTTACCAGATTCAAACAGCTAGCCAAAGAGGCGGACGGGCCCCTGGAAGCCAGTTTTACCCTATTTCGCAGAGGTCTAAATGAAGAGATTAAGGACGAATTAGCCAGAGTGGCACGTCCTAGTTCATTCCAGGCCCTCCTGGACTTGTCTATGCAAATAGACTTCAGAATCCAAAAAAGAAAGGCCGAAAAGAAAAAGAATAAAGTCTCAATTCAAAGAAACTCCCCAGAGAATACTACAAGGACCGAATCTGCCAAGAATCCGAGCACTGATTCTGAACCCATGCAACTCGGAGCCTTTCGTGGACCAATTTCCCTGCAGGAAAGGTTAAGAAGGATACACACAGGCTTATGTATGTATTGTGCCTCAGATAAACATCTAGTTAAAGAGTGTCCTCTGGCTCCTCCCTGATGCTCGGGAAACGCCAGCTCCCAATCCTAAATGGAGCAAGGTTTTGGGAGAGCGATGTTTGCTCCACATCAATTCCATCCTTGAACTCTCCTGGACAAACCAAATTGGTGATATTACAGGCCTTTGTATCGCCATCCAAGGACAATGTCTACCCCATACTGGCCTTGGTGGATTGCGGAGCAATGGGAGTCTTCATTGATCAAGATTGGGTAAGAAGTCATAACATTCCATATGAAGTAAGAAGTTTTTCACAGCCAGTGGAAGCAATTGACGGAAGACCTCTTTCCTCAGGGCCCATAAGTCTGCAAACAAGGGAGATCCATCTTTCCATAAATCATCATCAAGAAAGGATTGTGTTTGATATTATAAAATCATCCCATTTCCCCTTGGTTCTGGGCATGCCCTGGTTACGAAGGCACAATCCATATATTAACTGGACGGCCGGATCCTTATTCCTGGGCTCGGAGTTCTGTATGAACCATTGTTTAAACCTGGATACCTCAGTCACAGCTCCTATAAGTCTACCAAGGTGTCCAGAGACACCACTCATGGTTTCCAATATTGTACAAGTTCCAGAGATCTATCAAGAGTATGCTGATGTATTCTCTACTGCCATTGTTCAAGCCTTACCTCCACATAGACCCGAAGACTGTGCCATAGATACTGAACCCTCAGCAGTGATTCCCTTTGTCAGGATGTTTATCCTTTCAGAACCCGAAAAGAGAGCTCTCCGGGAATATCTAGACACTTATCTTGAGAACGGCACCATAAAACCTTCAAAATCACCAGCTGGTGCTTCATTGTTCTTTGTTCTGAAAAAGGATACTAAAGAGCTCAGACCTTGCCTGGACTATCAGGGCCTAAATCAATACACCCTGAAAGACAGATACCCTCTAACCCTGATCTCGGATATCCTTGAAGCTGTGAGAGGTGCAGTGATATTCACGAAACTGGATCTCCGAGGTGCTTACCATTTGATCGTATCCGGGAAGGAGACGAATGGAAAACAGCCTTTAGAACACCGTTTGGTCACTTTGAATACCTAGTCATGCCCTTTGGTCTGTCCAATGCTCCCGCAGTCTTCCAGCGTTTTATGGATAGGGTGTTCTCTGACATGTTATTTCTCAATGTTATCGTCTACTTGGATGACATATTGATCTTTTCCAAGGACTCCTTGAAACATGAAGAACATGTAAAAGCAGTACTTCAACGTCTCCGTGAAAATCAACTCTTAGCCAAACCAGAAAAATGTTTGTTTCATGTCACATCAGTTCACTATCTGGGATTTGTCCTCAGTTCAGAAGGAATTAGTATGGACCCTTCAAAGGTGAAGGCCATACTGGCTTGGCCCGCCCCAACATCTGTTAAGCAAATACAATCCTTCCTGGGGCTTGCCAATTTCTACCAGAAAAATATTCCCACCTTTTCCGAGATTGTTCAAACCATTGTTAATCTCCTGAAGAAAGACGTTCCATTTAACTGGTTTATACCACAAGACAAGGCATTCCAACGCTTGAAAGAAGAATTCACCCAGGCCCCCATCCTTGCCCAACCTGACATAAATCGTCCTTTTCTAGTGGAAACTGATTCCTCCAATTACGCCATAGGAGCAGTTTTAAAACAAGAATCCGATGATAAGTTGGAACATCCCATTGCTTATCTCTCACAGACCCTGACCACCAGCGAGACTCACTACTCAGTTCTGGAGAAGGAGTTATTGGCTATTCGTCATGCCTTCACTGAATGGAGACATTTACTCCTGGGTGCTAAATATCCAGTTCAAGTCCGTACTGATCACAGAAATCTTCAGGTCCTACAATCCATAGAGTGCAGGGACAGTAGACAAGCTTGATGGGCCTACTTCTTTGATCAATATCAATTTCAAATTTCACATGTTCCTGGATCGCAAAACTTGATTGCCGATGCCCTTTCTCGGCGTCCTGACTATGTCCCCTTGGAGGATAAGATCTATCCAAAAATGTTTCCACCCACAATCTTTGTAGCTCAAGCGATCAATCTCCTGGAAGAAATCAGAGCACAGACTCAATTATCTGAACTCTGGAAGGACATATCGAAGAAAAATCCCTGGCGTCTGACAATCAAGGAAGGATATTTATTCAAGAACAATTCAGTGGTCATTCCGACAAAAGAACTTCAACAGAAGGTAATGAATCTATGCCATGATACTCTTCACTCCGGCCATCAAGGAGTAACCAACACCTTCCGTCTTATACAAAGACAGTTCTGGTGGCCAGGGATGAAGTCCAGTGTAGTTCCATACATCAAGACATGTGCTATTTGTAGTCAGAATAAGTACGATAATCAGAGGCTGGCGGGTCTGCTTCTACAACCTACGTTGCCAACCCAACCCTGGGAAGTTATTGCCACTGACTTTATTGTTGAATTACCACCTTCCCGAGGATATACAACCATTATGGTAACCACTGACTTGTTCACTCATCTAGCTCATTTTACACCATTGTATAAACTACCATATTCCTCGGAACTTGCTGGAATTTTCCTGGAACATATTTTTCGTCTTCATGGACTTCTTTCCAAGATTATTTAGGATCGGGGACCTCAGTATATTTCACAATTCTGGAAACATCTCTGTCGTGTTCTAGGAATCCAACGTGCCCTTTCTTCAGGCTATCATCCACAAACCAATGGGGCAACGGAACGAGTAAATCAAACCCTGGAACAATATCTTCGTTGTTTTGCCACCAAGGTTCAAGATGATTGGTCTCTCCTTATACCCTTAGCCGAATTCTCCTACAGACCATTCAGCTCTCAAGATCAGCCCTTTCTATTGCAGTCAAGGTTATCACCCGTCTGTTTTACCATCAGTTCTTCCCGAATCTCCTCCGGTACCTACCCTTGACTCTTGGATTCAGACGCTGATCGATTTACAAAGAGAGGCAAAGGATCAGTTAGAACAGGCCCAGACTCAAACCAAAAGATACACGGACTCTAAGAGAAGAAAATCACCTTCCTATTCAGTTGGCGATCAAGTCTGGTTAGCCTTGAAAATATTACCTCGACATCTACGACCAAACAAATTAGCTCCTCGCTATTATGGTCCATTTTCTATAAAGGAGGTCATCAATCCTGTCTCCTTCCGACATAAGCTCCCGGATTCCTGGAAAAAGATACATCCAGTCTTCCATACTTCCCTGTTGAAACCCTAAGTTAGTTCTACTGGAAAACCCTTCAAACCCACACCTGTGGTTGTGGACGACCAGTTGGAATATGAGGTGTCCAGGATATGTGATTCCAGGTATAGGAGGGGTCGACTACAATATCTGGTCAAGTGGAAAGGCTACCCCCCTAGCGAGAGAACATGGGAACCAGTTTCTAATTTAAAGACCCCTCGTTTGCTCAGAAGATTCCATCTTATTCACCCAGGCAAGCCTGGAGGAACCAGTCTTCGGAGGGGGCATGCTGTCATGACCCGGCGAAATTGCCCCTTCTGGACCTCATGGTCATTGTCACGATGGGCTTGTACTCCTTCTTCCTCTCAACATGGCCGTACCAAGCTCTGTGCTACGCACTAGCTTTCACGTCGTTGCACGTACTATAAATTGTTCACGCCCCTGCCGGTCCACGCGTCTCAATGCTATCATCGGTAGTGACCCGACGTGTGCTTATTCTCTACATTGATTTCCTTGATCCTCTTCCTTCCTTCCTTGCCTTTATCCTGTTCCCGGATTTCCCCCCCTACTTACTCGTTCTTCGCTAATCCTGGATACCCTGGAACCACGAACTTCCCGGAACCCTGAACGCGTCCTGCAACCTGACGAGGCTCGGGTGAGCCTATTCAAGACCCGAACCATCCACAGGAGCAGTCCTGCGGCCGAACAAGGGAGATCCCGATCACAGGTGAGACGGGGGGAGATTTACGACAACAGGTGAAGCTATGCTAATTGAAACACTGTATTTCCTAAGGCAACAGTTGCTGATGTGCGTTTGGACAGCTGATACTGCACATGATGGCATTGTACAAGCATGCATTTGGCCTTTTATATTATTAAGATAAGAATGGTCAAGAACCTGTCCCCTGAGTAATCTTTTGTATGCCATTATATAAGGGATCTATTTTGCTCCTTAATGAAAGACTGGTTATTATGAGCCATGTAGGTTAAGATTTCTATAATGAAGACTTACCATACTTGCTGCAGCAAATCCAACCTATCTGGTGGGTTGTATATATTCAATTTTTTAGGTACATCTAGTCTACCCCATGTAGCAAGACCTCAGACATCCGAGGCAACCTGCAATCTTCATTATTATCTTGGGGAACACTGAACAGCAGTCTCATGCGGTTAAGTCGTAAAGGGATCCCTACTATTTCTATAATTAAACTGAGAAATTTCTGAAATAAACTGGACATGTCCACTACATATGATAAAAGGTCCCCAATGAACTGCATAATCATGCCTTAAATATGTTCTTGATCTTTTCCTTCTTTCCACACTGCACTGGCTTTGCCAAGAGAACCCAGGGAGGGTGGAGTGGGAGAGTACATATTGGGTCACGGTTCAGTCAAATGTATCCCATTGTACAGAGATACTAAGTGTTTGTGGGCAATGATAAACATTTGTATAACAAATTAAAGGGTTAGGAAAATCTGTACTTCATTGGTAGATATTAGCATTCAGTTGACGGCAAGATGATTACAAATTCAAATTATAACATAAATAATTGTAATATTACTAATAGAACACACAGGGCAGTTTTAAGCAGGTAAAACTAGTACAACTGCTAAAAGAGTCAGGTCTTATGAAACATTACATTGGGATTGGGCTTCCAAGCCAAAAGGGTTTCAGGACACTAAGCACACCAAGCAAAACATATGCCATTCTAGAAGATTTTAAAGGTCAATAGCGGTCGGTAATTCATAGGGTCACTTCTGTCCCCCTTCTTAAATATTGGAATTAACACTGATCACTTCCAGAAAGGCGCCGTAGGTCCCAGTGACTTATTAATGGTCATTGAAAGGGATACACATATAGGTAACTGTCTTCAATTGAATTTGAAATGTATATTTGTATCAGATGGAATGAGAGGTATGCGTGGTATAAGAACAGTATCTAAGTTCCAGTTATTACACAGGCCTCAATGATGTGTCAACCTTTTTCCATTGCAGAGTCTCCATGATGGCATAAGATTGCGTAGTAGCATAATTACAAAACTTACTTTCAGTTTGAGCTTGCGAGAAGGTATTCGTCCCACAGCGTTTTGCTCTTTAGAGACTGCAACATTGAGGTGGTAATTAACTGTTCGTTGACACTGGAACGACTGTGCCCTGTGTAAAGATAGGTGTGGATGGATAGTAGTAACTTGAAATTATTCTGAATGTTTACAATAGTGGAAGGTGAAGGTGACCGCATCAAACCATGCTCATTCTGTTTGTTAAAATGATAACTGTTGTGGAGGCGGAAGGGTGCACAGATGTGCACTTTGCAATTTGGACCTGTAATTGAAGTGGAAGAGCACACAGTAGTTAACTTTACCATTTGGACAGCAGAGGGCAACCTAACACTGATGAATTGCATCAGCTGGGTACATAAACATACCTAAGCATTTTATATATATATATATATATATTCAATGAAAAAACTTTGTTAAAGGGACATTATGGTTAAGTTGCGCTACTAAAAACCTATGAAATTCAGTGAAAAAACATTGTTAAAGGGACGGTATGGTTAAGTTGCGCTACTAAAAACCTATGAAATTCAGTGAAACAACTTTGTTAAAGGGAAGTTATGGTTAAGTTGCGCTACTAAAAACCTATGAAATTCAGTGAAAAAACTTTGTCAAAGGGATGTTATGGTTCCAAGTAAAACTGAAAAACCCTTGAAATTCGCCAGTTATGGTAAGCTAAGCAACCATAACTCGCGCCACCACCATGCACTGCTAAGACTAACACCCAGGACATCAAAGATGACATCACAAATGTCATTGATGACATCACTGATGACATCACATTTGTATGTACTTTTCATGAAATATGTGTACAAGGGATTCTTATTATAATGTTGCAAAACAAGTTTCAAGGATCATTGCAATAAATATCATACCCTAATTAGTGCATTGAACGATGCATTGATATAAATAGCATTCTATTATGGAGTTCTATCTAGTATACTAAGCTACTCATACAGAAACATAACATTGTGTGCAGCGTACAAGATGAAGGTATGATATTCGTAATCTTAATATGTTGAATAATGAAATGATAATTGTTTTCTTAATAGATTTTTGTGTATTGTGAAATATGTAATAAGTAGCTAATAGAACACATGTATTACATAATTGCATTACTATAGACAAAACACAAAGACACAAGAACACATACCAATATGGGAATATACAGGGAAAGTGAAGTTAGCAAAAAAGCACAAGTAGTAGCAGAAACAATTAATAACTTAACTGATTATTTTCATGCAAATAAATTATTGCTCTGTTTCAAAGCTGCTATTTACCCAATGTATATGTATCACTTGATGTGAATTGACCGTAAGGAAAGTAGTGTGAGTACAATGTATACAAATATGATCATATACAGTGAAAATAAAGCCATAAATAAAACAAATAAAGATAGCTATAAAAGACCACGCCCTAGAGCTTATTCTCATTGTGTTTCTGGCTATTCTTCGAAACACAGCGATTTTTGCTGCCAACTGCAGATTTCCATCGCATCTTTGATGGCATCCCTGGCTGCTGAACTGCCACCTGGTGCTGCACCTGCTTCAGCACCACCCCCAACCCCCTCCACCACCACCACTTCCCCAAGGGCCTGAAGAGGGGAACAGGAGTGAGGATGCAGAGGAGGAAGAAGAGGATGATGAGGATGAGGTAGAGGAAAACCCTACTACCCGCACTAGCCATGAGTCTTGGGTGTGGTGGTTATTTACCATTCATGGTAATGTTCCTAAGGCTCGTGCGAACCGTGTTACCTGCAATGAGTGCAAAATGATACTCAGTCATGGGAAGCACGGTAAGTACAGCTTTGGGACCACTACTATGAAGCGACACCTGAGGTCATTTCACCCTGGGGCTATTCGCAGGGTTGTACCTTGCGAAGAACGTAGCAGGTTGATTTCCTCTACTTCATCCTCTGTTTCTGATCCTGTAACCACAAGGACCACCTCTGTGGGACAGCGTCTTCCTCAAGCTGCCTCACAGGCCATACAGAATGCTGATGACCCTTACCTTTCGAGGGTCACAGTTGTATGTATGTACTGTGACACAGTACTCTGCAGGGGGGAGCGACTTCGTAGTGCTTTTGAGACTATCGTCCCAGAGTACGAGAAGATCTGCTCACTACCCAAATAAAACCCACTCTACATCTTCCTCTCTCAGCTCGCCCTTTCTTATCCCTGTGTTTGGTGCCCCCCCCTTTACCTTCCTTTCCCCTCCTCTCCTAGTGTGTCGTGTATAAAAAAACAAAAAAAAATACAAAATATCAAAAATCAAAAAAACAATTAGGCTCTTTTCAGAGCCGCCTTTCACAGTTAAAAATAGAAGTGAAAATAAATGAAGCAGGGCCCTTTGTGTTTTTTAGAAGTCCGCGGACAGTTTGCGAACATTTAAAAAATTGGGTTGCTACCCCATCACAAACATTGCAATTTTCTCTGGGAAGAAGTGGTGGCTCTGAAAAGAGCCTTTGGGTGGTGTTTGTAAATCAAAAATTATAAATGCTTAACACCTACTTCAAAACAGTTGTAGTAATTCCAAAAAAGGTTGCAAATCATTTTGTACATTTCTCAGAAAAATCTGATTGCCAGCATAAGTAAGATGGACTCCATCTCTGCGAAAAATGTATGTACTACGAAACATAATATTTTCATTGTGAAAAGAGGACATGCCAAAATCTCTTATAAAGGCACAAACAGCCTTATTAACATTGCGCCTTGCTTTTTCCATTTGTGGACCAAATGAAGAAGAACGAAGCCACATTTGTCTCTGCGCAATCCGTGAAAATATCACTTGAGAATTAGGAAACATGTCCATAACCTTCCCAAGTCCTTCTTTCATAGCAAATTGCAAAAAAATTCCAGTCACATGTCCTAAACTGTTCCCTCCACAATTAATTACAATTATGTCTGGATGTTGCTCTGTCTCCAAAGTAGCACAGAGAGGTAGCAAGTCCAACCACTTCATTCCACGTACTCCATGCCAGTGTACATCCACATGTGGGAATCCAAGATCTACAGCTACTCCACAGCTTTCTGCATGCACCTTCAACCAATGTATCCACGAATCTCCCAAAATCCAAACACTCTGTTTTCTGAAACACACAGCCATAGCTATCTTTTGTTCTCTCAGCAAAAAGAGTATCTGAGAAACTCTCTTCTGGCACAACACACCCACTAAACTTTCCTGACCAATCCCTTTCAGTGCTTATTCTCATTTGCATGACTTCTGAACCCAAAAATCCCCGGATGTAACTCCTGATGTCCGCGAACTACCACCATGTCCGCGGACATATCGTAACATGAACAGCCCTTCTACCATTTCCACTTCACTCTCTCTGCCATTCCCTCATTGGATGTAGCTAAAAAATCATGCACCAATCACATTCAAGACCTCTAGATCTAACTGCATCTTCATAGATCAGCACTGCAAATGTACTGTGAATCTCTCTGAGTACAAGTGTCATATCATTGGCAAGCACCATCTACCAGAAATACTTCTACTTGCAGCTCCATGCATATCCATATGCATGAACACAAACTTCAGGTATGCATATTTTCTGTACAGTAGATGAACACATTTTCAAACAGACATTTAGCTTGTGTAATCTGTAAAATGAATTTACTGTATTTTTTTCAATATCCTAAAATCAACTATCACTTATAAACCTTTATACTATTTACTTTCTTTATACACACACACTCAAATCATGTTAAACTAACATTTTGTAAATGAAATATATAGACTACATATATTCAAACAAAATTGCATGCAAGCACAATCTGTTTAAATCTTTAGAAAAATACTTATACAATTTCATTTTTTTTGTTTTTTATTTATTTATTTACTTAATTACTTTAATTTAGACATGACATTGAGGCGCTATTACCTAGAACAGCTTACTTACAGAAATAGTAGTATTCACTGGTATATTATAAATTTCACAAGACATAGTAAAGATATATTTTGTTGCCACAGTTAGTCATTCAATACAATTTGTTCATTAAGAACATATCATATGTACTGAACTGATGTAATGTATCTTATGTAAATAAATTAGTTTAATGGTTTTAAAGAAGGCACTGAGGATTTCAATTAAAAAAATCAATATCTAAATTAAAAACAGCGCTATATACAAACAAAGTTACTAATTTGAAGCTTTTACAATTGCAGTGAAGACCAGTCTACTGAAAAGAAGCAGCCAAATTCGAAGAACAAAGAAGAACTAAGATGTTACCTGTTAATTTAAGAAAAAAAGTAAGTAGAATATCACCATAATATTTGTATTATCAATCAAACATACTATAACAGTAATACAAGCTATTTTGGTGCCTAAAAATAGAGATTGTGTACCATTTTGTCCAAAAGTCTCCATGTCTTAAACAGCGATTTACAGCCAGAATGGCCCACAAATTCCTATTTTTGGACACACAAATTACCCAACTGAACCGCTACAATTTTCATATTATAGAACAAACAACTGTTTTAATTGTATACATTAGATTTACTATTTGTACTTTTCCACACCAGTAGCTTACTTTTTTTGTCATCTGAACCCCAGTTTAGTTACACATAAATTCAAAAATACCTATCCCTACTAGTTGTAGTTCCCAATGCACAATCACACGCCATTACATACATCTTTATCATCTTACTCAAACGCTCATGCACACAGCACACATACATTCCAGAACACCCCAACCCATATCTTCTTTATTTTTTTCAACAGACCCTAAAGAATGCCTACCAAAAGTCAAGTCCGTAGAAAGCAACGCAAAAGTAGAGCAAATGAAAATAAAAGTGTCCAACATAAGCATCCATCTCTAGCAGAATTTGTAAAAAAAAGTTGAAACAAAACAGCTAACACAGTCATTTAGTGAAACACAAGAAGTTTCAAGTACAACAACTTTGCCTCCTCTATCAAAATGTAAAACAAACCAAAAAACAATTAACAGAAAATCAGCTATCACTACAGATAAAACTACTTCTTCAAATTTTAATATAGTGCAAAGTAAGCATACCAAGAAAAGTATTTTAGCCAAAATGTACCATCACAAAGTCCTTCAAAATCTTATAAAAACAGGAGAGAAATCAGGTTCAATGCTTAAAATCTATTGTAGGAAATTAATCTTAGAAGCGTTGATGGACAGTGCAATTCTTCTGAAAAGAAAGTTATTTATTTTACTGTTAAACAAAATGAAACCACTAACAAAACTAATAACTAAATTACAAAAAAGACTTCTCAATAAGCGAAATGTCAACAGAAAGAACTTCTTAAGTATCTGCGGAGGTGAATGGAATCACACTGCGAGCACAGAACAATATTTTAATGAAGAAGCGTACAAACAAAAGCAAACAAATACAATTGCCATAATGGAACAAGAAGTACTCCTTACAAAAATATGCCCTGAAAACTTAGAGTTACCCCTCCATTCAACTGAATCAGAACGTCTAGTGTACAAATGTCCATGCACGTCAATGTGTAACATTCCCAAACAATGTTTCAAATCTTTACGCCAATTCCTCAATAAATATGTAAAAAGCAAAGACAAAATCAAAATTAAATTACTGCAAAATTTGGATACCTGTCCATTGCGCAAGTACATAGGACTACAAGGGGTGTCCAGACATTTGGTCGACCTAAAACTGGTCGAATGACACTTGGTCGACGCAATTTGGTCGAAAACCAAATGGTCGAATTTTTTTTTTAATTATATATTTATTTTTCGGGTTTTCGTTTTTTACAAAAATGGGTTTTTAGAAAAAAAATGGGGTTGGAGGGGGACCCCCCCCCCAAAAGAAAAAGGGTGAAAATAAAAAAAAAAAAAATGGTTCGACCATTTGTCTGGTCGGCCAATTTTTTTCGACCAAATGTCTGGTAACCCTACAAGGACATTCATTGGCCTGCATTACAGGACCTACTTGTAAAACCACTTTCCATGATATCAAAAGGATATCAACACATCATTCAACTATAAGAAATCTAGTCTATAAACTGTACTATGCTAAAAGTTCTGCTTTAGAACTAGCAAAGTTAAATAACATCCTTCTACATGGTACAGCAAAAGACCTACTTGAAGAAATTCACTATATCCAGAAAAAATATTTTGGAAATGAAAGCCATTTACAGAATGAAATAGCTTTAAACCAATTAAGCAACAATTCTACACATGGCAACTTTTTGCTAAACACATACAAAAAAGAAATACTAAAATTTAAAAGTACATCAGCTGAAGTACCAAACCATGTATGTGTATATTGCTGTAGAACTTTTTATAAAAGTAACACAAAGACTGTAGATCTATCATACAAAATAGAAGACAATGAAGATTCTAAATCGTTTGAATTAGCTCTCTACCTTGTAGCAGAAAACAAATACGAAATAACTGAGCCCTTAATACTTTGCAGTTACTGCACTACAAAACTTGACAACAACCAAACTCCTTCACGTGCTACCACAAATAATTTGGAATTATACACAGTACCAAAAATCCTACAACAACTTAATTTACATGAAAGCATCATAATTCAAACAGTACACCCATTTCAAGCAATAATACGCCTTCAACCAAAAACAGCAAAATTGCCTCCTTCTGAATTGGTAAAAGGCATTCGTGGAAAAGTAGTTTATTTACCATTAGATCGAAAAGAAAATGTGCATACTCTAGGAGTGCAACGTCCAATGCAGCAATCTTTAGTTATCTTAGTAAATGGAGTACCTACAAAAGACAAAAAAATATGGCAACAGCTTGTAGATTTATATAAAGTTAGACAAGCCTTCCAATATCTTAAAGAGAATAATGAATATTACAAAGAAATTAATATTGAATAAAACTTGAAAGATCCAACTGAAATAATTCAAGAAACACAGAAGCTGGTCAATTTGAGCTACTAGATCCTGCTACAATATAAAATACTTTAGACCATTATACAATTCATCCTTTGCACTGTAATGACACCGTAGAAGATGCACTGGTAACTTACCAAATGCGTCAAACAAAAGGATCGCCAATCAGCATATGGGAAAAATGTATAGAAGCACGTGCTTTTCCTCTAGTCTTTCCTACTCGCAAAGGAGGAAGGTATGATGATAGACCTATTCAAATATCAGCTTCAGAATAAGGCTCATTACGGATGTATTCTGAAGATCCCAGATTTAGACAAAATGTGGAATACATATTCCACCTACTCTTTGAAAGTGAACTAGCAACTTTATGTTACGGAGTTGCACACATATTAAAATCAGGATAACACTTTCAAAATATGACAGCTACACAATTATTACAAAAAGTGCAACAAAAGGATGAGGTTTTACAATCAAATATTACAAATCTATTAGCAAATATGCGTGCTACTAAAGAGTACTAGTTTCAATGTCATGGAGATGTACGTTGTATGATCAGAAACCTTGGCCCACCCACTTGGTTTGTTACATTAAGTTATGCAGAATATGCATGGGAAAATTTACATGATTTCCTACATATATCAAATAAAAACAAAACAAACATCGATATACTAAACCTGGAGAACTTTATTCTTTGGATCCTGTTAATGTTTCAAGATATATTCACCATCGCTTCATTGCTATGCTATATTTTATTTGTAATAAAACTGTTCCTCCCCTTGGAGAAGTGCAACACTTATTTTGGAGAAAAGAATACCAAGCCAGAGGAGCACCACATATCCACATGCTTTTATGGATTAAAGATGCTCCTAAATTTGGTCAAGACAGTGATGCCACTGTTTTACAGTTTATTGAAAAATATGTCACTTGTGAAATTCCATCAGAAGCCACAAATAGTGATCTTCATGCACAAATTTTACAATTTCAAAGACACAAATGTGGAAAATATTGTCGTCGCAAATACAAAAACAAAGGGAAATACTACACCAAATGCTGATTTGGTTTCCCTAGACCAGTTACAAATGCAGGTCAAGTAAACAACCTCATGTCTTCAGTTAGACATAGTGTTAAAGGTAAGTCACCTAAAAATACATATTACATAAAAAGAAAAGAAGAAGAAAAATATATCAATGATTATAATGCAATCATTGCCCACTTATGGAATGCAAACATAGATGTGCAGTACATTGCAGACAATTCTACTGCAGTTGCACGATATGTCACAGCATACTTAACTAAAGCAGAAAAGACAGAGCTCCAAGACCTCTGGAATGACCTGTCATCAGATAAAACAGTATCTCAGAAATTATACAGCTTGGGAATAAAAATGCTCAACCATGGAGAATGTGGATCATATGAAGCAGCTGATCATTTAACTGGTACTGCATTGTATGGTAAATCTGAAAATATAGTATGGCTAAGTCTTGGTCCAGCTAAATCTAGAAAAAGAGTTCTAAAATCATATGAAGATATAGAATCAATAGCCAAACATGATCCCAACAGCCAAGACATTTTATAAAACAATTTATTGGACACATACTACCCAAACAGAAGTAATACTTTGGGAAACATGTGTCTATACCACATAGCCCAAAACTACACATACAAAAATAATATGAAACCTGATGAAAAAAAAGGTAAATATAGAGTGACAAACTGTGAAGGCAGCTTAGTTAAACTCACTAAACCAAATTTAATTAATCATATCAAATTGTCATTAAAGACTCCTCAACATAAAGAAGTATATTACATGTCCCTGCTACAACTCTTCAAACCATGGAGAAAAGAAGAACAATTACTAGATAACTATGACTCATATGAGGATGCTTTCAAAGCAAATGAAAGCACTATAACTGATGTAAACTTTACACAGTAAAAAACAATGTTGCACAATGAACATCAACATGAAGAAGAACTCCAAGCCCAACTAGATAAAGACACTCCTGACAGTAGTCAACCTTCTGTAACAGGAAGCCAAGAACCACTGGGAGAACCACTAATAATAAATGAGGCAGAATTAGCTATGATAGAAGTAGAAAACACCATGTGTCAGTATGAAGATAAGGAAGACTTAACTATACTACAATCAAAACTAAACAATGAGCAAAGTAGCATTTTTCAAGAAGTAACAAAACAAATTGCACATGGTGTAAAACATGAAAATAAAGAATGTTCCTGCCATAATTATAAACCTATACTACTGTACGTCAGTGGTGAAGCTGGTTCTGGCAAAACATTCCTAATCAAAATCATTAGTAAGTTCCTTCAACAATTGACAAACAACAAACTGTCAGCTGTTGTCACTGCCCCCATAGGTTTAGCTGCCTACAACATAGGTGGTGTTACATTACACCGATTACTACTATTACCAGTAGAACACCAGAACAAATTAGACTATTACAAACTTTCTGCAGAAGCTGCAATGGAATTACGCAGAGTATTGAAACAAATGAAAATGCTACTAATAGATGAAGTGAGATTGGTCTCCAACCTGATGTTAGATTTGATTCACCTCAGATTACAAGAAGTACTCAAAACAGACTATGAAGAGCTCTTTGCAGGAAAACACATTATTGTTTTTGGAGATCTGCTTCAATTAACTCCAGTAAAAGGTGAGCCTATTTTTAAAACATTAAGACACAAACTCTGCCATAAAACTGTTGGCAGCATTGGAAATGTCAACCTTTGGCAACCTTTCCAATACAGAGAATTAACAGAAAACATGTGGCAATCTGCAGATCTCACTTACATTTTAAAAAGTATCAGAGTTGGTATACTTTCTAAAGAAGCAGAGGAATATTGAAAACCCGGCACATTAATGCACTTTATGGCAATAATGCATGTGCTACAGATGTTATGGAACAATTAGCCCACAGAAATGTCAATTGTATGGCCTTAATGCCAACTCTTGCAAGCTGTTTCAAATTCAATGCAATCATGCTAAGTAAAGAAATGCAACCAATCATGGAAATTAGCGCCACAGACAAACTAGATGTACATGGTATGACACTACCCATGTGTGACCAAGCCACAAGAAGACTATCAGGTTAATTCATAGAAATTCGCACAAAAGTGGCGCACGCGACTGGCGCACAGCATGCCCGTGCGAATGTCTGCGCCAGCCGCGTGCGCTAAAATCGATTTCCGCGCGCAGCGTATTCATGGATTTTCGCATCCAAAACCAGCCGTGGCACAGCGTGGCGCAGCGACCCTGCAGCAGTGCCAGTTACGCCCCCAAGAACGCCCTCGCGCAAGGAAAAGCCTTCAAAATCCCCAAATAAACGCAAAGGGCTGCACTAACCCTGGACCAGTTCACAGGGCTGGCAAACAGCAAACGCCAAGCGGGGAACATGTATTTCAGTGGTTCGCGGGAAGTTCCACATGCGATTGTCCTGTGTACGTGTGCATCAGGGGTGCGCGGGAAGTTCCACACGCGATTTCAGCAGGGTACGTGTATTTCAGGGGTGCGCGGGAAGTTCCACACGCGATTGGCCCCGTGCGAGCAGGGTACGTGTATTCCAGGGGTGCACGGGAAGTTACACACGCGATTTCAGCAGGGTACGTGTATTTCAGGGGTGTGCGGGAAGTTCCACACGCGATTTCAGCAGGGTACGTGTATTCCAGGGGTGCGCGGGAAGTTCCACACGCGATTGGCCCAGTGCGAGCAGGGTACGTGTATTCCATGGGTGCGCGGGAAGTTCCACACGTGATTTCAGCAGGGTACGTGTATTTCAGGGGTGAGCGGGAAGTTCCACACGCGATTTCAACAGGGTATGTGTATTTCAGGGGTTCTGGGGAATACTACACGTGAATTGGCCGTGTGGGTCCTCCCAGGTGTTCGCTCTACAACCTCCACGGCCCCTGCAGGCAGCCCACACCACGGGGGGCTACCCTGCACCCCTGCTCATGTCCCGCAGGCAGCCTATCCACCATGGGCATGCCCCTCAGCCAACCCACATGTCACCTTGCACTACTGATCAACAATGCATGTATCGTGTGTCGCGTACCCCTTCAGAGGTCATTCTAGGCTGAGTGTGACACGCATACGTTCATTCTTGTGGTCCTGGGTGCCACAGCGTAGTGCAGGTTTATTTTTCCACGCACGTGGTCTAGGAGGGGTTGCGTGCACCTTACTTCGCTTTTTTGGGGTGCCTGTGCGTTGCGTGACCCGTCATCTTTCCCCAGGGGTGACATACAGCCTTGCTAGAGCACTAGGGTACGATTACCATCTGGTACCCAACCCCTTTGACCCCCAATTGCCCAGGATAATAGTTCACATCGACTCCCATACGCACAATAACATCAGTGCCATGGCTGGGAGGCGAACAAGCCGTAAGGGTGGCAAAGGTGGCCGAGCCCCAAGTGGTGGCCGTGGTGGATCCGGTAGGGGACGTGGCCGTGACTTGCAGGGTGCACCTAGCCCCCCATGTGTGGAGGAGCAGTCAGGGACACCCATGCCCCCCCCTAGTTGAGGTTACTGTGGCTGACACCATCCATGCTCAGCCCTTGTTGGACCAGCCCACTGTGGAACCAGACCTGGCACAGGGTGACTCCATGGCTGACTTCCAGGTCAGCAGGTCTAGGCCACGTTCGCCGGTGAACGTTGGTGTCATCAGGCCACGTGGATCAGGGGCAGCTAGGTCATCTGCTGCCCGGTGTAGGCAGGCTGGGGAGGCTGCAGGGGCAGCTGCGGCTCCATCCACCCCACCTCTCACACACCCATCCAGGACAGTGTCTGTCCAAGTCCATCATGCTGACATTCCCCCTGACACCATCACACTTGAGATAATGCCTGCACCAACTCCCATGCTGAGTGTGCAATCCCACGCTCCTGCCCCTAGTGTCCAGAGCGGCGCAGGACTCTCCGGATCCCCACCACCTTCCAAGCGGAAGAGGAAGAGTGCTCGTCCAGTAGAGGCTGCTGCCCCAGACAGGGCTACACAGTCCGGCCCGTCAAGGAAGCCCAGCTTCAATGAGGCCGAACTGAATGCACTTGTAGAGTATGTGTCCGCACATGACCGCGAAATGGTGATTGTTGCAGGATCCAAGACCACACCTGCACAACGTCAGGCACACTGTCAGACCATTGCGGACATCATAAGTACCCTTGGAATAGTGAGGCGCACAGCTAATGATTGCTACAAGTGCTGGAATGACCTGAAGCGCAGGGCAAAGAATAAGCTGGCCTCAAGTCATGCCGCAACTCTAGTGACTGGAGGTGGGTCTCCAGCAGACGACATAGAACTCACTCCACATGAGCAGGTTGCTGGGACCTACGTCATGGAGGAACAGATCCAAGGCATGGGAGTAGCGGCAGATTACGAGGCATTGTCCGGTGAGTGCACATGCATGTGTGTGTCATCCATGTGCATGTTGTGTGTGGGAGGGCTTCTGTTTGGGTGCCAGGGGAGGGTGTGTGTGCCTGAGTGGTTCGGCTCACCCATATGCCTCTTCCTAAATATTCTTGGCACCAGCATTTGGGTATAGCAGCATCCCTTCAGCCAACATTAGACATCCAGCCCAACACCACGCCAGTTGCCCTTGGAGTGTCATCTTGCCACTACACTGTTGCTTATTTACCTCTGTTTATTCAGGCAGATTGTTTGCATACCACCACTTTTACTCGGGATTTCTCAGTCCTATTGTCACATGTCTGACATGGCTATGGTACAGTGGACTGGCTCAGTTTCGTGGACATGATTAGTTTGGACATGTCCCTGTGCTATAGGACCATTTTTGACTGGCAGCTGCATGTTAAACATTAGAACCATTACAATGAAAATATTCAATCATATGAACAAACTGGACTGAATGAACAATTGGTGACCTCCTCTCCCTCTTCACTTCATGGCTAAGGTACATGCTATCTGTGTGATGGCATGTGTATTTGACCTGCCAATCACTGGCCAATGTGTGATGGCACTGCTAGGCAGCATGCAGCAAATGTGTTCATCTTCCATCTTGGTGTCATCAATGTGTGGCATCTGCCTCCCCATCACACGCAGTGACGGTGCATGCATGGGAGTGTTTTAGTCATGTGGGACATGAGTCAATCAAGTACTGTTTCTGTAGCCTCTCAGCCCTCATTGTGTGCCATGGTGCTAATGCCTGTTTCCATTTGTTTTCTTTTATGTCTTTGCAGGGGAAGACGCACCTGATACTGCTGGGGTTGTGGAGATGGTGCAGACCCAGCAGGGGTCTGAGGGCCGACCGACCACCAGTGAGGGACGTGGTGTGGTGGTGGGTGAGAACCCACAACTGCTGCAGGTCGTGCTCTCAAGGGGTGTCTCTGGCTGCACCTCCCCCGAGCTGTACTCAGGTGTTGATTCGGATGATGAGACCTACGTGCCGTCGCAGGTGAGTGTTCCTGGGAGGGATTCTGTTCTGTCCGACCCACCTGCACCAGGGTTAAAACCCTCAATGGGGATGTCAGTGTTGGCAGGTACGCCTTTGGTGGTTACGGATGCAGGGTCACACTCTGCGACATCTGATCCTGTTCCTGGGCCAGCAGATCAGAGGGGGAATGCAGTCCTGCAGCCTCAGGCAGTGCCGGCACAGCAAGGCGCAGTTCGCCTTGCCCTAGACAGGTGTGGTGCCCGCCGACGTGGTGGCCGTACGCCACCTGGCAATACCGCATGGGAGCAATCCATTTACGGTATGGCAACCCAACAGGCAGCATCATCAGAGATGATGGCTCAGGCCATGGATAGGGTGGCCACTTCCATTGTCCCCCCCGAAAGGCTGATGGAGCGACTACAGCAGGCAACCGACATCTGCCAGTCACACAGGGAGGACATGTTGGCGTCCGACAGGGACAGGCGGGCAGCACTGGTGACTCTGCAGGAATCCATCTCCATAGAGTCCCATGGCCACAGGGAAGCCCTGAGGCTGGAACTCCTTCACCTCAGGACGACTCTTGTTGAGCTTGAGGCTTCAACAAACCGAAGGACAGAACAGCAGCTGGAGCGTCTCACCCGTACGCTCTCAGCTGAGATGCAGGCAACTAGGGCGGAGGTCCGGGCATCCCGTGAGTTGTTGCATAGGGACCTCCGCACACTCATCCTCCAGAACGAGACCTACCACACCCGCATGCTTGCAGCCATGGAGGAACAGACTAGGGCTTTGCATGGGCTGCCTCCCATAGTGCCACCACCTCCGGATGCAGCTGCAGAGGGTGAGAATAGCGACAGCAGTGATACTTCCACAATAGGGTAGCCGTGTAGGCCATGAGCCCATGGAGTTGTTTTTTTTTCGCAAGGTCCACACAGGTGGGTTTTGGTGTGCACCCTGTCCTCGGACCTTCTAGGTGGCCTCCCCAAACCCCCCGGGCCCATTAATGGCCATTTTTTATTTTTTTTATTTTTTATTTTTTATTTATTTTTTTTTTTTTTGGGACAGTGTGTTGCCTTGTGTGGCTCCCGTTGGCATACGCTGCATTGTGGCTGGGCACATGCAGGCTTGTCATGGATTTGGTTCAGATGCTTGGGTTTTTGTCACACACACCCCTCCTGCTTCCCGTTTCCATGGGCTTGCAAACGGTGTGCCCAAGTGACATTGACGTACATGGTGACATTGGACTCCCATGAGCTGTGTGGGCAGTCTGTAGTCAATACTGTGTATACTTTCATAGTGCATATTGTTGTTGTAGTGTACACTGCGTGGTGTATTGATATGTGCCTCTGCATCCATCTCATCCTCCATATTTGCAGGTCCATTCCTCATGTCTTCACAATGCGGTCCACCTTGGAACTGGAGTCCATGTTGTAAGCAGTGCACCTACACTCTTGCGTGGCGCTAACACTGTATACTTGCAAGTGTTCGGAGGGCTGTCATCATCAGGTGGTGAGGCTAGCTAATTTTTAAGTCTGTAATGTCATCTTTAAGGTAGGTTGGAGGTTGTGTAGGTGATTGGTATTCTTGGTAAGTATTTGGTAATGTGGGTTGTAGGTCCTGCATTACTGTGAGCATTTCATGTGTGGACATGTTTCCATTAGGGACACTGTAGCTGCTGACACTTGGGGCATGTTGTGGGGATTCATTTCTTTCCTCTCACATTGCATGACATGCCATGGTGTGTTGTGTGGCCGTGCCGGGGAGGGGGTGGGTGACATGGCACTGTTTTCATGTAGTATTTTGCAAGTGGGTATTCATTTCTGCAGCATGGAAGTGTCTTTTCATGACACTGCATTGGTGGTGTTTGTGAAGGTAGGGATGCACACATTGTCACACTTCCACATGAACAATCTCAGGCTGCTATGGTTCTGACAGTTGACAGTCCCTTTGTTCGTCTTTATTGTCAGGTCGAGTCATCATTGCTTATCAGATGGTATGTGCCAGGGCTGTGTGCACTCCACTGGGGTGTGATTTCTATGTGAAGTAATTAGCCACCAGCTGCGCACGGGCTGCCTCACCCTGTGCCGTCTCCCCTCCCATGCGCAGCGGGCGTGCCTGTGGTTGGGGATGTGGGGGCACCACCATGTCCACGGCCAGGCCCCGGCGTGTTGCAACATTGTGCAGGACACATGCTGCCACTATGATCCTGCACACTACTAGGGGCGCATATAACAGCTGCCCGCCAGAACGGTCAAGGGAGCGAAAGCGTGACTTGAGCACTTCGAATGTGCACTCCACTATGCCCCGGGTTGCAATATGGGCTGTGTTGTATCTTACCTCTGGAGGCGTGATGGGGTTCTGAATTGGCGTCATCATGTGGGTGCTCAGAGGGTAGGCACTGTCCCCTGGTGAGGATGTGATGGGTATCATTAGTGGGGTAGTGACATAACTCTGCATCCTACATGCATGCATGTGCAGTGGCATTCATACTCACCAAGCAGCCATGTATCACCATGCCGGCCAGCTTCTAGGTCCCGGCTTAGGGTAGAAATTCGGTAAATTAAGCTGTCGTTGGTGGACCCTGGATAGTTGGCATATACTGAGGTGATTATTCCCTTAGCATTACATACTACCTGCACGTTGATGGAATGCCAGTGCTTGCGGTTCCTATAGATGTGCTCAGATGCCCTGGGGGGACGTAGTGCCACATGGGGGCAGTCAATGGCACCTAGCACTTTTGGAAATTGTGCCATACCGTAGAAATCGAGGGTGGCAGCCTGCCTTTCTGCAGGTGTCCTGGGCAGGTATATGTGCCTACGGACTGATGGGCGTGCAGTGATGATGTTCAAGACCTGGTATAGGTAGCATGACTGCGTGGCCTGTGACACCCCACCCACTATGGCACTTGTCCGCTGAAATGATCCTGTGGCCAAGAAGTGCAGTACATTGAGGACCTTCTCCAGGGGGCTGAGTGCTTGGGAGCACAGGGTGGGTGATGTGAGGTCATCCTCCCACTCACTGACCAGGTCCAGTATTATGTGTGGGGGAAACCTGTACCTCCCATACACCTGGTCATCAGGCATCCCAAAAAGGCTGGTTCTGGGAGTGAAAATTCGGGCCCTCACTATCCTCCTCCTCCTCCTTAAGTAACCCATGGCTGCTAGGAATGGTATATTCATCCTGGCGTATGAGCTTGTTTGTTGTTTGCGCGCACTTTTATGCTGCGCGGGTCGACGTACGCCTGCTTCATGCTGGCGTACGTGTGTCAGGATTGGACCCTTTTTCGGCACATCGTAGGCGAACGTGTGAATCTTCCCACCCACACCAGGAATACACGTAGGACGCTCACACAGGCACAGTTGCGGGTAAATATTCCCGCCCACCCCTGGAATACATGTAACCCACTCTCACAGACCCAATCGCGTTTGGAAGTTCACGTGCACCCCGAAGTACACGTACCCAGGCAAATCGCGTGTGAAACTTCCCACGCACCCCTGAAATCCACGTAACCAGCCAAATCGCGTTTGAAACTTCGCACGCACCCCTGAAATCCACGTACCCAGCCAAATCGCGTGTTGAACTTCCCGCGCACCCCTGAAATCCACGTACCGGGCCAAATCGCGTGTGGAACTTCCCACGCACCCCTGAAATCCACGTACCCAGCCAAATCGCGTGTTGAACTTCCCGCGCACCCCTGAAATCCACGTACCCGGCCAAATCGCGTGTGGAACTTCCTGCGCACCCCTGAAATCCACGTACCCAGCCAAATCGCGCGTGAAACTTCCCGCGCACCCCTGGAATCCACGTACCGAGCCAATTAGCGTGTGAAACTTCCCGCGCACCCCGAAATACACGCACATGTTATTTTTCAGTCAGTGGGTGTCCGTGTTTGTGGGTACCCCTTTGCACGTCATTTGTCCTGGAGGGCCACAGTATAGGACATTCATCATAGCTGTATATAGGTGCTATTTGTTAGCGCACCTTTTGGTGCACATTTTTTACAGGCGCAGGGACGCTACCGCCTGCTTTCTTGTGGCGGTCGTGTTTGTGCCTGTGCGCTGGTTTGACCGTGCGCTGTTTTGCCCTATTCGATTCCATGAATACATGTTGTAGGCGAGCGTGTGGGCGTTCCACGCACTTGCACCCTGTACTTCCCACGTGACGCCCACATTTTGGCAAGTTGTTCCCCATTCCGAGTGTTACGCCCCGTGTTCCGCCTACTTTTGTTGTGTGCGCCGCGCTATGTGCGATTTTCGCTGTGGCCTGTGCGATTTTCGCTGTGACCTGTGCTCCAACGTGCGCAGCGCACTTTTTTAGCGCACATCAGATCGTTTTTTCACACACGCCCTTCCATGAATCGATGTGCGCTGCTTTTCGTGCGATTTTCGCACTTGCACTGTGATTTTCGCAATTCCACTGCGATTCGCACGTTTTTGCCCACTTGCGCCGTGCTAATTATTCCATGAATCAGCCTCTATATAGTTTAGAAAAATCAATCTCAAACACAGCAGGCTTAGAAAAGATATTAAAATTATCCTTAAATTGCAGAGTAATGCTTAAACGTAACCTTGATGTGGACCAAGGACTAGTTAATGGAGCACTGGGTACAGTTGTTGGCTTTCAAACATACCCACGCAATATACTCTTTGACAAACTTTCAGAAGTAAAAAGGATAGGACGCTCAACAGCTAGATTCCTTCTCTTCAAAGATATGTATGTACGCAGAGACTTGATGGTCTATTTCTAATCAACTTTGATGCAAGTAAAATAAACGCTGATATTCCTTGCATTTTAGATTACAATAGACTTCGCTCACTATACACCCCCCACCTAAACACATATTCTGTTCCACAAAAAGTAAAACGTTATAAAAGAAAAATAAATCAAACAGAAATGCAACAGGATGTCACTGCAAATCCTCCAAAGAGAGTAAAAGAAACTAATACTTCATCAAGTGACACAAGCAAAAAAGAATCAATTAGGGAAAGTAAACCAAGTACTTCTTTAAAGAAGGACGACAAACTCTAAAAAAAGCAGTTAGATACAGAACTACCTGGACCATTTAAATTCTCAAATATAGTTGGTGTAAGTTGCTACGCAAATGTAGCAATGAATATTCTATTTCAATTACCACCAATTGTTGACAACATTTACTTACACAGTACAGACCCATTGTGTTTGCAAATGTTAGTACTTCACAGAAATGCAGCAAACAATCCTGACAACATGTATAGTGTTTTTGGAATAAGACAAAAATTGGACTACTGTGCTGGAATGGTGAAATTCACTATAAATTCACAGGAAGATCCACGAGAATTTCTAATGTACTTACTACAAGTACTGGAAAACAAAAACATACCTATAAATGAAATCTTTCAGATTTCATACATGTGGAAACGTACATGCACTCTCTGCAACAATGTGACAGAGGAAGAAATCCCCAATGAAAGCTTCATATATATATCAATACCAAATTGTGAATCCATTCCATTTCAGCGACTTGTACAAAATGAAAACCATGGTAGATTATGCTCTACCTGTAATTCAGATAATCGCTCCACGTTAGTAATACAAACACATAGTAAATACATAACACTAATGCTTCTACGTTACAATGCAGATGGTACCACAAACAACTGCAAGCTGACTGGATTCACACATGGTCAAATATCACTTGGTAAGAAAACCTTCACAACAATAGGTATAATCTACCACGCAGGAGCCACAACCAATTCAGGGCACTACACTGCATATATAAAAAAGAAATGTGGATGGTTTGAATGTAATGATAATACCATTACTCTAAAGCAGAGATTACCAGGAAATCTTACAAACGCTTATTTGATGTTCTTTAAACCAAAATTTGATAACTAAACTATATTTAAACCTTAAGTAAACTTGTGTTAAAAAAATATAAACTGTTAGAATACTCCAAAAGCTATCTAACTGCTCAAAGATTCTACAACAACTAATCAGATAAATGAATACCACTAAATTAGACCAAAAATGCACAGTTAGAATACGCCAATTGGCATCTAACTGCCCCAAAATTTAACAATATCCAAATAGATAAATCAATACCACTAAAATATATAAAAAAAATAGACAGTTAGAATACGCCAATTGGTATCTAACTGCTCCAAAATTTTATAATATCAAAACAAATAAATAATATGTTACTGCTCCAAAAAAATACAACAAGCCAAAGTATTAAGCATTAGCCAGAAACAACAAGTGAATAATGAAAACAAACAAACAAACTGTAGCATAACAGAAAAAGGGTTTTTTTTAATCCAACATGGATTTTTTTTTCTCCCACAGACCCAATGATTTTAGCAACAAATACAGAAACTGAGCAAATTGCACAGTACTCTGATTTGTAATCTACTAAATATGAGGGTCCAAAAAAATAAAAAAAGAATATTGATTATACAATGTCATAAGTCATTACAAAATACTAATACTAACATGCTATTTTCTTTTATCACAGAAATTAACAAGAAAAACATGGACTCCCGTTACTAGACTAAACAGTACTTACTGTTTAGTCTAGTAACGGGAGTTACTAATAAGGAGAACCATAGCAGCATATCACATCCATAGTATCTAATACCTTTGTTCCTTATACGTTTGTTTTTCACCCAAAGTTATAAGCAAATATGAATGTGATATGCTGCGGTGGTTGTTGCCAGGGCATAGAGTCTTGGGTGCATGGCCAAATGGCCATGCACCCAAGACTCTATGCCCTGGCAACAACCATCACAGCATATCACATCCATAGAGTCAAACATTTCAACTATGGTCAATGGAAACTTTTAATGTCCGCGGACATTATGAGTGTTCTTAGAACACTTTGAACTTGCCAGCGAACAATACGGACATCGTTTTCAGGACACCCCCTACGAACATTTCAGAACAACGCGATAGTTCTTAGAACACTTTCCACTTCACAACGAACAATACTGACAGTGTCCTCAGAACACCCCCATTTCATTTATTTGCGAACATTTCAGGGCACCGCGAGTGTTCTTAGAACACATTCAACTTGACAACGAACAATATGGACAGTGTCCTCAGAACACCCCCATTTCATTTATTTGCGAACATTTCAGGACACCATGAGTGTTCTAAGAACACATTCAACTTGACAGAGAACAATATGGACAGCGTCCTCAGGACACCCCCATTTTGTTTATTTGCGAACATTTCAGGACACTGCGAGTGTTCTTAGAACACATTCAACTTGCCAGCGAACAATACGGACTACGCCCCCAGGACACCCCCTACGAACATTCCAGGACACCGGGAGTGTTCTTAGAAACGTCTTCAGAACACCTTCATTTTGTTTATTTGCGAACATTTCAGGACACCGCGAGTGTTCTTAGAACACATTCAACTTGACAGAGAACAATACAGACAGCGTCCTCAGGACACCCCCTACGAACATTCCCCGGACACCGCGAGTGTTCTTAGAAGCGTCTTCAGAACACCACCATCTTGTTTATTTGCGAACATTTCAGGACACCGCAAGTGTTCTTAGAACACATTCAACTTGACAATGAACAATACCGACAGTGTCCTCAGAACACCCCCATTTCGTTTATTTGCGAACTTTTCAGGACACCATGAGTCTTCTAAGAACACATTCAACTTGCCAGCGAACAATACGGACTACGCCTTCAGGACACCCCCTACGAACATTCCAGGACACCGGTAGAGTTCTTAGAAACGTCTTCAGAACACCTCCATTTTGTTTATTTGCGAACATTTCAGGACACCGCGAGTGTTCTTAGAACACATTCAACTTGACAGAGAACAATACGGACAGCGTCCTCAGGACACCCTCTACGAACATTCCCAGGACACCGCAAGTGTTCTTAGAAGCGTCTTCAGAACACCACCATCTTGTTTATTTGCGAACATTTCAGGACACCGCGAGTATTCTTAGAACACATTTAACTTGACAACGAAAAATACAGACAGTGTCCTCAGAACACCCCCATTTCATTTATTTGCGAACATTTCAGGACACCATGAGTGTTCTAAGAACACATTCAACTTGACAGAGAACAATACGGACAGCGTCCTCAGGACACCCCCCTTTTGTTTATTTGCAAACATTTCAGGACACCGCAAGTGTTCTTAGAACACATTCAACTTGTCAGCCACAACCCCATTCATATTTGCGAACATTTCAGGACACAGCGAGTGTTCGACAACGTCTTCAGAACACCCCCATTTTGTGTATTTGCGAACAATTCAGGACACCGCGAGTGTTCTTAGAACATATTCAACTTGACAATGAACAATACGGACAGCGTCCTCAGGACACCCCCATTTTGTTTATTTGCGAACATTTCAGGACACTGCGAGTGTTCTTAGAACAGTTCAGTTTGCTTGCGAACAAAACGGACACATATTGAGTCCTCAGAACACCCCCCATTCAGTTTATTTAGAACATTTCAGAACACCCGTAATGTCCGCAGACAAATTGAACACAAAAAGAACGTCTAACACATAAAAAACACAACTTTCATCCTATCTCATACACTCCCACCCTCCCCAAACACTCCTACACACCAACACACTCTACTAAATACAAATTTTGAACAAAGTTTCACCGCACTGTCCGCGGACAACCACGAATCCAAGATGGCGGGCGCTACCGAAAATCTGATGTGCTTCACGCTCCACGCCGTCCAATCAGCGAACACGTTGCATGTCCGTGAACATCACGCAAGCCGATTGGCCAATCAGGACACTGTCCGTAGAGCGAACAGGGAAGTCCGTCCGCGGACCGAACACAGATGTCACTAATTTTTTTTTACCTACTTTTCGGTCATTTTAAAAAAAACTACTGGCCGGATTTTCACCAAATTTGCAAAAGCACACTTTCGGGACCAAGCCTCTGCTCCTGGTCCGAATTTGGTGAAAATCCGTCCAGCGGTTTGGGCTGTAGCCGCAAGCAAAAAATGTTTCCCATTCAGTCTATGGGAAAAAAAAAAGTTTTGGGACCCCCCCTATAACTTTGCCCCCCCTGGACGAATCCTCACCAAACTTTGCAAAAAAATTCAGTGACCCAAATACTTTTTTTGCAAAGTTTGGTGAGGATCCGTCGAGGGAGAGCGAAGTTATAAGCCACCCAAAAAGTGCTCTTCCTATGGAAACACCAACTTAACCATAACTATATATATATATATATATATATATATAAAATGGCAAAGGTTGCATTGTATGCACTGCGCAAATTTGGAGCATGCAACCAAACGCTAAAGGTATATCTTGGGATTCTCCACTAAGGACTTGTCATGATCCTTTATGTAATGGCAAATGGTTTTATATAGCAACTTTCTGCCAATAATATTGTCCTTGCTGCATATGGCTCTGTGTGGGAGGAGGGCATGGTGTGTTAGTTAGACAGCAGGAAGGACGATGCAGAAATCTTTGGTGTAGATGGAGACAGGTCAGAAGCACCCATTACCTATTTGTCAATATGAAAATCTCTTTTTTGTTTGTAGTTGGAACTGACAGACATGTTAGCTATAAGGGCAGGCCTGTATTGTGGAGTGCAAACATTGATAGCATGGTTATTGATAGAAGATGGATATGGTTTGAATAGGTTAATCACACCAGATCTAGAGGTGATATGAAGATGTGTGGAATGAGTAAGGATGAAAGATTTTACTAGTTAGGAATTAGTTGAGGGATGAGGGGTTGGGAAAGGGGGGGGTGAGATTGTTGCTGCTTCCTGGCTCTTGGTTGTAGATTTCAGTGAGGCTAAGGTGTGGAGCAGTGTCACACAGCAGAGGATTCATGAATCAAATTTGTTTCCCACAGATGGTAGTGCCAAAAGTTTCACAAAATGTTTCTTATAAATCAAGTTTCTGGTGCGCAGTTTACTATTATTTTTCATTTCTTTCAAAGTGGTTGGCTGTAAAACAAGTTTTGTGCTGCTTTTTGAAAGGCAGGTGGTTCACTTCAGGGCAGAGAGGTTTAAGTAGCATGTTGCACAGTTGTGTTGCCAGGACTGAAAAAGAGACTCCTCCTTGTTGTTTCTCGTTAACATTGGGGACACGTACTACTGACCTAAGTGTTCCGGAGGGAGTGTTGTGTTGAAATGTCCTTCTGAAGCAGGAAGCCCCCCCTCCATGCTATGAATGATGGGACATGCACATCATTTTGAAATTAGCACTTTCTTTGATGGCAAAGCCAGTGGAGAATATGTAATGCCGGCATGAAATGTTAAAACCACTTAATTTTGAGTAGTTTTGCCACTGTATTTTGAAATCTTTTAGGTTTCCTCATTAGTTAACCTGTAAATCTTAGAGAGAGGCTGCTTGCATAGTCTAGTTTGGATAGTATTAGATTCATTACAGCCATTGCTTTGTGGGTGAATGTTAAGTAAAGTAAGATGCGTTGTTGCATGGATGGACCTGTGTATCAAGAGTGAGAGTGTTGTTGTTCCAAGATTCCTTACTATGGTTGATGGGTTTGGACAATCATCCATTTCATCAGGTCAAGGGACTGTGGTGGTGTTTAAACCTGTAGGATTTCAGAGCATCAGTTCTGTTTTCCTATGGTTGAGTTTTAGTCTGCTTGCTGTCATCCATGATTCCACCTGTACATGTCAGTTTTTAATGCCTGGGACATTTGTGAGATCCATAGATAATTGCTGGTAATTGTAGGGGCTCAAGATAGTGTTTTTGTTCTACCCATGAGGAAGGATGTGATCCAGTGTAGACCTGTTTCTTTAATACCAATATCTTCCAGTCTTTTTAGTAGGATTGCGTTACTGATGGTGTCAAAAGTGGCTGAGCTGTCTAGCAAGATGAACACATTCTCAGAGTATTCATCTGAATTGTTTGAGAATTATCTCAGATGGAGTGCAGATCTGATTATATACTCCTAGGAAGTCCAAATCCATGGTGTGCCTCATTCAGGAGTTGGTTTGTTTTGATTAAATCCTGGAATTGACGATAAATGAATTGTTCCAGAAGGTTCCAGGTGAAAGGGGTGTTTAAGATGGGGTGATAGCTGGGTGGGTCATGTGTGTTAGCTCTAGCTTCTTTAATGAAGTCATTGAGGAGGGATAGGAAGATGGGCGCTAAGTCTAAATATTTCATGATTGAATTGCAAAGGTTGGGGAGTCATTGATCCTCATGCAATCCGGATGGGTTGTATTAGTCAATGGTAGCTTGTTGGTCCTCTGCAGACAGAAAGCATAAAGACAATAGAGGAGGTAGTCGCAGGTGTTAGTGGAAAATCATTTGTGGCATGTGGGTGGGAGCATAATATTATTGTCAAGGTGATCTTGGATGGTGAGGATTTTTGGCTATAGCATGCAGCAATGTGTTCACAGAACCCTTGTATAAGGGTAGTAGTTGCATTGCAGGCTGTCATGTTTTTATTTATCTGATGATCTAATGCAGGGATGTCAAAGTCCAGGCCCAGTGACCGGAATCCTGATGCGTTTTCAGGATATCCCTAATTAATATTCATGAGGACAAATGTACATACATATTTCCAGCCCTCTGTGCCTGGAGTTGTGGAAACCTGATCTAATGCATTTCCCTTTTGCTGTGATGCGCCAAATCAATGTGTTTCGCATAGTGTGCTTTTTTTGCTTTAAGTACTTCAGCCCTGTAAAGGCATAACTGTTGATGGTAGGCACATTTTCTAGTCTGTAGATTATTTTCCCACCAGATTTACCATAGTTTCAGATTTTTTCTTTTTTAAGTAATTTAGTATTGGGGTGAACCAGTTGGCTTGTTTCTTTCTGCAAAATAATCTATTTGTGAATGTGGTGAAGTTTTGCATCCAATGTGGTTGTTGATCCATCTGCTTGGAGAGTAGAATTGGTTGTTTCTAGTCTTTCTAGTAGGGAGTCAATGTGTATTTCTTTCCACGGTCTGGTGAAGGTTGTTACTTCTTATGAAAGCCTTCCATAGCGTGGTATCTCTGTGAATATGTTGAGTGGGATAGATAAGTCATCTCCACATGGGAGGTGAACTGGAGAGCAGAGCATGATTATGTTGTATGCCGTGTTTTTAACAAGGTCAGTTTCCTCATTTCTCCACTGACATTTTCATCAATGTTTTTTCATATATGTTGTGTGTTGGGTTAGACAATAGGGAGATGGTTAGTGGCAGGGTGAGGTGGAGGGGGTGGGTTAGATGAGGGTGTGCATCAATTCAAAAGAAAAAATAGAGAAAAATAAATCTGTGCGAAACAAAATGCACAGGTAATGAGTAATAACAATTAGTCAAGATTGTAACTGCCATTTCAGGCAAAACAGGGTCAGGGTCCATCTATCTATGTTTTGGAGTTACAGTATAGTGAGCTATACATATGTTGTGGATGTTAAACACAAAGATTTAGTCTATATAATTTAAAGTTCACTTCACTGGGGTTTTGCGGATTAGCCCCCTAAGAAGTATTAGTACTTCTCCATCCCCCCTCCCTTTTGAACTTCTCCATCTCCCCTTTTATGTACTTCTCCCCTCCCCCTCCCTGTGCTTGCGTGATCTGAATGACACAAGGCATTGTAGTGTGTCCTCCCTTTTTTCCCCCTCCTTGTCTTGTCGCGCTTAGAAACATTTGTATACAGCTGTGTTCTAAATGCTAAATCATATCATATCAAGAAATTAGATGCATGTCTTTACTACCTTTGCATTCAATTTGCCATAAATTCACTCTTGCCCAATTTAACCTTCACTTCTGTCTTTCACTTCTAACATTCACGTTGTAATTATAGGGATGACCTCCTTGTAAACTCCCGTCTTTTCTACTCATATTCTTCTCGCTACCCAACAAAAACATCAACACTATACCTTACTGATCGTGTTAAACATATGTCTTACTTTCAGCCCACCTCAAGGCCCAACACTTTCATCAGCACTAACCTTAAATTAAACCCTAAAATAAAAAAGTTACCCTAACCCTGATCCGAACTCTAGCCCTGGTGCTTGCCCTAACCCTGTCTCTAACCTTAAATCTAACATTGACAATGTGAAGATGCAGAAAAAGAAATAGCAAGAAGAAGTAAATGCAAGAAAAACGTAAATGTTTGAAGATCTGAATGTAGACGAGTTAAGTGTAGAAGATGTTTTCTGGGTAAAGTAAAGGGGGATAGCACACAGAGATGAGGATCGGTAAATTGAACCTCCCATCCCTTGCACACCTTACAATCTCGTCAATGTGCGGTTAAATCATTAATTGCTGAGAACTTTGTAAAAACAGTAGTTTCAAATGTATGCATTTAGAGAAAAGCAACTGTTTGTGTAGTTGTAATAAGGAAGAATGTATAATAATGAAATGAGCAACAAAAATAGGCCATAAAGTATACAGTTCAGCTTAACAAAATGGCTGACGCGTTCGAGAAACATTCTTAATCGTCACTGCCAAGGTTACTGAGTAATAAAGATGAGGGATAACCCAGGATCCTATCCATAAAACATAGCTATAGGTAAAGTTACAATCTATCATCCTAAATTATATTGGCATGATAGAATCTAAGGAAGAATAGAGGATATGGTGAACATCAGGTGGGTCACTCACCAATATATGCTGCACGAGTGGACCCAAGCATCTGTCCAGTCAAGGGTTCCTTTGTATGGAGACCATGTATCTTGAATCATACAGTCAAAGAGTGGAGCCTGGGATGGGTTATAAAGAGCAGGTAAAGAAGCAGATAAAGAAAACAATGTGACTCTGTGATTATTTAACTGTAATAAGTTGAATACAAAGGCTCACCGAGGTACAGAGTCTTAAAAGCACATCTGGGGTGTTCAGCGTTGTCACAATGACATTACAGGGCTACGTTCAATGATAGTGACTGTCATGCATGCTGTGGTTAACTAGCGAAGTGTTGATTCAACAGGGTGCTGTTCAGTGTTACTTTCATGCGATTGTACTGTGTTTAAGCAGCGGAACGCTGTGCAGAGACGTGTATGGAGTTTAGAATCAGGAGCGTCCATTGGATAAGGAAAGACGTCTATTCCTATTGTATAAATGACTTCCTGAGCCGGATCCGATCACTAAGTACAGTGAATGAAGTCAATCGCGCGTGGACGAGAACACCAAGCGGGTGTGTTCCGTGTGGTGGGCTACACAAGAGGTCGCAACTAGCAACAATTGCCAGGGTGAAGACGCGAGTAAAATGATGCGCGTCCTTTGTCTTGTAACTGGAATGGAACTCCGGATTGTGGACAGCGAAGTTGGACATAGGAGTACGTGAAGGTTGTTGTAATGGGAAAAAAACAATGGCAGCCATATTAGACTAATGTTGAAGGTGTAGGGAGGATCTCCGCAAACTTTAAGTTAATCAATCTTATGCATGTGTATACTCGGTTATAAATGTATATTTAGTTATAAAGAGGGAATAACTAGGATATATCAGGTAAAAGTCAGATTAAAGAAAAATCAAATAAAATAGTGTCACGTGCTGATTTGGATGTGTGAATCAAGTGACTTCGGATTTACATTTCATGAGATGTCAAACACAGTTACACATGGTGAACATCAGAGATGTTATAAACAGATAAATCACAAGTGAAATATTCAATGGGTCTTCAGCAGCCAACAGTGGTGTCCATAATGTGGGGATGGAAACTCGTGAGGATATCTCATGTGGTTATACATTATGTCGGATGCCTGGATTAACTAGTGAACATGGTTTGAAGAGCGGGTCTACCTGTGGGTACATAATTCATAATGGTCAATCATATCTATAGTCATTCCTTGTGTGACAGGTCAGTTAAAGTAAAGGGGGATACCTGTGAAATCTAGGTACACATAGTTCATTTTACAAAAAACATCCAGCTTCTTACATTGGCCTGAAATTACCTACCAATAAAAATAACCTTGCACATATAATCTGGTGTTCTTCCCATTGGAATTCTTGGGGAAATATAATGGCAAGTGGTGCATTTTTAAGCAAATGAAGCCTGGACTATTGGTCACAAATGTGTGCATTTGATGACCACTTGCAGAGTGGTCCAGGCAATGTATGTTAATTCTTAATTATTAATAGTATCTTTATTGGATTGCAAATTATTGAACCATGGACAATTTGTCATGTCTTTTATTTATTTGTCTTTTATGGACTTTCCAGCTTTACAAAGGAGCAAACAATGACAATCACAATCATACAACAATGGGTATAGTCAAATATTGTATTGTGCCTATTAAAGCATGTGTCAGCTGAGGAAAGCATCAGAAGATGACAGTTTATTCAAAAGGACACTACAATGAGTATAGAACAATGTATATATGATTGGCAACAACAATGGAATTCATTTAATCGTAGTCAGTTGGGAATTCATGTTACTCATGTTACCAGTATGCACTTGCCACCCTTCTGCACATAGACCCACTACACTCAACTGAAGGTGAATTAATTGCAAAGGTCCTACAACCAAATTCAGCCAACATTACATCTCCTGGTGTCATACAGCTCCAAGTGGTCTAACGACTGTGGAGGGTTCACTGGTTAGTAGTTTTATTGCTGATGATTGTGTTCACACCTTTCCACATACCAGTGCGGTTGCTGGATGCGTGTTCTCTTCAATTGCTGGCTTGATATATCCAGACAGTATGTTTGCACCTTGAAGATGGCTGTTGCTTCTGATTTTGTTGTACTATGATCCTTGTGGGGCGCGCTTAAATTACAGCCTTAAGATTCATTTTATCAGACTTTCACCATGCTTCAATAACATGCTGTTGAAACTCTATCAGCACTTTCCACCTTCCTGCTCTCTCTGATGACAGTTCCACAAGTAAAAGTATTTTACGGCTGCCAGGACAAGCTAATTGGCTAAATTTCCTGCACCTTCTGTTTCAGGCTACACTGGAACCCCTGTCTCATTCCCGGTGTGTCTCCTTCTGCTTGGACTTCACTCCATGGCCCAGATCAACAGATGAGAAAAATTGTAGGGTTCTGTGAGCAACACATAGCTAACAATATCCACATTGGGGATTACTGCCATAGTGAAATCACACCCCAGGTTATAAAAGAGATTAAGCAAAATAATGAAGGATACACAGAGTGCAGTAGTTCTCTGATAGGAGAATGGGAGTGAACTCTGAGGAATGTAATCAGCAGTATCTGGGGACACTGTCACGATTCATGGGATCCCGTCACTTCTCCCCAAGGGGAGCCCTTTCCTGTGGGGCTGGGGAGGTGAGGATGCTACCCGATAGTCCCCCTTAGGGTGGTAAAAAGCAGAAGCACCTCACAAGGAGAGATTCCCTCTATGGGGACAAAGACTCCCATTGCATGATGGAACTCCCTAACTCCCCTCCCCTAAAAACTATAAAACCCTTAAAATCGGTTGAGGATCAGGCTGACTGTGCTACTGTGTGCTAATGTGATATTCCTTCTCTTCCTCTGGTAATATAAGACACCATTAATATGAACTTTCAGTCTAAGCAGAATTTGTACTTTGAATGTATTAAGAAGAAGAGAAGAAGAAAATTCACTGATTTATGCAGAACACCCATGTGAAAGATTCTGGGACAAATTGGCCTTAAGGAGGCAAGAGGAGTACACAACTGAGCCTGACGACGGTCCCAGCTCAACACGATAAAAAGTAAAGAACGACTCAGTAAAGCAAGCAACAGGCCCAAAGCCTTCTCAGCCGTGAGATTCGAACTGGGAGAGAAGATTGGACATTGAAGGAGGAACCCAGATGCTGGGAGGACACCGGCTGCAGACCAGAAGAGTCCTACTATGGTTGAGTGGGAGCAACCCAAACTGAAAACTGGAACCCGAGACATGGTGGTGTGACCTTGTGGGGTGGATTGAGTGGTCCCACTCATACACCAACACTGCCTGCCCGGAATACCTGTAGAGATACAGTGGGACGGCAGGGCGACCTCATCTTAGTTATTGCATTGACAATAAGAATTGTGAAGAAACTCTCAGGAATTATCTCACTTGCCTCAGTAAACAAATTGAGAGTAAGAGTTGTGAAGAAAGCCTCTGGAGTGATCCCCCTCATCCCGGTAATTTCACTAAGAATAACAACAGTTGGGAATAATGCCTGGGAAGATATCTCCTTCATCCCAATAATTGTTATAACTGTAGTCAAAGTGAAGAGAGACCGAGAAAGACATGTGTGGCCACTAGAGCTCTAGAAGGAGCATCACTAAATAGCTGGGCATGCAGCCTAGCAGGAGCAGGAAAACTATATAAATAGATTTCAGCCTGTATTGGGAAGAAGCTCTGTGGGTGAGGCTGGGCTGGTGGGAGACTAACCTCACTTTGAAAATTACCTAAATCAGAAATTCCTGCTGGTAATCGGTTTGTGTGTCCCCAAAGATCACATGACTGCCATACATATTCACTGGATAACTGTAGAAGTTAAAAATGATGTTTGCTTGAATGATTTTTGCTTGAATTATGTTTTTGAAATGTGAAAATCACAGAGAGCTGAAACCCTTGGATTTTCATATATACATTTAGAACATGAACCTGGACTGATACACTTGCTCCTCTTAATATGCACCTTTGTGTTTGTTTTGGTTTGGTTAATCTTCCATCCTGACACTGTTAGCTATAGTTTTACATTTGTGTGATTTGTGATGCACTCTTGGATCCTCCAACCTCTTTCTTCGAATACTGAGACTGGGGTGGCTGGACATCAATAAATAGATATATAATTGGGAGCCTTACCCTAGATGGCCAAGACAGGTCTAGATAAATATGCATTGTTACACTCTTTGTTACCATCTTGTTCACAGAATGTATAATGATGCTGATTAGCATATCCTATATTGTTGTGGACCTGCCTTTCCTGCATCTTTTGCAACCTTTCCTGTTGTTGAACATGTCAGTAATTTACACCTCTTGTATAGAACAATGGCAATGCACATATCATGAACAAAGCAGTACTGCAGCCAGGGATAGCAATATGACATGGTAGAAGCCATGCATAAGTGTGATTGGGTGACAGACAATGAGAAGCCAATAGGGCTATGCGACTGTGACATTAGGCTCTGCCCGGGCTTCAGGCACACCCAGAGATGCATAACATGTCACCCATGAAGGTAAGACACATTCTCCTTGGAAATGAAATAAGGAGTCACATGGTTGCTAGTCACCCAACCAGAGCCCTATGCATACGATGCAGGGATCCACTGCAGGCAGAGAGATGGTCATTTCGTTATGCTGAGCAATATTTACAGATCAATCAATATATAGTATTTGCTATATAAATGTATGCCTTTGTGCGTCAAAGATAGTTACAGTAAGCGTTTCCCATTTACTCGATATATTTGTGCTGTTCAATGTGAATAAATGTGCAGTCCAGACACCCGCATCGTGGGAGTGAATAGAGGAAGACATAATTCTTAAGGTAGAGGCATCCTTGGTAATGCATGCCTATGCTCGGTCTTAAGATTAACATGCCCTGATGGGCGTATAACATTGCGTCTAGAACGCAAAGTGTCCTGATAAAAATGAAGGCACTGACCTGTGTCAAACAGTACAGTTTGTCCGTGGCATTTTGCCGCATGCAATGCGATCTATAAAAAAGCATTAGTGTAACTGAAAATGGGCCTCATTACGAGTCACCCAGTGTGGAAATAACGTTGGCGATAAACCCGCCGCCACCGTTGTTTCCGGACTGGGTGATCTCGAGTTCTGCAGGCGGGAGGTGTCATTCCTGCCAGGTCTGACCTGGCAGGTTTAACACCACCTCCCTGCGGAATTGCCAGGTCACCAGTGTCGTAATGCCCCGGAATAACATAAAACAATAGATGGGTATCCTCTACTTCGCTGACTGTGAGGAAGCAAAATCATGGTAAACAGAAATCGACACACAGCATCCCTAATGTAAGGATATTTGGCGTGTTACAGCACAAAGTACAGCACTACTGCACAGGATCAATGTGTAGCAGGTTTTTTTTATGCAGCGCCAATGCATGGGTGGTGCATTGCTATGATGCAGTTGTTTCAAGCTATGTGTTGCCAGTGTAACATGGACATATATGTAAGGGCAGGTTATTCAGTCAAAAACGATTTTTACATATAAAATGCAAATACATTTTTCACAGATAAAAGCACACATCTGTACCTTCAAAATGCACACCATTTCTCACATGAAATGCCTATGTTGCAAGAGACACATTTGGTAATTAACAAACTAATCTCACTAACAAGACTAATAATTATAACTCATTAATAAAAGAATGTGTCTTCACTGCAAAATGAGGCCTACTTTGAAAATCAGTTTTAAACACACATTCAAGTTTTCTTTTTCTTTTGCCTTTCTGTGCTCTGTCCACAGTAACTGCAGGAAGCAAAGACTTTGAATAAGCAGGAAATCAGTTTAGTTACAGTTGCAACTGTATAAGCCAAGCCATTGTGTACAGAGGGTGGTTAGGGCATGATAGAATTTTATTGGTTAGGATCCTTTGGTAGGAGGGAACCAGAGTTTCTTTTTTGTTTAATCTCGAGGAAGGAGCTAGAGAGAGACATCTTGACACACCTCGAAGAAGGATGGGGTTGACAGCTGGGGAGGCCTGATTCCTAAAGCAGATTCAACTTGGTTGCAGAGACTGGCTTTTCCAGTCAACAAGTCCCAGTTCGAGTGACGGCAGATGCTTGTCCTTGCTGGGTGAACCCCTCCAGAAGGCGAACAGCCAAAGAAGTTACATGCTGAATAAGTCTGGTAATTATCTTGCTGAGGTGTGGGGGCTGAGTGTGTACGAGAATATTCAGTCAGTGTAGGAAAGGAGATTTCTGTGCTTTACTCACGTGTTTAATGTTGCAAATTGAGTTCTTGTCTCCGCCACTCTCTTTTCAGTGTATCACAGATAATGCTGTTACTGTGTTATTTCATTTATTTCTGTAAAGAGTGAGATCGTGTTTAAATGCAACTTTTATAATACACAAAAATACCTGAAAGCAGACGGGTGGTGTGTTTTATATTTACCAATACAGTGCTGATGATGTGGGGAGATGTTTAGTGCAATTGTCATTTTCAAGGTAGCTAAACATAAAATTTGGCTGCGGCTGTGTACACAATGTAATTCAGTATGAGCAATTATAACTAACTGTGTGTGTTGTAGTCTGCCGGAGGTCTACGAGTCGGCAAAAAGGGAGGCCCGGGACATAGTTCACTACTGTATATAAGATAGTGAAAACTACCACATGATAGCTCGCTGCCGTAGATAAGACAGAGAGAAATTGCCCATGGTGGCACACTAAAAATGAAAATGTGGTGTTCCTGAAATGCAAGCCTGAGGTCTCTCTAGTGATTACACGAAAAATCTAAACAAAAATAAGGGGTTCTGGATATTGGGGCCACAAATAAAACAAAGGAATTATGCTCACCAAAATACCACCAATCACGCATACCAACCACGCATACCAACCACGCATGTCTGTGTGCTGAAATAATGCATGTCCACTGTATTATTGTTGTACATGGCCCAATCTGAATACAAGGAGTGATTGTTGCTAAATTATTTTTCGGCGGTATGAAAATACCGTCAGGCCCCAAATCTCCACAAAAATACCCAACACTAACTTGTACTTTTATATGTATGTCCTTTAGATGTGTTTTTACTCTGGTATTGAGTGTTTTACAATTGGTCCTCTAATTTGATGATTATGACAATGATTCCATCTTGTTTCGCTGCATTGTTCAGCATGTGCCATTAACATAGTTTTGCTGTTTGCACATTAGAACTCCCTTAGAGTTTCTGTGGGCTTCCCCGATTGAGTGATCCCCTTCACTCACTCGGAGATACCCCCCAGTTAACCTGTTGTTCTCCGTTTGGGAATCTATTTAGATTGATGTACTTTCTGTCGATATCCCTTTGAGGTTTACAATTGACATTGGCACTTTACCACAGTATGCACTTTATCTCTTAAATCATATGACCTAACCTTATGCATTGCACACATTTTTTGCTATTTAATTCTGTTTTTTAATATATTGAAATAAATTTATATAAAAAAAACTCAATAAACATGCTATTTTTTATGATATATTGATTGATGTACGGTGATCGGTTCTATGACCAGCAGTGCTGTGTCCATTTCCATAATGGTGAGACTAGGTTCTTAAAGTGAGTTTATACATTTTCCGCTGACTTGTTACCGTAATGCCCCGGAATCACAGAGGTGGAATGGTAATACGAGTCCGGCGGTAACCTGCTGGAATTTTAGGTATGGTTACCGTAATGAGGCCCATTTGGTCCCGGGAATTCCGGAGGCGGAATTCGATAAATCCCCATTCCCATTGAGTTCCATAGGATTCAATGGGAAAGGGGAAGTGGAAACACCGGCACCATCTTGTGATGATGCCGGTGTTTCCAAGTCTGCCTGCAGGCGGGTGGTGTTAAACCAGCCAGGTCAGACCTGGCGGGAATGACAACTCCCACCTGCAGAACTCGAGATCACCCGGTCCCGAAACGATGGTGGCGGGTTTACCGCCACCGTTATTTCCAGACCGGGTGACTCGTAACGTGGACCAATATCTTTTAAGAACAGCTTTTTTCGCAATATCTGTAGTTATCCAATCTCACCATGATACTTGATCGTATTTGTCTTGGTGCACAACAGCAGTAGAAGCCGGAGCTGTTGTGCTTGTTCCTACTTGGACGGCCTCGATGCCATGGAAATGGCAACAACAGAGTGCCTGACAAGATGGCCATCACGCTGTGACAGCGGCAGCCATCGTGGGAAAGTATAGTCTGGTATAAAGTAGATGATGTGCCTTAGTTATGTTAAAACTCAGTGTTATTGCGTGGATGAAAAGGACCTAATCTGAGTATGTAAAATAAAGTATAATCAAGCATAGTATTGTTCACTCTCTTTATTTCGCTGTCTAATCACCTCCTGACCATGCCGAACACCAAAAATGACTGACACGCCCTTAGTATTTGTGAAAATGATGCATAAAGACTTTGTGTCCCTATGCTTATCATATATTTGATGTTTACCCCCTCATGTGTACCTATGTTGGATGAGGGGAGTGTCACTCCTTAGTTACAAATGCTCTGACATTGATTTGTAAAGCACTCATGTCCCTATGCTCGTATATCTGGTGTATGCCCTCTTGTATGTGCCTATGTTGTATGAGGGGAGTGTCTCTCCTTAGTTTCAAATGCTTTAGCATTCATAACATATCAATGCAGAAAACAAATTTATAAAACAACTGTGAAAGAGTAACAGCCAAAAATACATTTGAAGTAGGCAAATATGCATTTGTGAATATAAAAAAGGTATTCTTGGGTCTAGATATTGTGATACACATGTTGTTGTCAATCTCCCAGGATTCCAGCAAACTCTCACAACCATCTGGAATGACTTCAACAGTTAGTAGTTCTTTTGATGTTTGGTAGAGATATCATCTAATGTGCAGGTAGCTTCATCCTCTGAGGTTATAATGTAGAGTCTCTAAAGTCGAAACCTCTTGATCCTTACTACAAGAAGCAGTTAAGATCCCAGTCCTCATTCATACTGTTAGGCATCATAGTGTACAACCGGTCTATCCAAAAGGGCATCACATTGCTGCCTTATTTTTCATGTCTCAATGTTGTCCTTTGTCCTCAATTACTTCAAGCACTTGAAACTTGACTTGTGCTGCATTGTGATTCTTTTCGGGTAAAGTGCCTTGTTACTGATGATGTGTTTTTTTTTTTTATTCCTGATGCAGGATTTGTGTTAGTTCATGCAAATTCTTACTTTCCTCTCTGTCTCGATGACATAGCACAGACCACATGGGAACTTGATACAATACACTGTGTTCTCCGTATTGCGAGTAGTAAATTCCCCTGTTTAATCCTCTCCCCTGTGCAGGGATGTGAAACAGTATTCCCTTTATTGTGGCAGTTCCCACATTTCAAGACGGTGCCTTGTCTATTGCTCTTAGTTGCAATGTTTTTGGTTGTTCTTGTGTTGACTAATAGGTCTCTTAAATTGCTACTCCTTTGGTAAGCAAAGATTAGTTTTGATGTGAACAGTTCCTTTGTGAGATTGTCGGTAGTCAGAATATTCCAATGCTTGGTGATTTTCTTTCCTTTTTCCCATTTAGCAAGATACACAAGCTGCTCAATCTTGAAGAATGCATATGCTTCAACAAGACTTGTGGAGACACAAAAACAAGTACTATGTGTAAAGGTGCATAAGAGTAAACTAGACACGTGAACTTGATAGAAACTAACACCTCAAAAACAATCACCAAGAAAGGTGTTGGGAATTTCATCTTTAATCAAAATAGGCCTTAGAGGGGCGTGCCCCTGGCATGTACTTCCCTACTGCATGAGGTGATACATTATTTTGAATTCCAGGACATTTTGAAAAGGAAGGACCCAGATGACACCCATGAAAGCAATGCTTTCTAACTTCTGCTTTATACGTTTGAGAGAACCAGCATCATATGTGCCAGTGTGTGCAGCACACATTCTGGGTGTTTTTAACCTTTGCTTAGGCTCTAAAATGACTTTAATACTAATGTGCAGCATATAACAATTTCTTTTTTTAAACTAACATAATGAAAAGTACATTAATTACCTCACAAACATGGGACACATTGGCCCTCATTACGACCCTGGCGGATTTTTACCGCCATCGACGGACTTTCCGGCCATGGCGCAAAGTCCCTTTACGCCATGGCGGATGGCGGACTTACCGCCCCATTCCGAGGTCGGCGGGGCGGTAAGTCCCCATTGACCCATTTACCCTTCCCCATTCCCATTTTGGCCCCATAGGGTATAATGGGAGTGGGGAAGGAGTTAATTACGCCACCGTAAAATACGGTGGCGTAATTAACACCAAGGTCCCAGAGCGCCATGGATTTTTCCGCCCGCAAAAAGCGGGCGGAAAAATGTCCATGGCGCTCCGGGAACTCGTAGTTGGCGGTAAGGGGTCGGCGCAGCTAACGCTGGCGCAGACCCCTTAGCGCCAGGGTCCTAATGAGGGCCATTATGTGTAATGCCATTGGGACTCTTGAAATTATCCTTTGTGTTTTTCTACACATTACATCCTCTTTGCTGGCCCCACAACATTGTTAACTACTTTTCTAACGTATCTAACTTTTGACTGAGTGTCTGTAAATCATAGTTCACCTTTCTGCATACTGACCTGTCCACCAGCCACAGACTCAACTTGTTAGTGTATTTCAAACCTACTCCTCTGCTGATTAAAAACTATCATCATTTTTGGTATGTCCGAGAAAGTTTTGGTTCTACTTTGTTTTAATTGTTGAAGTTTGAATTGCTACTTTTTTAGATAGTTAATTTATTTTAAATGCTGTATTGCTGGGTCATTCTGATACTACAAAGTACAATGTGTAACAGTACAAAGACCCCATTGGAGCACCTACCATCAATCACATAGACTCAACAAACTCAGATGAAGATAGACTATCAAAATATAGCCAGGTAGGTCACAACTAAACAAATCCAGGGCTATCAATCAACCGAACACCATTGTTAATTAAAGGTGGGATAGTGTGTCTTACATTATGCAAGTTAAGATCATCCTAAAAATGGTGGTGTACGTCGTTTGAAAATAAAATAAAATAAAACAATTGCCATTGGATCCCAAAACCAATACAAATACAGGATCATTACTGCTCAAAATCATACTAATCCCCAACTAATCCCCAACTAGTGAAGAGGCTTTGAATGCTCAAAAGCAAATGTTTACTATTTACAAACAACTTGAAAATACATATAAATTGGTTGAAGATTAATAATCAATACTTGTATAAAAATAAATGTAAACTCGGGAAAACATAAATGATTGCATGAATGTATTAGGTTACAATTGTCCTGCTCTGTACAATTACCTCCTACCTGAACAACAACACTTGCAGAGAAAACCTAATGCTTAATAAGGAATGCATAAATACAATATTACCATTTACTAGTACAATAGTGAAAAATTAACCTGGTTTCAGTGTGGACTTGGTGCTTCTCAAGAGATCATGCACCCCAACTCTTCTGTAGAAGCAGTCAATGATGAATCCTGATGACCCAGTGGATTATTCTATTTTCTGTGCACCTTTTCTGGCAAAGGTGGTGATCCTCCAAATTCAGGCCTACGATGAATCATCACAATATCTAGGTTACAGAAACCTGTTTAAGACCGGACAGGGGCACAAAGACTCCTCTTGTGTATGTATGAAATTAAGGTCCCGGCTCATAGCTCAAAATCATGGAACTCTCCTCATCATGTTGGACCTCTATGCCACATTTGATTCCCTCGGCTATTCCTTGGATATAAATGGAAGCCTCAGAACTGGAGCTATTTTGTTAGAAATAGAGTAGCCTGAACTTTGTTGATGTGTAGGGCAGACTGAATTTTGCTGCATCATCTATCACAACTGTAAAAGCACAAAAAGCCTTTGCAAGTAATAACTCTGTGAAGGTCTTGCCAATGTCCTTTGATTAAAATACCAAATAAACAAAGGCAGTACCTATTTCCTACTGAATTCCCCTTGTGGGACATTCCTACTATAAAGTGTAATACCTAATATTTGTTTCCACCTTTAATTATTTGTATTTCCCAAGAGGACCTGTGCAGGTGGTTCCTACTGCTGCCACTGCAAAGCAAGTGAGTGAACCCATCTTGTTATCTGCTCTTTTCTGTCCTTGTCTAACTTTTGTTTGCCACCATGTTGCCTCTTTCTCTCCTTTTCCAATTTTCATTTGCCCCATCTGTTATTTTCTCTATCTCTCTTTAATGCCTCTCACTCCTTTTCTGATTTGCATTGTCTCCCACCTTGCCTCTTTCTCTCATTCTCTGATTTTCATTTGCCCCATCTGCTCCTCTCTATCTCTCTCTCTCTCTCTCTCTCTTTAATTGCTCTTACTCTCCTTTTCCGATTTTTGGTTGCCCCCACATTGCCTCTGTCTCTCCTTTTCCGATATTAATTTGCCCCATCTGCTCTTCTCTCTCTCTCTTTCTCTCTCTCTCTCCATCTCTGGTGCTTCTTTCTCTCCTTTTCTCATTTTTGTTTGCCCCCATAGTGCCTCTTTCTCTCACTTGTTGGTGCCTCTTTTTTCTGTTCTCCATGCTGGGTCCCTCCTCTTTCCCTCCCCCGGCCTTTCTCGCTCCCTCTTCCCACCTCCCTACGCACCAATTGTTTGATGGAAGCCTTAGCCACCCTCTTAACAGCAGGAACCAGGGCAGCCTCTGCCCAGGCAACCCTCGGCTAAGGGGCTAGAGGAAAATGGCAGCTTCTGAAGAAGCAGCTTCAGACTCTGTTGGCCTGTGGGGCCTGCAGCCGTCAACCAGCAGTTACTGACAAGGTAAGTGAGGTTCTGGACAAGGGGTGCAGCCATCACTGCTCCCCACTAAACTGACCAACCCAAACTATACTTTCTTACAAGTATCTTATACTCTATTTGCTGGTTGTCTGATGCGTCCACCCCAAAGTTTGTTTAGTAAACTTACCTCACATTTAGACTGACTGTTTCTAGTTAGACATATCTTGCATTAAGCCTGATTGTGTCTAGTTAGCCATATCTCACATTTAGCCTGATTACTTTGTAATCAACACGCTTCAAGTGTTACTGAATTTACTGTTGTGCCCCCACTTTAGGCCATTCTCCCTCCATCCAGGTTTCCCAAATCTAGGTGTTAATACATTTAGGAGAATTGTGCTAATTAGCCATATCTCATATTTAGGCAAATTGTGTACTAGCCCTATTTGAATTTAGACCAACTGTGCTAGCTAGCCTTATCTCACACTTAGGCAATTAGTGTTCCCGGCCCTATTTTAAGTCCGACCAACTGTGTTACTTAGACATATCTCACATGTGAGCACAATGTGTCAATTAGCCATATCTCAGACTTGAGCAGATTGTGTGAGTTAGCCATATCTTGCACGTGGGCGACTTGTGTTGATTAGCCATATCTCACACTTAGGCGAATTGTGTTTTAGCCCTACCTGAATTTAGACCAACTTTGTTAGTTAGCCATTTTTCACACCCAGGCTAAAGACTGGAAGCAAACTTTCAAAAATTATAGAAAGGTAGGCCATCTCACCCAGAATATTTCACATCTCGATGAATTGTGTTACTTAGCACACTTCTAATATCTAGACGTATTGTATTAGTTAGACATTTCTCACATCTAGGTGAACTATGCTAGTCAGTCATATTCCACATCTACCCAATTTTGTAACCTAGCCATCTCCAAGTTTAGATGAACAGTTTTAGCCATATTCCAAATCAAGCCGAATCTTACTACTTAGCCATTTCTCAAACGTAGGTGAACTGTGCTAGTTAGCGATATTGCTCACCTCGGCGTACTGTGTTGCTTAGCTAATTCTCACATCTAGAGGTATTGTATTAGTAATTTCTCATATGTAGGCCTACTGTGTTGCTTAGCCATTTCTCACATATAGGCACACTTTGTTGCTTAGTCATTTCTCACATATAGGGGTACTGTGTTGCTCAGCCTGTGAAACTGTTAGCTGGTAATAGTTCACATTTAGATGAACTGTGTTGCTTGGCAATTAACAAACCGTACTAATACTCAACTTTTCCCATACACCTCTTGTATCCTGCACCAATATAACCAGACCTCTGCAGCACAGCAAACTGCACATACTTCACAACACTACAACCACAAAACAAAATACACACAATCTTGCACAACACCACACAATGGCCACCCCCCGAATCTCACTCACAGGATAAGTGAACAGTGTTTCTGAACTGAAGCTTCCAACAACAATTAACTCCCTTGCTCTTTTCCTGCTGCTCCCAGTAACCTCGCCAACCCCCCCACTTATCTCACAGGACTGCCTGAGCGCTGAGAGACCACACACGTGGCAACTGTGTGTGGAATAAACATTAACATACTAACATTATGGCTAAAAATTCCAATTTTTAAACTTGAATTGATTTGGTAGTCCCAACACTTACCTCAAAGCGAGTGGTCTTCAGGCTATAGACGTGCTTTTCTACCCTGACATAGATCTACGATTCTGCTTAGTTAGTGAATTAACAATGAAACACTTGTGTATAGGTGCATTATAAATGCCATATCATATCATATCATGTCATATCATATGTCTTGTATTTTAAACCATAAATTGTGTTTATTCCCCATCATAAAGTTTTGTTATAAATTACATTTTTTATTGCTTTGGTTAACATGATATTCCCAACACTGAAGCTGATAGTCTGTGATCTTCTGGCCATAGGCTTTCTGTTCTACCCTGACATGGCTGTACATTCCAACATAGTTAGATCTGTACCTTATAATTTACCACAGAAAATGTATTTCTGAGAAGACCTTGTCACTTGTATGCTGTTCTCATCAGTTAGAGTGACCATGAGCTCTTAATGTCTTCGTACATGTTAAGTGCATGAAGACATCCTGCTTTTGCCTGTGGGTGCTGCTAGGGAGGGGCCCACTATACAAGGCACGTTCCAGGTATTGTGGCACCATTGACTACATCGACTAGGTTCTGATTGCTGTTCAATCACATCTATTTATACATTGTTCATGCATGCTTAAACTACTAATTCTCTAACTGTAAGGATGTGTGGCACTCCCATAACGCATAGTTCTACAAAAGATGAGTCATTATTGTATTATGTATCATACCTACAGATTAACAAAATAATTTCCCATAAACAAAAGCTAAAAAGACTCTTTACACCAATGATAATCATCATCTTGGACTGCAGAAAGATTGTCCCAGAAAATCCAGCCTCTTCCTCATACCCAGGACATTTCTTTTTCAACCTGTTGGCTCTCTGATTGACATTAAATCCACTGTTGTTCATCCATATGGTTACATTATTCAGCCCACTATAAACATTTCTTTTCTAACAGAAACATGGCATGTTAATGCTTTGAGACACTCACATATGTTCCTCTTCCACAGAGTTCATCTTTCTTACCCAGTTTCTCAAGACAAGCCAGTAGTTGGGTTGGTGACAATGGTCAAAGAAAATATAAGGACCACCTCTAAAAAACAATTAACTTAAACTGAAAATATGTATTCTTGAATCCTGCAAATACTGACAACTCCCCCTTGGGACATATTACAGACACTTTGCCCTGGTGGAAGTGCAATATTGCATGATATTAGCACTAGGGCAATGTTTTCCCTGGAGAAAGACTTAGGGCCTGATTCATGGAACATTTTCGTATGGGATTGCACCATTATAAAACGCTTCCATAAATCAGGCCCTTCATCTTTCAATGCATTTTTGCATGAGAGTAAAGTTTGGCCTATTGCAAATACACAATGCTATTAGCACTGAGACACATTTGCCCAGCTGCAATAATGCATTGAAAGCATATTTTGTTAGCACTATGTCAATTTTTACCCTAGGGGTAATTCGATGCAAAATTGCACATACACTAGTAAACAGTCTCTATAAACTATATTGTAAGGAACAAAACTAAGATGCATGGAGAGTGCCTCAATTTAAATAAAAGGGGTACCAGAATAATGCATCACTTTATTCATTAATGCTTTCCATCAACTACCATGGAACTAGTGGGCCTGTGGGATGCAGGTTGTTACTTGCTTCCCTGAGAGACATAACACAGCACTTAGTGCAGAGTTTGCCACACACCCAAAACATTTTTCCACTGACTATTAAATGCACAGCTAGAAGTGCTGAAAACCTTGGTTAAACAAAACTGTCCATGCTCATTTAAAAGTACCACTGTAATAATGTACTGAATGCCAATGAAAGCCTGCATCCGTTTCTATATCATCAGGAAAACATAATATATGTTGGAAAACACACCTCCCTATGTGTCCATCTGTTAATATATATATGTATATATATATTCAGTGAAAAAACTTTGTTAAAGGGACATTATGGTTAAGTTGCGCTAGTAAAAACCTATGAAATTCAGTGAAAAAAATGTGTTAAAGGGACGCTAGGGTTCCAAGTAAAACCGAAATAAAACCCTGAAATTCGACAGTTATGGTAAGCTAAGCAACCATAACTCGCACCACCACCATGCACGGCTAAGACTAACACCCACGACATGAAAGATGACATCACAAATGTCATTGATGACATCACTGATGACATCACATGTCTGGATCACACTTTTTGAGGTATGAGGTATGTGGTAGTGGAAATCACTACTACCCGCACTCGGCGTGAGTCTTGGGCGTGGCGGTTATTTACCATACATGGGAATGGTCCTAAGGCTTGTGCGAACCGAGTTACCTGCAATCAGTGCAAAATGGTACTCAGTCGCGGGAGGCATGGTTCATATAGCTTTGGGACCAGTACCGTGAAGCGATTTCTCAAGTAATTTCACAATGGGGCCATTTGCAAGGTTGTACCTTGCGATGAGAGTTGCAGGTTGATTTCCTCTACTTCATCCTCCGTTTCTGATGCTGTCACCACAAGGAACACTCCTGTGGGACAGCGACTTCCTCAAGCAGCCTCAGAGGCCATACGCAATGCTGATGACCCTTACCTTTCGAGTGTCACAGTTGTGTGTATATACTGGAACGCAGTACTCTGCAGGGGGGAGCGGCTTCGAAGTGCTTTTGAGACTATCGTCTCAGAGCACGAGAAGATCTGAGCACTACCCAAATAAAACCCACTCTACATCTTCCTCTATCAGCTCGCCCTTTCTTATCCCGGTGGTTGGTGTTCCCCCCTTTACCCTCATTCCCCCTCCTCTCCTAATGTGTTGTGTATAAAAAGCCCAAAAAAATATAAAACAATAAAAATCAAAAAAAAATAAGGCTCTTTTCAGAGCCGCCTTTCAAAAAATAGAAGTGAAAATAAATGAAGCAGGACCCTTTGTATTTTTTAGAAGTCCGCGGACAGTCCACGGACGTCTAAAATTTTGCGGTGCTGCCCTATCATAACCATTGCAATTTTCTGTGGGAGGAAGTGGTGGCTCTTAAAAGAGCCTTTTGGTGGCGTTTGTGTTTGAAAAATTATAAATACTCAACACCTACTTCAAAATGGATGCTGTAATTCTAAAAAAGGTTGCAATGCATTTTGTATATTTCTTAGAAAAATTTGATTGCCAGCATAAGTTAGATGTACTCCATCTCTGTGAAAAATGTATGTACTACGAAACATAATATTTTCATTGTGAAAATAGGACATGCCAAAATCTCTTAGAAAGGTACAAAAGCCTTATTGACATTGCGCCTTGCTTTCTCCATTTGTGGACCAAATGAAGAAGAACAAAGCCCCATTTGTCTCTGCGCAATCCGTAAAAAAATTACTTGAGAATTTGGGAACATGTCCATGACCTTTCCAAGTCCTTCTTTCATTGCAAATTGCAAAGAACTTCCAGACACATGTCCTAAACTGTTCCCTCCACAATGAATTACAATTATGTCTGGATTTTGCTCTGTCTCCAAAGTAGCACATAGAGGTAGCAAGTCCAACCACTTCATTCATCGTACTCCATGCCAGTGCACTTCCACATGTGGGAATCCAAGATCTACAGCTACTCCACAGCTTTCTGCATGCACCTTCAACCAATGTATCCACGAGTCTCGCAAAATCCAAACAATCTGTTTTCTGAAACACACAACCATAGCTATCTGTTCTTCTCTCAGCAAAAAGAGTATCTGAGAAAATCTCTCCTGTCACAACACACCCACTAAACTTTCCTGACCAATCCCTTTCTATGCTCATTCTCATTTGCAAGGCTTCCCAACCCAAAAATCCCTGGATGTAACATCCGATGTCCGCGAACTACCGCCATGTCCGCGGACATATCGTAACATGGACTGCCCTTCTACCATTTCCACTTCACTCTCTGTGCCATTCTATCATTGGATGCTGCTAAGAAGTCATATGACCATCCACCAATCACATCCAAGACCTCTACATCTAAGTGCATCATCATAGATCAGCACTGCAAATGTACTGTGAATCTCTCTGAGTACAAGTGTCATTTCATTAGTAAGCACCTTCTACAAGAAATACTGTACCAGTCTCCAACATTTCTACTTGCAGCTCCATGCAGATTCCTATGCATGAACACAAACTACAGGTATGCATATTTTCTGTAAAATACATGAACACATTTTCTAGTTTCATATAAACAGATTAACTGACTTTTACTTTGTATAATCTGTAAAATGAATTGACTGTCTTTTTTTCAATCTCCTAAAATCAACTGTCTCTTACAAACCTTTATACTATTTAATTTCTTTATACACACAAACACTCAAATCATATTGAACTAACATTTTGGAAATAAAATATATAGACTACATATAGTCAAACAAAATTCCATGCACACACTATGTTCAAATCTCAAACAACAATACTTGTACAATAACATAAACATTTTTTTTATTTTTTTCATGTATTTAATTACTTACATTTATATAGGGCAAGCAGCCCATGACATTGAGTCACTATTACTTGCTAAAGCTTAGTTACAGGAATAGTGGTACTCAGTGGTACATTATGAACTTCATAAGGCATACTAAAGATATTTTGTTTGTTACAGTTAGTCATTGCAATACAGTTAATTCATTAACAACATATGATATGAATTAAACTGGTGCAACTTATCTTATGTGAATAAGATAGTTTTAATGGTTTTGAGGAAGGCGCTGAGGATGTCAATTAAAAAAATCAATGTCTAAATTAAAAACAGTGGTATATACAAACAAAATTACTAATATATTTCTTTTACAATTGCAGTGAAGACCATTCTCCTGAAAAGAAGCAGCCAATTTTGAAGTACAAAGAATAACTAAGAAGTAATCTGCTCATTATAGAAAAAAAAGTAAGTTGAATACCACCATAATATTTGTATTATTACTAAAAAAAAACTGTAAAGTTAATTCATGCTATTTCTGTGCCTAAAAATAGAGATTGTGCACCATTCTCTCCAAAAATCCCAGCGATTTTCATCCAGAATGGCCCACAAATTCCTATTTTTCGACACACAAATGACCCAACTCAGCTGTTAGAATTTTGATATTATAGAACAAACAACTGTTCTAATTGTATAGCATTAGATTTACTATTTATACTTCTCCACACCAGTAGCTTACTTTTTTCTGTCATCTGATCCCAAGTTTAGTAGCACATTAATTCAAGAATACCCATCCCTACTAGTTGTAGTTGCCCAATGCACAGTCACACACCATTACATACATCTTCATCATCTTACTCAAACACTCATGCACACAGCACACATACATTGCAGAACACCCCAACCGATACCTTGTTTATTTTTTCAACAGACCCTAAAGAATGCATACCTAAAATCAAGTCCGTAGAAAGCAACGCAGAAGTAGAGCAAATGAAAGTAAAAGTGTCCAACATAAGCATCCATCTCTAGCAAAATTTGTGAAAATAGTTGAAACAAAACAGCTAATACCGTCATTTAGTGAAACAAAAGAAGTTTCAAGTACAAAAACTTTGCCTCCTCTATCAAAATGTAAAACAAACCAGAAAACAATTAACAAAAAATCAGCTATCACTACAGATAAAACTGTTTCTATAAATCTTGATATAGTGCAATGTAAGCATACCAAGAAAAGTATTTTAGCCAAAATGTTCCATCACAGAGTCCTTCAAAATCTTATAAAAACAGGAGAGAAACCAGGTTCAACCCTTAAAACCTATCGTAGGAAATTAATCTTAGAAGCATTGAAAGACAGTGCAATTCTTCTCAAAAGAAAGTTATTTATTTTAGTGTTAAACAAAATGAAACCACTAACAAAACTAATGACTAAATTACAAAAAAGACTTCTCAATAAACGAAATGTCAACAGAAATAACTTCTTAAGTATCTGTGGAGGTGAATGGAATCACACTACAAGCACAGAACCATAATTTAATGAAGAAGCATACAAACAAAAGCAAACAAATACAATTGCCATACATAGCAGTGGTCGAGGTTATGAAGAAGTTAATAATACCATAATGGAACAAGAAGTACTCCTTACAAAAATATGCCCTCAAAAATTAGAATTACCTCTCCATTCAACTGAATCAGAATGTCTAGTGTACAAATGGCCATGCACGTCAATGTGTAACATTCCCAAAAATGTTTTCAAGTCTTTATGCCAATTCCTCAATCAATATGTGAAAAGCAAAGCCAAAATCAAAATTATACTACGGCAAAATATGTGCACCTGTCCAGTGTGCAAGTACACAGGACTACAAGGACATTCATTGGCCTGCATTACAGAACCTACTTGCAAAACACCTTCCATGATATCAAAAGAATATCAACACATCATTCAACTATATGAACTATGGTTTATAAACTGTACTATGCTAAAAGTCCTGCTTTAGCACTAGTCAATTTAAATAACATTCTTCTACATGGTACAGCAAAAGACCTACTTGAAGAAATCGACTATATCCAGAAAAAATATTTCGGACGTGGAAACCACTTACAGAATGAAATATCTGTAAACCAAATTAGCAACAATTCTACACATGGCAACCTTTTACTACACACATACAAAAAAGAAATACTAAAATTTAAAAGTACATCAGCTGAAGTACCAAACCATGTGTGTGTATGTTGCTGCAGAACTTTTTATAAAAGTAACACAAAAACTGTAGACCTATCATACAAAATAAAAGACAATGAAGATTCTAAATGGTTTGAATTAGCTCTCTACCTTATAGCAGAAAACAAATACGAAATAATTGATCCCTTAATACTTTGCAGTTACTGCACTACAAAACTTGACAACAATCAAACTCCTTCACGTGCTATCACAAATACATTGGAATTATATCCACTAACAAAACCCCTGCAACAACTTAATTTATAATACTGACAACTCCCCCTTGGGACATATTACAGACACTTTGCCCTGGTGGAAGTGCAATATTGCATGATATTAGCACTAGGGCAATGTTTTCCCTGGAGAAAGACTTAGGGCCTGATTCATGGAACATTTTCGTATGGGATTGCACCATTATAAAACGCTTCCATAAATCAGGCCCTTCATCTTTCAATGCATTTTTGCATGAGAGTAAAGTTTGGCCTATTGCAAATACACAATGCTATTAGCACTGAGACACATTTGCCCAGCTGCAATAATGCATTGAAAGCATATTTTGTTAGCACTATGTCAATTTTTACCCTAGGGGTAATTCGATGCAAAATTGCACATACACTAGTAAACAGTCTCTATAAACTATATTGTAAGGAACAAAACTAAGATGCATGGAGAGTGCCTCAATTTAAATAAAAGGGGTACCAGAATAATGCATCACTTTATTCATTAATGCTTTCCATCAACTACCATGGAACTAGTGGGCCTGTGGGATGCAGGTTGTTACTTGCTTCCCTGAGAGACATAACACAGCACTTAGTGCAGAGTTTGCCACACACCCAAAACATTTTTCCACTGACTATTAAATGCACAGCTAGAAGTGCTGAAAACCTTGGTTAAACAAAACTGTCCATGCTCATTTAAAAGTACCACTGTAATAATGTACTGAATGCCAATGAAAGCCTGCATCCGTTTCTATATCATCAGGAAAACATAATATATGTTGGAAAACACACCTCCCTATGTGTCCATCTGTTAATATATATATGTATATATATATTCAGTGAAAAAACTTTGTTAAAGGGACATTATGGTTAAGTTGCGCTAGTAAAAACCTATGAAATTCAGTGAAAAAAATGTGTTAAAGGGACGCTAGGGTTCCAAGTAAAACCGAAATAAAACCCTGAAATTCGACAGTTATGGTAAGCTAAGCAACCATAACTCGCACCACCACCATGCACGGCTAAGACTAACACCCACGACATGAAAGATGACATCACAAATGTCATTGATGACATCACTGATGACATCACATGTCTGGATCACACTTTTTGAGGTATGAGGTATGTGGTAGTGGAAATCACTACTACCCGCACTCGGCGTGAGTCTTGGGCGTGGCGGTTATTTACCATACATGGGAATGGTCCTAAGGCTTGTGCGAACCGAGTTACCTGCAATCAGTGCAAAATGGTACTCAGTCGCGGGAGGCATGGTTCATATAGCTTTGGGACCAGTACCGTGAAGCGATTTCTCAAGTAATTTCACAATGGGGCCATTTGCAAGGTTGTACCTTGCGATGAGAGTTGCAGGTTGATTTCCTCTACTTCATCCTCCGTTTCTGATGCTGTCACCACAAGGAACACTCCTGTGGGACAGCGACTTCCTCAAGCAGCCTCAGAGGCCATACGCAATGCTGATGACCCTTACCTTTCGAGTGTCACAGTTGTGTGTATATACTGGAACGCAGTACTCTGCAGGGGGGAGCGGCTTCGAAGTGCTTTTGAGACTATCGTCTCAGAGCACGAGAAGATCTGAGCACTACCCAAATAAAACCCACTCTACATCTTCCTCTATCAGCTCGCCCTTTCTTATCCCGGTGGTTGGTGTTCCCCCCTTTACCCTCATTCCCCCTCCTCTCCTAATGTGTTGTGTATAAAAAGCCCAAAAAAATATAAAACAATAAAAATCAAAAAAAAATAAGGCTCTTTTCAGAGCCGCCTTTCAAAAAATAGAAGTGAAAATAAATGAAGCAGGACCCTTTGTATTTTTTAGAAGTCCGCGGACAGTCCACGGACGTCTAAAATTTTGCGGTGCTGCCCTATCATAACCATTGCAATTTTCTGTGGGAGGAAGTGGTGGCTCTTAAAAGAGCCTTTTGGTGGCGTTTGTGTTTGAAAAATTATAAATACTCAACACCTACTTCAAAATGGATGCTGTAATTCTAAAAAAGGTTGCAATGCATTTTGTATATTTCTTAGAAAAATTTGATTGCCAGCATAAGTTAGATGTACTCCATCTCTGTGAAAAATGTATGTACTACGAAACATAATATTTTCATTGTGAAAATAGGACATGCCAAAATCTCTTAGAAAGGTACAAAAGCCTTATTGACATTGCGCCTTGCTTTCTCCATTTGTGGACCAAATGAAGAAGAACAAAGCCCCATTTGTCTCTGCGCAATCCGTAAAAAAATTACTTGAGAATTTGGGAACATGTCCATGACCTTTCCAAGTCCTTCTTTCATTGCAAATTGCAAAGAACTTCCAGACACATGTCCTAAACTGTTCCCTCCACAATGAATTACAATTATGTCTGGATTTTGCTCTGTCTCCAAAGTAGCACATAGAGGTAGCAAGTCCAACCACTTCATTCATCGTACTCCATGCCAGTGCACTTCCACATGTGGGAATCCAAGATCTACAGCTACTCCACAGCTTTCTGCATGCACCTTCAACCAATGTATCCACGAGTCTCGCAAAATCCAAACAATCTGTTTTCTGAAACACACAACCATAGCTATCTGTTCTTCTCTCAGCAAAAAGAGTATCTGAGAAAATCTCTCCTGTCACAACACACCCACTAAACTTTCCTGACCAATCCCTTTCTATGCTCATTCTCATTTGCAAGGCTTCCCAACCCAAAAATCCCTGGATGTAACATCCGATGTCCGCGAACTACCGCCATGTCCGCGGACATATCGTAACATGGACTGCCCTTCTACCATTTCCACTTCACTCTCTGTGCCATTCTATCATTGGATGCTGCTAAGAAGTCATATGACCATCCACCAATCACATCCAAGACCTCTACATCTAAGTGCATCATCATAGATCAGCACTGCAAATGTACTGTGAATCTCTCTGAGTACAAGTGTCATTTCATTAGTAAGCACCTTCTACAAGAAATACTGTACCAGTCTCCAACATTTCTACTTGCAGCTCCATGCAGATTCCTATGCATGAACACAAACTACAGGTATGCATATTTTCTGTAAAATACATGAACACATTTTCTAGTTTCATATAAACAGATTAACTGACTTTTACTTTGTATAATCTGTAAAATGAATTGACTGTCTTTTTTTCAATCTCCTAAAATCAACTGTCTCTTACAAACCTTTATACTATTTAATTTCTTTATACACACAAACACTCAAATCATATTGAACTAACATTTTGGAAATAAAATATATAGACTACATATAGTCAAACAAAATTCCATGCACACACTATGTTCAAATCTCAAACAACAATACTTGTACAATAACATAAACATTTTTTTTATTTTTTTCATGTATTTAATTACTTACATTTATATAGGGCAAGCAGCCCATGACATTGAGTCACTATTACTTGCTAAAGCTTAGTTACAGGAATAGTGGTACTCAGTGGTACATTATGAACTTCATAAGGCATACTAAAGATATTTTGTTTGTTACAGTTAGTCATTGCAATACAGTTAATTCATTAACAACATATGATATGAATTAAACTGGTGCAACTTATCTTATGTGAATAAGATAGTTTTAATGGTTTTGAGGAAGGCGCTGAGGATGTCAATTAAAAAAATCAATGTCTAAATTAAAAACAGTGGTATATACAAACAAAATTACTAATATATTTCTTTTACAATTGCAGTGAAGACCATTCTCCTGAAAAGAAGCAGCCAATTTTGAAGTACAAAGAATAACTAAGAAGTAATCTGCTCATTATAGAAAAAAAAGTAAGTTGAATACCACCATAATATTTGTATTATTACTAAAAAAAAACTGTAAAGTTAATTCATGCTATTTCTGTGCCTAAAAATAGAGATTGTGCACCATTCTCTCCAAAAATCCCAGCGATTTTCATCCAGAATGGCCCACAAATTCCTATTTTTCGACACACAAATGACCCAACTCAGCTGTTAGAATTTTGATATTATAGAACAAACAACTGTTCTAATTGTATAGCATTAGATTTACTATTTATACTTCTCCACACCAGTAGCTTACTTTTTTCTGTCATCTGATCCCAAGTTTAGTAGCACATTAATTCAAGAATACCCATCCCTACTAGTTGTAGTTGCCCAATGCACAGTCACACACCATTACATACATCTTCATCATCTTACTCAAACACTCATGCACACAGCACACATACATTGCAGAACACCCCAACCGATACCTTGTTTATTTTTTCAACAGACCCTAAAGAATGCATACCTAAAATCAAGTCCGTAGAAAGCAACGCAGAAGTAGAGCAAATGAAAGTAAAAGTGTCCAACATAAGCATCCATCTCTAGCAAAATTTGTGAAAATAGTTGAAACAAAACAGCTAATACCGTCATTTAGTGAAACAAAAGAAGTTTCAAGTACAAAAACTTTGCCTCCTCTATCAAAATGTAAAACAAACCAGAAAACAATTAACAAAAAATCAGCTATCACTACAGATAAAACTGTTTCTATAAATCTTGATATAGTGCAATGTAAGCATACCAAGAAAAGTATTTTAGCCAAAATGTTCCATCACAGAGTCCTTCAAAATCTTATAAAAACAGGAGAGAAACCAGGTTCAACCCTTAAAACCTATCGTAGGAAATTAATCTTAGAAGCATTGAAAGACAGTGCAATTCTTCTCAAAAGAAAGTTATTTATTTTAGTGTTAAACAAAATGAAACCACTAACAAAACTAATGACTAAATTACAAAAAAGACTTCTCAATAAACGAAATGTCAACAGAAATAACTTCTTAAGTATCTGTGGAGGTGAATGGAATCACACTACAAGCACAGAACCATAATTTAATGAAGAAGCATACAAACAAAAGCAAACAAATACAATTGCCATACATAGCAGTGGTCGAGGTTATGAAGAAGTTAATAATACCATAATGGAACAAGAAGTACTCCTTACAAAAATATGCCCTCAAAAATTAGAATTACCTCTCCATTCAACTGAATCAGAATGTCTAGTGTACAAATGGCCATGCACGTCAATGTGTAACATTCCCAAAAATGTTTTCAAGTCTTTATGCCAATTCCTCAATCAATATGTGAAAAGCAAAGCCAAAATCAAAATTATACTACGGCAAAATATGTGCACCTGTCCAGTGTGCAAGTACACAGGACTACAAGGACATTCATTGGCCTGCATTACAGAACCTACTTGCAAAACACCTTCCATGATATCAAAAGAATATCAACACATCATTCAACTATATGAACTATGGTTTATAAACTGTACTATGCTAAAAGTCCTGCTTTAGCACTAGTCAATTTAAATAACATTCTTCTACATGGTACAGCAAAAGACCTACTTGAAGAAATCGACTATATCCAGAAAAAATATTTCGGACGTGGAAACCACTTACAGAATGAAATATCTGTAAACCAAATTAGCAACAATTCTACACATGGCAACCTTTTACTACACACATACAAAAAAGAAATACTAAAATTTAAAAGTACATCAGCTGAAGTACCAAACCATGTGTGTGTATGTTGCTGCAGAACTTTTTATAAAAGTAACACAAAAACTGTAGACCTATCATACAAAATAAAAGACAATGAAGATTCTAAATGGTTTGAATTAGCTCTCTACCTTATAGCAGAAAACAAATACGAAATAATTGATCCCTTAATACTTTGCAGTTACTGCACTACAAAACTTGACAACAATCAAACTCCTTCACGTGCTATCACAAATACATTGGAATTATATCCACTAACAAAACCCCTGCAACAACTTAATTTATATGAGAGCATCATAATTCAAACAGTGCACCCATTTCAAGCAATAATACGCCTTCAACCAAAAATGGCAAAATTACCTCCCTCTGAATTAGTGAAAGGTATTAGTGGAAAAGTAGTGTATTTACCATTACATCTAAAAGAAAAGGTGCATACTCTAGGAGTGCAACTTCCAATGCAGCAATCTTTAATTATCTTAGTAAATGGAGTACCTACAAAAGACAAAAAAATTGGCAACAGCTGGTGGATTTACATAAAGTTAGAGAAGCCTTGCAATATCTTAAAGAGAATAATGAATATTAAAAATAAATTAATATTGAAGAAAACTTGAAGGATACAACTGAAATAATTCAAGAGACACAAGAAGCTGGTCAATTTGAGCTCCTAGATCCTTCTACAATATCAAATACTTTAGACCATTATACAATTCATCCATTGCACTCTAATGACACCATAGAAGATGCACTGGAACCGTACCAAATGTGTCAAACAAAAGGATCATCAATCAGCATCTGGGAAAAAAGTATAGAAGCACGTGCTTTTCCTCTACTCTTTCCTACTGGCAAAGGAGGAAGGTACGATGATAGACCTATTCAAATATCAGCATCAGAATACTGCTCATTACGGATGTATTCTGAAGATCCCAGATTTAGACAAAATGTGGAATACATATTCCACCTACTCTTTGAAAGTGAACTAGCAACTTCATGTTACTGAGTTGCACACATATTAAAATCAGGATCCCACTTTCAAAATATGACAGCTACACAATTATTACAAAAAGTGCAACAAAAAGATGATGTTTTACAATAAAATATTACAAATCTATTAGCAAATATGCGTGGTACTAAAGAGCACTGGTTTTGACGTCATGGAGATGTACGTTGTATGATCAGAAACCTTGGCCCACCCACTTGGTTTGTTACATTAAGTTGTGCAGAATATGCATGGGTAGATTTACATGATTTCCTACGCATATCAAACAAAAACAAAACAAACATAGAGATACTAACACCTGGAGAACTTTGTTCTCTGGATCCTGTTAATGTTTCAAGATATTTTCACCATCGCTTCATTGCTATGCTACATTTTATTTGTAATAAAACTGTTCCTCCCCTTGGAGAAGTGCAACACTTCTTTTGGAGAAAAGAATACCAAGCCAGAGGAGCACCAAATATCCACCTGCTTTTATGGATTAAAGATGCTCCTAAATTTGGTCAAGACAGTGATGCCACTGTTTTACAGTTTATTGAAAAATATGTAACTTGTGAAATTCCATCAGAATTCACAAATAGTGATCTGCATGCACACATTTTACAATTTCAAAGACACAAATGTGACAAATATTGTCGTTGCAAATACAAAAACAAAGGGAAATACTACACCAAATGCCGATTTGGTTTCCCTAGACCAGTTACAAATACAGGTCAAGTGAACAACCTCATGTCTTCAGTTAGACATAGTGTTAAAGGTAAGTCACCTAAAAATACATTTTACATACAAAGAAAAGAAGAAGAAAAATATATCAATGATTACAGTGCAATCATTGCCCACTTATGGAATGTAAACATAGATGTTCAGTACTTTGCTGACAATTCTACTGCAGTTGCACGATATGTCACAGCATTCTTAACCAAAGCAGAAAAGACAGATCTCCAAGACCTCTGGAATGACCTGTCATCAGATAAAACAGTGTCTCAGAAATCATACAGCTTGGGCATACAAATGCTCTCCCATAGAGAATGTGGATCCTATGAAGCAACTGATTGTTTAACTGGTATTGCATTGTATGGTAAATCTGAAAATATACTATGGCTAAGTCTTGGTCCAGCTAAATCTAGAAAAAGAGTTCTAAAATCATACGAAGATATAGAAACAATAGCCAAACATGATCCCACAGCCAAGACATTTTAAAAAACAATTTATTGGACACATACTACCCAAACAGAAGTAATACTTTGGAAACAATGTGTCTATACCACATAGCCCAAAACTACACATACAAAAATAATATAAAACCTGATGAAAAAAAAGGTAAATACAGAGTGACAAACTGTGAAGGCAGCTTAGTAAAACTCACCAAACCATATTTAATTAATCATATCAAATTGTCATTAAAGAGTCCTCAACATAAAGAAGTATATTAAATGTCCCTGCTACAACTGTTTAAACCATGGAGAAAAGAAGAAGAAATACCAGATAACTATGACTCATATGAAGACGCTTTCAAAGCAAATGAAAGCACTATAACTGATGTAAACTTTACACAGTACAAAACAATGTTGCACAATGAACAGCAACACGAAGAAGAACTCCAGGCCCAACTAGATAAGGACACTCCTGACATTAGTCAACCTTCTGTAACAGGAAGCCAAGAACCACTGGGAGAACCACTAATTACAAATGAGGCAGAATTAGCTATGATAGAAGTAGAAAACACCATGTGTCAGTATGAAGCTAAAGAAGACTTAACTACAATCAAAACTAAACAATGAGCAGCGTAGCATTTTTCAAGAAGTACCAAAAGAAATTGCACATGGTATACAACATGAAAACAAAGAATACACCTGCCAAAATTACAAACCTATACTACTGTACGTCAGTGGTGAAGCTGGTTCTGGAAAAACATTCCTAATCAAAATATTCAGTAAGTTCCTTCAACAATTGACAAACAACAAACTGTCAGCTGTTGTCACTGCCCTCACAGGTTTAGCTGCCTACAACATAGGTGGTGTCACTTTACACCGATTACTACTCCTGCAAGTAGAACACCAAAACAAATGAGACTATTACAAACTTTCCACAGAAGCTGCAATGGAACTACGCAGAGTATTAAAACAAATGAAAATGCTACTAATAGATGAAGTCAGCATGGTGTCCAACCTAATGTTGGCTTTGATTCACCTCAGATTACAAGAAGTACTGAAAACAAACTAGGAAGAGCTCTTTGCAGGAAAACACATTATTGTTTTTGGAGATCTTCTTCAATTGACACCAGTAAAAGGTGAGCCTATTTGTAAAACATTAGGACACAAACTCTGCCATAAAACTGTTGGCAGCATTGGAAATGTCAACCTTTGGCAACATTTCCAATACAGAGAATTAACAGAAAACATGTGGCAATCTACAGATCTAACTCATGCCAACATCTTAAAAAGTATAAGAGTTGGTGTACTTTCTAAAGAAGCAGAGGCAATATTGAAAACCCGGCACATTCATGCACTTTATGGCGATAATGCATGTGCTAAAGATGTTATGGAACAATTAGCCCATAAAAATGTCATTTGTATGGCCTTAATGCCAACTCTTGCAAGCTGTTTCAAATTCAATGAAATAATGTTAAGTAAAGAAATGCAACCAATAATGGAAATTAGCGCCACAGACAAACTAGATGTACATGGTATGACACTACCCATGTGTGAGCAAGCCACAACAAGACTAAATAGTTTAGAAAATTCAATCTCAAACGCAGAAAGCTTGGAAAAGATATTAAAATTATCCTTAAATTGCAGAGTAATGCTTAAACGTAACCTTGATGTGGACCAAGGACTAGTTAATGGAGCACTGGGTACAGTTGTTGGCTTTCAAACATACCCACGTGACAACAAAATTTGTCAATATTCTCTTTGACAAACTTTCAGAAGTAAAAAGGAGAGGACACTCAACAGCTCGATTCCTTCTCTTCAAAGACATGTATGTATGCAGAGAACAATTTTCTCTAACTCTTGCATACGCAGTCACCATTCATAAATAGCAAGGTCTTACCCTAGACAAAGCAATGATAGACATTGGTAACACAGTCTTTAAAGAAGGCATGAGCTGCGTAGCACTATCACGCTTAAGTACACTTGACGGGCTATTTCTAATCAACTTTGATGCAAGTAAAGTAAACGCTGATATTTCTTGCATTTTAGAATACAATAGACTTCACTCATATACACCCCATCTAAACACATATTCTGTACCACAAAAAGTAAAACGTTGTAAAAGAAAACTAAATCAAACAGAAATGCAACAGGATGTCACTGCAAATCCTCCAAAGAGAGTAAAAGAAACTAAAACTTCATCAAGTCCCACAAACATAAAACAACCCGTTAGGGAAAGTAAACCAGGTACTTCGTCAAAGAAGGAAGACAAACTAAAAAAAAAATCAATCAGATACAGAACTACCTGGTCCATTTAAACTCTCAAATATAGTTGGAGTAAGTTGCTATGCAAATGTAGCAATGAATATTCTATTTCAATTGCCACCAATAGTTGACAACATTTACTTACACAGAACAGACCAATTGTGTTTGCAAATGTTAGTACTTCACAGAAATGCAACAAACAATCCTGATAACACGTATACTGTTTATGGAATAAGACAACAATTGGACTACTGTGCTGGAATGGTGAAATTCACTATAAACTCACAGGAAGATCCACAAGAATGTCTAATGTACTTACTACAAGTACTGGAAAATAAAAACATACCTATAAATGAAAAGTTCCAGATTTCATACATGTGGAAACATACATGCACTCTCTGCAACGATGTGACACAAGAGCAAATCCCCAATGAACGCTTTGTATATATATCAATACCTAATTGTGAATCCATTCCATTTCAGCATCTTGTGCACAATGCAAATCATGCTAGATTATGTACTACCTGCAATTCGGATAATCACTCCACCTTACATACAACACATAGTAAATACATAATACTAATGCTTCTACGTTACAATGCAGATGGTACCAAAAACAACTGCAAGCTGACTGTATTCACACATGGTCAAGTATCACTTGGTAAGAAAACCTTCACAACAATAGGTATAATCTATATAAAAAAGAAATGTGGATGGTTTGAATGTAATGATAGTACCATTACTCTAAAGCAGAGATTATCAGCAAATCTTTCAAATGCTTATTTAATGTTCTTAAAACCAATATTTATTAACTAAACTGTACGTAAACCTTAAGTAAACTTGTAGTAAAAAAATATAAACTGCTAGAATATTACAAAAGATATCTAACTGCCCAAAGATTCTACAACAACTAATCAGATAAATGAATACCACTAAATTAGAGCAGAAAATAGATAGTTAGAATACACCAACTGGTATCTAACAAACCTAAAATTTTACAATATCCAAACTGATAAATCAATACCACTAAATTATATAATAAAATAGACAGTTCGAATACGCCAATTGGTATCTAACTGTCCCAGAATTTAACAATATCCAAACCGATAAAAAATACCACTAAAATATATCAAAAAATAGACAGTTAGAATATGCCTACTGGTATCTAACTGCTCCAAAATTTTACAATATACAAACAAATACATGATGTTACTGCTTCAAAAAACTACAACAAGCCAATGTATACTGCATTAGCCAGAAACAACAAGTGAACACTGAAAACAAACAAACAAATAAACTGTAGCATAACTGAAAAAGGTTTTTGTTTAAATCCAACATGGATTTTTTTTTTCTCCCACAGACCCAATGATTTTAGCAACAAACACAGAAACTGAGCAAATTGCACAGTACTCTGGTTTGTAATCTACTAAATATGAGGGTCAAAAAAAATGTTGATTATTCAATGTAATTAGTTGTTATAAAATACCAATACTATCATGATCTTTTCTTTTATCACAGAAATGAACAAGAAATACATGTACTCCAGTTACTAAACCAAACAGTAAGTATATTATAATTCAGTAAATAAAACTTTGTTATAGGGACCTTATGGTTAAGTTGCGCTACTAAAAACCTATGAAATTCAGTGAAAAAACTTTGTTAAAGGGACGTTATGGTTCAAAGTAAACCTGAAAAACCCCTGAAATTCGGCAGTTATGGTAAGATAAGCAACCATAAGTCGAGCCGCCACCGTGCACTGCTAACACTAACACCCAGGACATCAAAGATGACATCACAAATGTCATTGATGACATCACTGATGACATCACGTGGCTGGCTCTCCCTTTTTTTCCTTTCCTGACATATCTAGGCCACATGATTTTCTTCAGTAACAGTCAGGAACTAAAAATTGTAAATTACTATATTCATAGACTTATCTTTCAAGTATGTTCTTAGAATAATTCCCTTATGGTCCAGTCATATCATATGAAGCCTATACATAGGAGAAGTCACAACCTTGAAAGACAGCAATCCTTTTTGTGTATTAAAATTATCAGCAGATTTATCAGCACTTTCTGATACTTTTGATGTTTTTTTTATTACTGTACTTTCCCTGTATATGCTCATATTTTTATATGTTGTACTCACACTATTTTCCTTAGGGTCCAGACACATCATGTGATATATATAGATAGGGTAAGTACAGCTTTGAAACAGAGCAATCATTTCTCTCCATAAAGATAATCAGTTAGGTTATGAACACTTTCTGCTACTATTGCTGTTTCTTTTTCCTACTTCAATTCCCTTGTATATATTCATATTTGTATGTGGTGTTGTCTCTTTGTGATTTGTGTATAATAATGCGATTATGTAGTAAGTGGGTTTTATTACCTACTTATCACAAGTTTCACTGCACGCAAAACTCTAATATTAAAACAGTTATCATTTCAATATTGAACATGCCAAGCTTATGAATATTGCACCTCCATCATGTATGCTGCACACAATGCCTATGTTTCTACATGAGAACCTTAGTATACTGGATTGAAGTTAATAATAGAATACTATTTATATCAATGCATAGCTTAATGCACTGATTAGCACTTGATATTTATTCCAATAATCTTTGACACTTTTTTTATTAACATTACACCAAGAATCCCTTGTACAGACTTTTCATGAAAGGTAAATGCACATGTGATGTCATCAGTGATGTCAACAATGATGTTTGTGATGTCATCTTTGATGTCCTGGGTGTTAGTGTTAGCAGTGCATGGTGGCGGCGCCAGTTATGGTTGCTTATCTTACCATAACTGCCGAATTTCAGGGTTTTTTCGGTTTTACTTTGAACCATAACGTCCCTTTAACAAAGTTTTTTCACTGAGTTTCATAGGTTTTTAGTGGCGCAACTTAACCATAATGTCCCTTTAACAAAGTTTTTTTTACTGAATTTCATAGGTTTTTAGTAGCACAACTTAACCATAATATCCCTGACTTCATATACATGTAACATAGAACATACTAACCCCCTCGTGGTGATTTTCATGTCCGCGGACTACCACCATGTCCGCGGACATATCAAAAATCTGAGCGTGGTGAATGTTAATTTAAATAGTGTGCCCCATTTCCCCTTTGAAGTTGGCTCTGAAAAGAGCCATTTTTTTTTTTTTACAGATGCATGACAGACACCTGTTATTTTGTATTTTTTTTCTTGTTTTTTTTTCTTACTTTACTCCTAAAATCTTCTCATAACCTTCTCCAAAGCAACCCTTACATTCCAAAAAAGAAAGGCATTTCCCGTAAAAGTTAAAGAAATACCATCTTCTTTAAAATTAATAGCATTACTGGCATCAATATTCTCATTGTTACAGAAGAACATACCAGCTCTAAGCATGAAGGCACACATGCCTCGTTTGATGAAACACCTAGCAATGTTTTGCTGAGGACAAAAAACTGAACTATTGTCCCATATTGCCCTAGGTAGTAATCCAGAAAAAATTACTTTCGCATTTGGAAGGATCTTCATTACGGCTTGAACCAAGCGTTCCAAATCAGCCAACAAAGTAGGGGCAATGACGTTGCCCAAATGGAAAGCACAATAGTGCAAAACTACCACATGCAGACTGTTCATCGTGGCCATATCCTCACAAACTTGTACAATTCCCTGTGCATTGCAATCAGGCACATTGCTCCACGCCACTTCCACTCCTTTGACATCAAAGTTCTTTGCAACGTGCCTGCATTCAGCGTACTGCTCTAAACCATGCACAAACATATCTCCGAGCACCAACACCCTGACTTTCTCCACTTCTGCCATCTTCACCACACACAGTCTCTTTCAACACTAATCCACAACCTCGACATCTGATTGGCTGATCCGTACAGTCTTCTTTCCATGTTGGATTTCCTGGAAAAACCCGGATGTAGCACGCTCTGTCCACAAACAGCCGCGGTGTCCGCAGACGGCGTCCACTTTACTCTCTGTGCCATTCCCTCATTGCATACAGCTAAGCAATCACACAATACGAATAACCTCCTCTGAACACCCCCATTTTGTGAATTTTCGAACATTTCAGGACAATTATCATTTCATTATTCAACATATTAACATTACAAATATTATACTTTCATCTTGTACTCTGCACACAATGCTATCTTTCTCCATTAGTAGCTCAGTGTACTAGATAGAATCCCATGATACAATGCTATTTATATCAATGCATCGTTCAAAGCACTAATAACGGTATGATATTTATTGCAATATCCTTGACACTTTTTTCGGAACATTATAATAAAAATCCCTAGTACACAAATTCCATGAAAAGTACATACAAATGTGATGTCATCAGTGATTTCATCAATACCATTTGCGATGTCATCTTTGATGTCCTGGGTGTTAATCTTAGCAGTGCACGGTGGTGGCGCGAGTTATTTTTCATAGCTTACCATAACTTGCTATTTTCAGGGGTCTTTCGGCTGTACTTAGAACCATAACGTCCTTTAAACAAACTTTTTTTAATATCACGCAAACAATATACAAACATGGCGTGCAAAAACCAACTTCTACAGATGGCTTTACGCAGAATGTTGCAAGGTAAGAATTTATGCTCGTTTACAGTGAAGGTCAGCTGCTTCAAATTTTTTCTCGGGCCCCGGAGAGGCTCACGAAGCGGACTATAAGGTTGTATTGTGTTTTGACCTTGACAGACAGAGATTGTGATGAAAGACTTCTCTTGAAGTAGTGTTGCTAAAACGTAAGAGAAGATAAGTATGACATTTCTGAAACGAAACCACTTTTATATATTATATCACTATGCGAAAGATCGTTGGCACACGCGGAGTCGTACTTTGGGACTGCACCACTCGTAGACAAAGGAAATTGCAATTGTACTGCAAGTAACCCTTTAGATTATTTTATACCAAATATAATTACAATAGCGTAGCATTAAAGACCGCTCAAGTTGAACTTGTTCGTTGAAAGTGGCATAATGTTTTCTACTGCGCACTATCACTGCCGAATTGATCCCCTGTCGTTTAGAGGGCTCTGAAAAAGGCAGACGACACAGGGTGGGTTAATATAAATAATTTAACCGGTCTATAGGCGGTCAAGCGCTCTACTCGCTGTGCCACTTCACTGTAGCCTGTCAAGTGGCAGAGCGAGTCCAACGCTTGCTTTGACATCCGTGCACAGCTTGCTAACGCAAGTTTGAATCCCGGCAAGGCCAAACTCAGCCTTTCATCATTCCGTGCTCGATAAATGAGCACCACACACCATGGTTAATAATAAGCACCGCTTAGATACCTCACGGTTCTTAGCGCTATATGAATGGGAAAATATTATTATTTTATTACTAACATACTCTGTTGCACTATCTTCGATAGCAAATAGTTTCACGCCCTAATAAATAAAATGATGATTTTTAATGAAGATCGGCTGGTGAGACTAATTTATGTTATTTAAAACAGGTATGGGGCCCCATTTTGCCTATGTCACGATTTACAGACTCCAGCGGATGGGGTCTTCAACTACCAGGTGCACGTCCAAATATGCAACTTCATGACCCTCACCATTTTATGGGACAATCGCCAAGGACCAATATGCCCTTACGCAGTACTAGCGGCTACAAACAACATACCAACCAATAGGGTGGTCTAATGGCTCGTTGTTGGAGCAACCTTCCGATTATCAGAGCGACCATTTACTGCTTTTATCATAAACCAACAGCCTATCTACTACAAAGGAACAACGTGTGGCTCCAAATAAACTTTTGCAGATCGACAGCAGAGACAATAGCAAATCGCTAAATATTCACTAAACATTTCATGTGAAATAGATGTACTTTACCAAATGTACAATCCTGCTGTTTACTTTTAAACCACAGTTTCATATTCCGAATTGTGGCGCACTGATTTGTAAGCTGATCTAACAACCTCTGTACCGCAAAGGAACATTGCGTGCCTCAACATGAACTTTTGCGAATCGACAACAAAGACAAATGCAAATTGCTGAATATTCTCTAAACATTTGATGTCAAATAAATGTACTTTACAAAATGTACAATCTTGCTGTTTGCTTTTAAATCACTGTTTCATATTCCGAATTGTGGCGCGCTGTGTTGTGACATAATATGTGTTGTCTTCCGGGTTCTGTGTAAAGTCACTTAGGACTGGAGAGGACTGGGCACGTTTGATGACGCACCCTGTAACATCACGGAGAGAGGCGGGGAATATGAATGCTTTGATAATATCAGGCTTAGGGGCGGGAGATATGATTTAGTGTCGCAAAAGCAAGTCAGCCAGATCAATAGCGCCAGTCATAGGGTTATCACATAATGTCGGCGCACACCAGCTGGATTTATCGTTTCTTTAGTGGACAAAAAGTCGGTTGACGCCCATAGGAAATTGTACTATTAGCGGACAAAAGGAGTGGTCTTAAAACACTTTCACCCTGACAACGAACAATACAAACAATTTTCTCAGAACACCCCCATTTTGTGTAATTGCAACCATTTCGGGACACCGCAAGTGTTCTTAGAACACATTCAACTAGACAGATTACAATACGGACAGTGTCCTGAGGACACCCCCAGTTTGTGTATTTACGAACAATTAAGTACACCGCGAGTGTTCATAGCTCATTTTTACCTTCCTTGCGAACAAAAATGACACATACTCCGTCCTCTAAACACCCCACAATTTAGTTTATTTACAAAATGTCAGAACAGCCGTGTTCTCCGCGGACAAATCGAACGCAACAAAAACGTCTAGAACATAAAAAAAAAAAACATTGAACCTATCTCATACTCCCCCACCCTCCGCAAACACTCTTACACACCAACACAGGGCACTAAATACAATTTTTTATCCACGTTTCACCGCGCTGTACGCGGTTGACGGCGAATACAAGATGGCGGGCGCCACAGAAAATCTGACGCGCTCCACGTCCCTTGCAGTCCAATCAGCGAACACGTCCAATGTCCGCGGACATGACGCACGGCCATGGGCCAATCGGGGTGCTGTCCGCAGAGCGAACAGGAAAGTCCGTCCGCGAAGCGAACACAGATATCACTAATTTTTGCGCCTTACATTTTGGTCATTTTTAAAAAAACTACTGGACGGATTAACACCAAATTTGCAAAAGCACACTTTCGGGACCAGGCCACCGCTACTGCCACAAATTTGGTGTAAATCCGTCCAGCGGTTCGGGCTGTAGCTGTGCGCAAAGTTTTTTCCCATTCAGTCTATGGGAAAAAAAAGTTTTGGGACGCCCCCTATAACTTTTCCCCCCCTGGACGAATCCTCACCAAACTTTGCAAAGAAATTCAGAGTGGGCCATATACTTTTTTTTTGCAAAGTTTGGTGAGGATTCGTCCAGGGGGAGCGAAGTTATAAGCCGCCCAAAAAGTGCTCTTCCTATGGAAACACCAACTTAACCATAACTACATGGCCGCTACCGCGGCCATGTAATAAGTACAACCATTGCAGCATATCACACCCATAGAGGCTTATAACTTTGTTCCTTATAAATTTGTTTTTGGATCCCAAAGTTATAATCCACTATGAGTGTGATATGCTGCGGTGGGTGTGGCCAGGGCATCGAGTCTTGGGAGCATGGCCATATGGCCATGCACCCAAGACTCTATGCCCTGGCCACAACCACTGCAGCATATCACACCCATAGAGTCAAACATTTTAACTATGGCTTATGGGAACTTTTAATGCCAGCAAACAATACGGACAGCGTCCTCAGGACACCACCATTTTATTTATTTACGAACATTTCAGGACACCGCAAGTGTTCTTAGAACACTTTCAACTTGCCAGTGAACAATACGGACACTGTCCTCAGGACACCCCCATTTTGTTTATTTATGAACATTTCAGGACACTGCGAGTGTTCTTAGAACACATTCAACTTACCAGTGAACAATACGGACAGCGTCCTCAGGACACCCCCATTTTGTTTATTTACAAACATTTCAGGACACCGCAAGTGTTCTTAGAACACTTTAAACTTGCCTGCGAACAATACAGACAGCGTCCTAAGGACACCCCCATTTTGTTTATTTACGAACATTTCAGGACACTGCGAGTGTTCTTAGAACACTTTCAACTTGCCAGCGAACAATACGGACAGCGTTCTCAGGACATCCCCATTTTGTTCATTTGCAAACATTTCAGGACACGGCGAGTGTTCTTAGAACACATTCAACTTGCCAGCGAACAATAAGGACAGCGTCCTTAGGACACCCCATTTTGTTTATTTGCAAACATTTCAGGACACCGCAGGTGTTCTTAGAACACATTCAACTTGCCAGTGAACAATACGGACAGCATCCTCAGGACACCCCCATTGTGTTAATTTGTGAACATTTCAGGACACGGCGAGTATTCTTAGAACACATTCAACTTGCCAGCAAACAATACGTACAGCGTCCTCAGGACACCCACATTTCGTTTATTTGTGAACATTTCAGGACACCGCTAGTGTTCTTAGAACATATTCAACTTGCCAGCGAACAATACGGACAGCGTCCTCAGAACACCCCCATTTTGTTTATTTACGAACATTTCAGGACACCGCACGTGCTCTTAGAACACTTTCAACTTGCCAGCGAACAATACGGACAACGTCCTCAGAACACCCACATTGTGTTAATTTACGAACATTTCAGGACACCACGAGTGTTATTAGAACACATTCAACTTGCCAGCGAACAATACGGACAGCGTCCTCAGGACACCCCCATTTTGTTTATTTGCAAACATTTCAGGACACCGCAAGTGTTCTCAGAACACATTCAACTTGCCAGTGAACAATATGGACAGCGTCCTCAGGACACCCCCATTTTGTTTATTTGCGAACATTTCAGGACACCGCAAGTGTTTTTAGAGCACATTCAACTTGCCAGTGAACAATATGGGGAGCATCCTCAGGACACCCCCATTTTCTTTATTTACGTACATTTCAGGACACCGCAAGTGTTCTTAGAACAGTTTCAGCTTGCTTGCGAAAAAAACGGACACATATTGCGTCCTCAGAACACCCCCCATTTAGCTTATTTAGAACATTTCAGAACAGCCGTGTTGTCCGCAGACAATTCGAACACAACAAGAGGGTCTACCACATAAGAAAATACACCATTTAACCTATCTCATACTCTCCCACCCTCCCCAAAAACTCTTACACACCAACACAATCTACTAAATACAATTTTTAAACCAAGTTTCACCGTGCTGTCCGTGGACGTCCGCAAATCCAAGATGGCGGCCGCTGCCGAAAATCTGACACGCTTCACGCTCTACGCTGTCCAATCAGCGAACACGCTGCATGTCCGCTGACATCACGCAAGCCGTTTGGCCAATCAGAACACTGTCCGCGGAGCGAACAGGGAAGTTGTCCGCGGACCGAACACAGATATCACTAATTTTTTGTGACCTACTTTTTGGTCATTTTTAAAAAAAACTACTGGACGGATTTTCACCAAACATACAAAAGCACGCTTTCGGGACCAAGCTGCTACTCCTGGTCCAAATTTGGTGAAAATCTGTCCAGCGGTTTGGGCTGTATGCGCTAGCAAAGTTTTTTCCCCATTCAGTCTATGGGAAAAAAAAGGTTTGGGACCCCCCTTATAACTTTGAACCCCCAGACGAATCCTCACCAAACTTTGCAAAAAATTCAGAGTGGGCCATATACTTTTTTTGCAAAGTTTGGTGAGGATTCATCCAAGGGGAGTGAAGTTATAAACCGTCCAAAAAGTGCTCTTCATATGGAAACAGCAACTTATCCATAACTACAAGGTCACTACCATGGCCATGTAATATCAAAATGTTGGTATTTTTCAAAATGAAGCATCATGGTGTACACTCTTGTAATAGTATTAACAGCATTCAAATTACAATATGACTGCTATTGATGATAAATTGAACACAAAGATGTGAAGTCATTGCAAGCTACTTATAAAGAATGTTTACACCACTCCAAGAAAACAGAAGATAATAGGCCTTTTTAGGCATATAAAATCATATGATGTTCTCAGTTGGCTATGTCAATGCAATTTCTTTGCTGATTTGACCACCAATCAAACTCCACTTTAGCCCTGCTTACATGTTCAAATGGGAGAGAGTTAAGTCTCCCCGGACATTTGGCTGGGACATCTGAATTGAATAAAGTTTGTTCACATTTAATCATGAAAGCACATTGAGTTCACAGAAGATAGGGACATCTGCACCAATATTACTGAGTTAATGATGTGCCCCCCTCATTGTGGGCCAATTTCAAGTTAATTATCTAATCAACACACCTTAAATTTACTATAAGACTGAATCTTTGGGGTCCTAGACTGATAAGAATCAGAACTGCTCACATGATAATCTAGATGGTTCTCCTAATGTTGGGGGGCATCACTGTAACACTATTACACTTAGAGTTGCACCTTTGACATCAATTAAGGCAGTAAAGGAGACTAGTGGTCCACAGTAATGGAAATTAGACAATAGGGTCTCTGAGAGCTGTTTAAATGATTCATAATGCTGAAAATGGGGTATCAGATTTCTGAGAAATGCAACTTAAGCCTGGAACCCTATTGCAGAAATATAATGGGTCATTAGAATGAACATTATCCATGTATTATATAAATCCACAACCCCATGAGCTAGAAACAAATAGAAAAGTGTGTTATTGGGGTGACATACTATCCTATAACATGAGTGCAGATCTGCATGCTTACATTTAAAAAAAAAAATATGTATATTAATAACTTCATGAAAGATACCCATGCCACATGTCCACACGTCCATCAAGGCTAGGAATACCCAGAAATGCATAATTCATTGATGTCCCCTGTCGTTATGATGAAATATGGAATACAAATGATTTTACATTAAAAAATGTTTAGATAATTTGGAATAACTCTCAATGAATCCCTTTTGGGAAAGATCAATTGCTGAACATGATAGATACCTTACAACTGAAGAGCTAAAGGTTCTCTTGATGCTGGGTTTTATCAAGTTCAAGTAATGTCCTTTTCATTCTGTTTTAATGTTGTATAATGTTTTAATGTTGAAAAATGTATATATCTTACTAGGAGCTTTGTTTTTTACATGAAAATTGAATGAACTAATTTATGTCTAAAACACAGTCCATAAAATATAAAATAAGAACACATGGCCCCTTTCCATCACTTAATGGTGACATGCTTCATAATTTGGGACCTTTTAAAGTCATGAATATTTAAAAAGTGAATGGGGAGGTGAGAGGAAATGTTCCTATGCTGGTTGGATGAAAAAACATCCTGGGGGTAATTCATGGAATAAATGTGCACCGAAATTACTGGCACAAGCGTGAAAAAAACGGGGCACGTGTGCAAATCTCACGCGTGCGATTCTTGGAAGGCCCTGCGCATGTATTTTCCGGGATGTGCGCCAAATACGCGCGTGGCGCACACTGGCGCACACGACACTTCCACATCACGATCACCGTGCACGAAGCACACAGCAAAAGCGCACAACTTCAGCGCACACATCAAAAAGGGGGTGGAACAAGGGGCGGAACACGCGGAATGGGGAACGTGTGAAAATAAGGGCGTAACTGAGGAAGTACCGCTGGGAAGTACACGGAACGCCCACACGCACGAGAACTACATGCATTCATGGAATTGAATAGGGAAAACCTGCGCACGGCAAAACGCACGCACACACACAATTACGTCCGCCACACAAAATCAAGTGGAAGCGCCCCCGTGCAGCATAAAAGTACGCACAAACAACAAACAAGCATATACAGATACGATGAATGTCCAATTCCTCGCAGCAGTGATCAAGGGACACCGCAGGAGGAGGAGAATAGCCAGGCCCTGCATTTTTTTGCCCAGGACCAGCCTTTTTGGGATGCCTGATGACCGAGTCTATGGCAGATATAGGTTTCCACCTCGTATCATCCTAGAGCTGATCAGGGAGTGGGAGGATGAACTCACATCACCCACCCTGTGCTCCCAAGCATTGAGCCCCTTGGAGAAGGTGCTCAATGTGCTGCATTTTTTGGCCACTGGGTCATTTCAGCAGACAACTGTCATAGTGGGGGGTGTCTCACAGGCTACGCAGTCACGTTGCCTACACCAGGTTTTGGCAATCATCATTGCGCGCCCCTCAGTCCGCAGGCACAGATACATGCCCAGAACACCTGCAGAAAGGCAGGCTGTGGTCCTGGACTTCAACAGGGTGGCGCACTTCCCCAAAGTGATTGGTGCCATAGATTGCACCCATGTGGGCCTACATCCACCTTGGGCCACTGAACACATCTATCAAAACCGCAAGCACTGGCATTCCATCAACGTGCAGGTGGTATGCGATGCCAAGGGAATCATCACCTCTGTCTATGCAAACTATCCTGGGTCCACCCATGATAGTTTCATATTCAGAATGTCCACCCTGAGCCGGGCCCTGGAAGCTGGGAAGCATGGCGACACATGGCTCCTAGGTGAGTACAAATGCCTGTGCACATGCATAAATCTCACACACAGGCAAATACACAACCCCAACTAATGACAACCATTATCACCTTACCAAGGGACAGTGCCTACCCTCTGAGCACCTACATTATGACGCCCATATGGAACCCCACCACACCAATCCAGGTAAGATACAACACAGCTCATATTGCAACCTGGGCCATAGTGGAGCACGCAATTGGAGTGCTCAAGTCACGCTTCCGCGACCTTGACCGCTCTGGTGGACAGCTAATGCATGCACCCCCAGTAGTGTGCAGGATCATTGTGGCAGCATGTGTCCTGCACAACATTGCAACACGGCATGGTGTACCGGTGGACATGGTGGTGCCCCCACATCCCCACCACATCCACGGCTGCTGCGCATGGGAGGGGAAAGGGCATGTGGCGAGGCAGCTGTACCCAACTTGTGGCCACATTTTTCACCTAAACTCCAACACATGCGGAGTGCACACAGGCCTGGCACATACCAGGTCACAATCAATGATGAGAAAGGGACAGTTAACTGTCACAACCTTACCAACCTGAGAATGTGTACATGGAAGTGCCATATTGTGTGCATCCCTAGCTCATTAAACACAACCAATCCCATGTGACCAAAGGGAACACATGCAAGGTACCCGCCCCCCCTTGCTAAACAGGACAAGAAAGGATTGGTACGCCACCCAAACCCTCCCAACACTCCTGAACCTCGTCTGCCATACCATACCATGATATGCAACGGCAAAACATCCAACCATATGCACAACACATGGCACAATACTCATGAAGTGCCACGTGAGAAATGTAATTAGGCACCAGACAATTATACCTGACATGGAATTGAAAGAAATGACTGACCAAAACCTCAGACCATGAAAATGGTGGCACAAATGCATGCCACCAGTGGTGCAACCAACGAAAGTCAGAATACTTGTTGCCATGCACATTGGAGAATTGCAAATTGCCATATCAAACACTGCACAGTGGACAGCACAGTGAGTGTGCATTGCATTTGTGAAAACCCTTCTGCATCATTTTAAAAAATGGCATTCAAACAAGTAGTGCCCTGTCATGCATGCACATGATCAATGACTCAGAAGTGAACATGGATTGTCGTGACACAGCATGCTTGAGAAGGCAATCTTGGTGCACGCGTTTGCATGGTGTCAATGTAGTTGGGGGGGCGTTGCCTAAGTGTATTAGTCTGTAGGGACAAGCCTAGAATACATGCATGTGAAATGAAATGAGTGTCAGTGTCCCGTACACATCACATGTGAACATAGCACCAAGGACCCCCTGTGTGTCAAACCACACCCATTCCCTGACACCTCAAGATAAAGCACAACATTGCTTCATCCATTGACCAGCAGAACATATCTTGTACAGAGTACCCCACATCGGCAATGGCAGACAGTGACCCATTACTGAATCATAGAAATCCATAATATGACCTACACACAAAGTTCATCAAAGCGCATCAATGAGAGCGGGAACAATGGAGAAGAACAGTACATTCCTACATGTCCTTCAAACAGTTCACAGTGTGATAATGAACTGGAAAAGCAAAGTACACATTACAAGTGCCTGGAACAATAAGGGAGAGTCTAGGGAGGGAATGTTGGGTGACATAACTAGCATCAACATTCCTATGCCTGACGGCAATAGTCGCAGTGCAGCAGTCACATAAGGAGGCGAGTTAGGGAAGAGGAGGGAAGAGTTGAGGAGAGTAACAAAACAAGTGACAAACTGTGGTAGGTCCAGAAAGAATCAAGATAGTGCTGGAGAGGGGGAGAGGAAAGACAGAAGGGAAAGGGGGAACAGATTACCTGTAATCAGCGGTGGAGGTACTAATGATAAAAGTAACTGGCAAAATTATACTTACAATTCTGAAGGTGGGGTGTGGAAGGATGGAGGCAGAATGGCAAATGTCTGCAAAGAACAAGCACCTACATATCAGCATGGCCGATGTTAATTGGGGTAGTGGTTGAAAATGACAGCGAGAGTACAAGGGGGAGGGTAAAGGGTGGTGGAGAGTGAGAGGGAGGAGAGAAGGGAGGAGGGGGCCAAGCTCAAAATGCCTAATGGGGAAAATGGTGAAAGAAAGCACACACAGGGGGCAGAGGGAAACCTGACGGTGCAGGAGAGTAGGGGATGCGATGATGAAGGGGGGAGGCAGAGGGGCACTGACAGGGGAAGGGGAGACAGGGGGCATTCAAGTGACTGAGAAGGCATGTGGACAGGTCTAGACAGGGCCACCTTGGTGGGCTTTTGGTAGTGGTGGCAGGCTCAAGCATCCTGGTTGGCCGGATTCTCACCAGGGCCAAGTGCAAACATTGGGAGGGGGGAGCAGGTCCAGGACACAAACAGAAAATTCAAATCACAAACAATGCAGTCATAACTCAGATGGCACATCTAAACACCAGCCAGGGCTGGGGAATGGCCAAAGTGGTGCTAGCAAGGAATGGGTTGTTGTTGAAATGCGTGTTGACATGGGTAACTCAGCGTGCAGCCTTCATGTGGCATATCAAAATCACTGGTGGGAAAGTGTCCCAATTCAACATTCTCAGCACATGGACCCCTCCCACCATCAGTGTGTAGTACACAGCCAAAGGGTGCATGGTACCAGCTACAGCTGGAAGTGCATTAACAGACAGTCAATACATGACAAACATCTCAAGCAACATGATGAAATGCACAGTCAGCATAATACTCACCAAAGTGAAGTGCAGACATGCATTGGAGAAACCATCTGGAATACCCACTAGGGGTGTACACACAAGTAGAACTGCAGGCTGACCACAGATATGACTGAAGCCCAATGCCCATGTGTGATATGCTGTTACACCGAGCCATTCTTGCGAGCCCATGGAAAAGGGAAGCAGGAGTAGCATATGTGTCAGGACCCCAAGCAAAACACATACACAAGACAAGCCTGAATGGGAGCAGCTGGAACACACAGTGGATGCCTTCCGATGCCACAAAGCACCACACTGTCACATGTATGCACAATAGACAAAATAAAATTTGAAATATTTTTTTTTTAAAATACCAATAAAATTAAACAATCAAATCAAAAAATCAAAAATCAAAAAATCAAAAGAGCAATCAAAGAAAGATAAAGATACAAAAAATTAATAAAACCAAAAAAATTCATAAAAATTCAAAAGCAAACAAAGTCAAATCATTTTAAAAGAACAAAATAAAGGAAGAAAAAAACAAAAATTAAAATAAAAAGAGAACATACTTACCAACATATTTACCAAAAATCACACAATTTGGATGAAAAATCAAAAAGTTTTCTTAGAAAAAAAACTGCTGGAAAAAAAGAATTTGCAGGAAATAAATTATCAAAAATGGCCATATATGACCCAGGGCGTGGGGGCCCCCAGGAGGTAGGAGGTACACAGTGCACCCTGTACCTCCCCACCCAGGAGGGGGGAGGTACAGGGTGCACCTCAACATCCACATGTGTAGATGTCGAGGTAAAAAAAAAAACTCACTGGGCTCAGCGCCTGCACGGCCTGACCTATGTGTCATAAATCAGAAGGTGAATGTGGTGCAGTTGACTCACCACGCCTAGCCGTGCCTTGCCCCTCAATGGCAGCAAGCATGCAGGTCTGGTAAGCCAGATCCTGGCTGGAAATGAGACTGAGGTCAGCATGCATTACCTCACATGTCACACGTGCTTCCTCCTGCAGGGACTGATGTGTGAGACAGAGTGCTGCTTGCAAGGCCTCACATGACAAACGGAGTGACTCCCGGCTTGCACGGAGTTCAGCCGAGATGGTTCTTTCAAGCTGTACCATCCTTCTTCTGTCCGCCTCAGGGCCTCACAGTGTGCCCCTGCTTGAGCATTAAGTGTTTAACGCAGAGCCACCATTTCAGCCCGGCGCGCCCTGTCAGACGCTGCCATTCCCAACCTGAGTGAGCGGCATGTGGACTGCGTAGCCCGCTGCTGGAGCACCATTTGCCTTACAGAGGGGAGGATGGAATGGGCCACACTTTCCATACCTTGAGCAATCATCTCAACTGCTCCCCCTGTTGCTGTGCTATGGCAATCATGGAACGCTCCCACTTAGTTGACCCTGGTGGCACACGACCACCGTGTTGCCAGACATCACACCTGCTGGGCCCAAGGAGCTGTGGTCCTTGCTGGGTTGGTGCCACCTGCAGCTGCAGGAGTGCATCCCTCCATCAACCTGATGCCCCAGGTACATGGCCAACTGGTGTCGAGTGTGACTGTGCACCCATAACCACCACAGGTGGACATTCCATCCCTGCCTGGCCCCCTACTGCAGGTGTCACAGAGAGAAGATCATCCAACACAGGATCACTTACCGGCGGCGACACGTCATGATGCACATCCTGCTCAACATAGTGGTCAGAGGATACATAAGAGCCTGACTCAGAGTCAGCTCTGGACACAATGGCGTAGAGCACTTGTGCGTTCTCATGGGCTGCCACCCCACGACCACCACTGGTGCTTGGTTGGTCATGTGAACTGACCACCGTGTCTGGGATGACATCTTCATCCTCTGCCACCACTGCGTCATCACCTGCAACATAAAGAAAAGAAACAAGGACACGCATATCAGTAGCACATACCACACACATGCAGTTCACAACATTGAGAGCCAAATAATGAAACAACCATGTCACAGGCAACTCAAACCCCAACATGCATCCAGTGGCATTGCAATGCAAGGCCATCCCAAAAGCAGAAAATTATGTGTGCAAAATGTGAAGGCAACACATATATTGCATGTTGCACAACACCTGCATCACACACAACCTCTAGAAGGCATATATCCAATGCCAAAACGAGAGATGAGAACAAATAGTCGGCACCTATCATAAGCATGTGTGAACACAGAAATAGACACAGCTAGAAATCTAACCTAACAGACCATTGCATGTTCATGTGCAACACTCAACTACAATCAACTATGCACATTACATGTGTCATAGGAGGCACCTACACTAGTGCCTTACCATACTGTGAAAGGAGGGGCATGGGTACATACATGTCAGGTCAACATCACACAACACCATCATGATTGCATGTTGAAGGGCTTAACTTGGCACAGGAGTGGGTGTGTGTGGTGCAGTTTATGTGTAGCCCCTCAACTTACAACATCAACACATACGTAGTGATGACAATATTCAAACATTATGGCAGTGTAATGGCTATTGTAGCCATCATGTGCAAATGGCATGCACCACGTAGCATGGTTTCCGTGAAACACCCGCCCTCTGGCCAATAGCAGGGAGGCACTGCAGTCCTGTACTGGATTAGTGGTGGAGGGTGGAGTGTAGATGCAGGTCAAATATTGAAAGAGACTGTCACAGTACCCCAACCTTGACTAAACCAGAGCTTGGCAGACTGTGAACATGTAGGAGAATATTAGGAAAGATACAGTACCCTTGAGGAGGTGAAGCAAGAAGTTAATCCATCTCAAGATACGTCAAAAATGTGTGTGTAAAAGGAATGTGTTGAGTCAAAGGTTCTTGGCCTTGCAGGTGGAGGCAGGAGGAGAGCCAAGTGGGGCTGGCCAGAGATTGATGGCAAAGGATGGCGAAGGTGTACCAATGAGGAGGATGTCAGTCTTGCTGGCATTCAGACAGAGACGGTTGGTAGTACACCAAAAGCAAATGGCAATGAGGCTATCGGAAATAAGGGAGGGACAAGAGGTGGCCAAGGGCAGCCAGGAAATGAGTTGATTGTCATCAGCATAGCACCAACACTCGTATAAAAATCTGATAATGCAGTAGTCAAGAGCTGCCAGGTTCTCTTTATGAATTGAGGCAGAGAGGACAGACCCCTGGTGAACAACACAGGTGGAGAGGGAGATTAAAGATATGAAAGAGCCAACTTGTAGCTGGTGGGTCACATATGCCAAACACACATGTCATTGAGTTACACGCATCAATACTCACCAGATGATGTATCATAATCCATCCTTTCTCCAACACCATGGATTTGTTTTTCCAGGATGAACTCTGAAGCGATCTCCTCATGCTGAGTGAGTTCATCCTCCTCTGGTTGTGGCCCACCACCAGAGACATGATTTAATTGGAGGCACGCCTTTGCTTAGCACTGCGTTTGTGGTCATTCCAGCGCTTGTAGCAGTCCTGAACTGTGCGCACCAGGAATCCCATGGATGTCACACCATCCGCAACATGCTGCCAGTGGACCCAATGCTGGTGATGCGTTGTATGGCACATTGGGCCCACAAGCATATTGCGTTGGTGTTCCGACACATAGTCCACAGGGAAGTTCAGTTCCTGATTGCAGAAAGGCTTCTTCCTTGACTTGCCGGAGCCCGGAGCCGTGTCTGGGTTACCAGTCTCTTGGGCAGGAGCACGCTTCCTCCTTTTGGCCAGTGGTACTGACCCTGAGTGGGCAATGTGGCCCCGATCAGTTGGGGCAGTGGCGCTGGTGGACTGGAGCAAGGCAGTGGGTGTTGGTATGAAGACAGAAGGTCTGGCTTGGATCTGAGTCACTGCCGGGGTGGTGTTGGCTGCACCTGCACATGCAGTTACCACCACCCGGCTGCTTGGGGCAGCAGATGAACATGACTGCCCCAGATATGTGTGACACAGTCACAGCCACAGCCACAGTGGACACACATGACCCCAACCTACGGACAAGATGGAAATCGTCCTGGGAGTCCTCGTCACACAACCCAACACGCGTTGCCTGACCCAGAGCCTGGGTGGAGGTACCCACAGCTGCACCTGCAGCTACCACCACCGGTGGGCCCTCGACAGCAGATGTAAATTGCTGTTGGGTGATATGGGCGCCAGGTTGTGATGCAACAGCTGCCTCACCAGGAGCCACAGGGGGTGGTGGCATGCTTGCACTAGCACATGGCTGGGCATCTCGTCCCAGAGTGGCACCACTGCCTCTTCCCCCCTGTTGCCACCCTGGCCACCCTGGACTCCCTGTCCTCCCTGGTCTCTGACCCATGTGCCCGACCACGCCCAGCCCTGGGAGGACTCCCAAATTTGCCACCCTTAGCCTTTGGTGGCCTCCCAACCATGGCACCGATGGAAAATAGGCTATGGGAGGTTCACTCAACAATTGTCCTGGGCACTTAGCTAGAAGGGTACTTGATGGAATAGGTACCCCAGTGCCCCTGCAAGGCTGTCTGTGACACCTGGGGAAAAATGAGGGGTCTCGCAATGCTCATGCACCCCCAAAAGAAAAAATATATATAAGAACGGGAAATTGAAAATAAAAAAAAAATATTGTGCTCATGACCCCGGTAGCCCACGTGCACGAATTTTACCTCCAGCAGTATGGTCTGGCACCCAGGAACACAAAAAACAGGTACCCGTGGAACACGCAGGCTACTATGACCTCAAAAACGGTACGCATGCACAGGGGGAACCACAGTGGGAATAAAAGCGTACGCGACTCACCGCCTGCCTTGCGTGGAAAAAAAAACACACACATGCTTGTGCGCATAGGCAACACACCACCAAAGGTATGGACTTCAGACGCTGTGAAGTAATCGTGTGTGATTCCAGCAGAGTAAACACACACGTTGGTCTCCACAAACAGCACGTACAGTGGTCTGCTGGCCCGCGCTCACCTTTAATCTCACATTTAACCTGTGCTGAAGCCAACACCCGCGCGCGTAATGTCACTTATGCGCTAAGGGCCTTTCCTCGAATTACACACATCCACACATGCACATGATTTGCTTGCACATGCGTATGCAGCCATGCTGAGGAAAACGCCCGTGCATGTTACATCACATATGCGCTTACACGCTAAGGGCCTTTCCTCGAATTACACGCTGACGTGCTGTTTTTTAATGTGCCAAATCACTCCGTATCAAGCTGGCCACGCGACAACACACGGAAGACCACGCTCCTGCCCAGAAGACCATTTTCCTGCACCCCAGATCCCTGAGCAGACTCTCACCTGCCATTTGCTGCTGCCTGTCTGCCTGCTGGCCACGTGCCCTGCCATTTGGTGCCTGCATGTCAGCTATATGCAGGGGTCCAGTTGCTGTGACCACCCCTGCTGGAACAGAAGACTCCCAACTGCTGTACCATTGCTCCACAGCCCAGTCCCAGGACCCAGATGCCCACCCACACCTGCCTCGGGGGTTGCCATGTCTGACACAACACCTTCCGGCACCAGTGGCAACCCCCCAGCAGAGAGGCAGAGGGCTACCATCTTCAGTGAAAATGAAGTTGGTATCCTGGTGGAGCAAGTCCTGGGGAATTACAATGCCCTCTACGGAAGAAGATGCGCCGACAAGGATGGACGGGAGAGGATCTGGCTGTACATCGTGGTTGCCATCAACGCGGAGGGGGTGGCAACCCGCGACATACAACATGTCCGGAAGCGCTGGAAGGACTTCAGGTCCAGGGCCCACAGGAAGGCCCGGCGCCTCTTGGAGGCATCACATGCAGTGAGGCGCCGGGTCCACCTTACCATTGACAAGAGGGTCCTGGAACGTATTAACCCAGCGCTTCACCACCAGGTCCTCGAGAGGGAGACTGGTCCAGAGTCGAGCGGTAAGTATCCATGTGTACTCATTGGATGCAGTGCATGGATAGATGCGGAGCAGTGGCGGACGGAGGAGGCATGGCTCACTATGGTCAGGGCGGAGATCTCCATGCACAGGGCAATGAGGCAGGCTGATTGGAACAGGCCATGACTGCATCCCTGCGAGACCTAGAGGCCAGAGAAGAGGCCCGCCTCCAGGACATCGACATGGAGTTCGATGATGCCCTGGCCCGGAACATCAACAAGTTAGCTGTTGGACTTGCCCGCCGCCATTGTACATAGTTCATTAGTGTTAGGTTTCCTTTGTTTTTTCTTTCATTTTGGAGTTCATGGACATTGCTCCACTTTATGTATATTGTTTTTCATCCATAGGACTTTTTTGTAGGTTTCCTTTTGTTTGTGGATCATGGACCATTTGGACTTCCATCGTATATAGTTACAGACTTGTACATACTTTCCTTTTTAATTTTCTCATGGACCAATGGTTTTCTTTTATTTGGATTATTTATTTCTTATTGACATTGGCAATGGACCACTTTTTATTCAACATGACATTTTTTTTTTCATTGGATTATCATTTGTTTTGTCATATCTGTCATTGTATATTGATTTTCAAGTTTGATTTCCTCTATGCTGCTTTATTATGTTTTTAATGAATGTTTTCTAACTTCATGATTGGTGCTGTATTCTATCATTGGTTTTGTGCATGTCTCAATGGACATTGCCTCAGTCATGTGTTGCCACTGTGTGGCTCTGTTGCGCATTTATGCATGGGCATGGTGGTGCATCGAGTTCTCCGCCCTGACCATAGTGAGCCGTGCCTCCTCCACCCGCCGCCACTCCGCATCTATCCACTGGCCCAACCGCCGCCACACGGAAGAAACTCCCAATCCAGGGTCCTCCTGCCCTCCAGCCGATGCCTGCCCCTGTGATGTTGAAGGCCCCAAGTCATCATGGCTCCCACCTTGATCCTGCTGCTACCGTGCATGTGCCCAACTGGGCCACATTGGCACACAGCTCTTCGTGAAGACGTGCGTGGTCCCCCCAGGAAGCAAGCACATCATCATGAATGTCACGTGTGTACAACGTGACACCAATCAGGACGGGCTCAATCCGGTCACTGGTCCACTCATCCGCAGGTAGAGGAGTGCCAGATGACGTGGACCTCCCCTCTACCTGCGGACGGGTCTGGGACGGGGCATCCCTGCCTGGTGCATGGTTATGCAGTCACAGTGTCAGGGACAGAGACATTCATAGGCACCTCCGCGGTGACCTGTGCTGCCTCCTGCCCCTGCCCCTGGACTGCACCACTTGCACCAGTGGTACCACCCCCACCAGGCCCCGTGTGCGGCTCTGTAGCGGCCTCCTCCTCCTCTATACACACCAGCAACCTGGATGGCTCCACACCGTCTTCCGCCATTGCAAGCCCCTGTGGGGGCTCATCCGCCCCTTCCGCTGCAGCCGTAGTGGCAGATGCGGCACCAGTCCCCTCGCTCCCGGATGATGGAATTTCTTTCGAGGAGGCCTCCCTGCTGCCTTCCTCCACAGCGCTGTCTATGCCCTCTTCTTCACTCGCCGCTGTGTAAAGGGAGACATCGAACACAAGCATCAGGGTACTGAACTATAGTCCCCTAGACACAAAGAAATAGCACATGAGTGGCACTGTCAAACATCACTTCCATCATGTCCCTCCAGAACACATGGGTCAGTGCAGGTAACACACATACAGGAACAGGCATGGCACATGCAACATACATTGGCATCCATGTCCAAGGCACCGTAGTTGCATCCAATGGTGGGCTGATGCTCACATGCATCATGGTACATGCTGGTCACATGCACACACATCACCAGAGGGTCCTGCATTTGGCCCGATATTCCCCCAGACACAGTGGATACACGGATGACTAGGCTGTATCAGTGAATCAACACATCGTCACGGACATGTGTCATGCATAAATGGCGCACAGACTACTCAGACACACAGACATGTACATCATGCATGTCCATGACAGCAGCACATTCTCTCACACCCCAAACATGTCAAAGTACAGACACAGGCATGCATACATGTGTGTGTTCCGCATGCTGCTCTGCATGAGGCATTGTAACACATACACCATCCATGTGGGTCATGCCCGACTGGACTCACATGCGGCACCATCATGTCCCTGCACACACACATCCAAACATGACCCATGTCACACATGCAGCCAAGAAGCTACCTACCAGCACACTGAAATATGCCCTTTTTTAAACATGAATGCATGGCCACTTACCACTCGACTCCAGATGGGCCTGCATCCTGAGGATCTGGTGGTGAAGCACTGGGCGAATGCGCTCCAGGAGCCTCATCTGCCTCATCTGCTGGGTGGTAAGCTGGACCCGGCGCCCCACTGCATCCGCTGCTTCCAAGAGGCGCCAGGCCTTCTTGAGGGTTGTGGACTTTTTAGTCCTCCCAGCGCTTCTGGACATGTTTAATGTCGCAGGGCGCCACCCCCTCTGCATTGATGGCACCCACCATGTCCTTCTAGATCCTATTCCATCCTTCCTTGTTGGCGCGCGATGGTGTGAAGAGGGCATCATAATGTCCCAGAACTTGCTCCACCAGGATACCAACTTCATTTTCACTGAAGCTGGTAGCCCTCTGCCTCTCTGCTGGGGGGTAGCCACTGGTGCCGGAAGATATTGTGTCAGACATGGCAACCCCCGAGGCAGGTGTGGGTGGGCAAGTGGGTCCTGAGCCTGGGCTGTGGAGTGATGGAACGTCAGTCTGAAGTCTTCTGTTCCAGCAGGGGTGGTCACAGCAACTGGACCACTGCAGATGGCAGATGTGCAGGCACCAAATGGCAGGGCACGGTGGCAGCAGGCAGGCAGGCAGCAGCAGATGGCTCATGGGAGGCTGCTCAGGGTTCTGGGGGGCAGTATTCGGCCTTCTGGGCAGGCGCGTGTTCCTCCGTGTGTTGTCGCATGGCCAGCTTGATACGGAGTGATTTGGCACATGAAAAACACCACATTTGCGTACATTTTTAGGAAAGGCCCTTAGTGCATAAGCACATAGGTGACGTAACGTGAACGTTTCCCTCACCACGGGTTGAAGGTCCCACGTGGATTTCCACCGCTCTGTACGTGTTCTTCATCGGAAGCGGTATGTGTATTCCGCGGGTGCGCATGGACTTTTATATGTTTTTTCGCTTGCGCGAGCGGGGTACGTGTATTCCGGTGGTGCGCATGGACTTTTACACATGTTTTTGTGAGCATGAGCGGGGTACGTGTATTCCGGGGGTGGTATGGACTTTTACACGCGTTTTCGCTAGCACGAGCGGGGTACGCATATTCTTAGGACTGTGCGTGGAATTTTACACACGTTTTCGCTAGTGCGAGCAGGGTACGCGTATTCCAAGGGGTGCGCATGGACATTTACACACCTTTTTGCTAGAGCGAGCGGGGTACGTGTATTCAGAGGGGTGCGCATGGACTTCTACACACTTTTTCGCAAGCGCGAGTGGGATACACATATTCCGAGGGGTGCGCAGGCAGTTTTCCACATGTTTTTGTGGTTGGGGGGCTGTATGCTAGTCCACTGGCCTTTGCGCCATGTAGGGGATTTGTGCAATGTTTTTGGTGCACGGGGCGGGGTTGGGGGTGTAACTGGCGCTGCTGCAGGGTCGCTGCGCCGCTCAGCGCCACGGCTGGTTATGGATGTTGAAATCCATGAATATGCTGTGCGCTGGAATGGGGTTTGGCGCACGCGGCTGGTGCAGACTACCGCACGCACACTCTGTGCGCCAGCCGCATTCACCACTTGTGCGCCAAATTCTATGAATTACCCCCCCTGTGTTTTCTAAATTGATAGCACTCCTTTTCAAACCCAAACCTGCAGAATAAGGTGATTCTTATTATTACCTACATTTCAATTGCATGCAATAGTAGCAACACACAACTCAACACCCACACACAAAAATTGTTTTGTAGAAAATACAAATTTGATGTTTATTAACTAAAACAAATGTTATGCAAATGTTAACTAAGAATGTTAATGTACTAAGCAATATGTGAAAAGGTGGTTTAGAGGTGGCACTGTATTATTTAGGATTATAAATGTAAAACAAAATGTGTGTTCTCAGTAGAGGGGCTCCCTCAGTTTGTCAGCTAATTCCCTATTTATTAGTTTTGTTGTGTTGACTTTCCACACCAAATAAACTAGGAATGATTAATGAAGTGTATGAGTATTTGTAATCTCTAGGTAGAACATCTCAAACATGAACGCTTCTAGGGAACTCACATGTATGTGCAGTGGACTCTGATGGCTCCATTATTCTCAAAAGCAAAAGCCAAGCTGAGTCCCTCACTTCTCCAAATAGTAAGGCTAGTTTGACACATCATATAAACCACTGAGGTTTTTTTCTCCAATTATATTGATATTAGAGATGCAAGCACCCTCATCCTTGATTGGAGTGACATCTCAAGAGCAAGTTCTCTCTCCTTATTTTAGCTATCTCTTCCCCAAAAAGACGATGCACACAACTAAGCCCCTTGTTATATGACATTAGTGATAAAATAGCACCCATAACATAAACATTCATCAAGACGGGAATCCATTTCACCACAAGTGTTAGACTTGAAATCAGCATCTTACACTTCGAAAATTGAGATGAGCCCAAATATGTTGTGATTTGAATAGGGTGGTGAGTACAAGTTTGGAGGTAAAGATAAAACCTATGGTATTTGGCAAATACCACAGGTTTAACTGACTGGCTGATTGCAGGTCAGATACTGCATCCACAAATGAGCCAGTAGAGAATATTGGAAAGTCTGCCAGCATTATCCCAGGCAAGTCACAATAGTGTCAGTATGTATGAAATAATACCTTTGTAAATACTTCACGGTTGCAATTTGGAAGTGTACCTAAAATCAAGATAGAATTCCACTGTGAAAACCAGACTACGAATTGTCTGAAGAGTCACTCTAATCTTTTAATACTCATGAAACTAATGACACAGCCACACATCAGATGTGAGGGTAGAAGTCCCCCAAATCCCCTTTATATGCTATACAAAAATCTAAGTATGCACAATGCACCAAATATAGGCAATACCTTGCACATGACCTCAAAAGTCCATAGAATGCTGAATCACTGAAAGGTCACCATCCTTGGTTACTGATATCAGAAACAACCTGTGTTGGAACAGCATTTGCAGTTTAAAAATCCTACCCAGCATTTCAAATGGTGCAAGAGAATACATGACCCACTGAGGAGGCTGCCCAAATGTACTACTGACAACTCTCTCTCCCTTGACCCACTCTGACCAGTAACCAATTTCACTGTGACTCCATGCTTACTGACACAGCATCAGATAGCCATTGGAGTATATTAGCGATATGACAAATTACCTCCAGAAATACCTTATGACATACATCACAATCAATACTACCTTATTTTGGTCATGGAGACACACATTGGCTGAAGGATGTGGCACCTAGGTAAGTTCATGTCACCAAGATCATGTCCCCTAGACCCACAACCCTCCTCAAAAACTGATGACATGTTATCCTGATCACCTCTGTCCACCTCACTAACTGAATTCACTCTCCCATCAGAAGCATCCTTAGAGTGAGTCAATGAGGTTTGAATACTCAGCAAGATGTTTCTACTGTCTGGGTCAAACCTCCAACATCCCAAAGCCAGATATTATGACAGCCTCCAAGGTTCCAGACACCTCATCATCCCATTGTGACACTGCTGTTCTCTCACCTTTGGCAATGGCATCGGTTTCAATAATCCAACACCTGTTATGGGACTCTCTGCCACTGGTTATTCTTTATTTTGTGGAAGTCGTTCCTCTTGTGAGTTTGGGAAGATACTGCATCAACCTTGTCAGTGATCTGCTGCCATAGCTGCTTCTACTTTCATGATGTGGTTTTGGTTCTCAGTGCTCCAAACATGAGGGGGGCTTCCTTTAGAACTCATTTTACCATTATGGTATGTTCCTCATCAGAAAAATGAATATTGCACTGCTACGTGCCAGACATGACAGATCTCATGCTTGTTTTAAAGTGCTTGGTGCCAAAAATTGAAAATTTACCAAGATTGATTTTTCAAAAATGTTCCCACAGCAGATGTGATCGCTTTGGCAGAAAAATGTTTATTTTTTCCAGATTTCCACCAACAGAATCTATAGTTCACTAAGACATGACCCAAAATTAACACATTTCTGGGCGTTACGTTTGGAGGTAATGACATTCTTACTCAAGGCAGTAAAGCTATCATTTGGTTGGCATGCTGCACATAACACTAGTGGTCATGGTTTTTGTGTTCAGCAGACTTTTCACATGAAATGCCACCTAACTCTTCATGAGCCCCTAAGGCTCTTGAAAATAAAAATCACCATTGACTTTTGGAACCAAAATTATAGTCAGTTAATTATTGCTGAAAAATAATACTACTCAGTTTTCAAATAATCTTTAATTCTCACAAATATGTTCTATTCACAAACTGCTAAAAAGTAAATCAAAAGCATCACCCTCCAACTCCATCACCATTGTTTAAAGAGAATTAATAAATATTTAAATAACAGAATTTCCAAAATTAGGCACGTTTAAAGTTTATTTTCCCTAACTTCAATTCCTGGGGCTGAATTAACACATTTCCAAGAGCCCCACACACAATTTATATGTCATGCAGTTAGCACTGATGAGATGTTAACAATTATCTCTAAATTTGAACACTACATCACTCCCAGAAAACTCAAGTGCTCTACTCCCATTCTGAAAGACTACATCAAGGTGGTTTTATCATTTAACAATGCAATGTGGAATATTTCCCCTGTTTCCCTGATTGTTCAGGGTTAGTGGTAAGAGAACATGATCACACCTCTTCTGAATAATCATTCACTGAATCCTAATGACTTGATCTGCTATTTCACGAAGCCAAAAACCTTTTTCTTGAGAAAAAAAACACCTTGAAATGGTGTTTACGCTAGAACTTCAGGCCTATGTAAAGTCATTGGAATGCTGATGTGATAGAGAGTCCGTTTTCAGACAAGGCAAGGTAAGGCAGAGGCACCAAAGTCACTTTACTAGCTGAGCAGCCGGAATCATTACAATAATGTAATCCCCTGAATGTTGGATGTTGTCTCCAAAATTGACATACATAATCTTTTCGGGTAGTTCAAACAGAGTGATTTGACTTCTTCAACTAAATCGTATAATGAGGGAAGTGTGGTTAAATTTCAGAATCGCTCTTATGTAGGAAGAGGCAGATAATGAAAAGGAGGTTGTACAACAGTTGACAGAATATCCTTTTGTTAAGGGATAGGAAGAAAAGTGATATGATTTAATTTAGGGGAGGTAGAAAATTAAAATTAGTCTTGATTGAGCGAGAGGTAAAAATATTGAAATTGCAGATGCTACTTTTGCGACTGCTTCCTATCTTGCATGACCTCAACTCACAACCCATTGCTTGTTAGATTGAGGAGAAGAGCATCAATTAATTGCTTGGAGTCATTGTCATGAAGGAGATTACATTTCTTTACTGATTTGTACTTTTTCTGGTGATACGAAATACTTGTTGATTGCAGACATGTAAATAAAATGCCTTATAATTCTTATTACAATTAAATAGTCTAATCTTTGAGAATAGAAGGTCCTAGAAATCATTTTGCTAATGAAAATGATTAGAAAACATTGTTGGTATGTAATTGCATTCAATGGCTGTCTGAGTTCTTTATGTATTTGTGGGAAGTGTGAGGGGTCAGACATTTGAGGTGGAAAACTTGGTAAAGGTTTTTCACAAGAAGCCATTTTATTAACTTATGAGGGTTTGATAAATGCCTCACTATATCTATCCTAATGAGAATTTCTGACCTATAAAATAAATAAAGGAAAATACTCTAATAAAAGGAATCTGTCCCTCACACTTGTATGTACATCAAACTCATAAAGGTGATCAATGGCAATTCAAATGTAACAGAATTAACAGTAATATTCTATTTAAATCTGCTAACTGTGTATCATTGTAACCTGGGTTGGATCCCCTTCCCCAGATTCAAAACAGGAATCTTAGTCAAACATTCAAATAGTTAAGTTTCTTTTTATAACCAAGGTTGTTCAGAAAGTTCATTTTGTTCCAAACGTCTTTCACTTGGACCTTAACCAACCGTTCAAATAGACGATCAGTCTTTATCCTTTCAAGAGCAGACACAAGTTCAATATAGCTTTTCCTTCTCAGGAAACAAAACACTTACACAATTCTTATGTATCAACAACACAGTTTTGTCAGGCTTATTCTACCACTATTTCAAGTTCAACACAATTTCTTCTTTTTAAGATAACAAATATACTTTCATCATTTCTTTTTTATCACCAACAATGCTTTTGTCAGGATGTTTCCACCATCCTTCGTGGATTTGCCACTCCTTTTTCTATTGAACAATTTTCAATAACAATGCAGCATTTCAATGATGTCTTCCTGATCCATCAACCTACCAGGACTACCACTAAACGGTCCCTATCCTTGTATACTCAACCTGCAAGGACAAAAGCTCCTAACATTACTACAAATACTCTTTGGGGAGGTCTACCTCAGACCTTTTTAAAAAGTCTTCGCCTTTCAACAACTTCAAAAATCACAACTTCATCTGAGAAGGCATGAGACAGGTGGGTGTTGTTTGTTCCACTGTTGTATTGGTCACTGGCCTTGCAGGTTATTCTTCTCTTCTCCTTGATTCCTTCTACCAGGAGGGCTTCTGTCCTGCCACTTTTGTTTCCCACTTTTATATTCAACAAATGCTGACAATGTGTCTGTATTATACTGGCTTCTTCTTGGCTTAAACAATGCTTGTAAATGTATTCTGCAACTATTGCCTCTGCTTCTCATTTCTAGCTGACTTCAATATTGCCCTATCTTGTCTTGGCAATGCTGGTTATAATCAATATTGCCCGCTGTTAGCTTTGGGAATAGGGGTTTCTGTTCTGTTTTATTATTGCCCATTTCTGCATTGACTATATTCTTGGTATGAGAAATAGTATTTGCAACATTTGCATTCTTGTCCTTTGTCAACATTGTTACAATTGAAATATGCTTTCTTTGTGTCAGTTTGGTATTCAATATGTGGGAAAACAGCAAGCAGTCACCTTCAGAGCATTGCAGGGTTACCTGGCATTGGTAAACACACAGAGTCCTCATATCCTCATATGCGTCCGCTCAATCTGCTGCTACATCCAACTCTGCTTCTTCTGCTGCTTTCTGCCTTATTGACAGCTTCACTCACGCCCAGCAGGAAAGCAGCCCCTATTGCTCCCAAGGTCTTCTAGTCTTCTAGTGCTTTCCTGCCACTAAATCATAACACACAGTCAAGAGAGTCTCCCCAAATCAGAATCTGCTGTGAGATATCTGCAATTTTGATCTGCTAGCATAAAGACCATCTCAGAGCCGGTATCCACTTCCAACACAGCAGTGGCTCAGGCATCTTTGGTTTTCCACTTTTGCTGCTGCAACGGTCACACGTCTCAATTCTGCAATAGTGCATTAATATCATAGGATCCGTAGGGTAGTTATTAGAGGTGTTCTCTCAGTGTTCCTGACCTGCTCCTGCAGAACACCACCCCCTGGTTTGGTATGAGGAAGTGTCTGCCTTTCCCAGGCACATGAGAAGGGTTCCAGGGCAGGGTTTCTGGGATAATCATCTTTGATTCACATAGCAGTCCCTGCACCTGTTGCTTGCATAGCTGAGTCACAACATTATTTTGGGGCAGGTGTAGATTGTACTCTATGACTGCAAAGTTCCATATTAATTTTGTGCATATAAAAGTCATAGAATTCCATGGAGGATATTGTATTTTTTGGGTGTAATTGAGTGTGCTGACATTTTATGGTCAGTCCACATTATTTTTGCTTACATACAAAAGTATTAGAATTCTGGGAAATTGTATTCAGTGGCGAGATTTATTAAGCAGGAGGTAGCTTACAGGTGCTCCCTTACTCGAATTTAGTAGTACTGCTTCAGGATATTCTACTCTGAGCAGCACACCTTTACATTCCCCACTTGTTGGCGAGCATCATCCGTTTTGCGGAACTGACGCCGTTACTTTTCCACTTTAATTTAGCATGAACTCCCAACTTGATGGAGAGCAGCTTCCATTAAGCGAAGCTGACGCCGTTACTTTTCCACTTTACTTATCATGAGTTCAAACTTCATGGCGAGCAGCATCGGTTAAGCGGAACTGATACCGTTACTCCCCATTTCGGCGACAGCTTTACTCTGAGCCGAGGCCACTTTACTACTTTCCCAGATGCTGGATCGTTCAACTTCTTCTCACCCTGTTGCCTGCCCCCCCACCCACTCCTTTGCTCCCTGTTGGCCAGGTGTGATGCAACTCAATGTGGCATTTTTTAGGTATAGTTCTCATACTTGGTGCTAACAGGGAAAAGTGTAAGGGGTTCATTTTAAAAGCAAATTTAAGGACAATTGTTGGACTTGCAGGTTTTATGTTTATACTCTAGGGTATTTGTCTGCTATTTGGAGTTCTCTCATTTAGAAAAGCCTCCCCTTCCCCCTGCACCTTGAGCAGGATCTTCTCAAATTCCAAAAGCTCCTTAAGACTTTCCTCTTTTTCTCCTCCTTCCCTCCTTCTATCCTCTGCTAATCAAACAGTTGCTGAATTGTTGTCCTTGGCCCTTAAGCATCTTCAGGGCCTTAACCTCCCACACCAATTCTTACCAGCTAATCTCTTTCCACATCACTTTGCACCTGCACACCCTCCACTCTGGAGACTCACACTTACACCTCCTGCAGCCAAGGCTGTGTAACACTCTTCATTCATAGCACTTTGTCCTTGGCTCACCCATTGGCTCAGACTCCCCAGCACTTACCCCCTCTTCCCTCTTTGTTTCTGCACTTGCACACTCTAAATAACCACAAGGCATAGTAGGTTTATCCCCCTCCCTCTTCCCCCTCTGCTCTTAAAAATTGTATTGTATTGTTGCAATGTATTTCCCACTCTCCCTCCCTCCCTGCCCTGTGGGCACTTTGAGACAGTATGTTCCTACTCTATATGCGCCAAACAAGAAAACAATACTTACATACATACATAAATAAATACAAACCAAGAAGTGCAGACTGTCAAATAGGGGCATATTGTGAAAACATATAATTGACATGACTCTATATTGACATACAACACTAGAAGTTTATGAACAACGCTGCAGAGTATGATAGCCAGTTTAATGTGTGGCACAACCCCAATTAAGATAAGCAGTAGAAGTACATGAAAGCAGGTATTCTCGAAGATGTATCGACGTGTCTGTAGGCCTGCTTACACTAGTAAGCAGATTGCTGTATTCATTGTCAGTTTCTCCTCACAAGGAGATAGTTTTCAACCTGATAGCAACTTTTGGGGCAAGACCTGTATGTGAGATGTCAGGTGTGAATAATGTTGCCTCTCTTAATTATGCAAAAAATTGATGTAGGTACTTGAAATGAGCGAGTTTGTGTCTATAGGTTCAAGGAGATAGGTTTAGTTTGCCTACTAGACTGATTCATCTCAGCATCTGAAAGTTGTAGATTTAATACTTTTTCTCAACTTGTGCGTGTCAAGCCTTTAGGTCATGTTGTCTGGTTTTTAAACTGTCCATGCAATGAAGAATCCATATGGGGTTGTTCTGAAGGGTCGGTAATGTATTGAGCAATTCGGATTTCAAAGTCTCTGTGAGTATGCCATCACTAGTTGTTTTAAAGTACGCCAGAGCCAAAATATAGAAATGTAGTCAGGGTCTACCGCTTTGCTATTCAATTTAAAAAGATAAAATAGATAAAACATCTACAAATAAGTCTGGAAATGTGATACTATTGGTTTTAGGAAAGTGTGGTAGAAACTGTTTGTGAAATGTAATATCGTGGAGATTACAACCATTAGCACCCTAAAAGGTATTGTGATGAATCAAGGGTATTTTTCGCTTCTTCCCAGGGTGGAGACACCTCCTTTGAGGCTAGGGGGGTTAGCCCGCTCAGCAAGACCCTCCTTCGGGATCTGGGAAGGTTGGCGCTCACTGGGAGTGACTCCCTTCACGGGGACCTGGACTCCCATTCTGATAAAGATGTCCATGCCCGGAACATGCTATCTGCCCACATTGGAACTAAAACGACTGTGTTACTTCTTTTTTTAATACTTCTATTTTTAATGCACTGAATACTGACATTTCTCCTATCTCTTTGACTTTAGGTAATGATGGAGATCTCCTGAATGCCACAGTCAAAGAGCATCAACAGAACACTCTAATTTGTGCTCTCATTTTGGATTTATCGAATAGCGATATTTCCTCAAACCCTTTGACTACAACACCCAACTCTCCTATTTTCATCCTGTTAGTTTCAGGCAATGCTGAACACAGCCTAAATTCCATAACCGGTGAAGAAGGACACTGTTCTGTTTATTCCTGTGACATGTGAAAGGAGAAGAGGGATTGCAAATCAAAGGGAGACTCCTACAGAGGCAGTGGAACCACTATGCAGTGGCATGCTTTTGGCAGCAAGGATGGTTAGCAAAACGGTAGCTAAACACCCGGAGGTTAACGTTCTACCAGTTCTACCCGACCGAGAAGCATTGAAGACTGAGGGCAATTCAAACATATGTTAGGCAAGGCAGAAGCCCAACTGAGGCTATTGAACAAAGCTGTACCTTTTTCCTTTTTAGTTAGGAGTTTTCTAAAGTGGTAGGGCCAGTGGGTTGGATGGGATTGTGACTACAGTGTTGTTTTGGACTTTAACATGCATGCTTAGCTTTTGGTTTGCTAGATAGGGAAATTCTCTCATAGCAATTGGACAAGTTAAGTGTTTTTATTCCCCTGGACACATCTCACTAACTCATCCGAGTCCTTTGTCTGGTTCTCCACAGTATACAATCTTTAGACAAGCATACCAGGTCATAAGACCCATGTGAATTATTGTACTTGCCACTGTGACACTCATCCCAGAGGACCGACTAGAGGGTTGATGCATCCTTGCCCTGTGCCCTTGCCTGTGCAAATGCTTCTAACTTCAACCTCTAACCTTAGTTAGAAGATATGCTTTGGAAGAAGAGTATAATAGCCAAAACCATTCAATGAGAAGGGACCGGAGCCCCGAGCCCCACGCACCCAACTGCGTCAAAGACAACCGGCCATACTACTCAGCTGAACACCTTATACACATCAAATGTAGCCATGACAGCCAGATGGGGGAGGTTTATTTTACATATTAAGGTGAAAAATCTGCAGAGATTGTTTTGGGTGGAGTGGCCAGGTATGCAACCAGCTTGGTCTCTATTCACTATTAAAAGCCTCAAGGGAAGCAGCCAGTTTACTAATATTTTACTGATCATTTTGTTGTCTGTGTTAATAAACCACAAAGCTCAATAGGAAGAGCAGTGAACTAGGGATTTATTGGGCTTAAGCAGTACTGTGACCAAGGCTGTGAGGCTGGATATATTTTCAATAAATATGGGGACATTTTTCCAGAACGGTTCTTATAGAATTCTGAAGTTAGGCCATCAGAACCAGGATCTTTAGAAATACCATTGGGTAATATATTGAAAGTCTGTTTGATCACATGAGTTGTAATTGGCCTTGCTTAATCCTAGCTTCAGCTCAGCATCAAACTGTTGCCAGTAGACATGGTAGAGGAATTGGTATATTTCCATCAGTGGTTTATCAAACCACAAGGTTTATAAATATGTATTATATAACTGAAATAATGTATTTATATCCATATTGCCTTTCATCATCCAATTGTTATCCTTTGTTAGCATAGTGATATGATTATGAAACCGCATTTTATGAATAGTCCATGCTAAGTCTCACAGTGCCAGACTGCTTATTTTAGATGCTCTAACAATTTCTGCTTCAAACTTAACGTATGCATTGCGGCACTTACTTAATATAGGAGGGGATCTTTTCCGAGTATACTCAAATCCTAAATGTTTTTTTTTTTTTTTTTTTTTTAATTTTATTGGTTTAAATTAAACCTTTAAAATATTTATTTAAAGTAACCCAAAACCATACATTGCCCAATAACATGGTCAACTACTTCCTTCAACATCTCCCTCCCTCATTGCCACACAGGTACATGATGTTTTATTGTAACTTTAAGGTCAGAGGATGTCATATGATTTTTATAAGGAGAGGCACACCTCTCTGATGTACAATTTAAAGGTTTCCTAGGTTGCATCAACCTCAGACACTGAGCCAGTATTCCCCTCACTGAAGAGGGAAACTTCATATGCTACTGTAGATCAGAATGTAGGGTCCTAGCTAGCAATGTATTGGAATCTCCATGAGATGTGATGCATGCCTAGAGCAGAAAGGGGTTTGGATAGAATCAATGGAGAGTGATCTGATATTGTTCTGGGAAGGTTTGTGGCTGCTTTGAATGTGTGGTGTGCCACCATGGTGTAATCTATACGTGACAGCGGGGAGTGAACATGTGGGTGGAAATTGATTTCCCTGCTCACGGGATAAAAATGTCACTGAGCATAGTAAATGGTATGCAGAAAGCTGCCTCAGCTGGTTTTGGGAGGGCCATTCAGTGGTGGTGATCCTGTCTAATTACATGGAAAGGGCACAATGAAAGTTAAGTCTGAAGCCCAAATTACACCAGATCCTTTAAATATGCACACATATGGCCCTCATTAGAAGGTTTCCAGTAGGTCCATGGAGCTACTGGTGGTCCACCGGCAACCTTCGGCTTACCATTTCCACTGCCCGATATCCCTGTAATACCAGGATATTATCGACGGTGGAGGTACAGTAAGTTCCGATTCAGGACTCCATGGAAATGAGAACACTGAACCACCGGTAGCGTTAGTAACGGTGCCAGTGCTTCAGTGATGTTTCTGCCGGTAGGGGCCTGAACTACAGGCAGGTCATGCCTGCTGGTAGTTTACACTGGTGAAAGATGTACCGATCGAAAAACATCAATTCAGGTTTAGCCTTAAACCAAGACTCACATCAGACAAGGAAGCCTGACAAATCTAATGATAAGCTTCTTATACCAACTGCTTGCTCTTCAATGGTAAGTTGCATTTTAAGAGGCAAACAGTGACACTGTAAGGATATTTCAAACAGAATCCTGTGATCATAGTTGGAGCCACTCTAAGCAGCTATCCTGCAGCAATTTCATCAGCACCAGAACCTTCCTGTTTCACTGCATAATTTTCAGACATCATTTACATTTTCTTTTTATAAATGGAGAGTAAATGGAAAGGGTTAATGTACATATGCATATTTTTTCTCTTTACATTTGCAATTTTTTTGTAAAAGTTGATAATTGCAAGCAGGCGACACAAAAGCATGTAAGTGCTACTGTTGGTGGCACCAGCATGCAAATGGAAGTTTTTATAAAATGACCCCTTTATTCCTTGGAGCCATAGGGGGATTATATTACAACCGCTGGAACATGGTCATGGAACTGATCTTGTAAGAAGGGACAAAGGGGAACTAAGACCCATGTCTGCCTCTGAACAAGTACCGGATATTTCCACTTGTGTCCGATTGCTTGTGTGCCGAACTATGTCTCCTGGCATACCTGATAAATCGGATGCGCATCAGACTTTCTCTTGTTGCAGATCCACCTCAGTGCCAAAGAATCAGACCGACCGACTAGCAGCAAGAAAACTCACACCCAGAAAGAAGGTGGATGTCTGCTGAGCGACTCTCATGCCAACCCCAGATATTGCTAAGCCGCAGGGAGAACCAGTAGGTGATAGATATTTTCAGAAAGAAGGAACAAACATGCGTGGCAATCACAGAGGGGTCTCAGTCCCAGTTGCATGTACAGGCAGGGACTCCCACATAAACCTCCTAAACCACCATGAACAAAACAGTGAGTTGTCAATAACATAGCCCCAATTTCTCCAATTCAAAACATAACAGCTGATATAAATGTTGAACAAGGAGAGGGACAAGCCGGCACCCTGTGGGACCTTGCTAGAAATCGGAACAGGGTCAGATGAGGCATTTCCCCATCAAACTCTAGATTTACAGCCTCAATGGAAATAGTCCATCCACGTTATGGCTTTCTCTGAACAATGACCTGTATGAGCCAGTGTATTCAGCAGTCATTTATGATTAAGTAGATTGAAGGCTAATGATAAATCCAAAATAATCAGCAGCCCAAACCACTCCTTTCTAGAGCAGTTAGCATATTAGTACGTAATTTGAGGAGGGCACTCCCAGTTCCATGAGCACTACGAAAGCCAGACTGTTTCTTGTGACGAAGATCTATGGCCATGATGTGATGATGCATCTGGATGGAAGCCATTTTATCTATTATTTTTAGGAGAAACGGGGCATTTGTTGTTGGCCTAAGGTTAGAGTATTCCTTGGGGTCCAGGCCTGGATTTTTAATAAAGGGGTCACCAATACATCCTTGATAACATCAGGAATAATGCCTGGTGCAAATGATGCATTTATAAATCTTCTAAAAAAGGGCACAAAAATGTCCCCATTCTCCACAATGATTTTTGAGAGAAGAAGAACTCCAGGACAACTGGTCGGGTGCATATCTCTCAACAAATCAACAACATAAATTTTTGGTACAGAGCCAAAGTTCACAAGGGCCTGAGAGTCCCAATATTGCTCCTTCCCTACTATGACATGAGGCTCTGGCCAGAGCTCTTTGTCAAAATCTTTACAGATTCTTGCACGTGCCAAGCAGATTTTTTCCACAAAGGCTTTCTGTGCATGGAGGCAATCCTCACTATCAGGCTTATAAGATTGGTACAAATCACTAGGCTTTTCCCAATTTTTAAACAATGTAAATAGTTCTTTAGTTTCATTTCCAGCTTTAGTTATTTGTTAATTATAAAAACTTTTCTTGGTCTCTATAATCTAAAGTTGATATCCTTTATCAATAGTTTTCCAGGCTTCTATACTTGCGTGTTTTTTCCCTTTAAGCTAGTTACGCTCAGTCTGTCTCTTCATTTGTTTGAGCAGAGTTAGATCAGTGGTGAACCAGCTGTGGTGGTTAGGGCGATTCCTAACTGTTCTTAGTTTAAATGGTGAAATTCTGTTCAAAAGTACTTCCAAATTATTATTATAGCTCTCCACCAAATGGTCCGGAGGGTCCTGGTCTGTCGTTCGAGACATACATTCCCTCAAACAACTCGCCAGTTCAGAAGATTTGATATTTTGGAAATGTCTACTATGAACCTGACAAGAGATCTCATGTTTGCGCTGATAAAATAGTGCAAGCTCCAATGATCCAACCATATACATGGTGCTGTGGTCACATCAATCACCTTAATGTTTCTACTTGAGAGCCCATCTAAAATGTGGCCCTTTATATGAGAGGGATCTAAATTATGCACATGGATGTCCATTTTATTTAGTGAAAGTTTTAAATCCATCGCTGCCTTATCTCTCAGGTCTCCCTTTCAGAGATTAAAATCACCCAGTAATATGGTAGAACAATTAGATTTATGTATTATGGATAAAAGCTGGTAAATATGATCATTAAAGTTGGACATCTCTGTAAGAAGGCCTGTACCTCAGGATGATGTCAACACTATTATTGTGATTAGGGCTGATCTCTGTATGTAAAATTTCACACCCATCATAATCTGTCTTGATATGTAAAAGTTCACACCTATCACAATCTACATGCTTATGTCTCTCCTACAGATTATAGCAACACCACCCCCAATGCCCTCTACCAGTATTTTTCTGAAGAAGACGTAATCGGGAGGAGTCACTTGTTCTGTCTTCAGGCCATGCGAATCCAACAACCATGTTGGAATGAGACACATAATGTCTCAATGAGGCATTGTAATGTAAAATCCCTTGCAGCCTGTGCACCACTAGATATATTAAGTTGCACATGGTTATAACCATTGAACAACAAAGTCATGTCATATTCAAACTACAGGTTAAATCCATCTCAGAAAACGTATTTTTTCAACTCTGAACGATCTGAAGCATCATGTCTTACATGACATTTGTGAACAGGACCATATCACTGACTGTGCTAGTGCTTTAACGACTTCATCAAAAGTCTCTATGAGGGCATCACATATTATCTTCTGAGCCTGTTAAAAAGAGTTAAATGTGCAGCAGATATATGACTTCTGAGACTTTAAAGACATGAACAGATCATCCTATTCCTCAGAATGTTCCATTGACTCCTGTTCAAACAGTGAATTCACCACCAATGTCTATGAAATACCCATTGCACCTTCCATATTGAAATGATTCACTCAGAGGCGTAGTCAGGGTAGGGCCTGAGCAGGCAAGGCCCACACAAAACCTGTAAATGCCCACACAGCAGCACTTTGTGGGCATTTACAGATATTAATGTCCCTGCCGCGGGCCCAACTACATTAGCTTCAGGCCCAACTTTTAAGACAATCCTGGCTATGCCTCTGGATTCACTAGTAATCATTGGGAATGCTTCAATCTATATATGTGGGCCTACTAACACAACTTCAACTTGAAACAACATGACAAATCCTCATTATCTTTCCTCTTACACAAACTCTAATTTGATTGCCTGATGTCTGCATACAGAGTAATGCACAAACAAGGGGGTTCCTGGGAGTCCCTCTCTACCGGTTTATATCCTGGGAGAGTCTCAACCAGATTCTTTAGCTCACTATCCCTTTCACAGAAGAGTAATTTCCATTACATATCAGTCTTTGTCCTGCCCAAGGGCAGTCCAGCACAGAAATGCCTGGAAATTCCCTTCTGAACAAGAGAACCAACAGCATCCCGAGAGATGTGTTTCGGCCTGGTTGGGCCTCATCAGTGAGGTGGAGCTGTGCCTCTCTAAGAACAGTGAGCAAGGGGTCCACGTCTGGATTACCCTATTAACCCTAGTAATGCCAGTTGTTCAGATTAATTCAAAACCTTCGACCCATCACTTTTTTGGTTTTTGTGTGTCTCCGTATGTGAGAGAGGGTATGCCCGGACATGGATCCCTTGCTCGCTGCGCCATAGGGAACCAAGCTGTACCTCACTGAGGAGGCCCAACAAGGATGAAACATGTCTGGGGTTGCTTTTGTTTCCATGCAGTAGGAACATGGCCTAGCATTTTGGGCAGGGCTGCTCCCATTGGTGGCAGTACCTGACTGATTTGCATATGGATGGACCCCGTTTGCAATGGCGCAGACGGGCTAAAAAACGGTGGTGTGGAAGGTTGCCCAGAGCAATGCCAGTGGTGCAGATTAAGTCAAAACCTTCCACCCATCACTTTTTTGGTTGCACACAGAGCAATACCACCTGACTATCCAATGACTACTAGCATAAGAACAGTTTACAATCCTCAATCGACACACACCCACTCTTGGAAGCATCAATCAGACAGAGCCACCTTTCCCTAAATGACACACGCACTACCTGAATCGCCACAAAATTAATCAGCTAATGAATATGGGAGATTGTTCATTGTTGAGTTGGTATTGCTGTGATTTATACATTGAATGTAATCAGCTAGCACACATCAAGCCTGCCAGTAAGTACAGGAGTTTGGACTCATTCAGGTTGATCTCTTCTCACCCTTCCTACCAAACTGGAAAAGTATCATCCATTGTTAATGCAGATAATATTCAGCCAAATTAGTAACAAATGAGAAACAATATTGAAAAAAGGCCCCTTCTCACTTAAGCAGCCCTTACACCTTCTTACCACACTCTCACACTTATCTTTCCGTGCCTTTGAATAAACCATCATACACAGCAGCAACTGCATATGTTCACAACACAATTACTGAGAACACTCCTCACTTGTCTAGCACTACTATAAACCCCATTCAAATGGTTAACCATGTCCTCACAGCTCAGACATCAGCTTATTGACTTAGGGCTCTTACTTTTGGAAGACGCACAAACCCAAAGTTCTCTCAGTCACTAACCTACATGAACCACATTGACACTCACTGCTCTGGTCCTTCTGTATTGCTCACATCAACACCTCAGTATTCAGATATGCCTCTCCCTCTAGATTACTAACACCCTTCCTCATTGTTGGCAGGACCATGTGCAGTGAGACACAAAAATGATAGAGTTGCATTACAGTGTAATGTAAAGGACTGCATCTGATTGCATTACAAATGGGAGGGTGTGATGAACTAAAGGGCTATTGTGTAACATGTCAGCCTCACACTACTACTAAACCAGCAGTGATTACAAATATAAAAGATAAAAAAGACACAGCCCAGCAGCAGGTATACCTTGTTCATTTTGTTTTGGTAACGGGGGCCGAGGGTAGGCTATAAAGTTCAGGAGGGGTGTGAGCTGGCACAAAAGCAACATATATGACACAATCATAAAAATACCACTGGCCGGCCATTGTAAGGGAAAGCATAGAGAAATCAGAGTTTGGGCACTCTGTGTTTGTAGACAGGTGCTCAGGAAAATATCTCAGGAGCAAAATGTCACAGTTTATGAAGGTGTCTTGTAAAACGGCATGGAAGGGGGCTTATCAGTCACTAGGATACATTAAGGTGGATCAGAGGGACACAACCACTTATGGGTGCATTGACAGGTCACTAAGGAGTGACTAAGAAAGCTTACGCATTTCTTCTAATTTTCACTTGCCTCAGATGGGTGTAGAAAACAAAGAATTTCTCAGAACCTGTCGTACTTGCCAAGATTCTTGTACATTTGGCAGGGTGGCAAAGGCCCCCTTAATAACACTATCAATGTTTTGGTGGCCTTTGGAGAGGATAGGGATGAACATTGTGTGTCCTCTGGACCCACAAATTACCTCAGAGAGTTGGTGTTATGCACTTGCCAGGCCCCCAGTCCTTCGGACCAGGCTAGGGAAACAGAAACTCAGGCAAAAAATACATCTACAACTGTGCCTTAAAAAGACTGAAGTCCTGGATCTTATGTGGAGATAAGAGAGAGAGGTCCATAATTTTAGGCCTCCACCGAAAAAGCTCAACCACCACACCTTTCAAGCCGGTAAGATGGAATTCTCAACAAATAATAGGAGACCGAGCAGGGCAGGTGATTATGAGAATAAAGAATGATGTTCTCTTTCAATGCCAAGCAACCTCTCTCCTGCAACACTCGATGAATCATTCACAAAGATTTTAGCTGAATCCACACCCCGAACAGCAGACAGTGAAGGCTGCACTGAGCTGTAGTAATAGGCATTCCATAATTGGAGTCAGACTGCTGCCCTTTGCAGCATATGCAGTCGGTTTAATAAGTAAGCAGGCTGAGCTAGAAACACAGTTTTACAATAATCAAGACTACCATTTATAGAGGCAGTAATAACTGCTGCGTAAAAATCAAAAGGAATATAGAGCAACACTTTTGTCAACTTCTTCAATTTAAAAATGACAGGGAGGGCAAGATCTTCACACCTAGTTTTTTTACAACTTTCCCAGGAGAAGGCAGAGGGCCAAGATCAGAACTGACTTGTAGTGTCCCCCATGAAGCTGGAACCAATTTTGCCCCATCCAGCTAGTGAACGCTGTTAGGCAGGCTTTTTTTAACGATTTGCCCTTCCGTCCTGCTCAAGATCCGATCAAAAAAGGATCTGAGTGTTATCAGCATAACAAAGGAAATCAAAATCAAAATCACAAATCAAAAAAGCCAACGGTTGAACATAAATATTAAAAAGAAGAGTGGAAAAACCAGACCCCTGAGGAAAGCTACACATCAAAGCATCAGGAGATGGCCTAAAAGAGTACTGAAAAAAAGACTGTTTGTGGGATTTAAACCAGTCATGTACACTGGCAGGCATGCCAATATAATGGAGTCTATTTAAAACAATATTTTGATTGATAGTATCAAAGGCGGCAGATAGGCCCAATAAAATAAGACCTGCCAGACCGCCCTGATCTTTAATTCATGGTAGATCATCCAAGACAGAGACCGAAATAGACTAAGTGCCCATAAGCGGGCAACAACCGAGATGTGCAGAATCAGGAAGTAGGTGGTCTTCCAAGAAGGACCTGAGCTGGCGGTGACTACTGACTCCAACCAATTCATAAACAAAGTGAGTAAAGAAATGAGATGGTAGTGTACTAATAATGTATCCATGGATGGCTTCTTCAATAAAGCGATGGCTAACACGTTTCAGAGTGGTGGGAATAAACCAATGCAAAAGAGACGTGTTAAGGGCTTCAGCAATAAGCTCACCCACCTCATTAGCTATAGATTTAAAGAAAGAACGAGGGATCACATCTAAAGGAGAGGCCGATTTTAAACATTACACAGCATAAACTACTGTAGAAAGACTAATAATTTGAAAGGATTCACACCTCTCTAAAAAGTGTCACATCCTCGGACAATAAAGGAGGTAGTGGCAAAGATGTAGACATCACTATATTCCTGTTATTGTCCGTAATAGTCGAAATCTTATTTACAAAGACAATTTGTAGAAAAGGTTGAGGCTCCCTCAGATTCACCTCAGACTTGAGCCGGATCTTCTTAAGTTCCAGAAACTTCTCAAGACTTTCATTTTCTCCTCTTCTTTCCCTCTCAACCGCCCATGCTAACTCTCCCTCTGCCGCTGCGACTGAGGCTGGTCCCTTCAGATTCCTACAGGGGACAGACCACTCCCTACCAAGTCCCTCCATCATCCCTTGTCAGCACTTGCCCTCAGGCACCCTTTCTCAGACTAGCCCAACCTAGACCTCGCTGTCCAATGCACTCATCCCCCCTTCCCCCCTCTTCCCACGGGTACTTGCTGCCTTGTGTTATGGCTCCTGGAAACACTTGTGTATAGGTGCCATACAAATGTCCAATAAATAAATAAAATAAAGATAGTTCAATACACACATTCTGGGGAAATGAGACTGCTGTTGCCAATTTTGGGCCAGAAAGATATTTTATTGTCTGAAAAAGTGTTTCTGTAGTATTGACTGCTGACTGAATAATGTTGCCATAATGAGATTTTCTGGCAGTCTTTATCCCTAGATGATATAAGGCCAACTCTTTCTTAACAGAACATTTCCGAACAGGATAAATATTTAAATGCCATTTCCGACCAGCACTGCGGGCAGTTGTCCCTCATACCCGAAGTTCCATAGAGAACCAGGGAGCTGAAGGATTCACAGCTTTCTTTACCAACTTTAAAGATGCCAACTAATTTGCGGCTGCTGAGCAGGCGGTAATGAGCTGAGTTATCGGTAGAGGTAGAGATAAAGGCTCATTACTTGCTACATGATAATTTAACGTTATTTGTTTTACCAGCATTGATCGATCAATATGGTGCTAAGCTCTCAGTAATTCTTTATGCTGGACTAGCCTTGTAATAGGTGAAGGAAGAGCAATCTTAAAAGGGACCAACACATGATCTGTCCATGACAAAGAAAGCCCTGATGAAACACAGCATAGATCTGGGGATGAAAAAATGAGATGAAAAGTATGCTCCCTTATAGATCTGGGGATGAAAAAATTAGATGAAAAGTATGCTCCCTTATATGTGTAGAGTCAGTAACTAATTAAGGCAGGAATAGATTATCCATACACGATAAAATGTAAACTGCTACAGCACAGTCAAGGGAATCAGCCCAATAACGTAAATCTCTTAAAATACATACATTATTAAATGAAAGAGCGAGAGCTGATACATTAGGATAAAACGCCTTTTTCAATTGGCATCAGACTAAATGCGGGTGGATGATACATAATTAGAAAATGGAGTGTAAAGGAAGGAGTAGCCGACATTCTCACTAACATAGATTCCATTTCTAAATCCGGAGTCCAGGGTAGAATTGAACTGTTTAGAAATGTTTTGAAAATTAAAGCAAAACCGCCACCAGTCTGGCTGGCGTGGCGGTCAATATGTAAAATTGAGTAGTTCTCGAATAGGATATGGACCATTTCAGGGCCCATTGCAGCAGTAAACCTGTTTCTGTACCACACACTAAATCAGGCGCATAGTCTTGCAGAAATGTAAACATTTCTAACATGTGCGCTGATAAAGATTGTGCATTTAGCAAGCAGGCATACAGCACAGACTTGGCAACATTTTCATAATTGGGCTGAGTGATACACTTCAATCCAATAGGAAAAATGGTGCCTTTGTGGGCTAAACCCAAATGAGCTGCATGAGGTGTACCGCCAGTACTTATACTTGAGCCCCATAGCTCTGTCCTTGAGCGGATGAGCATGGCTTCCGTGGGACTTTGGCAGAGGCTCTGTGGCTGATCTCCTGACGAAGTGCATTCATAAGTGTCGCCATTCTATTGATGCAGCAAATCCGAGTAAGAGCTCGGAATAGAAATGAATAACAGACTTCACTAGTGTGCATGGGAGATTGAAATAATAAATACAAAGCGAGCCAAGCTGGTGCGATATGCCGATCTCCTGTGTCAAGCCCAGGCATGCTTGAGTGCCATGTCACATGGCTACAAGGAGATTAGAAGAAATATATTAAAATAGTCAAGGAAAATACAATTAAAATAAATAAAAAATGTGTCTACAAATATTTAAATCTAGCATCCATTCAAGCGCACAGGCACCTGAAATCAGGACTGCCACGCACGTAAAATGAACTCAAAAAACGAAATGGTAAAAAGAAAGAATAAAATCCACATGAAAGGTGTATGTGGTCCTTACCACAGTGTCTCGTCCCCTGAAGTGCAACAAGGTTTATACACCTCGAAATTGCAAGTCCGAGTAAGAGCTCAGAATAGAAATGAATAACAGACTTGAGTAGAGTGTGCGTGGGAGTTCACAATAATAAATACATAGGGGTTCTAACCGGTGCAAGATGCCGGTCTCCCGTGTTAAACACAGGCACAATTGAGTGCCGTGTAAAATGGCTACAAGGAGAGTAGAAGAACTAAATTAAATCAATCAAGGAAATAAAAATAAAAATAAAACTAAGTAAATAAAGTGTGTACACATATTTAAAATGAGGATCCAGTCAGCACCTCAGGCACCTGAATTCAAGACTGTCTCATAAAAGGAACGCAATATAAAAAATGTTAAAAAAGAAAAAATGTCTTGCAGCATGGGAGGGAAAGTCGAGGAAACTTCCTTCTATTAATCAATATCTATTGCAATGTTAATATGGACAAGGAAACTAAGCTGGTAGCCTCAGTGATGCAAGTGGTGGATGAAGCAATGTATGCATGGGAGAATATTAAGATCGTCATTTGTGGCGATTTAAATATGAAATTGTTGGATAAATCAGGTATTCCTATGAAAGAGAGCCAGTGGATGGAACGAGAGCGAGAATGGATGAGAAATATGTTAATTAGAGGGATGTATCTCCTACACAGCTCTCAACTCACCCGCTTTTGGCGGGTGTCACCCGCCTTGAAAGCAAATGAATCACCCGCCAAGTCCCTTATACGCCCATTCACTTCTATGGGCCTCTCACCCGCCAAAAAGAAAATCGGGTGTTTTCACCCTTGCTGACAAAAAAGGTTGAGAGCTATGCTCCTAAATGGGCAGAATGTGTGTGATATGCCCGGTAGTACCACATGGAGATCGGGTAAATAGGAGACGTGTATAAAGTACTGCTTCGTGTCAACTAACATCAGAGAGAAGATTGAGAGATTTTCTATAAAAACTCAATGTGTGAGTGACAATGATTTACTGGACATTCACATAGCGGGAGGGAGTGAGGCGAGATCTTGGGTGAAAATGGAAGAATGAAACTGGGATGGGGGGGCCAGATAGGCATAAATTGAAACATCATGAAGTGCACAAAGTAGTGAGTCTGTATACCGCCCAAATTCAGGAAAATCATAATAAAACAGAGCACCGGGGAATACTGGAATTTCAGCTGAAGGGTAAAGGGAGGAGGGGAAGTGCTGGTCCCAATAACATGTGTATGACAAGGACTTGGTGAATAGGAAATCAGTCTGAGAAAAATGATAAGAACCATTAGGAAAGATACTTATCCGGATAAGTTAGAACGAATTAGGAAGATCCGGCAGAAATTTAAAAACTGGTGTAAAAGTTTGAGGGCCATTAGATTGCAAAATGATGCTGAGTACACTCTAAAAGTAGTGTGTACGAAAAAATCTAAAGACATCTGGGAGTTAATTAACAACGGGGGGCTGTTTAGAGAAGCTAATACTTTGAATATGGTCTCTGAGGAAGATTGGGTTCATCATTATGCCTTCCTCTTTGTAGATCCCGATTGGAGGGAGGGAGCAAGGATTGATCAACTGCCCTCAAGGTGGAATTTTGAGTTCAATGAACATGACGCAAACATGATGGTAGGTGAGCTTAGCTCCTCGCAGGCGTCAGGGCCAATGGCCTGTAAAATCAAGAAATTAAAAAGAATAAAGAACAGTGGGCGAGGCTACTTGTGTTTTCGCAGATTATGGCTGATCAAGAGATACCAGCTTCTTGGAGGGAAGCCAATATAGTGCCCATCTTTAAAAAAGGCAGTTGAGCAGAGCTGAGGAACTATCAGCCTATTGCTCTGCTCGACTCTACAGGGAAAATCTTTGCGACGGTCTTACTAAGAGATCTAAAAGTATGGGCCCTAAAGAGTGGTATACTAGACCTGCGACAAACAGGGTTTCTGAAGGGGGTGGGTACATACCTAAATCTCTTTATTATAAACTTGCTGAAAGAAAAGGCATTGAATTCTGGGAAAACACTATATCTTTCTTTTATGGACCTCCAACAGGCCTTCAATGGCATCATCAGGGAGCAGCTATGGGCCAAGCTGAAGAAATGTGGGTGCCCCTTAGATCTGGTTGAAGCCATAGAATCCCTCTATATGAACACCTCTGAGTGGATCTGTTTAACAAGGAAAGGGCTACTCGCAGAGAGAATAAACACATTTAGAGGGTTAAAGCAATATGCGCTCTGGCCCCATTCCTATTTTGCCTATATATGGCGGACCTGGCAGCTTCGCAAGCTGATATTAGAGCTTTTCCATCAAACCTAAATGGCTGACACACACTGTGGGTCCTCTTTGCGGATGACCTTGTCTTTATTGATTTGACGCAAATCGGTTTGTAAAGGAGGCTGAGTGCCTTTGAGTCCTACCTGAATATCAACAGCATGAAAATCAATGCCGGGAAAACGAAAATCATGGCCATGAAAGCAGCTGGCAAAAGGAAGGGAGAAAGATTTTCCTGGAGAGTGGAGGGGACCCCGCTGGAAATTGTGGAGTCGAATATATACTTCGGAGAACAATTAATGAAAGTAGAAGTGAAACAGATCACTACATGTATTTAAGATCTAGGCTCTCAATATTGGCTAATCAGGGAATGAGCTTCCCAAAGAAATATGGGAAATGTACGCTTATCCCCATAATTTTCTTTTACAAACAGAAAGTGGCCCAAATTCTCAGTTATGGAGCCAAAGCAATTCTCCATCTTTCCTTCTTGGTGTGGGAGATGTTGGAAGGATTGTTTTGGCAAAAGGTTTTGAATCTCCCGAATGGACTACTGATGTGTATGATAAGGCAGGAGCTGAAATTGCAGTCCCTTGAGTCCATAGTATTATAGCAAACGATGGCCCTTTACAGGAAATGCATGGAGTTGTTTCCGGCTACCCCCTTTGAGATTAGGAAAAGTGGGCAAGGACAGTTGGTGAGTCAGTTAGGATGTTGGAAATCTAAAGTGGGAACATCTTGCAGGGAAGGGATATTAAAGTGGCCGAATTATTGTGTAACCCATATAGGGTCAAGAAAAAGCTTCAGGAGTGGGACTGGATCGACACTAATGAGAGATGTGGGAAGGCAAAACTGGGGCACATACAAATTGAAGATGGAAAGGGGCTTAATGTGCTTCCAGGGTACCTTTGAAAGTTCCCTTCGTCAAACATCAGAGATATGCTTCTTCTGTGTCATTTAAACATCCTGAACACACGGAGGTGCAGTGGAGAAGGAAGATTCCAGGGGTATTAAACCCTCAGTGCAGATTCTGTAAGGCTGTTGATTTGGTGGAGTCACCCATGCATTTAATAATGGCATGTGAAGCCCTAATTGATGTGAGAAGTTTATTTTTAAAAGGACGTTTGGATATGGGGAAAACCCTGTCTCCTCTGGATAGGTGGAAATGGTTGCTGATGGGTGATCAAATTGGTTTAGTAATTGCATCCATGAAAATGTTGGAATACCTACTATATGAGTATGGAAGGGAGGACCATTGAACTATTTTTCAAAGATCTTTATGGTGATGATAGTTTTCTGAATGGTATGAATTATATGTCCAGGACTATCAAGAGGAGGTGGGCGATTGGCCACTGTAATAATCCTGTTTTTATTTCTTCTTGTTTTCTCTTTTCTTTTTTTAAAATATGGATTAAATGGTGGATATGTCTATATGTTAAAGGATTAATTGTATCTTGCAAACAACTTGTTTGTTTATTGATCATGAAACCAATAAAACATTTTTAAAAAAGAAAGAATAACATCCACACAGAGTGGTGTGTATGTGGTCCTTACTACAGCATCTTTCTTTCTGGAGTTCTGGGAAAAGTATCTTGTGACTATGGCCATCATCTCATTCTGCCCTTTCATGAAGCAGATATCCCTCTGTCCATCAATGGATAATATTCCACCATATGGTTTACCTGAGACCCTGCTTTCTTTGAGCAAGTGCTGGGTGAGCATTGGGTGATTCTTTGTTTACCACCTCCAGCGATGGTATTGCAGACTGGCATCATAGAGCATTCCTTCTGTTAGGGATAATGGACATGATACCTCATCATTGGGCATGGAGCCAACAGAGGTATGACAGATTGATAGATGCAGCTCGACTGTTTGGGCATCTATCTTTTGCGACGGCAAGGAATGAGCTGTGCAATCAGATATTCTGGCGAAAGTTTCCTTCACATCACTGGTGGTGGTTACACAGTTGATGGGGGCACAGATAACACATAGCTATGGAACATTGGTTTATGCTTACACAAAATGGCTTTACAAATTGCAGTTATGCCCAATGCAGAATACTTTCTCTTCATGCCCCACCACACTTCCTAATTGTGGAACACAAAGGCTTCCTTTCTCTTTTACTTTTTTGGGGGTGGAAGAAAGAAATGTAAGAGAAAGTGCCTGAAATAACAAACACAACAGGGTTGCAAAAGGGGTCTTCAAAGGGGGAACCTGACACACAATATGATCCAATATCATAAACAAAGAAATGTCAATAATACTTTGAGAAAATGTTATCAGTGGCTTCAACGTAAACTCTCCTGTTCTCACCCCATTCGGTCCCGAACTTTTACTCCCTCTAAAAAATTAGCACAAACCATACCAAACCAGGGAGGGATTTGGGCCTTGTTATCAGGCTAATAATCCTCCCCATCGAATCTGTGATTCTAATTGGTCCACAAATGCTTTACACAAATGTTTCACAAACACACGCACACAGACATACACACATGTTTGTATCACGTACACGTGCATGATCCGAGGACATCACTAGTTTAAAAATGAGTATCTATTCCTCAAGCAATCCAACGACCCATAAACATCTCAAATATGTAGATGCATAGCCACAGTAGCACACAGTTTCACAAGGTTGTCCAGAATTAGCATTTTAGAATACACATGACTTCAAAAGTTCCAACGCATAGATGTTCACCAAAGAAGAGAACAGTTTCTCTGGCATGCTTACCATGACCACTTTAACAAAATTAGCCCCATTATTCTCCTGTTAGCTTGCTCAATACCCATCAACATCCTCCAATTGGGGACACAAGTAATCAGGTGAAATGGCAATGTCTAAAGCTTTTACTAATTGATAAAACGTTTTTCTTCAAGCGCACCATCTCCCATTTTCAATCCTCAAAGAGTGGTGTGGTGCCTCAGATGGGGCACATCAGAGCTTTCTCACATAAGATAGTATCAGGTGCCAAGCACAGTAAGTAGCCCTTAGGCTTCTGCAGGTATTTGTCTCCTGAAGCATATTGTTAAACAGACCAACCTCAGTAGCCAGTAACTCTGCAATGGTGTACCTACAGATTCCCAGTATGCGTGCCCTTTGCATGAGCTCCAAACATGGTGAGACTGACTGATGCCATGCACCACGACTTGTGCACCCACCACAATCTACTCCTCTCTATACCATGATGGGTTCAGGATTTGTCAAAGTTCTCCAGCTGATCAATCAAGTACATTGTTAAAAGGGAAGGTTTCAGGTCCTTTTTACATTTCTTGACACAGGCAAGGCACTATAGGTCAGCTGGGAGGAGGTTCCACATTTCCAGGGCCCAGGTGTCAAATACTAGAACCTCTGAATTAAGCAAGTTTATATCCTGGTTGACAGAAAACAATGTTCGTGTTAGAACAAAGAGTTCTATTAGTAGGTTTCACGTTCAAACGGGCACTAAGGTAGCCAGTGGTGCCACCTTCTATACATTTCTGAATCAATTACATCTCCTGATGTTGGATACAATGAATCACAGGGAGCCAATGAAGGGCACGCCTAAATGGTCTCTGTTTTCCAAAGTGTGCCGCTTGTTTGGAAAAACATAATTGAGCATCAGTGTATACTGCCAAGGTCTTTACAGATGCTGCAACCTTGATCTGGCAATCTGCAATAGTGAAATACTAATACTTGGAGTTTAATATCTTCATATGTGGACCAACGCCAACAATAAGTAACTCTGTCTTGCTATCATGTAATTAATGCCAGGGAGTTCCTTGCCATCCACACCTGTATGAGGTTGAAAATCGTGTAAAGAGTCTGAGAGCCTTATTCATAATCATTGGAGATTTCCAATATGATTTGAGAGTTGTCAGCAAAGTTGATATGTTCAATGCTAACACTATCCAGAAGATTGAAGAGTGGTCTGGTGCATTTCTTGAACAATGTTGGTGAAAGACATGCACCCTGTGGCACTCCGCATTCGAGATCCGCTGGGGTTGCGTGTGAGTCATCTACTGCTACTCTTATTGGGCTTGGCTCTAGAACGGTTTTCATCTGGGTGACTGCACTGTCTGAAAAATTAGCAACCTTCCCAGTCTCTTTGTCTGCAATGAGTGGTCAACCAGATCAAAAGCTGTGGACACGTGCAGCAGCCTAAGTGCATCAGTGTGTCTTTTGACAATGATCTAGGATATGATGTTCTTCAATGTCTTCAATATATTCTCGAAGTTGAAGATAGGCAATTCGATCAACGATCTTCATGAGAAAGTGGGAGTTGGTTATTGCTCTGTAATTACTTGGAAAGGTTGGATCCACATTTTCCTTTATGAGCAATGGCGTGATCCTAGCCTGCTTTAGAGAGGTGAAAAAACTCGAATTAGAGAATGAAAGGTTGACAATTTGAGTGATTGCTGGAAGTAAAACATTTAGATAGTTGTTTAAGGTCTGTGATGGATAACTATCTCCCAAAAAGACAGTGGGTTTGTGCATTTCCACAGTGATTAGGACTTTTTCCTCAGTTACTTGACGAAACAAGAATGTGGAAGACTTTTCTATATCTTGGATTTGGCCTGGTAATTACTGTCAACAGATGGATTAGAGTAGTTTGATCATTTTTTTGTAGATCAATTGCCTGTTTGTGCTTGGTAATTGTATTCATGAATTAATTCTAGATGTTCTCACACTACTCATTATAAACAACCAGAGGTGATGTGGAACCAACCTCCCCTAAGCTCTTTGAGAATGGCAATTTTAAATTCTAGTATTATAGACTGTTTGTTGGGCATCCAAAATAGTCTGTTTATACTCATTTTCTGATTAGTTATGAATTGATAGATTCTCGGCACTCGGATTGTTGTGCCATAGTCTTTCTAGACATCATTTCTCTTTTCTGGTTTTAATGATGTTATCATAAAACATAGTGTTTTTGTTATTTTTGGTTTTAAGTGATTTAGTGTGAATTGGAGACAGTGTATCAATTGCATCATTGAAAGTTTCTTGGAAGAATTGTGGCAAGTCATTAACATCATTGAGAGTAGATTGGCTCACCAATTTGGACATGACTAAAGAATCAATGGTTTTGGGAGAAAGATTTTTTATGTTCCAAGTTTTCAAAGAATTATAGGATTGTTACCTACACACTTCACTGGAGAAGGTAATAACCAATTGAATAACATTACCTGATGATCCGACTAAGGACAAAGTTGAATATTAAGAGAGACAATACACAGATTGTTTGTGAGGATACCATCTAAAATATTGTCGGCTTTATGAGGTGCAAGCTTAACATATTGCTCAAAGCCAATTGCTTGAAAGGAATTTATTAATGAGGTAGCCAAAATATCAGTTTGGTCATCAAACTAGAGATTCAAATCTCCCAAAAGAAGGAAATGGAGTTACGGTTCAAGTTTTTAATTAAAGAAGCAGTCAGTTATTCTTTAGTTAAGGCTGGATACTTTTAAATACAGGCTAACAGAAGTGTTGTTATTATGATTAAGCTTTACTAGAAGCGCTTCACAGCCCTTGATGATTAGCACAAACAATCAATGGATTTTCAGAGAGTCCTTGAGTATGATCACAACATCCCACCTCTTGATGCAGCACAATCTGCTCTGGGGCAGCAAAGACCTGTTTTCTGTTGCGTCACCTCACGGAGCCATGTTTCAATGGCTCAGTGATGAATAATATGTCCAGATTGGCTTTGACAACTAAGTCAGAATCCTTTACCACATGTTGGGCCAATGATCTAGTATTTAGGAGGGCTAGTTTAAGTTTTGGAGACAAAGGATTAATAAAACAGCTATGCGTTTCTTCGTTTGAGTGATTAGACCAGGTATCATCGGATGAAGATCGTACCCAATGGACCTTAGAATGGTGCAGAGGTGCCTTTACTTTTTGATTTGACCTAGATGTAGCCCTGATTTTTAATGGGGAACAAATGGAAATATGTAGAATAATGGTACTGTGTGAATCCAATATATTGACATGTTATTATGTTTAATGATGTACATGCCATGCTATGTCATGCAATATATGCAGTTCTAATGACATAGTGTGATCGCCTCATTGCCCTGCTGTGTTTTTGACTTGTTTGTGAAATGCCTGATACATATCCCGTGAGTACATCACACCAACTCATACTCATATACAACCCAACTGCTTCCACATTATCACTCTCTATCTGCCTTATGCCACTCCAGCGTGGAATATAGCAGCTCACTTGAACCTCCAACAACCTAATTTTCACAACACACACTTCTCAACACACCAAATCCTACAGGAGCTTATTCCCATGCAAAGTGTAGTGATGTTTCTGAACATCCAGTTTGATAAAGCTATGGATCTTCTGGACACCAACCTGAAACACAAATAGCATCCCAAATTCGCTGACATGTATTCAGTTAATAATAGCAGATGACAATCTATCAATTGGCTTGCATCAATGCTTAAAGAAATCACATCACCACTGCCTTTCCTAAATGGTGGGCACTTGCCCATTATTAAGAAGTGTCTCGAATATGCCTATTAGTAAAACCAACCTTGCTTGACTTCTGCTAGGCCAACAACAACCCATCTCCACTTCTGTTCCTCTATCATAAATGCAGAGAGGGCATGCAGAGGTCACAAGTTGTGATACATAATATCCATGAACATATTATAAAATAATCAACTTGATATGATATGTTTATGCTGTTTGTGCAGGGCTGTACAGAGCACAGACCTAAATGTGAAGCAAAGCACCGCTGTAAAGCAAGGGGGTGCTGTAATATGGTACACTAGTATGAATACGATTACAAGGATAGACTATTACAGGTAAACTTGGAAGATCATGGAGAGAGGTAATGCGGAGGGTTACAGGTAAGGGATACATCTAAAGGAGCATCAACCAGAAAAACACTTGATTAGTCTGTTGGAAGCTATATCCCTGTAATTTCCACAACAATATGATATTCTGAATCATGCTGTGTTTAATCAGTGAATCTGCTTCAGTGGTTCTCTATCTTCAGTTCTTCTGTTATGTGAGAGGAAGCAAAGTATGACACCTTTTATTCCACCTAGAAGAGAGCCCACATATTGAATCTCCTTACCGTTGTTACATCCCTTGTCTGTGCCAGTGTTCAAAGGCTTTAGAAAGCAACTCTTATATTTACGTTTCCTGTGCTTCTAGACCGGATCGAAGGATTTTCAATTCATTTAAGCTGGATATAATCAAGAGCCAATATCCAACAAACAAAGAGCATTAACTGGCCTATAGGTATGTTTTATGCAATGAACACAGCTGAAATGATTTAAAAACACAGGTGGATTGTCTCACTCCAGACAGGCCTAACAAAATGAGGGCATGCTCCAAAGAGTAGAACAGCTGCACCAGTTTTAGTACAGATCTGACACGTGTGGTTGTATGCCCTAAATACAGCAAACACAACTTACAAACACAAGCAGAGTTGATCAATCCGGACAGCCTTCCCAACGTGAGGCTGGGCCCCTAAAATCAGAACTAGCGGCAGCCTTCATGTTGTGAAGGTTGTCTGGATTGCTCACCTTTGTGTTAATACTGCCAAAATGTACTATTATCACTTCTGGTAGCGCTACTATGTGTGCATGTCTGTAGGTATGTATACATGTATGCGATTCATAAATTACAAGCCTAGCTGGCAAGCAACAGAGTACTGTACATAGGGGCACACCTAGGAGGTTCATAAGAATGGGTAAATGGGTGGCCAAGGGACTGGTATGGATAGGTGGAGTAGAGAATTGGGGAAGATCCATAGAGGTACATTTAAGGTTCAGTGGATCATTTAGCATTTGGCAATATGATCCTTAATTTGGGTCCTTCCACAGGGGGGGGCAGTCTCATCAATGTTTTACCTAGCTCCAGCGATCTGGTGCATTGCAAGTAAAAGCCTATTTCCTTTGTGTGTTCCCCTCTTGCAGTTAGTTTATTTCCGCATTGTGAGGATATGACTTCTAGTGGTGTGCTGGCCTCTGGTGGTGGTGAGATTCTCTACCAGATGGAGTTGCAATTGGTTGTGACTGATTTGTCAGTGAGGCAGTGTTTCTGAAACACGATGCAGGCTTGAAGGAGCAGCCAGTTCAGGTCCTCGCTGATGTGGGTGAAGACCCTTGATGAGGCATGATGTGACTCCTAGGAGTAGGGCATCGCAGGGCATCACAGCTTTCCTGCTGGGAGATGACGAGGGCTTTAGCAACTGTAATGAATCTTGAGGCAAGTATGAAAATCTTAGCTTTGTGGAGTAGCACATGCGGGCTACCATGCTCCTTGGGTCTTCTTGGCAATGTCTGTTTAGATTTATAGGTCACTGTTGGTGGTAATGCAGAGAGATTTTCCACAGGGTGACGGGTGAGGTGTGAATCCATTGAACTTCTTATCAGTCAGACAATTATTCACCACCGAAGTGAGGGTTGTTGTTTTTTTTCTCGTTATGGTGTCCCATAGCACTATAGCACTCCAGTTCGACATCAGTGGACTTTACTGTAAGCTTTAATTCTGACCAATCCTTTACCACCCATGTTCACGGAGTTATTAACCCCATGTTAAATGTGTTCTTTTATGAGTTACTAAACCCATAATCATGCAGAGCAGCAAAAGTCGAGCCTGTTTTAATATTACTGCATAATTTATAATGAGGTTAGCTAGTGTTTCTGAAAAAGGTATATCTACCTTGCTCTTAGTCATCATATCACTTGACTCCACTCCTTCCTAACCCCACACCTGCGCAGTTAAAACTCCATGGCACACCCCGATGTTTAGCTCTGTGTATGACTGTCATTTTTAGCATTTGTAAAATGTCCCCTCGACTTTAACGCATGGTTTCTGATTTATTTTATTTCGCTATTGCTAGAAGCATAAGCAAATGTGAAGTTTTTGAACGAACAGCTCACCCAGCAAATTCTGAACAGTTGGTTGAATTTTTTGTGAGAAAACACAACTTTTTCTCTGGAGAGAAATGTTATAAACAAAGGCCTTCTGGCAGCATTCATACCGATAACGACTGACCTTCTGTAGGTTTGATTGTCTCCGTTTGCATGATTTCAGAAAAATGCGAAATTAAAACAGCTGATGTGTGAAAGGGAGGCTACATATCCTAGGATAAATAGATGGTGTATTTTAAATATAATCAGTTGGCATTGTGCATTTTGTGAAAATATCACATTTGACAAAAGAGCTGTCTGAAAGAAGCTACATCGCAGAAAGGCTATGCTAGCAGAACATTACGCCACTCACAGATGGTTTACATGGCCTGATAATGTGAAATGTACAGCCTACTAAAATATGAAATTGCAGGAAATATGTTTTGAGGCAGCAACCTCTGATGAGGAATTGTAAGGCAATGTGTGCACATGTTGCTTTACTGGTTTTAATCTGAATTTTACATTTTAGGAAGATTTGAGTGGACCCAATCTACTTATGCAATGATACTAGAGTTGGACTCTCCTGAATCCTCTTTGGTAAAAACTGTACTTCGATTTAGTGCCGTGATCATATTGGATTTAGCCAGTCTCTCAATGTACCTTTTCTCACCATGTGTGAAGTGCAGGCATTGAGACTCTGCGACTTGAACGTTGACCCTTCAGGGCAAGGTGCCTTGTTGTCATTACAGTAAACTTAAAGACATTACATACAGGAAACACTGAGAATTGCTGATGTCAGGCATGTTACTTTCACTGCATTGCTTCTGCACATGTCCTCTCAGACTGCTACACGCTATCACAGGGTAATTCTATAAAGACAGTTGGGGTTGGATAATGGCAAGCTTTGACAAAGCCATCTTTTTGGACTGATGCATAGGCAAAATGGTGCTTTTGTCAGACAGTGATGTCATATACCTAGGACGTTCCACCATGTGTCTAGTGCTAACATAGTATAGCGTGGTACTAGCATCATTTTGAAGGTACTACTATAAAAAAACAAAGTGTTGGCACTCACACCATTGACATCCAAAATGAATTATGGAGGAAATGTCCAGTTCCCATTGTAATGACTTATCACATTATTCTAATTTAAGACGGATTACTTTAACATTACTTTTACAAACATCTCTGCTGTTTTCAGCCCTAGGGGTCTCTTTTTTTCATTTTAAGTGACCATGTATATATGAGGGAAACGAAAACAATAAGAAGGACACATTTTACAAGACTAAGTTGTGTAGGGAATAAAACAGAGGCTCAGAAGAGCAAATTATAGGGATCTAGAACTGGCGAACCGTTCTGCTAAAAGAAGAAAAACAAAATCCGAAATTACAAACAATATGTTGTGCAATACTTGGTGCCTAACACAGTAAGTGTAAACCTTATTGTAGACAATATGTCATTAAAATAGAATATTGTAGTGGTTGGTAAGTATGAGGTAGAATCAGATGGGTGATGCTGAACATGCAATAACATGTGCTAATATCTAATACCATGGTTGATAGATGAAATAATGTGGGCATTCATGGAGGCGTAGGCACCTCCAATACCCTGTTTGATTTGATACCACCCACTGCAATAGGTGCAGCACACTGGTTGAAGATTAAGAAATGTATCAGTGGATTCTAAGTATGTGAGTATTTTTCATTCAATAAATGTGATCTGGCTGATATTGCATCGACATATTAATGCTCTGTACATATTTCCACCACAATTTATATATTATGTCAAACTGATTTGTCCACTTAAATACAATATACTTGAAAGTGATTGCTATCACGCGATCCACTAGATTCCTACTTGTCATTTTACTGGACAGGGTATGAGTTACCATTGTGATCCCAACAATAAACTCATGCAGAGCATATTAATCAAAAAGATAGGAATGTGATCTCCGATAATTCAGCAAATGTTGTGCCAGACAATCTTCCAGAAGTCAAAGGTGCAGTTCTAATAAAAAAAGGATGAAGGGCAGTAATCTGGGTAAGCGCCACACAAGAGAAGGAGTAGCCAGACTTCAAATTCTATTTAACATAAAGGGAGGGATTTCCACATGGTGCATAATAAAATGCAAAGAACTGGTATGGTTGGGTAACATAGTCATTTTATACACCTTCCACCAGAGCAGCTGCTACATACAAAGATCAGACTCATGGTCAATGTAATCCTTCCACTGACTATATATACTGTTTGATCGGTCATGTTTAGTCCCTTCCCAAAGTTGTTTATAGAGGTTTGAGGCACTCAGGATGGGGCACAGGGGTTTGCGATAAACAATTTTATGATCTCCCTAATATATGAATAATTGGCAAATGGGTCGAAATACCTGCACTAAAAGTTGAACCCAGCTAGATATACTTTAGGAACTAGCCATCTATTTAAGCAATAGTACCTGAGCAGTGGGGGTGGGGAGGCATTGCTGAGTCAGGTAATGTCCTGAAGCCCATAGTTACAGGACTGAGCATAGCAAAGACCTTAACGAAGGTCCCAGTGCATTACCTGACTCAGTAATACCCCCCCCCCGGTGAGGGGATTATTGCTATTAGTACTCCGGCTCATTGGACCGGTGTACTAAAAGCTTGTTTCTGTCTTTGCAAAATGCTTTGGCGTTTCGGAAAAGATAGGGGAAATAAAAAGCCACAGAAGGGAAAACAAACTCCAATCTCCCCTTCCAGGGTAGCCATTGAAAACGATTTTAAAAAGTAAACAAACAAAATGGCCACCATGGAAAGTAAGAAGGGAGTACACGTAGTCCCTTCTCCCTGTCCATGGCCGCCATTCAAAAAATAGGAAAAACGTAAACAAAATAAAATGCCCGCCATGGAAAAGTGTGTCCTTTCCATGGTGGAGTGTCACAGTTTGGTAGTGGACGTGCTGGAGACAGAAGTGTATCCAGTACGACCGCCCCCGAAGAGGAACAAAAAAAGCAGGCAAGTGGAGGGAAGGGGGGAAATCTGTGGACGGGGAAGGGGAGCACTTACCTGATTTTACCATTAGAGAAAGATGGTGGCCTCCAGCCATGAGGGGGCTCAGAGCAGGGGGATTACCATGTTTTAATTCCCCCATTCCGAGCCTCCTCATTGGCTGGGAGGCTGCTACCCCCTCCAGGGTACTAATACATTAATGACCACCTCTAACTTAGAGAATGGGATAATGCTCTTATCTCTACAGAACAAGTACCAGCTATCACGCCTCACGTGTGCCAATCCATCTAGAAAAGCATTCATTTTGCAATGTGATTTTATGTATTACAGCAAATGCGTTCTGCTTGCATTTGGCATGCAACAAAAGGAGTGAAGTCGAACAATGAGAGGTAAGTGTACTTCACAAATCCGTTTTGTTTGAAGTTTTGCCAATTGGTAGAGATAATTTCAAAAAGTAATGAAGTATTTTTTGAGTTCATAACTTATGATGAACCATTCTCTGAAATAAATGTTACCACATTGATGCCAGTTACACAATGACCAAGGCATATCCAAATGTCCCAAGATTACCCAAATCACCCCTCAGTTCTCCGTACATTTCACATGCCTACTTATTGCAATTCTTGCATTCCTTCCTGCTACAGGAACCCTCAGACGAATATGCCTATTTTCTTAAAGATATCATCAGGTCAGGGAACTGGAACCATATTAAGGTGGCATAGTACATTAGGCATAATCACCAACTTAAGTGTGTCTAACCTACCCTACTAGAATAGGTGTTATGTTGACCAGAAGGCGCCTAATTGGACCCCATCAATAATATTTGATTAATGTTCTTTAATAATTCACTAGTGGTAAACTAGTCATGAAAGGTAAAAGAGTCAATCTGGAATGGGGGGATTATGACTGATGTTAACATGTAATATCAGATGCAGAGACTTTCCTAAATACATTTTTTGTACGTCAACTAACTAGGGTGCCAAATAACTCCTGTATCTTCAAAGGGCCTCATTACGACCCAGGCGGTAAGTTACCGCCTGGGTCGTACCTTTACCACCATGGCGTAAACTACGTTTACGCCATGGTGGTTGGCGGACTTACCGCCCCATTCCGAGGTTGGCGGGGCGGTAAGTCCCCAATCCCCATTTACCCTTCCCCATTCCCATTTTTGCCCCATAGGGCATAATGGGAGTGGGGAAGGCGTTAATTACGCCACCGTAAATTACGGTGGCGTAATTAACAACATGGTCCCGTAGCGCCATGGATTTTAACACCTGCTAAAAGCAGGTGTTAAATCCTCCATGGCGCTAAGGGACCTCGGAATCAGGCGGTAAGGGTCGGCGCTGTTTACGCCGCCGTAAACCCCTTACCGCCTGGGTCCTAATGAGGCCCAAAGTCTGCAGGAGAAAGACTTTTTGTTAAAGGCACGACTCTGTTTTATCAATATTTAGCTTATGCCCAGAAAAATCAGAATCGTCATTAATAGGGCAAATGCAATGTGGCATTGAGGACCTATGCCAAGACATATAAGAAACGATATAGCATACATAATGAGATTCATTAACCCGATGAGAACCGACAGTAACAATCTTAACTCTGTCATCTCATCTAATGAGTAGCAGAAAGAGCCAGAACACAGTAAAGGCGTCAGGCCTCTAGTCCCTGTATGTAACTCAAAATACGGGGAGAAAAGCCCCATTTAGGAACATAACTTTGGCATTGGGCTTTTATAGAGCAGGCTAATCAAGACATGATTCGTTGTCTCAGTTCAAAGGCTTCTGTAAAATGTTCCAAGCCACTCACTCGAACACTTTCTTGGCAACAAATGTCAAAGCCATCCATGTTTCCTACAATCCTTCAGCCATACACGCGATTTCACATGCGAGTCCTGTATTCGAGGAAAAGATTCACCCGTTGAATAACGCTGCCCCGTAGTACTGGTTTCAAACGTGTCTTCAGTCTCTTTGAGACATAATTGCAAAAATGTGTGTTCATTGAAGATATCATTTCAGAAGAGAAACATTGATTTTCCGAATAGTGTTGCTCTATGCAGTTGAAATAAATACAGGGGCAGTGCATTGAGAACAGAAAATGTCCATCCAGTTGGGAAACAAGAGGGACTATCCTTTAATGCAATGTTAAACAAGGCAGTAGTGTAGTCAGAATTACACTTCAGGGTGGACTTGCACCATATTCACATTGACGTTTGGCAGTGTTCACCAAAAACTAAGTGTCGTTACATGATTTATTTTGCAATGTTCTCTGTTTCAGACACCCGAGACAAGGGATATCTTCAATGCCTTGTAAAGAACAGATGTTATTAATATCCATGCCACACATGTGCTGACCCATTGACACAAGGGAATGTGCCAGCTGGTGAAAATGACGTGAGTGTGCAGATTTGAATCCAAATATGACCCACTCAACTATCTGTCCTTGATTAATTACCATTCATTCGGATAATTCAAGCAATCAGTACGTCATTTACCAGTGGGAGAAATAAGTATTGAAGCACCATACAAACAGTTGACATGGTTATTACATACATACATATATATTTGATTATAGAACCGGAAAAGTGATCTTGCATTATTTTAAAAACAAACACATCTGCTCGCCCTTGACCTATCACCCACCTCTGTCGAAACATGTAAAACAATCCTCACCCTGACGTTTTTGGGGAATAATAGAGTACATAATGTAGCCTTGATAAAGGGTACACGTTATATGCGGATGTCTGGCCCTGTTGCAACAGCATTTCTGTTTACTCAGTCTTAAAAATCTTCTGAAGCCAAACTGGCTTATTATGACACGCTCCATCTGGGAGTATGGGACCTTTTTGTGAGTGCCCTGTTCTATTTGTTCCCAGCATAAAGGATGTCATGGTTGTATTATAAAAGAAGGTGTCTTCTCCATTCAGTGCGTAGCTATAGTGAAAGCTGCAGTATCAATTTACCAAAGTGCCTATAATCTCAACAACCTGGGGAATGATCACATTGTGACAGATTTCCTGTGCACACTGGGTTGTCTGCAGAAGTCTAATCGGATCAAAGTAGAATGATTGTTTGAGAGGGCGATATTACAGAAGGAGTGGGTTGGAGGATATACTGCTTCGGCTGCCTACAGGCAACTTAATAGTACACACATTGCTGCTGGCAGCTTTGTAAAGCCTGAGCTTCATGGTGTTGTTGATGCCATGGAAGCACCCAGGAAGAAGACAGTGAAATTTAAATGTCTGTGTCATTCATCCTATTGAAGTGTTGTCTGGCAGGGTCAGGCAAAGCTTGCCGACTGTCTAAATACTCAACAGGAAGAAACCATCAAGCAGACGTGTTCTATCCTTACATGAATGGTGACACCTCTCCTACAGTAGTATTTTGGCCTTTCAGCCCAATCAAAGACCACGACTGCACATAGGACTAATTAAGTGTTGTCATACTGGTAAACAAATGCATTTTGAAAACGCGGGCATGCTACATGCGTTATAATTAATCAAATCACCTAATTGTTAACAGTCTCAATATACATTTCCTTTGAATGTACGTGATACAGTAAATGCAGAAACATTTGGAAAACGGTTATGCTCATAGCACACATTTTAATTATTAAAGATCCTCTATACACACACTTGGGAAACATAAATACATATTCACAGACTGCTTTGACAACTCATTTATAAACAACCAATCAGGCTCCACGATTTATTTGAGAAAATGAGAACAGTTGCTCTTAAAGTTAAAGTACATGTTCCATCTGTTACTTTTTTATGTAATCAACCAGTAGTCTCCTGCCTGAGTGCTGTCAAGGAGCACACAAATAAATCATCTTGGGACTTGCACAAGCCATAAAAGGACAGAAAGTGCTTGCTGGGTTGAATCCACAATAAGGTATCAACATTCCTTCCTCTTCTATAAAACATTGTGCTTCATCATGTGGGAGATGTTCACCAATAAGTGTATGTGTGTGTACGTGTGTGTGTTGTGTGTGTGTTGCGTTTGCCAGCACTTTTAGTTCAACAGCAATATTAGAAAAGAAGGGTGCAAGGGTTTAAACTGTTGTGTCCCATTATCAAGAAGCACAAGCTCTAATACAGTGTCAGTCATCATTACTCTGACAGTGTGCTATTATACAGTGTTCCGAAGATTGCAAATATTGTTGCTAGTATTTCCATACCTCCATTTAATAATTATATGGATTGGTAATTGCCACACAGAGTATGGTTTTAATTAGGCCGAAAATAAGTATGATGAGGGCGTCAGGCATCTTGACGCAGAGAGAATCATATTAATGCAAACATTGACAGGGTAATTCATAGAAATTCGCACAAAAGTGGCGTACGCGGCTGGCGCACAGCGTGCCCGTGCGAATGTCTGTGCCAGGCGCGTGCGGCAAAATCGATTTCCGCGCACAGCGTGTTCATGGATTTTCGCATCCAAAACCAGCCGTGGCGCAGCGTGGCACAGCGACCCTGCAGCAGCGCCAGTTACGCCCCCAAGAACTCCCTCACACAAGGAAAAGCCTTCAAAATCCCCAAATAATCGCAAAGGGCTGCGCCAACCCTGGACCAGTTCACAGGGCAGGCAAACAGCAAACGCCAAGCGGGGAACGTGTATTTCAGTGGTTCGCGGGAAGTTCCACTCGCGATTGTCCTGTGTACGTGTGCATCAGGGGTGCGTGGGAAGTAACACACGCAAAAGCAGCAGTGTACGTGTATTCCAGGGGTGCGCGGGAAATATCACACGCGATTCCAGCAGGGTACGTGTATTTCAGGGGTGCGCGGGAAGTATCACATGCAAAAACAGCAGGGTACGTGTATTCCCGGGGTGCACGGGAAGTATCACACGCAAAAGCAGCAGGGTACGTGTATCTCAGGTGTGCGCGGGAAGTATCACACGCGATTCCATCAGGGTACGTGTATTCCAGGGGTGCGCGGGAAGCATCACACGCAAAAACAGCAGGGTACGTGTATTTCAGGGGTGCGTGTGAAGTATCACACGCAATCCCATCAGGGTACGTGTATTCCAGGGGTGCACGGGAAGTATCACACGCAATTCCATCAGGGTACGTGTATTACAGGGGTGCGCGGGGAGCACCACACGTGAATTGCACGTGTGGGTCCTCCCAGGTGTTCCCTCTACACCCTCCACAGCCCCTGCAGGTGGCCCACACCACAGAGGCCTACCCTGCACATGTCCTGCAGGCACCCCATCCACCATGGCCATGCCCCCCAGCCAACCCACATGTCACCTTGCACTACTGCCCACCAACGCATGTCCCCCTGCACCCCCAGCCACAAGGGGCAGCCTCCACCAGGCCCCCACCCATGTCTACCACCACCGCCACCCCCCAGCAGTGCAGGGGTAGCCTCAACCAGGCCCCCACTCATGTCCCCCTGCACCCCCACCCCCCAGCCACCAGGGGCAGCCTCCACCAGGCCCCCCACCCATGTTTACCACCACCCCCACCCCCCAGCCACCAGGGGCAGCCTCCACCAGGCCCCCACTCATGTCTCCCATCATCCCCACCCCCCAGCAGTGCAGGGGCAGCCTCCACCAGGCCCCCACTCATGTCTCCCATTACCGCCACCCCCCAGCCACCAGGGGCAGGCTCCACCAGGCCCCCACCCATGTCTACCACCACCCCCACCCCCCAGCCACCAGGGGCAGCCTCCACCAGGCCCCCACTCATGTCTACCACCACCGCCACCCCCCAGCAGTGCAGGGGCAGCCTCCACCAGGCCCCCACTCATGTCCCCCTGCACCCCCACCCCCCAGCCACAAGGGGCAGCCTCCACCAGGCCCCCGCCCATGTCTACCACCACCCCACCCCCCAGCCACCAGGGGCAGCCTCCACCAGGCCCCCACTCATGTCTCCCATCACCCCCACCCCCCAGCAGTGCAGGGGCAGCCTCCACCAGGCCCCCACTCATGTCTCCCATTACCCCCACCCCCCAGCCACCAGGGGCAGCCTCCACCAGGCCCCCACCCATGTCTACCACCACCCCCACCCCCCAGCCACCAGGGGCAGCCTCCACCAGGCCCCCACTCATGTCTCCCATCACCCCCACCCCCCAGCAGTGCAGGTGCAGCCTCCACCAGGCCCCCACCCATGTCTACCACCACCACCACCCCCCAGCAGTGCAGGGGCAGCCTCCACCAGGCCCCCACTCATGTCTCCCATCACCCCCACCCCCCAGCCACTAGGGGCAGCCTCCACCATGCCCCCACCCATGTCCCCCTGCACCCGCACCCCCCAGCCACAAGGGGCAGCCTCCACCAGGCCCCCACCCATGTTTACCACCACCCCACCCTCCAGCCACCAGGGGCAGCCACCACCAGGCCCCCATTCATGTCTCCCATCACCCCCACCCCCCAGCAGTGCAGGGGCAGCCTCCACCAGGCCCCCACTCATGTCTCCCATTACCCCCACCCCCCAGCCACCAGGGGCAGCCTCCACCAGGCCCCCACCCATGTCTACCACCACCCCCACCCCCCAGCCACCAGGGGCAGCCTCCACCAGGCCCCAACCCATGTCTCCCATCACCCCCATCCCCCGGCAGTGCAGGTGCAGCCTCCACCAGGCCCCCACCCATGTCTACCACCACCACCACCCCCCAGCAGTGCAGGGGCAGCCTCCACCAGGCCCCCTCTCATGTCTCCCATCCCCCCCACCCCGCAGCCACCAGGGGCAGCCTCCACCAGGCCCCCACTCATGTCTCCCATCACCCCCACCCCCCAGCAGTGCAGGGGCAGCCTCCACCAGGCCCCCACCCATGTCTACCACGACCGCCACCCCCCAGCAGTGCAGGGGCAGCCTCCACCAGGCCCCCACTCATGTCTCCCATCACCCCCACCCCCCAGCCACCAGGGGCAGCCTCCACCAGGCCCCCACTCATGTCCCCTATCACCCCCACCCCCCAGCAGTGCAGGGGCAGCCTCCACCAGGCTCCCACACATGTCCCCCTGCACCCCGATCCCCCAGCCACCAGGGGCAGCCTCCACCAGGCCCACACCCATGTCTACCACCACCCCCACCCCCCAGCCACCAGGGGCAGCCTCCACCAGGCCCCCACTCATGTCTCCCATCACCCCCACCCCCCAGCAGTGCAGGGGCAGCCTCCACCAGGCCCCCACTCATGTCCAAATCATGTCTCCCATCACCCCCACCCCCAGCAGTGCAGGGGCAGCCTCCACCAGGCCCCCACCCATGTCTACCACCATCGCCACCCCCCAGCAGTGCAGGGGCAGCCTCCACCAGGCCACCACTCATGTCTCCCATCACCCCCACCCCCAAGCCACCAGGGGCAGCCTCCACCCAGCCCACACTCATGTCTCCCATCACCCCCACCCCCCAGCAGTGCAGGGGCAGCCTCCACCAGACCCCCACCCATGTCTACTACCACCGCCACCCCCCAGCAGTGCAGGGGCAGCCTCCACCAGGCCCCCACTCATGTCCCCCTGCACCCCCACACCCCAGCCACCAGGGGCAGCCTCCACCAGGCCCCCACCCATGTCTACCACCACCCCCACCCCCCAGCCATCAGGGGCAGCCTCCACCAGGCCCCCACTCATGTCTCCCATCACCCCCACCAACCCGCAGTGCAGGGGCAGCCTCCACCAGGCCCCCACTCATGTCTCCCATCACTCCCACCCCCCAGCCACCAGGGGCAGCCTCCACCAGGCCCCCACTCATGTCTCCCATCACCCCCACCCCCCAGCAGTGCAGGGTCAGCCTCCACCAGGCCCCCACCCATGTCTACCACCACCGCCACCCCCCAGCAGTGCAGGGGCAGCCTCCACCAGGCCCCCACTCATGTCTCCCATCACCCCTACCCCCCAGCCACCAGGGGCAGCCTCCACCAGGCCCCCACTCATGTCCCCTATCACCCCCACCCCCCAGCAGTGCAGGGGCAGCCTCCACCAGGCTCCCACACATGTCCCCCTGCACCCCCACCCCCCAGGGGCAGCCTCCACCAGGCCCCCACCCATGTCTACCACCACCCCCACGCGCCAGTCACCAGGGGCATCCTCCACCAGGCCCCCACTCATGTCTCCCATCACCCCCACCCCCCAGCAGTGCAGGGGCAGCCTCCACCAGGCCCCCACTCATGTCCAACTCATGTCTCCATCACCCCCACCCCCAGCAGTGCAGGGGCAGCCTCCACCAGGCCCCACTCATGTCTACCACCACCGCCACCCCGCAGCAGTGCAGGGGCAGCCTCCACCAGGCCCCCACTCATGTCCCCTATCAGCCCCACACCCCAGCAGTGCAGGGGCAGCCTCCACCAGGCCCCCACTCATGTCTCCCATCGCCCCCACCCCCCAGCAGGGCAGGGGCAGCCTCCACCAGGCTCCCATATATTTCCCCCTGCACCCCCACCCCCCAGCCACCAGGGGCAGCCTCCACCAGGCCCCCACCCATGTCTACCACCACCGCCACCCCCCAGCAGTGCAGGGGCAGCCTCCACCAGGCCCCCACTCATGTCTCCCATCACCCCCACCCCCCAGCCACCAGGGGCAGCCTCCACCAGGCCCCCACTCATGTCTCCCATCACCCCCACCCCCCAGCAGTGCAGGGGCAGCCTCCACCAGGCCCCCACCCATGTCTACCACCACCGCCACCCCCCAGCAGTGCAGGGGCAGCCTCCACCAGGCCCCCACTCATGTCTCCCATCACCCCCACTCCCCAGCCACCAGGGGCAGCCTCCACCAGGGCCCCACTCATGTCTCCCATCACCCCCACCCCCAGCAGTGCAGGGGCAGCCTCCACCAGGCCCCCACCAATGTCTACCACCACTGCCACCCCCCAGCAGTGCAGGGGCAGCCTCCACCAGGCCCCCACTCATGTCTCCCATCACCCCCACCCCCCAGCCACCAGGGGCAGCCTCCACCAGGCCCCCACTCATGTCCCCTATCACCCCCACCCCCCAGCAGTGCAGGGGCAGCCTCCAACAGGCTCCCACACATGTCCCCCTGCACCCCCACACCCCAGCCACCAGGGGCAGCCTCCACCAGGCCCCCACCCATGTCTACCACCACCCCCACCCCCCAGCCACCAGGGGCAGCCTCCACCAGGCCCCCACTCATGTCTCTCATCACCCCCACCCCCCAGCAGTGCAGGGGCAGCCTCCACCAGGTCCCCACTCATGTCCAACTCATGTCTCCCATCACCCCCAACCCCGGCAGTGCAGGCGCAGCCTCCACCAGGCCCCCACCCATGTCTACCACCACCGCCACCCCCCAGCAGTGCAGGGGCAGCCTCCACCAGGCCCCCACTCATGTCTCCCATCACCCCCACCCCCCAGCCACCAGGGGCAGCCTCCACCAGGCCCCCACTCATGTCTCCCATCACCCCCACCCCCCAGCAGTGCAGGGGCAGCCTCCACCAGGCCCCCACTCATGTCCAACTCATGTCTCCCATCACCCCCACCCCCAGCAGTGCAGGGGCAGCCTCCACCAGGCCCCACCCATGTCTACCACCACCCCCAACCCCCAGCCACCAGGGGCAGCCTCCACCAGGCCCCCACTCATGTCTCCCATCACCCCCACCCCCCAGCAGTGCAGGGGCAGCCTCCACCAGGCCCCCACTCATTTCCAACTCATGTCTCCCATCACCCCCACCCCCCAGCAGTGCAGGGGCAGCCTCCACTAGGCCCCCACTCACGTCCCCCAGCCAACATGTCACCCCAATGTAGATCCCTGGCCCTTATGGTCAGCCTCCAAATGACAAACACCCACCCGAGTATTGCATCCACCCACTTAGAAATTGCAAAAACATGACAGAAGCCCAAGTTTTGAAATGAACACATGTCCCTCAAATACACCCAATGGGTGTCAGTGAATGTCAAAACCCATATCATGATATGCATGAAACCAATGAGATGATACTACACATTGAACTTTGAAGAAAAAATATGTATTAAAAGCAACAGAAATTGAATCAAAAATAAACAAACAATAATAGAAATTTTACACAAAAAAAACAGCAGGTCCGTGAAAAAATGCTAAACCACAAATCATAATGCAAAGGAAAGGTGTCCAAAGTCACAAATTGAAATCGAAAACCATTGCTCCATGGTGAAATCATAATAAAAATTGAAATTCCAAAAGTGAATTATGTACAGATAACTATCCAGGGTCCATGATCCCAAACGATGAAATGAAACCTATCTAATAACACTACCTAAAAAAATAACTATATACAAAAATGTGGCCCATTGTCCAAAAGGTCCAAAAATAAAGCCAAACCAAAGGAAACCTAACACTAACTATATAACTATTTACAAGGGCAGCGGGCTAGTCCGACGGCTCACTTCGGGATGTTCCGGGCAAGGGCATCATCGAACTCCTGCTCAATGTCCCGGAGGCGCTCCTCCTCCATGGCCCCGAGGGTCCGCAGGGCCGTCCACATGTTCCCCCCAAACTCCCTGCGGATTGCCTCGAGGCACTCGGCACGCCTCAGGGCCCTCTGCATGGAGTTCTCCGCCCTGACCATCGTGAGCCGTGCCTCTTCCGCCCGCTGCCGCTCCGCATCTATGGCGTGGCCCAACCGCTGCCACACGGAAGACACTTCCCGTCCTGGGTCCTCCTGCCCTCCGGCCGATGCCTGCCCCTCCGATGTGGAAGGCCCCGACCCATCATGGCTCCCACCACGTTTCTGCTGCTGCTGCTGCGCCTCTGCCCGTGCACTGCCTCCTGCTGCCTGCACATCCTCTGCTGGCTGGGGGGCAGTCGTTGATGTGGCCACCCCTGCTGGACGTCTGACTCCCTACTGTGGCAGGGATGCCTCCTCCACCAGCCTGGCCGCACCGTCAGAGGCAGCTCCACAGGGCACCCAGGTGACTGATGGGTGGGAAGATGGCACGGAGGACGACTGGCGCATAGGGGGTTCAGTTGAGGAGGGGGTCTGAGCAAGCCCCATCAAACGGAGGAATCCGGCCTGGGTGATCTGTCCCAGTAGGCCGACGCGGTCAATGAGCCATTCGAGATGACATGCAGTCTCCTCATGAAAAGTCTGCAGGTCACCTCGCATGGCCCGTTGACGCAACGCCACACCAGTCAGGACAGGCTCAACCCGGACCCGGATAGCCACGTCCGCAGGCAGAGGAAGGCCAGTTGTCGTGAGCTCATCCCCTGCCTGAAAACGGGTCTGGACGTAGGCATCCCTGCTGGTGCAAGATGATGCAGTGACAGGATCAGGGACAGGATTGCACACAGGCACATCCGCGGCGACCTGTGCTGCCTTCTGTCCCTGGTCCTGCACTGCACCACTAGCACCAGTGGAATCCCCACCTCCAGACCCCGTCTCTGTTGCTTGCACGGCCTCCTCCTCCACCAAACCCCCCACCAACCTGGATGACTCCATGCCATCTTCCCCCGTTGGGCCCTGTGGGGTCCCAGCTGCCCCTTCTGCTGCCGAGGAGTCCAACTTCGACCTCCGCCTCTTGGACCTCCCCCCGGTAGCTACGGCCTGGGACACCGCACTGGACTCCTCACTCCCTGACGAGATCACAACATGGGAGGGGAGCCGGGCCTTGCGTCTCCGGCTGGTGGTGCGATCCCCGCCGCTGTGCTCCACAGCACCTTCTCCGCCCTCTTCATCAGTTGACACTGCAGACAGGGAGAAATTAAACACAGGCATCAGGGCACTGTACAATGGACACATACACACATGACAGTTGCACATGAGTGGCATTGTCAAACCTCAGACATGGCATCACAATCGGCAACACAAATGTCATTTCAACTTGCACACATGAGCCATACCACAGCCACATCCCGACTGCCAGCACCATCCATACACATACAACAGCATGAGCAGGCAAAGGTGAGCCAGACATCACATGCAACACAGGGAGTACACTACACATGCATGCACACCACCACACTTGCATGCATGTGTACACCTCAGCCAACTGTCGCAGTGTTCCGATGGGCATCCATGTCACATCTGCCAATCAGGCTTCCAAATCCCGCTGTCACATGCATCCATGTTGCATCACTGTTGCACCCTTGTCAAATACACACACATGCACATGTACACAGTGCTGATACATGCAGCTGAAAACAACATACATGTGTGACATCACGAACATGCCCACTTACATACACATTCATCCAAACATTTGTGCCCACACAACTGCATTTGGCATGCAAGCCTACACACACAAGCACCATCCATGTCTCACGCATGACAGCCCTCGCATGTGTTAGCCTCACAGCCCTGTACACCCCCACCCATACTCGGCCCCATACAAACAGATGTGCAAGCAGCACACTGCTGGCACATCACCACACGCACAGCTTACAATCATGATGCATGTACACTTACCGCTCGACTCCAGACGGGTCTGCCTCTCAAGGACCTAGACGTGGAGCGCTGGGGATATGCATTCCAGGACCCTCATCTGATCTTCCGACAAGTGGCCCTGAAGTCCTCCCAGCGCTTCTTGACATGTTGGAAGTCGCGGACTGCCACCCCCTCCGCGTTGATGGCAGTCACGATGTCCGTCCAGCTCCGAGTCCGTCCTTCCTTGTCGGTGCGCACACTTCCGTAGAGGGCATCATACTGCCCCAGGACTTGCTCCACCAGGACACCAACTTCCCTGGCACTGAAGCTGGTGCCCCTCTGCCTCTCTGGCCGGGGGTTGTCAGTGGTGCCAGATGTTGCAATGCCCGACATGACAACCCCAGAGGCAGGAGTGGGTGGGCAACTGGGTCCTGGGGCTGGGCTGTGGAGCGATGGAATCCCAGTCGGGAGTCTTCGGTTCCAGCAGAGGTGGTCACAGCAACAGCACCCCTGGCTGATGTGCAGGCAGCAAATGGCAGGGCACGTGGGCAGCAGGCAGTCAGGCAGCAGCAGATGGCACGTGGGAGCGTGCTCGGGGCTCTGGGGGGCAGTAATTCGGCCTTCTGGGCAGGAGCGTGGTCTTCCATGTGCTTACGCGTGGCCAGCTTGATACGGAGTGGTTTGGCATGTGAAAATCCTGCACGTCTGCGTGTGAATCAACGAAAGGGCCTTAGAGCATATGCACGTCAGCACGCACATGCGATTTCATTGGACCAAAGGCCCTTAGCGCGTAAGCGCGTCTGTGACGTGACGCGCGTGTGTTTCCCTCATTACACGTGATGACAGAGCACACGTGGATTTCCACCAATCGCGTGTGGAACTTCCTGCGCACCCCAGAAATACACGTACCCAGGCCAATCGCGTGTACGTTCACTTAACTCCGAATACACGCGATGACACTCGGACGTGCAGTTTTACCACGTGTGCTCGCATATGCGATTTCATTGGCCCAAAGGCCACCATGCGCAGTTGTGACGTCACGAGCATGGCCGTAGAGAATGGCGCGTGTAAAAATGAAGAGATACACGTCCGAGTGTCAAAGCGCGTAATTGGTGGAAATGGGCTCATCGCGTATGCGCGTCTGTGACGTGTGTATAAAAGGTACGCATAGAACGCCATTTCCTTGTACATGCTTTTCGTGGAGCGCGAGTGGGTGAAATCTGTACTTCTTGTCGGTTCACACGCGATTTACTTCACAGCGTTTCCAGTTCGTACTCCCTGTTACCTCTGACAGCTTTTTCTCTTTTCCTCTTTTTCCTGGGCCTGTTTCCTCAAACAGCGTTCCCTTCTACTGTTGTCCTGTCTCCTCAGACAGCGTACAATTCTTCTTTTGGCGGGGGTGTTGCCAACGCGCACACGCGCATATTTTTCACGCTTTTGTTCCTGGCAGACGGTGAGTCGCGCATGTATTTAACATCTGGTCTTGCCCCGTGTGTCGCGTACCCCTTCAGAGGTCATTCTAGGCTGCGTGTGACACGCATACGTTCATTCTTGTGTTTCTGGGTGCCACAGCGTAGTTGTTAGGGAGAATTCTCTGTTTAGGCTGAATTTCCTAACCTAGTGAGACCCCCAGCAGCTTTGCTGGATTTCTGGAGTTTGTTTTTTTCCATCATGCCAAGAGTGAGACTCTTTTCCTCCCACTCTTGGACATGAATGTGTGTAATTCCTTTGAATGTCAATGTGTTCTATGGGCTATGGGGTCTTTTACTCCATAGGGTCTCATACGTTTTTCTATGTGTGTTACACCGCACCCTACGTTCTGTAACACTGGGGCGTCCTAGCGGACCTCCAACATAGACTCCATACCCGGGGACTGACTACTGTCTCCCCGGACATGTAAAGTCACCATTGGCTTTACTAGACCTAAATTTACTAAGAGAACTAGTACAAACCATCTTATTGTGGACATACTAGTAGGGGTAATTTGATTACTCCTCGGTCTGTTACTCGAGGGGGCACTGTCCCGTCCCCCCTCGTCGAGTTTTGGCTGGTGGCAGTGGAAACTACTTGTTATGTTCGACCCCGAACATAACCCTATGGGATTCGTCCCATTCTTAGAGATTGATACTTTTCCTCGTTAATCTCTAACGTACCACCGGTCTACCTATCTTAAATAAGTTTATCGGATTGTATTTTCTGTCAGAACTCGGTTTTTAAAATGGCGTCTGTGTTCATCTCTGTAACTCCTAAACCAAGGGTTGAGCACTTTGTTCCACTTTTGGCGGGCCTCGGTACAGAGACCCTCCAAAGTGGTGCCATTCTGTCTGGGTTACCACAGGGGTGTGGGAGGGGGTTTAGGCACCCTGGACCGAGTTGCCTTGCCGGAGAGTCTCTTCCCCTGACTGGTGGGAACAATCAGTCCCCTTTGCTTTTTATTCGCCTCAGGACGCAGTGGTCGAATTGCCCGTGCAGAGCACCTCGGCAACCGGATAGCCACTACCCCCGTACCGTGACCAAAAAGTGGTGCCTTGTGACAGAGCACTCTGCGGCTGGTCTCTTCACTGCTGGTGCACCGGACTTTACTTTCCTTCGACGACGAGATCATCTCTACTCTTGGCCAAGACACGACGTGCTTCCACCACCAGGAACAACTGCCCCCGCCAGAGCTGCCCTCCACAACATGGTACCGTGCCCGCCTGGCTTCCCTTTCGTTCGGTTCGAGTGAGGTGTCTTAATCCTCTCCGTTCCGCTGGGTCGCCTCCAAGCTTTGCTCATTCTTTGTTCTGAACTGGTTCAATCTGCCGATAACAATTTGCTATAAAGACTTGAATGCATCTCCACTAGAGACTTTTTGGGACATCGCGCCTTGCCTCTCTCCGAGTGGGCCTGGCCTCTAAACTTTATGATCTATTGTGATTCTTGCCTTCCTGCCTTGCATTTTATCCGCGTAGGATTGAACTGTGTTGACTTCATAACCTGCCTATCTTTTTTTCTCTCCCTTCCTAACTAATATTCGAGTGTCATCTAGGTTCAGGTATACACCTCTGTCTGAAAATAAGTGGTACCGGTAGAACCTAGAGTTGTCGATATTTTGCTAGGGGGATTGATCGTTTTCTACTTCGTAGATTAATTGTGTTTGATTTGTTTGCCGTGATTTGCTTTAGTGTTTTCCCTAGATGTTGTGTTCTATATAAATACCTTACTATCTTTACACTAAGCCTCGTTGCGTGTTTGCTTGTCTTGCGGTGAAGAATTGCCCTATGTTGTATACTCCACATACTGCTCAACTTTTCTTGAGAGAAGTCTGACTGCTCAGCCACAGCTACCAAGTGAATCTGTGTGGTACAGACTGCTACCAAGTGGGTTCACCGCCAACGCCTGTAGTCCTAAATATTTTGCAGTGGTCCCAGAGGGAACTGCACAGGTTTCCGCCTAACACCCCGAAGTACACGTACCCAGGCCAATCGCGTGTGGAACTTCCCACGCACCCCCACCTACCCAGGCCAATCGCGTGTGGAACTTCCTGCGCACCCCGTAGTACACGTACCCAGGCCAATCGCGTGTGGAACTTCCCGCGCACCCCGAAGTACACGTACCCAGGCCAATCGCATGTGGAACTTCCCGCGCACCCCACCTACCCAGGCCAATCGCGTGTGGAACTTCCCGCGCACCCCGAAGTACACGTACCCAGGCCAATCGCGTGTGGGACTTCCCGCGCACCCCCACCTACCCAAGCCATTCGCGTGTGGAACTTCCCGCGCACCCCGTAGTACATGTACCCAGGCTAATCGCGTGTGGAACTTCACGCGCACCCTGAAGTACACGTACCCAGGCCAATCGCGTGTGGAACTTCCCGCGCAGCCCGAAGTACACGTACCCAGGCCAATCGCATGTGGAACTTCCCGCGCACCCCCACCTACCCAGGCCAATCGCGTGTGGAACTTCCCACGCACCCCGTAGTACACGTACCCAGGCTAATCGCGTGTGGAACTTCCCGCACACCCCGAAGTACACGTACCCAGGCTAATCGTGTGTGGAACCTCCCGCGCACCCAGGAACACGCGCACACGCTATTTTTCACACAGCGGGTGTCCGTGTTTGTCGGTGCCCCTTTGCACCTCATTTGTCCTAGAGGGCCACTGTATGGCCCATTCATCATGGCTGTATATAGGTGCTTTTTGTTAGCGCACATTTTGGTGCACATTTTTTTCAGTCGCAGGGGCGCTAACGCCCACTTTCTTGTGGCGTACTTGTTTGGCCCTGTGCGCGTCTTTGACCGTACGCTGGTTTGCCCTATTAGTTTCCATGAATACGGGTTGTAGGGGAGCGTGTGGGCGTTCCGCGCACTTGCCTCCTGTACTTCCCCCGTGACGCCCATATTTTCACGCATTGTTCCCCATTCCGAGAGTTACGCCCCGTGTTCCGCCTACTTTTGTGATGTGCGCCGTGCTATGTGCGATTTCGCAGTGGCCGTGGCGCACGCTGTTGGATGACCTGTGCGCCGGCGTGCGCGGCGCACATTTTTAGCGCACATCCAATGTTTTTCTCGCGCACAGACTTCCATGAATCGCTGTGCACTGGTTTTCCTGCGATTTTCGCACTTGCACTGCGATTTTCACACTTTTCCTGCGATTCGCACGTTTTGGCACCTCTGTGCGGGAATTTTCGGCGCACATTATTTCCATGAATCGACCCCTAAATAGTTCAAATAGCACTGGTGTTTGGAGATGAGAGAAAGGGGTGTCAAATTAGAATGGGATCTGTCCAAACCTGAAGATGTCCTCAATTTCATTTGATGTGAGGCAGCAATCGTGTTGTCCTCCCCAATGTCCCATTCGAGTGTTTGCTTGTTTGAAAGGCTTATATTCAGAAGAGTAATGCCATTTTGGTCCGGAGGTGACCTAGAGTTTATCTGACTGTGGGCCTCATTACACGGTAGGTGGTGAACCATGGTGCAATTAGCGCCATGGTTCATGCCGGTAAAATACTGGCACCGCCTTGGTGGAAAGGGGAATTACCGCCCCATTCCGAGGTTTGAGGGGTGGTAATTCCCCCTTCCAACCATTGCCCTTTCCCATTCCCATTTTTGCCCGATAGGGCATAATGGGAATGGGGAAGGCTGTTAGGCGGAAACCTGTGCAGTTCCCTCTGGGACCACTGCAAAAGATTTAGGACTACAGGTGTTTGGCAGTAAACCCACTTGGTAGCAGTCTGTACCACACAGATTCACTTGGTAGCTGTGGCTGAGCAGTCAGACTTCCCTCAAGAAGAGTTAAGCAGTATGTGGAGTATACAAAATAGGGCAATTCTTCACAGTAAGACAAGCAAACACGCAACAAGGCTTCAGTGTAAAGATATTAAGGTATTTATTTATAACGAAACATTTATAAAATAAACACTTTGGCACTATCACGGCAAACACTTCAATTACAATTACTCTACGAAGAAGAAAAGATCAATCCCCCTAACAATAGTTCGACAAGTCTAGGTTCTACCAGCATCACTTATTTGCAGACAGAGGTGTATGCCTCAACCTAGATGGCACTCTAATATTAGTTAGGATGGGAGAGAAAAATAAGCAGGTTACGAAATCAACACAGTTCAATACTTCAAGGGAAAAATGCAAGGCAAGAAGGCAAGAACCACAATAGATCATAAAGTTCAGAGGCCAGGCCCCCTCGGAGAGAGGCAAGGCGATATGTCCCAAAAAGTATCTTAGTGGAAATGCGTTCGAGTCTTTGTAGCAAATTGTTATTGGAAGGTTGGACTAGTTCAGAACAACGAGCTACAGAAAGCTTGGAGGCGACCCTATGGAGAGGCGAGGATTAAGACACCTCACTCTATCCGGCAACAAGGGAAGCCAGGCGGACACGGTACCTTGATTGTGGAGAGTCAGCTCCAGCAGAGGCAGTTGTTCCTGGAGGTGGGTGCAAGTCGGGTCTTTGCCAAGAGTAGAGGTGATCTCGTCGTCGAAGAAAAGTGAAGTCCGGTGCACCACCAGGGAAGAGACCAGCCGTGGAGTGCTCCGTCACAAGGCACCACCTTTTGGTCGCGGTACAGGGGTAGTGGCTATCCGGTTGCCGAGGTGCTCTGCACGGGCAATTCGACCACTGCGTCCTGAGTCGAAGAAAAAGCAAAGGGGACTGGTTGTTCCCACCAGTCAGGGGAAGAGACTCTCCGGCAGGGAGATCTCCTCTGTCGTCGGGAAGTGGTGAGTCGGTTCAGCAGGGCTCCACCGGAGGTGTCATTGTTGCAGGTCGGCTCAGCTTTACCCTCGTCGGATTCTTAGGTCCTGTGGTGACTTCTGAAGATTCAGTCCCAAAAGCCCTGCTTTTATGCAGAAAACCCCCATTCATTCAGCCTAGCTGTCAATCGACACATGCTAAGTGGTGAGCGGGGAGGCTCACCACTTGGGCCAATCACACCAGAGTGCGACCGGAGTTGGCAAGGCAACTCGGTCCAGGGTGCCTAATCCCCCTCCGACACCCCTGTGGTAACCCAGACAGAATGGCACCACTTTGGAGGGTCTCTGCACAGAAGCCCGCCAAAAGTGGAACAAAGGGCTCAACCTTTGGTTTAGGAGTCACAGAGACGAACACAAACGCCATTTTAAAAAACCGAGTTCTGACAGAAAATACCATCCGATAGACTTATTTAAGATAAGTAGACCGGAGGTATGTTCGAGATTAATGAGAAACAGTATCAATCTCCAACAATGGGAAGAATCCCATAGAGTTATATTCAGGGTCGAATATAACAAGTAGTTTCCACTGCCACCAGCCAAAACTCCACGAGGGGGGACGGGACAGTGCCCCCTCGGATAACAGACCCAGGAGTAATCGAATTACCCCTACTAGTACCTCCACAATAGGATGGTTTGTACCAGTTCTGTTAGTAAATTTAGGTCTAGTAAAGCCAATGGTGACTTTACATGCCCGGGGAGACAGTAGTCAGTCCCCGGGTATGGAGTCTATGATGGAGGTCCGCTAGGACGCCCCAGTGTTACGGCATGTAGGGTGCAGTGTAACACAATAGAAAAACATATGAGACCCTATGGAGTAAAAGACCGTATAGCCCATAGAACACATTGACATTCAAAGGAATTACACACATTCATGTCCAAGAGTGGGAAAAAAGAGTCTCACTCTTGGCAGGATGCAAAAAAAACAAACTCCAGAAATCCAGCAAAGCTGCTGGGGGACTCACTAGGTTAGGAAATTCAGCCTAAACAGAGAATTCTCCCTAACAAAGGCGCTAATTACGGCACCGCAAATTGCGGTACCGTAATTAGCTCCCTGGGTCCCTTTGCGGGTTGGTTTTTAACGCCTGCAAAAAGCAGGCGTTAAAATCCCCATACCCGCAAAGGGAACTCGTAGTAAGGCAGTAAGGATTTATCGGTACCGGTAAAATACCGGTACCGGTAAACCCTTACCGCCTACCGTGTAATGAGGCCCTATGAAGAGGTATACAATTAACATATTTATCTATATATATCTCTTGAGGGACAAGAAGAAAATTTTAAGTGTTAAAATATATAGGGTGCTGGCTAATGTTATTATTATTATTAGGGTATTTACTGAGCAGCGACTTAGAGTAGAGTAGGGAAGCAACAGCGCACATTATGATCATAGGGGAATAACACAGTGAAGGAAGCACAGGTCAAGAAGCAACAGGAGACTGGGGTGGGCAATTAGGCAGAAAGGATGTACAAACAACCAGGAGAGGAAACAGTAGGGAGCACATCATCCAGTCTCAGTTACAGTGGGGAGTGGAGGGTGTGTGGTACTAGGTATTAAGAGGAGCCATTTCTTGAAGAGGTGGGTATTGAGCTCCTCCCTGAACTGTAAAATTGAGTTGTGAGTCTGATATTGATGGAGAGGAGGTTCCAGAGTCTTCAGCATAGACAGAGAAGGCCTGTCTTCTGGTTCTTCTCTTCATGCACTGGCAGAGTTCAAATATGTATATGTCCTTGTTTCTAGTGAATCATAGGCCTTCAGAGATGCTGAGTTTCTCAGTGAGGTAGTTCGGAGACTTCAAAGTGACAACCTTGAACATGATACAGGCTTGCAGCAGGGTCCTGTGCAGTTCGATGATGGTCAGGGTGATGTGGTTGCATTTGTACAGACCTTTGATGAGTCATGCTGCAGCATGTGGGGAACATCTCAGTGGTGCCAGGGTAGTCAGTGGAAGGCCTTCCAAAAAGGAACCCACACCCAAACAGGTAGAAGAGGATTAAGACATGAACCGCAGATCTGAAGTTATTTTCTAGGAGGAAACACTTGATTTTGCACAGGAGACAACGTTGGTACTAAGCCTTTTCTTTGTTATATGTATGAATCCTTGGGCCTCATTACCGGTCCGGTGGTAACCCTGCCGGTGCTACAGTGGGTTGCCATCGGACCATAACGGGCGCACCACTAAATTAATTATTAGTCTGCACTGGGAAATTGACAACCTGTGTAAAATCCTGGCATCCAAATACTTGAGCAAGCTTGCCAACCTAAAAAAAAAAACAAGAGGTTGGGTTCGCCCTCAAAAACAAAAGTTACGCTGTCATCCAACATGTGTCCTTTAATGCTGCCCTGAAAAGCAGCCACACTCAGGGTAAAATACCTGCACCATTGTCCAGGATTGAAAACTCTCTTGCCACATCTTGGGCAAATACTCATGACGTATCTGCCCTCTCATCATTTCCCCTCCTTACCCCTATGTCTGGCTGTCAACAATACTTTGCTTTATAATGCTACCTTGAAAAGTACACATACCATAGTTTCACTCAAATATATAAATCCTTATAGAACTATTTTCGGAAAAACGTGTACAATTGTGGCATTATTCCTCCCCATCTTGTCTGTGAGACTACAAATACAAGAATTCAGATCAGAAAAAGGCAAAAAATGGTCTCTAAGTGCAAAACATTCAAGGTCAGACAGTAAAAATAATGCAGATGCTGTTGATTATGAGATATTTAAAACTAGGAAAACACAATGCATTCGGGACTGTGGACTGTCTCCCACCCACGCAGTAAATGGGACCATGCCTGCTTATTTTTAAAGTGAGGAAGGATGCAGCCTCCTTAGTCCATGGTTCTCTAAGTGGTCTTGTAAGGAGGAAAGAAAAATTTGGCAGAAAAATTCATGATCCACAGCGCTTGTAAGTATAAATTGGACAAAGAGCGTCAAGGCTGCAGGTATCTGGGTAGTGTGGATATACTGCCAGTATGATTCCACCGCAGAGTACTTTTTGGGCATTGTCCCTTCAGCTTAAATTTCAGGCTCTATCCCTATCAAGGTAATACTGCCTCAGATTAATTGGTGTCTGGTTTATAAGGTGCAAATTTACACTAGATTATTTATTTTTTGGCATTCTTGTTTTTGATAGCGCTGCTGCAGTCATTCCATCGAATAAATTGTAACCCTAGCACAAATTTGTTTTTCTCTCTATTTTGAATATTCCAACATCCACCTCCTAATGGATTTACACCACTTTTGGTATGGCTTTAAATTGATTACGTTTATAATTTTTTCTTTTGTCAAATATGCTTTTGATTTTCGTTTTTGCCTTGCATTAACCCTATTGCAAATTGCATACATTTAATTTTGGCTCATTCATGCCCTGCTTTTCCCCTGGATGCTATGCCTTTTTTTGACCTGCTTATGTTACTGTATGGTGTCACTATATTATTGAATGTTGCAATGTTGCACACTCCATTTTTGTTATTGTATTCTATGTTTAATAATAGCCGCAGATGAAGAGCCGTGGAAGGCTCGAAACACGTGTTAGGCTGTTGTTTGTACTAAACCTTGGACTTTAAAGGCTGTTCTTTCATACAAATCACTTGGACTCCCGATTTTTATTTTGCTATACTTGGCGCAGTGAAACTGGGACTTGTTTGTGTTGGTCTTGTAAGGAGGGCTCATTTATAAGGCAACAAGGCCTTAGGGTGCTGACCCCTTTCTCACATTGAAGCTTAACAGGGTTTGTCCCAGTTACTGCAGGGATAGGAAACCCACTGTTGTAGTAAACATATCTATTTTTGTATTATTGACAGGGAGACTACAAATACCGGAATGCAACTTGGCAAAAGTCAAAAAATGGTCTCTGAGTGCAAAACGTTCAAGGACTGACAGTATCACGATTTAAAAAACACTATTTGGATTTCCATTTGGTCGCTCATTCATTCATTAACTCCGACTCACCCTACTTAGTTTCAAAGCAAGGAAAGGGCTGTCACGTTTCTTTGAGTGGTCTTGTATATTTGGTTCATTTAGCAGACAACATGGCCTGAGGAGGCTGGCCCTTTCCTCACTTTGATACTAAGCAGGGTCTGTGCTGGTTACTGCATGGATTGGAGCCCTGGATGGCTTTCATGTAACTGGCAATGGCCAGTGATTGTTCACCCTCAATGTCACTATAGCTCTAACAATATCTTTTAAAAAAACACAACCCATGGCTATCCATAGTCCTTTATAGCCTCAAATATTTCAAAAACTCTGCAAAAATGCTTTCCTGCCTCCTCCCAGGCACTTACCAAGTTCTCCTGTCATCTGTACTAGCTCCCCTCTACCCCCATGATGGCCTCCTCACCCCCTACCCTGTCCGTTTACCCCTACAACACACACAGTTTCTGTGAGACAGTTTGCTTTGAGACGTCAGCTGTGATGCAGTTTGCTTTGCTTTATTTCTGCAGTAGCTGACCTGGTAAGTGATCTGCAGTTGTGAGCCTCTCTCACTCCATTCAAAACATGTACATTGTTTAAATTGCTCTGTTGCCACTCTGTGGATTGCTATCAGTGTGTCAAAACCCTTGTTTCATCTTCCTGCTCCCCCTGCCTGCCTCCCATCCCTCCCATGCTGTGCTCTTCCCTTATGAGCCTCGCTCACTCCATTTGAAACTTGTAAATTGTTTAAATTGCTCTGTTGCCACTCTGTGGCTTGTTATCAGTGTTTCCTGTCCCTTGTTCCCTCTTTGTGCTCCCCATCCCCACTTCCCGCCTGCTGCCCCCTGCCCCTCTTGTGTCTGATTGGGCTTGGTGCCCTACATCATGCGACGCAGCAGAGTGTAGTCACTGCTACCCCTCTGTTTTCTGCATTATTTCTGCAGTAGCTGGCCTGGTAAGTGCTCTGCCCTTTTGAGCCTCGCTCACTCCATTAAAAATGTGTAAATTGATTCAAAGATTACTCAGTTGCTGCTCCGCGTCTTGTGATCCACGTTTCCCGTCCCTCGTTCCCTCTTCCTGCTCCCCCTCCCTGTTCCTTGCCTCCCGCCCCTCTGTTGTGTCTGATTGGGCTTGACACCCCACGTATTCAGGTTCATGGGGCTGCCTGTTGCAGCCCCCTATAGCGATTGACCCTGAAGCAAAGGACAGCTCCCCACCGAAGTAGCTCCAGTTGGTGTCTGCCGCTGTCAGCTGGGGCAGCACAAAAGCCTGCAACCTTCAACTTGCTGTGACTGTCAAGGTAGGTGCAGTGCAGACAGTGGGCAGCGATCAATGACCCTCACTAAACTGGCCCACCCCTCCAATTAGTCATATTTCTATTATCTTAATGAACTTCATTGTTTAGCCATCTCCCATATCTCTACAGAACATTTTAATTTCTTGAATTGCTCTTGTGCTAAAACTAGGTCTTTTTCCCCTCCTATTAAGGAAGTCAAATCTGGGTGTTTTTGCATTGCTATACTGTTAGAAATTGGCAATTTTTCCCTCCTATTAGGAATGTCAAATCTGGATGTGTTTGCATTGCTGTTGTGTAAAAACTAGGCAATGTGTCCATTCTTTTAGGAAAGCCAAATCTCATTGTTTTGCAGTGTGCTGTCCACCTCCATCTTCTGTCCTTAATGCTCCTGCTTTCCTCTGTGGTGTGCTGCCTGCTTGTTGTGCCTTTGTGCCTCCCTCTGTATAACATCTCCCCCAGTGGTGCTTCATGTAGTGCATGGCTGTGCTTCTTTTCCTCCCTCAATCTTTCCTCCGTGCACCCCCTATGGTGCTCTCAATCTCTCCCATCTTCTCAAACTGCAACTCTATCTCCTATCCTATCCTTCTCACTAAGTCAGGAAGGAAAAGGTTCAAGTGGGATATCCTGGTTTCAAACCCAGGCCTACCTATTGCTGATACCCACATCAGTGCTTCCTGACATCTTATTTGTAGTTCCCTCTCCAGACCTATGTACTCCTCATATGGTCGCTGTGCTCTCTACTTTCTCCTCCTCTCCCATTAATGGTGGTGCCGGTGGGAGGTCCTTGTGGCCCCCTTCCAATTCTCCAACACTGTCATCCATGTCTATCTAAATGGGACTGTCATGGTCTAGGGCTCTCAGCCCAATCTCTTCCTTCTTGATAGGTGTCTCCCGCATCTCATCAGTTTCTACCCTTCGCCTACACAACTTCTAACACCTCTCTGGCCCCTCTGCCACCTTCTTCCTCCTCCACCACCTTTCTGGCACCCTCGTCCTCCTCTGCTTTGGCCCCTATGCCACCTCGTTCTGCTGTCTCTGCCCACTCGTGGTCCTTTTTACCACCTCTGCTGGGTGTACCTCACTCATACACCCCATCCTGAAGTCTTTCAAATGTGGCAACCTGCTCCACATAGCTACTCTCAACTCCTGCTCTGCTGTCAAACATTCCTCTGACATCTGACACCTCCTTGAAGACCTTGAACTGGATGTCCTCACTCTCACCAAGACATGGTTGACGGCCAGCTCTGTCACAAGTTTTGACCCTCTCCTCCCTGAGGGCTACACAATCCTCTCTGAGCCCAGAGCCAACTGGCCTGGAGGTGAAGTGACCCTGATATTTCCGGAGTGGGTCCCTGCTTCTGTACTTCCTACAAAGGCCTACTCCTCCTGTGAATGCCTAGTCTGCAGACTTTCTATCACTCCTGGCCTCTCTCTGACTGCAGCCACCCTCTACAGGCCTGGTCACCTGCTTCCTCTCAGAATGGGCTGACCTCTCTTCTTCTCTCCTTGCCTCAACCTCTCAACTTCTCCTCCTTGGAGACCTCAACATCCACCTGGATGCTTGAAATCCCTCCTCGGAGCTCTTACACAACCTATGTGACTCTCTCTCCCTTTCCTTCTACCCTGTGGCCCAACACACTCAGCTGGACACACCTTGGACATCCCCATCTCTAACCCTCACACCATTTCTCTCTCTTGGACTGACCACTTTCTGTTCTCGTCTCACCTGAACGTTCTTTCCCCTCAAGCAAAGCTTTCCCCAGCACTGCCACCTTCCTTCTCTGTCATTTGGCCCATGAAGAGAGTGTCAGTGGATGACTTTGCCTCTGACTCACACTCTGACACAGCCCTCCCTAACCTGCATCTTTCTATCTCCAACACTCTGGACATCCTTGCCCTACCTTCAAGTGCAACTCTTGGTACGACCCTGACTGTGCCACCCTGAAATGCAAGAGCAGGGTGACTGAGAGGAAGAGGAGGGCTTTGGGCGCATCCTTTTACAAATTGGCCTGCCACCTGCACCAAAGGTAAACCAGACTATCTCTGTCTGGTCCAAGAAGAGGGTACATATCCAGGCCTGCATCTCTACGGCATCTAACAACACAGCCAAACTCTTTCAAATCTGCAAGGAGCTGGCCAGTCTACTGCCATCTCCACCTCCCTCCTGTTCCCTCCCACCACTAAAACTCAGGACATCCTGTCCTTGCTTACTTCTTGATCTCCCTCTACCTCTCTCAGGCCCCCATGGCCACCTCTCCCTCTCCTCTTCCTTTTTCCTCCTTCACTCTAACTCCTGATGATGTTTCTAGACAAGTCCGATCTATGAAACTGTTGTACAAACAGGTGCTCCCTTCCTCCTGCAGAGCCATCAAGGACCACATTGCAACCCTCGCTTTTGCCTTGAGCAATTTCTTCAATCACTCTTTCGCCACTGGATCTTTACCCTCTCTCCTTAAGCACTGCCTTGTGCACCCCTCCTAAAAAAGTCCTCTGCCAATCATACATGTCCAGCAATCTATCACCTGATTTCTATGACTACTTTCCTGGGCAAACTCCTGAAAAATCTGGCCATCTCCCAGCTTACGCTCCACAATGAATCTGTTGGCTGCCTCCACAGAAACTGCTCTCCTGAACACCTGTGAAGATTTGTTCTCTAACTTTGACTACAGCTCTCCCTCTGTCCTCATATTCCTTGACCTTTCCTCTGCTTTTGACACAGTCAATCACGCCACCCTGATAAACCGACTCTCAACAGCCTCCCTTTCACTGCCATGGCTGTCCTCCTCCCTCCTTGACTGTCCCTCACAGATCCAATTTGGGTCGTTTCTCTCAATCACCTGTCTCTCCACACGTGGTGTCCCCCAGGGCTCTTTCCTCTCATGATGGCTCTTCAATGTCTATCTGGACCCTTTGGCCTACTTGATCTCCACTTTCTCTTCTAACTTTCAGTGTAATGCAGATGACACTCAGCTCTCTTTCAGGAATCCCTCAGGCTCCCCTCATCCCTTGGTCATTCCTGACTGTCTATCCGTGATTTAGGGTTGGTGCGCCTCCAATGATCTTTGCCTTCATGCCAGTAATACTGAGATCCTTCTCATTGGTACCTCTGCTCCAACTTCCCCTCTCTTACTCTGGCTGCCTTCCTTGGGCCCTCTACCCTTGCATTGCTGTGAGGCAAAAAACCTTGGCATCACCTTCAACTCCACTTTCTCCTTCTTTCCACACATCTTGGACCTTGCCAAAAAGGCCCACTACAGCTGCACATCCTCAGAGGTATTCTACCTTTCCTCACTTTCCCCCCAGAAGCTCACTGTTTCCAGAGTCCTGGTTCTCTCCAGGCTGGACTACTGCAACAATCTCTTTATCAATATTCCTACCTCTACTCTTCACCCCTGCATCTAATCCAGAAGAGGACTGCAATGCGTGTCCTTGGCCTCAAGCCCAGGGACTGTATCTCTCAAGCCCTGAAATCTCTCCACTGGCTCCTGGTGGCTGCAAGGATCAAGTTCAAGACCCTTTGCATCGTCCACAAGGATTTCTGGGGCTGGGGCCCATTCTACTTCCAAATCTCTCTTCCGAAATACCTTCCTGCTAGAGGCCTTCGGTCAGCTACCTCCAACTCTCTGTGGGTCAGACGCTCCTCCAGGCAGAGAGTGGGGGGTAGATCTCTGTCCTCTGCAGGAGCCTCCCTCTGGAACAGCCTCCCTTTCCCTCTCAGACTTGAGCTAGCCCACCCGAAGTTCCAGAAGCAGCTCAAGACCCTCCTTTTCTCCTCTGCCCTCTGTCTCTCACCCCCTTGCTAACTTACAATTCTGTGGCAGCGACTGGTTTCTTCATTCCCTCTCACTGGGTACCAGGCTCCTCAACAACCATTCTTCCTTTGCACTGCCTCTTGGCCTGCCGCCACTTAGGGGCTGTAACTATATCCCCTACAGCCCCCCTAGCTCCTTGCACTTACTTAGAGCCTTGCTGTCCTAGTTGCACTTCCTCATAGCCTTACTGACCTGATCGCATTCCCTTTTCCTCTCACATACACTACCCCCTCTCCATCCCCTTGCACTTCTATTGTCGCACTTGCACGATCTGAATGACACAAGGCCTTGTAGGATCATTTGTCTTGTCCTCCTTATCTCTTCCCTCCCTTGTCTTGTGGCGCCTAGAAACACTTGTCTACAGGAGCGTTATAAATGCCATATCATATCATATCTGGTCAGCCATTCACGGCTATAGCTGAGGCTACAGAAAGCTTTGTGTTGTAAACTCAGTCCCTAGATGCCCTCCATCTCCCAAATGTCACTTGATGCCCTCTAGCCACTCCTCCCCCCACATCTATCCTGGTGGCATTTGCATGTTTATTGACCTGCAAATGGCTTTTTTCCTGTGTTTCATTTTCCCATATCCTCAGCTACAACCTTGAATATCTCTCACATTGAGAGAAAAAGAATATGGTGGCAGTTTAATTTCTAAAAGCACCCAGTTTTGGGTAATTCCCAAGATATAGCTACCTATTTTTCTGAAGGTGGCACCCGCTTCTCCGTCCAATATTTAAATAACTATTGCACTAAATAACCCCAATCCAAGCATGGATTGCGAGGTAACGCTTCATGCCCATGTTGTTCCAGACCTGGTCCAAATCCGTCCAGCGGTTTGGTCTGTGCGCTTTGGCAATAATTGACCTTCTTTGTCTATGGGTAAATGAATGGGAAGTAGGCCGCAACTTTGGACTTTTCTTTTGTATCTTCTTAATAACTTTCTTAATTTTGCAGTCTGGGAGGTGTGGGGTGCCCGCGAGTCCCTAATCATGTTCAAAATTTCAGTCAAATTCGTTACTCAAATCAAAAGTTATTAACAATAGAACTTTAAGGGATTCCTATGGGAGTCCAACTCACCTTTACTACAGGGCAGCAGTTGTCACCCTATAGTACATACATATGTCTGTTCTGACATGATACAGAACTTGACCCTGTCAGGAGTGAACAAGGACCCCTCCAGACCTAGACCACATTGCCTATTCAGCCAAAACCATAGAGACATCCTGTCTCAGCGGGTAAACATAGTTGTGGGGGTAGTCCCTGAAACACCCTCATGCACTTTGAATGCCAATGCGGGTACCACCCTTGTCACGCAATGCCTTACAGAACTTGTTCTGGTTAGAGTTCTCTTTTGTTTTTTTTAGTACAACTCCCAGAATTCACCTGGGTGCAGCCAATAGAACACTGACAAGAGGAATGGAAAAAGGACAGAAACGGAATTGACCAGGGTTGTTCTTGCCAGATTATACGCCCAATACCAGTGCCATCAACCCTAGAAGGAGCCCATTCACATTGTGGGGGAACAGAAAATTGAGAGCGAGAATAGACTGAGACGGAGCAGTAGAGGCACAGACATCCAACCAAATTGAACAGCACATGGTCACTACCCTGCAAATAAAGATGAAAAAGGGGGAGGGGCTAAGAGTTTTTTTTTTTTTTAAAGCTTTGCACCTGTGTAACCCAGCATCTGAGAAAAGAATATAAATGGATAGCCTCACAGAGTCAGTTAAGCACTGCAAGCAATGTAAGTGGGGGAGCAGAACCAGGAAGCAAACAGTATAATAACAGAATGATTGAGAGACAGAGGGGGTCATTATGAGGTTGGAGGTAAAAAACACAGTTTTTACCGGCATTGAGCAAATACTGTGTCCGTGTAAGAACGAGGCCGCTAACAGTGGCGCATTCCGAGTTTGCGTGCACAAGCGTAGTGGCATGCCGGTATCGACAGTACCAGCATGTTGCTAAAGTCCCAAAAGAGTCTCTTAGCGGCATCATCGGAAGCGCAGATAGCACCAGCGCCGCCGTCTACCTCTAAATAACAGGGCCGGATTCAATGGATACGGCATTAGCGGGCACCGCTATTAGTGGTTACCGCTATTAAGCGGAACCGGAAGTAACGTCATTGCGCCGGAAAGGGAAAGGGGGCCATCTTTAAAAACACAATCCATTGCCATCCTCACTACACAGCACCTGGAGACTAATTTCGACAGAAATAAAACATCCACTCAACCAGCATCATGCCAAAGGCAGTGAAAAAAGGGGCATCCCACCAGCATAAGGAGCAGTTTTCGGAGGACGAGCTCACAGTGCTAGCAGTTACGCTGGCTGAAAATGCTGAGATGGTCTTTGCGAATGACCTCAAGAGAGCAGCCCAGCTCAAGAAAAAAGAGATCTGGCAAGAAGTAGCCTGTAAAGTGAGTGCCGTTGAGAACACCCCCCGCACAGTGAAGGACGTGCGTAAACGATGGGACGACCTGCACCTCAGAGTGCAAAACATCATGTCGGCCAACCGGAGCCTGACTACTGGCGGTGGCCTAGCTCGCCAATTAAACTCAGCCTGTGGGAGGAAACGTGCACCAGCACTATCAGCATTGAGTGCATTGAAGGCGTGGGTGAGATGGAAGTCGGCGCCACATCATCCACAGATGGAGGTGAGTGTCCTAAGAAAACACTGTAATGCAAAGTATGATGATAGTCCACCAATGTGACCATGCCATGAGGCAATGCAGACGCATGGACACATCCCTGCCTAGATTCCGTCCTCAGCCCTGACACATCCACATGCATGCTGCATGCCAATGCCATACCAGAGACACACCCCACAAACATGGAAATGGCATTAGTAACACTGCAGGCAATCCACAACAGATATGCATGTCACACAGCATACACCACCTCAAACGTGTGACCCTGACGTATGCCTGCATGCTCCCCCCATATAGAAATCAACCTGAATGTCAAAACTCCAACACCTAATCCCCTCCTATGTGTAGAACAGCAATAATACCAATGTATGCATGATGCATGTAGAACCATCACTGATGCCATCCCTCTCTCGGTCCCCCACAGGTTCGGATCCTGACAGCGAGGCCCGGGACTCAGCGGTTCAGCAAACAACCCCCAGGAAGGCCAGGGGCAGGGAAGAAGGCAACAGGCCTTCAACATCAAAAGGCCCAGGCAAGCCACAACTGCCACAGAAGGGGAAGGCACCACTGGATGCCACGTCACTAGGGTGGCAAAGGGCCACTGCCACTGCAACTGTCCCCACAACAGCAGTGTCCACTGCACAGGAGCAAGTGGCTGATGGGGCCCTTTCAGCTGGCAACAGCTCTGTCGGGGAGGCAGCAGCCACAGCACCCCATAGCGACAAGGATGCACAGAGCCAAGGCCAGGTGTGTGATCCTGTGGAGGATGAGTCCTCAGACTTACCTGCCACACCAAGTCCCCCGCCATCACCCCAGATCACTCCATTCAGCAACCCCAATGACAGCTCACAGGAGCAGTTTGGAGGGGAGCCAGGGCAAGGGAGCTTGAGCCCCAAAGAGGAGCCACATGAATTTGGACATCTGCCACATGCAGCATCCACCTCCATTGGTGTCCGGGATGGTGTGCAGCAAATGGCACAGACAGAGCTGCGCCAGGAGGAGCTGACAGGGCTGGTCAGACAATTTGTAGCGGACGGTGCCCAGGCAAGGCAGGAGGGGTGGGACAACACTGCGTCCCTGAGACAGGCCATTGAGGCCAGCGCTACTCGTATCTGCGAGGAGGTGTCTGTTCTGAGGTAGGTCCTTTGCCATATAGCGGATGCCTTGGAGGCAGAGCGTCCTGCCCCGAGACTGGAGCAAGAGGACACAGACATCTTCATTGAGTTCCACTCAGACCAGTCCCCCTTGTAGGTCTGCGTGCACCTTGCGGCGCTCAGACATGCTGCCACCAGATGCGGGAAGTGGACAAAAGTAGATGGGGCAGCCTGATAATGGCAATTGTTGCAGAAACCTGCAGCATTTGCTTGGACAGCATGTGTGGGGGAGTTGTGGGGGGAGGGGGAAGGGGGAGAGGGTGTGAGGGGAAGTTGTGAGGGGGAGGGGGAGGGGGAGATAGTGTGTGGGGGAGTTGTGGGGGGAGGGGGTGGGGGAGAGGGTGTGTGGGGGAGTTGTGGGGAAGGGGAAGGGGGAGAGGGTGTGTGTGGGAGTTGTGGGGGGCAGAGGATGTGTGGGGGAGGGAGATAGGGTGTGTGGGGGAGTTGTAGGGGAGGGGTGAGAGGGTGTGTTTGAGGTGGAGGGCATGAGCTCTGTTCACTATTTTACTGTTTAATACACCCATTGTGTACCAGAAAAAATACTTACACTATTGTATATGTGTCATTTATTGGTCTACAGTGCATAGTGTACATGTACTCCCACACCCAGTGCCCTCAGTCCCACTTTTATGGCACCCTCTGCACCCATGTGTCTCAGAAATATTGGCCAATCACAGATTGGTGCACAGCACTTTCCTCCTGTGCATCTGTGCATTATTTATCTGCACCGCAATGATGTGCGACCACATCTTCTTCGTCCTCTTCATCTTCACCTGGTGGTTGCAGTGCAGTGTCAGGGGGCAGGGGCAGGTTCCGTCGGATACACATGTTGTGCAGCATGACACATGCCATGATGATCTTGGCCACCTTCTCATGCTTGTAGAGGAGTGCCCCACACGACCAGTTGAGGCAGCGAAAACATGCCTTCAACAGGCCAAAGGTCTGCTCGATACCCACACGGGTACGGGTATGGGAACGATTGTAGTCCTCTTCGTGCCTGTTCTGCAGTTTTCCGGACAGGGGTGAGGAGCCACGTCTTCAAGGGATATCCACTATCACCTGCATGGGTGCATAATAAGGTATGTGTTAGTCAATTCATGATGGACTGCTGTAGTTATCACACATGCCTGCAGATATTTGTTGGTCACATGCACATGTCCCTGGTTGTATGCACACATTTTACCTTGCCTCAATGTGTGCTGTGCCATGGTCTTATGGTATGGATTGCGTCTTCAAGATGATACACGGTGTACACTGACTTGATGTTGCTCATGCATTGTGGACGCATACAGCTGTGTTTGTGTTATATATGTGATGTGGAGTGTTCTGTATGATTTTCTTACTGGCAGTGTTGGCAGTAGTCTCTGCATTATTTTGTATTGAGCGCTGATTATTCCCATGGTGACATGCTGCACTACTGTGGTGGTGGCCCTGTGACAAGCAGAGGATTCCCTTGGTGATTTTGGTTTGTGTACTCTCATGGATGCTTGTCCTGTGTAGCGATTTGATGCTGACATTTACATTGTGTATACTCACAGTATGTTGCAGGATTGTGTTACGGAGGGTGAGGTCTGATGATGGGTGGTGCACGTGTTGTGGGATGTGGGGTGGTTGAAAGTTTGGCATGTTGTGATTGGTGTGCAGCTTCCTTCATATCTATGGGGATTGGTTGTCATGTTCAGTTTAGGATGCTTTGGGGCACAGTGTTGTGGGATGTGGACATAGTGCAGTCACCACAACAATGACACCATGATGGTGTGTGCATCACTCCCCCCATTTTACTTCCATGTGCCTGTCATGCAACTTACCAAGCAGCCAGGCACATCGTCTTGCATGTCGCTCCATGTAGTAGCGTGGTAGCATGGAGATCCGCAGGACCATGAGTATTGAGTTGATCCGGGAAATCGGGCACAACAATGTGTGATGATCTTGCTGGAGTCACAAACCATCTGTACATTGATTGAGTGATATAGCATGCGATTGCGGTACACCACCTCTGTTGCATGCGGAACCACCAATTCCACATGGGTGCAGTCAATTGCACCAATACAATTTGGCATGCCTGCCAGTGCATGGAATCCAACTTTTGTGTCAAAGATCTCCTGAGCTGTCCGTGGTAGGGATTGGTAGTTCCTTACGTGCTTCAGGAGGGCATCCAGCACTTGGATCAGCATGCGAGAAAATAAGGGTTGTGAATGCCATTCATGTGCCCCACTGTGTGCTGGTAGGTGCCTGTGGCCAGGAAGTGGAGCACAGACACTACCTTCAGTAGAGGTGGGATGGCGGTGTGTATTTCAATCAGGCTGACATTGTCGGTGTGTATCATGTCCACAATGGTGGTGATGGTGTCCCGATCCAGACGGTACAGGGTGTGGATCTGCTCAGGGGTTAGCTTAAATGGACTGTCTCTGATGCGAGGGATTGGAGGCTGCCTGCGTGGTACCACTGGATGCACTAGTGGGGCTTGCTGTCCCTGTCTCACCTTCCTTCTATCCCAGTATCCCTCATTACCGCCTTCATGATGCCGGTATTTGCATGTCCGCCTGACTTGTAATGTCATCCTGTTAGCGCCTTCCCACTATTGTCGGGCCCAAGGGCCGTGAGCTTGCGCGCATGCCGGTACGGGGGAGCACGCTATCAGCGGTGGTGCTAACACTGTTTTGTTGAGTCAGAATAGCCTGGAGCGGTATGTGGTGCCGGTAATCCCTTACCGGCATCTGTTTTCCATTACCTCCAACCTCGTTATGACCCCCAGAGTGTGGTTAGTGTGGGTGAGATCAGTAGGAATGGGTGATGGACAGTGGAGCAGAATGGTGGAGATGTGGTGGCAGAGTTGATGTAGAGTGAAGGTATTGGTTGGAATAGGGAGTCATATCAGTTGAGTATTGTGTGGTGATGATGTGAAGCAGGGTGTAAAAAGTCACAAAGAGAGAAAAAAGAGAGAGGAAGAGAGAAGAAGAAGGTTACATGGAATTAGAGAGAGAGTGAGGCTGATAGAGAGAGAGTGCATTATAGAATGGTGTGCAGAGAATGCAAGGCATTAGTTGGAGTAGTGCTGAGGGTCGAAGGACGTAGGAACGGGGGCATAGTTGGAAGACATAGGCAGAAAGAGTGGGGATTATAGTGGTGTAAAATGGCATACATAGGGGACTGTGTGTGGAGGTAGGTGAGAAGTTTGTGAAAAGAGGCAAGGAGCGGGATGTTTAGAGAGGTGAAGAGAGGGGCAAAGAGAGGGGTGAGGAAACATTGCAGACATTGGAGGGACTTAAGGGAAGAGAGAGGAGAGGAAGAAGACTAAAGAGTGTGCAGGAAGGGGCAGAAGTGAGAGGAGAGAGCAAATGTAGAGTTGGGGGTGGGGTAAAAGGAGTAGTCAGATCAAGGAAAGGAGAGCAGCGGAGTGTGTGTGTGAGAGAATGTGCCAGGCTGTCTGCTACTGGAACAAGAACAAAAGTTAATATTGAAAACCTGAGTGTTTGGGTAGGGCAGCACTAGAAATTCCCTGGAGGAAGTCAGATAGATAAGATGGTTCACCTTTAGGACATCATGCACAGATAGCATTAGATAATATGTGTTACCAATCACTAGCTGGGAAACCTGGGAATTAGCGTGGAAGGAGACCACTGGAGGTTGAGAGAGGGAAGCCCATTAGACTACCCTGCCCAGAACCTGACCTGGGAACAAAATGGTCTGACATATTTAAAAATCAAAAGCCTTTAACTTTTAGAGTATTGGAGGAATTGAAGCATTGAAGCCATCTGTGACATGTGGGGTCACTGTGGGATCATTCAGGCTCTGCTCCAGAAGCCAGACACAAGACTCAGAATGGGGACAAAAGAGCATACACCATTAGTACTAGATGCTTACAACAGAAACACACTATTGCAGATAAGTGCCTTCTAAAATCTTCAATGCATTGTCTGATCAGTCATACCCACAAACCCAAAGATCTTCAAATGAAAATACATACAATGTTCACAGCGTCTATAATTATTGCGTCCCCACAAAAGTACAAATCATGTTTGAATCCAACCCAAGGGTAGACCTGCTAGTCAAGAGTTTTGGGTTTTTCATGCCATCCCAGAACAACCCAAAAGTACCAGTGGTCAACCCAGAAAACTACTGTAGTAATGTCCAGAATCTGCTGGGCAGCATCCTTCCCAGCCATATACAGCTGCAGAGGGGGGAAATAGTCATACAGTTGTTGTGCAATAAACTTTAGACTGCCAAACAAGACCCAGAGAGTTGAAGTATTGACAATGATAGTTGGAGCCCACTTTGGCAATACAGTTCTGTCACTGAAGGTGCAACATTGTATTAGCAATAGGACCCAATCAATTCCCAGACGACTTGATGCAGTACCTGCCACCAGTGGGGGGAGAGGGAATGGCAGGGACTATGGTCTGCTGTAGTTATACAGAGGAGCCCGATGACCCCTATTATTCAAACAAAGCCCTACCTCTGCAGAAAGATCTTGAAAAGGATCCAGAGTGTGTAGAAGATGATGGCAATCACCCAGTACCACCCAATCCATTGATGAAGCCCAATTCAGAACAACTAACCGTACTTCCCCTCGAAACGGATAGCGAAGACTAATATCACAAAGAGTTTGGGAGTCCTGGGCTGCACCAATTAAAATATGGGGAACATGGTATGAGGGTCAACTTGGCAAGGCCATAGATAAGATGGGAAGACCCATGCCAAGGAGAACATAGGACAAAAACATGAAAGGGTGTTGAGACTCTGCTGTCAGAAGATCTCTCTGATACCATAAACACATCATTACCTATGGAAAGACAGCTCTAGGGGATAAAGGGAGGAGGAATCACTTTCCCTAAAGCAGGAAGAGCTTTCCGTGAAGGATGAAGGAGGCTCTTCGATTCAAAGCAGACATCTGGGAAGTTGTCTTACAACAATGAACCTCAGAAGAAGAAGACTTGGATCTTCCAGGTATGAATGACAGCAATACGAAGGGAATGCAGATGAAATGTTTTGTATTGTCTGTGCAGTGTGCAGGTCTATTGAAAATATGTAACCCCTCTCACAAGGTACAAGAATGCTGGTGTAGATCCAAGGGGAGATGGTCTGGTTCTTGTTAGACGTGAGTTGCACTAGCAATGCCATATTTCCCGATCCACTGTCTCCATACAGTTCCAGGGCACAGCAGAGCATGGATACGTATTGCTTTGTTAGGGATTGGTTGATTTACAGTATGGTAGGGGTCCCAATCCATATGCAGGCACAATCTTTAACTCTAAAGTTCTTGTGAACCCATATTTCCCAGAGGATCTGGTATTGGAGAGTAGATTTTCCAAGAAATGCTGTAGTCCTTAGACTAGCAAGAACAATGCCATAGGACTCCATCATGTGGCTATGGGAGATGTCTCATATCAAAATACTTCTGTATCAATACATTTGAGTGGATTGAAAGTCCCCAACAACATCTGGGCCAAGTGAGATTGCCGGCAAAGAGAGGAGAGGGACTTTGGAGAAGGGATGGAGATATGTGGAAGGGACCAGTAGTGTACCCTGTCAGGGGGATCATGGCCCCATCCTGACGTGGGGCAGGTGGCCTGACTGCTGGCCGAAAGCCAGAGCCATCTCAGTCCAAGAGGCAAATATGAGACGTGGGTGAGCAAGTCCTTGGAAACCCCTTACGTGCATTGATGGTAATGTAGAACCACCTGTGTCACAGTATTACTCAAATTACTTGTTCTGGCTAGGGTTCTCTTTTGTCTTTTTCAGAATAGCAACTCCCAGAATAGACCTCGGTGAAACTAAGAGAACTAAGACGAGTAGCAGGGGATTGGAATTCAGAACCGAAATGGAATGGGAAGAATTCCTCTTGCTGAACAGATATGAGAAACCCAACATTGACCTACTGTCGCCAAACGGAACCCAGGCACATGGGTGAACAACAGAAAATGTACTGAGAGTGAGAAGGAACTGCAGGAAGCAGAAGAAACAGACAGATCTGCCTCAACCCAAATTGGCAGCAAAGCTAAGTAGTAACAAAGCACAAAATACACTTGCACACCAATTTTTAAGTTATAATTCCATGAGTGGTAAATATTATTCAATAAAATGTTTTGACAGAATTTGAGGTGCAGGGGAGAAATACTCAGCCTTGGTATCTAGGCTGGAATATAATAGAGAACAGAGAAATCCAAGCTATGGAAAGCTACGTCCCCTACACACTTTCCATAGGGCAATACGCCTAAAAGATATTTTGAAAAGTTTTTTTAGTTTGAATAGCTTGTTAACATTAGGAATTTCATAATTAAACGAGTTAAGGTGCTTTGTAAAAAAGTTATTTCAGAAAATACATTCAATGACTCCTTTTGGTTAGAGAAAGAGCGGTCTTCTCCTTTTTAATATTTCCAAGGTGGCCCAACGTGTTTTCGTGATTCATATTCTCTTCATCAGGGGCATAGATTCCAACAAAAATTTCATATAGATCTATAGAAACAGAAATGTAATCAACATTTACTAATGTTAATAATAATTGAAAATAAGATAACAGAGTTAAGTAACTTTTTTGATGAAGAATAATCCAAAAACTTGTTTAGATGGTTATATTGTTACAAGTGTCACACTGAACCCGATTTTGCTTTATGCAAAGCATTTTTATATAAGAAAAAACATATACTACTTGTGACTTCCTTCAATTGCATACTCCACAGTTATTTTAAAGTAACAACTAGAAAAATCAGGAAAATAAAAGAACATCTGGAACTTAAAAGAACATCTGGAACTTAAATCTGGGTTGTTAGAGGGATATAGTGTATTCAGACACTAACAATGCCTATGTAAAGTTGTTTGTAAACACAGGGGGAAGAGTAATGTGACATATCTAATGAAAAACAGACTCACCCTTCTTCTAAATACATTGTAGAAGAGGATTTTCCAAAGGGAATGCTAAAGGCTTCACAACTTAATGTTGAGGCAACATGATGTGTTCTGGTAATGTTGTCATGTTGAGTAGAAAGGGGAGTGGCTCCGTTCTCCTAAATGAGAATAAGAGCATAAATATACTGAAGTGTCTATGGGCACAAAGATTGCCCAATAATTAGAGCCAGACTTACTTGGAAAACATGTAGATGTGGCAGTCCACTTTGGGGATGCGGTCAGGAAGCCCTGCTCTCTGACCGCTTCCCCAGCGGAATGTTTATATATGCTAATTTTTAGAGTGGTGACATCATTTGCGCATGCGCGAGTGGCATCATAAGCAATGACGTCACTCACGCACGCGCAGGCAGCGTAGTGTGAGGAAGACCATAGGGAGTGGATTTTGTGATGTATAGGGGTATAGGGGAATATGCGCTTGCCTGGACAACGTCATAGGCAATGACGTCACTCGCGAACATACAAGAGATCTAATAAAAAGAACGAACCATAGAAAGAGGTTTGTAGATAAGATGAGTGTGCCGAACAGATAGTGATACAATGTGTAATACTGACTGAAGTCTGTAAGTGTGTTATGTAGTGTGCACGCGTGAGTGGCGTGATGTCACACCACCGCGTGCGCACTTGGGGATAATGAGCCATTCTGGGACCAGATAGCAAAAGCTCATGTGAATAATTCTGTGCCATTTCTAAAGAAAAATAAATGTAAATAAATTGGCTGGGGTGCCGTTCTTAAATAGCATGAAGGTGAATGTTTAAATGGTCAAAGGGTAGTGTATATCTACGTCAGATAGGGTACTCAAGACCTGGTGTCAGGCATAGAAAAAATAGATGCGTGCTGGTAATGACATGTGGCTAAAAATTTGACAGTTGTACAAAGAAACTATCAAGTAGGAACAAGAGGTGCTAAAATGTTGAATGTTGATACCTATGGCTCAAAAATGAAACATGTAAGGGGCTAGAGGCACTTGTCGCTTCGTTAGTTAAATGAAAACATGGGTGGAACTGGGGCAGACTACCCCCCCTATGTACATGTAATGGATATGTCTCTGAGCAGATAATGGTCAGAATATGGGCAGATAGGCATTGCCATGTCCTAAAAACACTCATCCTACTATTATACCAGTATTTTGTATGTCAAAAAAGAGCATATATTCAATAAAACTGACATCTTGTTATGAATGAACACAATACGTTACTGTTTAAAAATCAAAAGTGTCCCGTGTGAAGAAAACATAGAAACAAAGTTCTCTCATCTGGGGATTTGGAGCAAGAATAGCAGCTGCGTATGTAGAAAACAAGGGTACCCAGATGGAGATGATCTAGCTTCAGATGACAATTAGAATTCCCCCCGAGAAACACCCAAAGACCCGGCACAAAAGCCAGGGCAAAGGGAGGTTCCCAGGGAAACCCTCTTGGGGATTAAAACCCTGTGGAACTGCTAGTGAGCATAGACTCCTGGAAACGTCCCGTAGAAGTAGATTACGCTATACCGGGAGAGTGGTGTTCGATAGGCGTGTCTTTAAAGGATAGGATCCAGAGCAGAGAATCAGATTGGCTAAAGGGGAATAGCAAAACAAAGTGATTAGAAATGCTTCTGCCTAGTACTGGAAAAGACACTTCTAGAAGTGGAACCCTTACCAAGGGATCTGATGGTAATAAGATTTAGAAATGAGAGTAACTGACGATCCAGTATGATCTGAAAGACTGGATACACTGGAGGGTGTAGGACAAAGGAAAATGATGAACAAACACTAAAGAGTAATTGAAAGCAACCTACACACCAAGAGGGGAGTAGGGAACAATAGTTAACCAGAATAAACAGAGACCCCTTCTATCTTGATGAATGACTGAGGTTCAGAAGGGATGAGAGTACAGGGTGTTGTATCTGGATGACGAAAATCGAAGAGCAAAATATAAGCCCGCAGGACAAGAAACCGAAATTCTTATAAATGCTTCAGGAGAAAAGGATGCCTACCAAAGGAAACCCTAGTAACCCACACCGGTCGAAGGCTGATGCCGGAAACAAATTCTCCCAAGGCAAGTTGCTTGGGCGGCTCTGATAGAACCCCAGAACGGGAAGGCAACAATGCGTCCTAAAGTAAACACACATAAACAACAACAATGATCAATTAGTTTCAATGGTAAAGTGGCAATAGGAAAATATGCCCAAAGGTAAACCTGAGTAGACAGAGGAAAGGATTCCCTGACACGGACTCACGTAGCGTTCGCAAGCTCCTTGGAGAGTAGCAATGCGTCCTTGTCCGGAATAAGCAGGCAAATAAGCTGTCGGCGCGTCACCCTGGAAACGTTGCAAGGCATTCTGGGGCGCGGTGACTATACTGCTGCACACACTGCATTGGTCTCCAGGAGCCGCCATGTTGGGGTCAGGCATCGCGTTATTATTAACGCAGATAGTCGTGACACATCTTTACAATTTGTCTACCCCAACATGGATGGGTGTACAGTCTACTGTCAGCTCCTTTTAATAGAATTATTGGATATTTGTACACATGTATACCTTAGATGCTAATACACATAATACTAGACATAGGGAAATAATTATCTAAATTTGTGTATTACTCTGTGGCTATAAAAATGGGCCCAAGTAATAGTCCTCATTAAGGCCTAGTGGGGTCATTGCGTCGAGTCTGTTGATCCAGAACAATTCTCGCTGAGCCAGTAGTTTGGGTAGGTTTCCTCCCCTGCTAAATGGATGCAGGACTTCCAAAATTACTAATCGCATTTGGGAGACATTATGTCTCATGTCGCAGAAATGTCTGAAGACGGTTGATTTGATGTTCTGTGTCCTGATACATGATTTGTATTCCGTCCATCTGTCTTCGGCCCTTCTGTTGGTTTTGCCGACATAATATTTACCGCAAGGGCAGCGTATGGCATAGATGACATTTATTGTGTCGCATGCCGCGAAATTTTTCAGCATGACCATTTTTCCGGTGTAAGGGTGGCGAATGTGGTCTCCTTTAATCAATTTGTTGCAATGCTGACAATGTAGGCAGGCAAAAGTGCCTACTTTTGGTTTGCTTAGGGTCCTCTGGGTTGTTGGTTTACTCCTTTCCGCTCTTATCGATTGGTCTCTGAAATTCTTTCCTCGTTTATAAGCCATCATGAGTGGATCTGGAAATAGACGTGATAGAGTTTCATCAGATTTAATTAAGTCCCAATTTTTATGTATAATTATTTTAATTTGGAAGCTTTGGCTTGAATACTTGAGCGTATGTATCAGGTTTTGATCTCCTTTCTTACGATTGTCCTGTAAGAGTACATTTGTGTCTTGTGTCTTGGTGTGTGCAATCGCTTTGTCGATAGTCTCCGGAGGAAATCCTCTATCTAAAAATCTTTTCTTCATGGTATTGTATTCCTCCTGTAGTGTGTCCGTTTCAGAGGTGATTCTTTGAAGTCGTAACAGCTGACTGTATGGTAAATTGTCTTTTCAATGTTTTGGGTGATGGCTTGCATGATGCAGACAACTGTTCACATCTGTGGGTTTTCGGAAGATCTTTGTTTTCATATGTGTGCCAGTATGTTCCACCGTGACATCAAGGAAGTTCACAGAGGATTTTCCATTTTCCATTGTAAAGCCAATTCTCGGGTTGCAGGTGTTTAGGTAATTCCAAAATTCAAGTAATTCTAATTCTGTTCCTCTCCAAATTCCAAATATATTGTTGATATATCTTAACTAAATTTGTATTTTGTTCTGCCATGTTGGTTTGTCCAGTACGTGTGTATTTTCAAAATGATACATGAAAATATTAGCATAGGATGGGGCTACTGAGGACCCCATTGAGGTTCCTGAAATTTGGAGATAATATTGTCCATTGTATCTAAAAGAGTTATTGTAGAGTATGATGTGTAGCAACTCTAGGGCAAACACTTTGTGGATGTTCACATCTCTGTGTGTCAATAAGAACCACTCCATAGCTTCTATACCTTCTGAATGTGGGATAGAAGTATATAGGCTGTTTACGTCCATTGTAAAGAATAGTACATTTTCTTCAGCCAACTGTAGTGATTGCAGGCTTCTCAAGAAGTGGGTAGTATCTTTGAGATATGTACTGATGGATTGTACTAATGGTTGGAGAGCAGTGTCCAGGTAGATAGTTAGCGGTTGGAAAATGCTATCTGTGCCTGCAACAATGGGGCGGAATGGTGGATCGTTCAGATTTTTATGGATTTTAGGGAGTCCATAGAATACCGGAGTAACAGGATGTTTTTGAATAAGGTATTCTGCGGTTTTCTCAGAGATCCAGCTCATAGTCTCAGCTTTGTCCACAGTAGTCTGAATAATTGAGATAATTCCAATGACTGGGTCATTATCTAGTGGTTTGTACGTGCAAATATCTTACAGTAGTTTTCGACATCCTTTGTCATAAAGAGAGGTGTCCATCAGGACAAGGGCTCCACCTTTGTCGGCCTGTTTTAGCATCAAGGTATTATCTTCTTCTAATTGTTTTATCAGTTTCAATTGGTGTTTCCTGATGTTACTTTTCTTTGGAGGAACATATTTACGGCGTTTCAAGTCCTTTGTGGTTCTTTGTTTAAACAAGTTGATGAACTGGTGGTTGTGCTTCACTTGAGGGTGAAATGTGCTCTTATTCTTCATTTCAAGATATCTTGGTGTATCTTTTGGATGTATGTTGTCCTCAATGTTGTTAAAGAATACTTTTAGCTCCATTTTCCGTATTATTTTAAACAGGTTAACTTCTTCTTCAAAGAAGGTGGTGGAAGTTGTTGGTATAAAGAAAATTCCCAAATTGAGTGTCTGTATTTGTGCAGACGTGAGTGGTTTTGATGAGATGTTGATTACCAAAAGTTTGTCTATTTCTTTTTTTGTTGCAGTTTCCTTCTTTCCTCGTCTTGTTTTCTGTTTCCTAAAAAAGGAATAGGTCGATTTTCCGGTGTTGGTCTAGTTCTGGTATCCTCTAGTTGATCTGTGACTGGGATATTGGCAAAGGTTGATGCTGTTGAAGGTAGAGATCTAACGTCAACTTCCCCACTTAGTACTTCGCTACTATCCGTGTTGCTGTCTGGTGTAGTCTGGGGTCTCTGTGGTCTCCTTGGTGGTGGTCTGTTGTTCGCTTAAAACTCCTGGCAGGAGTAAACAATATCTCTGGCGTAATCCAAGGTGTCTCGGCAAAATTTTCTGATCTATCTTTGTTCTATGTCTTGTTTGTAGGATTCTAATTTATTGTTCGTATCCTCCAAAATTTGTTTTAATTCAGTTTGCGTTTTGAGTTTTGACAATTGTTCTGAGACCTCTTCTATCTCTTGCTGTAAAGTTATGACAGATTTGGACAATTCCTCTATGGTGAGCAAGATAGTATAATGAACACTGTTAAGAATGTTTTCCCATCTGTTAACAAATTCTTTATTTTCTTTGCAGACTGTTGGCTTGAGGTAAATTCTGAAGCCCTGCGGGATGCGTTTAGCTCTATAGTACTGCGCAAGTGTGGTTGCATGCAGTTTTTGCGAAATCTCTCGTCTGATTAGACGTAATTTTTGAATTAACCGTTCTGGGTTATTATCTAATGAGGTTACTTTGCTTGTGTCCTTGATCAGTCCTAGGATTCTAGTTGCTTCCTCTTGTGAGAAAGCTAGTGTCGTGGCTGATTTATCTGTCAATGTGCTGATACTAGAAAATTACATATTATCTGTTGTGGGTGCTAGTGTAATGTAAAGATACCAACCCACCTCCGTGGGATACTAATACTAACAAAACACAAAAATACACTTGCACACCAATTTCTAAGTTATAATTCCATGAGTGGTAAGTATTATTCAATAAAATGTTTTGAAAGAATTTGAGGTGCAGGGGAGAAAGACTCAGCCTTGGTATCTAGGCTGGAATATAATAGAGAACAGAGAAATCCAAGTTATGAAAGCTACATCCCCTGCACACTTTCCAAAGGGCAATAAGCCTAAAAGATATTTTGACAAGTTTGTTTAGTTTGAATAGCTTTTTGACATTAGGAATTTCATAATTAAACAAGTTAATGTGCTTTCAGAAAATATGTTCAGAAACATGTTCAATGACTCCTTTTGGTCAGAGAAAGAGAGGTCTTCTCCTTTTTAATATTTTCAAGGTGGCCCAAAGCGTTTCGAGATTCATATTCTCTTCATCAGGGGCATAGATTCCAACAAAGATTTCATATAGATCTATAGAAACAGAAATGTAATCAAACATTTACTAATGTTGACAATAATTGAAAATAAGATAACAGAGTTAAGTAACTTTTTTTATGAAGAATAATCCCAAAACTTGTTTAGATGGTTGTCCTGTTACAAGTGTCACACTAAACCTGATTTTGCTTTATGCAAAAAAAATGTATATAAGAAAAAACATATATTACTTTTGAGTGACTTGCTTCAATTGCATACTCCACAGTTATTTTAAAGTAACAACTAGAACAATCAGGAAAATAAAAGAACATCTGGAACTTAAAAGAACATCCGGAACTTAAGTCCGGGTTGTTAGAGAGATATAGTGTATTCAGACACTAACAATGCCTATGTAAAGTTGTTTGTAAACACAGGGGGAAGAGTTATGCGACGTATCTAATGAAAAACAGACTCACTCTTCTTCTAAATAGATTATAGAAGAGGATTTTCCAAAGGGAATGCTAAAGGCTTCACAACTTAATGTTGAGGCAACATGATGTGTTCTGGTAATGTTGTCATGTTGAGTAGAAAGGTGAGTGGCTCCGTTCTCCTAAATGAGAATAAGAGCATAAATATACTGAAGTGTCTATGGGCACAAAGATTGCCCAATAATTAGAGCCAGACTTACCAGGAAAACATGTAGATGTGGCAGTCCACGGTGGGGATGTGGTCAGGAAGCACTGCTCTCTGACCGCCTCCGCCGTGGACTGTTTATATATGCTAACGTTTGGAGTGGTGACATCATTTGCGCATGCGCGAGCGGCGTCATAGCAATGATGTCACTCACGCACGCTCGAGCGGCGTAGTGTGAGGAAAACCATAGGGAGTGGATTTTGTGATGTATAGTGGTGTATATGGGCATATGCGCTTGCGTGGGCAACGTCATAGGCAATGACATCACTCGCGAACGTACAAGAGATCTAATAAAAAGAAGGAACCATAGAAAGAGGTTTGTAGATATGATGCGCGTGCCGAACAGATAGTGATACAATGTAACAATGACTGAAGTCTGTAAGTGTGTAACGAAGTGTGCACGCATGAGTGGCGTGACGTCACTCCAGTGCGTGCACACTTTGGGATAATGAGCCATTCTGGGACCAGATAGCAAAAGCTCATCTGAATGATTCTGTGCCATTTCTAAAGAAAAATAAATGTAAATAAATCGGCTGGGGTGCCGTTCTTAAATAGCATGAAGGTGAATGTTTAAATAGTCAAAGAGTAGTGTATATCTACGTCGGATAGGGTACTCAAGACCTGTTGTCAGGCATAGAAAAAATTGATGCGTGCTGGTAATGACATGTGGCTAAAAATTCGTCAGTTGCACAAAGAAACTGTCTAGCTGAAGCACTGGTAAGTAGGAACATTTTTGGGGTAGACACATTGTAAAGATGTCCATTTTATTGAATATATGCTCTTTTTTGACATACAAAATACTGGCCTTATAGTAGGATGAGTGAGGCGTGGGGGGGCAAGTCCTTGGAAACCCCTTACGTGCATTGATGGTAATGTGAAACCACCCTTGTCACAGTTTTACTCACATTACTTGTTCTTGCTAGGGTTCTCTTTTTGTCTTTTTCAAAATAGCAACTGCCAGAATACACCACGGTGAAACTAAGAAAACTAAGACCAGTAGCAGGGGATTGGAATTCAGAACAGAAATGGAATGGGAAGAATTCCTCTTGCTGAACACATATGAGAAACCCAACATTGACCTACTGTCGCCAAACAGAACCTAGGCACATGGGTGAACAACAGAAAATGTACTGAGAGTGAGAAGGAACTGCAGGAAGCAGAAGAAACAGACAGATCTGCCTCAAACCGAATTGGCAGCAAAGCTAAGTAGCACAGCCACAGGACAAACAAGCAGCCTGAGTACCTCTGCAAGCGGAAATTAGAATGAGGCAGAGCTAAGAAGAGTTTTTAAAACTTTGCACACATGCAGCCCAGCCCCTAGTTAAATTATAGACACTGATTGGCACACTGTTAGGCAAAGTTTGAATGCAGTACCCTCTGGGAACACTACAAACAACTATGACTACAGGTATAGGCAACTCAACCTTTGGTATAAGCTTGTGCTACACAGTTTTGGTAGCGTGTTGAGCAGCCAGGCTTATCTCAAGAGGGGAAATGTGAGCTGTAGTGGAGTTACACAATGATTCACTGTTACAGGTATTCAAATAAACTCTTACACTCAAGGTTTCTTATAATAATAATAATAATCAATTAATAATGTATTTATCAGTCAGTTATAAAGCCTTCTTCAGAACAGAGCAGTAGAATAGTAACACACAAATATTCTTCAATACTGTACACTTTGAGTTTCTGGATCAGACAAGGCCCTTTTGGGATGGCCCACAGACACAACCTACACCCACAGGTGACTTCAGTAACAAGGGTGCTGGGGACATTAATACCTTACTGTTGGCATACAAAATACTCTCAATAGTTTGGAAAAGGCAAAGGTTGTTAGAACACAAGAAGTTACAAATATTCATAAGCAGGGCAAATACTTTCAGATAGCACTTAGAAGAGTCATTCAATTCCATAGGCTAAGCCAAAGTCAATAGACAAAAGTCTTTGTATAGGAAGCAGCACTTCAGGTAACTGAATGGAAAAGTCTTTGCACAAGTTTGTAGGAGTCTTTGATAAAAAAGAAGAACCAAATATCGGACCACAAGCTAATTAGACTTGTGAGTTGCAGAAGTTACAAGCACTTGCTGTTTCGTTTTTCAGCTCCTTGTGGTACAGCAAATAGCAATAAGCATGGTTCCTGGCCGTGAGGTGGACTTTCCTCACATCTGAAGTCCCACACTCAATTGAGGGAGGTGAGGCTTGGTCAGGCCTGCTTTGTGGGAGTCCAGAGGATCTTCAGAAAGCTTTTGGCCAACTTACAAGCGACGCACACAATCTGGTGTCCCTCTCCCTGGCTCTACGGTTTCCTGCAGCACTTCGAGGAAATGCAACCAGCTCCGAGATGGATGTCGAGGTGGCTTACTTGGGAGTTGATTGGTTCCACCAACTCAAAGGGTCCTTGCAGGGATTCTCTGTTGATGTGAATTTGGCGATTCGGACCTGCAGCAGGGCTTCACCCGGCAAACCAATGGTCCAGGAGTTGCAGCAGCCGTCCTCTTCAAGCTCTTTTTCGGTTCTTTCATCCAGTGGTCGACTCTGCTTTCAAAGCCAAGAGATTCGCCTTTTATTTAGTTCTCTCCCATTCATTCCAGCCTAGCTGCCACTCACCCAGCAGGGTGGCTGTCCTTGCCGGTCAGTCAGCCAGCCAATCATTACAGAGTGCATTTGGATCTCCTAGGAGACTGAGTACAGGGAATTGCTGGCACCTTCCTCACTTCCTGCCTACCCCAGACACTCTGGAGCCAGAGGTGGGTTTCACTTCTGAAGGCCGCCAAAGGCAAATGAACAAAGAGACCAAACTTGGTTTGGCGCACATAGAAAACCTCGAGAAGGACCTTTCTGCAAAGAAATGACGAAAAAAGAAGACCAGGGACCAGTTTAACAAAGGAGGTTCAGCGCCATTTTGAAAAACATGGCTCCCGCGATTTAACCTTACTGGAGCTGCAAACAGTTTGTGGTCGGGGTAAATCATGGTAGTTCATTGCAAAACTACTGCCACCAGCCATTCTGAGAGGGAAGGGTAACATATAAATGCTACTTGAGTAACTAGACAGAGGGGATACTATGTAACCCCTCCAGCACTCTATTGTAACATAGGGTGTGCTGGGTCTAGAATTTTACATGAAGTCAATTTCACTCCACTGCTCTGGGAAACAGTAGTTGATCCCAGAGAAGGTATTTAAACCTTGATAAATCTGGAAGACTTCCCTGTGGCACTGCACTGAAGGTGCTTTGTGACGCAATTGTAAAAGATGATGCCTATGGAGTTGGTTAGGCTCCACAACAAAAAGAAACAAACATAGAAAACACATTGAATTGAAAAGTTCAAAGTCCCAAAGTTTAGCAAAAGAGCTAGAGGGCTCTAAGGTGGGGGGAATTGGCACATTTGTGAGAATACTCCCTAACACACACAGAGTCAAGTGAACACTGGTACCAGTGAAAGGGTGATAGAGGAAGACAACATTATCCAAATATGGTGAATAATAGGCACATTATGGGTTGTTGGGATGAGGTCAGGAGGTGTGGAGGTGGAAGAAGACAGACAGTTGAGCAGAGTGCTAAGGCATTGGAGTTGTTGTAAAATATAGTTGAGGCATTAGTTGTACCAGCAGAGTGTGGTGTGGTGAGAGATGGTGTAAAAGGGGAGTGAAAACAGAGAAAGAAGCTCAATCTGCCTGAGTGTGCTCCGCTGAATGTGGAATCACACTGCTCAAAGAAACACACATGAAAATGGCCTGTAAAAATATGTTTGTGAAAGGAACGTTACACTTCTTTCATATGTATTTACAGCGTATTGTCTTTATAATTTACATACAGTTCTGGAATAATATGAAACATCTTCAGTTACAAAAACTATTTAATTCCGTGAAAACACTTTTTTTTAAATGACCAAGGGCCTCATTACGACCCAGGCGTTAAGGGTTAACGCCGTCGTTAACCCTTAACGCCTAATCTGATTTTAACAGCCGCTTTTAGCAGCCGTTAAAATCCATGGCGCTAACCCGCCATGATGCTAATTATGCCACCGTAATTTACGGCTTCCCCACTCCCATTATGCCCTTTGGGGCAAAAATGGGAATGGGGAAGGGAAAATGGGAAATGGGGATTTACCGCCCCACTCACCTTGAAATGGGGCGGTAAATCCGCCATCCACCATGGTGTAAACGTAGTTTACACCATGGTGGTAAAGTTGGCGTACTTAGCGCCTGGGTCGTAATGACCCCCCATAAGTTTAAGTTGCCCAAATACAAACGTGAAACTCAGAGTAAACAACGTTGTTAAAGAGGCGCTAAAGTTACAGTGCAATATATAAAAACCAAATAAATTCACCAGTTATGGTAAGCTATGGAACTATACCTCGCGCATCATTTATGCACCCACTATATCGACACACATGAGATCACAGACTACATCACACACGGCGTCATTAATAATATTCACGAAGGAAAGGCAAGTATCTTTGTTCCACCCTAACTGGTTCAACATTCTGGGCACATTGAATGAGAATGGCTGACTCAATCAAGGTCTGAAATCTCCCCTGCATACTCCAACAAATATCAGAATTGGTACCTGGAACATTGCTGGACTCTCACCACAATATGTGGATGATTTACTACTGTGTTTCTTGAATATGCTGCAAGAAACCTGGCTTAACTCATCTTTATAGCTGGATGGGTACTCAAGTATTTTTCCAAAGCCCTCCTCTCTACTAAACGGAGACTTAATGGAGTGTTGTTAATTTAGGTATCATTAAAACTCAATATTACATCAATAATGGTCCTTACTCTGACCTTTTTTCAGTCAAAATAGTTCTAAATAGAAGGACTCTTTTATTTTTTGTTACTTTCTACAATGCAAATCTGAATTCTCCAGATCTTCAGATAAAACCCCTCCAGGATGTATTGGTAATTATTAACAGATTATAGGTAGTCCAATCTAGCAAAATATACAAAATTATTATTGGCGGGGATTTCAATCTTAAATTCGGTTCCTGCAGTGATTCACACCTCGTTGACCCAGAGGAATGCACTGCTTGCGGGATACCTCCTGCTGTTATGAGTGACTGTAGACATGATTGTCGTGGTGTATGGTTCTTGATGAATATGCATGAGTTGGTGCTTACATGTCTTAATAGCAGAACAATTTCCGACACTCCAGGAAAATGTACATACAAGGGAGGTGAATTGTACAAGTATTTCAATTGATTACTTTTGATACGTACTGAGGAGTGCTGTAATGCCCTAGGTATGGAGGTAATAGCACGTCAAGAAAGTGATCATGATACTCTCGTCCTAACATTCCTCATGCATACCAACACTAAATGCCATGATTCCATCATTAAAGTGAGGAGAATCAGTAATAACAGACATCAGCCAAAATTGGATGATCTTAAATGTGCCCTTCTCTGGCCTCCTACCAAATCCAAACTCCAGCCAGTTGTGGAGACCCTGTTCTTTCCAGTTGATACACAAGATGCATTTGTTGTTTTAATAGCATACTTGGAGAAGTAAGATAAGAGACCACGACCAAATGTATTCAGCACTGCCCTTATTTTAGTCAGAACAAACCTTCTTGGTTTGACAAAGAATGCATGAGAAAAAAGGCACTCATAGCCTTGCTTAAGGAATATCCTACAATTCCTGCAATAAGCCTCCTGAGAATGAAAGCATATAAAACATTCATATCCTGCCAAGGCAATGACAGGCAGATCAGACATAGAAAATCCTGTACCAGGCCCTCAGAGCAAGGGATTACCCCAACATTAGGAGAATGGTGGCAAAAGGAGTACCATAATGCAGTGAGGGTTTCTGCTTGTAATAAGCAAGGCCAAGACTGGACTATCCACCTCCCTGCTCTGTATAGTGCAGGGTCGTTTAAGCAGGCTGGTACTGGGCCCAGTGTCACTGACCCCTATAGACTGGATACTGTACATGTTCCCCACCTGTCATTGACTTTGACTGAGATTATTAATGCATTGACAGGAGCGGACCTCCGTAAGAGCCATAGTCTGGTTTCCGCATAATAGATTTTTACATGCATGCCCCTTAATTGTTGGACCCCGATCTTACTAAGTCTGTTCGATGCTATTACTAGATCTCTGGTTTTCCCTCCCAGTTGGAAACATTCAATCATTGTACCTATTTTTAAAATGGGAGACCTTGCCATTTGGGGCAGCTAACGTTGCATATCCCTGTTGGATGCAATTGTTCAATTGTTTAGGAAATTATACCATTTAAGAATTCTAAATTAGTCTAAGCTATCCTATTCAAGAACCCCCATGCATTTTGGCTTCTGCAAAGGCCTAAGCACTATACAACAAGCCCTGAATCTGTCTTGATAGTCAGCATGTATATTGCTGGATACAGGACCCCAGACATTCATGGACTCATCCCGAGCATTTGACTGTGCAAACAGGGATCTATCATGGGAAAAACTATTAGATAAGGGTTTACCACAGAATATTGTAAGCCTGCTCAAGGCATTGCATTCCGATATAAGGTTGTCAGTTGGGTATGGTCGTGTGCGTGAACTATCTTTGCCCTTTAGTTCAAGGATGGGGGCACACAAGGAGTGTGTCCTGCTTTCCTCCTCTTTATTCTGTACATTAACGATCTTGTGACAGATCTATTTGGTGTTCAAGATGTCCTTCTCTAGTTGGATGACTCTATACTTCTTGCTTGCACCTTTAAAGTGCTGCAATTTCTAGTCAACAAGTTTCGTGGGTTTATTGAAGCAAGAGATTTCTCAGTCAACATCACAACATCAAAGGTGATGAATCTGGGTTCCAAAAGGACCCGAAAGTTTGGTATTATTTGCAACCTGAGAAAACTATATTAGATACCCAGTTACCACTATCTAGGAATGACCATCTCGAGTTCTCTTGGATTGGCAAAGCAAGTGCAAGATCAAGCAGTACAGATGTGACAATCTAATGGAGCATTGCTTCGATTTGCTTGTAACAAAGGAAGTATGCCACTCAAGGCAATATTTTATGGCCTACAAAGCAAAATCTGTAGAGATGGTTAGTTATGCTGCAAAGGTCTGGGGGTATACTAATGTTTATCCCATAGTTTTTGCAGAAAATACTTTTCTGCCTAGGGTACTGAGGGTGCTCCAATGCACCAATTGTTATAGTCTCCATGCTGAATTAGGAGTGCACCACTTGAAGAATTAAATAATAAGTAAACCATCAATATTCTGGTGGTCCATATTGACCAATCCTGCTGCTGTTGATACCCAAGGGCTGCTATTGCACCTACTTCATAGTGTTGTTGTAGCCAACATGGAATGGTTACTATATATAAAGGCTGAGTTTGTTAATATTGGATTGCGTTGCTGGTTCTCTGACACCTCCTGCATAGTACAAAAGTGGAAGCCACTGCTAAGAGAACACTATTGTTTTTTCCAAAACTTATTAAGAGAAGATCATGCAATAATGTTCCCTATGGTTCGAACATTGCCTAGATGCCTGTGGGCTATGTACACTGTTATAAAAACAAAAGTAAATAAATATCTACCAGATGAATTCCCCATTTTGTGGATTCATAATTAACATGAGTTAGCAATCTTTAATCACCCTCATTAATTACCAAATTAACATTCAACCTTCTCTGATTAATATTCTCACCAGGAAGTGGAAGAGCTCACCATTCTGGGAGGATAAATGTGCAGGAGTGCTAGATCATATTTGAGATATTGTGCGTTTTATGTTGTTTTGCCCTAGCTACAAGTCCTTGTAGCAGAACTATTCTTTCCTTACAATGCACTTTAGACAGTGCAGCCCTGCTTTAATGCTCTTAACAATGTGAAGCTCTCCCGTAGTATGCAGGGTTGTTGAAAGATAATTAGTACAAGCACTCAAAATAAGGGAAAAGATTGATACATAATTCATCGGTGAACGTGATGATGAAATGTGCAATGTATTTGTTTAAACATTTTTCAACGTTGAAGTAAGGTTGGTCCATATTTATTTTATTGTATTTATCAGCATATGCGTGGACAAGATGCCACTGAAGATATCATGTATTTCGTAGTGTTGTCTCAATTTTCGGTTTATTTTGCACTGTCCACATTAGGCTGGGTGGTCTTGCTTTGATGTTTTAATGTCTTTAATAACGTGTTGCTTTTAGAATGTTCATTTTTCTTTGATTCTAGTACTTTTTAATGTTCTTGAAAATATGCTTTTTTAAATTTCATTGTCATATTCAATTTTGTTTGATATATATTGCTTTAGTGGAAAACGGTTGTGCATTCAAAATAAAACATATTTCATTTGGTTTGATCTATTATATCAGAATGTCTCTGCATAAACAGGTTGTTGATTTCAACAAAGCAACCACAAACCCCCGTGGGTGTGACTTTTTCACTTACCCGTTATCAGAGGGGGATTTTGCAAGAGAACAATACGAGGGTAGCAGACTGTCCATCTTGTTTTAATAACCTCTTATCATAAAAGAATGTATATGGTTATTCAAGGTTTTGACAATGTGCGTTGCTAAGTATGAACATTATAACCTTCTTTATACGACTATATAGTGCACTGGAATTGATCATGAGAAATGTATGCTGTGCAGTTTTAAAACGAGCCCTTTGACAATATTAGTGCAGTTAAAACACAATCAGGACTACAGAGAAATGCCTTTGGGATCTAGAAGTCTAACTTGGACTGGACAGGGTGATCCTCTCTGGGCATGGACTAAGCAAAAGTGTGTCAGGATGTGTCAAATTATACAGTGTTAGAATCTCGACGGTAATAGTGTTACTGATCTTTCTCTAGTTTTCTACTCTCAGCAAAGTCTCATGAGTACAATACCCAGCTTCATATTGTATAAAATCAGAGTTATAGGCATACAGTGGCCAGTAGCTTGTAGTTTCTCAAGCGCAGACTCATCAATACAGCACCTAGCCGCTTAGTTTCTCACAACAACCCTCTAACTCCTATATGATATAGTGCCCTACTCACTGATAGTTGCAATTGTCCCATTCTCAATATTGAGGGATACTGTGCTCAGCTCACTTTTAATTGATATTGTGATCTTCTCACTTTTATTGAATACTGTGCCCATCTAACGTTTAATCCGTATCTCTCCCTTTAGGATTGCTGTGGTTGATGGATACTTTAGAATCAGCAGCGTTGCCTTCGTGCCAAGATTACCCAGGGCACTGAAGGATTATGACTCATTCTCATTCATGCTGTAGACGTAGAGCCCCACTCTCTATCTCTCCCTCTTTCTCTCTTGCGCTCTATCTTTCCCTCAGTCTCTCTTTCCTCTTCTGGTCCAGACGTTCCAGTACAAATTCTCCACCCCTTGCCTTGACCTTTTATTGGCCAATGTGTCACAGTCTCTGTCAGTCAGTGAGTGATACGTTTATTCTGATGAAACAAACATCCATCAAACCAATACATTACATTGCATGAAGAAACATACACATAATATACAGAATTAATAAAAACTCATGCCTAAACATATTAATAAACACAAGATACAGATGTATAATTCGAAATACCTACAGCATCCTACCCCTTTAAAACCGCTTACTTCTATACATGGCAGACTTCAAGTAGATCAAAAGGGCCCATGCTGTCAGTTCCTTTCCTAATGATAAAAGAAAGATCATAGCAGGTCTACATTGACGTATATCTGTACTTTGTAAAGCCTGTAATAATGTCTGTTTCCTTATCTCATGATACCCAGGGCAAGATATAATAAAATGGCTCGAATTCTCTTTCGGGGCTATGCACACTGGGCAACTAGGGTCATGTGAGTAACCAGACCACTTTTCAGTATTTCCTCTCGGTGCTAAGCTGTGGAATCTGACCCTAGTAATTAGACAACTATCCAGCCTAAGTACGGTTGCAAATTTGAGATCCCGTTTATGATAACTGTCACCATGGGTCACCCGTGCAACCAAGGCACACTAAGCAAAATTTTCTCTCGTCACAACCTTCTTTCATCTTCTAACTTCTACCAGCAGTAACACAACCACCGGGGGAAGTGAACATAAACATCACACTGACCCAAGAGGTCCTTAACCGCCCTTAACCAAGGAATTTTAAACCACGTATCTCTGTTTAATGGGTTACTTATAATAAAGTGGCATACAGTTGCTTTCTTGTTTCCCCACAGACTCAGCCATAGCTTACTCGGTGCAGCAGCCCAATCATCTTCCCAAAAGGCCATCACTAATTTCCTATGGACATGCACATGAAGACAATGCTGGGAGGCCCAAATGATTTAGTAACCCCACAAAGCTCATCCATATTGGGTAGCTTCCTTAATGTGTGAGGAGTAAACCTTAAGAGCTGATTCCATGTGTTGTCACTTACATCTTGATAGAAATCGATATAGCCCCCAAGGTATTGACTCCTTTTCAGGGACTGTTTTTTCACATGGGCATTGCCCCACAAGACCTCGGGAAACCTCACCCCCAAATATTCGTATTCAGCAACTCGTGGAATTACTTCCCCACAACAAACGATGGGACGCATCTTGATAAGCGTCCGACCGCCTTTACAGCCCATTACTGCCGATTTAGCTGTATTAATCTTCAGGCCCAATCCTATCATAAAGGCGGCATAAGCATCAACCAAGATTTGTAGAGCCCTGGGGGTTCTGGCCATAAGCACTGTGTCATCGGCATATACTAATACCGGAAAAGGCCTACCCCCCAGGCTAAGGAAGTCTGCACCAGTATTCAACAAGGCCTGCAATAAGCCGATTATATACAATGTAAAGAGAATAGGGGCGAGCACACACCCCTGCTAGACTCCCAGACCAAAACGGACATTGTTATGTTATGTTACTTGGCATTTATATAGCGCTCTATATATCATTGGTAGGCCTCAAAGCGCTGGCAGGTTGAACGCCCTCGGGAACTGCAGTACAGGTCAGTAGAGAGAGGTGGTGTCTTAGGGTGCATGGGTGCACCTGTTATGTGTGCAGTTGATGTAATAGCTGTATGGTAGATGCATCCTAGCATTAGGTGTGGTGTTGAAGATATTATTTGAAATGTTTACAGTCTGGTGGGTGGACATCCAGACTGATATTGGCTGTGTTAGGCCTGAAGGGTGCTTATGTGAGCAACTAGGTTGGAATGTCATCGGATAGCTGAGTTTTATTAGGGTGTTGAGGTATTCATGGGGTAGTATTTGTATGTGAACAGCTAGGCCGAATTGGCAGTGGTATAGCTGTGTTACAGTTGAGTGATGGTGTATAGTAGAGAGTAGGCATAATGATGTGATATGATATGATGCCTCGGCTAATTGACACACGGACACACAGTGACAGTGGTCTGGGCTTATGGTGAGAGGAGGCTGCATACCGATATATAGTAACAGCATGGGGATAGGAAAGCAGAGTGTTCAGTGATACACGGACACAGTGGGCACACATGATGACGAGAGGGCTGGGTAATACATTGGGACACATAGCAACATTACGGGAACAGGATGGCAGGGAGCTCTGCGACATATGGACGCACAGTAACAGGGGGGTTTACAGCGATAGGTTGGGGAATAGGTAAATATGATAACTGCATGTGGAGCAAGAATGTGGGGTACACAGAGACACAAGTACGATGGGCACACACAGGAACTGGAGGGTAGGGTTTGGCTTTATTATCTGTATCCATCTCCCATAGTACCCTCAAGATGGCACCGGGACAACCCATGGACTCAAGCTCAGCCCATAGTTTTTATTGATCTACTTTGTCAAATGCTGTGCTTAAGTCCATGAAGGCAAGATAAACCACCTCACCCCTACAAAGAACATAGTTAGATACCAGGAGATACAAATTCAACACCTGTTCCAACGTTCTCGGACCAGGACTAAAACCAAACTGAATATCAGTCAGGATTCCCCCCTCCTGGAGCCAGCTCTCTATATATCCCAATAGCACCCGACCAAAAAATGTAAAAGATGTATCCAAAAAGAAATGGGGCGATATGATGCAGGCAAGGTTACATCTCCCTTTTTATAAATAGGGAAAATAGTTGCTGATTTCCAAGAAGGAGGATAGTTCTCCGAACTCAAACAGGCATTAAAAGCCACAGTCAACACTGTTGCCCACAGATCTATTTGTTCCATAAAGTGGTCAGCAGGGATAGCGTCTGGACCCGGGCCTTTATTTCTAGACTCGGCCCCAATTGCTTTTGCAACCTCTTCCACATAAAAACATAACATAACACCCGCAGGCTCCCTCTCCTCATTGGCTAAACCAGCCCCAAAAAGCATACAAAAATGGGATACTGATTGTGACGCACCCACATGTGTCCTGTTCTGTCCATCATTAACGGTATGTTCTCACTTCACAAATTCCCAAAAGGCTTTGGCATCATTAAGCTTATTAGCTTCCAAAAGATCTTCCCAAACCTGGGCCTCAAATGCCCTTTTCCTCTGCTCGATCGCCCTTCGATATGCTCAACGAGTTTGAACGATATTACATCTGTCTGATAAAGGGCTTTTTAGAGCTTTCAGCAAAGCTAATTTTGTCAGCCTACAATCCCGATCAAACCATCCCGGCTTTCCACACTTCCCTTTTTGCGCTGATGCCAACAAAAACGCCCCACACAGAGACTTTAACATAACTAAGAAAAAGTTTCACCGTTTCCCCGGGGTCGATTGGATTCTTGAGAATTCCCATTATTTCCCTTTTTAATCCTGCCAATGTTTTTAGGTCCACCCCCGAACCTTGAATTTCCCCCCACTTAATCTTCCTGAGGGACACCATATCCAGTTCGACTTGACATGGAATGTCATTGGAGCACTCAAGCCCCGCCATTAGCCCACCCATTGTTAGGACCAAAGGATAATGATCACTATTACCCACTCTGGGCACATCAAAACTCACAATATTCTCCGACAGATCTGCCGAGAGGCAAAAATAGGCAATGGAGGAGCCCAAATGATTATTAAGGGTGCATTTTCCTGGGATGTCCGGATGAATCCGCCCATTTTCTGATCTCATGCCTCATTCGATCAGCCAGGCACTCTGTTGGAGACCCCTTCCACAAACCTTGGTGTCCTCTATTTTGGGGTCCTAAATTTGTGGTCTTCCAAAGGTTTGTACCGATCAGGTGCTAAACCACACCCCATTTTAATGTTGAAATCACCTCCCCAGATGAATCTAGACTGGGTCCCCCCGTCAATTTCCCTGAATTTATGCAAGACATCCTTCACCTTCCTCCATGTGTCCCCCTATTCCTTATTTGGGCTATTATACAAGTTTAGGAGATCAAACCTTTGCTTACCTGGGGGTTAAACCTTAAAAGTTGCAAAAAAATCATATTAGTCTCTACCACCTCCACCCCACAGGACAATGAAGCCTTAACCATTACAACTAAGCCCCCATAACTTCTCCCCCTCCTATTTTTCTTAGTTGGTATGCCATAGGAGCCATAACAATCCATTAATGTGATTTCTAGGTCCCAAGTCTCTTGTAAGAGGATGATCTCATGGTGTTGCAAAAATTCCCGTTTCTCATCCAGCTTTAGTTTCCCCCACAGTCTCTGTCTAAAAACACCCTTCCAGTGGTGTGTGTCTGTCTTGCTCTGTACAGTGCTCTTATATTGTTTTGCTTTTCTAAAGATGTGTTTGGTGACAGTTGTTTTGAGTCCCTGGATTTTAAACACTACAACAGACTAAGCAGCCATTTTGATTCCATGCGGATGCCCTGCACCTTTCTGTCCCCGCATCTCCACTCTCCTGGGCCTCTGCTTTGACAGCTCCTTTCTTTGTGCCATTTAATGACAACACTTATAATATACATCATTCATGAGATTAGTGCATTGGAATCTTTGTTGGTGTATGGGATACAACATCAGCACACTTGTCTTGCATTGCTTTTGGCTCCTGCCCATCTGGAATTTCCCCATATGGACCCCTTCGCGAATCTAGAATCCTGTGATTTTCATTTCCTGGGAAAGTATTTCAAGTTACTGACTGGTTCTTACATTAGGCTCCTTCTGTGTGTGTCTATCTGTGTTTTCTAAGGTCCCACTGGAAGTGAAATCTGAGGTCTTGGGTCACTACTTGTGCCTGTGGACTAGAAGTATGTGCTATGCTCATGATCTTGTTAGGGTTGTGTGTCGCCTTCTGACGAAACCTAGGATATGATTTTGAGACAACAAAGGTATATCAACACACTCAGAGCGTTTTGGCTCGTGGAATATATCTTCCAGATTAGGGAAGTGCAAGGATTTGGTGGGTGGGAAACATATTCTATCATATACCTCCTCCAGTTAACTCACTCTTATGGTGATATTGCCCAAACATATCGTTATTCTAGACTGCTGACTCCCATTCACACCTTAGTATGGAGTCAACAACTTCAAAATGAGCAGCGTAAGATCTGAATACAACATTGACAGCATGGAGTTTTGCTAAATGTGCCTGGGTCTTGTTTGTGGTTTACATGCCACCATCTACCCATTTCCTTCAGTGCAATGCTAGGCTCTCCGTTTCCTAACCGGTTTTCTACCACTACTAAAGTAATGCAATGATGTGCTCACGCCACTAAAATATGTTTTTGCATCGCCACCCAGTACAAGAAATATGGCATGAGGCCCTGGTACTACATGATGAATTGTCTGGTTTTGTCTGCCAGATGCAGGACTGGTAGCATCACATGTGGCAAACTTGACTGAACTTTTGATAATGTGGTTCCCTTAGTGTTAGTAGCAACTATTGTGTTGCCTTCCTCGTGCAGGGCATTTGTATATATAATATGTAAACACCTCGTTGGTTAGGTCTACTTACCCCGGCGGCATGCTAGCCGGTCACACTGTAATGTGAATTCGTTTTCAATAGCCAAGTATCAGTAATAAAGAAGAGGTTGTAAGTGTAGACTAATATGATGTGTTGAAAGCTGCAATTTATAAATCACCTCCCGCTGATAGGGAAACATGTTGAAGTGTGTTGGTTTGAACGTATCCAAGGGCATAGATCTAATTAATTCCTTTCTTATACTAATGAGAATAAGTACTTATGTCACTATGGTGGTAAATGCAATTCCAATCTAATTGGAAAATTAAAAGACTGCAATTAAGACACCTGACATCATGTTAAACATATATTTTGCAATATCAAGCAGAAAAAAATGCTGAACGAGCAAGGTCCAGTAAGTTCTAGTCTTAATATTATTAAACTTTGAATAGACATAAAGCGGACTCTGAGAATTCCTCAAGATTTACTGCACGCAATTCACTTTTGAGTGAATGAAGTGCTATTAATTGCATTTATCTCATTTAAATGAAGTGTGTCTGATGCTTTTAGCTAATGGTTTGCCAACCAATTTGCATTGTAATGAATAAAATACAAATGCAAAAAAATATGATAGAGAAATAATAATGTGGTCAGCATTCAAGGGCATTCTAGTTGGTACAATTTTACGAATTCACATGCAGTGACAGATTTTGTGAGCTGCTCTTAAACATTGACATAATGTTACTTTTATCATCACACATCCAAACAACATGCATTGTTAATTAGTGGAGCCATTGCTATATAATGTTCACTTCACACCCTGTTGAATAGGGACAATTTTAATGGTGCTATGGGCCAATTGGGCTGAATAGCAAATAGTCTGCATCCTGGTTTAATCTGCACGAAGCCTGAAAAATATCAAGTGGAGTGACTGTAATGTATAATTAACCCCGAAACATTAATTTGCTAATCTTTATTTTACTCTAAAATAGCATTTGAAAAGAAATTATGTTTTCCTTTACATCCTTCATGATAAACATGTTTAATTATTGGCAACAAGGGTGGAGAATACTTGAATCGTCAGCTGAAGTAAAATGCTTTCTACGAGTATTTTCTATGGTATTTATTTTGATTGGTTTACTGCTGAGTTAGATGCAATTTTTACTTCCCGACTGAAATCCCTGGAGGACTAATGTAGAGCGTACATCAATCGTGGTGTCCACGGGTAGACTGGGAACCAAAAAAGGTCCTGGAAATAATTTTCAAAGTGGCCCCATTTTACACATTTTCAGCCAGCCCAACCCGTTTCCTATGAGAACATTTGGAAATACAACACAGAAGAGGCCCAGGGTTCAGAGGCCTATCTGGAAATCTCCAGAGTTCCCTATAGGCCAGTCCACCCCTGGTGGTGTCTGTTGTTTGAAAGTGAATTGCACACATTGCGGCCCATTCACATAAAAAGTGCTGTTCGTGTGCAAACTCGTTGCCAAAATGCTAAGGTACTGCCGAATAATCTTGCATCGTGTGAAGGAGATTGACAAAGAAATCTACACAAGCTACCCAAGCGAAATTCGAGCTGTTGTTCCCGAAACATAACCTCTTGCTTAGTCAAAATTAGCGCTCTGTAGCCGCAGAACAATATAGCGGGTGTGGGGAACCCACGTTCTGGCTACCACTGCACACTGCCAGACAAAGGAAATGCATGGCAGAATTATTACCTAAGACAAACACAATTATTGTCAGAGAAATGTATCAGTAAACTGCAATCTCGATCATGAAATTGCAATTGAAACTGCAAATGACATATCTGGGAACAGACTTTGCAAGGGTCTACTTATATGCCAGCCTCCTACTGGTGTATGCCCTATGCCTGCCATTACTTCTGTGGAGGGAGCCATGTATCAAATCATGACAAGCTGGTCTACTTTTTCATTACTGTCCTTTGTAGTTCACTTGCACTGCCTCCCTGGCTCCTCCTGCACTGTGGGACTGTCACTGCATCCCTACAGCCCCCTTCCCAGCACTTGCTCTGCACTTACCTCGCACTTGCCACCAGCTGGCCCTTTTATTTATTATTTATTATTTATTATTTTATTACGCTACTTACCTTGTACTGCACTTTCCCCCCCACCTCCTCCCCCTGCACTTTCTCCTTTTCCCCTTACCTCTGCACTTGCACGATCTGAATGACACCTGGCCTAGTAGGATCGTTTGTCTGTTTTCCCCTTGTTTCCCTCCCTCCCTGCCTCGTCGCGCCTTGAAACACTTGTGTATAGGCGCGTTACAAATACCATATCATATCATTTGTTCATCTGCTCAAGTATCATAGACCATCTTATCAAGTATGTGCGGCGTATTGATGCAGTGTAAGGTAAAATAAAAAATGAAACTATAAATGTAAGTTAATAAATGGCCATTGCTATTTGTCAATCAGATAACAACTAACATAGACACTCCATTACGGTGAACAACTTGCAAGGGCTTCCCCTTCCTCCTCCTAAGATATCCACAAAGCACCCCCAAAATTGACCATGCACACATCCAACACATATGTACCTCCGAAATAATCAGAACTATAAAATCTGAGACCATACATTAGCAGTTTTCTTGTGCATTTCCAACCAAGTATCTGTCCAATACATATTTCCTTGAAACGCATAATCAACTGAAGCAATTAGGTAGGAGTTGGCCACTTCGCCACATGCATTGGAAAAGGTGCAAATTACACATCAGCATAGATATTTGTCTGAACCTTATTCCGTGTAAAGTATGAGTAGGATATAATCATACAAGGAACCCATGCAACAGGTATACTCACTTGTCATTTACGGGGGTTGACATTAGTTGAAGACACCCCCTGCACAGAACAATTATAATACTTATGCCAACGGATGTGTTAGAGTAGTGAATATATGACTCCTATATGTCATCATTCATAAATGTCCACACATTAGCAAATACAGCATCTTAACACATCTTACAGGTATAATGTGCAGTACAACACTAAAACCCCCTGCATAACAACAGTTCTGCATTCACATCCCAAATACCTTGCTACAACAAGGGACTGCTGCTAACTTTCCTGAACCATGAAGAAACATCCCCTTACATGACCCATGCAGAACTGCCAATGTCATTGCAGTGTATAGTGTTCCACACATGCAGCTGTCATCATATCTTGAGAACATCTCTGGATGTATGTAACATACCACACCAAGAACTGTTGCACCCCTTGACGATGTCATGATGAACCTTGGGGGACATTACGAGTTTGGAGGTAGTCATGGCGCTATTAGCACCATGGCTCTTCGCTCCTCTACCTCCAACTCACTCAGGGTCAGTCGTTTTTCTAAGAAACAAGATGGGGGTAGATCTGCAGACACTTACAACCGAGCGATGTTAAAACCCCTTGATTCCATTGCCCCTATCAAACAGCGCAAAGAAAAACCGTGCAACCACCTTAACTCATGGTTCACCCCACACCTACGAGAACTGCGCAAAGATAAACGTAAAGCGGAGTCTCTCTGGAAATGTTCCCCTTCACCAGTAAATAAAATTAACCTCCTATCCATCACCCACACGTACAAGGAAGCCATACTAGCGGCTAAAAAAGAAGTGTACAACAACAGGATCATACAAGCACAATCCAACACTAAGGAACTCTTTAAAATTCTCAAGGAATTAGAGTCCCCAGTTGCTCCTCTCGACAAGTGTACCCCCAACGTTGAATGGTGTGCTAACATACAAAAAGCATTACTAAACAAAATCACTACTCTCCAAGCTAATATCAATGCCAAAAAAAACCATCTCCTAGACTCAGTAGGTAATCCCCAATCCTACAATATCCCATCACCTAAACACTCCTTCCAACCTTTCAGCTTCTCACCCCTCACCATTAAGGAAGTGGAAAACATCATTATGAAGTTAAAACCATCCAATTGCCAAGGTGACGCCTGCCCGGCTCCAATCGTAAAGGAAGCAGCACATGACCTTGCCCCTTTCATCACCTCCTTCATCAACTCTTCCTTTAAATCTTGCATAGTACCTAACAACCTCAAGGATGCTTGGGTAATCCCCTTGATCAAAAAACCTAACCTAGACCCTAGCAATCCCTCCAACTATAGGCCCATCACCACGGTGCCCTACCTCCTCAAAATCTTGGACCGCGCTGCGTATCTACAAATTCAAGATTACCTCGATACCAACAACCTATTAGGCCTCAGACAATCGGGCTTCCGCCCGAGACACGGCACTAAGACAGCTCTGATAGATCTAAAAACCCAAATTGAGGACATGAAAGACAAGGATAAACAAGCGCTCCTACTCCTACTGGATCTCTCTGCGGCCTTCGACTTGGTTGATCACCAAATCCTTTGCCAGCACCTCAAAATTGCCGCCCACTTCTCTGATGCAGCCACCTCATGGATCAGCTCATTCCTTGCAAACAGGTCCATGAGGGTCTTCTCACCACTCGCCGCCGTGGACCCAGCTCACGTCCCCTGTGGAGTCCCTCAAGGCTCAGGCGTATCACCCACGCTCTATAACGTATTTACAAAACCACTCTTTGATATTCTTGACTATCTGGGTGTCACCTACACAAATTATGCGGACGACACCCAGATACTCATCCCTATCACTGGGGATTATGTAACGGACACCCAAGTGGACCAAGTGGCTGGCTGTTTGGCTGTTCGGCTGGCGGTGGCGGTACTGCGGTGTGTTGTCTTTATTCTTTTTTTTTAATTAATTTTTTTTTCCATCTGGTCAATAGGGGAGCCACTACTTTGTGGCTTCAAGTGTAAATATGAGGAAACTTAAAATACCGCAGATACGTAAAGAAGCGGGTGCCGATTTCTTTTCAGCAGTGAGCACAAGACGAGCTAGTCTTGCCCGTGCTGCTGCCCAACCTTTGCCTGAAGTTAACGATGAGGAGGCTGAATTGTTGCAATGTGCACATGAGTGCTCCCTTTGGGTAAATCGAATGGGGAGATCATAGACTCCTCTCAGCCATTATTTGGGGATGAGGAGATATCTAATACGGGTGATAAAATCAAGGCTTTGGGATCAGACATTGACTCTGAGCTGCAGATCCCTGATAATGACAACGGTTTTCCTAGTGATTTTAACTATGATGATTTGCTCGATTTATCTAATCAATTACCAAGCCATGCTCTGAAATCCGCTACAAATATGCCTGATACATTGGCATCTGATTTCTCTATGATGATGAGTCTCTTTAACCAGCTCATACTTACTGAATTGCGGAATCAAACGAAATCTATTGGGGATCTAGTCTCTGAAATTTCTTTGCTCCCAGGTAAATTATCTGATTCATTGAGTAAAATTATGACGATAAGGCTGGATGACAATCTCAGGCCGAATGCTGTTAGCTCTGGTCCTATAAAGTCTCTCTCTGTTCAGCCAGTAGATGAGATTATTGTTATACCTGCTACTCAGGATTCTGCTGTGGGGACCGGCATGGGTAGTACCAACTCCAATTCCGCGGATGAAGCCCAATCTGAGCAGGTGGGGAATGCTCCCGGACAGATAGAGGAGCGGGGTATAAATGATTCCAAACTCTCTAAAAGACAGGGGAAAAAGTTGGCCAAATTGAAGAAAAAAAATAATAATGGTCATAAGCAAGGAGGGCAGATGAAGTCTTCTAGAAAATTCCTCAGAGATTTCAATTACGATGAGGTTGTTGAAGTACAACTAGTCGGTGTAGAGAAAAAATTACAAAGTAATAAGTATGTAGGAATGAAAGACCAACCTTTAAAAAAAAGCAGAGGTATTGATCAATTCACACAGAGTTCCTATTCTGAAGGGGACAATCCACTTAGTGATATTTTGAAAAAGAAAAACCACCGAGATGATCTATATAAGATCTTTAATGCTGGCCTGCCATATGTATCCTTGGTAGAATCACAAAGTCCTTTAGAGGGTGAAGATATTATACTGGCCAACGAAAAAGGGTCTGTCATGCTGAAACGAAGACTAATAAGGAAGGTGTACTCAGTCATGAGTCAATCCCAGTGAGGAATCATGTAGGTATTTCGGTTAATACTGGATTGGGTAGTTACGATTGGAAAATCGTATCGGGTAAAATACCTAATGACATAAATACTGAAGCAAAAGAGAGGGAAACCGTTGTTAATCCTGTAAAGTCTGTCAGACATGTCTCCAATATGAGTAATGAGAGGGACACCAAACAGATTGTGAATAATGACGCCTTCTATGAATCCCTAATAAAAACACTCAAGGAAAAACACTCTAAAGACCTGTCTAATATGCTGGCAGGACAATCATTGGGTACAAATGATGTTGGAAGCTACAAGGATTATTGTGCTGATCGGGGTGAGGGGAGGTCTGGAATGATTAATCCTAGAGTCCAAGAAAAGGGTATCGAACAGCCACTGGATTGCCCGATGCTTGACCTAAAAGAACCCGTAAGGCCGGAGCTACCGGGGCTTGTTCTGACAACACTTTTTAATGATCCCTCTATGCCCTCACTAAATAGGCCATTTATACTATCATTATTAGGTCAAATTCCTGAACTTAGCCTGATCACTTCTGCCGACATTGACTTAGTTGATTACATACATAGACAACGTCTCGATTACGTTTGTCTAGTTATTCCATCACCTTTGGTTAGAAATCTTCTCCTGAAAGAGGCAGAACAGCTTCAACGAAGAGGCTATGACATCTTTGAATATGTATATACTCAACCATTGGTAAAACAGTCGCTCTTAACCAATAGTGGTCAAGCGAAGGGATTGTACCATAATAACGTGGTGGGGGGATCTGTGCCTGTAACTGAGAAGTCGGATACACAAGACTGGAGGTGGCTTGCCCTGACCCTACGCGAATCTATTGATACTCTTAAAAAACTGGCGAAGCCCCTTTAGTAACCGGAAAAACAATCTCGAAAAAACTAAGCTGGAATTCACCAGGATCTTCGCATCTGCTATACAATTCCAGCCCTATGAACGATCTAGCCCGATATGAGTTTGTCTGCATTCAAGAAACCTGGTCTAGGGCTCACCTTTGCTGGGAGGGTTTCACGGTCTCGTCACTAACCGCAAAAGGGGGCAGGCACGGTAGACCCAAAGGAGGTCTTATAACGGCAGTGAAAAATGTCATTGACCCTAGAATCACGGGTGAATGGGCTTTTTCGGACCACTTTTTAGTGGTGGCCTATATATTAAAGTTTAATGCGGTGGATACTGCATTTCTGTTAGTGAATATATATTGGAACCAGGCAGACTACTCTGATAATCAATTAAGGTTGGAACTATGGAATTTGGGCTCATTACTTGAAACCTGGTTGGTTGTTAATCCTGGGGGACACATTGTGATTGTTGGCGACCTAAATGCTGATATTCCCGCTGATTCTCCTCTTGGTGACCTGTATACTGGTAACTATGAGACCGTATTACCGGTAGTTGACAATCCCAAGGGTCGAGGCAGAATTTGGTCGCATTTTATTGAGATCTGGGGATTGGTAGTTGTGGCTAATTCTCTTCCAACGTGGAAAGCGCAAGGTTACAAATCCACTATTGATTATATTATTTGCTCGGTGGGTGTGTTCAACTGTACTGGAAGGCTGGACATCATTGATACTAATCTCAGTGACCACTGCATGCTCTCTCTTGAATTGGTCACTGTGGGTCACTCAAAATCAAAAATGATGTATAATCATCCCTTGGAAATTAATCATGCGGGGAATAGAATTAAATGGACTGAGAAAAAAAACTGTTCATTTACTGCCACCATGGTTAGAGATTATGAGACCTTTTCTGATAATCAACGGGTCGATACATACTCGGCTGTTAAATTTACAGACTATATTACCAGATCTCTTAGAAAAATGGAGGATTCCTCTGGCAAGAAGAATATAGGCAATACATTTATGACCCATTATTTTGATGGGGCAGTGAAGGACATGAAGTGTCAAATGAGGAAAGAGATCAGACAGGCTTGGAAAGTGGGGTATAATATTACCGATACTGTGGCTATGGTAAAGAAAATAAAGCAAAAATATAAAAATTGGTCCATCCAACATCGCATGGTTAAATATCAGAGCGATGGTGAAATTATGTTAAATTCCCAACGAGGACATAACTCCAGCAATTTCTGGAACTTAATTAACAACCTTGAGAAACCTCAGAAAGAGTTACTCCTCAATCCTATTAACGAATCTACTTGGCTGGGACATTTTGCCGATATTTATCACACTAAAAATCATGATGTAAAAGATGTTCTGAATTGTGGATCCCAATGGCTCTTGAAATTTAGTACGTGGGACATTGTTGATTTAATATCTAAATCTAAAAATTCGGGGGCGCTTGGGCCGAACAACCTTTCCAATAAAATTTTCAAACGTGAACCTCTGATATGGGCAAAAATACTTTTTAGTTTGTTAAATAATATACTACTGACCAGAGTTCTTCCTCTGTCATGGAGGGTTTCTATTATTATCCCAATTTTTGAAGAAGGGTTCCCGACAATGTCCCCTAAGCTCTAGGCCAATTGCCATTTCGGATCCAGAATCCAAATTGTTTGTTTCAGTTGTATTGAAGGAAATTCACAAGTGGATGCTTGAAGAAAAAATTCTCGACATTAGACAAATCGGCTTTAGAAAAAATATGGGAACCGAATGTGGAGGGATGATACTTAGCTGCCTGCGAGCGGAAGCAATGAAGAAGGGTGCTTTACCTGTCTTTGTTGTGTCCATGGACTTAAGCTCCGCTTTTGATTTGGTGGACAGGACGACTCTCTGGCAGAGACTGAGAACATTAAATATGCCTCCAATTCTGTTTGATATAGTCAGGGCTATATACTCAGATACAGAAATAAGGGTAAGATTGGATGCTGAGGGTACTCTTTCTGATGCACTGACCGTCCACAATGGTCTCCGTCAGGGCTGTAGGTTGGCACCCACAATATTCAACCTTTACGTGAGCGGTGCGAATACCGCCCTGTCAAATAAAGGCCTCGTAGCTCCCAAAATACAGAACATCTGTTTAGCATGGTTAGCTTATGCTGATGACTTCCTGCTTATCGATAACACAAAGATCGGCCTCCAAAGATTGCTTAAAGCCTTTGAAGAATTTATTTCTTCTCTACTGCTGAAAATTAACTCGGCTAAAACTGTGATAGCTCGATTGGGCAACAGAAATAAGAAGCTGGACTCGCTTACCTGGTCATGTGGTAATTCCCGTCTTAGAGCCCAGCCTGTGTTTAAATATTTAGGTTTTGTTATATCAGGGTCCAACTTAAGATCAGTATTTAGAACTCAACTTAGATTCAAGGCGGACATTGCAATCCATCAAATGAGAGTCATCGATTCCAGATATGGCATATTCACAATGAGTCCTCTGAGAAAATTCTACACGAAAAAGGTCATCCCTAGATTTATCTATGGGGTGGAATTACAGTCTCTAAAATACGAGGGGGATTGGCTGTCCACGGAGAGTTACATTTGGAAATCGGTTATGCATTTTCTACCTAAATCAATCCCTTTTGAGTTAATTCTGTATGAATTTGGTCTAAACTCTTTATTGGCTTACGTAACCTGTAAAAGACTAAAGCTGTGGAGGAAATGTATCTCTAGTGAAATGAATACACTCTACTGTTGTGTAGGTCAGGACATTGGTAACCCTTTTATACAAGAGCTGAATGCTGAAACTTTAAAGACTCTGAAATCTCTAGGTATGTCAGTAACCTCTCTTAATAATAAACCCACACGGGTGAAGGAAAGTGTGATGGGTTTTGACTGGTTACATACAAAAATAAAATCCTGGACCCTAAACTCTATCATCAAGTATGTGCATTGAATAAATGGTTGCCAGTCATGAACAGTATTTAGTCAAATATCCCAGTAAACGGATAAGAAATGATTTTATGCGTTTTAGATTTAATGTCATTGCTACAACCCAGATCAATTCCATTAGATCGATTGTGAAAGGGTCTTGGAATTGGTGTAGATTCTGCTGTGTAGAGGGGACGGTTGAGAATCTACAACATATTTTGCTGGTGTGTCCGGCACTCAAGGCCGAAAGACTTCTATACTTCAGTCAATATGTATCGAATACTGCTAATGTGGATAGGGATTTCATCTGGTATAGAATGCTCCATTGTAGCAAAGGCAATTTAAACATTAGTGTTGCAACGTTCTTGAGAAATGTTTGAGATCTCTTTTAAAGGGTTTCGACTGTATCTAATGGGAGAGAATGTTAATCCTATTTGGTGACCTCTGTCTTTTGCTGTTTTTTTTTTTTCCTTGTTTATTTGTACTTGCTCGTTGTACTTGATTTTGCATTTCTTCTTATGTGATTGGTACTTATTTTATGTCTAAGCTGTGTAAATACATTTGAGAAAGTGTGTTCTTTTAAATATTTTGTAAGGTTTATATAAACCATAACAAATAAAAAAATAAAAAAAAAATGTAACCGACACCAAAGCGCTTAATGCCGTCTACACTCCCATCCAAGCATGGATGGCCCACCACAGGCTTTGCCTAAACGACGAGAAAACTGAGCTACTCATCCTAGGTTCTCAGCCCAAACTCACAAAACTCGACAGTAAATATGAGGACTTTAACATTGATGGCAACATTATCAAGGTTACTAATGTCACTAAAACCCTCGGTATTTACCTAGATTCCACCCTCTCACTCAACAGACAAACCAACTCAGTAGTCTCAGCATCCGCGTATACGTGTAAACTGATCACAGCTTGCCGTCCCTTCTTAACAACGGACACTGCCTTATTCTCGCCAGAACCCTCATCTTATCAAAAATTGACTACTGCAACGCCCTTTACCTCGGAACGAGCCAAAGAAACATTGATAAACTACAGGTAACCCAGAATAACGCCATCAGGGCTGCTCTAAACATACCCAGGCGCGCCCACATCTCTTCCACCAGACGCAACATACATTGGCTCCTCATTGCACGGCGCATCGCCCTCAAAACACTTGTTCTTAGTCACAAAGCACAGAATAACGCTGCACCGGCATACCTATCAGGGCGCTTTACCCAACACACAGCCTCCAGACCTTTAAGATCTGCACAAGCGCACACACTTATCATCCCCAGTTTCAAGCTTCAAACTGCCAGAGGCTCGAGCTTCCCACTCCTTGCGGCGAAGCTCTGGAATTCCTTACCCAATGAACTCAGGAATGTCCCTTCCCTCCAATCCTTCAAAAGTAAAACAAAACACTAGCTCCATGAGCACGACGCTATGGCGGCCAGTCCTATGTAACACTGGCTGCATGCGGCACCTTCCCGGCTACCTTGTATATAATGCACCTGTATATTACCCCTGTAAATGTTGTACATAATTTATATATGTTTATGTATATATAAGTGTAACCTCTGACTGCCTGCTGTAACACTTTCTTGTAACCACCTTTCTAAACATGCGCCCTGATGCCCGTGGGCAGGCTGCACAATACAAATAAATAAATACAAATAAATACAAATACAAATCTCTGTGTTCGGCTGGGGCCTCCCTCTGGAACAGCCTCCCTGCCACTATAAAACTTGAGGAGAACCATCTCTGGTTCCAGAAGCGCCTCAAGACCTTCCTCTTTTCTTCTGCCTTCGCTCCCCCTCTCCCCTGATGATCTGTTCTCTCTTGGCACCGTGGACCTGGCCACCCTCTAACTTTTGGGCCCAGGTACCTGCTCATCCTGTCACCCTCCCGCACTGCCTCCGGGCCACCTCTTGCACTGGGGTCTGTATCTGTACCCATACAGCCCCCCCTTTTTCTTCCTGCACTTATCGGACCTACCCTGTCTGCTGCCTTAAACCTAGCACTTGCAAATTTCTGGCTGCATTACCACTGTTAGTTGCCTTTATTATTTATGTATTGTTATTTATCTGTTTCTCCTCTGCTTCTCACTTTCCACCTCCCCCCTCTCCCATGCACTTGTGCGTTCTCAATGTCACTGGGCCTAGTAAGATCGCTGTTTTGTTCTCCCCTGTTCCCCTCTCTTGCCTTGTCGCGCTCTGAAACACTTGTGTACGAGCGCAATAGAAATAAAATATCAATCAATGGCTGCCTCCAAACCCGGGTCCGGTCTGGCAGAATGGGGACTTACCGGGATATTACGACCTGTGCAGACCCAGTAAATCCACATTCAGTTTACCATTCCCCTTTCCCATTTGAGCCCCCCTAGGGCTCAATGGGAATGCGCTAATAACAGGGCCGCAATTTAGCTCCAAGGTCCCTTAACGGGACCCGCAGGGAACGGCTGGTCGGACCAGCCGTTCCTGCTTGGACCCGCTAAGGGGCCTCGGAATAGGGCGGTAAGGGTTTACTAGCACCGGTCTCCCTAACCGCCCACCTCGTAATGAGGCCCCTTGTCTTGTAAGCCAGTGACATATAGCTCAACACACACACTTTCAAAGGACCCGAGCTCAAAGTGCACATACCAACCCCTTCCCCAATCTTCCCCTAATGGCACAATTGGTACATTTCTTAGGTCAACATTGGGAAATCAATTGACTGACATCCACCTGATTGTCCAAATAATAACAAAATTGGTAAGCATGGGTGCGTGAATCAAACATGCAGCTCCCACCAATGGTAGTGTTGTTCCAATCTGCCTGTACAACTCAATGACTACCATGGACTACATTCCACAATATGACTGTGTGAAACACATCTATGCAATGTCTCCCATGCGTTAATGAGTCTCAAGGAAACCCAGAACCAATGACATGGCAAATCATATGTTCAAGTCTCTCTCAAGATTGTAACATTGTAACACAAAACCATGTTCCTGATGTGCCAAGAGCTTCTACAAGGACTTGTGTACCACAGAAAGATGACTGGCAACTCCATTGACATGTCTGCTTTGCACTAAACTAACCACCAAAAATAAATAACACAAAAAGTGTGTTGATGATTGACAAAAACCCAGATATGTATTCATATGTGCTGTGTAGTAATACTAGCAAGTGTGACATACTAATACAGTGCCTGGTAGAACATTCCAATGCCCTGGCCATCTATGGAAATTTGGCATACCCTGCACTCACAATACACACATAAGTAGGTCCATTTGTAGAATCGACATACTTACAACGGTCCCCTCAGTCAAAAACTACATCACACTCTACGGTGTAGCAATTGTAAAGTCCTCATCAGATGTATCAGGCGGACATCATTCTTGTTGTGGATGTGGCAAGCATTTGATTTTGGAAAAATGTATGCTGCATCACAATACTTGGCATTTGCATGACCATTCGAGAGTTTGCAGGTGTTATGAGACATATGTAATGATTAGAAGAAGTCATTCCATATAGCCAATCTGTCTGCCACCTTGTGTACCCACTATGTTGTCTGAGCATCCTTACCTCACTGGTGCTGTGTGTCTCACTGTTTTTATATATTTCGTTACTAGAGATACTATTTTGCTGACACGGATGTTGCTGTAGAGAAAGACAAAACACATGATGGTGAGGCTGCATGAAGAATCAATGTATTTACAAGCTGAGATTGAAAGTTTAATGGCTATTGGAATTGAATAAAGTATTATTGTCTCATATTGCAATCTAGCGGGCTAGTAAAGTCCCCTCTGCATTGGCCTCGGCCCCACAAAACGATGGCTTGTAATAAAATGGTTAAAAGTTTGAGAAATTACAATTATAATAATAACGAAAAAGCTGGGGCCGTGGGCACAGAGTCCATTCCTTTAATAAATAAATAAATACGTATATGCACGTAAGTAACGTGAAGACAATGAGGGTGAGAATTCTCTTTTGAAGAAGTGATTGGGAACCTCCCATTTGAACTTCAGCGCAACACACCTCTTCCTATGTTGCATATCCTCGACTGGATAGCCAATAAATACATTGCGTCTGTTTTCCATCATCAGAATTGAGAAGTGTTTCTGATTTCTTCCACAACTGCTTCAACCAAGCTGTGAATTCTGTATCCATATAGGCCCAAAGGTATAGCAGCTGATGTATGGATGTGGAGACTGGAGAGTCACATATGTTGCATTGTATTGTGCCCGGTTATCCACCAAATGCACAGATGAGTAGGTCAAACATTTTAACAATGCAAAGGATGCAACTATTCTAAAAACAAACAGAGATTTCTCTCCCTCTCTGTTTTACATACTTGGAGTATCTTTGGTTAATATTGTTTCTGTATTGCCACTTTTTTCAGTCCAGAGGACCTGCTTTCAGTCCTGATTCAGCGATATTATAGAAAGAAAAGAGGAAGCTAAAATGGTGTGATTAATGCCCCTTCCCTCTCTTATATATGTTTTCTTTATTATGCTTTAGTTAATTTTATCAATGAAGTAGTTAAATCAGTATGATTTTGTATACTGTTTTTAATTCTAATTAACAGATGGTATTTGTCCAAGTGTGCTCTGCTTCAGTACTGTTCGTATGTAAACAATACATCTAATGCTGCATGCATTTCCAGTTAGACTACATCTGCTAATTATCTATTCATAAAAGATTGTTGTATTGAAAATATGGAAATAGGAATGCACAACAAAGATCTTAGATATATTATATTAGTGAACAACCTATAGGAAATGCATTGAAAACAAAATAATGTACTAAAGAAAGGATTGTGTATAAGCATGACTTTAAACAGTCATGTCATGCTAATTATGCAGCGGACAACCATGAAGAAGATTATATGACCATAGAAGACCAATCTAGTGGAAAATGTCATTGTTGTATTGGACAAAAATTACATCAATATTTTCTTTTGCTTTTTACAAGTCTGGCGGTAACCCTGCAGGTGTAACCAGAAGATTTTGCCGCTGGACTCGTAATATTTTACCGGCGCCTGACTTCCCAGTGCCACTGGGACATTAAAAGTCCAGTGGCCTAGGAAGTCAGGCGCCAAGAAAATGTAAGTCCCCATTCCCATAGAGTCTCATAGGAATCTATGGGAATGTGGACTAGGAAGCACCGGCACCATTGCTAACGTTGCCGGCGCTTCTGTGAAGAGTCTGCCTATTGTGGCCACTGCAAACGGCATGGTCAGACCTTTCAGTTGCAGCAGTGAGTATGGTGAACATGGATGCCCGTGAGCTTACACAAACCCTTGGCTCCGGACTGGCAAACTTGTAATGAGGCCCAATGTTTGCTTTTTATTGTATTTAAAATGTATTATTTCATTAATATATTGTATGTTTTGATCTTGGTAGCACATTAGTATTTCCATATTCTGTCTGGATCTTTAGGTTCTAATTCATGCAAATAACAACATATGTATACATATTCTAAGGAAAGCAGCACGGGTGTTTTATTGGCAGTGTTTAAAACAGCCATTTCGTAATGGGTGCAAATGGCAGCTTTTCTCAGATGCAGCCAGTAAAATGAATGTTCATTTTTAAAATACTCATCAAGATTTTTCAGTAGTAGCCAGTAAAATGGATGTTCATTTTAGAAATACTAAATAAAACAGGCAGTCATTTTAAAGTGGGTGCAAATTAGGGGTACAGTTCAGCATGGTAATGGGATTAGCCTGGAGGTAGAAAAGAGTTTGGACATTACATGGAGCAGATGAAATGTCACATTAGGGGTACATAAAAAAAAAACAGAATGCAGAAAAAGACAGGGTTTCAATGTGCATATTTACAAATTAAGTATTTACGTGTGACAAACTGCATCGTGGAAATAAACTATATAACAAAATGTACTAACCGAAAGCCCATTAACCAACTAATTGTCCCAAATTAACATTCTAATGCAGTTGGTAAACACAGATGAACATCCTTTCGGTTTTAGTGTTCTTCTATGAAAAAGAGAAAATATGCACAGGAAAGAAAAAACAAATAGATGAATCTTCCATTGTTCTGGCAAGAAATGAGTTGTTACATGAAGGCTCTTGTAATGTGATTGGTAGAAGTCTGGGAGTGTTAGAACCACGTCAGGGAAGGCTGAGTTAATTTGTGTAAGCAGCTGAGCTGGGGGTAGTCAAAGCATCCTGAGATTCGATTCCTACCAGTGCCTCCCTCGGACGCTGGGCTCCGGGGGCTGCAGCTTGAAGAAAGTTTGAAAGTTTGAAGACAGGGCAGAGGGAGTGTCATCATGGTTTCAGAGTGACTGGAATTCCAAATGCTGTGTCCGTGGGCTGTGTCAGGTCGTGCAGATAAGCTCTGGCAGCAAGAAACGCAGGCGGAACATAGAAGCAGACTTCAAAATAATTGTAAGTCAAGTTAAGTGAGGAGTGCATGGGATCGGTGACATGTGATCAGTTAGTTTAGGGTGCCAGGTTATAAAATCAAATGATTTATTTTTGTTGCTTTCTGACTGGATTTGTTTAAAAGAAAAATTGCACACATATTTGCAGACTCTTCCATGTTGACCTGTGCTAGTTTCCGTCTCTCTTTTTATCTTTTAGAGGTTCAAAGTGATTGCTGTTGGTAAGAATATATATAACTGTAATATTATTAGATGTAACATTTTACTCTTGATTGTGTACAATAAGAACAAATATAATAACAAAAGCAAAGCTGGTGCATTTTCTTATTTCATTTCATGCCTCCAATGATTACTGTTTCAAGGGGAAGAAATGGTTGGGACATTTTGATGTTTACACCACAGTGGTAAAACATTTACCACTTTTATTACTGCCAAAGGTAAATTTAGGAAACAAGAAGAATATACATATGCAAGATAGAAGGTTGTGTGTGTGTGTGTGTGTGAATGGGTTTTCTTTGCATGCTGAAGAGAAAGCGGTGCACTCCAAGGCACGCAGGTTACTGATGTAAATAAATCAGTAACATGAGCTACATGCAATAAGTGGCATTATGCATAATTTTACTGGGTTCCCTGAAAGAGTGCCAGGTCCAAAGGTTCTTTATTGTCAGCCAAACATGGATCGTAATCATAAAAAGGGAAGGTTTGTTGGTGTATGATGTAAGGTATGCTCACCACTAAAATTACCACTATACTGCAAAAATAAGATACCACTACAACTGTACTAAATACAATATTGCATACATTTTACAGTTAGAATGTTCAGTCATTGTTCAGTGCTTCAATTTACTGTAATCCCTGCCTGCTCCTGCTCTATTATTTACAGTCAATACTTTACAGAACTCAAAATCTGCAATATATATATATATATATCATTTACAAATTTCAAATTCACTGTTTCTTTCTGTGCCTTAGACATGAAAACAAAATGTAATGAACGGTCTCCGGAACAGTACCACACAATAAACCAATGTTCTTTCATCCAAATTTATCTTATTGCTAGTTATTGATATTTAAAAGGGGACAAAGACAATTGGAATTCCATAAACAGTTTGTTTGTAATCTTTACTTTACTTTACATTCCTTTATTGCATTTATGCTGTGCACCATTGACCCGGAGGCATGAGGGTGCAATACAGACAAACAAGAACAAAACTGAATACAATAATACATGAAGGAAAAAACAACAAAAGACCCTTTCTATAAGCAGGCCAACCCGCTAGTGGGACATTTAGCATTCACATGATAGTTAAATCCCTATCCTAAAAAAAGATCAATTACAAAATTAAAGTATTCGAAAACAAAGAGGGAAGGCATCAGAGAATTAAATTGCAGCTTGTGGAACAAATAGGAAGATAGCGACACATACTTAAGAACATAGGTAGATAACTGGACCAACAACGCACAAGAACACAGTCTCGATTTGGAAGGGAACACCAGTCAATCAGATCAATTCTGCATAGTATTTTCATATCAGCTGATCTGACAACTCCCGGCCCTGTTCTTTGTTGAAGCCAGGCCAACACCTTGTTGCGAAGCGCTTCTCTGGACTCTTTTCCTTCAACCTTTGCAATACTTGTTATAACTAGGTTCCTTTGGTCCATAACAAAGATTTTTAAACTATTGTCTTTAATTAGTGGCATTTGTGTCTTTCCTATGTGCCATCTCCAGGAGGTCCCTTGATTATTTGAGCACTCACCTCAGACGATTGCTTATCAGTATTTAGGCAAAGTTTATAGTCTGGTGCAGGGAGAGTAGACTGTGATTCCTGAATTTGCCCGCTATATCAAAGTCCAGTGAGTTGTCATTTTCATTAGTGGAAGGAATTGCCCCAAGAGAACATGGAGGGTCACACCCCAGCAGTGTGGTTTGTGAGGCTTGATCCACCAGTTCTGGTTGTATGGAGTCTTGACAGACATTGTCAATTTGTGCATGTGGATAAGGTGCAACTGAAACAGGTTGTACATCTGTCTGGGTCTCGTTATTCACTTAAGATGGGCGCAAATCGAGCAGACCGACATCTAACCAGTCCACGAATAAGCGAAAATCGGAGAGAGAATTATATAATTGGAGCTCTTTAAATATACTCGCCTTTATGTAAGACCACTGAGCCCAGTACGCGATTGAAAAACAGAGTATGGCACAGTTTTGTAAACTGCATCATTCTCTTTCCCTCCCAACGATAGGGTGGCTGCGAGGGGAGAACTTATGGCAGACGTATCGATTCCATGAATGGGTTTCTCCGAACATTGAATTGAATGGGTTCAGCGCTGATGGAAACTGTACAACCAAAATTTAGAGACTGGCAGTCCAAATCCTTGATTAAGCACTTGCGGTAGGTATCCAGATCTATGATCTTATCCAAATCCAAACCAGGAGGAATATTTTGTCCTTGCAACCTCAGTTTCCTAGGCATACTGTAAGCCAAGACCACAGATACACAGTTTCTGTTGAGAGAGGGGGACATAGCCGCTGAATCGGCTTCAGCAGAAATCAACTCAGGCATGAAACTTATTGCTGAGATGGAAATTTGAGCAGTACATTTACTGGGGATGAGACTCTTGGTGACACAATTTCTTCTTACAAACAATGTACAAGCCAAAAAACTCACAGTGGGACACATGGAGCACTATTTGTTTTATTTTTGACCTAAAGTCCAGTCAGCATTCGTTCAATACTTCGCCCCCCAGCTTTATAACCCAGCACTGACAAACTGGATTCAAAGGCCATGACTGTACTCACCTCTTTGGATAATGAGGGTGCTTCCGAATGGGACCAATGCTGGGTTCAATGCTCCCCCCTGTCTCCCCACTCCGCTGTGCCATACCGTGCCGCTTCATCAGGTTCCTCAGCACACAAACAAGGGTGCTGTGGCCTCGTTAAGCACCGGCCATGGTCGGAACAGTTTGAATCTGTTCGAGAGCAGCTCCTTCTGCTGAAGATGTGGACTGCAAACCACGAAGGAGAAATCTGAGGAAAGGACCCACTGAAATGTCAGGACGCACCGCAACAGAGGATTGCAGCCGCCTCTGACATTCACCCAGTAACCATCCATCAATCTAATTTGGTAATTATAAAAAGTGTAATTTGGTCCCCATAACCACACTACCTGCAAATCAAATAAAGTAAATTCTCATATTTTGTCATACATCTACTCATTTTTATAGCTCCAGCATGCTACCACTGTTTTACGTGAATCTTAAACTGTGATTTTGACACAATGGAAATATGTATTAGATTTTGCATACTTAAAGCCAATAGGTTATTCTTAAAGATGTAAAATAAGATATGCTTCCATGAGTATGGCCTAATAAATATCACCCAAAAGCAAAGAGTTAGCATTTCTTAAAGTGTAGAGTATTGTTGCACTGCATGACATGACCATAGTGCCGGTGGAGGTCAATCTTATTCTAGTCTTATTAAACATATTGATGATGAAATCATCTGCCAGATGAACCTTTGAAAAGGGATAGTCTGTTGTTGTTCACAAATGTTGGCCGCCAAAGTGCTCCAGAGTTCAGGACCATGTGACAGTTTGAGAACTAAAGTTAAAAACTTCTAAATCAAGGACCACTGATAAGGCACCAAAATTGCACAAAACATTTTGGAGGGTGTTTGAACACTCTCTAGCTCCAAACTGAAATCTATTTCATTTTATAATCGAAGATGAATGTCCATCAAACTGTATTGTAAGCGTGATGAAGCTAATACTGAGCCTCAGTAACATACTGTACTGTGAAAATGTTTTGTCTTTCAAGCACCATGTTGTATGGCATGTGGCATGACAGGTGATTGTAAAGCATCAGCGAGAGGCCAGAGTTTGGATATGGAGGAGAAATTGTGACCAGCAAGGCCCATGTGAAAGGTGCACTATCTTTAAACAAAGGAGGAATCTGAAGGACACTGTCCTGCTGCAAGAACCACTATGGAAGGGATGTGGATTTTTGTCTAGACCAAAGGCTCCACTGAATTACTGATGTGTAGTTGGTGAGCATTAATGAGAAGGAGGAATGAACCCTTGCAAAGAACAGCGCAGACCAAGTAATGCTGAGGGGAGAACAATACGAATGAGAGATTTGAACTGCTATAGCTGAGTAAAAATAATGTTTGAGAAGTTCAGATGTGTGGAGTTAGAAAAAAGGGAAGAAGTCATAGCAGATTACACTGTGGCAAAAGGGGGACACCAGCAGTGGTGGAGGAGAAAGTGAAGAACAAGCAACTTAGACTCCCATCTGGCAGTCTAAGGGATAGAAATCAAATTCCATGGAATAAAGGTGCATACTGGAAGTGGCACAAGACTGCCCAAAGGTGAATATAAATCCAAGGCTACCAAGTCGGAGTGCCAAAGCAGCTTGGAAATAGAGAATATTGAGAAATTGAATCAAGATACATGGAGCAAAGCTGAACATTTGGACCAGGTTTTGTAGGCTGAAATTACACTAAAAAAAAAGAGTAATTTAAGAAAGTGAATCTTAGACAAAACTTTGAATGCTGGGATTTGGGGAATGTTGTCCCAGAGTAACATGAAACAGAATCTATAAAGATTTTGTTAGAGTACAAAACGTTATGACCAGCCGAGCAGCACGCTGCCTGCCTTAGTCACCTTCACTATTATCTTTACAGTCTCCCATGACAAATTCCCCTGTATGTTTCCTGCGGAAGTGGATGGGATGACCGCAGGTCCACGAGCCACCACCTGCTTCATGATTTTGGGATATTGGAAAGTTGTGCAGAAAAAACTATGGGGCCTCCATCACCACTTACCAATTAAATGCTTTGGTATTGGTTAAAGGTTACCCTTACAGAGAAATTCTTTCAGAGGTAGACCCCCAAATTATGAGTATTCTGGGGCAAGTGGAAGTCTCGCCAATATCTTTTCAGGCTGTCCCAATGCAGTTGAAAGAGCAATATGACAGCTTGCACATTGTCAGTATGCTATGTGCTTGTGAAACTGAATAGTGCAAACCCTGAATGGACTCAGAGCCCCATATCTACTTGGTGAGCTTTGCCACACTCACTGACAACAATATATTACCCACAGCCAACTCCAGCTAGACAGTCCTGTTACTCCAATCAGATGCCAGACACAAGAAAGGCCCAAATCCGGGCTTGGTTGTAAGACAGGCAGCCTGAAAGGAAGGACAAGGCCCCTTTAAATGAAAGGCCAATGTTTCTGAAGTGTTGATGTTTTGAGTTGTTGAGCAAGAGGTGAATTTTAAAAATGTGGCTAGCAGTATCTAAATGAAATGGAGAAGAATGGTATTAAAGGGAATTTATTGAGATGGGGAGTGGCATCAATGAAGCAGGAGGAGACATGCAATTAGAAGGGTGGAGAAAACATGCATGAAGCAAGTGGGATATTGCCCAAAAAGAGAAGAGGGTCATCAAAGAGGAGACTATAGGAGTAGTCATGGTGATATGAAGGGGGAAAGGAGTTGAGGAGGTTGGACATGCATGCCAAAAGCCTGCGAGAAGTGAGTTGAGATAGAGTGTAGATGCACATATTAAGTGAGGCTTCAAGGAGGTGCAGGGGAGGTGGCTAGAACATCTAATAGAAGTGACAGAACTGGAGAATCAGCAGATATCCCCTTAGGCATGACCATTTTATTAGTCATTGAAGAGCTTAGCAACATAGATCTGTTAGGTAGTAGAATCGGGAACCTGCAGATTTCCAGCCAAATCTGCCACAAGAGTCTGCTTGCCAGCCTCTTGGTGTTCGCTATTGAGTTGCGTGCACTGCAGTTCATATGCGGAAATGGCCTTTACAAAGATTTGGTGTGCTGGTGCAGATGAGCCTTTGGAGTCCCAGGAGATGGGCTTTCTCTAACCAAGAATGAAAAGCATGGTTCCATGTGATTTCTAAAGAGCAAATTACTGTGTGGTAATTTACTTCATGAATATTACTTTGAAAAGCTACTTTATGTATTTATTTATTTTATGGGGTGGTCCCTAAATCCACCTTCCCCTTAATTAAAATCCCTACACCAAAGCTTTCCCCGCCCTCTTTTTTCCCCTTATCTCACAAACACATATACGTAGTAGAAGTAAATTACCAAGAAGTAATTTATTTTGTGTAAAAAACGGGAGAGCAAAAGCATAGAACTTGAATCAAATACACTTCAGAGACAAGAAAGCAAGCACATTTTAAGGCCCATAGACTTTGAGTGACTGAAAAACCATGTGATATACTTAGATGGTAACTAGCAGTTCATGCTGCTACTGAGCACAAGGAATGAGGGAGTGAATTCACAGGAGTAGAGATCTGGTTGTTGCACTTATCCAGGAGTAGAGATCTGGTTGTTGCACTACATTCCTTAGAGTTGTCTGACTTGTGTAGCCCTTTGTCGATACTTTGCATTATTCATTTTTATTTAAATTAAACTTCAGTACGTCATTTATCCTAATCAGATTTGTGACAGGTGGTGTTGGAAGTGGGTCCTATGGTGTATGATCAAAAAGTTTAAACACACACCCACTGCTGAAAGATGTGAGGGCCACTGAAAGGTATAAAACCGCATTTAAAGCAACAGCAGATTCAGATGGCTTGATCTATGCAGGATTGATTATGTGGGCATTCCAGCTGAGGGTGAGGTCCTGGTCTCCACAGGCTTAAGTGCCCGAACATCGGGGGCGTGGCCAGCACGCATGCCGTAAAGAGAGACCTCCACGGAGCTCCGTCCGTGATCCTGAAACTAATGCCCAACTTTCGCTGAATCAAGGTTTACAACACGAGCTGAGGCCAGAATATTGTGGGGGAACCGATTGCCAACACTCGGCAACAATATTGGGCGGAATCGGAGTGCGGACGACGGAAAACGGGAAGCCCGAAGCCGAGCCCCCTGGGACTCCAAGATGGCGGCACCCGCCGCGGAGTAGGATGGAGCCAGCCTCGGCCCCCCGGGCCACCCTACGGACCGCTGCAGCTGGGGTGGCCGCTGCGGAGGAGCCTGTTACCTGCCCCGCCGGCGGACACTTGAGAGTGGGAGGCCGGCGCCGGTGACTGCTGCGGAGGTCGGAGGAACCGCTGCGTGGGCGCGGCCGGGAGGAGGTCGTGTCCGCCGCGGACGCTGGAACAGGGAACACTTAGCAGTCCCGGCGGCGTGAAGGTGAGACTGACCACGCTCACAGCCCACAGTTGAGCGAGATACGGGGAATAGAACAGAAGGCGGCGGGCCCCTCACTAACGCTGGAAGCGGGACCGGGCCCCCCTCATGACGCTCCCTAACAGGACCACCTGAAATCGCCTCATACGGTCTCCCAGCAGCCTGAGGGAGCGAAGCTCGGCCGGCCCTGGGGCCCATCACTGACTCCTGCAAGGAGGACTGGCCTAGATCTGTGGGGCCCCGGTCGCCCTAGAGGCTGCCTGATACGCAGGAAGACCCGTGAGAGGCAGACCCCAGCGGAAGGAACCCACTCACAGCACTAAGGCCCGAGGGGGAGAAGGGCGACTAATACAGTGACTGGGAGCCCCAGGTAGTCCGACCCACTGGTGGTGGGACGACACCTGCCTGCCGGCAGCCCATTGGAGGCGCAGGCAGGGACCAGAAATATACTGGACGCTGCCTGCAGCCCGGGACCTATTGGCACCACAGCGACTCCCAGAACAAGGCTCTCCATACAACCTGAGCCCACAGCCACTGGTCAAGATTTTGAAACCTAATCGTGGAACACCAGCTGCCAGAAACAACCGAAAAACTGGGGTAGGATCCCTGGGACCAAAGTTCCCTAGTATCCCACACGAAAATTTCGATACAGGGGTCGTCGCCAGATCTGCACTCTGCAGGGGGTTGCACTTATAGATCTCAAACCAGGAGATGTCTCCCCCCAGGACCAAGCCGAAACTAGTCAAGTTGGACTCCTTTACGACAGTCAGACCCCAACGGCAGTCATCACAACAAGACCGAGAATTCCCTGAAGACCCGCCTCAACAAGAGGAGGACCTCAAACACACGCAAGTCCTCCAAGCAATAGCTGCCCTCCGCACATCACTCGAGGGACGGCTTGAAGAGGTGAAGTCAGACATGCAGCTCATGCGGCAGGACGCCCGCAACCTAACGGAAAGAGTTTCGGAGATGGAGGCCGCCCTGCAGGAAAATGTTGAGAACACCCGAGATCTAAAGATGACGGTCAGAGATCTGGAGCAAAAGGTAGCAAGGCTAGAGGCCCGCTCTGAGGACGCAGAAGGTCGGGCGCGCCGTAATAATATTCGTATACTGGCGGTGCCTGAAGATCTAGAAGGCCCAGACCTGACGACCTTCATTGAAACGCTCCTACAGCAAGAAATAGGGGTGGCAAACCTCTCCCAGGGATTCTCCATCGAAAGGGCCCACAGGTCTCTCCAGAAACGTCCCCCACCTGGATCTCATCCACGTCCAATCATAGCAAAGATTTTAAATTTCAGAGACCGCAAAACCATACTGCGGTTCTCTAGAGAAGGCGGGGAGATAAAAAGAAATGACTCCACAATAGTTATATACCCGGACTACACCCCTGCAGTACAACGAGCCAGAAACTCTTACATTCCAATAAAAGCCTGGCTGAGAAAGCTCAACTTGAAATATATGCTCTTATACCCATCACGTCTCAAGATTCTATATAAAGGGAAAGCGACGTTCCTAGAGACCCCAGCCGCAGCTAATATGTGGCTTGAGCATAACAACCTGGCGGACGACAAGGAAGAACCACTGAACTCAAACCGGGATTACCACCCACCCCGGTGAACGCAAGCAATGGGCAATCCCTGCAGAAAACAAAAGGAAATGAACACAAACCGTAGACGAACGAACCATTATGAAATTCCTACTACAAGTCTCGCAACATCGGACGCGAGATCGGAGGAGCATACAAGCGGCGGACAAACAACCCACCCCACCAGAAAAGGTGTAAGCAGTTTGCTCACACACAACCTGATCCGGAAGGCCAGGAGTGGCCTGGAAGGCTCAGGGGCCCCTGAGCGCTGCAAGTTAAAAGCAGCTGCTAGGGTCAGTTTGGAAAGTTTTGTTTAGTTTTTCCCCCATTCAACACAATGGGATCTACACAAGTTCAAAAATCTCCAACCAGCGAAAGATTTGGGCCCGGAACGAGAGGACAGGTGGGGAGAAGACCAGGACAGGATAGAAGGACAAACGAGGTCAACAGGGGTCGGACAACTGTGAGTGTTACTCAATTACCCTACTATGGCGGCTAAAACAAATATAAAGATATTGACCTGGAATGCGAGGGGTCTGGGTTCATACCTACGCCGGAATAGAGTCAAGTCCTATTTGAACAGAAAGAGAGTACAGATAGCACTGCACGGCTGAATCCCTAGCGAGGCTAAGTGAACACTGGGGAGGCCAGGGGGTCGGAACTTCGTACTCTAAGTATGCAAGAGGGGTATATACTTGGATTCACCCACAACTCCCTTTCCAGGTAATTAAGTCCGAGTCAGACCCAGAGGGAAGGTTTGTAATACTATGCGGCAGGCTAGAACAAACAGATATTTGCATAGTGAACTCTTACCTCCCCAACACTAACATCCCATCGCACCTAAACTCCATGTACGCCAAGATTGCGCCATATAGGCATGAAATCCTTTTTTGGGGGGGAGACTTCAACTGTGTCCACGACCCGATACTTGATAGGTCCCTCCCGCATCCAAAAGGGCCCTCAGCGGCTACAACAGCCCTCTCCCCATTAGTCGATAGGTTACACTTGGCAGATACCTGGAGAGAGTGTCACCCTGACGCTCGAGGGTACTCATATTTCTCCTCTCCGCACGGTCTCCACACCAGACTGGACTATGTTTTCATAAGCAACGAACATCTGCCACAAATAGAAGAAGCCCAATATCTGGGCAGAACCATTTACGACCACTCGCCACTCCTGGTGGGTTGGAATCACACTGGCCCCAGACCTCCTATTCCAATGTGGAGAATGCCGATAGACGCCCTGGGAGACCCGACATTTAGGGAAGACCTGCACGAATTCATAGAATACTTCATAGAAAGAAACACCGGAAGCGTAGACCGCTTAAGCACAATGTGGGATGCCCTAAAAGTAGTGACGAGAGGGGAGATAATAGCAAAGGCAGGGGGCATTAAGAGACAACTCAGGGGCGAGCTGATCCACTGGGAGCAGCAAATAGAACAATTGGAAGCAGCCCCGGTTGCCACAGAACAAAGGGAGGACAACCTCAAAGTACTTAGAACTAACTCTACCTTAGCATGGAATAGGCTCGCCAAATTTGATTATGCCACCAAAACTAATAGAATACACACGGAGGCGGACAAACCAGGCAGAATGCTAGCCTGGCTCTGCAAGAAAGAACACCCCAGGCACACAATCACTGGGGTACAAACCGAAGAGGGGGGGTAGCACAGACACAGCAAGCCATAAACGATACCTTTAAGGGCTTCTATGAACGCCTTTACTCTCATAGTGACCAGATCCCCCTAGAGAAAATCATGGACACCCTTGAAGAGATAGGACTCCCCAGGATGCCCCCAGAGCATCGGAGGCCCTAGATGCAGATATCACAACTGAGGATATCACAGAAGCCATTAGATCACTATCTACTTGCAAGACGCCTGGGAGCGATGGTCTGCCCACGGAGTTTTATAAGGCGTATGAGCCCACACTAACGCCCCTGCTACACGAGGTCTTTCAAGAAGCACACGAGACAGGGATATTACCCGATAGCATGAGAGAGACCCTCCTGATCCCGATTATTAAGCCTAATAAACCCCCTGACAGATATGACTCTTACTGTCCGATAGCAATGCTTAACTACGATGTGAAAATCCTGACAACAGTGTTAGCAAATAGACTGGCTAGAATTATAGGGGAAGTAGTACACGAAGACCAATGCGGCTTTATACCAGCCCGAAACACAACCATAAATTTGCGCAGAGTGCAGCATGTCATCGCCCAAACTGAAGCTTGCACAGAAGCATACCCACTGCTGTCCCTGGACGCCATCAAGGCGTTCGATTCGATCTTTTGGGAGTGGCTATTGGCGGTTCTGGAGGGGTTCGGCTTCGGCCCGAGGTTCATTAGGTGGATCAAGATATTATACACGAAACCTAGAGCCAGAGTAAAAACTGGGAAGCATGTATCGGAGGTCTGGAACATATGCAGAGGAACCAGACAGGGTTGTCCTCTCTCTCCCATGCTCTACGTACTAGGCCTAGAACCCATTGCTATCTACTTTCGAAAGCAATTTTATGATGCTGGGATCTGGCTGGGAGACACTGACCACATTATCTCTCTCTATGCGGACGATGTTCTATTATTTGTTAGGGACCCATACTACAATGTGCCCACGATGCTAGATGTCCTAGACAATTTCGCGAAGGTTTCCGGAATAAAATTCAGCAGAGCTAAATCCTGCCTCTTTCCCCTGGCAAATCTTAAGGGAAAGGAAGCTTCGGAGCTTCCTTCGGTGGGAATACGGTGGGAACACACCTCGTTCAAATACTTAGGCATACACATAATGCATTCCCCGGAACAAATGCACGAGCGCAACACTAAGGCTGCTCTCCCGACCTTGAGGAAATCTATGGCTTTCTGGGCGAAACTCCCCCTATCCATGATGGGCAGGGCCTCCATAACTAAAATGATTGTCCTTCCTAGATTCTTGTATGGATTTCAGAACGTACACTTCTACATCAAAGCGCCCTTCTTTCGCCTACTGGAAAGTATGCTGAGAGACTTCTTGTGGGGGAAGGGAAGACGTAAAATAGCGCTTACCACGTTGTCATTACCGTACACTCAGGGTGGAATCCAACTCCCAAACTTTGAAAAATACTATCTGGCAGCGCAGCTTAGCTTTGTCACTAAGTGGCTAGCAGACGATGCCACATCGGAGACGCCACTCCTGCAGCCACTGGTCTCCCCGTTGTACATGAAAGAACTTCCCTGGGCCCCCACCCACCTGATAAGAAATGCCCCCCTAATGGTCACCCTTGGACGCAAAATCTGGCATAGGACTGAATCCCTCGCCCATGTTAAACACCAATACTCCCCGAACATACCGCTTGTCTCGGACCTATGCAAATCCCCCGCGGACCTGCAACACCTCAGGCACTGGGAACAGGAGGGGATATACTCATGGGGGGACTTATACAGAGAGGGGGAGTTCAAAGAATTTGAAACGCTTCAAGAACAAAATGAGGTCCACACAGGCCAGTTTCTGTGGTATCACAAATTAAGATCCACGACACGTGCCAGATGGTCGACATGGCCAGAGGAACCAGACACAAACCCCCTGATTACGTTACTGTATGAACTGGGAGAGGGAGGGAGACCAGTGTCTCAGATCTATAGCCACCTAAATGACACCCCCAACCCACGCAGTGCTGGACTCAAATCCAGATGGGAAGCAGACATAGGCCGAGAATTAACAGATGGGGAATGGGAAAGGGCTCTGACATTTCCTAAAACAGTATCCAGAAATCATAGGTTTAGACAAATACAATTGAATCTTCTGCATCGGACATACCTAACCCCATCCAGGCTGGCCAAACTCCATAAAACTTAGAGCTCCAAATGCACCTGGTGTGAAATGGACAATGCGGACCTGCTCCACGCATTCTGGCGGTGTGCCAGGACACAATCCCTGTGGTCTTTAATACAGCAGACAAGTGAAAATCTAGGGCTGACCAGATACGAATGGACTCCTGCGGAGTGCCTACTCGGCACATACCCCAGACCAGCAAAGCTAAAGCACCTTGTTAGATGAATGGACATTATGTGTATTCTGGCTAAGAGGACAATTGCTATGTCCTGGAAGAAACCATCGGGAGCACAACAGAAAATCTGGCACAGAGAACTGAAACGATGGGTGCTGGCAGAAACGAGAGCCTGGGAAGAGAGTGTGGCTAGATCCACAGATGCCTCGAGTATGACCTTAGACGCCTGGAAGGGACTCACAGACCCCTTGTTCTACCCCTCCGATGATAAGCCCCCATGAACCAGCACAAACCCACAGTAGGAAGACCCACGGATAGAACTGGAGTCCTCGAGGCAGCCCAATCATAACCTCATGCGAGCCCTGCTATGGGAAGTTTCCCCCCCCCTGAAAGTCCTAATCCCCCCCTGTGCCCCCACTCGGCACCGGCCTCTCAAGAAACAAAACATTTGGAGATAGTTAAAGTTTCTATGTTAAGTTGTAAATGTTAATAATCCGAGACGCAATGTGATTTATTGTTTGATGGCAGTAATGGTAATTTTCCTATGTTTGTAACAAATAACAAATGCCAATAAATAGATTTGAAAATAAAATTAAGTGCCCGAACGTCCTGTGGAAAATACAGGAGAACAGTTGATAAGCCAGGCATTGATGTAGACTTTGCTGCAAGGGGGGGCACAGTTTATCAGGGAATACAAACAATGGGAAAGCATTGTATGAAAAACATGAAGGGGACCTACTATCTTAGCTTGTGTTTGAAATCCTTTACACACCTAATGCTCTAGATGTTACAGAGTTGTTTATGCAATGAAATAGACTAGTATATCTTGCAAGAACAATGTCAATGGTGATGGGCAGAGTTGATACCAGCCACTCCTTCCAACTTGTATAGGGAAGAGTGCAAGAATTAGCACATTTACCTCTGACTTTAGGATATCATGCAATGCAAAAAAAAAAACAAAAAAAAAACACACTATTTCCTCGGCAGGTTCTTTTTTTCTTAGCATTTTTCATAATGTAATGTCTGTGATGAGTATGCAACCGGCTAAAAGACCATACACACAGATGTAGGTTCAACATCTATGCTGCTCCTTTCCATCATGTTTCACTCTCTTGGCGTGGTATGATATCACAGGACCCTTGAGTCCTTCCAAAACAGGGTATAAGTACACATATTAACTGTGGACAATCCACATAGTATCAACAAGCCTTTCCTCACAACATCACATCACAATAGATGTAGTTCCTTTTGTTTCCAGGTTGTGGCTCCCAAAAATTGTCTTTATAGGTTTGGTATTTTTGTTTTCTTTTTTATTGTTGTTGGCAACAAAGCCATTAACAAACAATGTATCAACACACTTTATATTCACAATATTATAAAAAAGAGTTTAACAAAATCCAGTTAAAAGAAAGCCAGTCAAAGATCATAAAAATACACACTAATACATATTTTTATTTTATTTATTGTCATATGGTTATTTTCAAACCTTTGACAAATCAGAAAAGATACATATTCATGATATCTCATACAATACAATAAAAACAACATACAATGATTTCTTTTGTAATATACAGCAGAGAAAAAAAATAAAATACTAATACATAAAGAAAATTGAAGATAAAAACACAGAAATGTATCAGAATTAATTCAAGCTTCGATGAAGATAGAAACCCCATTACTGCTATTAGAATTGACATTACCCGACCTGCAAGACACATATGTCAAAAGGTTTGATCACACTCAGTTTCTCGAAATGATGTACAATTATTAATACGACTCCCAATTTCCTTTAAACACAGGGCAATGTACAATCAGATATTGTAGGGTTTCAACCATTAAAGGATGATTACAAAAACGACAAAGGGTACACAGTTGAGAGCAGTCAATAAAACAAGACAATAATTCGCTTGTCAGGAACAAGTTCCATCTAAAATGGATAAACATGCGCCTTGCAGCTGGGTTGGGATACATTTAAGATGTCTAAATGATTTGTAATAGTCCATCACATCAACTGTAGAAGCCCAGTCATGCCTGTAAGAAGGATGTTTTACACGTTCTGGATTTTCAAGTAAATCAGCAACCGTCAAGTCCAAGTCCAATAGGATTGAGCTACATTTCTCAAATCAGTATACAGACAGGGCTCCAATTCTGAAGAAAGAATGTTGTAATAGAGGGCCAACAGCCGCCATTGGGTTGTACATTTTAAGGAAAGTAGCCCGAGGTCATAGCAAATGATTGAAAGAAGGAGACCACTTGGAACATGGAATACTCGTCTCCCCAAGGATCCTTCAACAGTCGATTGTCACCAATCCAGTCAGGAAAAAGCTCAATACCATACAATAGTTTTGGTATTAACTTTCCCTCATAAAATGTAATAGCCGGGAGAAGGGAAAACTTACCATACTTTAGGTCAAGGCACATTAACTAATTTCCCAGGGTTTTTCCTCGAACAAACAGCCCGTCCCTCACACACAATTTAGTTTCCCGTGTGGAAATTGCAAAGCCAAGGTAAGTATTCCACTCTTTCTAGCTGCACCTGTACTCCATTAGATGTGCGGACATTGTGTTTAGAAGAACATGCAGCATCTAACTGGATTTTAATGTTTGTATTAATGTGAAGAGCAATGAATAGATGGAAAAGCCCAACCGGAATACCCCATCCCTTTAATTTGGCCGACAGTAAATTGTGGTCCATCGCATCAAAGGCGGTGGACAGATTGATTGTGGCCAAATAAACTACATCCGTCTTGCCACTCCATTCTTTATTTAAGATTGCCTTTAGAATCATCCCATTAAGGACAGTATTGTGATTCTTGCAAAACCCTGTTTGCCATTTGGGAATCCTTCCAACAGATTTTTGCCAGAACTCCAAATGTTCCAAAAGAATATCTGAAAATACCTTACTGTCAGCGTCTAAGATTGCAATCGGGCGATAATTCACCAGATCAGAGTGAGGCCCCTTCTTATATATGGGGACAACATCGTCTGTGGACCAAGAAAAAGGCATTAGTTCAGAGTAAATGATGTTGGTAAAGAGAATAGTTAAAATCGTGGACCATACAGCTGCGTACCCCTTAAAGAGAACATTAGACAAATTATTCTGCCCAGGAGCTCTAGAAGAGTGAATTTTACCAATTATCCTGAGGACCGCATCATAGTCAATGTTCAGGAACCAGCCATCAACATCACTGGAGCTAAACTCTGGTCAAGAACTGCCATGGGGAGAGGGCGTTGCAAATGCCCTTTCAAAATGGGCTACCACTGGGCTTCAGGAATCAACACTGTGAGATGATGTGATTGTGTCCCATGCATCTCATTCAAAAGTTACCAGAAGGCACGCAGGTTCTTATTGCGCAGACTCTGAAGGATGGCCTCAGCATCATTTTGAAGCTGTGAGGACTGATTACTCTTTAACGACCTTTTGTAGGTTAGTGTAATTTGTTTTATGGCCAAATGGCTTACGACACTGGAACTGTTAGCCCCCTCCTTGATACAACTAATGTTGGCCCGCATTAGTCTTTTCTGTTGAACTATGTGGAGAGGTGCAGCTGAATTCCTCTACAGGAAGTCCTGCCCCCATTCTTCCTATATTTTGGAAACCGGAAGTCGCAACATGCATGACACCAGTGATTGTGCTAATTCCACATAGAGTCTTTGAGTAGAGGTATCCATTGAGAAGACCCTATATGATGCACCCCCACAGAGATGACAATCTCTTGGAGGTGATCCCCAAAGGAATATGAAGATGAGAGAAAAGGAGGCTGGTGACATCACAGGAAATGAGTGTGATGCACTGAGAAGAGTGGTTGAAGAGTAAGATGCATAGACCTTATAGAATGTGATGACGAGGTAAAGAATCGAGTAAACTTGTATATGCAGAATGAAGATTGCAATTGTGAAGAGCACTGCAGAAAAATGAAATCAATTTTATAACTGTACAGATGCAGCAGCGCAACTAGACTAAGTGATCATAAATGCTGGCTATATGTAGTGAGTAGACTGCAGGCAGTGCCGCCATTATATAGAATCTGGACATTGTTGTCACATATTTAGTAAGCATAGACCCGTGAAGAAAGAAGGATCGGAAAGCTGTGTCACAGTAAGAAAGCAGCTGAAGAATGGGGAAAGGCCTGAAATGGCTGTCTGGCCTGGTGTCAAAGGATGGAACGGCCAGGAACCAGTTATCTATCCTTGAACGACAGTGAACGTGAGAAGCTAAATCAGCCCTTGTTAAGGTGGAAGAAAGAACGCCATGGGTATCAATTCATTAATTCAAGACAATTAAATGCTTCAAAACAGCCGAAAATATGGTCTCCTGTCACATGAATCCAGGATGGAAATAGGAGTTGGGCGAACAGACCTGAACTACGATAAGAGTGGGCCTATACTTCCTCTTATTCTTAGGAGCAATGATACTCTGCAAGGACAAGTTCAAAGACAATCTGAATGGCAAACGGCATGAGCGATGAGAGATGTTGGGCTATTTGGGTGGGGAGACACAGTCAAGTCCACCCAATGGCACCTGGGATACCAGTTTACGTGCTGCTAGTGAGCCAAACGTTCCAGAAGGGTACAAGCGTGCCAAACAATAGTAGAGGGCCATATAATGAAGGGCCTTATAGTTTGATAGATAATGGTGTACTGTGTATCTAGTAAGTGAGGAAGATGACCAAACACAACCCCCCTAGGTTTTCTTAGTTTGCCACGTAGTATGACTTCACATATGATGAGTTTTAGCCACAAAAGAACTGTTCTTTTATGAAATGCATTGAGATAATGTTGTGTGATTGTTGATGTCTGTTGTAACTCCCTGTTTTAGACAATTGAAAATAAACAGTCGGGAGAAACTTTTTGCCAACTTCCTGAGTCAGTCTTAATATTAGGTGTAAGAGTTTTTCTGCATCCCATCCTGTGTATGACGTGTTACTGATTTAAAGGGCCCCCTAAGGGTTCATATCAGCACTAAAAACATGTGGATGCTTCCGAAAGGTTTTTTTTGTATAATCCCCCTAACAAGCAAGTCTGTGACAGTGTCCTCTAATCTTTGTAGTCCAAAGGCATCAAATTGCCATTCCAAAGGCGAGGTGTCAAGAAGGGAGGAGGCAGTCATGTTGACTTCCATTACCTTCTTGGAGTTCCAACTTACCCAGTTGCCAGTCAGATTAATATTCATATTATGGGCCTCATCACGACTTGGGCGGTAACGGTAACGCTATTAGCGTGGGCGGTATTAGCCCTACCGCCGAACTCCCCGGCGCTAATAGCGACGGATCACAAGTTCGGCGGTAATGTCAATCCCCATTCCCCATTGAGCCCATTCGGGAATGCCCCATTCCCCATTGGGCTCAATGGGGAAATTTCGCGCTTATACCGCCAGCAGATTTCCCGCCGGCGGTAATAGCGCAAATTTTCGGCGGATTTCCCCCCAGCTCAGAGCTGGGGAGAAATCCGCCGAAGTCCTGCTTTGGCAGACCCTTAAATCCAGCGGTAATAGCGCTACCGCCGGATTTAAGGGTTACCGCCAAAGTCGTGATGAAAGAGCTCAGGCGGGAAAAGAATAAAGTTTGAAACAGGAACAATGTTGAAAGATAACTGTTGTCGCTAAACCAATTCTCACAATAGACAGCTAATGACATCTTTCAAAAAGTGGCGGTGACACAAAAATAATGTCCAGAGTAGAACTAATAAAACCCATTCGTCCATGTGGGCCTACTCGGCTCACCACCAGCAATTGATCCATTGAGAATTATTAGACCCAACCCTGTTATATTTTGGGTCCAAACTTTCCCAAATTGGACATTAGATGCAGAGCCTAGCTTTGATGCCCATTCAGAAATCATAGAAACACAGCATGCATTCAAATCCCTTAAATGAAGAAGCTGACCATTCAGATAGTCAGACAACCATTCATTTGCTTGATCAACAATCTGGCCAACAAAGGATTCTAGTGTACTAACACCACTGTGCCAATATATGTTAAACAGATGAATTACCCAAACAATGTCCAATTGAATCCTAAAGTGGGTGGCCAAAATGCAGAATTTCCCGGCTGTAAAAGACACGATGGATATCGGACTTGATATTTAACCAATGGCACCTAACCATGAAAAGGCCTACCCAACAACCCCTTCCATGCCGCCTGATGTGCAATCAACAACCCCTTCCATGCCGCCTGATGTGCAATTTGAAACCCATCCAGGGCAGGACACTGGGGCTCATTCTGAGCCTGCCGGTCCGTAAACAACAGTGGCAGTAAGTTTAGAGACCAGTATATTAGTGGTCAGTGGTCGGGTGCTGTCCCGCCCGGCAGGTCAGACCTGCTGGTCTGAATGAAACCCACACGTTGAGTGTTCACGGAAGCACCGGCACTGTTAGTAACAGTGCCGGTGCTTCCATGGTCCCCTCTCACACAGAGTCCTCTGGGACTCTATGGGAATGGGGATTTACAATTTACTGGCGCCTGACTTTCCGTTCCACTGGGGTTGTAATCCCCCAGTGTTACTGGGGTGTCAGGCGCTGGTAAATCATTAGGGTCTGGCAGCAACCCGCCGTTATCACTGGCACGGTTACCGCCAGAACAAAAAGTGGTTGTTCCTACAGTCCCCTGCACACTATCTAGTATCTGTGGAGCAGATCAGTAATTCAGTGTTATTTATATATAATTTCGCATTAACAATTTGATGCATTAAATGCAGTCCATATTTCAGTTGGTGGGTCAGTAGGAGTAAATACCTCAAATTGTTAATGTGAAATTATATATACATAACACTGAATTACTGATCTGCTCACAGATACTAGATAGTGTGCAGGGGACGGGAGTTCCTACATCTCTAGGAACAACCACTTTTTGTTCTCTCATTTATCCAACCTAGTTGCCAAGGTTGAGTTTTGGTCCCACGCACCTCAAACAAACCTTAATCTCTAAAAGGTTACCTAAACCCATCTTGTGAGTTCTTTTTCAAAACATAGGTGTGCCCTGGTGTTTGTGCTTATACGGTTACCGCCAGACCCATAATGAGGCTCATTATATCAACCAGGTTTCCTGGAGAGTGACAACAGAACGGGCCGCTAGCAAGGTGCCTACTCTAATATCATAGAGAAAGGCTCAGTGCCTCCTAGTATTTCATGAAATCCAGAGCAAGTGGAAATCGACAGGTACAATGCTAGTAATGATGGGGAGAGTTCTGATAAGAATTAATCCTAAATTTGCTCTTTGATGTAATGCCAACATTCTGCACCTCCATGGCAGAAGGTAGCCTTCCTGAACACAGAGCACAATTTAGGCGCTCACTTTCCTTACACAGAGCCTCTACCATATCTGACAGAGACTTATTGTGAGCCAAGGGACGAGATACCTGTGGAGGAGGAGGAGAATATATTGTGAGGTCAAAACCCTAGTCCTAATAGCATTGAACTCCTTAAATAATAAGTCACAAACTAATGTTGATGTCAGAGATAGAACCACACGATCAGTACACTTTCGATCACTGAAAAAAAAACGGTGCCAATATTAGATGAGGAAACTAGTGCAAGGGCAGGGATAAGGCGCAACAACCTCAGCACATTAGAGGGATTCAAAGAAACATGCCCATTCTCCAGTACAATACTCTCAGGATTAACCAACAGCTCACCAAAACAAATCCCCCCAAGCAAGGTCAACAGTGCAGCCTCCCTCCCCAACTCATCATCCCTTCTCAATGTTTTCAAAGCATAGAAACCAATCATTCTCCTCGTCATTTAATCTGTTCCAGCTCCCAATCTCAAACTGCCAAATCTCAAATGACCAAATTTCAAAGTCCCAGGGTCTTTATTAGGTTTATCTAGGCATACAGATAGAGTCTTCCCAGAGAACGAGGGTTCAGCAAGGGGCTTGAATACTAAAGTAGAATCCCTCTGACCCATGGAGGAGCTTGTCACAGGTATATTTACATAGATGTTTGAAACTAAAGGAGAAGCTTGAGACAGGCCTCCATGCAGTGAGAAAGCACTCCAGGCCTTCAGTATGCCAGCCGCATCAGATGAGTGAGTTTCCAAACGGTGGGAATGAGTTTCTGTATTCTGAGTCAGAGTTTTCCCTTTGATTCCTGAAGTTTGGCAAAGGGTAAGCAAGTTAAGGGTCAAAGCTGGTCAAACAGAGGGATCTGCGGGTCTCACATGGGAGTAAAGAATGTGTTTGCACAAGACCAGTGTGGGGGAGCTCATCAGGCCCACCTGAACCAAAAGCAAACCCTGAGCAAGATTTAATAGAGGCCCGTACATCACTAGTCGAGTTATTGTGCTTAACATACCCCTCCTATGATCTAGTTGTCTATTCACCCCCAAGTCCTTCTTTAATGCACATGGCCTCAAAACAGCAGATTCCAGAACAGCGAGGTTTAGCTTGCCCCTTGCCACCAGATCTTTTAACAAATAATGAAAAATATTTCTAGCCGATTTTTATTTGGCAATACCAGGTTTCTGGTTTTCTTTAAGTGTGTACCACCTATCTGAAAAACCTGGGAACCGGAGGCAACCACATTGGTAGCCACCAATGGAATTGACTCCGGACAGTCAGCCCCAAACCCCCAATTGAGGCCCTCACCCGACGACAAGATTACACCAAACAGCTTTGAACCCTCAGTTAAGTAGCCATACATTAGCCATTGATAACCCCAGTAAGGCAATCCTGTTAATGTGAGAGTGTGGCTTTGATGGTGAGAGGTGATTAGAGACGTGTTTAGTAAGTGCATGTTAGGTGATCAGAGGCATGATTAGTAAGTGGTGGTTGAGGTGGAGAATGAAAAGGGGTGAGACTGAATAGAGATGGCTTCAATTGAGTGCACCAGTGGCGGTTAGATAGGAAGGAAGATGATAAGCAATTAATTTAATCACACATATACATGTAACCTTCAGTGTGTATCAAATATGTGTATGTAATAGTACATGTTTACAGACATGGTTAACATGCTAGCATTTTCCATGAGAAAGCTATCCAATTGCTCCCCAAAAAAGACTCAAGCACTCGTTTTCAGTAAAGTGCTATGTGAAAAATGTGCATAATTATAATGACATGGTTAAAAATAATCCACTATCATTTAATTGTAGAGCCATGTACACAGCAAAAAACAATCACCTATTAATTTAAGAATTTGCAACACATTCCACCCATTGACTGGACCTCCTCAGGCTACTATATATGTCTGTTGTTAGCTGCACGTTTAAAACTGTCTGTAGGCTGACCACTTCCTAGTTCTAGGTAAAGGTCATGTGACTCTCTATCATCTCTCACTTTTAGCAATTCAGGCAGGCACCATCTTAGCCTTGTTCATTTTACATAGCTATACATAGAATTAAAGCAAAAAAACATTTCAATCTGCTTGTATTAAATTCTTATACAAATCAGTTTGGGATGCTGTAACAACTTAAACAATTATCACAACTATAGAGAGCACATGTGCAGGTGCAAACCTGTAATCTCAAATATTTATATTCAATTTTCAATATTTTAAACAACCTTAGGATAGAGGTGCAACGCCCTAAGTTTAAAGGGAAGCATAAGTTGCGGAAATTATATCAGCATGAAGAATTTGTCATTTTTTGTGTCAGTGTTTCTGTCATGTGTCGCCACATTTCAGGCCACTTTTTAATTTGATTTACTTTTGCCACATTATAGAGAGCACTAGGCTACCAAGAATGTGGTAGAATGATGGGCAGCAAAGGATATTGTTACTGGTTTCCATTATCATAAGGGCCTCTTGCCACCTTAGCCAGAAACCTGCCATTTTGAACTAGGACTGGGCAAAGTTGTAGATGTCTGCCATTTAGGGCACTACGCTGCACATTTGAGCCTATGTCCTTCCATTTAATGAAACTTTATTTCTGCTTCCCCCAGCAAGTGTTCAGCATGCCAAGGTCCTTGGAGGAAGGGTGAGGTGCAGCACACAAATTAGTTATTGTTGCAGGGCCTAGCTGTTCCCAGGAGCTTTGAGTGAAATATAGAATAACAGTTTGTGTTCTCGATGATAGATAAGTACAATAGTTGTGAAGGGCATATTTTGGTGTGAACAAAGCCTTGAGTGGAGACATTGCCAACAGCGTCAAACCAGATTGTGGTCATATTGCCCACCAGGAAGTATTGGGACAACTGGGTATGCAATAGAATGGCTTGGTAGTACATACAAATGCGAGAAATTAGTTTACAAAGAGTGGAGGCTCGCTTGCATTTTTCATGAAGCTACCTGGTTCCCAAGAGATAGAAGAAGAATGTTTGCAAGGGATAGCAACATGCTTCAAAACAGAAGTAAACTACTGGAAGACCTGCAAACTGTCTGGTTTGCCAAAATGCCTGAGCACGAGGAAGAGGATACTGCTGTGTCTAATTTGCGGACTTCACTGTTCAAACACACTGCATCATTGGATCTTTTCGGTGGGACTGCACATCAGAAGTTACATGAATTGATTTTGAACAATGAGCGTATGTGATTTTAGTAAATGTTACATGTACAACTTAAGTCAATCAGGATGGAGTATTATTTTGCTGACTTGCAAAATTATGTCATTCGTAGGGGACTGTATTTGAGATGGTCACAGGTAATACACCAACTAATAGAGCGTGGTAGTGTAGGTTGCTTTTAGATTTTAGTATTGGTGCAAGCTAATAGGGAACATGGGATTAACATGTACTTGATACTTGTAATGTATTCAAATGTTGTGTTTTTTGTCTTTAAATACTGCAACTCATGTGGGTGGGTCGAGAGCATTTTCAGATGTCAGTTCTAAGGCGGTGACTGACCCTCATGGCTGTAATTTGGATATATCAAAGTTGTTTTTCTTGCAAATTGTGCTCTCCATTATTTATTCTCTGGATTGATTTTTCTGATAAATCTTTGGGCACATGGTACATTTTTGGGGAGCCCGACATGATCTCCAGTGACTCCCGAAGATGACACAGGTACAACATGGTGGACAAAAATCACTGTAAAGTGTATTTATCTTAACAGTAAGGCAAAAGATCATATGTGAAATGTATGTTATTATATCCAAGGTTGTATCATGTTATAATATTTCTAATCAAGACACATGTTCTGTTACTCTTTATTCAACCAAGAATATTTCCAGCTCAATTAGCTTGACAGCTATAGACAATTCAACCTCATATGCCCCTTTTTCAAAAATAAATAAAACACCTAATCAGGAACCAAAGGGATTTAAGACATACTGGGCCATTTAACTGTAAATATTTTGATCCCAAATGAACCTCAGGCCAAAATCAACAAGATTAGCTATAAAGATAATAGCTGCATGTAAAATGTACCGTTAACTATATTTCTCCCAAACCAAAATGGCGGACTGCGTGTGCATGATGTCACTGAGTAGGCAAATTCTATGATGTCATCATGCACTATATAATACAGCCACAATGAAGGAAAAAAAAACATGGCAATCGAACTGCGAGGCAATGGATACTCTGCAACCCAAAAAGATCGCATTTAAGGTAACTACTAATCAATCTCTCTTCAATCCCCTTAGCCATTCAAAATAGGTGATCTCTTTAAAGTAAACTAGACAGGATTGACAACTATATTTGTCCTATACATTCAGAGTATTTATGGTTACTATTTATCGCCACATACAGGAAGAATGATAACATTGTTGACAAATTCTGAAATTCAATCATGTAGAAGCTGACAGAGCAAATACCTACAAATAATATTAAAGGCAATCCAAATGTAACTAAATCAGCCTTCTTCCTCTTATTAAAGCTTATATAACACAATCAAGCCATTAAAACATACCTGGTTTTCTCTTAACCCCTAAAGTATTACTTTACTCTCAAGAATATACAACTTGCACCTCCTGATGTACCGCCCGACAGCAGGGCGGGGAAACACGTGTCGGGGAGCAAATAAATAGAAAATAATGTGAAAATTAAACAAGCATAATTAAGTAGAATCTATCAGAGCAACGAGGAATGTTAAGCCGCTAATCATAAATGACAGTATAGAATGAAGCTAATTCAATTGTGAAGCAGAAAAGAGGTATACACTTTGAAACTACACCAATAATACATGGCACTACTGAATGAAGTTAATTCAATTGTCAAGTAGAAAGGAAATACAAACTGTGTAACTACCAGTACAGGATTGGAAATATATGTACTGAATGAAGACAATTCAATAGGCACATATCAGCATATAACTGAGCAACTTTAATTAAACTCTGAGGGAAAACTACAACAATAATGTATGTCAGTACTGAATGAAGTTAAATCAATTGTCAAGCAGAAAGGAAGTACAAACTTTGTAACTATCAGCACAGGATTGAAAATATATGAACTGAATGAAGAATATTCAATAGACACATGTCTGTTATAACTGAGCAACTTTAATTAAACTCTGAGGCATAAACATCTACACAACGTATACTGTCATTATTTATTGAAATTGAACATTTAAAAAAAAAAGTGGAAGCGCAACATAATTGGATTCTTTAGTTTTCCAGTCAATTCTATTGCCCTGGCCAGCTTATGGGTTTTGAATATGAGTTAGCAGCTCATTTGTCAATAATTCAACATAAAATCTTTTTCTATTCTCTATAAAATATAACCAATCTAAGGTGAAGCGCCAAGTGCTGTCACAAGCTGGTATTTTCAAAAAACAGCTTCAAAATGATGTTACTTTTTTCTTTTGATTAATAATCAAGTCATTTGTCTTTGCATACAAACTTAACGCACCTGACAACCTCTGAAGCCCAATAGGTGAACATCCAAAAATTGCCACATCATCCGCATAGGAAAGCCAACTGAGGGGGTATCCCCCCACCTTCAGGCTAATCAAAGCAACGTCCCCAAGGCCTCATTCAAATCAGACAAGTATAGATTGTACAAGCATGGGTTGATTACACAGCCTTGATGTAATCCTTTTGTTATGGGGAATTTTCCTGAGCGAGATCCCTTTATCAATTTAGCCTGTCCCTTCCTGAAGTTAGCTCATGGATTTATTCTAAAATGGCCAGCAAAGATGGAGGGATACCCCACCTTCTCAATTTAGCCCACAATGGTTTAAAGTTCACCAAATCAATAGCTTTTGAAAAGTCAATTAATGCAACATGAACTTGATTTAGAAAGCCCTTAGACACTATCTTTCATCACTGACAAGAAGAACCATTCAGTGTGGTCGATTTCCCCTTTCAAAAGCCTCATTTTTTCAAGGTAGAATGTCTTTCCTTAATCCACAACTCCAACCTCTCCAAAACTATTCCTGCAAAGATATTTCCATCGCAATCCATTTAGACAATCGGTCTGTTGTTGATAGGATAAGTCCGATTGCCCTTCTTAAATATTGACAAAACTACTAAGTCTCTCCAAGAACCAGGCATTGTGCATATTTCTAGTATATCTTTGAATAGTGATGGTAACACCAGTGACCACAAATCAACATTCGACTTAATATATATATATATATATTACACAAGTTGCTGTTTCCATAGGAAGAGCACTTTTTGAGCGGCTTATAACTCTGCTTCGCCTGGACGAATCCTCACCAAACTTTGCAAAAAAAGTATATGGCCCACTCTGAATTTGTTTGATGAGGTTTGATCCAGGGGGGGAAAAGTTGTAGGTGGGAACCCAAAACGTCTTTTTTTCCCCATAGACTGAATGGGGGAAAAAATTTGACAGGTCAAAACATTGGACGGATTTTCACCAAAGTTGCGGCAGGTGCAGGAGCTTGGTCTAGAAAATGTGCTTTTGTAAATTTGGTGACCTTCCGTGCAGTACTTTTCATTAAAATGACCAAAAAGTAGGTCTGAAAAAATTAGGGATATCTATGTCCGCTTCGCGGTCACACTTCCCTGTTCGGTCCACCGACAAGACACCGATTGGCTAAGGGTCTGCATCATGACCGCGGACACGCAACATCTCTGCCGATTGGCTGCAGCAAGACGTGTTCTGCGTCAGATTGTTTGGATGCGCCCGACATTTTGGATCTGCCGATAGTGGAGCGGCAACCAGCGGAAACATGCTATATTTATAAAACTCTTTTGCTGTGTCATAGAGCGTTGGGAATGGTTCAGACAGTAAGACTTGGGTGATGAAAGCATTTGTTCTGGGGGTCGGTCTTCATGATGTATTTTCGATGGCCACCTTGTACGCACAGAAAATGAGGGGTCTAATAGTGGTAGTATTTCATTCCATGCAGTGCACGGGGATCTTGTAACTGTTGTACGGACATGCGTGGTGTTAGCGAACATTGAAATTGACAACATGCCGAAATAGCATTACTTTTTCCTACAGATATTGCATTCATTAGTACGCCATGATGTATTTTCTATGGCCACCTTGTACGCACAGAATATGAGGGGTCTAATAACGGTAGTATTTCAGTCCATGCAGTGCACAGGGAACTTGTAACTGTTGTACGGACACGCGTGGTGTCTGCGAACATTGAAATTGACAACATGCCGTAATTGCATTACTTTTTCCTATGGATATTGAATTCATTAGTACGCCGCCATGGGTGTGACATGCTACGGTGGTTGTGGCCAGGGCCTAGAGTCTTGGATGCATGGCCGTCAGCCGAAGGCCTTACTTCCAAGACTGTAGGCCCTGGCCACAACCACCACAGCATGTCTTACCCATGGATACACCCGTAGTATTGCGTATCGATTGGATGGTTGTGGGAGTGTGTAAAAAGGCCATGCACCCAAGAACAAAGTTATAAGCACTGGATGTCCAAGCCACTGCACACCCATCACATGTAATATCTATGGACATACAGCTAGGAGTGCAGCCTCTGGCCAGAAGCACTGACAGATGCCACACCTATAGAAAAACCCCAACTACCACACATCACTGAGGTGGTTGTGGGGAGACCCTGCACTCTTTGGTTCATGGCCAAAGGCCATGCTCCCAACAACAAAGTTATAACCTCTTCATGATGTATTTTCTATGGGCACCTTGTACGCACCGAAAATGAGGGGCCTCATAAGGGTAGCATTTCAGTCCGTGCAGTGCACAGGGAACTTGTAACTGTTGTAAGGACAAATTGACAACATGCCATAATTGCATTACTTTTTCCTACGGGTATTGTATTCATTAGTACGCCGCCATGGGTGTGACATGCTACGGATGTTGAGGCCAGGACCTAGAGTGTTGGATGCATGGCCATTGGCACAAGGCCGATGGCCTTACTTCCAAGACTGTAGGCCCTGGCCACAACCACCACAGCATACCACACCCCTGGATACACCCGTAGTAATGCGCATCGATTGCCTCGTTGTGGGGAGTGTGTGCAGTCTTGGGTGCATGGTCGAAGGCCATGCCCCCAAAAGCACATTTGTACGTAGTGTAGTTATATGCCCCAATAGATGTAATATGGTGTGGTAGTAGTGGGCAGGATGTAGAGTATTTGAACAAAACAATAAGCACTGCAGTTGTAAGCAACTATGGATTTTATATACTCTATATCCAGACATTGATAAATCTGTGGCTTCACACTCACATCTGTAGCCTGTGGCTACAAACTACTGCCGCATAGCACAGCTATAGGTACACTTGTACTATGCAACATCATTAAGATGGTTGTGGGAGTTTGTATGTAGTGAAATTACAAGGCAGAATGGTTCCGATATGCTGTGGTGTTTCTGCCTAGGACCCAGAGTCTTGCCTGCATGCCCAAAGGCCATGCACCCAAGGCTGAAGTCATAAGCAGTGGGGTTATAAGTAAATATAGGTGTGGTGTAATGCGGTAGTTGTGTGCACGTCCTAGCGTCTTGGCTGCATGGCTGCAGACGATGGTCCCAAAACTTAACTTATAAGTAGTTAATTTACAAGGATCATGGTTTTGATATGCAGCAATGGTTGTGGGTAGGAACTATACTCTTTGTACCTTGGTCGTAAGGCGTAGGTGGTAGGGTACACAATGAAGATGCAAGGACCAGCCTACAACCACTGCAGCATATTAGTACCATAGATTAGACATGTAGGTTCACATGTGTACAAAATGATTGCCAAAATACTTACTCCTTACTTTGTTCAGAATCCATATATGTGTTAAATGACTTTACTACTTGGCGGAAGGATCCTTTTTAATTTCTGTGATAAAAGGAAAAAGTATGTTAGTCTTTGCATTTAATGAAAACTTACTACATTGCATAATAGACAGTTTACCTTGTTTTTACCCTCATGTTTAGTTTACAAACCAGTGTACTGTGAATTCTGCTCAGTTTCTGTGTTTGCTTTTCTAATCCTTGGGTCTGGGCTGGGGAAAAAAAATCCATGTCGGATTAAAAAAAAACCTTCATTTGCTATGATACTAACTACTTCCTTGTTTCCTTTGAGTGTTTCCTTCATCTTTCTGAATAATGTTATGTTTGTTGCCTTGCTGGCGATTTGTAACAACATTTCGATACCTGTAGGCGTATTCTAAGTGTGCATTTGTTCTTACAGTTCTGTGATATTCATTTATTTGTGTCGTTGTTATATCCTCTTGGGCAGTTAGATACCTGTTGGCGTATTCTAACTGTTTGTAGTTTTTTTCCATAATTTTTTGGTAGTCTTGAAGTACACATTATTTATTACATTTTGGCTTTAAGAAGATTAAATAAGCATTTGTAAGATTAGCTGGCAATCTCTGCTTTAGAGTAATGGTGCTATCATTACATTCGAACCATCCACATTCCTTTTTAATGTATGCAGTGTAGTGACCTGCATTGGTTGTAGCTCCTGCATGGTAGATTATACCTATTGTTGTAAAGGTTTTCTTTCCAAGTGACACTTGACTGTTTGTGTGAATCCAGTCAGTTTGCAGTTGTTTTTGGTACCATCTGCATTATAACGTAGAAGCATAAGTATTATGTAGGCACTATTCGATTGTATCAGTAAGGTGGAGTGTCTGAATTGCAAATAGTACATAATCTGCCCATGGTTTGCATTCTGTACAAGTTGCTGAAATGGAATGGATTCACAATTAGGTATGGAAACATACACAAATCACTCATTTGTTCCTGTATCACATTGTTACAGAGAGTGCATGTATGTTTCCACATGTACGATGTCTGGAAGATTTAATTTACCATTATGCTTTTGCTTTCCATTACTAGTAGTAAGTACATTGGGAATTCTTGTGGATCTTCTTGTGAGTTCGTATTGAACCTCACCATTCTAGCACAGTAGTCCAATTCTTGCCTTATTCCATGAACACTGTGGCCCTCATTACAACCTTGGCGGAGGACCATGGTGCTATCAGCACCATGGTCCATGCCGCTAAGGTTGCAATTCCGCCATGGTGGATGGCGGAATTACCGCCCCATTCCAAGGTGAGTGGGGCGGTAATTCCCCATTCACCAATGGCCCCTTCCCCATTCCCATTTTTGCCCCATAGGGCATAATGGGAATGGGGAAAGGCGATAATTACGGCACCGTAAATTACGGTGCCGTAATTATCGCCAAGGTCCCTTTGCAGCATGGCTTTTAACGGCTGCAAAAAGCAGCCTTTAAAAGCCATCCCGCAAAGGAAACCTTGTAATAAGGCGTTAAGGGTCGGCGCCGTTTACGGCGCCGTAAACCCCTTAATGCCTGAGTCCGAATGAGGGACTGTATGTGTTGTCAGGATTGTTTGTTGCATTTCATTGAAGCACTAACATTTGCAAACACAATTGGTCTGTACTGTGTAAGTAAATATTGTTAACAATTGGTGGCAATTGAAATAGAATATTCATTGCTACCTTTGCATAGCAACTTACCCCTGTTTCATTTGCAAATTTGAATGGACCAGCGAGTTCTGTATCTGAGTGCATTTTTCAGAGTTTCTGTTCCTTCTTTGAAGACGTACCTGGTTTACATTCCCTAATAGGTTCTTCTTTGTTTGTGGTAATTGATGAAGCTTTAGCTTCTTTTGTTTTCTTTGAGGGATTTGCTTTTGGATTCTGTTGCATTTCTGTTTGATTTAGTTTTATTTTACCACGTTTCACTTTATCTGGAACAGGATATTGTTTTAGATGGGGGGTGTACAATCACTGCAGACTATTGTACTCTAGAATGCAAGGAAAATCAGTTTTGACTTTACTTGCATCAAAGTTCATTAGCAATAGGCTGTCGAGTGTATGTAAGCGTGATAATGCTACGTAGCTCATGCCTTCTTTAAAGACTGTCAGGGTAATTCATAGAATTTCGCAGAAAAGTGTCGCAAGCGGCTGGCGCAGAGTGTCCGCGTGCGATTGACTGCGCCAGACACGTGCGCTAAAACCGATTTCCGCGCACAGCGTATTCATGGGTTTCATGCTCCCAAACCAGCCGTGGCGCAGAGTATCGCAGCGACCCTGCAGCAGCGCCAGTAACGCCCCCAAGAACGCCCTCGCGCAAGGAAAAGCCATCAAAATCGCTAAATCATCGCAAAGGGCTGCGCTAACCCTGGACCAGTTTACAGGGCTGCCAAACAAGGAACGCAAAGCGGGTAACGTGCATATCAGGGGTACGCGTGAAGTTATACACGCGATTAGCCAGGGTACGTGTATTACAGGGGTACGCGGGAAGTGCAACACGCGATTGGCCAGGGTACGTGTATTACAGGGGTATGCGTGAAGTTATACACGCGATTAGCCAGGGTACGTGTATTACAGGGGTACGCGGGAAGTTCAACACGCGAATGGCCAGGGTACGTGTATTACAGGGGTACGCGTGAAGTTATACACGCGATTAGCCAGGGTACGTGTATTACAGGGGTACGCGGGAAGTAATACACGCGATTAGCCAGGGTACGTGTATTACAGGGGTACACGGGAAGTTCAACACGCGATTGGCCAGGGTACGTGTATTACAGGGGTACGCGGGAAGTTCAACACGCGATTGGCCAGGGTACGTGTATTACAGGGGTACGCGTGAAGTTATACACGCGATTAGCCAGGGTACGTGTATTACAGGGGTACGCGGGAAGTTCAACACGCGATTGGCCAGGGTACGTGTATTACAGGGGTACGCGTGAAGTTATACACGCGATTAGCCAGGGTACGTGTATTACAGGGGTACGCGGGAAGTAATACACGCGATTAGCCAGGGTACGTGTATTACAGGGGTACGCGGGAAGTGATTAGGCAGGGTACGTGTATTACAGGGGTACGCGGGAAGTTTAACACGCGATTGGCCAGGGTACGTGTATTACAGGGGTATGCGGGAAGTTTAACACGCGATTAGCCAGGGTACGTGTATTACAGGGGTACGCGGGAAGTTTAACACGCGATTGGCCAGGGTACGTGTATTACAGGGGTATTCGGGAAGTTTAACACGCGATTGGCCAGGGTACGTGTATTACAGGGGTACGCGGGAAGTTTAACATGCGATTAGCCAGGGTAAGTGTATTACAGGGGTACGCGGGAAGTTGAACACGCGATTGGCCAGGGTACGTGTATTACAGGGGTATGCGGGAAGTTTAACACGCGATTGGCCAGGGTACGTGTATAACAGGGGTACGCGGGAAGTTTAACACGCGATTAGCCAGGGTAAGTGTATTACAGGGGTACGCGGGAAGTTGAACACGCGATTGGCCAGGGTACGTGTATTACAGGGGTACGCGGGAAGTTTAACACGCGATTGGCCAGGGTACGTGTATTACAGGGGTACGCGGGAAGTTTAACACGCGATTAGGCTGGGTGGGTCCTCACAGGTGTTCCCTGTACACCCTCCACGGCCCCTGCAGACAGCCTACAAAACAGGGGACTACCCTGCACACCTGCTCATGTCCCCCTGCACCCCCACCCCCCAGCAGTGCAGGGGCAGCCTCCACCAGGCCCCCACTCATGTCTCCCACCACCCCCACCCTCCCGCCACCAGGGGCAGCCTCCACCAGGCCCCCACCCATGTCTCCCACCACCCCCACCCCCCCGCCACCAGGGGCACTCTCCACCAAGCCCCCACCCATGTCTCCCACCACCCCCACCAGTGCAGGGGCACCCTCCACCAGGCCCCCACCCATGTCTCCCAACACCCCCACCCACCAGCACTGTGGGGCACGTGGCCAGCAGGCAGTCAGGCAGCAGCAGATGGCAGGTGGGAGCATGCTCAGGGCTCTGGGGGGGCAGTAATTTGGCCTCCTGGCCAGGAGCGTGGTCTCTCGTGTGTGAACGCGTGGACAGCCTGATAGGGAGTGAAATCCCACACGTCAGCAAAGGCCCTTAGCGGGTAAACCCGTCAACAGCATATGCGCGCCTATAGTCACCTGCACGTGCAGGAAATTGTTGCGTGACACGTCCCAGTGTCAAAGCGTGTGATTGGTGAAAATGGATGTACACGCAGAAGTGACAAAGCGTGTGATTGGTGAAAATGGATCTACACGCAGAAGTGACAAAGCGTGTGAATGGTGAAAATGGATCTACACGCAGAAGTGACAAAGCGTGTGATTGGTGAAAATGGATCTACACGCAGGAGTGACAAAGCGTGTGATTGGTGAACGTACACGCCGCGTAAGTGACGCTGTACGTGTGGGCCTGTATATAAGGTACATGTAGAACACCATTTCCTTGTACGTGCTTTTCGTGGAGAGCGAGTGGGTGAATTCTGTACTTCTTGTCGTTTCACACGCGATTTACTTCACGGCGTTTCCAGTTCGTATTCCCTGTTAACTCTGACAGCTTTTTCTCTTTTTTCTCTTTTACTGGTTTACCTGGGCCTGTTCCCTCAAACAGTGTCCCCTTCTACTGTTGTCCTGTCTTCTCAGACAGCGTACACATCTTCTTTTGGCGGGGGTTTAGCCAGCCAAACGCGCTCATTCTTCACGCTCTTTTACCTGGCAGACGGTGAGTCACGCACGTATCCAACTTCTGTGCTTGCCCCGTGTGTAGCCTACCCCTTCAGAGGTCATTCTAGGCTGCGTGTGACACGCATACGTTCATTCTTGTGTTACTGGGTGCCACAGCGTAGTGCAGGTTTTTCTTTCTGCACACGTGGTCTAGGAGGGGTTGCGTGCACGTCATCTCCCTTTTTTGGGCCTCCTGTGCGTTGCGTGACCCGTCATCTATCCCCAGGGGTTACAATCAGCCGTGCTAGAGCACTAGGGTACAATTACCATCTGGTACCCAACCCCTTTGACCCCCAATTGCCCAGGACAATTGTCTACAGCCACTCCCATACGCACATTAATATCAGTGCCATGGCTGGGAGGCGAGGATTCCGTAAGGGTGGCAAAGGTGGAAGAGCCACAAGTGGTGGCCGTGGTGGATCCGGTAGGGGACGTGGTCGTAACTTGCAGGGTGAGCCTGTCCCCCCATGTGTGGAGGACCAGTCAAGGGCACCCATCATCCCCCCCCTCCCCCCCTCCCCCCCTCCCGTTGAGGCTGAAGTGGCTGACACCATCCATGCTCAGCCCTTGTTGGACCAGCCCATTGTGGCACCAGACCTGGCTGACTCCATGGCTGACTTCCAGGTCAGCAGGGCTACGACACGTGCGCTGGTGCACGTTGATGCCATCATGCCACGTGGATCTGGGGCAGCAAGGTCATCTGCTGCACCAAGGAGGCAGGGCGGAGTGGCTGCAGGGGCAGCTGCGGCTCCAGCCACCCCAGCCCTCACACACCCAGCCAGGACAGTGTCGGTCCTAGTCCATGCTGCTGACATTCCCCCTGACACCATCACACTAGAGCCAATGCCTGCACCAACTCCCATGCTGAGTGTGCAATCCCACACTCCTGATACAGAGTCCACCAGGGCTCCTGCCCCTAGTGTCCAGAGCGGCGCAGGACACTCAGGATCACCACCACCTTCCAAGCGGAAGAGGAAGAGTGCTCGTCCGGCACAGGCTGATGCCCCAGACACGGCTACACAGTCCGGCCCGTCCAGGAAGCCCAGCTTCACGGATGACGAACTGAATGCACTTGTCGAGTATGTGTCCGGACATGACAACGAGATGGTCATTGTTGCAGGATCCAAGACCACACCTGCACAACGCCAGGCACACTGGCAGACCGTTGCGGACATCGTAAGTGCCCTTGGAATCGTGAGGCGCACAGCCAATGATTGCTATAAGCGCTGGAATGACCTAAAGCGCAGGGCAAAGAGTAAGCTGGCCTCAAGTCATGCCGCAACTCTAGTGACTGGAGGTGGGTCTCCAGTAGTAGACATGGAACTCACTCCACATGAGTCAGTCGCTGGGACCTACGTCACGGAGGAACAGATCCAAGGCGTGGGAGATCTGGCTGATTACGAGGCATTGTCCGGTGAGTGCACATGCATGTGTGTGTCATCCATGTGCATGGTGTGTGTGTGAGGGCTTCTGTTTGGGTGCCAGGTGAGAGTGTGTGCGCCTGAGTCGTATGGGTCAGCCATGTGCTTCATGCAATACTTCCTGCGCAGCTGCATTTGGCCATAGCAGTATCCCTTCTGCCAACAGTAGACATCTAGCACAACTGCACGCCAGTTGCCCTTGAAGTGTCACCTTGACACAACATATTTGCTTATTTTTCACTGTTCATTCAGTCAGTTTGTTTGCATTCCACCACTTTCACTAGGCATGTCGCTGTCCACTAGTCACATGTCTGACATGGGTATGGTAAAGTGGAGTGACTTTGTTACCTGGATATCATTTGTACACACATGTCCCTGTGCAATTTGACCATTTCAGACTGGCAGCTCCAGGTGAAAAATCTGACCTTTTAGAATCAGAAAAGCTATTACATGCGGGAACTGGACTGAATGAATAGGTGCTGCCCTCCTCTCCATCTTCACTCAATAGCAATGGTACATGCCATCTGTGTGATGGCATGTGTGTTTCACCTGCCAATCACAGGCCAATGTGTGATGCCACTGCCAGGCAGCATGCAGAAAATTTGTTCATCTTCCATCTTGGTGTCATCAGTGTGTGCCATTTGCCTGCACTTCATACGCAGTGAGGGTGCATGCATGGAAGGGTTTTAGTCATGTGGGACATGTGTCAATCAAGTACTGGTTCTCTTGCTTCTCAGCCCTCAATGTGTGCCATGGTGCTAATGCCTGTTTCCATTTCTTTGTTTTCATGTCTTTGCAGGGGAAGACGCACCTGATACTGCTGGGGTTGTGGAGATGGTGCAGACCCAGGAGGTGTCCCAGGGCCGACCAACCACCAGTGAGGGACGTGGTGTGGTGGTGGGGGAGAACCCACAAGTGCTGCAGGTCGTGCTCTCAAGGGGTGTCTCTGGCTGCACCTCCCCCGAGCTGTACTCAGGTGTTGATTCGGATGAGACCTACGAGCCGTCGCAGGTGAGTGTTCCAGGGAGGGATTCTGTTCTGTCTCACCCACCTGCACCAGGGTCAGTACCCTCCATGGGGATGTCAGTGTTGGCAGCTACGCCTTCGGTGGTTACGGATGCAGGGTCACACTCTGCGACATCTGATCCTGTTCCTGGGCCAGCAGATCAGAGGGGGAATGCAGTCCTGCAGCCTCAGGCAGTGCCGGCACAGCAAGGCGCAGTTCGCCTTGCCCCAGACAGGTGTGGTGCCCGCCGACGTGGTGGCCGTACGCCACCCGGCAATACCGCATGGGAGCAATCCATTTACGGTATGGCTACCCAACAGGCTGCATCATCCGAGATGATGGCTCAGGCCATGGATAGGGTGGCCACTTCCATTGTCCCCCCAGAAAGGCTGATGGAGCGACTAGAGCAGGCAACCGACTCCATCTGCCAGTCACACAGGGAGGACATGTTGGGGTCCAACAGGGACAGGCGGGCGGCACTGGCGACTCTGCAGGAGGCCATCTCCATTGAGTCCCAGGGCCACAGGGAAGCCCTGAGGCAGGAGCTCCTACACCTCAGGACGACTCTTGTTGAGCTTGAGGCTTCAACACACCAAAGGACAGAACAGCAGCTGGAGCGTCTCACCCGTACGCTCTCAGCTGAGATGCAGCCAACGAGGGCGGAGGTCCGGGCATCCCGTGAGTTGTTGCATGGGGACCTCCGCACACTCATCCTCCAGAACCAGACCTACCACACCCGCATGCTTGCAGCCATGGAGGAGCAGACTAGGGCCTTGCGTGGGCTGCCTCCCATAGTGCAACCACCTCCGGATGCAGCTGCACAGGGTGATAATAGCGACAGCAGTGATACTCCCACAATAGGGTAGCCGTGTGGGCCATGAGCCCATGGAGGTGTTTTATCTTCCCAGGATCCACGCAGGTGGGTTCTGGTGTGCATCCTGTCCTCAGACCTCCTGGGTGGCCTCCCCAACCCCCCCGGGCCCATCAATGGCCATTTTTGATTGTTTCTAAATTTTTATTTTTATTTTGATTTCTTTTATTCCCAATTTTTTTGGGACGATCTGTTGGCTTCGATCTGTTGGCTTCGATCTGTTGGCTTCGATGTGTTGGCTTCGATCTGTTGGCTTCGATCTGTTGGCTTCCGTGGTTCCTGTGGGCATACGCTGCTTTGTGGCTGGGCACATGCAGGCTTGTAATGTATTTGGTTCAGATGCTTGGGTTTGAGTCACACACACCCCTCCTGCTTCCCGTTTCCATGGGCTTGCAAAGGGTGTGCCCAAGTGACAGTGAATTACACAGTGACGTTGGACTCCCATGAGCTGTGTGGCCAGTCTGTAGTCAATACTGTGTATACATTCATAGTGCATATTGCTGTTGTGTTGTACACTGCATGTTGCATTGATGTGTAACTCTTCTTCTGTGTCTACCTCCCAATTTGCAGGTCCCTTCCTCAAGTCCACACAAGGACCTCTAGTCTGGCGATGGGGACCATGTTAGCAGCAGTGCACCTACAACTCTACATGGCGCCAACACTGCACAGTTGGTAGTGGTGGGAGTGCAGGCATTTCCAGGTGGTGAGACTACTAATATGTAACATTTTTGATGTCATGTTAATGGTACTACGTGCTCAAGTATGTTGTTGGTCCGGCATTGCTGTGAGCATTTCAGGTGTTGCAGGTTTCTAATAGTGCCACTGTACATAGTGAGAGTGATGTCATGTTGTGGGGATTACTTTGTTTACCTGCAATTAGCATGACATGGCACGGTGTGTCGTGTGGCAGTGCTGGGGTTGGGTTGGCTGACATGGCACTGTCCTCTTGTTGCATTTTGCAAGTGGGTATTCATTTTAGCTGCTTCAATGTGTAACTTCACAAAACTGCATTGGTGGTGTCTGTGTGGGTAGGGATGCACACATTGTGACACTTCCAGGTGAACAATCTCAGGCTGACATGGAATTCCCGGTTCATTCTCCACACATTCAGGATCAGTGTCAGGTTGAGTCATCATTGATTGTCAGATGGAATGTGCCAGGGCAGTGTGCACTCCACAGGGGTGTGATTTCTATGTGAAGTAATTAGCCACTAGCTGTGTACGGGCTGCCTCCCCCCGTGCCCTTTCCCCTCCCATGCGCAGCGGCTGTGCATGTGGTTGGGGATGTGGGGCCACCACCATGTCCACGGCCAGGCCCCGGCGTGTTGCAACGTTGTGCAGGACACATGCTGCCACTATGATCCTGCACACTACTGGGGGAGCGTATAACAGCTGCCCGCCAGAACGGTCAAGGGAGCGAAAGCGTGACTTTAGCACTCCGAATGTGCGCTCCACTATGCCCCTGGTTGTAATGTGGGCTGTGTTAAATCTTACCTGGGGTGGCGTGGTGGGGTTCCGAATTGGCGTCATCATGTGGGGGCTGAGAGGGTAGGCACTGTCCCCTGTGGAGGTGGGGATTGGTATCATTGGTGAGGTTGTGACCTTGCTCAGTATCCAACATGCATGCATGTGCAGTGGCATACATACTCACCAAGCAGCCATGTATCGCCATGCCGCCCAGCTTCTAGGTCCCGGCTTAGGGTGGACATTCGGTAAATGAAGCTGTCGTGGGTAGTTGGCATATACTGAGGTGATGATTCCCTTGGCATTACATACTACCTGCACGTTGATGGAATGCCAGTGCTTGCGGTTCCTATAGATGTGCTCAGATGCCCTGGGGGGACGTAGAGCCACATGGGTGCAGTCGATGGCACCTAGCACTTTGGGGAATCGTGCCACTGCGTAAAAATCCAGGGCGGCAGCATGCCTTTCTGCAGGTGTTCTGGGCAGGTATATGTGCCTGCGGACTGATGGGCGTGCAGTCATGATGTTCAAGACCTGGTGTAGGCAGCGTGACTGGGTGGCCTGTGACACCCCACCCACTATGGCACTTGTCCGCTGAAATGATCCAGTGGCTAAGAAGTGCAGTACATTGAGGACCTTCTCCAGGGGGCTGAGTGCTTGGGAGCACAGGGTGGGTGATGTGAGGTCATCCTCCCACTCACTCACCAGGTCCAGTATGATGTGTGGTGGAAACCTGTACCTCCCATACACCTGGTCATCAGGCATCCCGAAAAGGCTGGTTCTGGGTGTGAATATTCTGGCCCTGACTATCCTCCTCCTCCTCCTTTGGTAGCCCACTGCCACTGCTGCTAGGAACGGTATGTTCATCCTGGCGTCTGAGCTTGTTATTGTTAAAGTCCGCAATTTATGCTTAGCGCGTGTTCTAGGCGAGCGTGTGACCCGCGCACCCCTGGAATCCAGTTCCCAGTCCAATAGCGTGTGGAAATTCACACGCACCACGGGATACAGCGTGTGACCCGCACCCCTGGAATCCAGTTCCCAGTCCAATAGCGTGCGGAAATTCACACGCACCACGTGATACAGGTTCGCTGACGTACTTGCGTGTGTAAGTGGCCGCGCACCCATTAAATACACGTACATAGGCCAATCGCGTGTACGCGCACTTTTGTCCAATTACACGCGATGACACTCTGACGTGCAGTATCTCCACGTGTGCCCCGTCATCACGTGCTGAGTGGGGAACACCCGTGCGGGTCACGTCACAGACGCGCTTACGCGCTGAGGGACTCTGGTCCAATAGAATCGCGTATGCGTGCTGACGCGCTTACGCGCTAAGGGCCTTTCCTCGGATTTCACGCTGACGTGCAGGATTTTCACGTGCCAAATCACTCCGTATCAAGCTGGCCACGCGAAAACACACGGAAGCCCACGCTCCTGCCCAGAAGGCCGAGTTACTGCCCCCCAGTGCCCCGAGCAGCCTCCCACGTGCCATCTGCTGCTGCCTGCCTGCCTGCCTGCCTGCTGCCACCGTGCCCTGCCATTTGGTGCCTGCACATCAGCCATCTGCAGGGGTCCAGTTGCTGTGTCCACCCCTGCTGGAACTGAAGACTCCCGACTGGTATTACATCGCTCCACAGCCCAGCCCCAGGACCCAGTTGCCCACCCACACCTGCCTCTGGGGTTGCCATGTCGGGCACTTCCACATCTGGCACCAGTGGCAACCCCAGGCCAGAGGGGCAGAGGGGCACCAGCTTCACTGTCACCGAAGTTGGTGTCCTGGTGGAGCATGTCCTGGGGCAGTATGATGCCCTCTTTGGATCGTCCCGTGCCAGCAAGGAAGGACGGCAGAGGATCTGGGCCGACTGTGTGGTTGCCATCAACGCGGAGGGGGTGGCAACCCGCGACATCCTGAAGATCAAGAAGCGCTGGGAGGACTTGAGGTCCAGGACCCTTGTGAAGGCCCGGCGCCTCGTGGAGGGGGGCCGGGGCCGCATGAGTACCATCCAGATGAGGGTCCTGGAACGCGTACGCCCAGCGCTCCACGCCCAGATCCTTGAGAGGGAGGCCCGTCTGGAGTTGAGCGGTAAGTGTCCATGCATTACTGTGTGAGACAGGGCATGTTGCGGTGTGCTGGTTCTATGATACTTGCCTGTATGTGTGCCATAGGCCATGTATGCATGTATGTGTGCAGGGACATCATGGTAATGCATGTGCGACCAGTGATGTGTGATGCACATGGTTGTTGCATGTGTTGAAATGCCGCATGGGGAGCCCTAATCAGATTTTGAACATGAGAGCATGCCAGTCTCTGTACCTGGACATGGGTGGGGGTGAGGGATGGGTGCTGATGCCAGGTACATATATGGTAGCCATGTCTGTGTGCCTGACCTGTGTGTCTGTGACTTGTGCATGCCATGGATGCATGACACATGTGTGTGACAATGCAGAGATTCAGTAAAGCAGCAAAATTACCCTTGTATCCGCTGTGTTTGGTGTGTTTGGGGCCAGATGGATGTGACTGAGGTGAAGTGTGTGCATGTGATGGGCATGAGGCATGATGCATGTGAGTTACATATCATTGAATGTTTCAAGAGTCCATTGGACATGCATGGAAATGTCCATGGCATGCACCATGCCTGTTACTGTGTGTGTTTTGCCTGGACTGACCCATGTGTTGTGGAGGGACATGATGGAAGTGTACTTTGACAGTGGTGCTCATCTGCTATTGCTTCCTGTCTAGGGGACCATTGTACAGTGCCCTGATGCTTGTGTTCTTTGTCTCCCTCTACGCAGCGGCTAGTGAAGAAGAGGGCGGAGACGGCGCTGTGGAGCAAGGCGGCGGGGATGCCCCCACGGCTGCAGCGGAAGGGGTGGGTGAGCCCCCACAGGGGCCTGCTACGGTGGGAGACGGTGAGGAGCCATCCAGGTTGGTGGTTTGCACAGAGGAGGAGGAGGCCGCCACTGGGGCACACATGGGGCCTGGTGGGGGCATCCCTGCTGGTGCAAGTGGTGCAGTCCAGGGCCAGGGGCAGGAGGCAGCACAGGTCACCGTGGAGGGGCCTGTGCATGTCGTTGTCCCTGACCCTGTGAGTGCACCACCATGCACCAGCAGGGATGCCCCGTCCCAGGCCTGTCCGCAGGTAGAGGGGATGTCCATGTCACCTGACTCCCCTCCACCTGCGGACGTGGGAACCCCTGGCCGTGCGGAGAAGGTCCTGATTGGGGTCGCGTTGCGCACGGCTGTGATTCGTGATGCCGTGCGTGCTTCCCGGGAGGAGCACGCACGTCATCACGAAGTGCACCGTGCCGACGTGGCCCAATTGGGATCGGCCATGTTCGGGGGTTTCCTGCATGTGTTGGCCAATGTGGCGGCCCTCTCCTCCTCTGTGCAGGCTATCCACCAGTCGTTCTCCTTGCCGTCTTCCAGCCCAGATGCCACCAGGGCCCCCTGTGGACCTGCCCCGACCAATGCAGCCAGCTCGGTGGGGATCCCATCCCTGCCACAGTCGGGAGTCAGAGATCCAGCAGGGGTGGACACCAGAGCAACTGGACCCCAGCAGATGGAGGATGTGACGGCATCATCAGGCAGGGCACGTGCACGACGGCGTCGGTGGTTTCCATCAGCCTGGATGCCGTCGTGCTGGCACAGGCAGTTGCGTCGGAGGCAGCAGCAGGCTCAACGTGGGAGGCATCATGGCTCGGGGCCATCAACATCAGGGGTGCAGGCATCGGCCGGAGGGCAGGAGAACCCTGGAATGGGAGTGGCTTCCGTGTGGGAGAGGTTGTGCCAGCGGATAGGTGCGGAGCGGCAGCGGGCAGAGGAGGAACGGCTCACGATGGTCAGGGCGGAGGACTCCATGCGGAGGGCGCTGAGGCGGGCTGAGTGCCTCGAGGGTCTTCGCAGGGAGTTTGAGCTTGACACTGCGTTATCCCTGCGGGACCTCGGGGCCAGGGAACATGCCTGCCTCCAAGCCATTGACCAGGAGTTCGATGATGCCCTGGCCCATGACAACAACCAGTGAGCCGTCCGAATAGCCCGCTGCCTTTGTATATAGTTGTATAGTTAGGGTTAGGTGTCCTCTGTTTTTTTGATTTTTTTTTGGTTGCGATTGGACAATGCACCACTTTTTTGTATATAGTTCCCTTTTTAGTTAGTAGTCAGTTAGGTTTAATTTGGTAGGGCTCATGGACCCAGGATGATCTTCTTAATTGGCTTATTTTAATTTTTCAGAATTTTTTCTTGGACATTCATCTTGTTTTGTTTGATTTGCTTTGTGTTTTTTCTTATTTGCTGTTCAATACATATTATTTTTTTAATCTTCAATGTGTCGTATCATCTCATTGCTTTCAGGCATGTCATGTTGGGTGTTTTGTCTTTCACTTGCAGCCATTGTGTGTGACAGACATGTGTTAAATTGCATTATTTACATTGGGGGTGTAACATGTAATTGCCTTTGATATGTAGGTGGGTGTGATAGTTGGTTGGGCCTTTTGGCAGGGGAGGATGGGCATTACGGACATGATTGGGGAATGTTGGGACCCAGGTGCAGGGGGGCATGGATTGGACATGGGTGGGGGCCTGCTGGCAGGTGCCCCACAGTGCTGGGGGGTGGGGGTGGTGGGAGACATGAGTTGGACATGGGTGGGGGCCTGCTGGCAGGTGCCCCACAGTGCTGGGGGGTGGGGGTGGTGGGAGACATGAGTTGGACATGGGTGGGGGCCTGCTGGCAGGTGCCCCACAGTGCTGGGGGGTGGGGGTGGTGGGAGACATGAGTGGGGCCCTGGTGGAGGGTGACCCTGCACTGCTGGGGTGTGGGGGTGGTGGGTGACATGAGTGGGGGCCTGGTGGAGGGTGACCCTGGTGGCTGGGGGGTGGGGGTGGTGGTAGACATGAGTGGGGGCCTGGTGGAGGGTGACCCTGCACTGCTGGGGTGTGGGGGTGGTGGGTGACATGAGTGGGGGCCTGGTGGAGGGTGCCCCTGGTGGCTGGGGTTTGGGGGAGGTGGGAGACATGATTTGGACATGGGTGGGGGCCTGCTGGCAGGTGCCCCACAGTGCTGGGGGGTGGGGGTGGTGGGAGACATGAGTTGGACATGGGTGGGGGCCTGCTGGCAGGTGCCCCACAGTGCTGGGGGGTGGGGGTGGTGGGAGACATGAGTTGGACATGGGTGGGGGCCTGCTGGCAGGTGCCCCACAGTGCTGGGGGGTGGGGGTGGTGGGAGACATGAGTGGGGCCCTGGTGGAGGGTGACCCTGGTGGCTGGGGGGTGGGGGTGGTGGGAGACATGAGTTGGACATGGGTGGGGGCCTACTGGCAGGTGCCCCACAGTGCTGGGGGGTGGGGGTGGTGGGAGACATGAGTAGGACATGGGTGGGGGCCTGCTGGCAGGTGCCCCACAGTGCTGGGGGGTGGGGGTGGTGGGAGACATGAGTGGGGTCCTGGTGGAGGGTGACCCTGGTGGCTGGGGGGTGGGGGTGGTGGGAGACATGAGTTGGACATGGGTGGGGGCCTGCTGGCAGGTGCCCCACAGTGCTGGGGGGTGGGGGTGGTGGGAGACATGAGTGGGGCCCTGGTGGAGGGTGACCCTGGTGGCTGGGGGGTGGGGGTGGTGGGAGACATGAGTTGGACATGGGTGGGGGCCTACTGGCAGGTGCCCCACAGTGCTGGGGGGTGGGGGTGGTGGGGGACATGAGTTGGACATGGGTGGGGGACTGCTGGCAGGTGCCCCACAGTGCTGGGGGGTGGGGGTGGTGGGAGACATGAGTTGGACATGGGTGGGGGCCTGCTGGCAGGTGCCCCACAGTGCTGGGGGGTGGGGGTGGTGGGAGACATGAGTGGGGCCCTGGTGGAGGGTGACCCTGGTGGCTGGGGGGTGGGGGTGGTGGGAGACATGAGTTGGACATGGGTGGGGGCCTACTGGAAGGTGCCCCACAGTGCTGGGGGGTGGGGGTGGTGGGAGACATGAGTTGGACATGGGTGGGGGCCTGCTGGCAGGTGCCCCACAGTGCTGGGGGGTGGGGGTGGTGGGAGACATGAGTGGGGCCCTGGTGGAGGGTGACCCTGGTGGCTGGGGGGTGGGGGTGGTGGGAGACATGAGTTGGACATGGGTGGGGGCCTACTGGCAGGTGCCCCACAGTGCTGGGGGGTGGGGGTGGTGGGGGACATGAGTTGGACATGGGTGGGGGACTGCTGGCAGGTGCCCCACAGTGCTGGGGGGTGGGGGTGGTGGGAGACATGAGTTGGACATGGGTGGGGGCCTGCTGGCAGGTGCCCCACAGTGCTGGGGGGTGGGGGTGGTGGGAGACATGAGTGGGGCCCTGGTGGAGGGTGACCCTGGTGGCTGGGGGGTGGGGGTGGTGGGAGACATGAGTTGGACATGGGTGGGGGCCTACTGGCAGGTGCCCCACAGTGCTGGGGGGTGGGGGTGGTGGGGGACATGAGTTGGACATGGGTGGGGGACTGCTGGCAGGTGCCCCACAGTGCTGGGGGGTGGGGGTGGTGGGAGACATGAGTTGGACATGGGTGGGGGCCTGCTGGCAGGTGCCCCACAGTGCTGGGGGGTGGGGGTGGTGGGAGACATGAGTGGGGCCCTGGTGGAGGGTGACCCTGGTGGCTGGGGGGTGGGGGTGGTGGGAGACATGAGTTGGACATGGGTGGGGGCCTACTGGCAGGTGCCCCACAGTGCTGGGGGGTGGGGGTGGTGGGAGACATGAGTTGGACATGGGTGGGGGCCTGCTGGCAGGTGCCCCACAGTGCTGGGGGGTGGGGGTGGTGGGAGACATGAGTGGGCCCTGGTGGAGGGTGACCCTGGTGGCTGGGGGGTGGGGGTGGTGGGAGACATGAGTTGGACATGGGTGGGGGCCTACTGGCAGGTGCCCCACAGTGCTGGGGGGTGGGGGTGGTGGGGGACATGAGTTGGACATGGGTGGGGGACTGCTGGCAGGTGCCCCACAGTGCTGGGGGGTGGGGGTGGTGGGAGACATGAGTTGGACATGGGTGGGGGCCTGCTGGCAGGTGCCCCACAGTGCTGGGGGGTGGGGGTGGTGGGAGACATGAGTGGGGCCCTGGTGGAGGGTGACCCTGGTGGCTGGGGGGTGGGGGTGGTGGGAGACATGAGTTGGAAATGGGTGGGGGCCTACTGGCAGGTGCCCCACAGTGCTGGGGGGTGGGGGTGGTGGGAGACATGAGTGGGGCCCTGGTGGAGGGTGACCCTGGTGGCTGGGGGGTGGGGGTGGTGGGAGACATGAGTTGGACATGGGTGGGGGCCTACTGGCAGGTGCCCCACAGTGCTGGGGGGTGGGGGTGGTGGGGGACATGAGTTGGACATGGGTGGGGGACTGCTGGCATGTGCCCCACAGTGCTGGGGGGTGGGGGTGCAAGGGGACATGTGTTGGTGTTCATTAGTTCAAGGAGACATGTGCCTTTGCTGGGGGGCATGCCCATGTTGGGTGGGCTGCCTGCGGGACATGACGAGGGATGCAGGGTAGTCCCCTGTGGTGTGGGCTGCCTGCAGGGGCCGTGGAGGGTGTACAGGGTACACCTGGGAGGACCCACACTGTCAAATCACATGTGGGACTCCCCGGCACCCCTGAAATACACGTACCGTGCAGAAATCGCGTGTAAAACTTCCCGCGCACCCCTGAAATACACGCGCCCAGGCTATTCGCGTGTAAAACTTCCCGCGCACCCCTGAAATCCACGCGCCCAGGCTATTCGCGTGTAAAACTTCCCGCGCACCCCTGAAATACACGTAGCCCGCTCCCCCAGGCCCGATCGCGTGAGGAACTTCCCGCGCACCCCTCAAATTCACGCGCCCAGGCTATTCGCGTGTGGAACTTCCCGCGCACCCCTGAAATACACGCGCCCAGGCTATTCGCGTGTGGAACTTCCCGCGCACCCCTCAAATTCACGCGCCCAGGCTATTCGCGTGTGGAACTTCCCGCGAACCGAACCCCTGTAATACACGTAGCCCGCTCCCCCAGGCCCGATCGCGTGAGGAACTTCCCGCGCACCCCTCAAATTCACGCGCCCAGGCTATTCGCGTGTGAAACTTCACGCGAACCCCTGAAATACACGTAGCACGCTCCCCCAGGCCCGTTCGCGTGAGGAACTTCACGTGAACCCCTGTAATACACGTAGCCCGCTCCCCCAGGCCCGATCGCGTGTGGAACTTCACGCGAACCCCTGAAATACACGTAGCCCGCTCCCCCAGGCCCGATCGCGTGAGGAACTTCACACGAACCCCTGTAATACACGTAGCCCGCTCCCCCAGGCCCGATCGCGTGAGGAACTTCACGCAAACCCCTGTAATACACGTAGCCCACTCCCCTAGGCCCGATCGCGTGAGGAACTTCACGCGAACCCCTGTAATACACGTAGCCCGCTCCCCCAGGCCCGATCGCGTGAGGAACTTCACGCGAACCCCTGTAATACACGTAGCCCGCTCCCCCAGGCCCGATCGCGTGAATAACTTCACGCGAACCCCTGTGATGCACGTACCCTGCAAATCGCGTGTGACACTTCCCGCGCACCCCGGTATACATGCACACGTATTTTTTGTCAGCGGGTGTCCGTGTTTGTGGGTACCCCTTTGCACGTCATTTTTCCTGGAGGGCCACAGTATGGGACATTCATCATGGCAGTATATAAGTGCTATTTGTTGGTGCACCTTTTGGCGCACATTTCTTACAGCCGCAGAGACGCTACCGCCTCCTTTCTTGTGGCGGTCGTGTTTGTGCCTGTGCGCTGGTTTGAGCGTGCGCTTTTTTCCCCTATTCTATTCCATGAATACGTGTTGTAGGCGAGCGTGTGAGCGTTCCGCGCACTTGTGCCCTGTACTTCCCCCGTGACGCCCACGTTTTGGCAAGTTGTTCCCCATTCCGAGTGTTACGCCCGTGTTCCGCCTAGTTTTATTGCGTGCGCCGCGCTATGTGCGAATTTCGCTGTGGCCTGTGCGATTTTCGCTGTGACCTGGCGCACGCTGTTAGATGGCCTGTGCGCCAACGTGCGCCAACGTGCGCCGCGCACTTTTTTATCGCACATCCGCTGGGTTTCTCGCGCACGGCCTTCCATGAATCGACGTGCGCTGCTTTTCGTGCGATTTTCGCACTTGCACTGCGATTTTCGCTATTCCACTGCGATTCGCACGTTTTTGCCCACTTGCGCCGCGCTAATTATTCCATGAATCGGCCTCTGTGTTTCCTATATCTATCAATGCTTTGTCTATGGTAAGACCTTGGGATTTGTGAATGGTAACTGCATATGCAAGAGTTAGAGAAAATTGCTCTCTACGTACATACATGTCTTTGAAGAGAAGGAATCGAGCAATTAAGCGTCCTATCCTTTTCACTTCTGAAAGTTTATCAAAGCTAATATTGACAAGTGAATGTTGCTGTCACGTGGGTGTGATTGAAAGCCAACAACTGTACCCAGTGCTCCATTAACTAGTCCTTTCTCGACGTCAAGGTTACGTTTAAGCATTACTCTACAATTTAAGGATAATTTTTATATTTTTTCCAACCCAGCTGTGTTGGAGATTGAATTTTCTAAACTATTTAGTCTTGTTGTGGCTTGCTCACTCATGGGTACTGTCATACCATGTACGTCTAGTTTGTCTGTGGCAAAAATTTCAATTATTGGTTGCATTTCTTTATTTATCATTGTTTCATTAAACAGCTTGCAAGAGTTGGCATTAAGACCATACAATTGACATTTTTGTGCGCAATTTGTTCCATAACATCAGTTGCACATGCATCATCGCCATAAAGTTCATGAATGTGCCGGTTTTTCAATACTGCTTGTGCTTCTTGTGATAGTACAGCAACTCTAATACTTTTTAAGATGTTGGCATAAGTGGGATCTACAGTTTGCTAGTTTGCTGCATGCTCTCTGTTAATTCTCTGTATTGGAAATGTTGCCAAAGGTTGACATTTCCTATGCTGACAACAATTTTACTGCAGAGTTTGTGGCCTAAGGTTTTAAAAATAGGTTCACCTTTCACTGGTGTCAATTGTAGAAGATCTCAGAAAACGATAATGTGTTTCCCTGCAAAGAGTTCTTCATTGTTACTTTTAAGTACTTCTTGCAATCTGAGGAGAATCAAAGCCAACATTAGGTTGGAGACCATGCTCACTTCATCTATTAGTAGCATTTTCATTTGTTTTAATACTCTGCGTACTTCCATTGCAGCTTCTGCAGAAAGTTTGTAATAGTCTAATTTATTTTAATGCTCTACTGGAATCAGTAGTAATCAGTGTAAAGTGACACCACCTATGTTGTAGGCAGCTAAACATGTGGGGGCCGTTACAACAGCTTTGTTTGTCAATTGTTGAAGGAACTTGCTGATGATTTTGATTAAGAATATTTTTCCTGATCCAGCTTCACCACTCACGTACATCAGTATAGGTTTGTAATTTTGGCAGGTACTTTCTTTATTTTCGTGTTGAACACCATGTACAATTTCCTTTGTTACGTCTTCAAAAACGGTGTGCTGATCTTTGTTAAGTTTTGCTTGTTGTACAGTTAAGTCCTCTGTATCTTCTTAATACTGATACAAGGTGTTTTCTACTTCTGCCATAGCTACTTCTGCCTCATTTGCTATTAGTGGTTGTCCGAGTGGTTCTTGACTTCCTGTTACAGAAGGATGACTACTGTTGGAATAGTCCTTATCTAGTTGGGCCTGAAGTTCCTTTTCCTGTTGCTGCTCATTGTGTAACATTGTTTTGTACTGCGTAAAGTTCACATCAGTGATAGCGCTTTCATTTGCTTTAAACACATTTTCATAGCAGTCATAGTTATCTAGTATGTCTTCCTCTTTTCTCCATGGTTTAAAAACTTGTAACAGAGACATGTAATATAGTTCTTTCTGCTGAGGAGTTTTTAATGATCATTTTACATGATTTATTAAGGTTTGTTTGGTAAGTTTCACTAAGCTCCCTTGACAATTGGTCACTCTATATCTACCTTTGCTTTCATCAGGTTTTATATTAGTTTTGTATGCAATGTTTTGAGCTATGTGGTATAGGCACATGCTTTCCAAAGTGCTACTCCTGTTCGGATAGTATGTTTCCGTAAATTGTTTTTAGAATGTCTTGGCTGTTGGGATCATTTCTGGCAATTGTTTCTATGTCCTCATATGATTTCAGAACTTTTCTTCTAGATTTAGCAGGACCAAGACTTAGCCACACTATGTTGCCTGATTTTCCATACAAAGCAGTACCGGTTACACGATCTGCTGCTTCATATGCACCACATTCTCTTTTTTTGTCTGATGCCAGGTCATCCCAGAGGTCTTGAAGCACTGTTTTTTCTGCTTTTGTTAAGTAGGCTGTAACATATTGTGCAACAGCAGTAGAATTGTCTGCAATGTACTGCACATCTATGTTTGCATTCCATAATAGGGAAATGATTACATTGTAATCATTGAAATATGTTGATTCTTCTGTTCTTTTTATGTAATACGTATTCTTAGGTGATTTACCTATAACCCTATGTCAAACTGAAGACAGGAAGTTGTTTACTGGTAACTGGTCTAGGGAAACCAAAGCGGCATGTGGTGTAGTATTTACCTTTGTTTTTGTATTTGCAGTGACAATATTTGCCACATTTGTGTCTTTGAAATTGTAAAATCTGCCCATTTAGCTCTCTATGTGTCTGTTGTGAAGGGATTTCACAAGTGACATATTTTTGGATAAACTTCAAAACAGTTGTATCACTGTTGTGACCAAATTTAGGTGCACCTTTGATCCATAACAGCATGTGAATATGTGGTGCTCCTCTCGTTTGATATTCTTTTCTCCAAAAGAAGTGTTGCACTTCACCAAAGGGAGGAACAGTTTTATTGCAAATAGTAAGTGTAGCATGGCAATGAAACGATGATGGAAATATCTTGACACATTAACTGGATCTAGAGAGCAAAGTTCTCCAGGTGTTAATATATCTATGTTGATTTTGTTGCCGTTTGCTATGTGTAGGAACTCATGTAAATCTTCCCATGAATATTCTGCACAACTTAGTGTAACAAACCAAGTCGGTGGTCCAAGGTTTCTGATCATACAACACGTGTCTCTGTGCCGACGGAACCAGTATTCCTTTGTACCACGCATGATTGCAAACAAATTTGTTATACTTGATTGTAAAACCTCATCTTTTCACTAATTCACTTTCACAGAGTAGGTGGAATATGTATTCCACATTTTGTCTAAATCTGGGATCTTGTGAATACATTTGTAATGAGCGGTATTCTGATGCCCCAATCTGAGTAGGTCTATCATCGTACCTTACACCTTTGCCAGTAGGAAATAGCTGTGGGAAAGCATGCGCTTCTATACTTTTTTCCCATATACTCATTGGTAAACCTTTGGTTTGCCGCATTTGGTAAGTTTCTAGTGCATCATCTATGCTTTCATTGGAATGCAATGGATGAATTGTGTACTGGTCCAAAAGAGTGGATACTGTAGCAGGATCCAGAAGTTCGAATTGTCCAGTTTCTGATGGCTCTTGAATTATTTCCATTGTTTCCCTTAAACTTTCTTCAATATTTATTTCCTTGTAGCACTTGTTATTGTCTTTTAGATATTGCAATGCTTGTCTAGCTTTATGCAAGTCCACCAGTTGTTGCCAAATTTTTTTGTCTTTTGTTGGTACACCATTTACCAAGACTATTAAAGAATGCTCTATTGAACGTTGCACTCCTAGAGTGTGTACATTTTCAGTTAGATCTAATGGCAAATAAACTACTTTACCACGAATGCCTTTCGCCAATTCAGAGGGAGGTAATTTTGCTGTTTTTGGATGAAGGCGTATAATTGCTTGAAATGGGTGAACTGTTTGAATTATGATGCTCTCATGCAAATTGAGTTGTTGCAGGATTTTTGGTCGTGCGAACAATTCCAAATTATTGGTAATAGCACGTGTAGGAGTGTGGTTGTTGTCTAATTTTGTAGTATAGTAACTGCAACATATTAGGCGTTCAGTTAGTTAATATTTGTTTTCTGCTAAAAGGTAGAAAGCTAATTCAATCCATTTGGAATCTTCATTGTCTTCTATTCTGTATGTTTTGTCCACATTTTTTGTGTTCCTTTTGTAAAACGTTCTGCGGCAATACACACACACAGCGTTTGGTACTTCAGCCGATGCCCTTTAAATTTTAGTATTTCTTTTCTGTATGTGTGTAATAGAAGGTTGCTAAGTGCAGATTTGTTGCTACTATGCTGTAAAACTACTGCATTTTGTAAGTGGCTTTCACTTCCAAAATACTTTCTCTGAATATGGTCAATTTCTTCTTGTAAGTATTTGGGTGTACCATGCAGAAGAGTGTTATTTAAATTGCCTAATTCTGAAGCTAGACTTTTTGCATAGTATATTTTATACACTAGATTTCTAACATTTGAATGATGTACTGATATCCTTTTGATATCATGGAAGGTGCTTTTGCAAATAGGCCCAGAAATGCAGGCTAATGAATATCCTTGTAGTCTTGTGTATTTGCGCACTGGACAAATATCCATATTTTGCAGCACTTTCATTTTACTTTTGTCTTTCCCTTTTACATACAGATTGAGGAACTGACATAAGGATTTGAAAGCTTTGTTTTGAATGGCACACATTGATGTGCACGGCCATTTGTATACTGGACGGTGTGATCCTGTCAAATCGAGATGTAATTCTGAGTTTTCAGGGGATACTTTTGTAAGCAGTGTTTCTTGTTCCATGATGGTACTATTGATTTTCTCATACCCTTGTCCACTGCTATGGATGGCAATTGATTTTGTTTGTTTGCTTCCTCATTAAAATATGGTTTTGTGGTTGTCATGTGACTCCATTCACCTCCACAAACATTTAAGAAATTATTTTTGTTCACATTCCGTTTATGGCTGAGTTTCTTTTGTAGTTTGGTACTTAGTTTGGTTAGTGCTTTCATCCTACTTAACACTAATATAAACAACTACCTTTTGTTTGTATTAATGTGAATAAGGCTGTTTGTGCCTTTCTAAGAGATGTTGGCATGTCCTCATTCCACAATGAAAACATTTTGTTTCGCAGCTCTTTCATTTTCCGCAGAGATGGAGTCCATCTCACATATGCTGGCAATCAGATTTTTCTTTGCAATGTACAAAATGCATTGCAAGCTCTTTTGCATTCAAAATAACCTATGTGACAATCCGTTTCCTCCAATCCACAGTTTTTGACCCACACAACACACCACTGAAAGGCTCTTTTCAGAGCCACCACTTACTCCCAGCGTCCACTTCATTGGGTTTGCTCTGCTTGCACCCTCCTTTTTTGTGTGTCCTACAACTGTCTGTGAACGTTTTCACAAATGCGCTGAGGCCTACATCAGTCACTTGATAGTTCTATTGTTAAAATGAGAAAGGCGGCTCTGAAAAGAGCCATTTTTTTTTTATTTTTGTTGTTTTACACTTTCCTGCTTTTGGCCACACGACACACTAGGAGAGGAAGGGACACCAACCACAGGGATAAGAAATTGCAAGTGCACTAAGAAAGATATAGGGTGAGCTTCACTTAGGTAAGGAGCAGATCTTCTGGTGCTCTGTGTACGTAGCCTCAAAAGCACTTTGAAAACTCTCCCCACTGCAGAGTACTGCGTCACAATACATACACACTATTGTCACCTTTGAAAGGTAAGGGTCAACAGCATTGCGAATGACTTGTGAGGCAGCTGGAGGGAACCGCTCCCCCACAGGAGTGTCTCTTGTGGTGAGAGGATTGGACACGAAGGATACTGTGGGGGATCTCAATCGACTACGCTCTTCACATGGCACCACCTTGCGAATGTCCGCACTGTGGAATGAAGTGAGGGTCGCTTCATGGTTCAGGGTCGTACCAAAGCTGTACGCATCAGGTCTCCCGTGGTGACCTGGCACTGGTTACAGCTCACCAGGTTCACACATGCTTTTGGTACGTTCCCATGAATGTTCCTCCTCTTCTTCCCCAATCTCTACATCCTACCCCCTTTATCTCTCTGCAGGCCCTTGGGGAGGTGGTGGTGGGTTTGGGGGTGGTGCAGAGGCTAATGAAGCAACAGCATCCATGGATGGCATACCAATTACTTTCCTTTTGGTCACTACAGCAGTAAAGGCAGTACACCTCAATCTGCTCAGCCTTGGGGAATTACTCTCCACCACTATGTTAAATGTGTGCACCGTCACAGCTTTTTTTAAAGATTGCTGCCCATCTCCAAATCTCCTCTCTCTTTTTCTCCTTATCTTTTTCTCCCCTATCTTTCTTTTTCTCACACACTACTATCGGGGGCATAGTTTGGCATGCTGTGTGACCAATTAAAGGCTTGTCCTGGTGAAATAAATGACCATTGTTATGTGCAGTAGTTTTTGTCAGGTTCATGCATTCCCTGCTTACTATTTCCGTTTGCATTTCACTGTTTTCAACTCTAGCCACCGCCCCAGCATTCTGATTCGCTGTCTCTAATTCCCCCACAGTTCTACTTGTCTTATTCTCAAGGAACACCTCGCTTAGATATTTTCTAGAATCTAATCACAGGTGGTTCTGCCTTCCAATCCTAGATTTGTTCTGATCCTTTTTATATGCTTTTTTCCCCAGACTCACACCCACTATTTAGTCATACTGCCCCCTTCTACATTTTTTTCCATCACTGATACCGTTTCAATGACCTTCTGTTGCAGCAACCAATTATTTGATTTGGATGAGTGTGGTATCATGGTAATGGTTATGGCATGTGCTACTCATCAATGTGGCAGATAGTCAAAGTGGCCATTTCTTTTGACCTTTGACCTCAGAACAATTATTTTCGATTATATTAACACAACCCTTGTACAGATTTAGAAAAGGGTGAAGCCATTGCATTTTCTTTGTAACTGTGGAATCGCTATAGACAAATGTGGTTTCATCTCAAATCAATGCCACATTCTTTCCTATATAATATTCAGGTTAGTTTGAGATGCTTCAGCATTTATACCTTGACTACAAACTCATTCACCTAAAAGTGTTTCTTTTTATGCTACAATGTATTTCATCTTCTAGGCACCAAGTAGGGCATAACCTTTGACCTCAAAATGAGCATTTGGAAAGTGTTCCTGTAATTTGTCAGCAACCATTGATTTGACATGGATGAGTGTGGTATCAGGGTATTGGTTATGGTATGTGCTACTCATCAATGTGGCAGATAGTCAGATTGGTCATTTCATTTGACCTTTCATCTCAGAATAGTGATTCTAAATATGATTCTTGGTTATATTTTCACAAATGTTGAATGGATTTACAAAACTGTGGATCCATCAGTAATGTATTGATGTGTACTAACCCAGGAATTTGAATGGAAATTATGGTTGACCTTTGATCTTAGAACAATCTTTCTTAATGGGTATTTGGCAATTGTTTTGAAACTGTGGAACCAAATTGACAAGTGTGCCTTCCCATGAAGTAGTCAGATATGTTTGGTGGTTATATCTTATACTTGGAATACATTTCTGTTTTCCTGCTGGGGGGTATATTTTCCATCTCTTTTGTACAGATCATGAAATACACAAATACAGTGGATATTGTCACTTTCTGTAATCAGACTCCTCTCATCTCTTATTTTTAGACATTCTGTCTCAATTGTATTACTTGGAGAGCTCTGTGAGTGATTAACTGAACCCTTCACCACTCTCACAACTCGCACGCCCTCCTAAGAGTAACCCTTGCTGTTCGGTAACACTACCCTGTTCGAATTTGGCTAGAAATTAGTGATAGTGATTTTCATGATATCAGAATACTGTGGCTTCTCAGAATCTGTCCACATCGCTGATATTGTCAATCCATCTTAACAAACATCACAACTTTCCTTTGATAATCAACTTGCCCACACCATAAATGATAAACTGCATGCCTCTTCTAAAGTTACCACACTACAAACTGGACTTTTCCCCTAACCCATCTTTCTTCTATCCTCATCCACACCATAGGCTCTCATCAAGAGGAGGGACTCCAGAGAACAATCAGATTCCAGTAGATTCATTTGAATCTACCCTATTCCTCTCTATCACCTATCCAGCTAATCCAGAATATGGCAGCAAGACTTATCCTTGGCCTCAAGCTCAGGGACAGGGCCGAGTCTCTCCTGCCCAAAAACTCTTTACTGGTTGCTGTAAAGATCAAGGTCAAATCCCTCAGCATCATACATAAGGCTGTATGGGGCCAGGGACAACGCTAACTGCAACTTGCTCTCATTAAATACTCTCCCTGTAGACCTCTACGTTCCTCCGGTACCAACCCTCTGTGTGTCAAGCATTTCACTACAAAGATGGCCGGAGGCTGATCTCTTTCCTCAGCTGGCTCCTTCTTATGGAACAGCCTCTCCTTTCCTCTTCATCTTGAGCCAGACCTCCTCAAATTGTGGAAGCTCCTCAAGACTTTCCTTTTCACCTCCTCTTTACCTTCTTTCCTCTCTGCTAATCTCACAGTCGCTGTGATTGGTGACCAGGGTCCTTATGTGTCCTTTGGGGCCCTCGCCTCCCACACCCAATTGCCTGCAGCCTCTGCCTACACACAATACTTGCCTTGGCACTTACTGGCCTTCACAACTATAGGCCTGCACCTACCCATATTTTTCTTTCTTTTTTACGGATTAAAGTACCATAGCACTTCCTACACTAGGCACTTACACTTGCTGCTCACTCGCGAGCATGTGCGCTCAAGCACTTCCCCCCTCTCCCTCTTCCCCTCTCCTCTCTTTGCACTTGCACACTCTGAATGCTCACAAGGCCTAGTAGGCTATTCTCTGTCCTCCAGTGTATTCATTGTTTTTCTATCCCATGTTCCCTCCCTGTTTCCCTCTGCGGGCTTTGAAACACACTGTACTTGGTGTATAAGGACCTATCAAATGCATAATAACTAAATAGATAAATATTGAACATTAAGCCCCCAACAAGATCAAAATATCATTCCACCTTCTCTCAATCCTGTTACAACCAGACAAAACTATTTTAGGAAATTAAAATTTTAAACTCACAGTGTGAAAATAAAGCACAATTAATTGCTAGTGGTTGCCAGTAGTTCACTGATATATTTAGAAATGCATTTATCTATTTATAAAGGGGTGAAGCCTAATGTAGTGGGAATCCCTGGTCCGTACAGAAGACGATGACCGAGCCCACTTGCAAGAGAAAATGGATGCATAGATTTTGCTGTCAACCAGCTGCCCAGAAGAGCACAAGGGGACAGAACTTAGTGCCCCGCTAGGCGAACCGATGGGTGGGTTGGATAGACGCAAACTGCATAGGCCTAATCTAGTGGCGAGTCCTGGTCTGCAGTGCTAGATGCAGAGATGACAATGCCCAGGTCCACCTTCAAGAGAAAGATGCCTGCAGAGTTTTTGCTGTCAACCAGCGGCCCAGGGGAGCGCAAGGGGGAGACCTTAATGCCCCATCAGGCACTCCGAATGGAGGTTTGAATAGACGCAAAATCATAGTCCTAATCTACTTGGAAGCCCTAGTCTGCTATGGTGGATGTAGAGGGGTCGATGCCCAGGTCCACCTGCAAGAGAAAGATTGCTGCAGAGATTTTGCTGTCAACCAGCTGTCCCGGGTAGCACAAGAGGCAGAACTTAGTACCCCATCAGGCGCTACAATGGGTGGGTCGGATAGATGCAACACAAAAACATATGCAGAGATGTTGCTGTGAAATAGCTGTTCAGGGGAGCACAAGGGGCAGAACATAGTACCCCGTCAGCATGCACATTTGCGAGTTGGAAAGAGGCAAACTGAATAGGCTTAATCTAGTTTTTGCTGTCAACCAGCTGCCCCGGGAAATGCAAGGGGGGAGAACTTAATGCCCCCTCAGGTGCTCCGAAGGGTGGTTTGAATAAATGCAAACTGCATAGTTCTAATCTACTTGGAAGCCCCAGTCTGCGATGTTGGATGTAAAGGGGTCGATGCCCAGGTCCACCTGCACGAGAATGATGGCTGCAAAGATTTTGCGGTCAACCAGCGGTCCCGGGTAGTGCAAGAGGCAGAACTTAGTGCTCCGTCAGGCACTCCGATGAGTGGGTTGGATAGATACAAACTGCATAGACCTCATCTAAAGTATCATATAAATGGAGGAGACAAACCTGAGAAAAGATTTTACATTCATAGAGCAAGACGAGTTCTGGTAATAAACTTGGATTCGAAAGTCACCACATGCTGCCCACAGAATAGGTATTTGATCTACTAACCAAATGACCTGGAAGTTGATTTCAATGATCTTCAACACGTGTCTGCACATTTATCTAATAGTGTGAATAGACATTAACAGCCACTGTTCCCAATTAAATAACTCCAAAACCATAGAGAAAATAAGTCAGTTATACAAAAGAGGCACAATCCCTCTCCCCACCCATTACAGCTGATGTCAGTTGTTTGAGTTCCATGTCTAAGCAGGCTAACAGTTCAACCTATTACAAAGACACATTCCCAAACCCTCACTTCTCTGCAACCAACTCACCCACCTCCAAATCTCCAATTACCTTAGCTACAGGCCACCTATCACTTGGTAATTGAATGCCTTCCAGTACCCAATCCAACTTGGCAGATCTAACTTGGAGAAGCCTAGTTGGTGGAGGCATCAGCATTTTGCAAAGTGTCAAGTATGCACTGGATGAGAGACAGTGGATATGGTGTGTAGCAGAGGTTCCCTTTTGTAACTATTCCTGATAAACTAATGCTTTTTCATAATTGAGTAAATGCAGTGTCATCCTGGAATATTAGCTTCAGCGCTTTGGTACCGCAGTGCAAATATGGGTGTCTAATAAACTATTCTGACTATTGCTTTATGCAATTTTAACACCCCTTAACAATCTTTAGAACCACACCACACTGAGGGTATGTTTTTCAATAAACACTTTCTGGTGCTAGTAGCGAGAAAGTAGCGTCATTTGTCTTGCTGAATGCCATGTGTATATACTAATTCACCTCAGACACTGACATACCACCGACATCCACTCAACTCTACCCTATGATATATTCACAATTTACCCACATGACACTTTAAGACCAATTGAGTAATGAGAATGGGTGTGGGTGGAGTGAGAAGAGTAGCATTGTTACAGGTTAGAAAGCCAAGACCATCTTAAGGTTTCTCAGGACCTGGGCATATTCCCTCTCCTTAGAAATGCAACAAAAATGCAACAAAAATAGAAAACTCTCGCCCCTTCCTCATCTCACAACCCTCAGCATGCCATCTAGTCATCAAATTAAAAATGGTTATTCCCAGAAGGTCTTTGATTCCCCCGCTTAATTTAGTATCAGATTGCAAATGTTCAGGTGGCAAGCTACTAGCCAGCCATAAAAAAGGTCTATTGCCACCTCAGTTGTATACATTCGCAGAGCATTAAGCTGAGTGGTATGTTATTGCGTCAAGCTACCTACCAATATCTAATAGATGACCTAAATAATATGTTATCACGCTACTCAACGGTAGGAGTGTGCTAGCATGGATCAAGTCAATGAACTACACCCTAAATCATAAAAGTAAAATGCAACAGAAAGACTCTATTCCATGTGCTCCTTAACTCCCGAGTGAATTTTACATAGGCCTATACTATGTCAATTAGACATTCATGAACAGATATTCCAAGTCTCTAATTGAAAAATTGAACAAACAAAGCAAACTTTAACACACAGTCTTAAGATTGTCTAAACAGTCAATGCCAACACATGTTTCGACCTTCACAAGGTCCTCATCAGGGTTTGATATTAAATCTACATTATTTCACATATTTAGAAACAAAATCAAAAGAATTGTGGGTGTTCCCCCATTTTTACAATAGTGGGTACAAGAAACGTATTTAGGCTGCTGTATAGATGCAGCACACAGAGTAGTAGAGATAAAAAGAATAAGCATATTACGGCTGTTCATATTATATGATCTGGTTTGCTGCCTCACAGAATGTGCAGGTGCTCAAGCAACAATAAAAGATACAGGTAGCAAGCAACAATGGAGGTATATATAGATCATTGGTATAGACTTAGATTTTAGGGGATGGTGCATATATGAAAAAGAAAAACTGACAACGGAAAGCATTTACCTTCAAAACGGTTGAACATCAACTCCCTCTCACACTGGTCCCCATCAGAGTTCCATAGATACACAAACACACACACACACACACACACACACACACACACACACACATACACACACAAACACACACACACACACACCACACACTTACAGATAGAGTGAAAATAACCACACCCACACATGCACACACACACACACACACACACACAGTCTCATCAGAGGCAACGGTCAAGCACCCGAAGCATGGATCCAATACATCACCTACTTTGCACTGGATGCAGGAAATGTCAGCAGCAGAATCATAGAGGTTTCTCCAGATTGTCTGATGTGTTGAACACAAAGGCAGCAACAGGCAGTATCTGTGAAGGAAGAGTGGAGGTCAAGAGAGCACATACTCTTTCTCTCTTGAATACAGTCACAACAAAAAGATTATCTCGCACAATCATGCCCTCTTGCATACACCTAGTTACAACCATTTGCCTCATCATAAGAATATGCCTCTTCCAAAGCAATTGACAGACACATAAAGCACACTTGCAGATACCCACATTCACCCACCAATTGTCATGCTCAGGCCCAAACAAAACATAGATAGGGCAGCACTTCTCTGAAAGCCACAGAAATGTAAGGGCATGGAATGATATACTAAATGTAAGTACCCCATCAGAGAATCACTAACCCAGATTTTGCATTGGAAGCAACAAGGGCATAGGCAAAGAAAAGCATGGATAAAGCCCCACCCACCTTCTTAGCCTTTCTTCTTCTTTTCTGCGCTTAACTCTGTTAGGGAGAATTCTTCAGAATGCTTAATGTCCCTTACCGACTGAGTCCCTCAGCAGCTTTGCTGGATTTCTAGGATTTATTTTGTTTCACCTGGTAAGAGTGTGAGCCTTTTTTCCAACTCTTACATGTGTTTTGCTCTGTGTGTTTAACATGTTTGTGTTCATAGACTATGGGTCTTCACCTACTCCATAGGCATCATCTTTTTACTGTGTGTTACACAGCACCTTCAGTGCAGTGACACAGTGTTGTCTTTTGGTATCTACCATATTTTCCCTACTGTGGTTCATTTAAATAGCCTTGGTACTGTTTTAGGATATCCTGGTAGCCTCAAACTTAAATCTGCTGGACCCCATTTACTTTTATTTGGTTCCGGCTGGGTTTATTTGCCATTTCTTTTTGTAAAGGTCTTTCTCGTGTTTTACTCTGAGTGCCAAACCAGGTTTGGTCCTTTGTTCGCCGTCCTTTGGCGGGCTTCTGCACAGAAACCCTCCTTAGGTGCATGAGTGTCTGGGGGGACAGGATGTGAGGGAGGGGTTTTTGGCCCCCTGCACAGGGTTCCCTTGGAAACCCAAGTTGCACTCTGGTTTGATTGGCTAGGTGCCGGTCCCTGCTGTGTAATTGACAGACAGGCCGTGTGAATGGGGCAAAAACTGCATAAAAAGCTGGTCTCTGGGACTGAGAAGACAGAGTCGTCACTGGATCAAGAGAACCAAAGAGAAGCTGAAATAAGAGGACCACTACCATGACTGAACCTCCCAGTGAAGCCCTGCTGCTGGTCTGAATCTCAAAACTTCGATGACAGAGAAGATCTGCAAGGAATCTTCTTAGCTTGAGCTGGTGGTACCAAACGATTTGCCAAACACAAAGCAAGGCCCCACTCCCCTGGTCGAATTTGCTGTGCAACGCTGCACTGAACCGGATAGCCAGGAGGCTCGGACACTGTTTGGGTTTTAAGGAGCGCACCTTTTATTCATTGCTTTGCTCTGCTGCTGGTTTCTTCCCTGGGCAGTGCAGGACCCTCCAGTCTTCCTACTTCGTGTCAGTCCGACAGTAGCTTCAGGAACCATGAGCCTGCAGGACCTGCCAGGAACGTCTGCCTCAGCTACAGCCTTCTTCTTCATTTAAGGTACTGTTCAAACCCGGTTGTTCGTTCTGTCGACCACGGTGAAAGTGTTTGAAATCTTTTGCCAATCGAAGGGCTTGTCCTTCTCTACTCTTTTACATAACTTTTCTTCCGACCAACTTCATTACGAACTCTTGGCAAAGACTTAACCGCGAACTATATTGAACTGTTTTGATCCTCTGCAAAGACTCTGTACCATTAACATTGGCCCAGGCCTATTGATTTGAAACCTCATTGTAGCAAGCCTTTTCTAGATTGCCCTGTCTACTTACTTGTTGGTGCTGCTTAATTGTGTATAACATTGTCTTTGTCCCTTTTTAATTGATGGAGTGCCATTTTGCTCACACTTCATTTTGACCCTAACTTGTCCAGACTTCATTGGGTGTTGTGTAGTAGTTTAAGAGTGTGTTTTTTCTGCTGATTTATTTAGTGAACTGTTTTACAACTGATGTGTAAATAAATGTATATTCTTTTACTCAGAAACCTTGAGTCACTGTTTGTTTGAAACATAGTTATTGCTGTCCTTTGTGTAAATCTTGATACTGCTCACTTTACTCTTGGGATAAGTCTGGCTGCTCAGCCTTCGCTACCACTTTACTGTGTAGTACAGACTTGCAAAGGTGAATTTATACTTACACTTGTAGTCTTAATTGTGTGTGGTGTTCCAAAGGGAACTGCATATTATTCTGCCTTACAAACTCTTAGAGCATGGGTGTCTCTTGCCCGGGTGTCCGAATGTGAAGGGCAGCTGAAGAAAAGTGCAATTCCTGTTTGGACCGGTTTGGACCGGGAAGACCAAGGACCTGAACACCCTGCTCAGTCAACAGGTAAGCACGCAGTGACGTGTGTTTTATCCCTCCGTCCCCACCGACCATGCCCACCATCATCAGGCAATGTCAATGTCATCACCCCTCCTCTAAGGCATGGAATCCACAATGAGGTAACCTCACACACATCAGCCTGAAGCCCATCAGGACCTCCTCACCCTCCACAACACGGAAGCTGATGCTCGCCAACCTCTGCTCAGCTACCACACATGCAGCAGACATCGTCATCCTCATCACTACACAAGACCATGATGCAATCTTCTTAACTGAAACCTGGCTGATGCCCACCTCCTCCAAAATCCTAGATGTACTTGTCCCCGATGGCTACAGCATCCAACACAGAGACCAGCCGAAAAAGACAGGCGGAGGACTCTGATTCATCCACAAGACCTTGTTGCCCTGTACAAGACTTGACATTGACAACCTTACCTCCTTTGAAGTTCTCTCCTGCTGCTCCAACCGATGGACAGTCACGTTCCCTCTCATCTACAGACCACCCAAACCCAGCACTGCATCAGAGACTCCCACAACCTGGTCACCACCATGTCCCTCATGCACGCCAACAACATCTTCCTAGGTGACTTCAATCTTCCAGGCAATAAGGCCACCAAGTAGATGAAGGAAGCTCTCCTCTGCCTTCTCGACACCCTCAGCCTCACACAGCACAAGAAACACCCAGTGCACGAGCAAAGGTAACATCCTCAACCTAATCATCACTGCACTGCCTTCCCTCCATTACAGCTCTCCTCTCCCACTTGAATGGTCTGGCCACCAGGCCATGCCACTTAACATCCTGCACACCACACCAATTAAGCACTCCCAGTAGAAATCCATCAGACAAACCTTCAGGTCCTTCAGGAACTTCCCGGTGGAAGCCCTCAGCTATCTCCACCTCACATGGAACGAACACCCACAACCACACTGTGATTCTCTAAGGGAAGCACTCAATGCCACCCTCTCAGCCACCATCAACCGACACACCACTCCGAAACAACGCACCTGCCAACCAAAGCAATCAGCACCCTGCTACAAGCAGGAACTCAACCTCAGCAAAAGTCATCAGGAAACAAGAGAAAATGTGGCACTGCTCCTGGAGCGCATCTGACCTGGTGCTCCTCAAGGATCTCAGAGCAACCTGCCAGCAACTAATCAACACAGCCCAGGCCTCCTACTATTAGAACACTGTAGCAGAACCCGACAACACAAGCAGAGCTCTCTTCAAAGGGGTGTAAAACTGCATCAACCCGCTAGGCGACCCTGCCATATCACACTCCATTGAAAAATCCACTGCCATCAACACCTTCTTCATTGACAAATCAGCATGATTCGCCAGCACATAGACACCAGCTCTCCATCCACAGACCCACCTCACCTCCCTCATCGCAAAATGTTTACAACCCAGACAACATTCAAGACCTGGTCGAACCATGGCTGCACTCAAAGCCACATCATATATAGGCAACATTCTCCATTCTAAAGACCCTCCCTGCAGAAGCTCTCCTTCCCACCTGGAAATCAACAGCTGCCTAACTCGAGGCACCTTCTCATTGAGACTAGAGAGATGACAAGTCCTCCCTCTACTAAAAAAGCTCAATCTGGATCCCGACAACCAAGGTAATTATCCCCCCATCACCCGTCTTCCCTTCCGAGGTAAGATCATTGAGAAAGCGGTAGCCATGCAACTGCAGCAACACATCAACACCAACAATCTCCTCCAAACCTACCAATGTGAGTTCAGAGCTAAGTGCACCACTGAGGCGTCAATCATACAGGTAGTCAATGATACCATCAACATCCTTGATGACGGTCATGCCAGCCTGGTTCTACTTATCCCCTTTGCCGCTTTTGACACAGTAGACCACCAGACACTCATGGACAAACTATATTGGCGTGTGGGGATCAGCAACCTTGTCCTACGCTGGTTCAAGTTCTTCCTCGCCAACTGCCAGCAGATTGTTCAGAAGGACTCATCTAGATTGCCAATGCTAACCATCACCTGTGGAGACCTGCAGGGTTCCATCCTCTTCCCGGTGATCTTCAATCTATTCATAGAGCTGCTGGGTCCCCTCCAAGACACACACAAAATCCACATCTACCAATATGCAGACAACACATATCTATACCTGATGATTGACTCCATCAAGGACATCCACAGGCTCAAAACCTGCCTCTCGCTAGTCCAGTATTGGGTGTCCAGTGCAAACTTAAACTCAACCCCTCCAAAACTGAAATCCTACTCCTCACCAACAACCCCCGAAAACCCAGTTAAACAGACCTGGCTATCAACCATGAACCCTGGAGCTTCTCATCCAAGCAAACCTCCTGCGCAAAGTCCCTTGGGTTCCACATTCCTCACCACCTCTCCTTCACGGCCCTCCCTCTTGTGGAAAGTCAAGTCCTTCCTCCCTGTGGATAGCTTTAGGACTACCATTCAAGCACTGATCCTATCCCACCTGGATGAGGACAATGCCCTCCCCGAAGGCCTCCTGTCACCTTCCTTTGTGCCCCTGAGAAGTGCCGGAAGGCATTTCAGCCTTGCTTGCCACGCCAGCCGTAGTACGATTCCACTTACCTCACCAGCGTTCCTGCTTACCTGCCTTCCAGCACGTCTCCGGTAAGTGGTCTGTGTGTCGGGTCTGTTCTGCTGTATGTTTGTGTTGTGTATGTTGAGATGGGGGGAGTGGGGTGTGTGTCAGATGTGTATGAATGTTTGTTTTTGAGTGTTTGTGTTGTGTATGTTGAGATGGGGGTGGGGGGGTGTGTCGGATGTGTATGAATGTTTGTTTTTGAGTGTTTGTGTTTTTTATGTTGAGATGAGGGGGTGGGGGGGTGTCGGATGTGTGTGAATGTTTGTTTTTGAGTGTTTGTGTTGTGTATGTTGAGATGGGGGGTGGAGGGTGTGTCGGATGTGTATGAATGTTTGTGTTGTGTATGTTGAGATGGGGAGTGGGGGGTATGTCGGATGTGTATGAATGTTTGTTTTTGAGTGTTTGTGTTGTGTATGTTGAGATGCGGGGTGGGGGGTGTGTCGAATGTGTATGAATGTTTGTTTTTGAGTGTTTGTGTTGTGTATGTTGAGATGGGGGTGGGGGGCGTGTCGGATGTGTATGAATGTTTGTGTTGTGTATGTTGAGATGGGGGTGGGGGGCGTGTTGTATGTGTATGAATGTTTGTTTTTGAGTGTTTGTGTTGTGTATGTTGAGATGCATGTATGGGTGCATGCTTCAGAGTTTGAGTGCTGAGTTGGGGGGTTTGTGTCTGTATGGGTGCATGCTTGAGAGTGTGTGTGCTGAGTTGGGGGGTGGGGGGGTTCGGGTCTGTATGGGTTCATGGTGTATGCTTGAGAGTGTGTGCTGAGTTGGGAGGGTGGGGGTTCGGGTCTGTATGGGTGCATGCTTGAGTGTGTTTGGGGCATAGTGTTTGGTTGGGGGTGAGGGGGCCATGTGGCATAGTGTTTGGTTGGGGGTGAGGGGGCCACGGGCATAGTGTTTGTTTGGGGGTGAGAGACAGGGGGCATAGTGTTTGGTTGGGGGTGGGAGCAATGGGGCATAGTGTTTGGTTGGAGGTGGGAGCCATGGGGCATAGTGTTTGGTTGGGGGTGAGGGGCCCATGGGGCATAGTGTTTGGTTGGGGGTGAGGGGCCCATGGGGCATAGTGTTTGGTTGGGGGTGAGGGGCCCATGGGGCATAGTGTTTGGTTGGGGGTGAGAGACAGGGGGCATAGTGTTTGGTTGGGGGTGGGAGCCATGGGGCATAGTGTTTGGTTGGGGGTGGGAACCATGGGGCATAGTGTTTGGTTGGGGGTGAGGAAGCCTTGGGGCATAGTGTTTGGTTGGGGGTGGGAGCCATGGGGCATAGTGTTTGGTTGGGTGTTAGGGGGCCACGGGGCATAGTGTTTGTTTGGCGGTGGGAGCCATGGGGCATAGTGTTTGTTTGGGGGTGAGGGGGTCATGGGGCATAGTGTTTGGTTGAGGGTGAGGGACAGGGGGCACAGTGTTTGCTTGGGGGGTGAGGGACAGGGTCATAGTGTTTGGTTGGAGGTGGGAGCCATGGGGCATAGTGTTTGGTTGGGGGTGAGGGGGCCATGGGGCATAGTGTTTGGTTGGGGGTGAGGGGGCCATGGGGCATAGTGTTTGGTTGGGGGTGAGGGACAGGGGGCATAGTCTTTGCTTGGGGTATGAGGGACAGGGGGCATAGTGTTTGCTTGGGGGTGGGAAAAACAAAACCATATGTCACCGTACAGTAACCCCCAGGATGCACTCTAAAAGAGTCCCTCCGAACCCACAGTAATTTTAACACATTTTTGTTCTGGGACTTCGCATCACATCAAAGTCCCACTTTTCAATTGTATAAGACAGATTTTTATCAAAGTTTGTACACAGATATTCAGAGAACATAGTTCAAACAGGAGTTTTAATAGAACAACAAATTCAAAGAAGTAGACTTACTTCAAATAAATAATATATGCAACAAAATTTTGTTCATTCACAAAAAAACAGTTTCTGTTCATTCTAACCCAATAAGAAAGTATCCTTCACAATGTGCCCGTATTCACTCATAGGGCTTGTATTTTTAATAACAAAAACGGTAGTAACCAGTATTATTGTGTTTTAGTTGCTACACCATTTTACAGTTCATATAATAGAGATAGCTTCTTGCTCTGTTTCCAAATGTGACTATTGCAATGTTTAAAACAACAGCATGACTACTCCAAATGACTTCTTTGCAACACATATATCCAACTAGGCTCCAATAGGTGTTCTTATATGGCCAACGCGTTTCGGATTGGAAAACAATCCGTCTTCAGGGCATGGAAAGCCTAAATGTTCCTCAAGTCAAATTCACTCAGGAAGGAGCACCTGCGACAGTACAGACAAGTCCCCATTAGGGCGCTAATAACGTGAACAAAAACCTAGTTCAAACATCCACCGCTATCCACTAAAGTGTAAGGCACAGTGAAAAAGTGTCTACCAACACAGTCCCAATACGACAAATTAATAATGATCAAAGTAACTCAAGTGGTACTATTAACGTTATCACTTAGAAGAAAAGCATCGACTGTAGATTATTGTAACCCATGCTCAATTCACCTCAACGTGTAAATATTAATCCTATAGCCCCTGTGAGTGAAAAGAATGCCAGCACCAACAGGGGACCACAATACCCAAACACCACCACAGTGTTCACTAGTCCCATGCTCTCATTCTCCCATAACAAGAGTCACAGGAACCCCACCAAAGAAGGTAGTGAAACCAAATAAGGTGAAAAAAATAGAAACCTCACGACCGATGGAACCGGACCTCTGCTCTTAAGTCATACCACAGCAGTGGTCAGTACTCGCCTGTATCAACAAGACACAAGTAGTATTTAACATTAGGACCCCATCCATAATTCAGCCGTACAAAATCAATACAGTGCGTGTCCCAACCAAGTGCCGTGTCCACTTACCAGTAGCGAACTTCAAAACCCTTTGTTCGCGATGAAACAACCTGTACGCCGGTTGCCACAACAATCCACCCGACAGACAGGAACAGGTTCGCTCGAGCGCGCATGCGTAAAAAGCATACGCAGGCGGCGTCCGCCAGGCTGCGCGGACCAGTAAGCGAGTGCATACATCGTACGCCATTTTAGAAAGGTAAAGGAGTGTATACCTGTATATGGTGCAGCGCAGGAGCACTGTCTCCAAAAGACCCGGAGAAAGGTCCATAGCGACAAAGCAGCCCCGCGTGGCTGCCTGTGCCCAACAAATGACCAAGCAGAGGGGAAGGTGGGGCAGATCAACAAGATCTGCCCCAGTCCCCATGCTAAGTCATCAGAGACATTACCTCGAAAAAACAGAAATTAAATGTGCCGCAATGGGTTGATATGTCTGGACTCGAACAGGCGCTCCCCCGCAAATGAACGAATCAATTCAGAAATATATGGTAATATAGAGTAAAACTTAAATTCTACATGTAATTCACAAAAATGTAGTACATGCAATTAGAAAGTACAGTGTACAATATACATACAAATTCAACATATCATGACGTATACTCTGTGTTCATTTAACAAAAGATCAACATATTCAAAAATAACTCAAAGGTAACTGCATTTTCACAGCAACAAATACCTCATTAATTGAAAAACAAAATTGTGACAAACTTTAACAGATTCAAACCACTGAATTTTCTCATCATTGTATCTTCTTCATCTCCACAGCCAAATGTTTACAGACAAATGATACCGTTTCAAATAAAGCACATCAAGTCAAATTCAACATTCATGCATCTAGGGCTAAGGCAGTCCAATAGGTCAATCCACATGATCTCCCTTTGAAGGAGTTTTCTGTGAAGATCACCCCCCTGGGGCTCGTCTTGACTTGCTCAAGGATTACGCATTTAAACTGAGCTATAGAATGTCTAGCTGCATGGAAATGATTTGCGACAGGAGATTTTGGGTTATTGTTGCGAATATTTGATTTATGTTCAGACCAGCATGTTTTCACCTTCCTAGTTGTTAGTCCCACATAATACAGGCCACAGGGGCACTTCAGTCCATACACCACGTTTGTAGCATCACAGATACATGAATGCTTCAACCAGATTGGTTTTCCAGAATGGGGGTGTGTAATGTTGTTCCTTCTGATTATAATGGCACAATACTGACAGTTCTGGCATGGAATCGTACCTTTATGTGTAGTCTTAGGTGTGGGTGTCTGGATTTCAGCCTTTACCGAACTAGATCTTAAAGCTTTATTGTTCCTGTAGGCAAATCTAGGTACTTGGGGAAATAATTGTTGTAAATGAGGGTCCATTTGAAGCATCTGCCATTGGTTTTGAATTATCCTCCTGATTCTTGCACTCTGTGTTGAGTATGTAGTCACATACACCAGATGGTCATCTGTTTGGGTAGGTTCTGGAGTTAGGAGAGTTGACCTTTCTATAGATAATGTCCTTCCGGAAATCTCTTGAATCAATGTTGCATCGTAGCCCCTAGATATGAATTTCTTTTCCAATATTGTAGATTGTCTCTGATATTCAGATGTTTCCGAGATGTTCCGCCTATATCTCAAGAACTGGCTCATTGGGACACTCTCAATCGTTCTCCGTGGGTGGAAACTGATAGCTAACAACAAACTATTTCTGTCTGTTGTCTTTGTAAAGACTCTCGTTGCCAGTCTCTGTGTTAGGGTGTAAACCTTAATGTCCAAAAAATGGATCATTGATTGACTAGTTTCTGTTGTAAAACGAATCCTCGGATGCATTTGATTCATCATTTCAAAGAATACATTAAGTTCCTCCGCTGTTCCTGTCCATATCCCAAATATGTCATCGATGTATCGCACAAACAGGGATAGATGTTGCGATCTCGGTATTGATAACACATGTTCATGCTCCAGATAATACATACATATGTTGGCATAGCATGGGGCCATTGCTGCAGCCATGCTTGTGCCTAAGGTTTGAAGGAAGAATCTCTCACCAAATTAAAAAAAATTATTGTTGAGGACCAGTTTGAGAAGTGTTAGAATGAATACCGGATCTCCCTGACAGTTGTCAGATCTTAGTCGAATCCATTCCACGGATTCTAAGCCCGCGTTGTGTACAATATTGGTATAGAGGGATGTAACATCCATCGTGAAAAGGATATCTCATCCAACTTCAAACTGTACTTCTTGTAGTTTCTGTAAAAAGTGCATAGTGTCCCTCAAGTATGTGACCGTGTTCTCTATCAAGGGCTGTAGCAGTTTATCCAAATACTAAGCCAAAGGTTCCAGTATACTATTAGATGCAGCTATGATTGGTCTCCAAGGTGGATGCAAGAGTCTTTTATGTATCTTTGGCAAAATATAGATAACTGGTGTTATAGGGTGTTTATTTTCCAAAAACGTCCGTGTCTTCTCAGATATCACTCCTCTCACCACTGCATCGTCAAGTGTTTCTTGGATCAAGAGTAGGACTTGTGCTGTTGGATTAAAGGGAATTTCCCTATAAGTTTCAGGATCCACAAGCTGTCTTTCAATTTCATTCAATTACTCCTCTTTATCCATCAGGACCAAAGCGCCTCCCTTATCGACTGGTTTGAAAATAATATTAGTGTTATCCAATAAGTTCCTCAATGTCTGTTTCTCTCGCACCGTGAAATTTCCATAACCTCCACTTTGAAAGTGCAATTTCTTGAACTCACGAAGAACTGATTTCTCAAACACTGATAAGATGTGATTCTGGATCGGTGGATTAGACACACTTTTAGGTTTAATTTCCAGAAATGTCTGAGGACTTAGATGGTTGGGGGTGGGAGCCATGGGGCATAGTGTTTGGTTTGGGGTGAGGGGGCCATGGGGCATAGTGTTTGGTTGGGAGTGAGGGACAGGGGGCATAGTGTTTGGTTGGGGGTGTGGGAGCCATGGTGCATAGTGTTTGGTAGGGGGTCAGGGGGCCATGGGGCATAGTGTTTGGTTGGGGGTGACGGGGCCATGGGGCATAGTGTTTGGTTGGGGGTGAGGGACAGGGGGCATAGTGTTTGCTTGGGGGGTGAGGGACAGGGGGCATAGTGTTTGGTTGGGGTGGGAGCCATGGGGCATAGTGTTTGGTTGGGGGTGAGGGGGCCATGGGGCATATGTTTGGTTGGGGGTGGGAGCCATGGGGCATAGTGTTGCACTCCAAGAGTGAACTCAATAATAAAACTAAAACAGGCACAGTTAGGAGATGTACATCCTTTGCTTTTTTGAGGAAACCTGACTCAACGAAGGCCATACTACTCTTGGGTAACCCAAACAGCAAACTATAGCAGTCCAAAGTAATGGAATGTCAAATCAAGGGTCAATAAAATATATATAATTTAATTAAACAGACGATATACAATAACTAAATCGAAATAAATGATAACAATGGAAAATGTGTAGTACAATATGTAAGTTTGAAATGCAATACAAATCGTTACCCCTCAAAACATATTCTTTTTCCATGTGTTTAATACAAATTGGGGGTTGAAAAAGCCTCCTGACATGTCCCGCTTACCGCCCCGCCCACTTTTACTTTTCAGCCCACTATAGCCGTCATGTAAGGTACTTTCGGCCCTCTGTCAAAATCAGTTGTGCACCCCTGCAATAGATGTATGGTCCCTCTGGTCCATGATTATGAGTAGCCTGATGCAGATTTGATTACTTTTTCAGCGCATCACTCGCTTTTATTCACGCAAATTCCGAGATATGATACCCGTGAGAGTCAACACCATGCTTTTTACTGGTAAGAAGCACATTGAAAGTGCGTTCCTTTTTAGTACCTCAACAAGCAAATATGTTCTCCATTCCTAATCTCTATTTTACAACATATTTGCCACTTTACAGAACAGTCACCGTTACGACCAACCACAGGTTAGTGACAGCACAAGCTAAATTCAGTTGTGATGACGTGACACATCATTATGAGCCGATCTGATCTCTGCACTTCTTTTTTCTTATCTTGTGTATCGTTGCGGGATTCTCATCGCCTTAACACATATGTATAAATGCTGTGTATATCTATGCATCGTTGAATTTGAGAAAGTTCACATATCTGAATGTCAATGTATAATACAATACTGGGGGTGTGACATATGTTCTTTCCTGCTTTTTGGGGCTCATTGAATGACTTGGCAAATACTGTGACCTCTAAATATATGATGCATGTGATTTTATCTAACACATGTAATATGATGGCAATTCTGGAATGTCCTTCTCCTCCGGCAATTTTGAAACTATTGTGTATTTGCTTTTGTTATGGTTTGACGGTGTTGTGGTTTTTGATGTAATTGAAATGGCAACACTCTGAAATATGGGATAATCTTTACTGTAGACTGATAATACGCTGGCCCTGATGAAGGATGTTAAATCCGAAATGCATAGCCAACTATCTTTTTGAGGCATCTGCAATCAGTGAACTCTAATTACAATATACCAGTATAAAGAATAAATACCTTCATTTTTCGAAATACAACTACTTGTATTAAACTATATTTCACAAACTGATCAAGAGAACACACACCACATTGAAGTGGTATTTGGGAGTGCAGCCCACACCGCTGGCTTCACGATCAATGTTTTGTTTTTAACCCATAAAAATGTCCCATCTACCCCTTTCCCATTATTTCAAGTTTAATAACAATACTACTTTTACTACTACTACTACTACTACTACTACTACTACTACTACTAATAATAATAATAATAATAATAATAACAATAATATAAAAATGAATAGCACATTTTTATATAGCACTTCATGGCGGATACCTCCCTTATGTAAGAGCTTTAAAAGATGTTATCACTACCTAACTTAATGGTGTTCATTGTAATTAGATTTTTGTAAAGTGATCTTGCATAGCACATTTCTGAAATGTGTAGTGGCCCTGTGACGTATTGTTTTGCGAACAAAGAGGTGATTGTGTAAAATTAACAATGAACAAGCAACTAACGTGGAAGCATACTGTGCATACATGTTATAATTACAACATGGACGGGTCAGGTGAACACATGCTCCACATGCAAAACATGGCACCACCACTGGAGGTTACTGTGAACGAATTAATTCACTCACTACATTTTAATTTTGGTTTGGTAAAGGTGCAAATACAGCGCTGCCAGGGGGGCATTCCTTTCAGTTGTGGGAATGATGGGTACGGGGTGGGGCATCCCAGGAGGGGGGAACACCACTGGCAGCTGCACCATTTATTTTATGTCGTACATGCACAGAAGGAGCTTGAGGAATTTGTGGGACACACCCGGGATGGGGGCACCAAGGAGGGATGTGGGGGGGGACAGGGACCCAGGGATTGGGGAAACAGGCAGCGGGGGTAGCACAGTGTAATGTGAACTATACAATATCCACAACATATAAGACACAGGTCAGTAAAGCCACCTGAGTTTCCATACTGACACAGCAAGTATTTTGGGGAAACAGGAATTTCTCGAGCACTCTGACCTCGTGGATTGCTGGAGAAATGTTTCATCCAGACCGTAGTCGCTGGGAGCTGGGTCCAGCCGATACTTTCAAGGTCACTGAGCCAGGCTCCTGGGCACTCGCTGAGAAAGGAAGATCTCTAATTAATAAACACGGGTAAATTAAAGGAGCATCACAGTGGCATTAGCGGTTTCAAATGGCGCCTTGGCAGACGGGCCTGGGAAGAGGGTTGTGGGGTGCAGTGGTCGAAGTGGGCATGTTCATTCAGGAGCGGTGCTCCGCTACTTCTTATAATTAAGTTTTAAAATAAAAGTGTAGGAACGAAGTTGAAACTTGAACTTTCAGTGCACTGGACAGGACGTGCCCTTAAACAGTAGGTGCATGTATTTTGAGGTTTGTATTGTGCATGGTAGGGGACGCGGCAATGGGGTTTGTGGGGAGCCGTGCAGGCCAGTAGGGAACATAATTCCACTACTTCTTTCCGTAAACTTCGACCACTGGTGGGGTGAGGGTATGAGCCAGGAGGGGACCAATCCAGGGATGAGTTTTGTTTTTCTGAGGGTGCAACAGTGTCTTGTGGCCTTGTCCATGTCAGCAGGGCACCTCATTGGTCAAGATGCCATGTGAATATCTCTCCATTGACAAACCCAGGTTACAATGTGTTTCTCATGAGAACTGGCCCCCGGCAGATTAATAAGGTTCCGGTGGTCAGCACAACTATGTCATGACAAGTTTGTCATTGTGGGTGGTTTTGGGCAGAGAGGGTCAAGAGGGATTGCTCCAATCATGTTTGGTTAATGTATGCCCAACTATAGGGTACTGACATAGTGCACCAATAAGCTTTGTAGGATTAATAGTGTTGCTAACTTTGTTCTATTGTAAAAATGTTTAACTCTATAAAAAATGCAGCCGTGGTAGGCGGCGACGACAGCTCCCTTCTTTCAGTCCTATTCCACTGTGTTGAAGGAATTTTGCTCTCCCAGCTGAATCTGGACCAAGTTTTTGATACTTCCTGAAAGTTGAAAGCAACTTGTGCCTGGGGCTGCGACGACAGACAGACTCCGTGCCGCCACAATCTTGGAGCCGGAGAGAATGTGGACACATGGGTGACTCTCTCTCTGGTGGTATAGTGGGCCTCCTCCTGACCCTGGCATTATTTTTTGGCCACAAGTCGACGAGGCAGGCGGCAGCCCACAGAGAGTCAGCCAGCTGAGCCAGCCCAGTGCCCATTGCCAAGACTTATGAAGAAGACACTGTCTGCAGACCGCAGGCAGCCAGCAGGCAGCAGCACTAGTAGTGGCTGCGGCGCTCACAGCCAGCAGCCTGCCCCACCCTGAGCCTGGCCCCCAGCAGCAGCAGCAGACTGAGCCTCGGCCCGGGCCACTTTGCTGTCTGTGTGTGCATTGAGGCATCGACTCGAGGCCTGCTGCAGCCTGCCACACACCACACATCGCAGTCGCAGCGTCCAGTGTCGACGGTGAGTGCCACTGCAATTAGATAATTATTTCTTTATTTATTCTGCTCATAGTCGCCACTACTGCCCCTGAGCGATTCACCCGAGACGTGCATTTTGACAGACTTTTTTTTTTTCAAGTACACATTCCTGCTGCCAACCTTTCAGTGCTTCCTGCAGCACGCGAGACACACGCACAAACCACCGTGCAGTAACCCAGGAGTGCTGCGCATGCATTCCTGGTCTTGCTGTGTAGCGTCTTATCCCCCAGTGTTGGCCTCCTCTCAGCCGCCGTTTCTTCTACGGGTGTACATTTTGTGGCTGAGGCAAGCCTGCCACCCGCCCCACTTCCATGGGCCCTGCTCTGGGCCGTGGCCCTGCACTTGTATGTCCCCCAGTGCTTCTTCACTTCACATGGGGTGCTCTGGTGCACATCAATGCCATTGATGTTGCTTGTTCTTTCAAGCCATAGGACACGGCACGCAGCAATGCTGTCTCTATTCCCATCAAGGTTGAAAAGTGTCCTTTGTTTCCTGCACCAATGCTCCAATGCACCCCTTCCCACCACCCTTCCTCCCCTGGTCTTTCTTCACAGCCATCTATAGTCTCTGGGGGCAACCAGGCATGGATTGCGGCTGTGTCTAGGTGATGAAGTTAAATGCACACTTGTTTAATTCATTTAACAGATTCCCATGTTTTCAAACAACATGTTGACTGGGACAAAATGTGCATAAAAAAGTGTGCATCCATCATGGCCTGTTTTGTCATGCAGCACTGGGTCAGATGTCATACATTTGACGTGGATCCCTTTTCTGAATGGCGACATTGCAGTGAGATGTGTGAGCCTGCATGTGCATCTTTGTGGGATTTCTCATCTCATTGTGATGTGCACGTTTAGCAAAAATCAAGCACAGTGGGCCTAATTAGCAAAGAATGGACACTGGATCCCTTCAGCATCTCGGATTAGCGCACGCAACCTCATGCCTGATTCACAAAACCTAAAACTGCTGCAAATCCCGAAATTCACGGAGCATCTCTGAAACGCGCATGATCAAATCTGTGTGAATCACATTTGTACGTGAGCATCTCAGAGCTTCTGGCATCTCAGGGCTGGATTTTGTTCTGGGCCTTGTGAATATGCTATAAAAACACCAATTCATGCTATCCTCCGCATTCCATGACTACTTAAGCAGTTAACGAGTGTTAAATAGCTTTTAATACCCTTGATTGTTGACAGCAATGTCACAGTTCTTCATATTATTAAGCACCAGCAGTGTTGCTGTCACCAGAGGTCTTGTATGTGAAGTGCACTTTGTATATTGGTGTATGCCTGATGACTTGTTTGCCTGTGCACTGCCCAAATTAAAAGTCCCCGAGGGATTTGGGAAATGCATACAATGCCCTGGACTGGTTTCTTGCTTGGTAAATGCAGTGGGGCCTGAGAGGGAGGGGATGCCCTGCAGGGGATACCCCGCAGCGGGTGCCTTATGGTGTCCAATTCCATGATGCCCTCCTTAGTATAATTCGAAAGGCTACGGGTGTTGCGGGTCGGGGTGGTAGAGTGCCGGCATGGGCGTAATTTTAGGGGTGGGACAGGGGTGTTTGTCCCCCCCAACTTTCATGGAACACCATTTTGTCCCCATTCATTTGGCTGGGACACCTTTTCTTCGGATGTCATGTCCCCCCAACATTTTCAGCAAAGTTACTCCACTGTGTGCCGGGGCTGCAGTCAATGAACGGTGTCGGGGGTGTGATGCCCGGGCGATGTCCTGAAATGCAGCCGTGTACTTGGAATGAGCAGCTGGTGTGAAATCATAGAAATTGTACACAGGCACAAGTGCCGTTATCACGAGGGCACACATTGCCTTAGTACAGAAACATACTCTTGCAATGGGACCTTGCACCAGAGCATTGTTTATCCTACACTTATTCCTTTGCCCTGGTGCAAACATTCCTTGAAATTATATTTGTTTTTCACAAGGGCAAACAAGTGCCACTTGCCCTAGCACCAGTGCAAGTTTTCTGTAATACCACCCAGGAATGCATCTCTTCTGCGCTGCCTGCAAACCCTGCGCTTACAGGGTTAATGCCCGAGTGGGTGCAGCATAATATGCACAACCAGGAGCTAGGACTGGCCTATCGGAGGCCCGTGAGCTTTCAAGGTTAGCTGGTGCCACTGCGAGGCTGGCGAGTGAGGGGGCACTCTCAGTCCCCTGTCGCTGTGTCCTGAAGGCGGGCTGACTCTGCTCCAGCCCCAGGCTCTCCACGGGGACTGGCCTCCCAGAGAGCTTACAGGTGTAGCTCTAAATTGTCCCCCTCCGCCCACTCCCGCACACATTAATAGAAAGAAGGCACCTCCGGGGAATGGCAGGCGAAATCTCCAAATTCTGCTTAGCTGGAAAATATGTCGCCCCTATAACTCTTTACTGTGGGCTCTCAAAAAGTATTTGCACGTGCTGTGAGCTGGCACAAATGGAAGGCCAGAAAATAAGAGACCTGAAAGGAGCCCCGAGACCCCTGGTGCCATGCACCATCAGAAGCCCAATGCCAGTGGCGTGTACCAACCCAAACAGCTCTGGAAAGCAGACCGCAGGTTGCAAGTTCGAATCCCAGCAAGGCCATCTCAACCTTTCATCCTTCTGAGGTCGATACATGAGTACCACCACAGGTTGGGTGATATTGTATGCATATTTGTTACATAAAAAAAGAGCTTAAGCGTAAGTGCTCTACAATAACATATTATCATTTGGCCTTGGACGTCTGCTTGGATTCACAGTAATTTAACAATATGGATCTATACGCACAGATATTAATGGTACATATGGTGATTCATTCTTGTACACAAAGTTGTTATTTGATGAGCTGTGTTGTAATGTAACAGACACATGAACCCTACATAAGTAGCATTTTCTGTAAAGTTGTGAATTGACACGAATCACGGATGATGGTTTGAGGGCCACTTTTTTTGATGCGAGGGGTGGGCCACTTTTTTGATGAGAGGGGTGGGCCACTTTCTTTTGGGTGTTCAGCCCTATTTCTTGTCCCAGTCCGACCCTGCAGGTGGGGCCAGTGAGGGACTGATGGAGAGGTGTGTGGGCAGTGAGTGGCTGAAGGAAAGATGGCAGGGGAAAGAACAGGTCAGCAGACAAAGACCCATAAGGACAGAAAAGCCCTGACTCCCAGGCTTCCCCATCCGGACACCAGGGTAAGCATGCACACTCCAAGAAGCAGGTCCAGCTGCAAGGATGAACAGGTTACTTACCTGTAAACATAGTTCTTCACAACATAATTTGAATAGTGTCACAGGCTGGGAAATTCCAGAGCAGGAAAATAAACATATATGGAAATAAAGCACTTATCTAAAATAGATTTTTGCAAATTGAGTGTGCAATCCTAGAGCCCAGATACTGCTGGGGAAGCCTAACACTAACCAACTAGTTTTGGGCATGTACCTTCTACCATAGAAGCTTCCCTTCAGATTCCCTAACTGCATGCAAGCAGGGAATATGATTGGGGAATAATGACGTTCAAGGTGAGGCTCATGTTATGCTATGTCCATGATAAACACGGGGAAATCGCCCATTGGAGTTTGCATTAGGAAACATCTTCATTATAATCTATCCACCACAGAGCTGCCCCAGGAGAGGTGTTTAGAGAGTGCCCAAACCTCATATTGAAATGGGCTGCCATTCAATCTCCAAGTACCGTCAGTCAACCTTGAAATCACCCATGAGAAGGGGGAGGAAGACAAACAGAACCAATGTCGGTTACTTGGAATAACATCTAAGGGTACTTTAAGAACTTAAGAATTGGCATACATGTTTATATATGACATACCATATGGACTTATTGATAGATCAAGCATCACCATTTGCCAGTACATACCTCGTTTTGCATGGAGTCCTACTGAAAAGCAACATGAACTTGCCATCGGGGAAGTAACATTATAAACACCAAATAACATGACATAAAAATATACCCCCAAACACATAACAAAGTTAGATTATTCTTTCAATACAGAAGACATCATTTCTATTTCCTCATTAAGTGGATCTGTGTGCAGTAACCCGACTGACAGAGCATCTGTCTGGTCAGGATTCTGCATCCATAGTTTCATCAGTCTCTACACATGGCCGTTATTGATCATGGAGTTACCGCAAACTGTGGTGAAAGGTATTGGAACCGGGGATGCAACTTGTGTTTCACCCCAATGAGCACAGACCATTGGTTGATATACATTGTGGTGGACATAGCAAAAATAATGTCTGTCATTTCATTGTTCATTTTAATGTACTGTGAGTTTTTCTAAAACAGTCGGCTGAAGTTAAGCTGTTATGTAGAGATTGGATGTTTGATCTCCTCATAATAGCACGAGAAGTATTCCTTTCAGTGTGAGAAAACCAGATAGAAACTTCCCACACAAGTTTCCAAATAAGGTTCCTGCTTCATTAGGGATCTAATCAGAATGTGGCGGATTTGGAAAATGGTGCAGAAAGCCTTTTTCTGCACCTTTTGCATGCATCCTTCTCATTCAGAATGAGTGTTAGAGTTGGGAATACACACTAACAATTGTGTTAGGCCTTTATGCCACCACCTCTTGACAAAATGAAATATTAAATGACTTGAATGTCAGTGTGTGTGAGTTTTGGAGGGCTTCTGTTACTACACCTAACAGAAATAGGTTGTCAGATGGTTAAACTGATTAAATTGGTAACATAGATCATAAAGGAAAATGGTGATGGGATGTATAGTGTCAGGAAATGTAGTCTGGGGCTTGAGAGCGTAGGATGAGGGAGCGGGGTGGGAAGTGACATGGGGAAATGAAGGGGCAGAGTTATGTATGATGGAGTAAAGCTGTGTTAGCCCTAACTGTCTCGGTCTCGTATGTCCAGCGCAGCCTGGTGCACATCAAGGACATCCATCACCAGTGGTACTGGTGAAGTAGGTTAGAAGGCCACATTAGCAACGAGGAGACGGCCCACAAGTGGGCAGAGGGGTGTCACAGAAAGCATGCACAGCAGGCGCATTTGGGAGCTGATGAGGCTCAGGCGGTGCGAAGAGGTGGCGTGCACGGCCCGGGAAGCATTCTGAGGACGGTGACTGCGACGGTGAGTGCTGGCCGTGAGCAGGTGCCTGGGGGTTTCCTACAAGGAGCAGTGCTTGTGCCTACAAGAGGGGCCGCAATAGGGAGCACCACAGTCCAGCGAGGACTATCTAGACCCGGAGGCTTGAGAGGTTAAGGTTGGCTGTCGGGAAGGTTCCCTGGGGAGGGCACACAAGGAGCAGTGCTCAGGTCTGTACAGCCAGCCGCCATCTACCAAAATCACTCACCTCACACCATCACTGGGATAACTCTGGCTCTGGTGTCCCCAGGCAACCATTTTACCAGGGAAGATGCTATAGAGTACAGGAGACCTGGAGGGCAAGGTACAAGGAAAGTCACCAGGCTTCCCTAAGGAGAATAGGATGTCAGACCAGGACATATCAGCCACAGTCCCGGTAACACCACTAATGCACAGTCAACATAGAGTATCAGAATCCTTAGCAGTGCAGCTACCAGCAACATAGGACCAGGTGGTTCCGAGACTTTGACCTATATTTGGGGCCAATAGGCCCAGTAGAAGATGTCCAACAGCAATGTCTGCTAAAGATAGAGGCAGGTACGGCCACAAGGGACAAAATAGACGAGTTCCCTACTGACTCCATTGACACGATTCAAAGCCTGAAGACGGCTCTAGCCACCCATGTTACACCACATACAGAACGTGGATTATGAAAGACACCTATTTCACACCACGAAACAAGGCAAAGGAGAGAACATGGATGCCTTTGTGGTGAGGTTACACAGTAAAATGAAGGTCTGTGATTTTAACAACGTTTCCAACACAGAACCTTTGAGATCCCAGATCATTGTAGGGTGCTAATTTAGGGTTTCGAAATACGCATACTGGCTAGAGCAGAAATGGTGGTGGACACCCAAGTGGAGTCATTTGACAACCGAATGGAAAATCAACACATCTGGAAGCCATACACAAATTACTAGGAGCATCGAGATCACAGGGTGAGCCGTTCCGATATCGGTGAGGCTACGAATTTCCACAAAAGGGCACATCCCCCATGATTGGACAGTCAGTCTGCCGTTTGGCCAGAGTGTTGGGCCGAGACAATGAAACTGGCACAACCAATAGGCCATGAAGGAGGACTACCACCATGGCAACAAGAGACTTCCAAATTGCAGCACAAGTATACAGCAGAGGGAAGGAAGGAGAGAGATGTGATCAAGGCTCAGGGAATGAGCGACAGCGAAAGGACTGAAAGGATGACAGGCTGGGGAGGGATGGAAGATGATAGCACAACCAGAACGCCGATCCAGATGACACATCCAATACTAAGTCGAACAATCACCCTCAACAAAGCACAAGAATCAAGCCAGCGGATATACAAGCAAGTACACTGAAAGGAGCACAATCCCACCAGCAGAGTCGGGAACGGACCCTCAATCAATCCCTCAGATCACTGCACATGAATCACAACAGTATTATTTAAATACATTTATTTATTAGATTAGAAACATTAAAATGATTATTCAATAAGTTAGAGCTCATACATGAATAAGAGTAAATATATGACATACAATTATAAACACAAATAAAGTACATAATGTGAAGCAAATACTAATTTCCAAAAATGACTGTTGAGAACCCAATGCCAAATCACAAATTGGAGAGCGATCACAATCATCCCCAAATATATCTAGATCAGTGCCAGTGAATTGGACACACTCGGGAGACGGGAATCTATTGAGTGAAAAATTCTGGTCAACTGAACAAGTCTGAATGATTTAGAAATACATTCATAGGCTGGTTAAATCCTAAAAGTGGCAGGAAAGAGGATTAGTTATTTCCAAATGTGGCAGTTCAATAATAGAACAAACAGGAAACTGAAAAGCATCACAAATTAAAACCCATAGTCCAAAAATTCTAACATGGGATGCAATACGTCAACTACTGCGTTGACATGCAAATTAGAACACAAATACATGAAAACAATATAGTAATCATGGCACCATAAAACAATTAGTTTCGATGGAAAGCACATCTAGCTGAATTGCAGATGATGTCCATCTTTGTCAGGACGTGGCATTCCCGCGTATACATTCTTGAAAATTCATCTGTGTCTTAAATACACCTACACAAAAGTTACACATTAAAAAACACTCTTTCTACTGGCATTTTTTTAGGACCGGTCCCTCAACGCTAGGTCAGGACATGCAAAGTGACTAGGGGGAGAAAATCTAATTATCATGATCTCAAACCCTTCGGGAGTGGGCCCAGGAGCCTGACAAGAAGTCCAGGAAGTAACAATCCGGCCACACCAAAGACAAATCTCAAATGAATTTGATCTGTAATAATATAATAAAAAAGAAGAATGACCACGTGTGGTCATGAAATTTCTCTGTAGAAGAGCTCGAGTGAGATAAAAGGAGCCCAAAGAAAGGGTAAAACTTAGCTCCAAATTAAACAGACATTTGAAACCCAAGATGGGACCACCAGTGTGATAGTCACTTTGCATGTCCTGACCTAGCGTTGAGGGACCGGTCCTCTTTCGGGATCTTCAGCGCACTTGTTTTTTTATATATATAAGAATGATGTATGAATGATTGGATTGTTTACATGTATGTTCTTCTTCAATTTAGGTTTTATTATCATCTATTATCATCATATTTGTTTTAAGATAAAAAATGTCAACAGTACATGCAGATGCCTATGTATGTTCCTCAGGGCCCCTACCAGGCCTTCCCTCCCCCGAACCTCTCTTTTCCTCCCGCCGATGCCGGACCCCCACCTATAGAGAATATGTTTCAGACAAGGAGGAGGTTGTACCAACGTTAACTAATGCATCGGCAGTCTATAACATCTCGAAACGGATGCATACTACCAACGAAATTTCAGTGCTCGAGAAAGGTTTCTCTTTCATCCCCATGCGGAATCCCAGCCAGATGGATCTTGAATTAGAACTCTGCAGCTTTTTCAGAAAAATCCGGCTGAGAGACCATTTCGGTACAAACGGTAGTAATTTAGAAAACAACAATACTTCGTTTAAGCCTAAATCCACTTTCATGCCTACATCTCAGATGGTTTCTAGTGAAATGATCACCTTTGCATGCGCTGTGCTTCGTGATTTTCACTCTATCTTTCCAGTCCAAGGTGACTCTAAGTTGAATCGATGTTACAACTTTTCCAAAAAAGAATGGTCTTGCCTGCAAGAACTCAAAAGAGACACTTCCGTCATTATCAAACAGGACAACAAAGGTGGAGGGGTGGTTGTCTGTGATGCATCTTTTTATGATTCGGAAGTATTAAGACAACTGGACAATGGCATTTTTTACTCTAAACTGAAGGGGGACCCGACAGATATCATACGAACTGAAATTATAGCCCTGGTGACATGGGCTAAAGATGCAGAGATTTTGAGCATCAAAGAATTCCTATTCCTTACTGGTAAAGGAACACGTGTTCCCTTGTTTAAATCTTGTTAAAAATACACAAGAATATACTTAATCCCCCGGGTGGACCGATAGTGTCCCTTTGTGGTTCCATTTTAGAACCTTTAGGAAAATATATCGATTACTTTCTAAAACCCTTGGCAGCCAGTACACCTAGCTATTTGGCTGATACCACTGATGCCATTGTGCAATTGGAAGGTTTACCTTTTGATCCAGACAAAAACATGTTCATTACACTTGACGTTGAATCATTATACTCGAATATCCCTCAGTCAGAGTCATTGCCCATTATCAAATGCTTCTTGGACCTCAGAGATGATCCCCAGTTGGTTCCAAGTGAATTCATTGTGGATCTGCTTAAAATTGCCCTGACCAAGAACTACTTTAGGTTTAAAGAGAGTTTCTACCTACAAGTCAAAGGTAATGTGATGGGTGCAGCATTTGGCCCAAATTACACAACCCTTTTTATGTGGGCTTTTGAGAAGGTCTCCATATTGACATCTTGAATCCCTTTTTGCAATCAATAATTTACTATAAAAGATGCATAGACGATATTATTATAGTATGGGACAAAACTAAGGGAGACCATGTACAATGTCTGACTTGGATCAAATAATTGATTGACCACCTCAAGTTTACTATGTCTGCAGACAGTATGTCGATCTCATTTCTGGATCTGATACTTAAAACTCAGGACGGTGCTATCATTGTAGATCTTTTCCAGAAAACTACGGACCGAAACACGATCCTCCACTTTGATAGTTTCATCCGCAATCTTTAAGGGAAAGCATTCCCTACGGTCAATTTCTAAGAGCTAGGAGGGACTGCACGGCTAAGAAAGACTTTGTGCCTCAATCTAACATTATAGAGAACAGATTATCTCAGCGAGGTTATCCAGCTCACATATTGTGACAGTCCTGTAAAAGGGCAAGACACCAACATCGCAAAGTACTGTTGGCCAAAAACACTCGCAATACCTAGAACCAATCACGCATGGTTTGCGCTATGACTTATAGCACTCACCATGCCAAAATTAAGAAGGTAATTGCCAAGCATTGGCATCTACTTCAAATGAATATGTCCAATTTGGAACATCCTTTGTATGCCTTTAAAAAGGGCAGGAATTTGAAGAGTTGGTTATCTCAGGCAGACAGACTGCAGACCACCCGGGCACCTAAAACCATCACTGAGATGTGGGAAATGGAAAGGGTTACTGGGAATTACCCATGTGGCAATTGTTGCCAGTGCGGATCCACCACAGCTACCAACACTGTTACCATCAATCATAGAGTCTGGAAACTTAGGGATCACACCACATGTATATCCAAAACGTGGTTTACGTGATTATGTGTCCATGTGACAAGACATATATAGGGAAAACATCTAGACCCATTAAATTGAGGATCTCTGAGAATAATTCCAGAATTAGGACCTCCAATTTTTCTTCACCTCTAGTTGCTC